>NW_027202294.1:2438333-3657500 GCF_024711535.1 Dipodomys merriami | reverse complement strand
AAACTGCCCTAGGTCTTGTGAGACTTTAGACAGCGAGCTTCCATGAGATGAGGAACTATGAGAGAGTAACTTACCACAATTCTGTCTTCGAATACTGTCAGCAAATTATTATGGAGAGGATTCATAAAAAGGGAATAATGGTGAGTGAGGAATGTAGACCAGTGAAGTGAGTAAAACTTCATGTTAAATCAGAAAGTGTTATCAAGAATGGGGGGAGGTGAAATAATTCAAGGTGGGAGAAGGAGACTTATTAGAGTGACTTCATCACTTAAGTCCCTCCTCCTAAGTGACCCCACACCCAATAGAAAGCAAAAAGGAGTGAGCAATCATTGAGCATGTGCTGTGCATTGGTGGCTTATGCCTGTAATCGCTAGCTACTCAGGAGGCTGAGATCTGAGGATCATAGTTCAAAGCCAGCCTAGGCACAAAAGTCCATGAGATTCTTATCTCCTGTTAACCACCCAAAAAGCTGGAATAGGAGGTTTGACGCAAGTGGTAGAACACCAGCTTTGAGCAGAAAAAGCCAAGGCCCTGAATTCAAGCTGCAGTGCCAGCACAAATAATATTAATAACAACAATAATAAAATTGTGCTCAAGTGTGCTAGAAGATGAGAGACAGCCAGACACTTGACTCCCAATGGACCACAAGCCTAATTAAAGTAGATGTGACTAACTGAACCAGACTAGGAGTGGGAAATGAAGAGACCATTCATTTCATTGCATTGAGGGGAGGGGCCAGGAGGGAACTCCCCTTTGACTGAGTCTAGTCATCTGTTCCTTGCTTCTTCTTAGCTGCACTCAAGATCTTACTTTCTGCAAGGCATGTTAGCTCCATCTTCATCACAAGGCTATGCGGTGGTAATAGTACATCTCCATTTTACAGAACAGGAAACTGAGGTAATGAGTGTTGTACTGGTTTGTTCAGGGTTAAACAATTATCAGTCGCAATACAATTGAATCCTCTTGCCAACACTGGTCGGCTGGTCAAAGCCCTAGCTCCAGGACCATCTGAATGAGCTTGACCAAGGCTTTGCTCCATTGTGGGCCTCAGTTTCCATCTCCGTAAAGTGAAAGAATTAGCAAATCCTCTCCTAATTCCCTTTCCAAGGATGTGTGATTTCTTTCTATTCCACCTCCCTTCCTGGCCCTTTTCTCCTCCCCTGGAGAGCCAATAGCCCCAGTCCCACGAGGGGTCTTGAGCTCGCCTGCCCTAGCCAGTCCCCACCGTCCCGCGCGTGACTTTAGCGCGCGGTTCGGCCCGGAAGGTCACCTCCTTCATCACGGATTCTATTTGCATCCGGAATCGCATGTACATGAAAAATGTGTCCGCGTGCGGCCCCGACTGCAGACGCAGATGAAATTCTGTGCCGAGCCTGATGCGCGGTAACCTTTGCAGATGGCGCCGCTATTGCTGAGAAATGGATTGCTTAATAAAGCGTATCATCCGGCATATTTGCTGCTTGGCTAGCCAAATAGAAGTTGTTTTTTGCACAAATTTCCTTGTCAAATTTGTCAATGTTCATGTCATTTTTGCTTTAGGTCACAGAGCAAGGTGCAAATTCCTGGCATCTTTACTAGTTGCAGCCAATTTCGGCGATTTCGGCGGTGAAGGGATTCTCGGAGGAGTCGCGTTTCCGCGCACTCCCGCCTGCCTGCCCCACAGAGCTCAGCTGTAACACCTCCTCCTGGAAGCCCGCCGGGCCCACCCTGGTCTGGAAAGAGAGGCTTAGGGCCCAGGCATTTTTCCTTTGCCCAATGAGCATACTTGGACACCCCCAACCTCAACTAGGAAAGTTAGGGGGTGGAGTGGGAACACAGACATTTGGAGCCAGCTCACCCCTTGCCAGCTCCTTTGTCCAAATGGTGGCTCTGCTCCCTTCTTCCATCAGCTCCCCTGACTTCACAGCGGAACCGGGAATAAATGGGAAGCCCTCTTGTCTTTTCATAAGATACTTTTCTCCCAGTGCCCAAAGTCTCCACCCATATCCGATTTCAAAGCCAGACTAACCTCTCCCAGCCTGCAAGGAATTTCCTGGTGGTAGAGAAGAACCCTATCGATTTTCCTCTTCCTATTCTTCATACCTACCTGGAGGAATGGTAGGTGTCTTCGCTTCCCAGGGGAGTACCGTGGACTAATGGGAATGTGAAGGCAAGCATGCATGCACCCTGACCTGGGGAGGTAAAAGAAGTTGATTTCCACCAATTAAGTGTCAATCAGTGGGATTAAGTGAAGCTCAAGAGGAGGTGCAAGATGATTTTATGAAAAGTAGATGTCCCTTAGAGATTACTCAGGTGATTAGGCAGTCTTGAGGTTGGTGATAGCAGGGTGTGTGTATATTGGGGCATCCATCTATTTTCACCCAGCTGACATCGACAGCTACCACTGAGGAGTGCTCAGCCCTTTGCCCACGTCATCTCATAAATCTTCCACAACCTCAAGAGGCATGTGCTGGTGCTGGTATTATCCCATTTTACCAATACAGGGTCCACTCTAGGGGGACCCCACCTGGAGTGGCGGCGAGGTTGGTGGGCCTGTGAGGGGAGGCAGGCTGATGAGGGGAGGGGTTCAGAAGGTGGAGAGGAGCGGATGAGTGCACTGAGAGGATGTCAGGACACGGGCATAACCAGGCTACTGAAGGCATGATGAGGGAGGGTGGGAGAGGGTATGGCCAGGATTTCCTAAGGGAAGTGTAAATTGTGCATGAGAATCAAAGGGCATTTAGGGACAGGTGTGGGGGAATTCGTGTAGGAAAGGATGTACTGTGAACAGATATGTGACTGAGATAGAAAAGGGACAGATGTGGAAACCTTTTGAAGACAGATGTAGGGTACAGGCAGATGGGGAAGGAGTATAAGGCTGATAGGAGTTGTGAATGTGGATGTGAGTACTTGGGGTGAGACATCAGAGATAGAAGAAGCCACAATTTGAAGCCTGCTCAGGCAGGAAGTCTGTGAGTCTCTGATCTCCAATTAACTACCAAAAGGCTGGAGTGGAGCTGTGGCTCAAGTGGTAGAATTCTAGCCTTGTGCATAAAAAGCTCAGGGTCAGAGCTCAAGCTTTGAGCTCAAGCCCCAGAATCTGCACAAAAAAGAGGAGGAGGAGGAGGAGGAGGAGGAGAAAGAGGCGGTGGCGGCATGTGAGAAGACAGGTGAGAGGAGACACTGAGTTCCAAGAAACTAGCCATGTCTGTCTGGTTGCAACCACTTTCAGGAGATTTCCGCAGGGACGGAAGGAGCTTAGGATGAATTTATATAGTGACTGAAAAGGGTTGGATGGGTACAGGTACCAGATCAAAGTTGGTGGTGTATATGCAGATTTATCATGACATTCCAGACAAGTACGGTGGGGGCAGGCTGGGAAATGGTCAGATCGGCTCCCCAGGAACAAGACACCAGCCTAGGAAGGGAGCCCAATGAATTGGGGGCGGCAAAGCATTATATGTCTGCTGCGAGTGGGGGTGGGGTGGGGTGGGGGAGGGCTGCCGTCAGATTATTAATGGCCGTGCGTTGACTCAATTAAATCCAGCCTGCTTTTGTTGGCAGGCCTCCGCAATTATGCATCTCATTACGGGCGGCTGCCCAAATGCATCCTGGGAGGAGACCAGAACTCCAAATTAACTTTTCTTGGCGCTGCAGGGGCTGGTTGGCCGGCACTACCTGCATGGCAGCCAATCAGTGTTGGCTCCAAGGGGGGCGGGGTCAAAAGAAGGGCGAAGGTGGGGGAAGGGAAGATAGACTGAGGATTGGCATGTCCAACCAGATTAGAACTCCCAAATCCATCTTATCCTATTCCCACTAAGGAGTCTGGACGGGAGATGGTGTCAGACTTGGAGGGAGTCTTGAGCCTTGTCCCCATTTCCTCTGTGGATGAGACACCCCCAACAGTTGAGCAGCACCAAGAAGTCAAGCGCCCTTGGTTTCCCCATTTCCCATCATGCATCACCTGGACTAAATCAATGTGGCTGTGGGATTGTACCCAATCCCCGAGGGCCCTGGGAAGTAAGGGTGGCAGAGTGTCGAGGGCATCTTTCTGGGTATGGGAGAGCATTCGAGAGGTCTTGAACCCTGCTGGTGTTGGCTGTGTCTCAGGGTGTGGATGTCTGTGTGGGGGTGTTTATGTGTGAGCTTGCTCACAGCCTACCTCTGCAGTTACATCACCCGTATAAAGCGCTTCATTAACCTGTCAGTCAAAGCCCTCTTCTCTCCAGCTCTACTGCTCTGCCCTGCATCAGCCCCTGCTTTGTGTGCTCTGGAACACTGTGCCATCCTGGGGCCACTAGGCATTGCCTAGACTCTCCCTATACAAACAAGCCTCCTGATGCTTCTCTGTAAATCCCTAAACAGCCATACCATGCTCAGAAGAGACCGGGAGCCCAGAGTTTTTTGGGTGTGGTGTGGATCTGTGTAAAACAATTTTGTGCATGCTGTTGTTTTCATTTATCTTCTTTTATTTTGTCTCTTTTCTTTTTATTGGGAATGGTACTGGGTTTGAATACAGGGACTCATGATTTCAAGGCAGGTGCTTTACTGCTGAGCCAGGCCTCCAGCCCTTTTGCGTGGTTTATTTTTAACATAGGGTCTCTCTCTTCCTGCCCAGGCCTCCACATGGACTGAGGTCCTCTTATTTTTCACTTCCTACCTTACCCAGGATGACAAGCGTGGTTACCATACCTGTCTTCTTCCATTGAGATGGAGTCTCTTGGACTTTCCTGCCCAGCTTGGCTTGGATGCCCTCAGCTTCTCAAGTAGCTAGGCTTACAGGAACCAGCCACCAGAACCCAGTGTGCATGCCCCTTGAGTAAGAAATGGCTATTCTCAAAGCAAAATCCTGGACTAGTATGAGGAAGTCTGGCTCTGTGACATTGGAATGTCATCTTTCCTCTTCTGGTCTCAGTAGCATCATCTGCGTTAGACAATCTGGTTTGGATGCTATAATCTGCTGTCCTGGGTTCCAATGGGTTTGGCTGTTTCTCAGCCTGCAGAATTGTTCACATGAGTATATGGGTGTGCCTGTCCTTTCCCAGTGTTCTTCCCAGACAGCTGGGGTGCAGGGCAAGAAGATGGCTGCAACAGCACTCCCAAAACCCAGAGGCTGGCACCTGACCTGGCAACGGGACACTTATCTGAGGGTCTACATGCCACCAGCCACTGGGTTCCACAATTGGAAGAGACAACATTCATTCATATCCACACTAGCACCCTGTGAACAAGTCCTACAGGGCTGCAAAGCAGCCCAAGCAGGTGTGGGCCCAGACAATGTCCACCCTCTCAGAGTGCCCCCAACTTCAGGTCACCTGTAAACCCCAAGCTTTCCAGTTCTGAGAGCCTGGCCTTACTCCCACCTGCCAGGCTCATGTAACAGAAAGAAGAGATGTCTCCCATGAGAGGGAGGGCTCTGTTCACCCCACTTGTGGTTTCTTTATGGTGTGTTAATGAAACCCTGTTTCTTCTGGGCGTTTAATTCTTTCCATCTATTATGTTTAGACAACTCATTAACAATCATTCGTTATAATTAGACTTCAATTTTAGGCTCCTTTCTCGGGGGAGGCAGTGCAGAGCTTTTACACATGTTTGCATCATAAACAGCTTCCAAATGTCTGGGTGCCACCCCTGCCCTGTCCCACTCTAGCCGGGTCCCTCCTTTCCCCCCTTCCCTGCTCCAAATGTAGGGGTGGGGCTTAAGAAAGAGGAACATAAAGTGGGCATAAAGGACCCTCAAATCTTGCTGCTTCTGCAGTTCTTCTGGCCTAGGCCTGGCTCACACTGAATAACTAATGTATGCATATGTGTGTGAGGGACTTCCATAGAGACAGAATCCTCCCACTGACCACTAAAGAGTGATACCAAGCTATCCTCGTGCTCTCTCCTTCCCTCCCACAGCCCTCTGGCTGCTGCTCCCAGGGGTATACAGAATGGCTATGCCTGCCCATGTGTATACACACATGTATATATACTAGACATGCCATCACCTAGAGGGTGACAGAGGGACTCTTTCCTGAGGCTTTTTCTTACCAAGTCTGAATGAAGACACTGATTTCCACTGCCACATTGTCCCGAGATTCCTTTAAATTTAAGGGCCCCTATTTCTTTTGGTTTTTACTTGGAATACCATAGGCTCTCAATTTGATGAATGAATGTGTGTTGAGAGAATGAGTGAATGTGTTTCAGTGAAAACAACTGGAGGTTATAGTCAGACTTGTCGACATGCCCCTGGTTTAACCTCTCCCGGCCTCAGTTTACTCATCTGTAAAATGTGGCTCACAATGTCTCCCTTATACAGGCTTTAATGAGGACACTGGGAAATAGCTGGAAATGGAAAGCCCCTGGCGTTTTATAAGTGTTTGACCGATGATAGCTATAATAATTAATACTACTGAATGGTTCTATTAATAATTTATGAGTAGCTCCAATAACAATCTAAGGAAGAGGCCTCGTGGGGCATCCTGGCAAGTCTCTGTCCTGTACGCGGTCTGCTTCAGCGTCTTCCGTGACAGGAGTCAGACCCGTCCCACTCCACTATGAGGTGGGCCTTCTAGGGGAAAGATGTTCCTTAGATCCAATTACAACCAGCCTCCTATAACCTTCCCCCTTAGACTCGGAGCTATTTCCCGAGCACCTGGGCATCTCTGCCCTAATGGGTGCTTAGAGACAGGGCATCCAGAGAGAGCAAGTACCATATGGGATTGGTCCATGGAGGGAAGGCAGACAAGCTGATGGGAGAGGCAGGGGTGGAGTGAGGATGGACTCCTCAGAGGCTGCAAACCAGAGGGAGTCACAGGAGGAGAGACAGAGACAGAGAGGGGACACCAGGGGGAGAAGGATTTTCTATCAACAAAACAGCAGGACAGATCCTGGCTGGTCTCTGGAAACATCTTCATCCGGTGCCTGAGGCCAGCTCTGAGCTCCTTTTAGCTCATTACAGGCAATTAGTCCTCTGGGCCCAGCCTGGAGGAGGGGGCATTATTAGCTCTCACTCCCCTGGACACATACCACACACCATGAATCAAGTTGACAAGTTTGCCCAGGCCTGCCCTTGTTGGCCTGCGCTGTGCCTAGCGTGAAGCACAAGTCTATGTGGATCTGTGTGAGTACGTGTGTCTCCATGATGATATCATAGGGTAGGAAGTGTGAGTGTCCATACAAATGTGAAATTGTGCAAGTAAGCTGAAGGAATGTGTGCACCCGAGGGTGTAGAGAATGTGTGTATAAGCATGCCCTGTGGGAGAAAGCACAAATGTATCCATGAGTATGTGATGATAGAAAATATGGGTGCACATGTTGGGGACAGACACGTGGGAACCAGTGACCTCCCACAGGCCTCCGTGGGTATGTGTGACCTGCCTGGATGGTGGATGCTTGGGTTTGGGTTTCGGGGAGAAAGAGGAACTGGTAAGTCCTGGAGTTCCTATCTCTCCTACACCTTGGAAGAGTTGTTCTTTGGAAAGCCTCTTGCTCTGAAGTAGAAAACTAGGACCTCACTGATGTGAATCCTTGGATGGGGGGAACACCCAGAATTTTCTTCTTCCCCAACTCTTTCCTTTCCAGGCATTTTTAGCATATCATTGACCAGTAAAAATATTATTAAGCCATGTACTGGTGGCTCATCCTAGCTACTCAAGAAGCTGAGATCTAAAGATCACAGTTGGAAACTGGACATGTAAGGAAATTCTTATCTCCAAACTTTTATCTTAAACACCAAAAAAGCCAGAAGTGGATTTATGGTTCAAGTTCGCTAGCTCTGAGAGCATATATATATATGATATATGACATATATATAGTATATATCATATATCACATATATATATATATATATATATATATATATATATATATATATATAATGAGCCACAATGTAATTTAAAGTTTTTCTAAGAGTGCTTGAGGTGTGGCTTGGGGTTGGAACATCTGCAGAGCAAATGGGGAGCCCTGAGTCAGTACTTAAAAAAAAATGTTTCACAAAGTGAAAAATGAATCACAGGGTCTTCATGGTGTGGCTGAGTAGTAGCGTCCCTGGCCTAGCAAGGATGGATTCAAACCCCACTATTACCAAAAAACATTAAAAATCAAGTAAAATAAAGTATTTCTGAAGGGCTATGGTCTTTTCAAAAGAGAAAACAAAAGAGAGACATTAATTTTAATAAAATACTTTATTTAAACCAGTGCAAATCCTGAGATATTACCTCCTTTATTACGTGATCAATAGTTTTTAAACACTAACAAGACATTTTACATTCTTTTTCCATGCTAAATCTTTTGATGCATTTCAAATACTGGCGAGCCAGCACACATGGCTCATGGCTACCATACTAGAAAAGCCTAACATGGCAGGTTCCCCAGAAGCTAATGAAGGATGGTGTGTGTGTGTGTGTGTGTGTGTGTGTGTGTGTGTGTGTGTGTGTGTGTGTGTGTGTGTGTGTGTGTGAATAGGGGTCAGTAAGGGGCAGGGAGAAGTATAGACTGGACTTGGTGTCCTCCAGCTTCTCACTGTAGCTCAGCCCCAAGTGTTTCCACCTCTGGGCTCCTTTTCCCGTGGATGACTCCCATCCCTTGCTCCCAGCAGCCACAGCTGTCCCTTTGTCTCCTAGCTTTGGTTCCACTTCAGTGACAGCATACTCCCTTCAGATTTTGTGTGATCCATTCTCACAAGTGTCCCCCCCATCACACCACTTCATCCAGGAGACTTTGGGGGTGACAGCAGGGAATCACACAGAAACTCAAGTGGGCAGGAGAGATGGGGGATAGACCCGAGGGAGAAAAGCTAGCAACATCTAGTGCATAGAAGGGATGGGAAGGGACGGAGAGGACTGGGGGAGGTGGGGGGTAGGGGGGAATAACTAGGAAGTGACATAGATGCAGTTTCTAGAAGGTGCTATCTTAGCACATAGGCCTTCTTAGCCCTATTTCAGTCCTTTCGGCCTCTCTGATTGCTCCCCATTTTGATGCCATCCCTCCTTTATTTCCCTCTACTCTTTGGCCTTGTATCTGCCTCTCAGCCTCCAGTCCTTCACCTCGGCAGCTCACTTCCAGTTCCCACACAGTCTCCTTCAGGATCTTTCTCTCCACCCCCAGCCCAGGGAAGGGTACCAGGAGAAATTCAGGGAGTGAAGACCTGGAATGGGGTGTGAGGCCTGAGCTGGCGGTACCTCCAGAAGAGAGAGGGAAGCAGGTCCCTCCCCGTCCCCTCCCATCCTCTTACCCTCCTCCTGCCCCTCCCCCACGGGGCTGCAGTGATTCCACAGTCTAGGGGCTTGAGGGTCTCGGGGCCCCACACTAATGTAAGGTTATTGTAATTGATATGAAGGTAATTGATAATGTGTTACGGTGAATAATGTCTTCAATTTTCTGCTAAATCCCATTTTTGTAGCCATCTGGGCTCCTCCAACTGCCCCCCTGGGATGCTGGGTAATAGAGAGTAATTATTCTCAAGTCATTTACTTTTTCAAAGTGTTTAGTGCTTATCTGTTTTACAATTAAAATGGAAACGACCCTGATTCACTTCCTTTCTTTTTTATTTAAATAGCACTCACCCCCCCACACCCCCACTCTCCCCACACACTCTCTCTGTCACACACAACCATACTGGCACACAACCCTTCAACACACACACACACACACACACACACACACACACACACACACACACACACACACACACACACACACACACACACACACACACACACACACACCCTCCTTGTATGCGGCAACATGTCCATATTCAAAGACAAAAATACAGGCACATTTTCTTTGTTAGCCACACATTAAAAACTACACATATGCAAGTTTACATGCAGATAGGGACATTGCCCTGGTGATATAGACAGACAGACTGACAGACCTATCTTTTCACGACTTACTTTGCAGTAAATGAGGGTTTGAGGGTAGGCCTTGTCAGGATCTGAGGGAAAGTGTCACCTTGGCTGTGTGTTTGAATACGGAAGATAGGCAAATGGAGTATACACATGTGTACTCTGAACACATAGTTCAGAGGCTTTAAAAATAAAATACACATTTAAGGCAAGTTCATGGCCTTGCTTCTAGGTCTGAATATGAGTTATGGGTGTGGACAGGTGTGTATGCAGTGAGTGTTCACACAGTTACATATTGACAGAGGCCCCGGGTCTGCAGCCTTGGCTGGGACACACTGCTCGGGAGCGAAGCCAGTGCTCAGAGGTGCTGGCCGACACCTGGCTGAGTTGGTCTGGGACCCATGGAGCCCACCACCTTCCACCATGAAATCCAAGCCACTTATTCTAACTAAAAATGGCTCCAAAATGACTCCCTGGACGATCAGGAGATGTCAGGGGTGGAAAGACTGAGGAGGTGAACACCCTTGTTGGGCCTTTCTCTCACCCCACCCTTTCCTTGACCTTCCACTGACCTCACTATTGGTGTCTCATGGAACCTCCCTTACCACCCCTCTGAGCCCCCCACTACTGGATCCCCCTAGCTTCCTCAAAGGCCCCTCACTGAGCCCTGATACTGGCTGCAAGTGTGGGGGCAAGAATGGTCCTCAGAGAGACAGCGCTTCCTGCCTCTGCACACACCATTCCCCACAGGAGGTGTTCACCAACAACGGACTGCTAACCTGTGGCCATCAAAGCCAAGACCATGCACTCACCACACCACCCGTCTCTTGTGTGAGAAGCCAAAGGAGGCACCATGTCACCATCACACTGGTGATGGCGGGACACTTCAGTAGACGTGTATCATGCAAGCTCAGAACAAGGTTTGCATAATGCACACAGGGATGACAATGGAGCCCCAGAGAGAATGAAGCTGTAGTGGACCCAGTGGCCTGCCTGCGCAGCACCCGTGGTCCCGGCATCTCCAGCCCTCCCACCCATGTGGCACTGGACAAGAGGTGCATGGAGGTCCCTGCCTCACAGGCCCAGACCTGCCCATTGCCTATATGGGCTGGGGTCCCAAGGAAAGCAGCAATCTGAGCTGGCCTCGTGGAGGAGGCGAGCTTAGTGGAGCTGCTTATGGTCTGCCTACCTGGCAGACCATGCTGGCTTCTATTTTGTATTTGGCCTTCTAGAATGGGGGAGGATGGGATTTATGGGTAGAGACTGCCTCTTTTTCCTTACTCATTTTGTGCTTGCCTTGGACTCTTCTCTTGCAGTCTTGGGTTCTGTGAGTGCTCCCTAACGCTCTCCTCTCATCCTCCCTCCTTGTCTCCCCATCTCCCAGTCTGTCTGTCTGTCTGTGTCTGTCCCATCTGTCTGGCGGGCTCCTCCCGCGGTTCCCAGTCCCCTAGGGTTGCGTCCTGTCCCTGCCTCTCCCCCGGACCCCTCCCTGGCTCGGGCCCCTCACACCTTCTTGGAAAAAGTAAACATTTAATTTTTTTTTTTTGCTGTTAATAGATTTAATGTTCATTTGTTGGTAGCCCAGGGGCAGAAACGCGTGACATTTCAAATAATTGTTGTTTCAGGGGTATCCTCTGGAGGGAAATGCGGCAAAAGTGTGGAGAAGATTTAAGCAAATGACTGTGTCAGCTTCTATTTACTCCTGACAGGATCGCCGGGGGCACGGCTGCGAGATAACCATTAGCGCGGCCGCCGATAAAGCGGAAGGCTGCATTTCTAAAGGCTCCGCGGCCATTACGGGAAAGTTAGTGTGAAACATGTTAAATTATCCCCAAAGTGGAGGGCGCGGGGGGGGGGGGGCGGGCGCGGGAGGCGGGCGCGGGGAGAGCCTCCGCGCCTCCTCCTGGACAGCCAGCCGGCGCGGATGCGCAGTGGCGGGGCCCGGCCCGGCCCGGCCAGGTCGGGGACAGCGCTACTCCCGCCACCGTCCACCAGGGGGCGGACGCGAACCGGAGCCTCAGTCTGTCCTCCCGGAGGGTGGGTGGGCGGCCCCGTGTGCGCCGCCCACCGGTGCCAGATGCCCTTGCGCCTTCTCCCACCCGCAGATGCGGAGCCAGACCTCACCAAGCCCCACCCATCAGCCCCAAGACCCATTGGATCATGAGAACTGGCCTAATTGTGAGGCTCTACCTGAGACTTGGGACAGTTCAGCTTCTACCCTCTCAGGGCCTCTGCCTGCCCCTAAAACTCCCTAGGCTGTGAGAAGGTAACAAGGTCAGGTGCCATAGGCCAGGTTTGTGCAACACCAGGACCAATATGTGAGTTCATCTCTCAGATCTATCTTTAAGTAATTGGCTAGCTCTGTAAACGCAGCCTCAGTTTCCCATTGGTAAAAGTGGAATAATATCTGCTCTAGTACCTCACCCCTGAGCTATGGTGAAACAATACCAGCATGTACAAGTGAGCCGAAAACCCATTAAACAGAATCCAAAAGGCAAGTATTGTTATTATTGGGGCTTCATCATCATTAACATTCTTCCAGATCCTCAGGGAAAACCTGTAGACAAAGACCACCAGTAGACACATCAGTGCATAGTAAAGAAGAACTCTAGTTACAGATTCCCTTGAGTTTTGGGATAAACAAACATCTATGGCCTAGCCTGGTACAGAAAAATAGCATTACCAGCTCACCCTGAAAAAGTATCTTAATTCTTAAATATGCCTGGATCAAAGCACTAGTGGTGGTAAGTCCTATCTAGGGAGGTTGAGAGATTCTGTGGGGCAGGAGAGAAGCGGGAGAAGCAGTTACCTTCCTCTTTTGTGGTTATGACATCTCCAGATAGTTTCTTTCTTAACAGCAGCAGCAGCAGCAACCACAAAAAGATCCCCTAGTGACACATACCTGTAATCCCAGCACACTGGAGCTGGGACAAGAGGATCCCAAGCTCAAGGCCATCTTGGACCATGCGTACATGGTGAGTTCCAGACCAACCATGGCATTATAGCAAGACCATTCCTCAAAGTAAGTAAATAAATCCTTGCAGCTATTGAGATTTGTATTATCATCTGGGTTGCACTTTAGGTCTTGAAAACCAATCTATGATATAATGGAAAGCCAGTGTCTTAAAAGAGTAGCTATGTATACCATATAGGCACTCACTCCCAGGACACTTTCAGGTTTCTAGAGCCCTAAAGCTCCTTCAACATTTAAAAACCTGTCCCATGAGTCAGACTCACTGGAAGCAAAGGAAAAGAGAAACCACATTTGCCTTACTGGAGTTCGCTAGAGGGAGAGGAGGGAGCTTGTGTAAAGGGGGAGGTTGGTACGTACGAGGATGGCAGTGCCTAAAACAGAAGCACATAGCAACTGCTTCATATTCAGAGTTGATGAGGACTCATTTCCTGAAGATATCTGGGCTGGATTCTTACAAGGGGTGGCATTTGATCTTGGGCCTTGAAGGATGGAGCAAAAAAAAAATTTTTACCAGATAGTAGCAATGGGCTGCTAAATTGTTCATAATAATAATCTATGTCACCTCCTCCTCAAACAATTAAAGCAACAGTGAGAATAATAGCACTTAACCTGTGGGAGGTACTTCACACTAACTGTTACATTTAAGTCAAATGTAATACTTTTATGTCTTGAAATCCAACCCATGATACAATGGATTGTGCAAATACCTCATTTCATAGATAAGGAAACTAAGGCTCAAAGAGGCCCAATCATTTGCCCAAAGTTAATGAAACCATCATTAGCACCAAGACCCCATCCGCCCACCATTTCAAGAAAAGCTTTAACAAGAGGTTGGTTTGTTGAGAAATTTAAATATGCACTGCCTCTTTAATGTCATCTAACTTAGCTACTCGTTTTTCTGCATGTCTGCTAGGTATCAGGGATTGAGATGGTGCTGTGGGTACAAAACTAAGATCTTAGACCCTGCCCTGAAAGGGACTCACACTCTGGGGAAAGACCTGCAATTAAGCAGCCACAAAGCAAGGTGCACAATGCACTCTGAGAGGCCCAGCATGCTTTGAGCTAAAGAGATCACACAGGGAAGTCAGAGAAGCTGGGGGTATAGTAGGGCAAGAATTGAGACTGTGCAGAAGGAAGAGTTTCCCAGCCAACATGGTGAGATATGCAATTCAAGGGGTAAGTACAATAGAGTAGAGAGAAAATCTGGCATTTGTGCGAGATGGGGGAGGGAGAGAAGTAGTCTAGAGAGGTTGCCAGGAGCCAGGGGGGTCTGGACTTGATCTACAGTGATAATTTTCACTGAGGATCAACAGTTCAAATAAGAGATTCCTCCTCCTTCAATCTCCAAAGGCATCTCTCAGTAAAATAAGGAAAACTAAAGGAATGTTTTCATGTTTTCAGTATAGGTCACTATCCTAGTAGATGACTAGCCCAATGTAACCATAAGTGATTTTCACTAACATTTGACAACATAGGTTTTCTTCATTGCACTGTTAGGATTTGCTTTACTCACAATGAGCATCCTTGGACACCCATGTTGGTCCACATGTTAACATGGCAGCAGCTGATGTACCATGGTGGTGGCTGGATTGGTCTCCACGTATTTCTTTTCACTGTCATGTCTCACCTTTCCCTTTGACCCTAAGGCTATTGGCATATACTCCTAAATCTTCTACCACTGCTTTAGTCCATTTGGGCTGCCATAACAAAATGTCATAGACTGGGTGGCTTGTAAACAACAGAAATTTATTTCTCACAAGTCTGGAGGCTGGGAAATCCAAGATCAAGGCACTGGCAGATTTGATGTCTAGTGAGGGCCGAGTTCATCCAAGATAGATATCTTCTTACTGTAACCTCACGTGGTAGAAAGGGCAAACAGGCTCTCTCAGGCCTCTTTTCTAATGGTACTAGTCCCACTTGGGGGACTAGTACTGTCCTAATCATTCCCTAAAGATCCACCTTTTTATTCCATTGCCTTGGGAGGGTAGGAGTTAAAAATATTTGGGGAGATATAAACATTCAGACCAGAGCAATGGACATCCTTGAAGAACATCTCCCTCACAGAAACAGGACAACTTTCAGGAGGCAGACTTGTCCGGCTGGCTGGCCTGCCTGCCTGCCTGCCTGCCTTCGATCCATCCCAATCTCCTTCCTCTCCTCCCTCCCTCCCTTCCTCCTTCCTTCCTTCATTTTTATCCTCTCTCTTTTTCTTTCATCCTAGCTTTCCTTTTAATGTTTATGTTTTTAAGAACTCTATAGTGTGGGTGTAGTAACACAAACCAGTAGTCCCAGCACTTGGAAAGCAGAGGTAGCCTAGGCTATATAGTAAGGTTCAGGAAAATCTGGAATAGGAGACCTATCTCAAAAATAGAACAAAACAAACAAGAAGGGCCTGGAGTCATGGCTTAGGTGGTAGGGCACCTGCCAATGAGTGTAAAGCATCAGATAGTGAGTTCAAGTCTGGGATGAAAACAAAGAATTATCTAATCATTGGAGCTGATTCACATAGAATAGTCCAGCCTCAGTAGAAATGAGTTTCTCCTACACTCTGGAGCTTGTTCAGCAGAGGCTAAAGCTTCTCCCTGAGGGACTGTTGTGGAGAGCAGGCAGTCTTTGTCTGCTAGAATCACTTGACATCTCAAGGCACTAAGAAGTTTGTGCCTAGAGAAGAATGATGTCAAGCACTTTCAGGAGAATTCTTTTGACCAAGAAAAGAAAAACAACTCAGGCAGGCTGGGAATCCTTATCATGAGAAGAGGTGCCAAGGACAAGGACCTCATGAGTTTTCCTGCCCCAGGTAGGTCTCCAAAGCTATTCCAGTCCAGCTAAGCTCACTTGTGATTTGCATATTCTCCCTGTGACTACAAAACACAAACACATATCAGGCAGAGAAAAGATGCACTGCTTATAAATGCAGGCTGTTTGGGATGTCATCAGGAAGTGCAGTTATTCCTAATGCCTATTAGCTGTACTGAGGATTGAACTCAAGGCCTTCCACTTGCACAGCAGGTACTCTACCATTTGAGTCATTCTGTTAGTTCTTTTTGCATTGGCTATTTGTGTGTGTGTGTGTGTGTGTGTGTGTGTGCGCACACACATGCACACACACACACAAATGCACACTAGACCTTGAACTCAGGGCCTCATACTTTTGTTTGGCTTTCTCACAACTGTGCTCTATACCTTTAGCCACATTGCCAACCTGGATGTTGGCTGGTGAATTGTAGATAAGAGGCTCTTGGATATACCTGCCCAGGCTGGCTTCAAACCTTCATCCTCAGATCTCTCAGCCTCCTGATTTACAGGTGTGAGCCACTAGCCCCCAGCTGCATTGGCTTGTTTTTTTGTTTTGTTTTGTTTTTGTGGGGGGTTGGGGTTTGTGGGGGTTTTTTTTTGTTGTTATTGTTGGTCATGGAGCTTCAACTTGGGACCTGAGCATTGTCCCTAAGCTCTCTTGATCAAGGCTAGCACTTTACCACTTTGAGCAACAGCACCAATTCCAGTTTTCTGGGGGTTAATTGGAGATGAGTCTCATGAACTTCCTTGCCTGGGCTGGTTTTGAATCATGATCATCAGATCTCAACCTCCTGAGTAGCTATGCTATAGGCCTGAGCCACCAGTGCCCAGCTGCATTGGTTATATTTGAGGTAGGTTCTTGCTTAATGTTCAGGCAAACCTGTGATCCTCCCATGGGGCTTCCCCCTATCACTGGGGATGACAGACACATGATACTGTACATAGCCATTGTGCTTAGTCTATAGCTGGTTAACAGGAGATACCACAGTACCAACCATTGATCAACAAGGAGTCATACAAACTTTTTGCTCAGGCTGGCCTTGAACTGCTATTCTTGGATCTCCATTGTCTAAGTAGCTATGATTACAGGTTTGAGCCACCCTGCCAATCTTACTCCCAGTACCTTTTTCTTTTTTATTTGGCCAGTCCTTGGACCTGAACTCTGGGCCTGGGCGCTGTCCCTCAGCTCTTCAGCTCAAGGCTAGCGCTCTATCACTTGAGCCACAGCGCCACTTCTGGCTTTTTCTGCTTATATGGTGCTGAGGAATTGAACCCAGGGCCTCATGCATGCAAGGCAAGCACTCTACCACTGAGCCACCTTCCCAGTCCGCTCCCAGTACCTTTTATGTGGCAATTTAACCCTAGGGGGGCCAATGCCTCATTCATTGCTGTTTCTTTGTGCCAAGTAGAGACTGGTACGGAGAAGGCATCTTGCTTTCTACTCTCTTAAAAAAGATATATTCACTATAAAGTTAACTATAAAGAAAATAAAATGTAAAGCTTACTGAGGTCACATAATCTGTTGCTTTGTGTGTGTGTGGGGGGGGGGTCATGGGGCTTGAACTCTGGTCCTGAGCTTTTACCCTCAAGGCTAGTGCTCTACTATTTTGAGCCACAGTGCTACTTCTGGTTTTCTGGTAGTTAGATGGAGATAAGAGTCTCATGGATTTTCCTGCCCAGGCTGGCTTTGAATCTTGATACTCAGATCTTAGCTAGGATTACAGGCGAGAACCACCAGCACCTGGCTTCCATGAGACTCTTATCTCCAATTAACCAACAGAAGACAGGAAGTAGATGTGTGGCTCAAAGTGGTAGTACACTAGCCTTGAGCAAAATAGCTCAGGGGCAGTGATTAGACCTTGAGTTCAAGGCCCATGACCAACAACAACAACAAAAAGGATCTAATGGACTTTCCTTCCCCCGCTGATTTCAAACGGTGATCCTCAGATCTCAGCCTCCTGAGTAGCTAGCATTAGAAGCATGAACCCCCAACACCCAGTTACTGTGGACATTTTAATGTCTATACCACCAGATAAATCTTTCTGCCTTAAATAAATACAGATACAAGAGGGAGATAAAACAGAGTCAAATTCTATATTCTGTTCCATAATCTGCCATTTTCATTAGTAACATGTCTGGGAAACCAACCCATTTCAGGAATACAGAGTTAGATGAGTACTTTAATAGTTGTCTTTTTAGTATCGAGCCAGCCTTCTGTTGGTAGGCATTTAGGTTATTTATAGGTTTGCACTGTTTTAAATGCCCTGAGATTGAGTGTTTTTGTACACAGAGGCTCTTGTGCTTGTACAATTATCTACTTACCTTTAATTCTAAGACATAGGATTACAGGATTAAAGAAAATACTCAAGCTGGGTGCCGGTGGCTCACTCCTGTAATCCTAGCTACTCAGGAGGCTGAGATCTGAGGATCGAGGTTCAAAGCCAGCCCGGGCAAGAAAATCCGTGAGACTCTTACCTCCAATAAACCACTAGAAAACTGAAAGTGGTGCTGTGGTTCAAGTGGCAGAGTGCTCACCTTGAGCTGAAGAGCGCAGGGACAGTGCCCAAGCCCAGAGTTCAAGCCACATGACAGACCAAAACAAAACAAAACAAAACACATTTTTCACTTGAGCACATATTGTCAAAGTACTATCTCAAAAAGTTATATCATTGTGTATTAGTATCCAAAAATGGTATTATTAATAACTTGCACTTAAATAAATGGACCTTTACTTCAAAGACAAAAAGCAACAATTAAAAGCAAAATGGAGGCGGGTGCCGGTGGGTCACACCTGTAATCCTAGCTACTCAGGAGGCTGAGATCTAAGGATCACAGTTCAAAGCCAGCCCTGGGAAGGAAAAGTCCATGAGACTCTTATCTCCAATAAACAACCACAAAACCAGAAGTGGTGCTATGGCTCAAATAGTAGAGTGCTCGCCTAGAGCTAAAGAACAGAGGGGCCAGCCGGGCACCGGTGGCTTACGCCTGTAATCCTAGCTACTTAGGAGGCTGAGATCTGAGGATCGCAGTTCAAAGCCAGCCCAGGCAGGAAAGTCCGTGAAACTCTTATCTCCAATAAACCACCAGAAAACCGGAAGTGGCGCTGTAGATCAAGTGGTAGAGCACTAGCCTTGAGCTGAAGAGCTGAGGGACAGTGCCCAGGCCCCGAGTTCAAGCCCCAAGACTCACCAAAAAAAAAAAAAAAGCAAAATGTAATCTGGGAGCCAGCAGCTCATGGCTATCCTCCCAGCTACTCTGAGATCTGAGGATTATAGTTCAAAACCAGCCTGGGCAGAAAAGTCCATAAGACTCATCTCCAATTAATCACCAAAAAGCTGGAATTGCAGCTGTGGCTCAAGTGGAAGAATGCTAGCCTTGAGCAAAAAAACCCTCAGAGATAGTGTCTAGGCCCTACATTCAAGCCCCAAGACCAGAACTACACACACACACACACACATACACACACACACACACACACAGCAAAATGTATTCCTCAGGTCAATTTTTATATGTGCTTTTATGATTCTGACTCTGAAAGTCTAGGTGAGCCTGGCACACAAATGTGTGCTATGCCCATTCTCTATACAAACACAAGACTCTACATTGTAAGTGCGGTCCTGCATAAATGTTCTCAAGGTCTTTAAGCTCTTTAAGCTCTCCCCTCTTTGCAGGGATGAGGTTTGTTTCAGCATCTCTGGCCCCAAGGATGCTTACCCATTGCCAGTCTTGCCATTACCTCTGAAGTCTTATGGTCCAGGTTAATAGGGAAAGAGGAGAGAGAGAGCTACACTGAGTTTGTCCACAATGAGACTGATAGTGCTCAGTTGCCACAACTAAGAAGCATAGACTGATATCTCAAATCACTAAGCTTGCCATAGGTCTCTCTAAAGGGTCCTCCGAGTGCAGAAAATGACAGGTCTGTGGCTCAGGCTTGTCACAGAATGGTGGTGTCTACAGAATCCTCCACCACTCCCCCTCCCCACTCCTCTCCTTTCTGCTCCACTCATTCACATATAATTCCACAACCCACATACTTCCCTTCCAGTCACTCATAGACTCTCATTCTCACATAATTTGACTATAATAACTTGCATGCACTTACATCCACATTCTTGCATACAATTTATTCATAGAATTTGAGGGGGACACACACACACCTACATAAACAGCAAGCTACTTGGTATTCACTCTTATGTACTCTTTCACTGATACACTTTGCCCCAAGAAAGCATAATCCTGTCCCTCCCATCACTGTTATATTGTTATAATAATATCAATCTCTATATCTTACATCTCCACCCAACACCTTTCTTTCAGATACTCTCAGAATCCCAGAGTTTACTCATATTTCTTGAATACATATAGTTACTCAGACAATCCTATAACACCAAAGGTCATCTAGTTTTTTCTTCTTATTTTGCAGGTAAGATAACAGACTCTGAAAGGGAAAAAATTTGATGTGGCCAAAGTCATAGAATTAATTAATGGCAGCTCTAAGGTGTTAAATCCAATCTGATGACTCCCAACTTTTTTCTGTTATGGAAAACCTCTTCTCTCTCCATCTCCCTTCCAGTTCCCTGTGCAAAGCCCCTTATACTGACTTTCTGAAACATTCAGATAAAGCATGGAGAAGCAGGTAACTAGGTGACTACAAGTATAAATTTAGAATAAAAAATAATCTGAGTTGGAATATCAGATCATTTGCAGGGCAGTAACAGGGTGCAGAGAGTATAAAAGGCATAGCACAAAGTAATAAATTTATTGGGCACTTACTATCTCAAGTACTTTTTGACATTATATCATTTAATTTTTGAAATAATACTTTTGTTCCTTACTCTTATCAGGCCATATAAAGCTCTTGAGATCATTTGGTTCATGAAGGGACCAAGATAAATGCTTCTCATCCACTGCCTGTGCCTATCTGCCTGTGTTGATCGTTTTGTAAGGCCCTCAAATGATGTTATAAATGTCAGGCACTGGTGTTTCCTGCCTGTAATACCAGCCACATAGGAGACTAAGATCTGAGGATCACGGTTCAAAGCCAGACCAGGCAGGAAAGTTCATGAGTCTCTTATCTCCAATTAACTACCAGAAAACTGAAAGTGGCACTGTGGCTCAAGTGGTAGAGTGCTAGCCTTGAGCTGAAGCACTCAGGGACAGTGTCCAGGTTGAGTTCAAGCCCCACAACTGACCCCCCCCAAAAAAGATGTTATAAATATCCAAATGGCCTTTGACAGAGGAAAACTTTTCCATCCTGCTTTAAAGTATAACTATCTCCCTATCACACAAGAGAAGCAAAGTCTCTGGCCTAAGGCTAATCAGCTAGTAAATCCTGAGACCAAGATTATAGCCTGCTCTCACTCTCAGTCTAGTTTTTATACATTATGTTGTTCTTCCTTCAATAACACAGGTCACTCTTTATGGAATCCTTACTCTGTCCCAGACCTTGTGTTATATATGAGTAATTTCTATGCATTGTTACAGGTAAGAAGACAGAGGTTTTAGAAGTGCTTAATACATGCTACCTTTTATCATTATGGAGAGGAAAATTCTAATTTCAAAACCAAACTCAACTGCACTTTATTACCAGCTAAGTCCTTCAGCTCACATAAATCTTCAGTAGACATTATCATTCTCATCAATTGGTTCATTTCAAATTAGCCTTCCTTCCAAACGGATCTGTAATTCTCTGACTCACCCACCCCAGTGCATCACAGAACAGGAAGAGGCCTTTGCTGTAGCTACATATACAACTCCTCTCTCCCACTCACTAGATGAAGTCATACTCAGACACAAATCTTATACCCACTGAAAAAGCTACTGTGATTTCATCATTTAGCAAGAACATTAGGGAGAGATAAAAAAATACCTGGGTCTCAGTTCTAATTTTTACTAACTGTGAGACCACAGGCAAATTAAATTCTGTTTCACTTTCTGTACTTGCAAGATTGGAATAGCAAACTTCCCCCTTCTCCTTCTCAAGGTTGCTGTGAATTTAAAACATTGTAAGATGTCATTACAGACAGTCATAGAATAGCCACTTAAAATTTGCCACCCACATTCTCACAGAGAAGTACTATCAACACTGATATCAACTCAGGCAGAGACAGACACACCAACCTGCAGACAGGCCCACACAGCACATCATGCTATAGATGCACAGATCTGCAGGCAATGAGTGCAGGGCCTGGGCGCTGTCCCTTAGCTCAAGGCTGACACTCTACCATCTGAGCCACAATGCCACTTCTAGCTTATTGGTGGTTACCTGGAGTCTCATGGATTTCCTACTCAGGCTGGCTTTGAACCATGATCCTTAGACCTCAGCTTCCTAAGTAGTCAGGATTATAAGCATGAGCCACTGGGGCCCACCCTTAATACCTCTTTTTAAGAAAAAAAATCGACAATTACATTTTAAGAGAACTATAACCATAATATTAACACATGCACATTTAACATTATCAAGTACCCAGTTCATATTCTAATTTTCATTTTATTTAAATTTTTTCTAAAAAGGGGGCTGGGGGCTTAGCTCAGAGGAAGAGCGCCTGCCTGGTGAGGGCAAGGCCCTGAGTTCAGTCCTCAGCTCTGGAAAAACAAAAACTAAACTAAAAAAAGTTCTCTTCCTCCCTGCTTCTCTCCATGTTCTTCACCCTTTCGTTCTAGCTGCCTTAAGATTTTTGTGTGGGTTCTCTGTTCCCTTTAAAGACAAGAAGATTTCTGACACTAGGAAAAAGTACTGGGTTTCCCCCAGAAACATCTTTAATGAATACCTAAAGCAAGGATGTATTCCTGATTGTAAGAAGAAAATAAACATCAGAAATCAGCACCAATTAAGCGAAACTTTCCTTTTACCATCCTTAGATACTGTAGCTCTTTAACCTTCCTCAGTTTCCACATCTTGAAAATGGGGGCTGGGGGAGGACCCATCTCCCCACGCTTGCTGCGAGAATTAAATTTATATAGAGCCTGGAAGCGTTTAGGTCATTACACACGTCACAGTTATCCGTCAGTAAAAGTCCCTTGCTATGGTTTGACTCTGGCAGACACGGAAGCCGCCGTCTCCGAGCGCGTTCAGCACCCTGGACAGAGCCGGCCGCCGCCGCTCTCCAAGCCCCGTAGCCGCGCGCGCGCTCGGGGAAGTTCGGTAAATAAACCCGCCCGGCTTCCGGCCGGCCCCGCATAACTGGTGAAAGGGAAAGAAATCCGGGATTTTCCGATCCGCCTGCTCCGGCTCTGCGTCTGGCGGAGACAATTACTCGGACACGCTCCGGCTGGTCTCCCTGAGGCCCTGGGTCTGGGTCTGTGGCAGAGGCCTGGCTGGCCAACGGGAGGGCTAACGCCAGGGCCTCACTCTCCCGGCCTCACTTCTCTAGCAGCAGACTGCAGAAATCTCCCCAGGAAGCCCTCTTGGGGGAACCTCCAGACACACCCCAAGACACATATAGGGGCCCCAGTATTCTCGGGAGTGCAGGGTGCCGGTTTGGGGGTGGGGACAGCAGCCTCCGGAAGCAGCTCGAGGCACAATTAGCAGGGAGCCGAGCCGCCCGCGCGAAGGCTGATTTAATTAGGTGACATGGTGCCAGGCAAAGATGGGGGGGAGGGGAGAGCAGGGTCAAAACATTTTGTAAAAATCTGTTTCACAAACGCTGCTGCTCCCCTCGGGCCAGAGAGAGAGATTACGGTCTTTGGTGTGGATTGAGGCTGGTAAGCATGGCAGGAGCTCCAAGACATTTCTTCCTCATCAGCCTCTCTTTTTTCCAGTGCCCCCCAAAACAATCTGAAGATCTGTCAGTTCTACTGGGGTGATGGTTGGAGCCATGAGACTGATGACATGAGAAAAAAGAGGAATGTTGTCTGATACACATAAATACTAGCAGTAGTTGCAGGAAGATACACCCCCCAAATAAGGCTATCATTTGCTGAGTAGGTAGTCTGCCATTGCTAGTTGTCTAATGTTGGTTATTTATATTCTGTGCCTCTGTTTCCCCATCTCTAACATAAGGCCCTTTCTAGAGTTGATGTGAAGAGTGAAATGTACAAGGAAGCATGCTTTATCATTATCATAATGTTTTATCATTACTTCTCCTATTATTGTATTACTATTATATGCCAGGCCATTTGTTTACCATCTTTTGTCCTCAAAACAGCTCTATGCCAATTAATGGGACAATCCCCATTGTACAGATGTGGTAACTGAGATTCAGTGTTTAAGAAACTTGCTCCCATTTACCTGGTCAGTAAATCTAGGAATCTGGACTCCGGACGATTTGATGTTCATATTTGTGCTTTTTCATCACCATACTGCCTTGATACTTTGTCTCAGCTGACCTGACTAGACCCACCAACACAATCATGCATGGCTTGCTCCATTCATGTCTGACACAACTAACCCTCAGACATCACACATATGTGTATGACACTGAGCCAAAGGAAGCATGCAGCAAACACACATACACACACATACAAACACATCCACAAATATCTCCTATGAGATTGTCACATAGGATCACCCCCTAACGGAGAGGGGCTCCCAACTCACCACCTCAGGAGTAATTAATTTCCATACAAGTACTAATCTGCCATTGGTCATAGCCAAAGCACCCCATTACAAGGGAAAAGGAATGTCACACTGAGTGTTGTACCAAAATCACAAGAGTGATGCCAAAATGTACACAAACCATGAAACACGTTCACATACAAATGCACTGTGATAATAAAATGTGAACAATTAGACACAATAGTCATGCACAGGAAGATTGCTTGGTTTGGGCTTTTTTTTTTGTTTTTGCTTTTCTTGTTTTTTTTTTTTTTTTCCAAGACATCATTTACACAGATACAGGGACACATAATTACAACATACATAATACATACCACACACGAGCACACACCATCTAGTGGAGAGGTATTGCTACATGTTCACTATAACACAATAGTTATATATATATATATATATATATATATATATTCATGTGTATTATATAAATTTATTAAACACACTTGGGAGATAACACAGAAGAAAATCAGTCAAAACCCAGATCACATACATTCACTTCCCAAACACACCTATACAGATCAACGGAGACAGCAATCCTAATCTCCTAGGCACACATCCACAAGCACACAAGCACACATGGTCTCAGACCCTCTGGGAAGCTGGCCTTAACCCAAGTGCTTCCTGCCTCCCAGAGTCTTCAGGGCACAGAGTCAATTGACTCCATTCTCTCCTCTTTTTTTTTTCCCCAGCTGAGCCCAGGGCAGCAGGAAACCCATCCTCTAACAGACATGGGGAAGGGGTCTTGGACAGCCAATCCTAAGAATAACTCATCTATCATCATAGCCAACCCAAGCTGGGGCCAGTCACTGGGTCATGAGGGCTGTCCTCCCATCCCCCAAATTCATTCCTGCCACATCCCAGCCTTAGGACCCAACATTTTAAAAAAGGGCAAATGGATTCACCAACAACCTACTTTCCTGGGGAGCAAGAGCTGTCTCCTCAAACCTCTGCCGCACCTGTTGTCACCTACCTGTGCAGGTACTCTGTCTCAGCAGTTCAAAGCTCCAGCCTGGACAAGGTCCCGAAGGCAAGTGGGTGGAGCCTGGTCCGTCCTCTGCAGCCCCCCAGTTCCAGACCCCTCTCCAGATGCCCTGTTCAGCTCCAGGCCCCCTGGGTGGCCCCCTCCCTTCCTGCAGCCTGCTTGCCCAGCACTGTCTCTTCTCTGAAAACCAGACTAGGGACTGGGGGGGAGGGGGGAGGATCCCAAGAGAGGAAGTGGCATCTGACGGCCCCAGCACCAAACCTGGGGGGCTGCAGGGGGGGAGGGGAGGAGCAGAGAGGCTTCTCATTGTGTGAGGGAAATTTTATTTTTAACAGATGCTAAGGCAGATGGCGCAGAATTAACAGAAAATGGGAGAGGAAAGAGAGGAAGAACATTACTGACTCCGGAGAGAGTGGACATTAAAAAAATAAAGAATAAGGGAATGAAAACAAGTTTAAGTGCTCTCTCCGGGGGGGGAGGGGGGGAGGGAGGGGAGCTGAGAGGCAGAGAGGGACAGAGCAGCGTGGTGATAACCAGAGGCGTGAAATTACAAAAGTAAAATTTGTGGGACTCGGGAGGGGCCGAGAAGGCCCCAGTTTCATTGCAAAACTCACTCAGAAATTACTGATGTGATGTTTGAGCTTTTATCATTAATAATAATTGAGAAGGGAGGGGAAGACAAAAAGACTCATGGGCTGAGGGATTCTAAGGCACCAGGAGAAAAGGGGCTTGAGCTGGGGGGGGGGGGGAGAGGGAGGATGGGTAAGAGAAAAGTCATTTCTGACAGAAAAGGGAAGGGAAGAGGAAAGAGAAAAACTGTGGGAAACACAGCAGGAACTGAGACACACAAAAAGAAACAGAAAAAGAAGAAGAGAAAAGAGGCAAAGAAAAGAAGAGAACCTATAGGGGGAAAAAAGATAAAACAGAGGGGATGAAGAAAATGGAAGGAAACTGAAGATAGAAGATTTAGAGATGGAGAAGTTGAGACAAAGAGACAGAGATAGCAAAGATGAGGACAGGACAGAGACAGGGAGAAACAGGACCAGAAAAGCCATGCCAGAGACAGAGGAAGAAACAGGCACACTAGTTGGAAGTAGCGTGGAAAATGGCGTTGAGTGGTTATCACCCAAAAGCAAGAGACCCAAAGAAGCAGGGAGACAAGACAAAGGGCAGAGGCCCAGACAAACAGAAAAATGAATGTAGAAAAAGAAAGACAGGAAGTGAGAGACTTCGAAAGCCAGGGAAAGAGATAGAACAAAATGGAGGGAGAACAAAACTATGACAGATTTCGAAAGAGACACAAAAAGAGTTGGAGAGACAGAAATGTCAAGAGACAAGAAATGAACCCACATGGTTAAGATGAGAAGGAGAAAAGAGAAAATCTGAGCTAGAGGTAGAGACAGAGAGACAGAAAGGCTGTGGGGGAGACTAGAGAGAGGGCAGGAAGGGAGGAAGGATGGGAGACAAAGAGGAATGGCCGTTTATCTCTCCTCCCAAATTAATTGAGGCTACATCAGCCTGAGCCACTAAAACGGAGCGATTATGAATGGGTTAGTCACAGGTGGAGTTAAAGGCCTTCAGAGGGATATTAGCCAAAATTGAGTGGCTTTTAATTTCTTTCTAACGAGAGACTGTGGCTGGGGAAGCAGGCACCGCCTCCGCTTAGCTCCACTGCTAAACACGGCGTGGGGGCGGCCGGGCCACTCACCACCTGACCTGTGTGGTATAGGCAGTCAAGTGGAAATGGCCATGCCAGCCGCACGCCTACAACATGCTTACCACATGCCTGTAACATGCTTTGAACAGGGGTGGGGGCTGGAAAAGGGGAAAAGGGGTCAGTGCCACTGGAAATGGCCAGAGTAGATGGGGGCAGAAGCTGAGCAGTCTGGGCTACAAGGGAGGGTGAAGGGAGCGGGCAGATGATGCCATTGAAAAGTTTTGTTTAGCCAGGTGCTAGTGGCTCATGCCTGTGGTTCTAGATACTCAAGGGGCTGAGATTGAGATTCCAGGTCCAAAGGCAGCCTGGGAAGGATAGTCCATGAGACACTTATCTCCAACTAACCACCAAAAAAATGGGAGTGATTCTGTGATTCAAAGTGGTAGAGCACTACTAGCCTCAAGTCCCACAACCGGAAAAAAAAAAAGTTTTGCTTAGTTGATGGCTCATACCTATAATCCTAGCTACTCAGGAAACTAACATCTAAAGATCTCAGTTTGAAGCCAGTCCCAACAGGAAAATCCATGAGACTCTTATCTCCAATTAACCATCAAAAAGCTGGAAGTGGAGCTATAGCTCACTCAAGTGTTAGAGTGCCAAACTTGAGTAAAAAAGCTAAGGGACAGAATTCAAGCTCCAGTACACACACACACACACACACACACACACACACACACACACACACACACACACACACACACACACACACACACACACACACACACACACACACACACACACACCCCATACACATAAGCCTTGCCATTGTTACTGAGTTCCCTAACTACCTCTAAATGCATTTTGGGGAAAGCATCATGGTCCAGGATTGCTTGTCTCCATTTTCAAGAAACCAAAGCCCTGAGATTAGAAGTGTTATTGACAATTTACTGGTGTGACAAGGACAAGCTGAACTCTAGGGGCACAATGGTGAAGAAAAGAAGTGTTTAAACATGAGTTTCTCAACTGCCTTCCTAACTCACAGCAGAGCCCTACCGCTTTGGGAAAGCCTTGGTTTCCCTATCTATAAACCAACAAGAGTTTAACATCAACAGGCTATGATTCTAGACAAGACAGACTTCTACATCCAGGAGTCTCTATTACTGTACCTAATACATAAAGGATATGTGACTCAGGTGAGCATTTGTGACCACTTGAATAGGTTCTAGAAACTGAATATATGATCCCTGGTCCAGCATGAAAAAGTCCTATTAAGTTCAGTGAATGTTTCAAGAGTATGAACATGTGACCAATCCTGCACTGGCCAGTTTGGAGGGCAAAAGCAAAAGCAGGCTAGAGAAGAGGGAAGACCAGTGGGGGCTGGTGGGCCCAGAGAAAGGTATGGCTTAGGTTGAATCAGGAATGGTGGATAGAGCTGAGGGTGGGTGTAAAGGACCCTTGTAGTGGGGACACCAGAACAAAGGTGTACTTCAACACCTTGGCTTGGACTGACCTTACATGGATGGGCAAAGGGGAGAGAATTCAGATGGGAGACTGTGAGCTGTGGTCACAAGGGGATGTGAGACGTGAATGAGAACATGGATGCTAAGCTTGCCACACAGAATGAGATTCTGAGCATGGCTGAAAATCTGGGAGGACTTAGGGAAGGTCACTATGTGGGAAAAATGGGGGGAAGAACATGGAAACTAGCAAACAGGTGGGGGAACCTGAGTAAAGAGAAGAGAGGACAGGAAGCAGAAGATGGCAGGACTTGGTCGCTGACAGGATGTAGGGCTAAGGATGAGGTGACCTCTGGGTGTCAAGGCCAGTGCCTTGGAGAATGCCGATGCTCATAGCAGGGTGGGTAAAGTTGGATGGAAGCTAAAGCACATGCCAGGATGCTGGCTTCCATCCAAAAGGAAAAAAACAAAAACAAAAAAAACAGCTGAGGGAGGCAGGACAGTTCAATGAAAGTGCACTCATCTAAATATCCAGGAGGTGCAACTTCTGGTCTTCAACAGCCAATGAGTGACAAGACCTTTGATGAGACAGCCTCCATCATCTGGGCTTCAGGGTGTTCATCTATAAAATGGGGGCATTGGTCTGGACCCATTTTAGGCTTCCTTAGAGACAAAGCCAGAAACTGAGACCTGGATGGGAACAGAGACAGGGACTAGAAAAGAGGGTGATAATTCTTGCTGCCCTCTGGATCCCCTGAGCCAACAGCTGTGCCCCCTCCCCCTCACAACTCCATTAACACTCAATTAGGGGGCTTGATGGGCTTGAGCCTGGAGAGCACCCCCCCCAACTTCATACCCAGGAAGTCCCCATTGGAGGGTTGGGCTGATGAGCCCACGGGGAGAAGGCTTCACTCAAATTTATAACTAACTCCAGTGGCCAACCCCTGCCTCCTCTTCTCTTCCTCCCAGGGCGGAGCCCATAGGACTAGAGGAGGATGAGGGAGGATGGACAGGGGGACAAGTCCAGGAAGGCGGGAAGGAGGCTCCCATGGAGGAGACCCAGACATGAAAGGGAGCCGGCCCTGGAACAGAGGAAGTGGGAGGGGAGAAGTGAGGAAGAGCCGTGCGAGTGTGTGAGAGAGAAAAATGACAGGCCCTGAATATTGGGCGCCCTCACTTTAAATCAAGATAAAAGACTGAAGTGGAAAATGAGAGTCCGGAGAAGCCCCGGACGGCTCGGGGCGCTAATGGAAACACATGGCTGCCGGCTGCGGGCTTGTCAGCTTCCCCCGGCGCTGCCATTCCCGTCTGATAATCCGGCCTGCCATAAAATTAGACTAGCAAATACCTCCTGACAAAGATGCATGTTTCTCTCTATTGTGCCATCATAAAAAAAACTCCGCTGGTGACTCGGGGAGCCGCAAACTTCAATTTAAATTTACAGTGCTGCGGAAGGAAAGTGATATGCACTCAAAAATTTTAATAACCTATTAAGTTACGACTTCAATTTCATTTTATGAATATTTTCCTTGGGGAGCACGGCTATCACAGAGAAAGATAGAAATTTAAAAAAGATAAATAGTGCCATTAATCTCCAACATTTCTCTTCCATTATCCTTGAAAATTAGGAGTTATTTTTGTTCAGATCTTCATGTAATTAGCTCCCTCCACTTGATTCACTAGCCAGAAAATGACCATGTTCAGAAAATTAAAAATTTGTCATTAAGTGGAATTTAACATAATATCATTTATCTTTATCTATTCCCCAGCTGACAGCAGGAAGCCTTGGCTGCCTTACCGGCTGGTGTGTCAGAGTGGGGAGGGACTACTCAGGAGAGACACTGGGAGAGACAGAGATAGAGACAGAGAAGGAGACAAGGCCAGCAAGGAGGTGGTCAGATAGGAAGGAGGAAGGAGAGGGGAGGCCTGGGAGCCTAAAGTGTCAGCCTGAGTGGAGACCCAGAAGAGGCAGAAGCTGCTGCAGCCAATGGGACATTGCCTGAGAGTAGGAGAGGAGAGGAATAGGGGTAGAAGAGGAGAAGTAGGAGAGCAGTAGCAGGCACCCAAAGAAGAAGGTAGCTGCTTAGTGGAGCAGAGAGGAAGAAGCAACTTGGATGACAGAGACATAGCAGAAAGAAAGGAACCTTCTGAATAGGAAGCTAGAGATGGGATACAAGAGGTGGAGGGAATCATACCTCTGCCTAGCCAAGGAAATCTGGACCTCATGTTCCTGACCACAATCTGGCTTCAGGGAAACAACATAGCAAGAGACTGTAAGCGCCAGAGAGGAGGAGAGAAAACAGTAAGAGCAGGCAGCTCTATGAAATGAGGTAGACAGCAAATGGGAGTCAAAGAAACAGAGATGGAGAAGATGGAAGCCCGCCTGCCAGACAGACAGACACACACACACAAAGGAATCCATCAATGAATTTAGGTCCCAGAAAGCCTCCATATTTTCCGCCCTCAAACAAGCCCTTGAACTTCTCTCAGGGGTGCATGATTCCCCCTTCTCCTGATCCCCAAAGCCCCCTCTGCCTCCTCTTCCCCCAATAAACCATTTAGACCTAGTCCTGGATAGAGAGAACTGTGGCCAAGCCTGAGAGACTGAGAATTGGATAAAAGGATTAAACAGTGGCACATTAGTGAGAGATTTAGAGTGTAATAAACCCATTTCATAATAATATGTGCGTTGGGGCTAGTGATCCATCATCACAGGAGCCTGTCCATGGCGGTGGGTTTGGGGGGGGGCGGTGTGGAGGGTGAGGGAGAGCACTCACCTGCTGGGAGGGGACCTAGACTGATGGCTGTGGTTTTTTTAACTCAGGGTCTCAGGATATGAATGAGGGGCATAGATTGGCCCCGGGGGCAAAGAGTGGGGTACAGGCTCAAATTGATTAATCTGAAGGTACTGCTGGGAGAAGCTGGGCTTCAGTGAACTCCTGGGAGACAGACAGACGGATGGACGGACAGACGGCCAGCCAGCCAGACAGACAGACAGATAGACAGACTCCCAAGAGTAACCAGCCTAGGATCTCTGCAGAAGGGTGGACAAATTCTGTGGGTAGAGGGGGCAATGTCAAGCTGCAGAATCACAGTCCACAGAAAAGACCCAGGAAGTTAGAGACTTCGTGGGGCTTGAACTCTGGGCTTGGGCTCTGTCCCTGCACTCTTCAGCTCAAGGTAAGCACTCTACTGCTTGAGCCACAGAGCCACTTCCAGTTTTCTAGTCCTTTATTGTAGATAAGAGTCGCATGGACTTTTCTGCCCGGACTGGCTTTGAACCATTATCCTCAGATCTCAGCCTCCTAAACCGTTAGGGTTACAGGCATGAGCCACCGGCGCCTGGCTGTTCCTCCACTCATTTCACCCAGAGGCCATGCACTCCACCGAGTCTTCTTCTGAGCTCTTCTCATTCCATTCACCCACTCTAGAACCTTGAAGATCCACGGAAGTGTCTGGGCTTCAAAATTAGGGTCCGGATTTGAATCCTAGTTTTGTCACTTACTGGCTATCTGATGATAACATACAACTTTGCCTCTCTGAGCCTCAATTTCCCATCTGTCAAATGTAGATTATTGGGTCTACCTTATAGGATTGTTGTGAGGGTCATCTGAGATAATAGATTTGTAATTCTACTATAAAGCAGAAAATCAGTAACCGTTCTAAGTTATTGTTGCTGTGATTTGCTAACATTTGGTCCCTTATTCCCAAGTGGCATTGAGGTATTGTTCAGCTTATTGTCAGAGAAAGTTGCATCCTAACTGAACTCAGTGTATGCAAGGGCCAATATGAAAGGACATGTTGGTTTTATGGTTGAATACTTGAACTGTCCTTTTAATGGGACAAAGTTTCCTCTAAGAAAACCAGCAACATGGATTTTAAAAAATCTTTCTGGAGAAGTGATTGAGAAATAGGAATTGACTAGTTAGGTTTCAGTTGTCAGTATTGAAATGGTGGGTATGGAAGGCAGGGAGAAGCCTGGAGATGACTTCCTAGAAGGAGAGAATCCTGAGGAGACTAGGATACATCAGTATCAGGCTGAGTGGCTCAGAGAGTGGAATGAAAAGGAAGAGAGGTAGGGAAATCAGATCTACTTCTCCAAGACCCACTCACATTGGCCAGCCTCTTCTATTGTCCAAGATACTTTAACCTCCATCTCTCAACTGGGACTAATAAGTTCTACCTGTTGAAGCTCTGTGAGTATCTACCCACCACTGCCATCCCAAAGAATTCAAGTCTTCTGTTCCAACTGTGGTGCAAAAGGTTCTTTTGTGGAAGGTAACATGTTTTCTCCAATATGCAATCTTCTCTTGATTTTGATTCACTTCAGCATCAAAATCTGGTTAATTTCTAGGGATATTGACATTAACCACGGTAACTCTATCCCAATTAAACTTTCAATACAGCCCAAGTCATCACTGATTCTTCGAAACTCAAAAGTTTTGTTTCTAGATAAGCATGTCAAGAATATCATTGGTCTGCCTGCCTATTTCCCACCAGAATCCAATCATTACCATGTTCCCCAAGCTTCTGCAAGAGGCCTCCATGATCTCATCAAAGAACAGAGATACAAAACTGGTTCTGTGATTTCTCCCAAAGCTCATGCTAATTAATATGCATCTTTACTTCTTTCTGTAAATATTTATTACATGCCTACCAAAGTCAAACATACACACCTGTAGTATAAAGAAGTCAGTTCATCCTGGATTGCAATCCAGAGTGCTCTGGTGTTCAAGAGAGGTTTGATCTTTGCAAGCTGTCAGAATCAAGGAAATGACTGATCAAAGAAGTGCCACTGGAGCTTGTCAGGAGCCAACAAAACAGCCTTAGAGGCTGGTTTGCCCAGAAGAGAGAGGACAAGAACAGAAGAACAGAGAAAGAAGACACCAATATTTAAGAAGCATCTACTCTTTATCAAGAATGAGCTTCCATCCATATTATTTCAGTGACCCTTCCCATCATCCTTAGAGTTAGGCATTATTATCTCCATGAATAGAGATAAGAACTGTAAGTTCTCATGGAGGTTAGATCACACAGCCAGTAAAACACTAGAGCTTGGTCTTAATCCCAGAACTGGTTGCCTCTAAAATCTGTGCTCTTTCTTCCACATTGGTATGTCATGTTTGTTTTGGAAAAGAAGAGCAGCTGAGTTTATCTGGAGCATGAGTATATGAGGTAGAATCTGCCCAACTTTGTTCCTGCCTCCAAGTATGCTATACCATCTCTGGGACTAAGGACTATCCGTCCCGGAGGCCTGGTACAAGGATAACCTCTATCTGGGGATCCTTTGCTGTTCACGCCCTTAGGAATTCAGGAGAAGCAGGGAAATGGGGTAAGGAAAGCCTCCAAGCACTCTCTTGTTTTCCTGCAATTTCCAGTCTTTCTGTCTCCCCTCTGCCTTGATGTCTTCCTTCTAGGGCTCTACCCTCCGGACCCAGAATCCTATTTCACCCTTGCCTTCACTGTCGACCAGCACCAGTCCCAAATTCACACTTTGCTCATACTTCTCACCACTTCTCTCCCTAACCTTTCTGTTCCTACTCACCAGGTCACCAATGGCTTCCTCATCAAAAACATTCCAGTGACTTCTCATAGTCTTGCAATCTGGTTCCTCTGTTTACTAGTTTGAGCTTCAGTTTCACCATCTGTCAAATGGAAATGATGACAGTACCTACTTGCAACTCAATGAGATAAAATAAGGAAAAAGCACAGTGCATGGTACAGAGAATTTTAAAAATATTGGCTGTTGAACAAATGCAGCCATGGTACTCAGTAGACACTATGTGAAAAATAAACTTTGCAACTTGGTAGAAGGGACAGGAGGGGGAAACGGAGAAAGTGAAGGAAGGGGTGACATTATCCAAAAAGAAATGTACTCATTACCTGACTTATAAAACATTAATCCCTATATATTACATGTTAATAATAACAAAATATTGGCTATTAACTATTTTTCTGACTTTATTCTTTTTTCTCTCTGTTTCTTCTTAGTTTTTTGTGCAAGTACTTACATTGAGGGCCTGGGAGCTGTTCTTTAGCTTTTTTGTTCAAGGAAACCACTCTAACTTGAGCTACAGCCCCACTTTTGCCTTTTTGCTAGTTAATTGGAGATAAAAGTATCTCAGGCTGGGCACCAGTGTCTCACACCTATAATTCTAGTTACTCAGGAGGCTAAGATCTAAGGATCACAGTTCAAAGCCAGCCTGGACAGAAGAGTCCCCATGAGACTCTTATCTCTAATTAACCACTCAAAAACCGGAAGTGGTGCTGTGGCTTAAGTGGTAGAGTGCTATCTTTGAGCACAAAGAGGCTCAAGGACAATGCCCAGGCCCTGAGTTCAAGCCCAGAACCACAACAAAAGTATTTCAGATTTGTCTGCCCAGTATGGCTTCAAACCATGATCCAAATATCTCAGCCTCCTGAGTAGCTAGGATTATAGGTGTGAGCCACCAGCACCTGGCTATTCTTAATTTCAAATTCTCAGAAGCCCAATAGATAATGGACTTTAGAAGACATTAAATAATACTTTGCTTACAAAAAAACTCAGCCTCCTCAGTCAGGTGCTCAGAGCCCAAGTGGTCTATTTATCCCTCCCCATGTAGAAAGTTGTGGCCTGAGAGAGGAGACAAAATCTTGAAGTTCTTTGGGAGTACCAAAGGACCCATGGAGTTTTTTTGGTGTGTGTGTGTGTGTGTGTGTGTGTGTGTGTGTGTGTGTGTGTGTGTGTGTGTGTGTGTGTGTGTGTGTGTTGGTTGGGGGTGGGGCTTGAACTCTGGGCCTGGGTGCTGTCCCTCAGCTCTTCAGCTCAAGGCTAGCGCTCTACCACTTGAGCCACAGAGCCACTTTCAGTTTTCTGGTGGAGACAAGAGTCTCATAGACTTTCCTGCCCCAACTGGCTTTGAACCACAATCCTCAGATCTCAGCCTCCTCCTGAATAGCTAGGAATATAGGTGTGAGCCATTGGCACCTGGCTCCATGGAGTTTTTGTTTTGTTTTGTTTTGTTTTTTATATTATCATCTTTAAGTAGTTGTACAGAGAAGTTCCCATTCTACTCTGTAGAGTTTCAATTTGAGTTTTTGTGTAAAGATGTATGCCTTGAAACCTTAATAAAAGGTTATATGCTCACAGAAATGTTATAAATTTAATTTGAACACAATAAAGGTTACCATCATGATAAATGTGTGTGCTAATTGACATTTCTTGATTTAAGAAGCAAAAGCCAAAACTGGAGCCTTCATAATATGAGCTAATAAAAATTGTTTTTCTCCTCAGGTGCTGGTGGCTCAAGCCTGTAGTCCTAGCTGAAATCTGAAGGACTGAGGTTTAAAACCAGCCTAGGCAGGAAAGTCTGTGAGACTCTTATCTCCAATAAACTACCAGAAAACCAGAAGTGCCACTGTGGCTGAAGGTGTGGTAGAGAGCTGGTCTTGAGCTAAAGAGCTGAGGGACAGCGCCCAAGCCCACAGTTCAAGTCTCATGACCAACAACAAACAAAAATGTCTTTCTCAGTTTTTTCATTGAGTTTGCTAAAAATAAAAAGAAAGAAAAGAGAGAAGCTTGAAATTATTGGTAAGTTGGAAATAGTCACATGGACCTGGGTCCCAGACCCTGGCATGCTATATCTATTTTCGTTTCTTAAGACTTTGGATCTCCATTTTTCATACATAAGTGTGTACATGTATCAAGTGTCAACAATAGGCTTAGATAAAATAAGATGTGAGAAATTCTTGGCATTGTTTATGGTGGCTCATGTTTAGAATACCAGCATTTAGGAGCTAGAGAGAGAATCATGAGATCAAGGCCAGCCTTAGCTACACAATAAGACTCTGTCTCCAAAAAGAAAGAAAGAAAACAGAAAGGATGGACAGAGAAAAGAAATGCAAAAGAAATAAAACAAAAAAGAAAAATGAAAGAAAAGAAAAGCCTGGCACTGTACCTGACACACATGAATAGTGAGTATTAACTATATACAAGGACCTAAACTTTGAGTTTGCATATATTATAATATTTCATCCTTGCAACAATCCTGTAAATTTTGGCCCTAATCTCATTTCAGATGAATATTCTGAGGCTTGAGGTGGTTAAATGATTTGCCAGTGACCACAAAACCATAACCCATGGAATCAGGTTTTAAATCTAGGCAGTCAAACATAAGAGCTTGCCCACTGAGAAAATATTGACCACTTACTACATACTAGATGCTGTGTGTGTGTGTGTGTGTGTGTGTGTGTGTGTGTATATATATATATATACACATATGTGTGTTTATGAAATAGGATCTTAATTGTGGCCAAGCTAGCTTTCAATTTGCCATTCTCCTTCCTCCACCTCCTCAATGTTAGGATGACAGATGTGTACCCCCAAATCCAACTTTTACACATTTTAATCAATAGAATCTTCACAAATGTTATAGTATCTTGTGCTTCCCACAAGACTTACACAGTATGACTTTGTACAAGGGGGTGGAGTCTATTCCTCCTTCCTTTGAATCTAAGCTCATCGTGTGGCTTGTCTGGCCAATGAAGCACAATAAACGTGACACTAAGATCACTTCCTTTAGAAGCAGTTACCATGTAAAGAATGGACTGTCTTGCTGGAGAAGCCAGAGGAAGGAGAGGTCCTGGCAAGGTGAAAGGCCCCTGAGGAACACCAGAGATTTCCAACAACCAGCCTCAACTGCCAGATATGCCAGTGAAATATTTTGGCTGTTCCATTCTTAACCCAGTTAAATGAAACCAAATGAGTGACCTCAAAGGTACCACAGAAAGCAGTAGAAAGGCCCAGCTAAGCTCAACCCACCCACAAAATCATTGTTTAAAAAAAAATAGCTAGGGGTCTGTGGCTCACCGCTGTAATCCTAGCTACTCAGGAGGTTGAGATCTGAGGATCGAGGTTCAAAGCCAGCCCAGGCAGGAAAGTCCGAGAGACTCATCTCCAATAAAAACCACTCAGAAAACCAGAAGTGGCACTGTGGCTCAAGTGGCAGAGCACTAGCCATGAGCTGAACAGCTCAGCCACAGCACCCAAACCCAGAGTTCAAGCCCCATGACCGACAAAAAAATAATAATTCTTATTTTCAGCTACCAAAATCTGGGGCAGTATGTCACAACAAATAACTCAAACAAAAAAGGCACATAGTACTAGTACTATTTCCTTGTTCTACAAATGAGAAAACTAAAGCTATTGAGGGATTAAATAACTCACCCATTAGACCACAAAACAGTGAGAAAATACAGGCATGATGTGACGTTTATTGGCTCCAGAGGCCACATGAATAACCACCAGGCTACATAAGCTCCAAAGTGTCCCTTCAAAGATGTCTTAATCCTGTGGGTCTGTGACTAAGTCACCTTGCAAGATAAAAGGGACTTTGCAGATGTGATTATGTTAATGATTTTGAGATCAGGAGATTATCCTGGATTATTTGAATACACTCAATGTAATTTCAAGGGCCTGTATAAAAGAGAAGCCATAGATCAGAAGCACAGGTGATGTAAGCCAAGGAATGAGGACAGCTTTTAGAAGCTGGGCATGGCAGGAAACAAATTCTCCCCTAGTTTATAGAAGGAATGGGCCCTATAGTTACTTTGGCTTTGACACAGTGAAACTGATTTTAGACTTTGGACCTCCAGAACTATGAAATAATAAGGGTTTTGTTGTTTTGTGCCAGTCTTGTGGCTTGAATTCAGAACACTGTCCTTGAGCTTTCTTTTGCTCAAGGTTAGCACTCTACCACTTGAGCCACAACACTTCTGGCTTTTCTGATAATGTGATACTGAGAAATGAAACCCAGGGCTTCTTGCTTGCTAAGCAAAGCGTTCTACCACTAAACCACATTCACAACCCAGGTTTGTTGTTTTAAGCCCCTAAGTTTGTGGAAATTTGTCACAGCAGCCTCTCCTATATAAAGGGACCAAGATTCCTTCCACAGATACCAGCCAGCCCAGTCCCCCTGTCTGTTACTACTTTAGCACCACTATGCTTCTCTAGTTCTTGAAAATCTCTTTCCCTCCAGGGATTTAATTTTTTTTCTACCCACCTGTAAGGTCCATTTCTAGAGGGCAAACAGACCTCGCCCAGTACCTGCGTTACCTAGGCAACTGGGACACCTGGAAGAGGTCACATTTGCATCTGCTGAGGTCACATCTTAATCTGATGTGGCCACACCTTTCTCCCACCTGATCGCACTTCCCTTTACCTGGACACACCCTTCCCCCCTCCCCCCCCCTCCCGCCCCCCTACCCTATATAAGTCCTAACCCGGGGCCAGACGGGCTCTTTTGCCAGCCGCATGGAGCGCCAACCTTGCCTGGTCCCAGGAGGTCTACTGAATAAACCTACCCCTTACCAGAATACCACGTGTGTGGTGCAGTTCTTACTTGGCTACCTCTTTTTAAAAACCTAACAGCACCTCTTCCAGGATGTCTCTGAACATCCTAGCACATTCTGCTCTGTCCTGTCTCTTTAGCACTTGGTGTTTTAGTTTGGTTTTATGCCGGTCCTGGAGCTTTAAACGCAAGGCTTGGGCACTGCCCCTGAGTTTTTGTGCCCAAGGCTACTTGAGCCACAGCTCCACTTCTGGCTTTGGTAGCTACTTGGTGATAAAAGTCATAGAGTTTCCTATGCTGGCAGGCTTTGAACTGCAATCCTCAGATCAGAGCCAGGATTATAGGTGTGAGCCACAGGGCCCAGCTGAACATGGTGTTTTGTGCCTTCCTACTCATCACTTGCTATTGTCAATGCTAATGTACTGGTGGGCAGCCCAATGCCATTCTTAAGTGTGAGTCACAGACTCCAAGGACATCAGGCTGGAGAGGCTCCTTGAGAATCTATCCAATCATTTTATAAATGATGAAACTGAGTCCCAAGGAAAAAAGAAAGCCATGTACCTAAGGTCACATGGCCAGGACTCAAAGACAGGCCTTCTGATATAACATGCATAAGCTCATTCACTCAGCAAGTATTTGCCAAGCCCTCACTGAGCTAGGTGCAGAGGAACCACTGACAAATATAAACCAATAAGGTCTCTGCCCTCCTATAGGCCTCCAATATGTGGGAGTGATCAACATGCAAAAAATCACATACATAATTGATTACCACGGTAAACATTAGGGAAAAAAGTTCCATGGAGCAAGCTTGGAAGTAGATTTAATTTTTTTTTAAAGGAAGCTATTTTAACCTGGTAAATCAAGTAATTCTCTTTAGGGGAGGATCACTCTCCCTAGGAGAAAGGATTGGGGTGTTGAGATGTAAATAATTGAGATGTAAATAATGGTAAGTAGTAAATTAGACTTTCAAGGGGTGAGGAGGAAAACAAGTTTTGTAAGCAGAAGAAATGATGTGTGCAAAGACAAGAGGAAATAAAAGAAGCTCAGGATGACTAGAATCAGAATGATAAGGAGAGACTTAAGAGTTGAAGGTTGAAGGTATGTCTCAAACAGAAGAAGGCATGCGTAGCCCTGAGTTCAAACCTCAGTTTTTGCCAAGAAAAAGAAAGCTGAAGGCTTTCAAGAGTCAACAGAGGTTTAGAGTACAAGGATGCAAGGAGGCCATGGTGAGGTTTTGATCTTAGTCTCAATGGCAATGGGAAATTGTAGAAGGGTTTAAAACAGAGTCGTGACATAATCATATTTGAGTTTTATGGCGCTCTCCCCACCAAGAGCCTGTCCTTATCTCTATAGGCATGTTAGAGATCATTATTACAGAGAATTTTATGTCACTGTATTCCACTCTGTACCTAGCCTTGTACGAAGCAGGTGCTCCATAAATATGTGTTGATTAACCTCTTAGCAGCATGTGATGCTGTAGATTGCTCCCTCGCTCACTGGCACTAGCTTCTACATTGCCACACTCACTTACCTTCACTCCTGCTCTGACTGCTGCTCTCCCCATTTCCATTGCTTCATCTTTACCTTCTTCCTTCCTCCCCCTGGGTCATCTTTTGGCCTCCAACAGTAGTGATCTCTTCGTTTTAGAAGAGCATGTGCTCTACCACTGAGCTATACCCTAGCCCATTATTTGATGAGAGTACATACTATACAACTCTGTTCAGATGAAGTCTAAGCTCAAGCAAAACTAATCTATGGTGATTGATGTCTAAATAGTAGCAATCTATGAAAAATAATGATGGGAAAGGGAGCAGAGTTGGAGGAGGATGAGAAGGAAGAGGAGGAGGAGGAGGAGGACGAGGACGAGGAGGAGGAGGAGGAGGCTGGAAATATCCATGTGTGTGGCCCTAATTGCTACATATGGAAAAGTTATGGGTTAGTGTTAGTTACCATGTGTGTGGTATATCTCAATAAAAAAGTACAACGAGATGCAATATCACCATACTGCTGAGAGGGACTACCCAATTTCTAAGGGTTTTATGTGTCTGCTTTAAGGCCTCCCTCATTCATTACCTTTACCCAACAGCTCTCCTGAGTCCTGTACCCAGGTAGTCATCACTGTGTTCCCAATTTGTCAGTTCTCAAACCTCTTGGCTCTTTTGTCTCCACTCCAACCATTTTTATATCTTCATCCAGCTTTCCAAGATATAGGAAATTGAGTGATCCTGTGGTTGCAGAATTCTAGGACACATAACCCCTATGAATCTGTCATCTGGCAAAATGGAGGTAACTCTATGTGTGAGTCTAATAAGAACTCTAATACAAACTTTTTTAAAGCACAGAGTTTTCTCTGGCTGCAGGTGGAAGAGAAAGTTGGAGACCTTCAAAGCACACTGTTTCTGGCTTTGAAAATAGAAAGACCACAAGCAAAGACCAACGAGTGGTTTCAAGAAGCTGGCTCCCCTGTGCTGACAGCTAGCAAGAAAACAGGGACTCCAGTCAACAACCACAAGGAGCTGAATTCTGCCAACAACAGGGCCCCAAAGAAGAACCCAGACAAGCTAAAGCCTTAATCAGGTAGGCCTATTCGGAACCATAACTTCCTTCTCTCCCTCCCTCCTCCCTCCCTCCCTCCCTCCCTCTTCCTTCCTCCCTCCCTCCCTCCCTCTTCCTTCCTTCCTTCCTTCCTTTCCTTCCTTCCTTCCTTTCTTCCTTCCTTCCTTCCTTCCTTCCTTCATTCCTTCCTTCCTCTTTTCCTTCCTTTTTCTTTTTGCCTGAGTCTTGAACTCTGGCCCTGAGCACTGTCCCTGAGCCTTTTGTGCTCAAGGCTAGCATTCTACTGTTGAGCTATATTCCATTTCCAGCTTTTTTAGTAGTTAATTGGAGATAAGAGTCTGACAGATTTTCCTGGCTTTAAAATTTCAATCCTCAGGTCTCAGCCTCCTGAGTAGCTAGTATTACAAGTGAGCAACTGACACCCAGCTTCCTACCCAGATTTCTGACCTGCGAAACCAGGAGGGTTTCTTTTTCTTTTTCTGAAACAAATGTTTAAGCTACTAACTTCATGGCAGATTGTGAGTGCAGCTATAGAAAACCTTACCTCCTATCTCCACATTGTGCCCTTCACATCCATCCCATCCTTCCCATTCTTTGCTTCCATCATAGCTCAGACTCCTTGATCTCATTCATACCCCTGTGAAACATTTACCTCCAAGCTTCTCCCCAAACCCATCCATCCAGCTCACTATCACCAGATTAATTTTCCAGAATCATAATCCTAATCACTTCTTTATCCTAAAGCTGCAGGGCAGTAGAGTTTGATGGTTATCCTCTGGAACCAGAATCCACTCTCAGATCCACCTCTGAGGGGCAGCAACCCTTGACTCGAGCAGCCTTACCCATCCATTCCTTGGAAATAATAGTCATCTGCACAGAGTAGTTACAAGGACTAAATGAGACAAGCATACAAAAAAAAATTACATATCGCCCAGCACAGGTAAGTACTCCACTCTGAATGGCCATTGTTGGCAGATCACTATCAGTAGTCTATAGATGGTTGATTAATGTCTTCAATCTGTTCTTACAGCCTCTCTCACACTTCTTCTTCCTATAGCTCCTATCCCATTCACACATCTGTCTAGCCTTTTCTTCCACACTTCTGTTAATCCCATCCTTTTCCTTCCCTCTGAATCTCCCCCCACTCAGATTATCACCTTTTATTCCTCAGTGGCATCCTTACTGATTCACACATTTCCAGTCTTTGCAGCCAGTAGTCCTGCTAAAGGCACAAACCTGGTCACATCCTGAATGAGTATAAATCTTTCTACAGTTCCTACTGCTTTCAAGATAAAATCTAAACTTCTCACCACAGCCCCCATGGAACCAGACACCTTTGTGTACTAATGCCTTTCACCTTTTACCTGGCTTAAACCAATCAGGCTTCCTCCTGCTTATGAGCTATTCACTTTATGGTTCCCTCTCCCTGGAGTATGCTCCTCTTTCCTTCTCGTCTGATGAACACCTATTTGTCCTTCCTCTTAGTCTAACTCAGTGGAGACTTCCTCTAGGAAGCCTTCCTAATCTCCCTGAGTAGGCCAAGCTTCTCCCTTATAGATTGTCAGAAGGTGCTCCTGTGTAGATATTTCATAGGAACAATTTACATACCTTCATCACTAAAGTCATTATGCCTCTGCAGCAAAGTATGATGCCTGGTCAAATCTGTGCTCCTTAAGTGTCCAGGAAAGGAACAAATGAATAAAATGAGCACAATGACTCTGCTTAGGCTCATCAGACTGCCTTCTGCACAGAGGCTTCTTGCTCTATAACTTGTCTCTCTCTACTTAATGTTCTCCCTTGCTAACTCTTGTCTCCTGCAAAGGTAACCTATCCCTGGTGGGTCTAGGCTGCCATGGTTTCTTCTCCATGTCTTTCCTAACTCACTAAAATCAACTATAGTCTATACTCTTTCTTTCCTTTTCTTCTTTTTATTCCTTTGTGGTACTGGGGATTGAACCTAGGGCCTTGAACATGTTAGGCAACTGCTCTGCCACTTGAGCCACATCCCCAGCCCTTTTGTTTGTATTTAATTTTTGAAATAGTGTCACTTTAACCTTCCCTGGGCTGGCCTTGAACTCTCAATTTTCCTGCCTCGGACTCCCAAGTAGTTGGGATAATAGGCATGAATCACCCTGCCTGGCTTAAAGTCTTCCTTTTCTTTTTTTGATTGTGAGAATAACACATGCACATTGTAGAAATTTTAGATAATGCAGGTAATGCAGAAAATAGAAAAGAAAAAATAAAACATTTCAGATGCAACTAACCAGAGATAATTGTTGCTTTTATTGCAGAGTGTGTCTACCCATTTTCCCCACATACAATCATGAAAAAAAATATTTTAAACCTTACAACAAATCAATGAGGTTCATATTGTTCTCCACATTTTGCGGAGAAAAAAAAGGTTCAGACAAATTCAATGGCTTGTGTAATATCACACAACTAGTTAAGAACAAAGCCAAAACAGTGTCTCAAGCCTGCTTCCTTCCTGGCTAAGCCTCCTTGCTCTCTCTAAAAGACTCTCCCTCTCCTCCTTCCCTTTCTTCCAAAAGCCCAAACTTTTTTACAGTTTCCTTTTAGCACAATTCTACTTCAGTAAAACTACTTTGGCATTCTTTGCTGGAATGAAAGAGTAGTAACAACCCAAGTGAACATCAGTACGGGTTCAATGAATAAGCCTCACAACAGAATGCTGCACTGTTGTGAAAAGAACAAAGGAGATCATGGTTACACTTCAACAACCTCCAAAGACAATTTTATAAAAAGAAGGATAATATTGTGTATGGTCTGTTATCATCTGAAAATGTGAAGAATATTACCAAAAGATACACACACACACATACACACACACACACACACAAACTTAATTTTCAGTTGTGCATAATGTTTAAATTTTTGCTATATCCATTCACTTAATAATTACCCCAAAAAAACATAGGCCTGGAGGGTTAGCACTTTCTTTTTTGTTGTTGTTGGTCGTGGGACTTGAACTCTGGGCCTGAGCACTGTCCCTGAATTCTTCCGCTCAAGGCAGGTGCTCTATCACTTCAGCCACAGTGCCATTTCCATTTTTCTGGTGGTTAATTGGAGATAAGAATTTCATGGAAGCCAGGCGCTGGTGGCTCACGCCTGTAATCCTAGCTACTCAGGAGGCTGAGATCTGAGGATCTCGGTTCAAAGCCAGCTCGGGCAGGAGAGACCGTGAGACTCTTATCTCCAATAAACCACCAGAAAACCGGAAGTGGCGCTGTAGCTCAAGTGGTAGAGCGCTCGCCTTGAGCTGAAGAGCTGAGGGACAGCGCCCAGGCCCAGAGATCAAGCCCCACGACCGACAAAAAAAAAAAAAAAAAAAAAGAATTTCATGGATTTTTCTGCCTGAGCTGGCTTTGTACCATGATCCTCAGATCTCAGCCTCCTGAGTAGCTAGGATTACCGTTGTGAGCTACTGACACCTGGCAGTAGAGCATTTTCTTACATACCTACCATTTTAAGAGTCTGAAGACTTTGTCTTCTCCATCAGACCAATAGGTTTCTACAGGTCAAGAAATTCCTCCTAGTCCAACCTCTCTGTACTCTACTCTGTCAGTTAACCTCTCTAAGATGGATTATGTCTCTTCTTTCAGGAAGGTGAATCTAACTCAGATTTTGAAACATTGTCCCTTCTGTCTTATAGCTCCAACACTACCAAGACCAGCTTTTTAAGGCTAGCTTTCCTGTCATCTATGCCCCTAAAAGAACTCCCTCCTAGCCAGATGCCAGTGGCTCATGCCTCTAATCCTAGCTATTCAAGAGGCTAAGATCTGAGGATTGTGGTTCAAAGCCAGCCCAGACAAGAAAGTCTGTGAGACTCTTATCTCCAATAAACCACTAGAAAACCAGAAGTGGCGCTGTGGCTCAAGTGGTAGAGGGCTCTCCTTGAGCTGAGGAGCGCAGGGACAGCGCCCAGGCCCGGAGTTCAAGCCCCACAACTGACAAAAAAAAAACAGTGCTGAGCACATAGTACATGTCTGCAATTGTTTTCTCTGAGAATAAATAGACCACATCTCCCTTGTCCAGACCATCTCCCCAGGTCAAGGTCTAGACTGGCACTGGCAGCCTCCCTTGGTCACTCAGGAAAGATCTGTGTCACTAGGAAATGGGTCTTCACACCAAGCCCTTCAAGCCACCTGGACCATCACTGACCCATCATCTCACCGTCACAGCGTTCTGTTCTAGGCCAGTCTAGGTCTGTCCCTAGGGCAGGGCCCCATCCAGGCCAAGACTAGACCCCAGACTGACTCCCTACCCCCAGCCTGGCCTAAGAACACAGTAACCCAGCCCAGCCTGGCGGGCCTAGCCCATCAATCGTGCTCCCAGGGGTACAAACCAATTTCTCTTGCTTTCCAGAGCCAGTCTCCCTGGCGGAGCCTGGAGGAGCCTTCAATCGCATTAATCCCAGCCTGGCGGCGGTGACGAAGACGGATTTCTCCACCAAACGATCCATTTGTATCTCTCGAGCACTCACTCGCTTTTTTCTGTGCGGATGTTCAAAATATCATGAAAAAGGCGTTAGCCCGGTAGCTGTGGCGCAGCGAAATAATAGAGTGATCCGGCAATGCGCTCCTGACCTTGCAGGACAGCTAATCCATCCGCACATCTATCTTAATTATTCCCGGTTACAAAAGAGAAACTCTACCATCCATTCATTCTGGGCTGGCAATTCCATTTTCCACCCCCCACTCACACCCAATCCTTTCTTCACCAGTCCTCTAACCAGATAGATCCATTCACCACAGCTATATCCCAGCCCAGCCTAGCCAAGGTCTGAGCCCACCTTGGGCAGCCCAGCTCAAGAGATCTGAAGTGGTGTGTGTGTGTGTGTGTGTGCGCGCGCACACTCTCATCAACACAACTTTGACCCATGTGCATTGAAGGAAGATCAGCTATATATAGAACTAAGATTCAGCAAAAACACTCACACTCACACACACACACACACAGTGATAACTTCACACAGGCAATCACAGACTCATAATCTCAACCAAATGTTGACATTCAGGTTCCTGTCACGTGGAGTTGGAGTCATGGATCAGTTGGTAGAGTGCCAGCCAATGAGTGAAAGTATCTGGAACCAAGTTCTAGTTGGGGTCTCACACCAAAAAAAAAAAAAGGAAAGGCTTCTGTCACAGATAGGACCACATCCATCTTCACCTTCATCCAACCTCACTAGTTAGACTTTCCTGCTGCTCTTACTGACACTTGGACAGATACTAGGATTGGCTTTTTCCACCAAGGGAAGACCCAAAGGGAGGGAGATTTCTTGGTTGGTCTAGATGTCTATTTCTGACTCCTAACGTTAAAGCCCTACCCACTGCCTCCTGACAGCCCTTCTCCTTTGTACAAATCTAGTTCCCCGGTACTGTAGGGCAATGGTTGGCATGTGAGGGAGGAGGAAAGAAAAAGAGGTAGAAGAATGAGGGGGAAATTTTAATTCTTTTTGTTTGGTGCTGATTATGGGGCTTGAACTCAGAGCATGGGTGCTCTGAGCTTTTTTGTTCATGACTAGAGCTCTACCACTTTGAGGCACAGCTCTATTTCCAGCTTCTTGGTGGTTAATTAGAGATAAGAATCTCAGACTTTGCTCCCTGGCTGGCTTGGAAATGCAGTTTTCAGGCCTTTTGAGTAGCCAGGCTTACAGGCATGAGCCACTGGTGCCTGGCTCATGTGAGCATGAGGAAAAGGAAGAAAGAAGGGAGGCTGGAGTGATAGAAGGTCACAGCTAGTGTGTGCCTGCTTGTGGAACACAATTGGAGCTAATTGTACTAGATTCACTTTGAGGATGCCTGTGAGAGTTTCTAATTCTGCCCCTTAATGTATGATTTTTCTGATCCCTCATTCTAATGATTTTAATGCAATCAGCAAAACTAAGCATGTAATTGTCTTGGCTTTGTGTTTGGCCATGGTGGCTCCTGGGAACCCTGGCTTCTAGTTCTCATGCCCTCCCCACCCAATTCAACCCTCCTTCCTCTTCTCACTTTAGTTTCAGTCACCTAATACACATATAAACTTCAGCTCTTGGCTCTGGAAGGGAAACACAAAGAAGTTCAGTCCCTGGCCTTACGAAGCCCAGGCCACTGAGGAAATGATGCCGGGTGTCTAGCTAGTGAGGTGGTTCTCTTGGCCCAGCCTGGCTAGAGAAGGAGGAGAGCTTGCAGGAAGGGCTCAATGCCCTCCCCGTTTCCAGAAGCAGCAGGCAGCCCTGGCTGAGCCTGCGGGGTGGGGTGTGCAGGGGAAAGGCCATTTGTCCTGAGACAATGGCAGAAAAGGGGTCTCCAAGCGGCTGTTGAGAGCCAATTTGTAGTGGTGACGGCCGAGGTTGCTCCAAAGGCTGGGAACAGCTGGAGCTCCGGGTGACTGATGGGTGGGCCCAGGAGAGGGGCCATTGGTCTGGCAGACACAATGGCCCGGATGGTGCTCGGGTGGGGCCCGTCAAAATCATTAAGTGCTGAAGATGGAGCCTGCAGACTTCAGATGGGACCAGCGGGTTAGGGGGAAGAGGTCAGGGGCTTGCCCCTCCCTCCCCGCCGCCCCTCCTCCACCCTTCCATCCCAGCTCTGGAAATTGACCACCCACGCACGTATTATCATCTAATTTGCACAGGCACACCCCACACCCTCACCCACGCGCAAACTTCAGCCTTATTCCTTGACGTGTTCGAACTCTGGTTCTGGGGTAACCTGAGCCTGATGGAGCCTCCCCAGGCTGCCTCTTTGGGGTGGTGCCCACCCTCAGGCATGCCCTTCTGTAGCCGTGACTTTTTACCTTGCAGGAACACTGATTTCTCAAGTGAAGACTAGGCTAGGTCTCCTGTCTCCCATCCTAAAGGAAGAAGCTGAGGCCCCGTGTGCTGGTTGCTTCTGGGGGTGGGACACGTGTCTCCCACTTGACCTTCCCCCAGGGGGTAGAGGCGGGGACTGGGGAGAAGCCCCCGCCTTGTGGATCCCCGGGCGTCCTCCATCCCCTCCCCTCCCCCCAGCGCCCTCTTCCCCCGCCCCTCCAAGCTCCGGGCAGGAGAGCGAAGCAGTGACCCGGCCAGGTGGCGATGATGCGGCCGGCCGCTCTGGTCACTCTTGGCCGCTCCCCGCGCGCAGCCCGACCCCCCTCGCATGGGTCACGGCGCCGGCAAAACTCTGTGACACAGAAACGCCGCGGGGCCTGCGCGTGTCGGGAACAATCCTCCGCCTGATGGGAAGCGACAGCTCCGCCCCGCCTCCCTCCGCGCCTTGCCTCCCGTGGCTCCCCCCTGGGGGCCGTGCCCCGCGCCCCTGTGCCCACCCAGCCGGCCGGGGGCGCCCCTGCAACGTGCACGGGCCACCAAATTCCACCCCCTCCCCATCCCTTCTGTTGGGGCCGGGGGTAGGAGAGGAGAGTAGGGGTGGGTCAGGGCGAGAGAGAGTGGGAGAAGAGGGGCACCGTGCCCAAGGCCCAGGCCTGGGACAAAGCACAGGAGAGGGACAAAGCGAACAGAGGCATGGTTGGTACCGCCCCACTTCAAGTCTGTTCACAGGGTGTTGCCTAAGAAAAACAGCGACATGGGGGCGGGGAGGGAGGTAGGCTGGGGAGAGGTTCCCCCTGGGAGGGGGTCAATAGGTGCAATTTCTCTTCTTTTTGCTCCTCTGAACCTCCTGGGGTCTTCTTTGTCTTTCATATTGGTTTGCAAAGAACGTATCTGGTATGATTACCAGCCCCTCACACCCCAAGTAAAAGCCAGCGCCCCAGGGCTCTATGGTAGAGGCTTCCTATGGGTATCATAGGAATTGAGCCTGCCCTCTGGTCTGGGGCTAGATTGAGAATTCCTGAAGGACCAGCCAGGGAATGGCCTCCACCTTCTAGGCATGGCTTCCCACTTTAAAGGGCTGTGGAGAGGGGGCATGACTGTAGGGAAACTGCCCCAAAGGAACCCTTCTTGCATGTCTTCTTGTATGGGCACCCAGTGATGCCCAATGATACTCCAGATACACCATGGCATGCTGGCACGCACCCACACGCACAAGCATATCCCAGTCATGGCCTTCTACCCATTCACACCTTGCCCTGTCTCTTGTGGCCCCAGTCAAGTCTGTGGTCATTGCCTCCAGTTCTCAACCTTGCTCCAGGCCTGACCCTTGAGGTCAAGGGCACCACATCCATCCCAAAATTCCTTGTCCTCCTTCCTCAGCATTTTTTCTACTCAGTTGGGCCAAATATCTTCTCTTCCGGACTTATAAGAGGGGATCTGGTATGGAAAGAGTAAGGTATAAGGGAGATAGTGAGATGAGAGATCCCGGTCTCTGACAGACCAAATAAGATGCCTGCCTCTTCAGGATCCACAAGGATCAGCCCTTGGAGAGAGGAGGATCCTTCTTTCAAATTGCCCATTTCCTCCCCCTTTACCTCCATCCTGTTCTCCTTCTACTTTCACTTTGTGCCCTGGCCTGGAATCCAGGTCCAGATTCTCCAGGAGCCTTTCCTCTCCTCTGACTTAACTCTTACCTCATTGAAGTCCTTTTGTGCTGTCACCAGATTCTTCATGACAGAGAATTCTGTGAGTTCCTACAAAACAGAGGAAGATCTCCTCTTCATTTTACATTCTCCCACCCCACATCAGTTGACGCTGATGAATGAATGAATGGGCTGAGGGATGCTTGTGAAACTGTTTTTTTTTTTTTTTTTCTGGCTGTTAAGGTGACTACTTACAAATGAAGAGCTAGAGCAGCTCAGAAAGATTATGCTGTTTCCCCCAAGAAAGATTATGCTATTTCCCCCAAGACTTTCTGACTCTAAGGCTGAAGATACTCCATGCTTCTGACCCAGGACAGTATGTGGGGAGGGGTGGGGGGGAGAAGGGTTAATTCTCCCACTATGCTGCAGTGATAGATCTGATTCCCTCTCCAGGAGGGGCCCTAGATCTATCTCTTCTTGCCAAGCCCTTTCATCAGTACTAGTGCCCCTTTCTGTTCGGCTGTATGCCTAAGATTAGTCTCCTCAGAGTTCCTTTGGTCTTTCCAAGAAAGCTGGACCACAGTCCTAGTTACACCACTGACTAGTTGGTACCTAGGCCCAATCATTAGCCACAAATCTCCTCTGGTCCCCCTTATCCCATTCCCCACTGATTTCCCCCAAATTTATGACTTCCCCAAATATATGGGCTGGGCTTGAGTAGGTGATGTCAGAAGATTCCTCCCCAGCCCCCTTGGCCTTCTGGTTTCCCATCCCTGGTGAGAGGAAAGGAACAAGGCATCACCCATCACAGTCTGCCCTCAGACCCCCTAGAGGGGGGTTCAAGCCTTCCCCCCAGAGGGCTGAGAAATGTTGTGAATTAATTACCATCAGACCTCCGGCCGCTGTTCATCTCTGTAAACAAACATTTTAATATGCAGTAATTAATTACATCTGCCACACCAACCCTCCTCTTGTTCATCCTTCAGCTTTTCTTCTGCTCACTCTAGATCAACCTCCTTCCTCATGTGGGTCCTGAAAACCAAGCAAGACCCTTCCTGTGCCCCTCTTCTTGACCTTCTCCCCCCCACACACACATCAGATGTAGGTGCTTGCATCTGCCATGCCATTCTGAAGCTTTTTGTTCCTTTTCTGCCTCTCTAATGCCTGTCTTTCTGACCGTCCTTTGTCTCTTGTTCTCTGTGCTTAGGTTTTCCCAGAAAGTTTGATGTCAGGGACACATTTTGAGGGGGTGGCAGAGGTGAAGGACCTAATGGGTCTATCTACCCCAGTGTGCCTAAGCACATTCTTCATCTGCCTAAGCACATTCTTCATCTGCCTAAGCACATTCAACTAATTTACAGGGATTATCCAAAAGCCAGAAGAACCACCACCACCACCCCACACCCCAAGATAGGTGTCGTTTTGACCCTTTTCGCTTTTCCTATCCCACTCCCTGCCTCCACTGCAGCTTTTCATGAAAGACACAGAAGACAAACAATTGCCCAGGTGAAGCCACTTGAGTACGTCACAGTTACTTTTCTCTGAACCCAAAAGTACCACGGTGCACCTGCTGGAGGCAGTTTGGCACTGTGAGCATGGGGTGTTGAGATCCCAGGTAAGGGGAACAGAAAGTACCCCCCTTTTCTGGGGAGGTTATCCTGGGGAGTGTGCGAGTTAAACAGGGAAGTGACCACCCCGGTGGAAATCTTCAATAAGAACCACATCAGCAAGAGGCAGAAGCCCGAGGTTCGGAGCAACTGAGGATGGGGAAGACTACAGACGGCCTGAGGGGCTCACCCGACCAGACTAGACGCGCAGGGGGAGCCGGGAGCTGGGTGGGCGGGGTAGGGCGGGCGCCACCAGGCGTGGCGCAGGGAACAGAGCAGAATGAAATGCAGATGCAAAACGTGCTCGTAAGAGTTTCCTCTCTCTCCCCATCTGCCAAAGCCGAGATTTTAATCTTTAATCCATGAGCAATCAGCGAGCAGCGGCGAATGGCACATTACAGATGTTTTACTGTCGCGGGCGCTCGCAGCCTCCGCGCTCCGCACAGGCGCGCCGGGCGCCCCCGCCCCTCCCCCTACTCCTTTTATCCTCCCCCCCTCCCCAGACTCCGTTGAACAACATCCCTCTTACCTGCAGGCTGCAGGCCCACAGAGGAGATGGGAGTGGGGTCTGCAGAGCCTTTTCTACAGGAAGTGGGACTCCACAGACCCGGGGTACACACAGCAGCACAGGTGCACCTGGGGGTTATGGTGGTGATGATGGCATTCAGTATTGCGCCAAGGTGGATCCCTGCAGGCGCGATCTAGGTTGGTGGGCAGAGACCAGGAGCATCGGGTGTCCTGGTAACTGAGCTCTTCCATACATGCACAAACCATCACCACCCTTGCGGGACCCTGCGCTCCTGCGATTAGCGTTCCAGATGTTCAGCTGAGCTGGGGCTCTGTTTTCCAGATGTTGGGCACCTCTGTTCTTACGTGTGGGACCGCCAACCCCTCTGGATGCTGAAGGAGGAGAGTACTGTAGGTGTCAGATCTAGGAGTTGCTAGGAAATTCTGGTGGAGTGGAGTCAAAGAGCAGCTGATAATATGGGGAAGGGGGTGTCTGCTCCGTTAAATGGAGCGATGATATTAAGTACTGAAAGATTTTTTTAAGGCCTAGGAATGTGACCCTGAAGTCCATGTTAGACTCCCAGTCCAATTTGCTCCCCTGGCTACAAGATCCTCTAAAGCCCTAGGGATAGGTTTTCCAGCACTGAAATCCTTAGTAGTGATTCCAGTTTGCAAAGATAAAAGTTGTACAACTACTGGATTAATATCTGTCTGTTTCACTAGTGTATAAATTCCATGGTCCAGAACTATGTTTCTGCTCATCATTGCATTCCCCAGGTTTGGCATGGGGCCCAGCACGTAGTAGGTATTCAGCCAGCACTTGCTGGTGCTGGTGCTGAACTATTGCTTTGTGCTGTCACCTCAGATCAGGTTTTCTTTTGCCACTATCAAAGAAGCCAGGCCATTCACTCCAGCACAAAAGCAAGCATCTCTGATCTTGCTCCTTCAAAGCCCCAGCAGAACGGTAGCCCTCCTCCCTCCGTAACATCCCCTCCCTTTTCTCCCTAACTAATTGATGAATCTTTCCCATTAGATAGAAGGGATCCCAGGGCAAGAGTCTGACCAAAAACAAAAACAAAAACAAAAAACAGGCTTCCTTCGGCCAGCTGTTTTCCTATCCAGAAGCGAGGCCCCTCCTGACTTTACCTTCCCCCTTCATCTTTGGACACACACACCATACTTCTTCCCCTCTGTATGTCTACGAATACTGTAACCTTCTCATGGTTCCTTAACCTAATACTTTCCAAGGTACCCCAATGCCAGTAGAGCTCCAAACGGGTCCACTTCATTAACCAGGCTGTACCCTTCCCAGGGACTCCCAATTCCTGAACTCCAAATGAGTAGGGGCCAAAAAGGGGGGGGGGGAGACTCTGTGGATGCAGAGGCCGGAAATGAAGAGAGGGTAAAAAGGTGAAGAAGAAGAAAAGGCTGAAAGGAAAGCTAGGCAGGGGGAAAAGAGATCCACAATAGAGGCGGGGTAGACACGGGTAGGGACTGCTCAATGAAGGGCGCCTGAAAGTGGCAGGCAGAAAGACACAAGAGGGAGAAACAGGGGCTGGCGAAGGCGGCAGAGGAGAGGCCCAGAGACAGGGGGACACTGGCAGAAAAAGGGCAGGGAGAAGGGGCGCTGGAGGGTTTTCCCGGAGAGGGGGCATCGGGGAGGAAGGTGGCCCGGGCCGCTCAGGGCCGCGGGCCGCCGCGGTGCACAGTTGTCCGGGAGCCCGGGCCTGCGCGAGCCCCGGGCCGGCGCGAGCCCAGGCCTGCCGCCATCAGTCGGAAGCGGCCCAGGGCCTAGGCCCCGGGGCCCACAGGCGGCCCTGGTTGGCGGCGGCTGCAGCGGCGGTGAGGGAAGCCGGAGCGAGAGGCTGCTAAGCCGCGTGTGTGTTTTTATTATTATTATTTCTGATTAAAGAGGAATTCATCTCGTATCTGCCTCCTGCCAGGGGCCGAGGCGCCGCCATTGGGGTTAACGGTGCGGAAGAATACAAAAAAATTTCATTGAGGAGGATTATAAAAGTTACTAGCTGGAACATTAACAGAAGAGTAACTTGTAAAAAATGCAATATTACAATATTCACAAGGACGGCAGAGCGTGGTAAAGCTATAAAATTCAACATTAAAATCTTCCACAGCCTAGATAACCTAGTTAACAAACATGGTATTGGAACTACTTTTCTGTTGAGGGCTGAGGGATACGAGCCGGGGGCTGATCACACCTTCGCGGTGGGAGGGGGCGGGAGAGGGCAGGGAAGGGGCGGGGCGGCCCGGGCCACCCGCCCCTCTCCTGCCTCAGCTTCCTCCCCAGGAAAATGGGCATAACCTGTATCTTGTGTAGGAGAATGCCTGAGGAAGCTTTTCTAAATCTCAGGTAGGACTGACTACACAGTCCCAGGGTTATTTTTTCATGTGAAGTACTAATTAAAGCAGAGAACCCAATATAGATTTAAACCAGCTGAATAAGATTTACATTTCTATAACTGTAAGGTCTGTGCATAAAAGGTGTTATGAAAGGATTTTGTGCGGGTGTTCAGAATGAGATCTGTGTGAATTTCCAGAATTGGGTATTCAGGATCCCTATGTATGTGCCTAGCACTGGAGAACATAAGCATGGTATGTAAATGTATATTAAGTAGGATTTGCAGGGCCTAGCTTTGAAATGAAAGGTATGTGTCCATGGTGATGGGTAGTGTGTATTTGTGTGTGTGTATTTGTGTATGTGAAAAGTGAGTCTATGCAGGATGTATGTATGTATGCCTAGAATGTGGGTGTGGGTAAATATGTACCTAGCATTATAAGGACTGGCAGAATATATGTTTATTTGTGGTATATTCATATGTATGATATGTATGATGTAGATACATTGTATATACTTTTTGTAAGGTGTGTTTAAAAGGATACATGGGGGAAGAAAGGAAAAGCATAAAGAGCAATATAGATAGGGTTAATTTAATTAAAATGCATTATATGTATGTTTATAAATATCACAATGAATCCCCTTTGTACAATCATTTATACTAATAAAAATTCATTTGGAATGGATGCATAGTTCAAGCAGTACTACCTGCCATGAGCAAGAAAGACAGTTGAAGCTCGGTGCTGGTGACTGGCATCTACTACTGCTTAGAAGGCTGAGATCTGACAATTGTGGTTTAAAGCCAGCCTGGGCAGAAAATCAGTGGGACTCTTATCTCCAACTAATCACCAAAAAAGCTGAAAGTGGAGCTATGGCTCAAGCAGTAGAACACTGGCCTTGAACAAAAAGCTCAGGAAAGTGCCAAGGCCTTAAGTTCAAGCCCCAGGAACAGTACAAGAAAATTAATTGAGAGCTTTAAGGTGTGGTACAGGTGCACACATACGCACATGTGCACACACACACATACACACAGGGGATATCTGTAATCACAGGTATATGTACATGTGTGTGCAGAGTGCATGTTTCAAAGGACATTACATCATTAACACAGGATGTTTATGTGTATAAATACTATCAAAAGTATATGATGTTTGTTGTAGATACACTATTGATGCATAGACTATATGAGATCAATGTGTAAATATGTATGTGTGTCTGCAGGGCATGAGTGCTTCTGTGAAGTGTGAGTGTATATGAGCAGAGGGTATGATTGTGAATGCAAAGTCCAGATACCTGGTGTAGATCCATATATTTGTAGTGAATATGTATCTGAGCAGAATATATACATATGAAAAGCATGTGTATTTGTATGACAAACACTTAGACATGTTGTAAGATGCCAGAGTAAGCACCTGCAGACAAAGAGCATCTGTTTCTATCAGGTTTCCAAACGTGTGGTTAAGAGCACAGACTCTGGAGACATATTTTGGGGGACTGAACTGTACTTTGTCATGTATTAAGTGTATGACCTTGGGCAAACAATTTAATCTCTGGCTGTCTTCGTATCTGTATTGGCAAAATGATGATAATAAAACTACCTATTTCATAGGATTGTTATTAGAGTTATATGATTAATATTTGCTGTAGTAGGTAGAGGAATAGTTGCTCTGTGTGTGTGTGTGTGTGTGTGTGTGTGTGTGTGTGTGTGTGTGTGTGTGTGTGTGTGTGTGTGTGTGTGTGTGTGAGTTGGGGCTTGAACTCAGGGCCTGGGAATTTTCTTGAACCTCTTTTGCTCAAGGCTAGCACTCTACCACTTGAGTCATAGCTCCATTTCTGGCTTTTTGGTAGTTAATTGGAGATAAGAATCTCATGGACTTTCCTGCCCAGGCTGGCTTCAAACTGTGATTCTCAGAGCTCAGCCTTCTGAGTAGCTAGGAGTGATCCACTGGCTCCCTGCTGTTGCCTATTTTTATCTTATTTTATTTTATGTGTGTATGTGTATGTATGTGTGTTGGTAGTGGGCCTTTAACTCAAGGCCTCATGCTTTGAATCATGATTCTCAGATCTCAGCCTCCGGAGTAGCTAGGATTACAGGCATTAGCCACTGGCGCCAGGCTCTTTTTATTTATTTATTCATTCATTCATTTTTAAGTCAAGGCTTGTCACTCTATTAAGTTGGCTATTTTCAGATGTCCAAAACCTTAGTAACCTGTGAATATGTTACCTTCACAACAAACAAGACTTCGCAGAGGAGAGTGAGTGAAAGATCTTGGGATTTAAGTGATTAGCCTGGATGAACCAGATGACCTTACAGTTATCACAAGCACTCTTAGAGAGGAAAACTCTTAGAGATGAGTATCAGAGTTTATAAAGATGTGAAAACTACAGTATGGATTGGAGTGACAAAGCCACAACCCAAGGAATATGGGTAGCTTTTAGAAGGGGAAAAAGTCAAGGAAACTAATCTTCCTCCAAAGCTTCTAAAAGGACTTAAGCCCTGTTAATTCATTTTTAAATCCTGAACCCAAAATATAAAGTTAACAAATGTGTTGTTTTGAACCACCAAGATTTGGGTAAGTTGTTACAGCAGCAATAGGAACCTAATATATTTGTAAAGTGTCAGGTACGTTTCAAGTACCTTATAAGTGTTATTAAAATAAATTCCTTGGAGGGAATACTTCAAGCCCTAGGGGAGGCCTAGATGGTCAATCAGTTGTCAGACATGTCATCCTCATGTGGTTTCCTTAGGCCCTCCAGAATTCTGGATCCTACTGGAGCCTGTATTTTGCCAACACAACCATGGAAAGGTGGTGGAGCAAGGATGGAGTTCTTTCAATATCTGCCTGATTGTTTTTCCTTAGTTACAAACTGAGGTTGGGCTAGTGCCAGCAACCTAGGCCTGTGGCTAAGGGAATTTAAAGCCAGGCAGAGAATCTGTGGGCCTCAGATCTCAGCTTCCTGAGTAGCTATGATTACAGACATCTTAGATATGGATTTTGGCTCATCCCAGAAGATGACCCAAGAAGTCTACCCCACAAGGACTTCTTTCTTCTCTTGGAACACACAGGTATGTTGTACAAATACACATGGACATAAATCTACACTAGAATATAGAGTCTTCTCAGGCCCCAGAGAGAGGTGATAAGACATTCTGATAGCTGGGAGCTGGTGGCTCACGCCTGTAATCCTACCTACTCAGGAGTCTGAGATCTGAGGATCGATATTCAAAGCCAGCCTAGGCAGGAAAGTCTGTGAGACTCTTATCTCCAATAAACCACTAGAAAACCGGAAGTGGCACTGTGGTTAAGTGGTAGAGTACTAGCCTTGAGTTGAAGAGCTGAGGGAAAGTGCCCAAGCTCAGAGTTCAAGTCCCACGACCGACAAAAAAAAAAAAAAGACATTCTGATGAGTAAGTCCCTAGTGGAGTAAAAACATAGATTATAGAGCTGAGGATCTCACTGACATAGCACATGCCTAGCATGGGCAAGGCTTGGGGTATGGTGACTAGTAACACACATATACACACACACAATTAAGAGTTTTCTGTATGTACTGAAATACTTAAAATCACACTTTGGAGTGAAAATACTCAGCTATGGCTTTCAACTCTACCACTTCTAAATGTCAGTTGAGAAACCTAAGTAGCCTTTATGGCCCCAGGTTTCCCATCTGCAAAATGGGATAATAAGTGTCTATTTTGTGAGGTGGTTGTGGGTACTGAATGGGACTCAAAGTATTTATCACATTGCATGGCAAATAAGTTATCAATAAATGTTACTGTTGGTGACTATGATGTCATTAGCATCATCACTCCTTGCCTTTTCTAGGAGAGACAGTATGGTACTCAGATCTATGAACCAGGGACCATGGGTAAGAATCGAAGCCCCACCACTAGCTAGTTGTATGACACTGAGCAATGGTACAAATTTAATCCAAATTAGCCTCAGCTTCCTCATTTGTATGAGAGGGCTGAAAGTACTCCAAACTACTCATACCTCATGAGAATCTGAGTTTTATAAATATGCAATCCAAAACTCATAGTTGCATTTTACCCGGTTTTTCCAGCATGTACTGTAACTAGATAAAATCATGCATTTAGTTCAAAAGTTAAAAACATACCACTAGGCATGGTGGCCCATGCCTGTAATCCTAGTAGGGATTCATAGCGTAGGCTATATAGTGAAATCCTGTATTAGAAAAAAAAATTGGATGGGCTTTATTGGCTCATATCTGTAATCCTAACTACTCAGAAGGCTGAGATACGAAGATTGTGGCTCAAAGCCAGGTTAGACAGGAAAGTCCATGAGACTCTTATCTCCACTTAACTACTGAAAAGCTGGAAATAGTGTTATGGTTCAAAGTGGTAGAACACTAGCCTTGAGCACAAAAGCTCAGGGACAGTGCCCAGGCCCTGAGTTCAAGCCCCAGTATTGGCATGAAAAAAAGTTAAAGGGCATATGAGGTAAAATAGTCATCATTCTATCTCTGCCCCCGTTCCTGAGACAATCATTATTTTGTTTCTAGTATATCATTCAAGATTAAGGTGGGTATGTTCATGGTTGTGTGTTCTGTTTTCCTTTCCAAGCCTTCTTTTTTTCCCCTCACTTAATTCACCTTGGGGATCTTTCCATATCTATATTTGAAGAGTCATTTCCCTCTAGATTAAGGCTGCCTAGTATGCTACTGAATAGACATGGTATACATCATTTACCCAGACATCTAGATCATTTCTAACTTGGAAACAACGTTGCACACCATTGCATCATCTGTACAGGTTGATAGCTTTAAAATGTTTTAAATAGTTTCAAATGAATGCATATAAAAATCAATATTTCTGGCTGCCCTTAAAAATTAAGCAACTTACACCTGCCTAGCAGGTATGAGGCTAAGTTCAGACTCCAGTACCACCACCACCACACACACACACACACACACACACACAGAACTTGGCATCACTAGCTCATACTTCTGCATGGCAATTGTCTCCTGCATTCTGTGTGTGTGTGTGTGTGTGTGTGTGTGTGTGTGTGTGTGTGTGTGTGTGTGTGTGTGCTGAAAAACCCAGGGCCTTGCAAATCTTAGGCAAGTAATCCTCCCCTGAGCTACATGACTAGCCCAGCAATATTATCCAGAAGGCTGGAGCGCTCAATGTGCTGGGTCCTAGGTCCATCCCTAGCACCACGAGGAGGAGGAGGAGGAGGAGGAGGAGGAGGAGGAGGAGGAGGAGGAGGAGGAGGAGGAGGAGGAGGAGGAGGAGGAGGAGGAGGAGGAGGAGGAGGAGGAGGAGGAGGAGGAGGAGGAGGAGGAGGAGGAGGAGGAGGAGGAGGAGGAGGAGGAGGAGGAGGAGGAGGAGGAGGAGGAGGAGGAGGAGGAGGAGGAGGAGAGGAGGAGGAGGAGGAGGAGGTTCCTTTCTCCAGTTGTTTAGAACCTGCTTCCATGTTTTCTTCCCAACTATTCCTGCTACTTCAGGCATCTGCCCAGGTGAGGCCCTGGTAAGACTAACAGAGCATTGCAAGTAGTGTCTGGTACCAAATACACGCTCAGTGCTATTATTACCCCTTCATGGGAATCACTCATCTGAATTTTTAGAAAAGTCTTTTTCAGGTAGTCAGGTTCTTGTGTGGGTAAGTTTCATGTATGGTGGGTGGGCTACATTTTACAGTACTTGGGAAACTCTTGTTCCTAACAGGGAGAGGCCCCTGTATGAGTGAGGGTTTCCACTGCTCTGAAAGGAGGGAAAGAATTCCTTCATATAAATCCTGCACTTATTATTAATAGAGATGAAGACCAACTAGCCTATCAAACTTTTACTGGACAACATATCCATTAGCCACAATTACATTTTTAAGAAATCACTTGAATTAAGTGAAAATTTAAAAGTTAGCTCCCAAGCCACATTGCAAGACTTCAATGCCACATATGGCTAGGATACCATACTGAACAGTGCAGATAGGAAATATTTGCATGATCACAGGAAGTTTTTTGGATGCACTACTCTAAATATAATCTTAACAAATGCAGGGCACTGGCTGATTCCTAGCCTTTCACATAATTCTTTTTTTTTGGGGGGGGGGGTCCGGTCGTGGGGCCTGAACTCAGGGCCTGGGTGCTGTCCCTCAGCTCTTCAGATCTAGGCTAGTGCTCTACCACTTGAGCCACAGCGCCATTTCCGGCATTTTTTCTTTTTGCTTATGTGGTGCTGAGGAATCGAACCCAGGGCCTCATGCATGCAAGGCAAGCACTCTACCACTGAGCCACCTTCCCAGCCCCCTTTGACATAATTCTTATTCTAAACCCAGAACTGGCAGAAAGAAGGCATTCAGTTATGTCTTTTTGTTGTTGGTTGTGGTGGTCATAGGCCCTGAACTCTGAGCCTGGGTGCTGTCCCTCAGCTCTTCAGATCTAGGCTAGCACTCTACCACTTGAGCCACAGTGCCATTCTGGCTTTTTCTGCTTATGCGGTGCTGAGGAATTGAACCCAGGCCCTCATGCATGCAAGGCAAGCACTCTACCACTGAGCCACCTTCCCAGCCTCTCAGTTATGTCTTAAATGAACAAAGGGGGAATCACTGAGTGAATAACTGAGCCCAATCAGTGGCCCACAGGAGACAAAACTATAGGTTACTCTGCAACAACCTTTTGAGAGTGGACTACATTAAAGGGAGAAGCTTCAGTAGACTGCTGGAGACTGGCTGCTCCCAAGGGAGCTGCAGCATCACCCAGAACTACGGCCTAAGAAGGAGGCAAGTTGTTCATTATAGCTGAGTCAGTAACCTATGTTTTAAACATTTCTATTTTTTTTTGTAAGGCCTTCCCTCCTCAGAGTGTGGATAACATTTCTGTATAAATGTCCTGGTGTCTGTAGATCTAACCTGGGAAGGCTTTATTGACCCCTGGAGGTCAGGGCAAAAGCTAATGTTCTTCTGGCTGCACAGCTGAGATTTTGCTGGCTATGGGAAAGCTCCTACATCCAAGGCAGAAGTTATACTAGCAGCTGTGGGGCCTCACCTGTTCCCCTCAGGAGGGGGATAGGGAAAGAGAAGGAAGAGGAAGAAGAGTAGGAAAAGGGTGAAAGGAATGAAGCTAGGGAGGAAGAAGACCAAGATTTGAGGGCAAGAGGGATGAGAATCTAGCTAGAAGTGCAGGAGATGACGGTATGCGGATCTGTGCACTTGTGTTTGCATCCATGTGCCTGTATGTAGTGCAGACTGTGTGACAGGGAGCTGTGTATGTATTGGAAGGTTGTGAGGAGTGTAAGGAGAGTTATGTGTCTTTGAAGAGGGCTGTCCATGTATGTGTGTGTTTAGGCATGTATGTATGGCATGTACATAGTGGAGAATCTGTGAGTGTGTTGAGAGCTGAGTATATCTGTCAGTGGTGAGAGGAGTTATGTATAGTGATTGGAAGGGTAGTGTTTGGAAAGTCTGTGTAGTGGAGGGTGTGTGTGTGTGTGTGTGTGTGTGTGTGTGTGTGTGTGTGTGTGATGTATGGTGGTCACAAACATGTCACTTATATAGGCTTTCTTTCTTCCTTCCTATTCCTAGATAGGGGGGCAGGACACACACACCCCTTTGGAAGGCCTCATTAGTCCATGAGGGAAGGCTCAGGCTTTCTGTCCCAAATGGCCCCTCTAGTTCTCATACTTTGTTTTTGGCACGGAGGGAAAATGGAGATGAGATGGGGGAGGTAGGCAAAGATGAAGAGAGACAGAGATGAAATACAAAAACAGAGAAGAAAGAAGACCCAACCAGGCCCTGGAGAACAAGTGGAGAGATAGAGTCAGAGAATCGCTGGGAGGGAAGTGGGGCGGGGTGGGGGTGGGGGTGGAGGGTGGGAGAGACAGAGATCAAAGGCCACAGGGAGAGATCTGGGAAAGAGATCCCAAGGAAGCCAGGGCTGAGGGAGTGGTGGGGAGCAGAGCGGGATCAAAGGCCAGCCAGGGGGCTTGCCATCTGGGGGTGGGGGATGGGGAGGAGGCAGGTGCTGGGGTGGGGGGAGGGCCGGGGCTGGGGAGGGGCTCGGTGGGGGAATCGCGGGGCCGGGTGGGGGGAGGGCCGGGGCTGGGGAGGGGCTCGGTGGGGGAATCGCGGGGCTGGGGCCCCGCGCTGCTCGCTGGCTCGCTCGCTCGCTCGCTCGCTCGGTGGCGCTCGGAGCTGCGCGGCTCCCCGGGGAGATGGCAGACACTTTGCGGAGATGTTACTCCGGAGTTGGAGACGATGATAAATATGATAATTTGTATAAAATCTGAATGGGTCTTGTTTTCAGGGAGAATGCCTCGGATGATGAATGGGCCCGGCTCTCAGATAGATGGCTGATAAAAAGTGTATTGGATTGTTGAGAGCGATTTTAATTCTCATTCTGTACCCGCAGATGCCGCGGCCGCCGCGCCCGGCCTCCTCCTCCCTCCTGTCCACGGTACCGGGCGGCCGGCGGCCCGGCCGGCCTCTGCGGCTCAGGAGGCTTCTGAAATGACTCTAATTACAGAGTTATTAATTTTAAGAGGAGGGTGAGCGGGGGTTTATGATTATTAATCGAGAGCCTGCGCCTGGCGGGCGGGCGAGGCGGGCCTGGTAGCCTACAAGCGAAGACTGAGCACATAGGCTGATCTGGGTCCACGGGCAGATCCAAACCCGGCGGGCTCCCTGGCGGCGGTGGCCAGGCCCAACTTCCCACGAGGACCTCAGTGTCTGCCCTGCCTCCACCCGACCTGCAGCCCGGCCCGCGCGCACCTGAGCAGCTGAGCCCTGAGCTTTGCTGGCTGCAAGTCTCAGGTGGAGAGGTGGTTGGTTGAGAGGAAAGTCCTTTTCCTTGTTCCCGATTCTCACCCGTGTCTAGAGCCTTTGCCTGTTGCAGTATCGCGAATGATCATGACAATGACATGTAGGGGTATTATGTATGGGTATAGTGTATCGGGCACAGAGTTGTTGGTGGTGGTGGTCGTGTGTGTGTGTGTGTGTGTGTGTGTGTGTGTGTGTGTGTTGGTTCAGGGGCTTGAATTCAGAGCCCAGCCACCATCTCTGAGCTTTTTCACTCAAGGCTAGCACTCTACTCGATGAGCTACACCTCCACTTCCCACTTTTTAGTAGTTAATTGGAGATGAGTCTAACGGGGGCTGGGAATGTGGCTTAGTGGTAGAGTGATTGTCTAGCATGCACAAAGCCCTGGGTTCAATTCCTCAGCACCATATAAATAGAAAAAGCAGGAAGTGGCACTGTGGCTCAAGTGGTAGAGTGCTAGTAGCCTCAAGCAAAAGAAGCTCAGGGATGGTGGACGGTCCTGCCCAGGCTGGCTTTGAATGTTGATCCTCAGATCTTAGCTTTCTGAGTAGTTAGGATTAAAGGCATGAGCCAGTAGAGTCCAACAGTGCTGTTTGTTTGGTGTTTTTTTAAGGCTGTAATTTTGTCTAGTCAGCAGGAATGAAACTTCCATTTCTCAGATGAAAAAAACTAAGACTTAGACATAACTTGCCTCTCTGGAGGGGAGAGAGTATCTTTTGAGATGCTGCGACCTACAATTCCTCCTCTATACACATACATTTCCATGTCCAAAAGAGTTGAGGAGATAGGAGTAGGCTGACAAAGAGGCAGTGCCCATCTCTAATTTACATCCATCCAGTCACCTCATCCCCCATGTCAGTGTCGAATGAAGTGGCATATCGCCAATACCCTGTCCATCTTCAAGCTGGGAAGGGTGATCCCTGAAAGGAGTCTGTAAATTGTTTGGCACTTTGAGAATATCTGCTCAGCTACAGTGACTTTTTAAATTGTTTTGTTTTGTTTTGGGGTTTGGGGGTTTTGTTGTTTTTGGTGGTGCTGGAGTTTGAACTCAGAAGCTCACTTGAGCCACAGCCCTCCATTGATGATTAAAGAACTCAAAGATTATTGGAAGAAGCCATTAAGTATAGTTAGCTAGGAAATGGTTAAATTAAAGGAAAAAATTAGACACCCCCTTTCCAAAACACAGTACAAGACCCTTCTCCTCCCACATACCCATTTTACTGGATGAGTTAAAGGAAGTCAGAGATGGTCTTCACAGACCTCAGTCATTCCAGAGTTTCTTTTGGTAAATTCTGTCTTTTGGCAAAGGCAAGTCTTTCCCAAGGAGAGAAAGGAAAGCTGTGAGGCAGTTCTAGGATGGGTGGCCCTCTGGCCCCAGTCAGATCAGTTCTGTGAAAAGCCATACTGCCTGTTGTGTGAGCTCTAGGAAATCCACAGATACCATGGTTTCTGGAGCAGGATCTTTTGCAGTTCCCAGAGAACTTCAGCTAGTTTCATGGAAGATCTGCATGAGGCAACCCACGTCAGGTCCTGAGGGGCATAGGATCATCCAGGAGGTTCTTGTATGTAGCTAGAGTTAAGGATCAGAATTTTCAAGGCCTGATCAGAGCTGAGCCTAGCTGCAACAGGGTACAGGCCTAGAAGCAAAAATATCCCAGGGCACCTTGGATGTCCATAGAACTGGCTGGGGAAGTTAGTCTCCCAACACAAAAACCAGTGTGCAGGCTCTGATTTCCTAAAGGGCTAGATGAGGACTAGATGAACATCTAACCTCATAGTGTTAGCTGGCCTGGTCATAGAAGTCAGTTTTGAGTTCCCAGATTTAGATGCCCTGGGTAGAGGAAAGAGAACAGGGTGAGATCTGGGAGGGAGAAGGAAGAAGAGCTCCGGGGTTCTGCCAGGTAGAAGTTTCTAGAGAGTTCTTTCAACCACAGTCAGAATGCATTTTTCCCTTTGGGGTTCTTTTGGGGACCAAAAAGTTCTAGCACAGTAGCATATGTTTATGATCATAAGTTATGGAGGCAGTATCCGGGTAGAGAGCCTGCCTTTGCTGCTTACTGATTGTGTGATATAGGAAAAGTTACTAAAAAGCTTTGTGTTTCAGTTACCTCATCAGTATGATGGGACTAATACTAGTAAGTAAAGATTAAGGGACTTACGGTATAGAGAGCAAGCAGAATAGTGCTTGGCATGCAGTGAGCCCTCAGGCACATTAGTTGTTATTATCACTAATCTTGCCATAGTAGGCATAAGGCCTACTTGCATCTTTGAACCCACCCCTACCCTCCCAACCCCCCCATGCCTATGCAGGAAACAATGTTCAAGAAGTGTATAAAGAAGTCTTGCTAGGCACCAGTGGCTCACACCTATAATCCTAGCTACTCAGGAGGCTAAGATCTGAAGATTACGGTTCAAAGCCAGCCTGGGCAGAAAAGTCCCCATGAGCATGAGACTCTCATCTCCAATTAACTATCAGAAAACTGGATGTGGCACTGTGGCTCAAAGGGCTAGAGCACTAGCCTTGAGCTGAAGAGCTCTGGACAGCACCCAGGCCCAGAGTTCAAGCCCCACAACTGACAGAAAAAAAAAAAGTCTGGTTCCAGGCAACAGTGGCTCATGCCTATAATCCTAGCTACTCAGGAGATAGATTGAGATCTGAGGATCTTGGTTCAAAGCCAGCCTGGGCAGAAAAGTCCCCATGAGTTTGAAACTCTTATCTCCAATTAACCACTCAAAAAACTGGAAGTGGTGCTGTGGCTTAAAATGGTAGAACACTAACCTTTGAGCAAAAGAGCTTAGGGACAATGCCCAGGCCCTGAGTTCAAGCCTCAGAATGGGGGTGGGGGAGAAGTCTGGTCCAAACATTATGGCACATACCTAAAATGCCAGATACTCAGAGGCAAGAGCAGAGAATCTGGAATTCAAAACCAGCTCCAGTAATATAGTGAAACTCTCCCTCCCCTCTGTGTGTGTGTGTGTGTGTGTGTGTGTGTGTGTGTGTAAAAGTCTGTGTATATATAAAAGTCTGGTTAGGTTGGGACTAGGAATGAGCTAACATATGTTATATAACCCAGGCTTGCTTAGAAATCACAATCCTCCTGCCTCTGCCTCCCTAATTAAGACAGAAGTTCTTTTCCCTGTTTTACAAATACTTTCAAGTGCTTTCAGAAGTTTCCTATGTGATTTGGTTCACACAGCTGATCCATTTCCCATCTGAGAACAGTGGAATTCTTGGCTCCATTTCCTACTCATTACTGCTTTCTGGTATTTTAGGGTTAGTCTTTTCAATTGTCTTTTTCAATAATTTGTATTGTTTTAGGAGACTATGAAGTAGGGGAAAAGGGTCACCCCCTCCCAGGACTGGAGGTGTGGCTCAAGTAGTAGTGCACCAGCTATGAACAAGCAAGCTGAGGTATTGGCAAAACAAAATGTTACCCCCAGAAATGACACACAGGTTTCCACTTGAGCAACCACTGTGAGGGAGGATTTGTGCTCCCATTGCCCTACTCTCCCCAACCTAAGGAATTCAGGTTAGGTGTCAGTGGAACTTTTGAGTCCCTGCAGAAGTAAAACTAAGCTACCTTCCTATTTTTCCCCTCATTCTACTCCAGCATGGGTGACCTGGCAGAGGGAGGGACAGGAAGGGAAGGAGGAGTAAAGTGAAATGGGCTGAACCACATAGACCAACCGAGAAGCTAAATGCTGGAAAATTTCCAGGCATTTGTCATCCCAGTCCTTTCCCACTTGTACAGTGGTCTCCAGCGACCTTGCTGGGGTCTCAGTCTTCAGCCCCACTTCCTGGGACTCAAGAGCAGGGACTTGAAATGGTAAGATCAAAAACCATCCCTGTCTCACTCTTGGGGTAACAGCTCCCTAACATCTTTAGGCCTTCCTTTTCCTGCAGTCCACGTTCCCACCTTTCCTTCGCTTGGTCGTAGGCACTGCCATTGCTACTCCCCCCCCCCCCACACCTGCTTCTTTCTCCTCTTCTTTCCCTGCTTCTTTCCCATCCTTTGGTCCAAGCTGCCCGTGCATAGCAGGCCCCAGAGCAGGTGGAATCTGCCTGGCATCTCTCGGCGGTCCCCAGGAGGACTCAGGAAATGCGCCCTCCGCTGGCGCTGGGTCGCTGTTCTTGCGCTGTGGCCGGGAGCGACGGCCGGGGTTCTGGAAATCCACGAGAGGGGACAGTGCTCCGAGGGTCTGCAGGAGGGTAAGGGGTCTGAGCTCCCGGACTACTGAGTCTGGGTTAAGCGGCCTCAGCCCGCCCACCACGCTCCCCGCCCCGCTTCACGCCCGGGCATCTAGTCCCAAAAACCCAATAAAGAGCCCGCGCCTTTTGTATCTGCCGGGTCTCGGATAACATCCCAACATACAGATACCACAGATGCTCCTGTGCGCCCCGCATCCTGCAACTTCCAACTTGGAGCCCAGTTCTGCGTGGCACCCGGCCTACAACCCCCGGATCTGCGCGAAGCCGGGCCCGCCCGCAGCAGGGCGTGTGTTCACTGCCCGCACTTTTCCATTTGTTCTTTTGGTTCCCTTTTTTTTTTTTTTTTTTTTTTTTAAATTTTCTCCAGTTCCCTCCTTTTTAAATCTCCCTTGTGGTTCTTGCTAGGGCTTCTGTGATTTTTTTTTTTTTTTCTTAGCATTATCTCTCCCCTCCCACCCGCACTTCTCTTCTCCAGTATACTCCTAATCTGTTTTGGGTTTTTTTTTTTTTCCCTCTTCCTTTGAGTTCTTCACTTTGAGGCTCCCTCCGCGGTGTGTGTGTGTGTGTGTGTGTGTGTGTGTGTGTGTGTGTGTGTGTGTGTGTTGGGGAGGGGGCGCTGTCCCCGGACTAAGGTTACCCCGAGTGTCTGCATCCTCTTCCAGGCTCCTGCGCCTCTTTCTTGCTGTTTCCTTCTCCCAGCGGCCCCGATCTGTCTGGCCTGGGTCCGGCTCCCCCGCCGCCGGCCGCAGCGGTGATTTATTCCCCTCACAAGGAGGAATCAGGTGCTGAACCAAGCCCCGGAACGAGGGAACAGATTTCTCCCAGGAAGGGGTGTGTGTGTGTGTGTGTGTGTGTGTGTGTGTGTGTGTGTGTGTGTGTGTGTGTGTGTGTGTGTGTGTGTGTGTGTGTGTGTGTGTGTGTGTGTGTGTGTGTGTGTGTGTGTGTGAGTGTGTGTGTGTGTGTGTGTGTGTGTGTGTGTGCTAAAAGATGCTAATTACGGGGCGGGGGACGCGCCGCCTGCAAAAGACGAAGCGCCGGACGGGAGTGTGGCTGGCTGGCTGGCGAAGGGAGAGGTCGGGGCTCCCGGCCCCCCGGGGCTCCTCGAGGGAGCGTCCTGTGCGCCTCGCGCTCAGACTTTCGCCCTTCCCTGGGAACTTTCCTGTCCAAGTTAACTATTAACCGCTGGGGAGAGGCAATTTTCTTCGGAATTTCAGCGATTTCCTTTCCGTGGTGGAGGCAGATTAACATGCAAACGGTGAGCCTTCGGCTGGAGTCTGCGCGCCGTGAGGATGCCTCCGTCCCCCCCACCCCAAACAATGTCCTAAGGGACAGCGGAAAACTACAGCCCTGCCCCCCACAGCCCTGCTTGTGCACGCAGCCGTGACCCAGTCGGTGCCTGGCCGGTGCCCCGGGAGAAGGTGGAAAAAGCCCAGTGCTCGGCCTCAGGGCAGGGTTGAGGGGGAGGAGAGTCGTTTAACCCTGGCTAGCCAGGAACCTCCGACTTTCTGCCCTTATGGCCACACAAGAAGCCCTTGACCCTCCCAGTCTAGTTCATACATTCTGCTCCAAGCCCTATAGCGGGGGCTTAGGATGGCACAGGCATGCAGAACCCCCAACTATCCCCCAACCTCCTCCCCCTTTGCCATGGTCACTACCTCAAAGCCCACATGAGCACGCCTTGCTGTGGACTGGGACAGCGGCAAACTTGTTCAAACTTAAAGCTGTGTGCACAAACTTCTTGCTTTTGGCCCTCCTTTCCTCTCTTCCTGAAGCAGACAGGGAGATGGTTTTCTGCCTCAAGCTCTGGGAGAGGGAAGTTTCTAAAAGTCAGGGCCTTTCCTGTCCCCTTCAGGGACGGACATTGGGCCTGGCTCTCTTCCAGGCTGTAGGACACTGGACACATTCCTGGATCAAAGGTGCTAGTGATTGCAGTGGCCAGGCTTGGCAGAGCCCTGGGCACTTCTCTGAAGCTGTTCCCTGCTCAGCCTTGCTGACAGTGACTATGCTGGGCTTGGAACCCCAGTTCAGGGTTTGAGCCCCTGGCCTAACCATCTTCTCCCCACTCAGTCTTTCTAACTGATTTGCCCCCAGCTCTTGCCTTGAGTTAGGTCTCTTTCTGCCACTGTCTTATCTCTGGCAGGGCTGCCTAGGTCTCTTGTCTCTCTGTCTCTGTCTCTCTTGTTTGTTTCAATGCGCGGACACTGATTGCGCCTTATGAAGTTCTAACTGGTTTTGTGTCAGGAAGATCTTTCTCGCTGCTACCCAGCCTGGCGTGACGGATTAAACATCAACTAGTTAAATAAAAATTAATATCAACTGCCTCCTAACTTCTAATGTCATGTTGTTTATAACTAATGAACTGATTAGGGGATAAACACATCACGGAGACATTCAGCTTTCCTGCCTAGCTCCGCTGCTGCCTGGTGCCCATTCCTGGATCTGGCCAGACCTCTGCCAGGCCAGGAGAAGGGGGAGGACTTCAGGCTGCAGAGACTGGCTTGCTTCTCCACTTATCTAGATCTTTTTCTCTCCCTTTCCTTACCTGTCCTTTCTCTTTCCCTTCTTGTATATCTTCCTTTTCTCAATTTCTTCTTTTTTCCATTTTCTGCTTTATTTCTACTGTCTTTCCTCCCTCCTCCTCCTCCTCTTCCTCCCCCTTCTCCTCTTCTTCCTCCTCCTCTTTCTTCTCCTCCTCCCTCTTCCCCTCCTCTGGCCCTTCCTTCCTTCTCTCCCTCCTTCCTTTCTTCCTTCTTTCCCTATTCTCTGCTCTTTGCTTCTCTGCCTCTGTCCATTAGACTATCCATGGCTCATCTCCTCCTTTTCTTTGCCAGTCTGGGCCTTGAAGCCCTTCCTCTCTGGGTCTCTCTTGTCCTTCATTCTAAGTCTACCCTTCTCTTCTCTCTTCTTCCTCCTTATTTAGAGTCACTTTCCCCAAAACAGCATAGAATATAATGATTACCAGTGTCCTTGAAACTGTACTTCTTCCCTGCTACCAAGCAGAATGTGCCTCTCAACACCCTGTAACACACACACACACACACACACACACACAAACACACACACACACACACACACACACACACACACACACACCAGCTACTTAAGGAACATGAAATAGAGCTAGAATAAGTAAGGCTTTATTTTCTATTTCTCCCCATTCAATCTGTAAGAAGAAAAAGGAAATAAAATGTTTAAAACTTTTGCTTCCCACTTGTCCCAGAAGCAATTAATACAAGTTCAAGTGCTAATTTTAATTCCAGGAAAAGAAAAAAAAAACAGCTCTGGTATTTTTCCTTCAAGAGCTTAAAAACCCTCACCAGCCAGCCCCAGTATGGCCTGAGCAACCTCCTCGTACAGGGCCCTTTTCCTAAAGATACTTAAACCAAATCACAATTGTCATCATGACAACCATAAGGCAGGAAGGCCGGTAATCACAGACCCAGTCCTGGTGATTTTTTTCCCCCTAAGAAGCCACAACATTTAAACTTGGTTTGCCCTGGACCGCAGGGTCTGACAAGACAATAACAACAGAAAAAGGCTTTTAAAACCAATTTAGCACACGTGAAAATGTAATTCTAATGAAGAATCAATAGGCTGGCGGATCATTTTTCCTGGGACTCCTTGGAGAACCTGAAAGAGACTTTCAATCAATGGGGGCTGGCAATGAGCAAAAGGGCCCAAGAGACAGTGTGGAACAGGAGACAAAGAGAGGCAGAGCCTGAGGGAGGAGGCTGAAGAGAGGCTCAGGGCTGGACTCTTGGCCGGCATTATTTTGCAGGCATCCTGAGAAAGAATATTAGAGTGAAAAACTAAGAAGTATCCTTCCTCCTCACGGTCCCTCTAGTATAAGATGGGCTACTTGGCACCATGGTGCCCATACCTCCTTCAGGGCCTAGGCCCTGGCCCCGCCTCTGTCTCAAACCTGAGCCCTGTGTTCAGTACCTGAGACAAACTGGCTTAGGAGCAGGAAGGGAACCTGGAGCTGAATGAGTGTGTCCTCAGTTTAAAATAACCTGATTCCCCATTTTGTGCCCCTTTCCATGTGTGTCTGGGACATTGTGTCTCAGTTCCTGCCTTTGATAATACAGGAACAAGCACACCTGATGGCAGTATGGTCACACCTCACATTTTATAAATCATTTGCATACCCATTATCACTTGAGAAATCTGGGAGAAGGGAATGATTATTATCACCATTTTACCAAACAGGAAACAGGCACAAAAAGCTGTACAACAAAAGGTGACTCAGCAGGTCACAACCCCTGTGTAGGTCTGGCTGGATGTGATTCTGAAGTTACATCAAGAGGCTAATTATACATCAGCATCTCACCACATGGTAGTTGTATATGTGTGACTAGATTTAAATTTATTTGTTGTTCTTGTTTTCTTAACAAAAGAAAAAGTATTTTTTTGCTTTTAGCATTTGATGCCCTGGAGTTGGAAAATCACTGTTACATGAAAAAGGAAAAAAAAAAACACCAATAAGGTCTGCTTTGTTTAATAAAAAATAAAAATGTTTGGCTAGGTACTGGTGACCCATGCTTGTAATCCTAGCTACTGAGGAGGCTGAGATCTGAAGATCATGTTCAAAGCCAGCCCAGGGAAGGACTCTTAGCTCCAATTAACTACAAAAAGCAAACAAACAAAAATAAAGCACCCAGAAAGTGGAGCTGTGGCTCAAGTGGTAGAACACTAGCTTTGAGCATAAAAGCTTAGAGCCCAGGCTCTAAATTCAATTCCAGGATCAGCACAATAAGAATAAAAATATTATGGAGTTGTAGTCTCTTTGTACAACTACCTAACATTAAAGTTTTTTTATTAAAGTTTTTAAAGATGAAGAACGCTAGTGTGCTGGAGGCATGACTCAAGTGTTAGAACACCCATCTAGCAAGCAGTTAGCCCTGGGTTCAAACTCTAGTACTACTAAAAAAAATAGTTTATTAAATGGGATGGGGGGGGAGCTTTTCTAGCAATGTGGAAGGCCTTAGGTTCAGTTTTCAGTGTTGTTTAAAAAAAAAAGTTAGTCAGATACTAACTTGGCTAGGATTTCTCTGAAAGCACAGAAAGTCATATTCCTATAGGAAAATTTTAAGAACTTTGACTCAGTTTTGCTGTGGGTCCTTGTGCCCCTCCAACTTCCTATCCCTAGTCCCAGAATCTTTCTAGATTAGGAAGTCAGTAGATGGGGGTTTTATGAGCTGATTTTCAGTTCACAAAAGGAGTCTTCTGGACCTGGGCCCTACCCATCCCTTGCCTTAGAGCCTTTCTTTCTAGGTAGTATGTGCCTCTGTGTGTGTGTGTGTGTGTGTGTGTGTGTGTGTGTGTGAGAGAGAGAGAGAGAGAGAGAGAGAGAGAGAGAGAGAGAGAGAGAGAGAGAGAAATGAAGGCTGTCACAAGCCTCCACTGACACAGAGCTTACCCAACACTTTCTTGTGTGCACTCCTCAGGATTAGTGTGTGAGCAAGGTTCTAAAAAGAGGGAGTCTCTGCATAAGTGAGTAGCAGAATAAGTGGTGTAAATGAAGAAAGAGACCATGACCATGAGGACTTTAGGTATGGCAACATCGTGGTTCATGGAAGGGGGTGGGGGTAGGGATAAAGCTCAAGTCAAACAAGTGCTTATGAGAAAAGTGGGTTGTGAGTCTAAAGGAGAATTTATGACCAAGGTGTAAGAGATATAAATTCCAGATTGAGTAGGCACAATATGGAACAAAGCTAAAACGGGGCTTTGATCAGGGGATGAAAGCCAAGACCCAAGAGACTTGGGGTGAGGAGACCATAATGTAGTAAAAGCCCAGTATTCAAGCAGGCCAAGTGAATGTGGGAGGGATTGGGCCTTGGTCCCTTTGCCCTTGGCCTTCACCACATCTCCAATGACCATGGAAGCTGGGATCTTTTCCTTTTATTCTATAGTTGTTTTATTTGTTGGCTTTAGAATCCTGAGCAGAATAGGTCTCCAGCCGTACAATGAATACACTGATGACCCATTCTCTAAGAACAACTTTGTGGTGTGCAAAAGTTAGGGTAGGTCTGTAGAGATCTTGGAAATTGAGCCCGAGACCTGAAAGCTTATGGTAGGCTGCGGAGCCTGATGATCATCGGAGTGGGATAAGGGAAGTGCCGATAGTCGTGGGCAAGGGATTCCGCAAAAAGTTGTGGAATATGTGACAGTGAGAACGCCCCTGAACGCAACGCTGTACAATGAAGGGGAGCGTGCGACAGTGAAGGAGAGGGGGTGGGGTGAGAGGGTGTGCCAGCATCTAGACCCACGATTCGGTCTTTGGGTGCCTCCGGCAGCGGCAGCGAGGGTGTTGGCTTGCCTGCGGCTGGCTGGGGACCTCGGTGCCAGTGCGCGCGTGTGCGCAGGGCGGAGGCCCGGGGGCTCCTCCGCGGGTGGCTGTGGCTCTGCGCGGCGGGGTGTGTGAGCGCAGGGTCTGTGAGCGCTGGCACGAGCGGAGCGCACAGCCCAGGCGGCGGGCAGCCTGGGTTATCTGAGCAGCTCCGTCTTGGGTGGCTGCGCCCAGATCTCTGAGCGGCTGCGGCGAAGGCGAAACGCGCTGACAGACTTGGGAAGAAGAGAGAAGCCAGCCCCGGGCCCTGGTGGCTGAGGCGGGGAGCGGAGCATGGAACAGAGTCAGGCAGGTAAGAGCCAGAGGAGCCCGTCAGTTCTGCGGGGAAGGGTGACGGTGGGGAGGGATGGGGGTGGCCGAGGCTAGCAAGATTCCCATTCCTTTCCCGGCTTGACCCAGACGGCAATAGTAAGGGCTGGGAACCGAGGTTCTCTGGACTTTTCCCCTCCCGTTGGGCCTCCTGAGCCTTCCTTCCTGATGTCCTCCGAATCTTCTAATGAAAACTTTCCACCTAGAAAATGTGAGTTTTGTAACTTCTCTTGTCCTCTTGGCAAAAACTTGGTGTATCTTTCTTTTGGGTGTCCAGGACTAGATCTTTCTGCTTTCTCTGCAGGCATTAAGTATTTTGCAAAACTTCCCCCAAGTTGGGAGTGTTGAGTAGGCCTTGGTTTCTAGTGGAGAGTGAGTGTGGGCGTGGACACCTAGTCTAGTGGGCAAGAAACACTGCCTAAGTCTGTGTGCACACGTGTGTAAGAATCGTGTGTATTTGGTTATGAGCACTAGTGTAAATGTGCTTAAGCTCTGCAGGGAGAAGGCCTTGTCCCCAAACTCAAGACTCTAAAGACAGGTTCAGGGAAGAGAAAGTGGCAAGGGACCAGCAGGCTCAGAAAGGGAGGAGAAACTGAAATCATCTACCCAAAAGGTGATGACTGTTCTCTATTATTTGCCTTTCTCCACCTCCCCTAGGCTTACCAGCTCACCTCTGACTGCTCCCATTAGGTGTCCTGGTATATTGGGGGTGGGGGCAGGGATCAAATACCCAAGTTTAGTTCAGTACTGGGAGAGAGGGAGATAACTGGATCAGGTTCCCAGAGTTTTCCAAATAATTCAATAGAGGTCAAGGTCTACCTCTGGCCTCACTCCTCACCTTCCCCAAATCTCATTTCTCCCCCTCCCAACTCTCCCTGCTCAAGTTCCAATTCTTTCAGCTGAAAACCCAGCCTATCTCCACCTCCCAGCATGGCTTTTGCTCTAGTATCTTGGCTCAATTTCGGAGCTGTCTCCATTCTCCTCCAGGGTCTTGCCCCCACTGGGGAACCTAGGCCCCTAAGAGTGTCAACTGCGGCCTCCTTGGGCTTTTAGGGCTCTGGGCAGACCCTCCACACCAGAGGTTTAAGTAGGGAGATCAATAGCAAACAGTTGTAATGATCTAATTAATTATGGCAAAATTAAAAGCGAGTACAAAATCAATCTCTGATGGTGTTGAAGATGGAATTCAATTGAGAGCCCATCTGTGCACCCCCTCGACCGTATAAATATGCAGCCCAAGGACAGACCTAATGGCTGGGCCTTCCTGGGAACCTCTCTCCCCCTTTTTCTGTACAGAGCGTCTCTCTCACAGACTCTGAATCTATTTTGCCCTCTGATGCCTTCTACCCTCCACGCCCCTTTCTACCCCTTTCTACCCTTTCTACCCCCCACCTTTCCCTGACTCCTTTACCCCAGCTCCTGAAACCACATTTCATACCATGCAGGCACCTCTTCCTGCCTTATGGGTCTGAGGTGCAATGCACTGGGTTGCTAGTCTCCCACAGCCCCATCCAAGCCTCCCCCTTAGCACCTCAGGAAGACTTGAAGCAGAGTAATGGGAAAATCCCTGTAAGTCCGTCAAGGTTCCTCATTCCGAGTTACTCCAGATGGGACCCTGGCACTTGCCACTTGGCCAGGGGTGCCTGCGCTTACCCGTGCCTGGAAGGGGTAGGCTAGCTGATCTTCGGGTGCATGGCTCAGAAAGCCAGTAGAGCAGGCTGAGCTCCGGTTCCTTTATTTCCTTTCCTGGAGCAGGGCTCACATGCCTTGGCTGGCACCGCTCGCTCCCGGCCAGGATAGAGAAGAGCTGTGGAGCTGAGCAGGAGGCAGAGGGAAAGAGCCTTTCCTTTCCAGGTGCCTCCACCAAGCTAGATCCCAAAGTCGTCTGCCTCCCCAGCCGCCTTTTCTCTTTTCTTCTCTTTTTATGTCCTCTCCTGCTGTCCTACCTTTATCTTTTCCATAACCACATCTGGCCCTGGGCACAACTCCCTGGGGACCCTGTGTTGCCCTGAAGACCCTGTCTTCCTTCTGGGCCCAATCCAGCTAGTTCAAAATGATGTTGACAGCTAAATGCGATCGAGCGAGAGAGTACCTAGCAGACATGCTGCCGCAACCAACCGCTGCAGCCGGGTTTGCGGAAAATGCGGGTTTTATTTCGTTTCCCTGCGCCTGTTCCTGAGCAGCAAAAAAAAACTCCCGGAAAGGGCAAAGGAAGGTGTAAGGGGAAAGAATGAGCAACTAGGTCAATTGTGATTTTCAGTTATTGCAGTCCATACCTCCAGAACCATAAAAATAAGACGTTTGTTTCTGTGCTCTCTCTCTCCCTCCTCCCTCGCCTCTCTTTCCCTCCCACCGGCAGTTTTTGAGCTCCTTGCCAGTGATGCCTTGCCTCTCCCTCCTGGAAGCCTGGGCCCACTCTGAGCTCATCCTGAGTTCTCAGGTCTCTGTCTCTTTTTAGAGATCCCTCCCAGTGCCTGATACAGCCATCAATTCCTCCGAGCCTGGGGGTGGGGTGGGGGGCGGTAGGAGTAGGGAATACAGCCTGATGCCTCCCGCCCCCTTTTGCTAGGCCTCCTCACCCCGTTATTAATTGCTGTGTTGACCTGCAGGATTGATTGGTGGCCCTGCTGGAAGAGACTGCAGAGGCCTTGGCCTCTGAGCAGCCTCAGCTGAGGGTAGTGGGAGGAGGGGGATGTGGGTCCTCTCAGCCCCTCCTGGAACACAACTGTTAGCCCAAACTCTCCACCACCCTTCGACGCAGTCTGCACATACCCTTAGGATACTGGAACAAACACTCCCACAAGCTCCTCACCAACGCACGCTCTACCTCCAAGGAGACATATCAAAATTTCTCAATTGATTTAGAAATTGAAAGGGTCTTCCCTCCCTTCATTAGTCAGTTTCTTCTAAGTATTTGTTAGCTAGGGGTCTAAACCCCATCACCTGAACTCCTGGACCGGGATCCTCTCCTCTCTTTTACTTTACATCTTTTCTTTTCTAGGAACAGTAACAAAAAGTTGGGATAATCTTGGATGCAGGTGATCCTAAAAGCCTCAAACAAAATCATCCCCTCCCACCCACCCCACCCTGCCCCATACCCCTCAAAGAGACCTTGCCCTGGTTTCTGGGCTATTCAGTTCGCGCCTTTTGTTTCAAACTCTGGCTCGAAGACGGTGGAGGGCAGAGATGTACAGTTAATCCGGACAGGAGTCAAACGCTGCCCACTTCCTCCTCTCCGTCCCCCCCCCCCCCCCCGCCTAAACCGTGGTCTGCGCACACAGGCTGGCGCACACAGCCTCAGCAACACCCCCCGCCGCGACCGAGGCCACTGAAAAGTGGGCTGAGAGCCCCCAGGCGTCCCAAGGCTGGTCTGGGCGTCAGCGGTGAAGGCAGACGTCTACAAACCTTGGCAGGTCCCGAGAAGTCCCCTTCTCCTTTCCCGAGGCCGCTCTCCCTGTCCTGTCAGTCCCTTTCGCCCCGTGTCCCCTAACCCCCCCCCCTCCGCTCCGATCCTTTGTTTCCAGTCACCTCGCAGTCGGTCCCCCGCCTCGGTGGCCCCTGCCCTTCAGCCTCCCAGCCTCTCTGGCCAGTCTCGCGCTGCCTTACCCGGTCCGGGCTCTGGCGCGCTCTCCTCCTGCTCCTCACAAGCACACAGCTGCTGGGAGAGGAGGAAGGGAGGGCGGGCGCGCCGCGGATGGATCCGAGACAGTAGATTTGGTGTGTGCTCACAACTCCGGGGAAACTCAGCCCGGTGCTCCCGCCCCCTCCAACTTTTGCTGCGGAGCCACTCGTCCTCGCCCGCGTTGGGCCCTTCCTCTCCCCGAGTATTGGCTCTCCCCGGTTTCCAGCAGCTGGAGTTGTGAAGCCCTTTCCCAGCACTCATATCCCTTTCCACTGTTGTTGCTACCACCTGCCCCCTCCCTCCGCCGTCTCCGGGGCCTGGGGTTGCAGTGGCGGTGGCGAGTCGCACTGAGGATGTCCTGGGTCCTCCAGTAGCATCTCCCTCGATCACAGGTCACAGCCCGAGGAGCCCAAGTCCTCCGGCCGGCTGGGAAGAGGGTTAATCATTACTTCCATCGACAGTCAGCCTCACTTGGACTTTCTCACCTTGGCTTGGGAAGGAGGGGAGAGGGTAGTTGGCCAGGTGGAGACTTTGGCTTGAACCAAACCAGGCTCTTCCGGCCTTCCAGTGACAGGTTTCTTTCCAGTGCCTTCGCACCTCTTTCACGACCTCTCTGATCTTTCTTCCCTCCTCCCCCTCTACCTCCTTTCCCAACCGCCCCGTCTGAGCTGTAGCTTTGGCAAGTGGACTGTGGGTCCTGAGAGGGCCAATTCTCTTTGTTTGGAACAAGACTGGACGGAATTTCCTTCTCTGAGTCTCTGCCAGTGGGCGGGCTCCTCCCAACGTTTTTGGTGGACTGGCAGAAGGGGACCAGACTGGAGGCCACAATTAACCTGGCTGGCTGGTGTGTGTGTGTGTGTGTGTGTGTGTGTGTGTGTGTGTGTGTGTGTGTGTGTGTGTGTGTGTGTGTGTGTGTGTGCAGGAAATGGGACTGGAGGAGAAGGAAAAGGAATAGAGCAGAGTGAGAAACATGAATAGGATGTGGTATGGTGACAAGCAAAGGGCTAAAAATCCTTGTATGGAGGAAAGCAGGAAGGAGCGAAGTGAGGAATCCCACAAAACCTTTGTAGAACAGAAGTTGAATGAAAAACATTACTTCCCTGCTCTGACTAAATGCTCAGATCCCTCCCACCCCTCTTCATGGAAGGATAGGGGTTCAGAAACCTGGGCAGCTATGGACTCATCTACTATAGAAACCTTGATTTTTTCCAAATGTTTCTTGGTTGGTTCCAAGAATGGACAAGTGTAAGTATCCCCATTTTACAGGTGAAAAAACCGAGGCTTTAAACAGAAGCAAAGGGACTGGTAGGCAGTGGCAACTGTGGAAGAGTGGTTCCTTTAGCTGAGTCAGGAGTACCAGGGTCTCTCTGCCCCTCCCCTCATCTTGTTCTCTTTGGTCAGAGATCTCCACTACATACCCTGTGAACTTGCTGGCCTGATTTCTTCTGGATTAACTTTCTCCACCCAGCCCCCTACTCCAGTGGTTCCCCGGCAGCAGCCACCTGGCTGCCCCGTGCCACGAAGGAAGGAGGCCGCTCTGGTGGCCAAGTGGCTTGCATTGTCATTGCCCCCTCAAAGGGGCTGGACAGGTCGAAAGGACCTCAGGTGAGAGGAAGTAGGGTTAAAGGGGGGAGGGATCAGTCAGGATAAAGGCCCTGCACGTGCGCAAAGTCTCCACAGGACCAACAGACCCGGCAGGCGGGGCTAGCTGAGAGTCAGCCCCCCCCAGGGGGTGCCCAAATATTAGGAACAAAAGCAAGATGAGTGAGACCAGGAGGGAGGGAGTAAGGGAGAGAGCGAGGAAGCAGAAATTAGGGGGTCTTAGATGAAAAAAAAAAAAGAAAGTAGCTTTAGGGGGAATGTGCTGTGGAGTGTGAAATTGCAGCCCATGGTGCTCCATATTGTACCAGAAGCTCTTCCAAAAAGAAAAAAAAAAAACCATCCTCCAACGTGACCAGAGGGCTAGGCAGGGGGAGGGGCAGGGAGAGAATGGGGAAGAGGAGGGGTGAGGCCCAGCGGGAGCCGGTCAGGCGGTTCTAGAGAGGGGCCGGAGTTGGTACACGGGCTGCCCCGGATCCCGCCGTCAAGGGTATGCGGTCCGGGGCGCACTGGACCCCGAGGGCAAATGGATCTCAGGAGTCCGCCCCGAGTTTGATCTTCAGAACTTTTCTTTCTTTTTGATGGCGGTGGTGGTGACTTCTAAAACTGGGAATCCTCCAGACAAGGAGCTCGGCTGCGGAGCAGCTGCTCACTTCTCTTCTCTCTTCGGTCTCTTCTTTTCTTCCCTTCGGACTAGTTTTTTTTCTCCCTGGATTCTAAACGGATTCTCTCCCTCCCTCCCACCCACCCCCAACTTTAATGCGTTTAATTTGGTCCGCGCTGTAGGGAGCATTTCCTGGGGAGATACACTTAATTTCGGAATTTCTAATCCCCTCGCTCACAGTCCTGTCCCTAGCTCCCCGAGCTGCTCTCTGGGAGATGGAAGGAGGAAGGCAGGCCCAGGCCGCGGGGGAGGGGCACAGCTGGGATGCTCCGCTGCAACCCCAAACCTCTACTAGACACCCACCTCCTGTCCCCTCATCCCCTCCCCCTTTCCGCACTGCTCTGGGCTGGGTGCCTAGGCCCCGGCTCAGCGCCCAGCAGATAGAGGGGAAGTAGCCTCGCCTTTGCCTCTTCTCGCCTGGGCAGAAAGCTCTAGGCCAGGGACCTGGAAACCGGAAACCAAGCACCAGTGTGTCTAAAGAAACATGGGGGGGGGGCGGGGGGAAGTACCGAACAGGATCGATGCAAGGCAGGCACACAGATCTCGCAAAAAAAAATCACTCGTGGCTTAGGGCACCTATGTATAGGTATATTGGATCGAGGATACATATTGGGGACCATTGCTTCCCAGAGACCTTCACTCAGGCCGAGCAGGCGTGGTCCAGCCCGAGACTCAAGCCCGTAAGGGAGGCGGTTGTAGTGGGGGACGCCAGGCGCCAGGCGAGCTTGGCAGGGAAGGGAGCAAAGAAGGCGAAGGAGCCGAGATCCACAAGGAAGATTTATTGGGCAGATCAGATGCACAGAGGCGGCTAATGAAGCAAATCCCGAGATGGGTATCAGAGCAACTCCCCAAAAGTTTATTTGCCTTTAAATTTCCGCAGGGAGGCGGGTGCCTTGTTTGAAGTGTAAATGCCCCTAGGTTGGGGGTGGGGTGGGGTGGAAGGGCCGCTTTGAAAACACCAGAGAGAAAAGGTTCATTTAGAGGCAGACGGAAAAGCAACCAACCCTGACAGGTTGGAGCCCTGGTTGTGTTTGGGGTTGGGTTGTTTTCTTTCTTTCTTTTTCTTTTCCCCTTCCCTCTTCTTTCTTCTTGTCTTGCTCTTTCCCCCAATAACAGACACTATAGAAAGAATAAAAAGAAGAGCAGGAAAGGAGATAGAAGGAGAGATCAGTAATGAGAGAAATGTGCACGTCAGCCCTTCATCCTAAAGCCTAGAAGAGAAGGCATAGTGTTGGCTAACAGGTCTTCGAAATGATCAGGGAGTGTTGCTCGTTGATATATTTTTTTTCCTCTTTGACTTTCTAGGCCCAGGGACTTAAGGAAGAAGCTGCCAGGGGCTGGCCTTGCAGAAGGTTTGTGTCTGGTGTGAGTGTCCAGATAGTGTAGTGCTGGGAAGGGTGTACCAAGAGCAGGGAGTATGCCAGAATTCTCTTGACTATTATGGTTCACCACTCCTGAGAGGTTGTATGGGAAGGAGAGGTATAGAAATGCAACTTCCAGTACACTGTGTGCATTGCTAGTCTGCTTCTTTACAAAATGTGGAAGCACCTTCCCAATACATGAAATGTCTGTTGTCTCTGCTCACAGTATGTACAACACCGTTCCAGAAACATCTAAATCTATTTAGATTCTGCAAGAGAGATTCCACCCACAGGCTGGTCCCTCCCAGAGTTCAGACTTCCTAAGACTTAATTTACTGGATGGCCAACATATGAAAACCTGGGGGCAAAGACTGGCTCCTCTCTATAGGACCCTTCTTCAATGCTCCTACCTCCAATTCTGGGTTAATTACCTTCCCCAAGGAAGCCCAAGTCTGTACCAGCTATCACTCCAGAGTCTCTTGCCTCCCAGGCTGGGGACTGTACCCTTTAGGCAACAGGAACTCTTGTTTTCCTTTTTTTTTTCTTCCTCTCTCTCTCTCTCCACTCGAACTTAGTACGAGTTCGTGGGGTTGTGAGGCCAAAGCAAACCCCGGAGCGCCATCTGCAGGCCTTGAGAGGAAGAGATTGGCCTTCGGGGTTGGACCCAGCACCTTCAATTCAGGGAATCTTGCTTCGCTACCCAAAGGAAGTGCGGACAGAGGCTGGGATGGGATGACGGGGTTGGAGGGGGGGGCGGTGGGGGGAGAAAGGGAATTATTTTCGTCGCTCGAAGTCACTCTGTAGATGGAAAAAAGCAGACCCGGCCCCGTACAATCAGAAGGGAGGGCAAATGCCAGGACCCAGCCCTCAGTGGGAAGCTCAAAGCCCTTTGAGGCTGAGCCTGATGTAAAACCCACCCAAGGAGTAAAGGGAACCAAGAAAAACCAGGGTCCGAGATGCCCAGTAGGAGTCAGGCTGTGACAAGCGGGTGCGGTCCTGGAGCCTATCTAGTGTCCAGGCTTTGGCCAAAGGGACAGCGGCACGAGTCCTAGGCCCTTCTTCCAGGTGCCAGGAGCTGCAGACAGGAGCAGACGGCGCCCCAAACCCAGCAGCCCGAGCGCAGCGCGGCTCGAGCTTCCCCGAGCCGCCCTTTCGTAGACCCAGGGAAGCGGGAGGAGGGAGCAAAGGAGGGAGAGAGAGTTAAAACATCAGCTGAAGTGCCAAGATGATTTATGAGACGAGGGAAAATATTTCATAAAGATCTCCCGGATATTCTGTACTTAACCAGTTAGAAGACAAAGGGCTTCTCCTGCCTAGTGTGCGCGAGCGGACCCCAGCGAGCCGGGGAGCGGGTGCCGGCGAGAGCTGCGGAGGCCGGGCCCGCGGCTGGGGTAGGAGTGGGGCCAAGGCCGGCGTGCAGCGCTTGCGGCGCTCGCTCGGGAACCGCAGAGCGAGAAGCAGGCGGCGCTCAGCGGGGTCGCAGCCTCCTCTTCTTCCCAGCCGGGGAGAAGGAACCTTGAACACGCCTTGGTCTCCCGCATCCTTTGCAGCCAGCGACCAGCAGTTCCGCACGGTCTTGAGATTCCGAATCCTTCTCCCCAGTTACCCGAGGGTCCAGGAAGTAGTGCAGTCTCCCCCCCCTCCCCAGGTTCTCCTCCGCCCATCGGGTGGGTCCCACCAAAGCAGGTGGGTCCTTGCCAGAGGCCTCTAGAGGGGTTCTGCTTTGACCCAGGGAAAGCCAGAGAATGAGGGGTCCTAACCACGTGTGGAACAGCAGAGGACAAACTGCTGGGCACTTTGTCCTGGAACGGGAATTGAGGGTGCCAGGATTGGAGGGGATCACGGGAGGGAAAGGCGAAAAGGGAAGGATCAGAGACCGAGAGGGAGGGAAGAAGAACCTGGAAGGAACGGAAGGGAACTCAAGAGCCAAGGGTAGTCGGGTTAGGACTCGAGGTGCCGACCGGGCCCGGGGCGGAGCGGCTCCTGCGGGCGGGCGGGCACTGGCCGGTGGATGGCAGGGCTTGGGCGAGTTGGGACTGAGAAGCCCGGCTCCAGTGCGAGGCGCGCTCGGCGGCCTTCGCTCGTAGCCTGAATATTCATTAGACTGGCCCCGCTTTATCCTTATCTAACGTTTATCTTATCGGCGAGTTTCGTTTCTCCGAGTAGTTTTAATCTCGGGCTCTCATTCCTCCTCTCCCCCCCCCTCCCCACACCCCCGGCCCGCTCCTCTCCCTCCCTCTTCCTTCGCCCCTAGCTCCCTCCCTCCCTCCCGTTTCCCCCACCCCTGCCCTCCCTTCGCCAGCACCGGAGTGACAGGCGCGGGGCCCTCCTCGCCGAAGCTCGGGGCTCCGGCGCTGGCGAATCACAGAGTGGTGGAATCTATTGCCTTTGTCTGACAAGTCATCCATCTCCCGGCGCGGGGAGGGGGAGGGGGTCTGGAGGGGGCTTTGCAGCTTTTAGAGAGACACACACCGGGAGCCGAGGCTCCAGTCTCCGGCCGAGTCTTCTCGCCGCCGCAACCCACCTGGGGCCAGCCTAGCGCCGCCAGCGCCGCTTGGCTCCCTCCCTCCCGGCCCCACGGCCGCCGCGGCGCGCGTCTGCCTCTTCTGGGGGCGGGGGCCGGCTCGCGCGCTCCCCTCCCGCAGGCGCCCGCTCGGACATCCCGGGGATTGCTACTTCTCTGCCAACTTCGCCAACTCGTCGTCACTTGGAGCGGCCCAGCTCCCCTCCCGGCGCCCTCGGGCCACCCTCGCCCAGCGCCTTCTTCCAATCAACGCCTCTCAGATGACCAGGTTCCAGGGGGAGCGGAGCTAGCGGCCTTCCCCGCTCGGCCTCAGCCCTGGTCCCAAGCTGCTGCGCGAGCCATGAGCCCCCAGTTCCCCTTAGCCCTGCCCGTCACCCCGGGACCGCTCTATTGACCGCCCAGCCCCGCGTCCCGACGCTGGGAAGTTGCGGCCACTGCGGTTGCAAGCCCCGGCGGGCCGGGGGAGGGGGGGGAGACCCGGCGGGGAGCGCAGCACCGCGTCCCCGGTCCCCGCGCGCCCCGCAGTAGCCGGGCGCCCGCTTACCCTTCCTCCCCCACCGTCCTTCCCTTTTCTCCTCAAGTCCTGAAGTTGAGTTTGCGAGGCGACACGGCGGCGGCGGCCGCGCTGCTCCCGCTCCTCTGCCTCCCCATGGATATGCACTGCAAAGCCGACCCCTTCTCCGCGATGCACCGTGAGTACCGGCGCCCGGCTCCTGTCCCCTTGTCGCGCGGTTCCAACCCTGTCTAGCCTCCCGCGCGGCCCGGTTCCCTGCGCTTTCTCCAGGTCCCCCCCTTTCGTTCTTCCCCTTTTCTCTCATATGGTGTTGCGTGTGCTTTCAAGCCGTCTCTCTCTCTCTTTTGCCCTCTGTATCCATGCATGTCCCTCTGCCTGCCTTCCTACCTTCCCTGGTTCTCGCCACCTGCTTTGCTTTTTTCACCTGTTTTTCCTTAGGTCGAGGGATCCACAGCCCTGGGCTCTAGCTCCAGTCACTCGCTCTCTAGTCAGCTCTTAATCTTGGGTTGGAAAACTAATTGGCAGGCAGTTTTCAGGGTGTTGTGTGAGTGTATTTTCTCCCTATTTCTGCCTCCTCCCTTCCCTATATTTCCTCCTCATCCCTACCTTATTAAAACTTAAGAGTTGTGAGGGTTCACCATGAGACTTCCAGTCCAGGCAACCCCTGTGTCAGGACAATTGGGCTAGAAGACCATGGGGGTGGGGTGCCCCCTTCTGACCCTCAGCTCTCAGGATCTCTTGGCCTTTCCAGCCTAGTCAAGGCTTCTTGGGAGTTGATGTGAACTACTTCCTTCCTCTTTCTTTTCCATCGCCCTTTCCTCTCCTCCTTTCCTTCTCTTTTGAGTTGTGAATCTGAGGTTGGCAGAAGGAGATGGTTGGTCACTTTTCCCTGCCTCTGCCCTGGGAGATGCTCTAAAAACAAAGAGGAATTTCAAGAAGAAATCGAAGTCCAAGAGAGAGCAACTATCCAAGCCTTCCAAGCTTGTCCCTAGGCAGAGTTGGGCTCTGGTCTCAGTTTTGGAGACTTCTTGCTGGCCATCTACTCCTTGTTGAGGATCAAGCAGCCAGGTCCCTTGCCAGGGGGGGTCAGCAAAGAGAATAACCAAGGGGGAAAGAACAAAAGGAAGGCAAATGCCAATGCTGAGGGAAAAGGAGAAATAAATCAAAACAAGAGGAAGGAAATCAAAGAAAATGGAAAGGATTTTATAGAAAAAAGGAGAGAATGGAAAAATAGAGGAAAGGGAGAAATATTTCATACAATTAGAATTTAATTCTTGTCATGTCTTAGCTTGGAAAACTATATGTGAAATTTTTTTAAAAGCAGGGTATTCAAAAAATAGGATTCTAAATAGAAAACTCCTCCCTATCTGTAGATTAATAATTAAGAACAATTTGTAACTTTTCACAAGGAAACTTTTTTAGACCTGGTTCCTATGTGTGCTTGAGACAAGACAGTCAAGCAGAGAGTGCTATGTTTGTCTGTAAGGGATGAATTTAGCGTTACAGGGGAATATATATATATTTTTAAATCCTGGGATAAATACATTTCCCTAAATATTTCTCAGCACATCAGCACAAGAAACCCCACCCGGGCTTCAAGCCGCCGCAGATCTCCGCCAGCCACCCGGTTGGAAAGCCAGGGTCCTTTTCGGAGAGAGTAGAGCTGGGTCTGCACACGGTGCTGGTCCAGACCGCAGCCTCCACGCCGGCTACCATGGCTCTGGCTCTCCTCTCCTGCGGATTGCTCCGGTGGTCCTTCGAGTGGCCGCCCACTGGGAGTCACTTTGAAACCTAAAAGGGAACAAGGACAGTAGAAGGTGGCCAGAAGAAGGCGAGAGCGCGGCAGAGCGCGGGCCCACGGGCCCGAGGTCTGGCCTGCGAGCCGCCGCGGCCCAGATCGGCGCCGGTGGCTGTGGCGCATCCTAAGCCCGACTCAACGCGGGTCCTCCGGGAGGATCACTGGCCCTGGACTCTTACCATGCTTCTTCCAGTCCCCACCCCTTAGATTGGGGCAGAGGGGCCGTGCGGAGAGCCTGGGGAGGCTGAATTATTCATCTTTAATCTGCCCGCAGCTGCCGCCTTTTCATACTGGTAACGCGAGTTCTCCCGGGGCCTAAATTATTGATGGTCGAGGTTTGGAAGGAGTGGAGGGGTGAAGAGTGGGAATGGAAATGGGGAGACTACAGGGGTAGGGGGAAAGTAAGAGGTTTCAACCACTGCGAGCCGCCTGATCCAGAGGTCCCTGCCCAGGGGTTTTACCCAGGCTTGCTCTTGGTCGCCCCAGAAGAGGCGGGAGACAAGTGAAGGGGCATAGGATGTTCCCGCTTTCCCCGAAATTGACTGGAGGCTAGCAGGACAGAGCCTGCAGGTTGCTGGCCTGGTAGGACCCGACTCGTTGGCTAGAAGTCTGATCGTCTGGATTGATCAGTAACTGAGCTCGCAGGTTGATCATTCTGGGTGCAGGGTTTCCAGGCTGCTGTGTGGCCAGGGAGAACGGGGCACAGGGTCGTGCCCTGGGACCTGGCGCCTGGTGGCCTCCTTGCCCCCCAAGGCTGGGTGCGCGCGGGCGCCTTGGGTTGGATTGGAAATCCAGGGCTTGCTCTCAGTCCGGAGAACTCGTCTTTGCTGTTCGGTTTCCCGGCTGGCCACCGAGGTCTGGGAAATGAGAACGATCTGACTGGCTTGGGCCGGTGCAGGGGGTGCCCCATGAGTTCTGTGTCGTGCCGCCAGCACTAGACGGTGGATCCAAAGCCTGGCACACCGCGGCTGGCCACCGAACCCCCGCAGCCTGCTTTTCTTTTTTCTTTTTTCTCTTGCGGCTGCCACCGCCAGCCGCACCGCTGGCTCGGCGGGTCCCAGTCTCTAAGCTCGGCAAATCCCCCAGCCACTACCTCTTCTGTCTTCCCCTTCAAACCTGATTTTCTTTCCACTTTTGATTTGAGAGCGGGAAGGGGGAAACTATATGCTTCTCATTTCTATGACAGAAAACGCAAAGAATCAAACAGGGAAAGATGTAGAATTCCAATTCAAAATAAATACAGGGAAGAGGCAGGAAGCACTGGTGTGTGTGTGTGTGTGTGTGTGTGTGTGTGTGTGTGTGTGTGTGTGTGTGTGTGTGTGTGTGTGTGTCACGGCCTCTCTCCGTGCTTGAGGCTATGCTGGCTGAGTAGACTCAAGTGGACCCTGAAACCCCCAAATCAAAACCACCTCTCAGCCCTCGCACACACCGAATATGCCTCTCGCTAGCGGCCGGTGCAGTCGGCATCTCGCTGCGCACTAGTTCCGCGCGCAGCCCGGCCTTTTCTCTCCCCATTCCCTGCATTCATTCCCGCTGACATTAATTCCCCCCCCCCCCGCCCCCCGGGCCCGCTCTCCCTCTTTCTCTTCTTCCTCTCTCCTGGCTTCTCTCTCCTGCCTTCACTTCGTCCCCGGTGTCCTGTTCTTTCCCCCCCCCCTCCCCCAGCGCCTGCGCTTCCGTGTCTCCACCGTCCGCGGGCGGGTTCCAATCTCCACTCCCCTACCTTTCTTTGAGAGTTCGGGAACATTTCCCCCCTCAGCCCTGCCAGCTCCTTTCGCACGTCCCGGGCCTCGGACCCTGACTAATGACCGGTCCCCTACTGTGTGTGGGGTGCTGTGTTTTTTTCTTGTCTCTCCCCAGCAGGGCACGGGGGTGTGAACCAGCTCGGGGGGGTGTTTGTGAACGGCCGGCCCCTCCCCGACGTGGTGAGGCAGCGCATCGTGGAGTTGGCCCACCAGGGCGTGCGGCCCTGTGACATCTCCCGGCAGCTGCGGGTCAGCCACGGCTGTGTCAGCAAAATCCTGGGCAGGTGAGGGCCGTGAGCCGTCCCTGGAGACGCCCTGACTCCTTCCCTGCCAAGGACTGGGCTTTAAGTTACCCGGAACCAAGCGGGAGAGGGAAACTTCCAAGTGGAAGAGATCGAAAGAAAGGCTCCATTGGGAAAGGGCATTCAAACGGTGGCCAGCCTCAGGAGGGAGGGTGGACTAGGGATTACTTAACGCCTTTTCTCTATTGGTCGCTTCCTACATGGAGAGCTGTTTCTCCCAGCCTGTTAATGTGGGAAGGGGTTGGAGGAAGCCGGTTGGAACTGAACAGGTTTCCAAGGAGGTGGAAAGGTAGCACTGGGGAGGTCACAAGTGCATCCTAGTTGCCTAGGAGGCTCTGTCTGTCCTCGCTAGGCAAGGGCTGGAGGTAGTGTCTCAGCCCTGGTCAGTGAGAGACCTCCAAGGGTCCTTCCTCCCTCCTTCCCAAGTGGAAGCCGCTTCTAACCCATGTGCACCCAGCTCCTGGAGTGGCTGTATTTCAAGAGGGAGGTGCCCCCTAGTTCTTCCCCTCATCATCTCCATCATCCCTCACCCTAGCCAAGCACCCTCTGGAAAGTCAGCTCAGCCACACTGGGCCTTTGGGGCAGGAGAGTGGCTTAGCAGCTTTGAAGCCTGCAGCCCCCCTGCCTCTGCCCACTTCTTGCTGATCTCGCCGGCCTTCCCCGGGCGCAGGTACTACGAGACTGGCAGCATCAAGCCTGGTGTGATTGGTGGCTCCAAGCCCAAGGTGGCAACGCCCAAAGTGGTGGACAAGATTGCTGAATACAAACGACAGAACCCAACTATGTTCGCCTGGGAGATCCGTGACCGGCTCCTGGCTGAAGGCATCTGTGACAACGACACTGTGCCCAGCGTCTCTTCCATCAACAGGTGAGCAAGCTCCCAGGGCTCCCAGCTCCTAGGACCCTGGTGCTTTTTGCTCTTGGTACAGTCTCCACCCCTTCCTTCTAGCCCCCAGCCTGAAGTCCTTTGGGCAGGGAGAGAGGACCTGGAAAGCAGATAGATAGACAGACAGACAGGACTGTCTCCAGTTCCGAGCTGGGCATTCCCTGCCAGGCTTTTCCCGCCAGCATCCTGGAAATGAATCCAAGTGTTTGTGGTAATTAAGACTCCAAGATTACGCGCCTCGGGATCTAGAGACAATCACAGCTCATAGCAAAGCCTTTAAAATGACCAGTGTCTATTCATTGCCTCCAAACAGACTTCCTTTTCTAAAGGCATGTGCCCTTCCCCAGGGGTAGCCGCTGGCCCTGGCTCCCTCACCCTCTCAGCCAACTCCCACAAAGCTTACCTCCCAGGAGCCCAGTCTTGCTAGCCAGCTCCACACAAACTTCCGGCCTAGAAGTACTGGCATCCAGGCCTGAGGAGCAAATGCCAACCACCAGCCAGCAATTGGCAGGGAGTAGAAGAAGAGCTAGCAAGAAGTGGGATACCAGGCAAGGAGGAAAAACTGGGACCCTGAGATTGACCCTTGGAAGATGCTCCTACCACCTAGAATGTCTATCTCAAGGCTGAAGTTTGCGCTGACAACCGGCTCAGGCAGGTGAAGATAACACAGGCTTACTTGAGTCAACTCAACTTACAGGATAGTTATGTCTCTTAATCCCAAGCCACTCTAATGTGCTACCTGGGAGAACACATGGGCATGCTCCATGTGTGTGCGCACATGCACACACTTTTCCCAGCCAATGTACCAAAGTGCCTATCTGTGGTTATTATGAAACACACAAGCAGTATTTGGATCCAGGTACCCAGGTGCCTTTACAATTGCAGAACTATACAACCACATATCTGAAGAATCTGCACAAGTCAGACACCAGTCAGAAGCAAATTGATTCCTCCCCCCATTCTAAAGCACCCGTAAAAGAGAAAAAGGATAAGAGTTGCATACCCTGTTATTCTTTGCACTCCTCATAGTCTCATTATCAGGACAACTAATAATTCAGATGATGCCTTTTTCTGAAACTGGCATCACCTGTCACATTTTTTTAATATTTTGCAAATGATATGGAATTATCCCAAATCATCCTGAAAACAGCAGGTAAAATTAGCTGGTAGAATGTACCTTGGCTAAAGAAGATTCCCTGTGCCACACTCATGCTGTTACGTACTGCGAGGCGACCTCAGAAATTATCCCAGTGTGTGCCATCTGTATTAAAATGGTTATTCAGTTATGAACAGGGTAACATAATACTGATCAGCTAATTATACACCCTCTGAAACCCTCAAGCTCCCTGGGCTTGGCTCAGCCAGGTATTGAAAACATGGTGGTTTGACATTCAGAAGACTAGGTGGTTTGAAAAAGGAATAAGTGTTTTGCATTTCAAAGTCAGAAGGAGGCTCGGGAAGCTCAGTGGATGAGGCAATTAATGAGCAGAAAGGATAAAGTATTGTTTTCTGAGCCATTCAGAAACTTTGTCTCCTGACCAGCAGATAGACCTGAGGTCTTAAGAGGAAAGCAGCTACTTGGTCTTAGGCCAAGTGGCCCCACTAAGGAGCTATGGTGCTGGACTGGGAGCGATAGTGCTGTGGAGAACATTTTTGAGAAATGCTTGTTGTCGGTGATGGTATCTGCAAGCTTTTGGGGGAATCTACGAGAAACATAGTTGTGGTGATTTGTTTGTCTTGAATGAAGTGAAGGAGTGGCGCAATAAGGTAGGTGTGGCGGTAGCCTTGTTAGCACTTCCCTTGTACCTTCTCCCTCTCCAACATACCCTATCACTGGAAACATTGTTGGAAGCTGTCTTAGACACAAGTTTGGGGATGTTTCAACCTGAAAATCATGAAGAGCAGGGGACTGGTGACCCCAAGACCGAGCTCCAGAGGTGTTGAGGTGACTCATCAGAATTTGGAGAAAGTAGACAAGTGAGCCACCAGTGAGATATGCATGATGGAAAGAATTGTTTCTGCTTGGCAGCCGCAGAATCTTCCCAGCACAGAGTCCTAGCACTTGAGGGGTATAGAGACTTCCTTTGGGTGCAGAGAAATAGTCATCTGTGGGTAGGTGTTGCTAGAGAAAGACAGGGAGTGGTGAAGCGGATCCTGGAAACCAGTGGCAGCATAGGCAGCCAGCCCTGGTCCCCACAGTTAAGCTTTGGGCAGGACCCTCTCTGCCTCATATTTTGGAAAGACTTCTGGTGCTTCCAAGCTACCAAGATGCACCTAGACACTCCCTTCGTAGCATCATTCCTGTAGATGTTTCGTTCTAAAGGGGACGGTTTATTGGAGGTGTTTTTCCTCTTAATGCCGGATAAAAGCAGGGCGTTTCTACAAGTGCTGGTTATGCCAGCAATGATTGTTCTTTCTCAGTATAGGAAGAACCTGGAGAATTTTCTCTATGCAGACATAGGATCACTTGAAAACAGGGAGTTTCTGAGTTTGGGGCTTTCATTTTGGTGAGTTGTACACTTAGGTTGGGTCCTTTGTAACAGTTATGAGTGAAAGTGTACAGGAGCTGGAGTTGGCAAAAAAGGAAGTCCACACATGCTCACATACCTGAGCCAAAGGTTTTCATCTTTTCCTTCCCAAAACAGATGCTGTTGCCGCACTTAAAATATGCTATTATGGCTGCAAACTAAATTGCTTTTCATACTTTAGAAATGGTTTTGGCATTTTCTGATCCTATCGTGATAGAGGCTTGGAGGTTCAATCTCCATTCCTTACTAGCAAATCCTCACAGAAATGCCTCTGAGCCAAAAGATTGGGTCAAGAAGGCCTCCCCACTTCCAGGGACCACTTTCCAAAATCCCAAGAGTTGACTGGGTTACTTAGCCTATGGAATTTACCCAAATCATTCTAAATATCTGATTACTGATCGCTGAGCATGGAGTTGACAGCTCTTCATCTTTGTATAGCACTGCTGTGGTGGGCAAGTGTTTATAAATAGGTGATTTCAGATTGAAACCTGGTGTGGGAAATGGCCCGGAATGGGGAAGAGATGGAGGGAGATCCATGCACTGAAAGGGGAAAAGTCACCTAGTTACATGGCTGAGCAATTGACTAGGCAGGAAGGATTTCTCTCATTATATACCAGTCTTCAAGTTTGGTCACTGCGCTGAATAGAGCAATAGTTCCTTCAAAGGAACAGTATCAACTCCAGATGGAGTCAGGGATTACTGATGATCCTCTGAGGGTATAGTCTTGGAATAAACTGACAATAAGGTCATCACTTTCTACGAACTTCGAGCCTTCTCTACACTCTTCACTGCCAGTGACTTCCCGCTCCTAGATCTTTGTGTAGACCTTTGCAGAGTCTGCTGATCACTGATCACCTAATAATCTCTTGTGTTATCCATTAGCTCATTTGCTCAAAGTGAATACACTCGTTCTCCTAGCAGTGACAACATTGGTTTTTGTAAGGAAGGCTGCTATCCTAGTCTGTGTCATTTAGGTGTCCTCCCTGACCCACCTCCCACATCATTCTCAGGGTTTTTTTGTGTGTTTGTTGTTGTTGTTTTGGCCAAACTTGGGCCTTGAACTCTGGGCCTAGGCACTGCCCCTGGGCTCATTTTTGTTAAGGCTAGCACTCTACCATTTGAGTCATAGCACTATTTCTGGCTTTTGCTGTGATTAATTGGAGATAGACTCTCAGGGAATTTCCTGCCCAGGCTGGCTTTGAACCATGATTCTCAGATCTCAGCCTCCTGAGTAGCTAGGGTTACAGGTGTGAGCCACCAGCGCCTGGCTAATTCTCAGATTTTTACCAGAGAGATGGAAGGGGAGTCAGTGGCCTACCAGTTACCTTTCCAAGTAAGCTGGGAGTCACTTATTGCAGCAGTCTTAAGGGTTCTGTAGACATGTTCTGGATGAGGGTTTATCCTTTCTCTCTGAAACTCAGGTTATCAAACACTGTGTATTTGTCTCTTGGACCTGGCTAGGCACAAAGCTGGGACAAAGGAGTGACACTACCTGTCATATTTCCATATCATTGCAGCTGTTTGATTATCAGCATTGTTGGTCTCAGGAAAAAGACCCAAGGCAAGATGATGAAATAGGAATAAGACTTCTCCCACAGAGGAGCTGGAGAAATAAAGACAGCAAACTTGCCATTGGGGTCCTGGACCTCACTAGCGGATTTGGTCACAAATAGCGGTTTATTCTGATCAGTTTCTGTCTCAGAAGCTCCTTGCTCATCCATTCTTCCAAAGAGAAGGTCCTCACTGGTAAAAATCATCCATCCTTCGAGTGACACGAAGAACATTCGTGGCCATTGGTCTGATTTTAGAGTTGTCTTCTTGAAAAGTCCATTTTTGTATCCTTAGTTGTTTAGCGCGGGCTTCTAGGCCATTGGTTGTATTGGTCTGTCTCCCTGTTGTCTGGTTTGTGGGAGTTTAGACTATCACAGGGTCTTGTACTGAGTTGCTATCTCAGTAGGCAGCTTTTGAGAAGGAGAAGAGGTAGGCTGAAGGGGTTTTTCCTAACAAAAACTTGAGGTGGGTTTTAGAGGGTGATGCCAAGAAGGAAAGAGAGGGAAAACAACAAATGAATGAATGAATAAATAAATACTGTCCCAATTATTTGGAGAGAGAACTCAATAAAACAATCACATCAAATATGAAGAGGTATAAATCTTGTGTCTGCACAGGTAACCTACTCAATTGCTTTTATTATTGCTCAGACTGCCTCCATTTATTACCGTCCATGGCCCGGGCAAAGGAGACTGCTTGGAGGGTGGTCTCCAGTGCAATACTACACCCTGAGAGGTAACAATCAGCCCATACAGCTAGGGATTTCGATAGGAGCCTTGGAAGGGCCCATCTGTCTGCATGAAAACCAATCAATAACTCTGTAACCAGATCCCTTGTCACAGGGAAATGGACAACACAACAGTTCAATAGAGGAGCCACAAGGGGAATTAGCCAAGTGGAGATGGGGCCAGGCAAGAGCAGCCCTTGAAGGAAAACATGGTACCTGGAAAAGAGAATATCGAGGAGGTAGTGGTATGTGGAAGGGGATGCCAGGGCTTTGTCTGCTTATTGGCACAAGGTAGGGAATTGCTGGGTAAAGTTGGTCCAGGGAAAAAGAGGCAATACTGGAAGTTGGGGTAGTGAGAACATGTACTTTGGAGGGTGTTTGGGGAATGGATATGTAAGGCATGTGAGATGGTGATAAATGTGAAAGGCTGGGCTCATGGACTATAATATTATGACTTCTAGAGAGAGTAGCAATACTAGTAACTAGTACAAAAGAAGAATCATATCTTCCCCTAAAGCCTGCTCTCTAAAGAGGGGAAAGTGTGAGGAATGAAAATCCTGTTTGCTAGTCTTCTCAGTAGAATTGTTAATGGAGCACTTTTCCCTTTATTTTCTTTCTTTTTTTTTTTTTTTTTTTTTTGGTGCTGGTACTAGGACTTGAACTCATGACTGGAGCTCTACCATTTGAGCCATACTTCCAGTTTATCATTTTGCTGGTTAACTGGAAATAAGAGTCTCAGAAGAATTGGAGGCATGGTTTAGGTGGTAGAACCCCAGCCAATAAGTGAAAAGCCCAGTCACAGGGGGAAAAAAAAACTCACAAAACCAAACAAGAGTCTCAGAGATTTATCTGGCTTTGTGCTCAAACCTCAGATCTCAGTCTCCTGAGAAGCTAGGATTACATGCATAAGTCACCAGCATCTGGCCTGAAGGAACACTTTTTTTTTTTTTGGTCGGTCATGGGGCTTGAACTCTGGGCCTGGGCTCTGTCCCTGAGCTCTTCAGCTCAAGGTGAGTGCTCTACCACTTGAGCCACAGTGCCACTTCTGGTTTTCTGGTGGTTAACTGGAGTCTCATGGACTTTCCTGCCCGGGATAGCAGATCTCAGCCTCCTGGGTAGCTAGGATTATAGGTGTAAGCCACTGGCACCTGGCAGATGGGACAGTGGCCCATTGTCCACTTCAAATTTCCTAGAGCTGAAGCACTAGCTACTGTACTTTGTCCCTTAGTGCTCAGCTCTGTTTTGAGACTCATCTTGTTGCTAACTGGGGATGTGGTTCTTACACACATACATAGAGAATGTATATACTTAGAGAATACTTATATACATAGAGAATGTATATACTCTAAAAAGTTCTTTTCTTTTCATATCTGGTTCCTTAATGGAATGCAGAAAAGGGTGCCCAATTGGTGACCTGCCAATTCTCTGCATCCTTACTTTGTCTTCTCCTACCTCCTACCAGGTACCTAGAACACTGAGGGATGTAAATATAGGTGCAGCTATACAAATGCAGCTCACCTACTGGAGTGCATCTATAAAAGGTAGAAGGAATCCTGAGGGTTAGCAATCCCAAACTAATGCCAAAGCAATTGCAGGAGAAAAATTCAAATCATCTGGATCTATGTAGCACTGAGCCACTGGGCTGAGGTAGTTTTGTACTATAGGCCATATCTTCTTTTTTGGTGCTATAAAGGAGAAGCTTGATATTCGCAATGGTATACAGGTGTAAAGATTATTTTCTCGGGCTGAGAATGTGGTTGGCTTAGTGGTACAGTGGTGCCTAGAATGCATGTAGCCTTAGGTTCGGTTCCTCAGTACCATATAAACAGTAAAAGCCGGAATGGCACTGTGGCTCAAGTGGTGAGCAAAAGAAGCTCAGGGACAGTGCCTATGCCCTGAGTTCAAGCCCCAGGACTGGCAAAAAGAAAAAAAACATTATTTTCTTTGGACTAAGGGTCATGGCTCAAGTAGCATAGTGTCTACCTAGCAGTCTCAAACCCTAGTGTTTTATACACACACACACACACACACACACATCTATCTCTTCTCTGTGTGGGTTTGTGCACCCACTTGTAAATGCCCTGAGGCTGAGGAAGAAGGCCCCCAGATGTGACTTGTAGTCACAAGCAAGGACTGTCCTTGGCCAAACAGGAGAATCAGCAAGTCACTGGGTCACTAGACCAAGTTTCAATAGTCAGAGCATGGCAGAAAATGGCTCATTTCATAATTTAGGCAAAGTAAGGCCAATGTTTCCTTCAAGTTTTATTTGCATTACAACACTCTGTAGTCCAGTTAGCTCCTAATCAGAGAGGCTTTTCTGTGGTGAAGCCACCTTTATGATGTAGATTTGTGTAGCAAGTTGTCTATCCTCACTTTGACACTTAAGTCCTCCCCCACTCCCCCCCCCCCCCCGCTATTGGCAGAGCTAGTGACTAGCCATGTCATAGCTAAGAAGATGCTCTTCTGACATAACTCTTCATCCAGAGCTGTGGTTCAGCCACCCATAGGCCAGGTCCTCCAGCAGAAGCCTTGCAGAAGCACTAAGACAGAGTTATGGCCAATCTCTCTCCATGACAGGCCCAGCCTCCAAAGCCTCCCTACTAATCCAGGTGTCAGAAAGAGGCTCTGAGTAACAAACACATGACTGAACAAGAAGAAGGCTTAGATGTCAGTCATGGCTCAGAAGCAGAGGCAACGGCCTTGGGAATTCTTGAGATGGGCTGGGCACAGGGGAGCTTCTGGGCCTATGGGAAACAAAAGGGGAGTAGTCTTGCCTGGAGGAGGACAAGGGTACTGGACAGTGCCAGGTAAGAAAGGAAGGTATAGAGAAAAGAAGGACATTGGAGTGGTATTGGAGCCAGACTTATCTCATAGCTTATCCTCCAACCATAGAAACAGGTAAACCCTTTCTTGTATTCCTTGATAAATAATAAGATATTTTTGTATTTTTTTTTATTGAGGGAGAGAAAGAAAAAGAGACACTAAAAGTCAGAGTCAGATAGCATACAATTCTAGAGAGTTCAGATTTATCAGTGCCCAAGATTCCATACTGGCATTTGCCAAAGGCAGTAATGGAGGTGCATGTGTCTACAGGGGTCATGACTTAAGTGTTTTTAGAGCCCTGGTGGAGAGGGTACATGACTACAAGAGCTGGAGCACCCAGGACTGGCCTACAGGTCTTGATACAGGAAGGGAATTTTGAACAACCTCGTGCTAGTCAAAGAAAGCACAGCTTTGGGCTTGATTCCATCCTGGCCAGCAGTCGGCAGCCTGTGGTCTATGTAATACTATGCACTGATCTCTCTGCTGTAGGCCAGAGCAGTAACCTTAGAATAAGTGCTAGGGGATCAGACACACCTTGAGTCCTGTAGTCCAGAAGTCACTGAAGAAGAGGATGGAGGGATGAGGTGACCAGAGCATAAGGCCGGGCATAAAGTTGGAGAATGCATCTACCTTCTTGAAAGGGGGCATGGGATCCCACTCTTCTGAGCCAGCAGCTTTCAGGTTTTGGAGATGTTTGGAGGAAGCCTGAACCTCAGGCTGCTGGTAATCCAGACTGATGGGCTCCTAAGGAGAGGCCCAAAGGTGAGAAAGGGAAAACTAGAGGCCAGCCAGGAAGAAAGGTGGGCAAGTTTCTGAGAAGGGCATGGAGCAAAAAATTGGCACTGGAGGCAAATTTTCAGGGCTAGGAGCTGTGTGGTTCTTTCTGAGAGGGAGTCGCAGAAGCATGGGCACAGCCATGGCCAGCTGCCTTCTCAGCATACTGCAAGGTTCTGCCAGTAACCATAGCGCTACTGCAGTGCAGGTGCTCCAGCCTGGCCCCTGGCAGGCCCAGAAAGGAGAGTGGGAGAGAAGCCAAGAGGAAGATGTTCCACACTGAAGCCTCCTCTTCTTGGAGGCCTTGCTCATTTAACTCTGGGTTTTCTGCTTTGTCTTTCTTTAGTCCTGCGTGATCTGCAGTGCGTTCCTTCTGCAGTGGCCCAGGAGCAGAGGAATGAGAGGATGTGTCAGGCAATTCCTGCCAGGGTGTGTGAACAGGGCAGCCGGCTGGAAAGGGAGCTGTATTCACTTTGCAAGCACGGTGGAGGCAGGAATCAGAGAAAGCTAGAGAGGCCTAGGAGAGAGCAAAAGGACAGAAAGGGCAAACAAAGGGACCTCAGAACTCAAGCAACTGGAAGTGAGTGCAGGGAGGTGCTCTCTGACCCTACAGTTCCCTTAGGAGTCTTTGCTGGGCCAGGAGACTTTGCTGGGCCCAGGTGCTCAATCTATATCTGCAAGCAGGGGAGGAAGCTGAAGGAGACTAGGAGCTCTGAAAGCAGAATTAGACCTGATGGACCATGGAGATGGTCAGGGAGGAATGCTTGCCCTTATCCTTCTACTTTTCATCCTGATTTTAAAAGCAAGTCCTGGCACCTGTCTCTGGGTTGTGCCAAGAGAAGTTGATGGATATGGACTGGAGTTTCTACAAGGTTCTGCTTCAGAGAAGGTGGTATCTAACTGAGCCTGGGCTTTCATGCCCTGGGAAATGGTCTAAATGGCCTGGGCAACCCAGAAGAGTCAAGCTTCTCCAACTGGGAGCTTCTGGCTTGCTATTTAGGTTTCGGGCTGAAGTAACTGTTTCTAGAGTGAGAGTCCCTGACATCATTTGGGCGGCCTGCTTGTTTGATTGAGGTGGTAGTGCAAGCTACCTAAAGAGTACAAGGTCAAAAGGACTGAAGATGAGTCAGTCGGTAAAGGTTGGACCATGTCCAAAAGGGTTCTGACACAGCTAGTTACAAGCACACATACATTTGGGGGTGTGGGCCCTTGTGAGCACTGTGTGTATTTTCTCAGTTGAAGGTGAGTGCATTGAGTTGTATGCAATGGCAGCTTGGCCAGGGTGTATAAAGGCACACCAGGAGAACTGGTACCAGTTGTTTTGTTTGTGTGTCTGTGCATCTGAACAGGATAAATGATAGGATAGTTATCTGCTATTATCTGTAGAGTGGGCAACTCCCCACACCTCCTAACCTCAGTCTCTTACACTTCTTCCTCTTTCCCTCCTTCCTCCTCATCCAGTGAGTTGGTTTGGGGAGGAAGCCAATCTCAGTAGACAATTGAAGAGTGAAGAGAATTTGATAAGATAAGGAAGGCCATATTTCCTCTGGGGAACAATAGAGGTGTCATGTTCTGTATCCCCTTTGCTTCTCAAAGGGCAGGCAGCCTTCCTACTGACTGTCCAGCCTCTGGGAGAGCCAGCGGAGAGGAGGTAAACACTATGATACTGAGAGAGAAAGCCTGAGACTCCCAGATGAGAGAGGAAAAGGGATGGAAGACAATTGGCATAGAGAAATGAGAGCCAGCTGTGACTGACACTGACTGGTCCCACCTAAGGCTTGGTTTATGGTCACAGAAATAAATTAGGAAGGGGCAGCATCTGAGTTCTCAGCCTTCTACAGAGGACACAGCCCTGGCTCATGTCCAGCTCTTCTCAGAAACAGTGGTAACCCTCATTCTGAGCTCCCCCCATGTAACATTTGCCGCTATCACCATTCTCTCTTCTTCTGATCGTATCTCTGAAGATCAGGTAACTTCCAGTCCCAAGAAATGATCCAGAAGGTCATGTAGACTTCTGAGAAGATGACCTCCTAGGATAGTTACACAAAAAAAGTTGAGAGAAATTCATTTCATGGCCAGTGGCTGCTTAGAAAAGGCAAATCCAGCCTATGAATGTGATAAATGTTAACTGAGCATTAATCGCATTAAAGAGGGCCCTATAAACTTTTCATTTCTAATTAAATTCGTCCAGTGATGCTGCCCAAGCGAGTACTCTGGGCCTTTGTTTATGTGGAAAATTAAAATGCAAATACAGTGGGATTTATTTCCAAGAGTGGAGTGACGGGCTGGTCCTTCTGGCTACTGGTCTCCAGGCCTGTCAGGCCAGGTAACTGCATCTCTGGAGGTGTTGTCCCTCTTGTAACAGATTCTTGTGTGAAGGGAAAGGTCAGAGTTCAAGGTCAAATATTGTTAAGAATGGAAAGACGGTGGTTAAAGGTGTGAGGAAAGGAAGAAAAAGTAAAGATGGCTTATAAATAGAGGGAAACATTGCTCTGGCTTTCCACTCTTTGTCTATCCCAAATCACATCTTTAGAAGAGTAGCTCCCCCCGCCCTCCCAAATAATCCTTGCTCAGTGGTTCCCAGTGAAGCCAGAAAGTACAACCAGGAAGATGGCAGCTTAGCCAGTCAGGGCGTAAAGTGAGACCCTACCTCAAAAATAACCAACACAAGCCTGGCTCCAGTGGCTCATGCCTGTAATCCTAGCTACTTAAGTGGCTGAGATCTGAGGATCACCATTCAAAGCCAGCTGCAGTAGGAAAGTCCGTGAGACTCTTAGCTCCAATAAACCACTAGAAAACCAGAAGTGGTGCTGTCGGTTAATGGTAGAACACTTGCCTTGAGCTGAAGATCTGAGGGACAGCACCCAGGCCCAGAGTTCAAGCCCCACGACCGACAAAATAAAACAAATAATCAACACATCTGGGAGCTGGGAGCTCATACCTGTAATCCTAGCTACTCAGGAAGCTGAGATTTGAAGTGACCCCAGACAGACAAACCTGAGATAGTCTTATCTCCAATTAACCAGCAAAAAGCCAGAGTGGAAGTGTGGCTCAAATGGTAGAGTGCCAGTCTTGAGTAGAAAAGCTAAGCAACAGTAGGAGGCCCTGAGTTCAAACCCTAGTACCAGCATACACACACACACACACACACATACACACACACACACACACACACACACACACACACACACACACACACACACACACAGAGGGAGGGAGGGAGAGAGAGAGGAGTCAGAGAGGGAGAGAGGTAAGAACAGAGACAGAGGCAAAGAGATGAGAGAGAATAACACAAAAGGTGGCTGGAAATGTGACTCTAGTAAGTGTGTGCCTAGTAAGTGTGCGGCTCTGAGTTCAATACCTAGTACCATTACCCCCAAAACAAACAAAGCCTCAGTGGCCTTCAACAAGGAGTGCCATGCCTGGATTTTCTCTACTACTTTGAGGACCAGCTTCTGTTCACATTGTGGTTTTGCTGGGCTTTTCCTTCTAGTGCCAAGTGGCATTTTGACACAGGGCAGTGGAGCATAGAGGCACAATCTTAGGACGCTGTGCATGCACGCCTGCACGCACGCAGCCTTCTTACATGTAAGGAAAGCCGGTTGCTCATAAGAATAAACAAATGGCCCTCACAAGGAGTCTTCGTGTCTTGATCGGTTTGATAAAAGCAGTAACCCTGAGTCCTATTGAATGGAACCACCTAAACTTCCTATTTACTAAAACATAAATTAAGTCAAGAGGAGAGAAAAACCTAGGAAAGAAAAATCATTAGAGACTCTGAAAAATATCTATGCTGCTCTATGAGTAAGGAAGTTGTAAATAGTATTAAAACACAGAGAGGAAATGGAGGTAGGAGAGATGAGAAAAGCAGAGTGCTAAATCACAAATAGGGATACTCATACAAAGTCACAAACCAGATTGATGCCAAGCTTTGCAAAATCTACAGCCCAGCCTGATAATACACAGTGACTGTGTGTGCAGGCACACAGGCATCTGGGGAGTGTCAGTGTGGAGAGAGTGGGCTGGTTGCACAGTGGGCAGGCTGCTCACTGTGCTGGATGCTGGGATTGATCCATCAGCTCTCTGTGCAGGGATCTGATTGGTAGGATAGGATGTAGACAGTCAAGGATACAGCTGCATGAGGGTTTTAAAGGTCTTTAAGCACATGAGTCTCTTGTGAGCTGGATCCACATTCTAATGGATCTCTAAGGTAGCAACCCACTCCCAGAACACCATCTGCCTGAATGATTTTGCAAATAGCTGCTACCCCTGTCCTCTTTAGTCTGTTTTTATTCTGGGTTATTTTTTTCTCTCTCTTTAGTGTTCACTTATGTGTCTTGGAAATGCTTAAGCACTTACTGACAAACAGGTTAATGACCATAGCAACTCCCAAACATCTGGATGAAAACCAAGAACTTTAGTCAGGTTGACCATAGGATGCCAAAATCCTGGTAGCTTAGAGATGTCCTCTTAAGTGACTGGATTTCTTAGGCATAGAAACAACACATTGGGAAACACATTATCTGTTTTCAAAGAAAAATGTTCTATGAAATAAAGTATGGTTAGAATGCATTTTGGAGCATTTGGTGCTGATTTCTGATTTTAAGGGCCAGGCCCAGAGGTGAGAGCGGTTGATGTCTGAACAAATATAGCAAAACACTTTCTTTCCCCTGAATATTGGTCAGAAGGAAGTTCACTTTGTCCAAGTAAGTTTCAGCTGTCTGTTAGGCCTGGCTTCCATTTGGATATCCAATTTGCCATCTCAGGAAAAATTATTAGATATACCATTCATTCATTTAATTTTTAGCTAAGTACCGAATAGATAAAGGAAAGTACCTACTGCCTGCCAAACAAGTCACAGAAAGCTATGTGGCATAGTGCAAGAAAGGAGACTCAGAAGAGGCTGCCAGAATTTGAATCTAGCTTCCTTACTCTCTGGTTACATGGTTATGGCCCAATCTCATGTGCTTTCTGGACCAATTTCCTCACTCATATAATATGTATAATATGAGGGAGCCAAGCATTGTGGTACATGCTAATAATCTCAACTACTCAAGAGGCAGAAACTGAATGATCATGTTAGAAACCAGTCTAGGCAAAAACATTACCAAGTCTACCATCTCACAAAACAAGCTGGGCCAGGCACTGGTGGCTCACACCTAGCTACTCAGGAGGCTGAAATCTGAGGATGTGATTCAAAGCCATCCTGGACAGGAAAGGCTGTGAGATTCTCATCTCCAATTAACCATCAGAAAACCGGTAATGGTACTGTGGCTCAAAGTGGTAGTGCACCCGCCTTGAGCAAAAAAACTCAGAACAGCAATCATGCCCCAAGTTCAAACCCCATGACTGACCAACACAAACAAACAAACAAATATAACAAAAAAAAAAAAAAAAACCAAGCTGGGCTTGGTGGTACACATGTATGTATAATATCATAATATCAAGGGGTAGAAATCGGAGGATGGTGGCTAAAGATCAACTCCAGACAAAGAGTGCGATCTTACCTGAAAAATAAACTAAAGCAAAAAAGGACTTGGAGATGTGGCTTAAGTAGTAGAGTATTTACGTAGTGAGATCAAGGTCCTGAGTTCAAACTCCAATACCACCTCCCAAAATGTGAAGGCAATAATCCCGTAGGTTTCTAAGAGGTTCTCATGAGGATTAAATGAGCCAATCCTCATAAACCTGCTTAGAATTGCATGTGACAGATATTAAGGGCCCAGTAAATGTTATTCTTATAGTACTCATCAAGTGTGTATTTCTTATTATGTCTCTGTGTTACTGTGCATGCATTCTCATTTGCCTATGCATCAACACTGAAATCTTCTAAAGAAGAAAACTTGAAGAGCCAAAGGATATTCTATGAGCAGGATTGTGTGTCCTGAGAGCCAGTGAGACTTACAATGTCCTGTGAGTCTAACTATATTTAGGAAAGGCAAATGCTCTCTGTATTTACTAGAGAAAAAAAGAGGCTCTGTGACTCACTTCTCTGACCATCAAACAGAATTAGTCAGATAATTGCTCCTTTTGTCTGCTTTGTGAGTCCAGCTCCACCCCTTCCACATTCCTCTGTGCGTGTGTGTGTGTGTGTGTGTGTGTGTGTGTGTGTGTGTGTGTGTGTGTGTGTGTGTGTGTGTGTGTGTGTGTGTGTGTGTGTGTGTACTGTGTGTAAGTACACACTCTTCTCCGGGATGAGCCTGATATTGCTTGAGAAGTTGAAGGCTGGCATTTTTCAGGCCCTGGCATTTTCATGGGTTGTGGTGTTTTTGCATTCATAGTTTTGTTGTTGTTGTTTTAAGATAAAAGGAAATGGTGGTGTGGAAAATCTTTATGTGATGGGTTTGATGGGTTCCTCTGATTCTTAAATGCCATAGAGGGGAGGAAAGGGAGGTAAACAGTATAGGATGGGAAGAGAAGAGAGAAAATAGAGATAAGACAAAGGAGAGGAAAGGGGAGGAAGCAGTAAGCAAATATTTGACAAATTCCAACTAAAATTTTTGAATATTGTCTTGCAAGCCCAGATCCTTGCAGGAAGCAAGGGAATCTGATCGACATTGAAGTTATTACCCTGGATAAGAGAGAAAAGATTTTAAGAAAAATTTGAAGAAACAAAATGTACTTCAGGCTTAATCTTTTAGGTGCAATGGTTCAAAATAATTGGACAACAATAGATTTTTCTATTTACTTTGTGCCCACCAAGAGCAAAGATGAAAACCAAATTCATGATATGTCTCTCATCTCTATGAGAAATCTCATGGAATGAGGCTGAGACCTAGATATATTCTTGTTTCAAATTCTTCTTGGCTTCAGCTCAGCTCAGAGAACTTCTAAAGATCCACATTCAGCTGCTCATCACTCATTTTTTCTGGTATTTTAATAGTCATATTACCTGCTAAATATCCAGATTTTTAAAATTAAATTAAAGAGAGATTCTGTGTATATGTGTGTGGGGCACTAGGCATTGAATTCAGGGTTTTGTGCATTCTAGGCAAGTGACAGTAACTCTGTCACTGAGTTATATCCCCAATCCTAATTTTTTTTAAAATTAGTAACATGGACATTCTAAGAGCTAATCACCTTCACAAATTAAAAAAGGGGGGACACTCAGGCACTGGTAGCTCATGCCTGTAATCCTAGCCACTCAGGAGGCAGAGATCTGAGGACCGTGGTTCAAAGCCAGCCTGGGCAGGAAAGTCGCTGGGACAACGCCAATTAACCACAAGAAAACCAGAAGTGGAACTGTGGCTCAAAGTGGTAGAGACTAGCCTTGAGCAAAAAAAGTTAAGGGACAGCACGCAGGCCCTGAGTTCAAGCTCCACAACCAACAAAAGAAAATTTTTTTTTTTGCCAGTCCTGGAGCTTGAACTCAGGCCCTGGGCGCTGTCTCTGAGATTTTTGCTCAAGGCTAGCACTGTACTACTTGAGCCACCACTTCTAAATTTTTCTGTTTCTATGGTACTGAGGAATGGAACCGAGGGCTTTATGCATGCTAGCACTATACCACTAAGCTACATCCCCAGCCCCAAAAGAAAAAAAAAATGTTAAGAGTTGGTAGTGTGGCTCTGTTGGTAGAGCAAAGTACGTGAAAGCATCAGTTTGAGTTTTAGTCTCAGACGGAAATTTTTTTGAAAGTTTTTCTTTTGTGACTGTACCACCACAGGGCTGGCTACTGTCTCAGGTGAAATGGGCGGTGTGGCTCTCAGTCTCTATCTATCACCTGCACTGCTTAAATGACCAGGACTCTCTGTCTTTGGCACTGTGCCACCTGCCTCTTTGTTTAGGGTCTGGGTGTGTATCTCTGTGCATGTGCACCCGCCCACACCCCTTGACCTAGTTGAGGATTTTATGGATTTTAGTAACTTGCATACATGTTTGTATTTGTGCATTGTCCATCCTTATGGCAATTTTAGCTAGTAAGCCATCAACATCATCATCACCACCACCAACATAGATAACCAGTCCTTACTGCAGTAGGAATTGTTATATTAAATGTATTAATTGACTTAAAACTCATGAACAACCCCATAGGGCTTTATAGGATTGTTTATAGATGAGCAAACTGGAGTACAAGAAGTTAAATAACTTTTTTAAAGTAGAACTAGGATTTGAACCCATTTGAACTCATGTGCTTCTCCATTGTGGCACAGTTAAGTCAATTTGAGATCATGAAAATGAAGGAATGGACAATCTCTTGGGAAATTGCATATTTTACCACCTCGTACTTTGCCATGATTTTATACATTTACTTACAAGCTCAGACAAGGACCTGTACCCTAGCAGTATTGTGCCTAGGATATATTCCTGAATTCTTTCCTGATGAGTGTCCCTCAGTGCACTATGCTGCTGAAACATGTCATCTGGGGATACTGGAAAGGAAGGAGATGCTGCTGGCCTCTGTTACAGACTAGTGAGGAATGGGTTCATGTTGGAACTCAGGGGTGTACTCCCATCCATCTCTCCTCACTTCATCTGGTATCTAGATTCTCAGTAGGCATAGGGTTTGCCCTAGCTGCTTCACTCTCAGATTAGGCAGATCCGGGGAAGATGGCACCAGTACCAGAACCAATGTGATAAAGTCAGAAGTATTCTGTGGAATAGGGACAAGTTGCTTTGAAGAAGAACAGAGTTGTATATTTGATCAAGAAGAGATTTGTTCTGCATTTCTAGAATCTTCTCTCTGGAAAAAGCAATGCAAATGACCAGGCCAAAATAAGCTAAAATTAAGTCAAAAGGATGGTCCTCTCACCTACAACCACATAGAGAAGGCAATTAAAGTAATTACTGAATTACACAACCACCACCCATATCCAACATCATTATTCAACCCACATCACCAAGGAGACACCCATTAACCTAATCTCTGAGACATACATTACAAATAAAGAGATGCAGATATGATCAATGAACATGATAATTCAAAGCAGAAACACAGACACTGCCACAGAACAATACTCAAATTCCTCCAACTCAGTGTTACACGAAGTGCAGTCCCTTCCATGCAATACCACAAAGCACTAACTACCAAACCGGCAGCCAGCTGCTGGAATATGTCAACACAATGTGAAACATAGTAATACAGCACAATCTACACCTTCCCATCCCATAGGTCACCCAGTACACAAAGGCTGAAATCATGTGACCACTGGAGTGATGGTAAACATTGGCCAGCCACACACAGAGTAAAGAGCCAGCATTGCAACACCCAAACCTGCTGCACACACTAAAGAAAAGTGTTCACAGCCACACCATCACCAAGCTCAGTACAGCTGCCAGGAAACAACAGCACTGTCTCTTCAGCAGGTGGATGTGTCTAGACCATCACCTCCAATAAAGCCCTTGGGCTCTTGTTGCTAGTGAGAGAGTAAACTGTCCCCTGAGCCTGCTTCTTGAGACAGGACAAATCAGCTTATTCTGGTTGAGGTTTAATAAGACTTCACTGTTACCGAAAATGACAGAGCTCCAGGGATCGAGGGAAAGGTTGGGGTGGGGGTGGGGGATAGTTTGCCACGGTGGGTGCAGGAATTCCCCTCCGACTCTGTCTTCTTTGGCCATTCCTGAGCTGAAGCCCTCTTGCTGGGTGTTCACTGAGTATCGATTCAGTCTGCAAGCAATTTTAATATTTCTTCAGGGACTTTCCAGCAACAGCACAAGTCATTAATTCACCCTCCCAAATTGCTTATTCAATAGCAGGAACATGGCTCCTGAATAAAGTCCCAGAATTTATGTGACTTGCACGAGTCAGGAGGTCAAACAACTGTTATGGAGCGAAGTTAAAAATCCAAATAAAATATTGACACTTTTTTTGGGGAGGGGGAGTAGGGGAAGCCAAGGTATTTAAAATAGGTTTTTGTTGCAATGCCCCCAGGATAAAGAATGGAAGGAGACTGAAGACAAGTTGGAGTTTATAAAATCAATAGAATTTATTGCACATCTACTTGGCATTTAATAATTCTCTCATTTCCACATCCCCCACCCTCACCTCATCCTGGCCATATACAGAGAGATACACAGGTATACAAATGCACATTTATGCACATCAATACTGCTGCACTGGACCAATATAAAAACACAATTGTGGTGTGGGAATCTCAGACACCCTGAGAAGGGAGCAGTGATGGGTGTAGAATTTCACTGTGACTTACATATTTAACAGAAGTAGGCATAACTTGGCAGATATTCATGAAATCAGTAATGATAAACACAGCCATGGCTATAAATCTTGGATCTATGCATTAGAGCAGACACGGAAATACCCTAATCATATAAATAGTTTCTAAAAGCATAGAAACACATCTGTATTCAGTATCATCATATGATCATGGATATGATTTGGAAATTGTTCCTTTGAAACACAAGCATAATGCTGACCAAATTAAACTGTGGCACATGCACAGGAGTCGTAAGCAAGCGCAGAATCACAGCCAAGTGTAATCTCTGCTAATTGTCTACAGATATATTTACTCCCTTGTCCAGGTCATGTATGTAAAAAAACATATTCTCTCATGCCCAAATAGTTACTAAACACAAAGAAATATTAATACAGAAATTTCCAGAAGAGTTCATATCATTCAGCTCTCAGCTATTAAAGTCACAGGCCTGGATCTAAAAGTCTGTTTTCAATGCTATTAAGAATGTGACCTTGGGCAAGTTGAGTTGTCTCTTAGGTAAACTAGAGAGTATGTGTATTTGATAGAGTTGTCATTGGGATTTAAATGAGAAAATGTATTTATTACAATGCCTGTTGTACAATGCATATGGAATAAATATTAGTTATAACTTTTACTGTTATTCTGTGTAGCTCTTCTATTGACATCTAGCTTTTTATTCCATCATCCATTTGTGTGTGTGTAGGTATGTGTGTATGTGTGTGTGCATGCATGTGTGCTAGTAGCAGGGCTTGCTAATACCAGGGTCCTTGTACTCTTGGTTGGCGTTTTTTAGCTCAAGGGTGGTGTTTTACCATTTGATCCACACTTCTAGTCTGGCTTTGTGCTGATTATTGGAAATACAGTCTCTCAGACTCTTTTCTGCCCAGGTTGGCTTCAAACAGTAATCCTCAAATTTCAGCCTTCTTAGTGGCTTGGATTACAGGCATGAGCTACCAGGGCTCATCTTCATCTGTTCTTGATCCTACCTAGTGGTTAGCAGTGTAGGTTCTGGAGTTAGACACCCAGTTTAAATTCTGGCTTTGTTATGTAACAGATGTGCTCTTTGAGTCTCAGCTTCCACACCTGTAGAATAGGGATGAAAGTTGCCACAGGTAATCGAAAGATTTAATTTGAAGATCTGTGGGAAATGCTCATCACAATGACTGTCACACAGTAAGCATTTGTTAGCTCATAGGGTCCCTTAATATTTTATTATTTTTGATGATAATATTAATTTACTCTTCAATGAACATTTACTACATACATTATGCTTTATCCTGTTTGTTGCTAGGTAGTGAGGAAAAAATAGATGTGACACCTGCCTTTGTACAGCTCAGAGTCCAGGGGAGAACTCAGAGTGAACTAAGAAGCAGCGAAAGAAGACGTTAGCTCTATGCTGGCCCCTGATGGAAAGAAGAGACCAGAGATAAATAGATTGAAAAGCTGAGGGAGAGCCAGACTGGGAAAGATTTTGAAGGCCAGGCCAAGAAATCCTGAATTTATCCCGCGGAGTTTAGGCTCATCATATTCTTTCGGGAGGAGACAGAGGCTGTTGGATGATTGCTTTTGAATTCCAAGTAAGTAGGTAAACGGTGACAAGGACTAAAGACAGGGAGGGTAGGAAACAAGCCCCATGTCTGCTGCTTCCAGTGTTGATGGTCCTCTAGGCTTTGTTATATTCTCAGAGAGATGGCTATACCTGTAGGGAGACAAGTAAAATGTTCAAACACAGAATGGGAGGTTTGCTCCCAGTAGTGGGGATCCACTGACCATTATAGCAAGTAGTTCCTAAGTTCCTAGAGTCTCTCAAGCAGGACTATGTGCTGGACAACTGGTCGACTCCAGCTTTAGCTGGGAACTCTCTCAGATTAGGGAAGAGCCAGTGGTGAGGCGATCTAGTCTGGTCACGCTCTGGGCTTGGCATGCACTGCAGACTGGTTTCCAAATGGTTAGTTAAACACATTGCCCCTTAATTTTTAAACCTATGCATATCTTGAAGTTAAATCAATCCATATGCTTATCATTCATCATATAAACTATCACTATTGCCCCCTTGGGCCAGCCCCATGGCCCATCTAGCCTAGTAAATTGTCTTTGGCCTGGGCTCCCAGGGACACATGGCAGAAAGATTATTGCCCTCAATGCCAGTCTTAGAGGGCTAAGTTGATGCAGCAAATATTCATGGTTTCTTTAAAAAAACACTGAAAAATCCACTTTGAAATTGTTTTACTTTTAATCTAGAGCTTAGTTTTTGCGGAGGAACTGATAGATTCTTGGATTTGGGTGATTACATTAGAGTCCTGATAAACAGATGGTAAGAAATGTGGACCAATGGTGTATGAGTAAAGAACTTTCTTTACTAAGACTTCTTTCCAATTCTCTCAAGGACCCCCAGGGTAACTAGCAGATGGTACCCTCATACTCTAGCTGAAGCTAATCTTCTCAAATAGTGAAGAGCTCAGAAATTCTAATTCAGGTCTAAGGATGGACACAGGAATATACATTTTCAGCAAATACTTTAGGAGGTTCTAATGCAGCTAATTCAAGGACCATAGTTTGGGGATATCCTTCTGCAAGCTTTTTGGTAGAGCTTTCATTTCTTCATATTTAATTATGACTTCTGAGAAGTGGCAAAAAGACAGAAGCTTTTGACACATTTGGGAAGAGCCCTGGTAACCTGGAACTTGCGTGTCTAACTAAATCCAGAATGGAAGAGCCTGCCCCCAGCTCTCAAGAGTAGCCAGGTTCTCATAGGTGGCATGCTTCTTCACAGAACCCTGACATATGGTCAGTTGTTCCAAACCAAAACCTGCATGGTCTGTGAATAAGCCTGGACAATATCCCTATACTACTTTAACCACAGAATCAAAGCCTATAAGAAGAGCAAGTTGCGTAGAGCAACTCAGGTCTACCAACAGGGAGGTCATGTGTAGAATGACTATTGTTTCCTATAGAAACAGTATATACTATATACAGAGGGGAAGATTCCAGTTTCTTAGAGTTCTCAGGAATAGACACCACTTTCAGGAAACATAAAGACTTCCTGGGTGATCTACGACATCTCCCTGACGATTTGCTATGGAAAGTCTCTAGCTGTTTGCTCACTTGCCTCAGGGCCAAGCCAAGCATACAGTTCTGATAAAGGCAGCTCTCAAAGATTCAAGTTGAATCAATTACCTGTATTCAGAGGGTAGAATATCCTTTGCTGGAGCAAATACAGTTTTAGAACGATCCAGTGTAGAACACTCAAGCAGCTTGAAGTCATTGGCAGAGGTCCCGCCTACCACCTGTCTGGCTCAGTGGCAATAGGGCCAGCTAGGCTGAAACATTCTCTATCTGAGAGTTCCTTTAATTTTTCCAAACCAGGGAGGATTTTTTCCCCTTGCCATAGATTCAAATTTTTTGCTTTTAGACCTTGAAGTAGACTGTCTACTCTAGAATAAGCTGCTTTATATGATGTATACATGTATATAGCAGATGCATGTAGATTCTTGACATTTTGCTCCCATGGCCCTTTGAGCAAACTAGTGATATAAACAAGTTTGAGGTAGCCCATTCTTTCTGTTCTTCTGAGAAGTAATTACCAAGTTGGGAAGACAGTTTGTTCCAGGCAGCTAGGCAGGATCTCATGGGTACATGCTTGGAGATATCATATACACATATTGTTCTTGGCTGGCTCCAGCCAATATCATTGTTCCCATTCTCCAGTGAGAAATTCTGATGTTTGAAGGAGAGCCTTACCCTGCATCTCTCAGAACATGGGACTGAGGCAAGAATCCAGGAGTTTGAATTCTGGACTTTTGAGTGTCTGCTTTTGAAAGTAGTATAGATCAGTGAGTGAAGGTATGAGGCCTAAAGTTAGTCTACTTAAATTCAACTGTCAGATTTGCCACTGATAAATGGATGATGGTAAGCAAATTATAATATGCCCTGACTGTAAAATGGGTGATGTAAAGATTAAACGAATTACTTATTCAAAATACAAATAGAACATTGTCTAGCACATAGGAAATACTTAGTAGACAGTAGGTTTTATGACTGGAGCCTCTGTTGAAGAATCATAGCTCCTTGAAGTCCTGATCAGCCTAATCTTGGAAATGTTGTCACCTCATTCCCTCCAAGGTGAGATGTCTGAGGTCACCTCAATGCTAATAGGACCTCTTCTTGTTTCTACCTCAGGGAAAGTTTTTGCACACCATTTATTATCATATAATGTGAGACAATATAATATCATACATAACATAACATAATATGATGGGTAGGTTAACTTGGAAACCCTGAGGCAGACCGTGGATGGATGGATAGATGAATAGATACATTTGTACTAAGTATACATACATTATATCATTGTATTGATTTGTAAAAAGTTCCCGGTCTGCCTGGCTGTAATGAGATTTTTGAACTTTGCGTGGCGATCAATGAGAGGAATATTATTGGCCTGGAGAATTGATATACCTGCTCTCACTGGCTTGTTCTGCTCCCAGGCTGCCCCGGCCCCCCAGGTGTACGATTCCAGCAGACACTTAACCTTTTTTACAGTGTCATCAGGCTAAAAGGAATCTAATAGTGACACAGGACTTGTGCTCAGCACTCTGCCACTATTGCTTTCCTGTCACAAATAATTTATAGCCTTCTATTTCCATCCTGGAGACTGCACCCCAGCCCTGCCTCTTGCTTTCCCCCAGCTCCCAGAAATCAATAAACTCACACAGCCATAGTGGGACTTCAGGGTGCAAGGAGATGGACAGATGGACAAAGAGAGGGAGATGGAGAGAAGGGCAGAAAAAGATGGAGAGGGAGAGACAAAGAAGTAAACCATGAGAGGAAGAAGGAGAAAAGGGTGCAAATAGAGATGATGCGAGTCTCCTCTGAGCTATCTTGAATGGTTTGAGACCCCGTCTCTGTTCTGTCTTCACAAGTTTGATAGACTGTTGCTGAGCCTTCCATTCAAATTTACAGAGGCAGTGAACATGTTTCGGTTTCCAAGGTAATGGAGGTAGAGCCTTCCTGGGATTTTAACTGAAGAAGAATTGACCTCACTACCAGTCTTATCATCCTTTAAAGCCCCACCACACACCTGTACCCCCACCTCCTGCCACCTCCTAGATTCTCTAGAATTCGTCCTCGTGTCCCCATGTGTGATCCAGAACCCAGTCTGTCTTCTTGGGATTCTTTCTAATGCAGCCTCTTTTGGGGGTTATCCTGTAACCCCTGCTATAGCTGTTTCTTATCTTTTCCATGCTCTTCCAAGAGTCTCAATAGCATCTGTATCTACAAGGCTGGGGCATATTGAGTAGGGAGGCCTCCTGCCTTCCTCCAGCTCAGCCTTAAATGAAAGCAGCCATGACTAGGAGTTGCCTATAGGAATAATAATACTAGTGGACATTATTATTATAGCTAGCACTTATTGAGCCAATCATCATTCTAATCACTTTATGTGGATTATTCTACTTAATACTCAGTTCAAGCCTGAAAAGTACATAATCATATTACCTGATTTTACAGAGAAGAGAAAAAGAAATTGCCAAGGTTTTGCAGGCAGTATGTCACGGAGTTGAGATTCTAGCTCAGGCAGGCTGAGCCTGGAACCTATTGCTATGCAAGGGTATACTCTTATGAATGTGAGAATCTAAGAGCTTGAGATTCCATGCTGGGTATAGGCCAAAGCCCAAGGAAGGCCAAGCCTTCATCTGAAATGAGTGAAGAAAGAGCATCCTGGGTAGGAAAATCTACTGGGAAGTAGGGAGCAATACCATGTTTCCTCATGCTCTCATGGGGACCTGGCCTTCCAGGCCAAACTTACCTGCAGCTATAGAGAATACAGATGTGTCTGGCTGACTTGTGGGGCCAAGATTGAAAAATAGTTCGAGATAGAGTAGGAGGAATGTGGGAAAATTCCCCAAGGAGTCATCCTAAGCCATTGGTTTATGCTTTAACCCCTAGGGCCATTTTCCACACATTGTTTGGTTGTATATGGGATGGGCACTGGATGGCCATCAGGCGTCCATGACTCTTGTTCTTAAATTCTCCATTTAGCTCTGGCTAGGCCCCATTGCCTGAGGTCGTGAATGGATACCAACGGCATTAGTAACGTAGCAGGCACTCTGCCCAACTCTTCTCCCATGCACCACCAAGCTGCTGTCAGGGTGTAGTGATTTTCCATCACTTGCTGCCTCAGCTAAATCTGTACCAGTAACCCAGGGGTCAAAGGGCCCTGGGTAACAAAGACAGAAACTCCACCAGCCTGTCCAGTTATCTGTCTCTCCCAGCCTTTTCCCTGGCCTCCTTCATCCAGAGCCCACTGGCCCACACAGAGCCACCACAGGCCCTGCAGCACCCTAGAAGTTTGTGCTGTCCCAAATCAGGAGCAGCAACTTCTGAGATGCCTAACATCCTTCTAGAATTTTCCTGTAGATGAGCCTACACCGTTCTCAACTACTGTCTGATTTTTTTCCCACAGTAATCAGGCTTCTCCCCAACTCTTCAGAGATTACCTAACTTCTGTTTTACTGAGAGCAAACAGCCATAAAAACTCCTTTTCAGAGCTTTGTTGTGCTTGGCTAACGCTCTGCTCCATTCCCCCCTTGCGCTGCCCTGCTCTGTCTCCAGTCTCTTTGGCAGCCTCAGGCTCTCCCTCTGCATGGATTTTTCCTTCAGCCCTCAAAAGTATCCAGATGATTGTTCTTGTACTGGAACACTCTCTGTACGTTCCACAGCCAGGTCTGTTCTCCACTTTCCATGCAGCTGGCTACTTTTGTTGTCTCCTGGTTCCAGGTGCTCTCTAACCCTGCTCTGCCTGATTCCTGCTTCAGCTTCTAGGATGACACTTTTCTCCCCTGTGTCACTAATAGCTATCCAGATACCCAAGTGTGTGCTTCTTCTTATACACACATACCTTCATTCATTCAATCTTCAGGTTGCCATTGTCATGACAGATTAGGTTGTTTTTGTTTTTGTTTTTTTGCCAGTCTTGGGACTTATACTCAGGGACTGGACACTGTCCCAGAGCCTCTCGGTGCTCAAGGCTAGCGCTCTACCACTTGAGCTACAGTACCACTTCTGGCTTTTTCTGTTTATGTGGTAAAGGGGAATCAAACCCAGGGTTTCATGCATGCTAGGCAAGCACTGTATCACTAAACCACATTTCCAGCCCAGATTACTATCTTAAAACACTGGAAGGCAAGGGTCTCATTCCTACAGCTTGCAAGTGTTCAGCAAAAGCTGATTAAAGCTGAATTGGCTCATGGCCTATAACTCACCTAGCTGGTTGAGGTGAGCTTGGCTTAAGATCCAGTGGCCTAGCACTTCCCTCTCTACTTTCCTTAGTTTGGGGTATTGGAAAAGCACCCTCTTTTCAAATCTGGAGGACTATGATAAGGTCCCAGTTATAAAACTCGCTCCAAAATGATCTCCAGCCACAGGAGGTCCTGGTACCAGAAAATGTCAAATTGAGGAGGGAAAAGAAAGGTGGGCAACCAGCCACCAGAGCAGTTGTCCCCCCCCCCATCTTTGCTACCAAAACTCAAGGGATGAGGCTGAAGCTGAGGAGCCTGGGAGGGCACTGGCCAGGGCAGTGTGATGTGTGATACTGTTGTGATGCTGTTGCAGGATCATCCGGACCAAAGTTCAACAGCCTTTCCACCCAACGCCGGATGGGGCAGGGACAGGAGTGACTGCTCCTGGTCACACCATCGGTAAGAGGGCTCGGGGAGGAGGGAAAGACAAGCTGGCCCAGAAAAGCCAAGATACAGACCAGTCCTGGGAGCTGCCCATGTCAATGACCTCTAGGGTCTGCCCTGTTTCCCACACCATGTTTCCTCCTATTCCTGAGTTCCTAGAGGCCCAGAGTCTCCCTGAGATCCTCCCACCCATCCTCTGATTTATCTTAGTCTATATTGTCTCTCTCTAACTTATTTTTATTTTTAGTAATTCTTCTTTTTACCCTTCTTTCTTTTGCTCTATCATATTTTAAAATTTTAATTCTGTATATTCTTCTTTCTTTCATAGCTACTTTCTTACGCCATTTCTGTTTCAAATTATCCCACCTCGGTCTCCTTTCTACTCTTTGTTCCCTTCTCTCCCCACCCCTCCTCTGCATCCTTTCCCTCCCTTTCTCTCGGTCATCTCCCTCCCCTCCCTTTCTTCCTTCTCCATTCACTCTTCTCTACCTCCCCTTCCAACCCTTTTCTCTTCTTCCTCTCCCCTCCTCTTCTTGTATGTGTGGCTCTGGATCTATCCCTGTTTCCATTCTTCCTTCCTCATGGTCTCTCTTCCTTTGGCCTGTTTCTCCTGATTTCTTTTCTTTCTTTCTTTCTTTTTCTTTTTGTCAGTCCTGGGGCTTGAACTCAGGGCCTAGGCACTGTCCTTGAGCTCTTTTTGCTCAAGGTTAGAGCTCTACTACTTTGAGCCACAGAGCTATTTCCAGTTTTGTAGTGGTTAATTGGAGATAAGAGTCTCACAGATTTTTCCTTCCCTGGGCTGGCTTTGAACCATGATCCTCAGATCTCAGCCTCCTGATTCACTAGGCATACAGGCATGAGCCACAGGGCACGGTTTCTCCTGATTTCTTTGTCTCTGCTTCATCCATGATGTAGCCTTTTGCCTCTCTCCAACCTTCCTATCTCAGTTCTTGACTCATACTCAGAGTCTTTCAAAGGCATGTCCCAGTCCTGCCAACACACCGGCTGGCACACTTTCCCATCACCATGCACACACACACACACACACACACACACACACACACACACACACACACACACACACACACACACACTGATATTTGGCTCTTGGTGCTTCATGCTATTGTCACCATAGATGAGGCCTGGAGTCCAAAGAAATGGGATGCAATTACATTTGTCTTACTACTGCTCTTGGCAGCTATCCCCTTCTCTCTTGACCAACAGGAAGTAGAAATGGCTGGTCCCAGCCCTCCTGGAGTTGGCAGGAGCCTTTGTTTGCCAGGCCTAGGTAACAGCGTGTGCTGGGAGGGAGGGTTGGACCAGGCTGTACCTGAGCTCACCATGGCAGAGTGAATGGGGTCATAGTCTGTCCCCTGAGGGGGAATTTAGGAACTTTTTAAGTGGTTTCAAGACCAAAAGCAACTGAGGGGGGAGGGGGGAGAGAGAAACTGTATGCTTCTGAGAAGTATTAGAACAAGCTTTGAGATTCCCAGAGTCAGAAACAGAATTATCACAGAGCTATAGGCTCCAAATAGTAGCTGGTAAAAACTCTGCTCAGGAGAAAGGAATGATGAGCTGGGATTTGAGGGGGGGGGAGAATTTGCCCAGACCCTAATTGGATGTGCTATTCCAGAAGGTATTCTAAGACCCATGCTCCCTAGAAAGCCATCAAAGTACTTTCTAAACTAAGCCAACCTTAGGGTTTCCTGGGCCTACACACAGTCTATCTACAGAGAATGTGCTCCAGGACCCAATGAAACCCATAGGTTACAGAAGCCTGAGTTCACTGGTCACTACTTTGTATGGGCTGAACAGAAGGAATAACAGCCTAAACTGCGCAAGTCGATGTTTCCTCCCTTCAGCCTCAGGAAGAAGGGGAATCTAGGCTCCTCATCCCTCCTTCTGTCCTCTGCTTCTTTCTTCCCCCAGCCGTGGGGCTTTGGCCTGAGATCACACCTGTTATCCTGATGACATTTCCTTCTTCTTCTTGTCCAGTTCCCAGCACTGCCTCCCCTCCTGTTTCCAGCGCCTCCAATGACCCAGTGGGATCCTACTCCATCAATGGGATCCTAGGGATACCTCGCTCCAATGGTGAGAAGAGGAAACGTGATGAAGGTAGGGAGGAGGGAAGAGGTTTGGCTTCCCCTCTGCGTGCTTTGTCCTTGGACTCAGAGCTCCGGTTTCTGCCTGGCCTTGCAGCTGCTCTGTTGTGAGATCAGTTTTAGTTGCAAAGCCCAGGTACCCCCACTGCCCTGCTGGCTCCTGGAGAGTGGGAGGGAGGCTGCTGGTGGGGCCACTAGCTTCACCATCTGCTCAGCCCTAAGGGCTTCACCTTCTGCTGAGACACACCCCATCTCTCCCTATGGGATGCCAGGAGGAGACATGTGAACCTTTTACCTTAGGAGGTTGTGAGGACAGCTGGTCTGTGACCAAGGATGAAAGGCCAACTGACTTTGTCCTCACTTGATCCCAACCCATTGGAAGGTACTGGGTGATGTCATGTACACTGGCTGTGGGTTTTGTTTTTTCCTCCGCCCTCATGGAGCTGGACTCTCCATGAGAGTGGATGTCACTCCAGTTCCCCACTGGCCCATCTCCTTCTTCCGCTGCAGCCCTCAAGGCATAGCCAAGTTATTAAGCTATGAATTAAAGGGAATGAGGAATGAAGAGGAGATGGGAAGAAAGAAAATAAGGGGACAGTGATGGGGATGAACTTGGTACAAGGTGCTTTCTCAAATACGCCAGCACTAGGGGTCCTTTGGTGACCATCTGGTTCTCTTCTGGTACATGAGGCCAATGTACAGAGCTGTCAGGGCAGGCAAACAGACACCAGTGTCTCAGACCCTGCTTCCTGCTCCAGTTCTCCCACAGTCTCAGCCAGGGAAGTGGTAGCCTCCTGGATTTTCAGAGTATAGGATTTTATAGCTATCTTCCATGACCTCTACAGAATCCTCCAAAGATCAGCATAAGGGGCGAGGGGTGACCATATTTCGCACCAGCTCAGGCCAGTTCCAATTTATTCTTGTTTTCTCTGCATCTCTGCCAATCAGCCTCTTCTTTGTCTCTCAAGAATGTCCCATTTGGACAATCGCTTCTGTGGTCACCCTAAACATAGACAGGTCTTTGATGGGAGCCACTTGATAAAGAACAAGAGGAGAGGGACACAGTCTCTCTGTGCCACAGTCTATATTCTCCAGGCCCAGTCAGAGAGAAGAGAGTATGAGAGCCCTGGCCTCTAGCAGAAGGGCCAGAGTGTATAGGAGAGGCCTGGGCCTGGCAAGACAGTGATGACCTGGTGCTGGCTTCCTTCCAGAAGCCCTAATGGCCTCGTTTCACAGGGAAACAGCTTGTCTGGCTCTATTTCTCCTTCTTCCAAAATATCCAAACCCATTTGGCTGCCACGGCCTTTGCCACTCACTAAATTTCATTGTGGTTGTTTTGGCGGCAGCCCCTGATGGGCAAAGGGAGGCCTAGTGAACAGCCCTGAGTCCCAGATCTCCCTGGGGTTTCCCATACTCAGGCCTTAGCCAAGCTCCCTGGCACCCTGGATGCTTTGGTAGAGTCTGCTTCAAACCCTAAGGGTTTCTCTTTAGCCACCTGCCTTGTTTAGTGTATGAGATATCCAAGAGATTGGAGAGGCCACTGAAGCCTCCCTGTTCTCTCTCTGGTTGGCTTGCAGTTGGGGGTTTGCCTGCCCTCTGCTACTTGGGTTCCGATGAGCTGTGAAGGGATGCCGAGGGTAGAGAAGTACTGGCCTGAGGCTGTGGCCATCCAGGGGTGGGGCAAGGCAGGCACAGAACAGAGTAATCTCTTCTCTGAGCAGTTCCCATTCATTGTTTCGAGCCAATTCAATTCAACGAATTTCTTGCACACCAGCTACAAGAAAGGCTAGATATAGAGGGTCCCCAAGCAGAACAAGATATGATTCTTATCCTTAAGGAGCTTACATTCTATCAGGGTTCAGAAAACACTGAGAGCAGAGAGCCTAAAGGCTATCAGATACGGTGTGCAGTGGAGGTCTTGCTGGGCCCTGGGAGATGGCATGGGAAGAAGGGTGGGAGAAGGGCAAGGGCCCTGCCAGGAAGATCTGCTCTTTGAGAAGGGGCTAGGTAATAATTGAGGGGAGTCTTAAAGCCTGGAAGTCTTCCTCATAAAGTAAGTCTTGTGACCAGAGGCTCTGGGGCCAACAAAGTCAAAGTAGCTTTGTCAGCAAAGAGGGAGAGGGGCGTTGAGACAAGGCCAGGTAGATGGTAAGGGTCATAGGCTATATGCCAATACTGGGACAAGCAAGAAGGGTGGGCTTGTTTTTGAAGGAAGGGTAGGCCTGAAGGAGTCTGAGCAGGAAGGGACAGGAGCAGGGCTGGGTGGAGGGGCTCAGCAGTGCGACAGTGATGTCAGCAGGCAGACAGTGTAGGAAGCGGTTGAAATCTTCAGGTGAAGAACAGTGCGGGGCCTCAGAGTTTCCTCTTAAATATTTACCTGATGGATCTCAGCAAGAGGCAAGAATCTCCAGGCACTGCTTGTGTGTGTGTGTGTGTGTGTGTGTGTGTGTGTGTGTGTGTGTGTGTGTGTGTGTGTGTGTGTGTGTGTGTGTGTGTGTGTGTGTGTGTGTGTGTGTGTGTGTGTGTGTGTGTGTGTGTGTGTGTGTGGTGGGGAGGATTTCTCCTGCCCTTTCTCTCCTCTTAGCCAGCCTCAGGCATGAAGGAGCTGAACTTCTATTCCCTGGAGATCAGGTTTGGGAGGAGATCAGCACCTCCCCCCCCCATTTTTTTTGGCCAGTCATATTTTGGCCAGTCATAGGGCTTGGACTCAGGGCCTGGGCACTGTCCCTCAGCTTCTTTTGCTCAAGGCTAGTGCTCTACCACTTGAGCCACAGCACCACTTCTGGCTTTTTCTGTTTATGTGGTACTAAGGAATTGAACCTAGGGCTTCTTGCATGCTAGGCAAACACTACCACTAAATCACTTTCCAATCCATCCACCCTATTTTTTATTCCTAGGACTCAGGTGGGAAGGGATAGGAGAGGAAAGGAGAGAACAAAGGTAAAGCTGAACATCCCTCTTCCCCTTCTCTCACTCCAGAGGCCTTCGAGCAGCCGGTCTGGTTTGCATTAGGGAGCAGCTCAGATGATTAAGAATAGGAGAGATAATTATGTGTCAAGATGATGTAGCCCAACACTGCAGTCAGGCCAAGGTAGCATAGCAGCTGGCAGGCCAGTAGCAGGAGGAGCCTTGGGCAGAGGCTGCACAGACACCCAGGTGTGTCCTTCAGCTCTTGGCCCAGGACTGCAGGTGAAAGGGAAACTGAGTTGGGGGACTGTAGGGCATTGGAATGAGGCCACGGATGCATGTCTAGGGACTAGACCCTAGAGGGAGTGGGGGGACAGGCATATCTCCCTCCAGGAGAACTCTGGATACCCTGATCACACTGGCCCTCCTTTGGCCTCAGGCTCTTTGGCATCTCCCTTGAAGTGTCATACCCTGCGGACAAGCCAGGCACCTTGCTGCCCTCCAGGAGCTGCTTCGGCTCCTGCCTCTAGGTACAGCATGGACTATTCTTCAGCCCTAACAATGACACAATGGTGGGCATTAGCGAGGACAATCATTGCAATGGGTGCTGGCATTTGTGGCCACAATCTCAGCAGTAGTTATTGGTGTTCGCAGAGATAATTCCCAGAACATTATTGGCACTGGCACTTAGAATATGGACACCATTATTAGTATCTGCAGCAATCATATCCATGGAGATATTTGTAAAGGGTTGATCAGCTTTGACTGAGGGCACAGGGAAGCTGGCTGCTTGAGACTCTTTTCTAGGCTCTGGCCCGTGTGAAACCCCCAGATTTTCTTTGAAGAAATGTGCTACTCAAGAAGCTTTGATACTTCCCAGGAGTCCAGTGGCTTTCTTTTTTTTTTTTTTTTTTGGGTCCAGTCATGGGGCCTGAACTCTGGGCCTGGGCGCTGTCCCTCAGCTCTTCAGCTCAAAGCTAGCGCTCTACCACTTGAGCCACAGTGCCACTTCCGGCTTTTTTCTTTTTGCTTATGTGGTGCTGAGGAATCGAACCCAGGGCCTCAGGCATGCAAGGCAAGTGCTTTAACCACTGAGCCACCTTCCCAGCCCTTTAAAGATGATTACTATTTTTTTTTTTTTTTTGTCGGTCGTGGGGCTTGAACTCTGGGCCTGGGCGCTGTCCCTCAGCTCTTCAGCTCAAGGCGAGCGCTCTACCACTTGAGCTACAGCGCCACTTCCGGTTTTCTGGTGGTTTATTGGAGATAGGAGTCTCACGGTCTCTCCTGCCCGGGCTGGCTTTGAACCGTGATCCTCAGATCTCAGCCTCCTGAGTAGCTAGGATTACAGGCGTGAGCCACCAGCGCCCGGCATTCCAGTGGCTTTCTGAAGGAGACAGGCAGACAGGCTTGGGAGAGATGAAATCCTGTCATGAAGCACCCAGAAACTAGGTTTTGTATCAGTCTGAGTCAGTAGAATCCTCATTCAGTACTCTTCATTTCTTAGCTATAATTATGGGCAGGTATATTAGGGTTGGATTCCTAGGGACATTGAAGGGACATCAATTTGCTAATGTTGCATATTCTGGTTTCTGAGGCTAGAGGACAGATTTGTAGTGCCCTATCTATAACCAGGTTAATACACAAGGCTATAGGTTCAATCTTCAGCGCCAGGAAACAAAACAAAACAGAAAACCTCATTTTTTTATTTCTCCCCGTTGCTTTGAGCTGCAGCCCAAAGCACTGCTATCTATCAGCTGGGGTGTTGAAGCACAGAGCAGTTATATAACTTGTCCAAATATCCAAATGAAGTCATATGGTGAGAGTCTGCTGATGTGTGTGAGGGAGGTGTGTTAGCATCATCCTTTGATGTGTGGGATTGCAGGGGGCTGTGGTTTTGCATTCCATTAATTAGATGCACAATGAATTGTGCAGTTGAGTGGTGCCAAGCCCGTGCAGTTGTGCGTTTGCAGGAGGGCAGGTTTCATGGCTTCAAATGGCTGAATCCTGTCACTGCCCTTAATGGCTCCCTTCTGTTTTGGATGAAGCTGTAACTAGAAGACACTATTTATTTCTTTAGTGTCCCACCTAGAAGTCCCAGAGATTGTTGCTTAAGTTACTCTCGGAGTAGAAATAGGGGACTAGACTATGGAACTGAGCAGTGCTGCCCTTGTCCAGAGCCCTAAAAGGAGGCAAGGGAAGGCAGCAAAGTCTCCAGGAAGGAAGGTGCCAGGCCAAGGCTGGTGTATAGTTCCAGGAGCCTCCCATCGACAGGGACAGTGGCTCCGGAAGACTGTGAGCTCTGGGTTTGAATCATAGCACCACTCACTTGCTGTGTGGCCTTGGGTCAGTTAACCTGCTTCAGCTCAGTTTTCTTATCTGTAAAATGGAGATAGTAACAATACTTACTGCCTGAAGACTAGAAAGGATTTAATGAGATCATAGATCTAGAGTTTTGAGCCAAATCCATCTTGGAAGATGAATCTTTATACATCTTCCAAAGGAAATGCAATTGGCAGGTGTAGATTTCATGGGAAAATGAAGCTTATTTAGAAAGAAATTTATTTGGGCCCTGGCTTCCTAGCCTCAGTGGTGCTTCTTGTAACTATGGTAACCTTTCACTGATCCAGGGATGAGCTAACCTGGATGGGAGCAGTGCAGTCAGCCTCCTCCTGTGTATTTGGGACAAGCCTTGTCCATCCTTACTGGTTAATTTGCTCTGTGGTTGTCTGGTGAGCCATACATGTATCATATTTTAGCCTCCACAAGTATTTTTTTCTTTCCTTCTTTTCTTTTTGGCAGTACTAGGGTTTGAACTCTCACAGCTTTGTACTTGTGAGGTAGGACTCTACCACTGACCCATGGAGCCAACCCTTCTTTGAATTTTGTTATTTTGAAATCGAGTTTTGCTTTTTGTCCAGGTCTATACCAGGACTGAAGTCCTCCTATTTTATGCTTTTCATGAGATAGCAAGTGTGTATCTCTCTTTTTTTTTTGGGGGGGGGGGTCCAGTCGTGGGCCTGAACTCTGGGCCTGGGCGCTGTCCCTCAGCTCTTCAGCTCAAGGCTAGTGCTCTACCACTTGAGCCACAGCGCCACTTCTGGCTTTTTTTTTTCCTGCTTATGTGGTGCTGAGGAATCGAACCCAGGGCCTCAGGCATGCAAGGCAAGCGCTCTACCACTGAGCCACCTTCCCAGCCTACCAAGTGTGTATCTCTATGCCAGTTTCTTCTGTTGAGATGCAGTCCCAAAAACTATTTTGACTGGGCTGGCCTAGAACTTCACTTCTCCTGACCCCAGCCTCCCAGGTATCCCGATGACAGACACATGTCATTGCACCTAGTCGTTGGTGGGGTTTTTGCCTAGCTGGCCTCAAACCTTGATCCTTCCAATCTTACTCTTCTAAGTAGCTAGGATTACAGGCATAAACACCTTTACTTGGTACACAGGCATTTCCTATGTGTGTGGATAAATAAAAGACACCCCCCTTTTCTAATATGGGGGCATCATTCCTTCTGTTCGTCTGTGTACATTCCTGTACATTCATTTATTATGATAGGCCCATATGCATTTTTATGTGATCTATTTATTTATGTGAATATGTGCATGTGTTCTCCCTCTCTGAGATCTTTGGGTGTAAGAGGATAGACAGTGCCAGGTGTTGGGAACCCATGCAGTGTTGGAGGTAGCTTTGTGTTTGGAGAGATTAGTAATGTGATTGTGTGTATGTCCACTAGTACCAGTGATCATGGACAGCCATAGGCCAGGCCTGAGCACACCAAGTGTCTGGGGTTCTGGAAAAGGGAATGTGTATAGTGCTAGTCCCCAAGGACCCATAGATAATATCCTACTATACCCGTGGATGGCTCTGAGCCTGTCTCTAAAGGTACCTGGAGCCCCAGGCTAGGAAAATTGAAACTAAGAATTAATACTTCTCAGGCTGTGAAGAAGTTACCACTCAGAACCTTTATAGACCTTCTGAAAGGAGTCTAGTCTCTCAGTCTCAAGGTCTAGCCCCCATCTTCTATCTGCCATTCTTTTGGGGTCTCTCAGTGTTTGTCTGTCTCTTATTTGCCCTAGTTGAGGTACATACAGATCCTGCCCACATTAGAGGAGGTAGAGGATTGCAGCTGGTCTGGACTTTAAGAGGTATGAGGGCCAGAGGGAATATGATATGGGCATCCATGGGGAATATCTCTAGGGGTGGCAGTTAGAGAACATTCAGAGAGCAGAAAGGAGGCAGGGCTTAAGTCTTCCACTGGGAACCCAATTTGCTAATAGAGTCTCCTAGCCTGGATCACTTCCTCCATGGGCCACTGAGGGGTTTGGGGACTGAGGCCTGGTGGCCTGGAGGTCAGGTACTTAGTGGATGGGGGCAGCTATTCCAGCCCTTGGAAAAACAAAGAGCAGATCGGGCAGTAAAACAAAAGCAAAGGAGACCTGGAAGCACCTGACAGCCCTAATTCATCACGGCCCAAGTTTTTTCCTGTGTTCCCATTATATTTGTTTGTAAAAGTGGAAATCAATTTTGAAGGTAATTTTCTGGAAAGAATGGAAGGGAGGTGGGAGGGCCGGATAAGGCAGAGATGGTAAAAGGAAAAATTTAGGCCAGGCACAGCCCAGGGGCAGCTCTTGGCAAGGTGAAAGAAAATTGCATATTCAATCTCCATCCATGAATCTCCCTCACTGCTGCCCGCCTCCTGCTTGAAAACAATGAAGGCTTTTTCCCAGCGCTGGGCAGGGCCTCGGTATCAGCCTCACTTTAACTTCAGGGTCATTAATTCCCTGATTATTGAAGGAGAAGAGAGGGTTGCAGCATCGTCAATTCCAAAGGCACCCCCCCATGTGATCAGGCACTGGCTGGGGGGGGCGGGTAGCAGGGTGAGGTGAGGTGTTGTTTCAGAAGGGGGTGGGGAAAGAGGAAATGGGGAGCCACCTGGACTGGGGGGCAGGAAGCCAGGAGGAGGGTGGAAGAGGCAGTCATTACTGCATACCTCTGTTGTGTTGTTATTGCAAATTAAAAGTAGCATGTTCCACTCCAGAGCTATCTTTGGGGAGGGAGGGGCACTGAGGGAGGTGGGGGGATCTTATCATTGCTTCTTCAGCAGACCAGCCGTGGTGTCACCGTGTGAGGTGACATTTGAATTTACAATTCCGCTGAGAAAAGCCATTAATTCACAAATTAACATTTCTCCCTCTCCCTCTCTCTTTAACACTCTCTCCCTCTCTCACATGGATGTGCAAGCAATTGAAAAGACAAAGGAAATAGCCTTAAGGAAGAGACTTTACTGCTAGTCTGTCTGTGCTGAGATTGCTCCCCCTGCTTCCAGATAGATAAACCAATTACCTGAGCAGCTCTGCTCCTGGCCGCCCGTGATCGCCTCCTTTTGTAGGCTGCCTCCATGGCTGGCTTACACTTGGTGTATCTCATTAATGGAAACCAGGCGTGCCCTGGCCACCAAGTTCTCTTTCTAGTTGTCCTTTGGAGAGGCATTGGGAGGAGAGCCAGGGTGAGAAAAGGAAGGCAAGAAGGACCCTGGGGAAGAAAAAATTGCTACCACTCAGCTGCCTGGGTGGGTCCTGGGACTTGGGTGCTGCCCGCTGAGTTGGCATATTGGGAGAGGAAGTGTTCTGGTGAACTGTTGTGTCTGTGGGCTTGCTCTGATCTGAACAAGCTGGGTGTGGGTTGGCATTTAAAGGCAGAGGCTGGAGACTGAGTCTGACCCTTTCAGTAGCCTTTTGTCAGGGTGCAGAGAGCTGGCTGGAACGGGGAGGCATCTGAGCTCCTCCGGTATTGGAAGAGCTTAGGGAAGTTTTGCTGAGTGTGCATTCTTTTAGTGGGACACGATGCAGCCTGGAGGAGCTGGGAGGGATGCCGAGGATGGCCCGCCTGAAAGACATAAGGTGGCACCATATTGGGTAAACAAAATGGGAGTATACTGATTTCTTAACCTGCACCCAAGTGCTTAAGTTCAATTATATCTTCTAATTCTTACAGAGGGAGAAGAGAGAGAGAGAGAGAGAGAGAGAGAGAGAGAGAGAGAGAGAGAGAGAGAGAGAGAGAGAGAGAGAGAGAATAATCTGTTTCACAGGGAACTCAGTAGTCCTCTCTTATCCACAGGGGATACATTCCAGTAGACCCACTGGATTTAAATCATAGATAGCACCGAACCCCATATGTACTTTGTTTTTGCCTATCCGTTTAAAAAAGTTTAAGTTACAGGTTAGTCACAGTAAGAAAATTTAAAAATAATAACCAATGTAAAACAGAATAATTATAGCAATGTATTAGCACCATGACAGTTAAAACAGAGACAGCTACCAAGTGACTCACTGATATGGAGTGGATAAGCTAAACAAAAGGATGATTTACTCACAGGGCGGGACAGAGCAGAATGTCTGCAGATTTCCTCATACTACTTAGAAAGGTGCACAACTTAAAACTTAACAAATTGTTTATTTCTGGAACTTTCCATTTCGTGTCTTCAGATTATAGTTGCCCATGAAGAACAGCAAGCAAGGAAAAAGGAGGTGTCATGAAGGTGCCTTGTGGATGATTTTGGCATTACATGGCTTCACATGCACAATACACATGTCGCAGACTATATATGTGTCTCTCTACAGGTCCTATGGAAATCCAGAAAACAAAGCTACAGGAAGCTACAGAGTTTTCCTGACTATCAGAGCTCAGTCTATGTTTATTTTCCAGTGAATATTCAAAATCTAGCTGAGGGCTGGGAAGGTAGCTCAGTGATAGAGCGCTTGCCTTGCATGCATGAGGCCCTGGGTTCGATTCCCCCGGCACCACACAAGCAAACAGAAAAAAAGCCGGAAGTGGCGCTGTGGCTCAAGTGGTAGAGTGGTTGCCTTGAGCTGAAAAGCTGAGGGACAGTGCCCAGGCCCAGAGTTCAGGCCCCACAACCCGACCCCCCCCCCCAAAAAAACAAAATCTAGCTGATATCCAGTTTTTGAAAGTTAAGTTTAAAGATCATCCTTTACTAATTCACCAGCAAAAGAAAAACACTTAGTAACGTACATTCAGGATTTTGATGATATCTTCCTAGTAGCCAGGAAAAATCTATTGGTCATACACGAGGGGAACCATTTCCCTCTTAGTGAAATCATATATTAGCTAAGCTAAATAATGCTGGCCACTAGTCTGTAGAATGACTGCTGTCATTCTATAGAGGTAGGTTATGTCCAACTCCTATTAAGACCTTTATTGAAGGCCCTGTGTACATGGGACTGTGTTTTCCTATGGGGACAAGTAGAGGAGTTTAGCAAGGCTGTATGGATCTGACATAAGTATATTCATTTGCTTATAAATTGCTGCAAGGTATCCTGGTAACTTACATCATTTCCCAACTCATTTATGCTATTGTGGATGATTAGTAGGTTGTTTGAGAAAGTATTTTGAGGTTTAACACAAAAGAGTAAATACTTTTTTCATGCAGTGGCAAAAAGTTAGAATGAATGGGCCAACCATCCCGTAAGAGAATGCACATATTTGCTTTGGAGGGCTCTGTGTGTCTTTTTAATCCTGGACATTGGGTATAGTAGAAGTGTCACTCATTCCTTAGCCAAGGTTAGCAGGTTCTCTGACCTGCTCCTGTGTTTGCAGCCTTGCATGAGCACCCATATGTTAGCTCATGACTTCGGCTTCTGGTCTTCTTCCTCTTGGCATAAATCCCCTTGCCCCTGCCAGCAAGGGCGCCAAAAGAGAAATCTGCAAAACCCACCAGCTCAGCTCTGCCCTTCTCCTCCGGGTGCAGTGCTGTCCCCCAGGCCTGTGTCTCATGAGCTCACCTGTCTGGTGCCTCCTCCTTTGCAGGCCTTTGGACAGTAGGAAGGTCTGGAACATGTCCCCTTAGAATTGGTTTGGAGAGAATGAAGGGTTGGGGACACCTAGGATCACTGCTTACCAGAGTAATAGATCCTGGCAGCCTTCCACAGTCCAGCCCAGAGAAAGATCCCTCCCCATTCTGTCTTCCTCAGGGCCATAGTGATCTTGGGGCTCCCTGGGACCCTCCCATTCTTCCTTGTGAGGGGTGGAAAGGCCAAAAGGTCTGGGGGAGGGTGGGGCCTGGCACAGGGGCTGGGAGACAGTCACGAGTCTCAGCCTCTCAGCCGCCTCAGAGCAGAGTTGCGGCAGAGCCAGTAATTCAAACCATCCTGACCCTTCGGTGAACCTGAACCTGCTGACCTTGACAGCACTAGACAAGAGGCCTCACAAACCTCAACCTATGCGAGGCCCTGCTTGTCTCCCTCCCTTCCTTGAAGCCCTGTGGCCAGGCCTCCAGGTGGCTTCTCATTTGGCCATCCCCATGAAATGTCAGCATAGCCCTCCCTCCTTGAGGTTGTCCACCTGCCTCAAAGCACCCTTTGTGATCATCTCCATTGGAGACAAGGTGTGGCATCTCTTGGGGCCCATCTGGGATGCTGTCTGAGGTACTGTCCTGTGTGATCAGATGAGGGGAGCTTTCACCCCTTCCCTTTACCTTAGCCTAGGCTTCATCTTGTCTGGACTCGTGTGTGTGTGTGTGTGTGTGTGTGTGTGTGTGTGTGTGTGTGTGTGTGTGTGTGTGTGTGTGTGTGTGTACTCATGCTCTTGTGCTCACATGAGAGAACATGGAGGCAGAGATATAATGTGATGGATGGGGGAGGGAAGATGAGCTGGAGGAAAGCAGCCCCATGAACCTGCATTAAAGTAAATGCAGTTTATGAAGTTTATGCTTTCCTCCTCGGGAGAGCTGGATTCTATCCAGCTGCCTCTCAGAGCCTGCCAAGCACCTCCTGAAGCAGAAAGTGTAGGCAGGAGAGCGAGCAAGTGAGCAAAACAGAGAGATGCACAGACATCCACATGCATGTGTGCATGCACGTACGCACGCACACACACACACACACACACACACACACACACACACACACACAAACACACACACCACCCTCGGCTGTGGCAGCCTGGAAGCCCAGGACAGAGGGATGCAGATGGTGTGTTTGCAGGAAGTGTCTCTAGGAGTTCCTCTTTCTGTCCCTCTTCACTGCCCACCTGCCATATCCATTGTCTCAGGCAATGTGGGCAGTGTGGGCAGCATCGTGGTGGTATATGGTAAGCTGAGCCAAGGGCAGTATGAACCAGAGGGAGCAGCTACACTGCAGCTTGAGTGGTGTGGGGCAGTGTTTATAAAGACTGGACAGTAAATGGGAACAAAATGTGGTACCACTGGGCCTCCCAGAAATCTGCTCCTTTTTCAGAGTCTGGGTATGGACCAAGTAGATACTTGGGGCCACTGGAGACACATTGCAGTCTCTTAAATAATACAAGATTTTTAAAAACTTTTTTCCCCTGAGAATTTGAAGACTATAAATGACTGATAAGCCAGTGTGGGGACTCTCAGAGGGACTTAGAAGCCCTTCCAAATCCTTCTTCCTATGCTTAGCACATAGTTCGTGTGTATACCAGGAATGTATATGTAAGTAGGGCTGTGTGTGTGTGTGTGTGTGTGCCAGTGCCAGTACTGGCACTTGAACTCAGGGCCACTCACACTTGTTCAGCTTCTTTGCTCTTGGCTAGTACCCTACCACTTGAGTCATGCTTCCAGTTCCAGCTTTTTTTTTTTTTATGGTCAGTTGGCAATAAAAGTCTAGTTTAGGCTGACTCCAAACCTTAATTCTCAGATCTCAGTCTCCTGATAGTTAGGATTCTATGTCTGAGATTCCAGTGCTTGGCTTAGAATCTTTGACTTTTGAGGAAACAGACACACAGAGAAGAAAGTAACTGACAAAGAAATGTGCAGCGAAGGCCTTTCCTCTTGCCCATGGCTGTGGAACATTAGGACCCTTGCCCCTGGCTTGTGTGACATACCTCAACTGGAAACATACAGTAAGGAGAAATGTACTTCTTATCTCTTTCTGGGAATTTCATGCCTCTATTCAAGTTCTGTCAGGAGCTGGGACAGAGGAGGTCTTTGAAGGTAGAAAAAAAAGAGAGAGAGAGAGAGAAGAAAGCGGATAAGAGGGAGGGTAAAGATGGGCAGAAATTGTTGATTATGGAGGATGTCCTGGGCCGCCAAGAGATGCCAGACACAGAAATTTGCTGAGGATGGCCTTGGCCCTTGCTGTCCCCTGCTCTCTCGGCCCTCCTCCCATTGAGCCCTCCCCACTTCCCTCCACACATCTTTATTGGTTCGGGTAATAGCGTTGATTTGCATGTCAGGCCAAGCCTTGCCTTGCTACACACACAAAAAGAACACCCCAGCCGTGGCAGTGTGGCGGTGTGGCAATGTCAGCTCTCGCTGTTGTTCGACAGTGTAAAATTAAATTAATAAAGCCCCCAACACAGGAAAACATAACAGGAAATTAATGGCCTTTACTGTCGCTCTGATGCAGTCATTTGCAACCCTGCTTTCCGCACCAAAGACTTCATAAATGCAAGCAGTTTCTCTAAACAAGCATACTTAGGGCGGCCTGGTATGTAATTTTTCGCCTTGCTTGTGTCCTTTGAGCTAACAAAGCCCCCTTCCCTCCTGGCTCTAGAGAGGTTTCTAACTGGTTCGAGCCTGAACTGGAGCCCAGGGAGGGCAGCACTAGGGTAGAAGACCCCACCCCTGCTGGGGTCCTGCCAGAGGGGCTCAGGGAGCTCCCCTTGTCCACCAGCCCTGCAAGCAAGCAGGCCAGTAGGACTGCACACTGGATGCTCTGAAGCAAGGAAATGGATCACCAATGAATCCCCTACCACCATGCAGTCCCCGGCCTCCATCTTCCACCCAGGGCCCCTCCCTTCCCTTCTTCCCAGGAGTCTGTCTTTCTCTTCTATCATCTTTGTGTTCCCTTCCCAATGCCTCTGGCCTTTGCTTCTCTCTTCCCCTATCTGTACCACTCAGCCTCCTTCTTCCTTTCCACAAGGGTCACGTGTTTGCGCTGGCTTTGCCTTGACAGTAGGTATAAAAATTAAGAAATGTAAGGCTAGGATCATAGATCAAGTGGTAGAATTTCTCCCTGGGTTCAATCCTCATGACCACTGAGAAAAGTAATTGTCCTGGCACAATTTCCTCGGGTTCTAGCTTTTCCCCATTCTTCCTCTTTCTTACAAGTTAGAAAATATGAGAGCCTTAACGGTTGTCCATACAACCATCCCTTTGTCCCTAGAAAGACTTCAGAGCTGATAGTCTGATTTTGCTGTGGTGTGGAATTCAGTGGGATATTGAGAATACCCAGCTTTCCTCTTGGGGCTCAATTGCCCACTGTGTTTGGGCTACATGAGGGGATCTCAGCAGTGTGCAGTCTATGGGAGTGGGCCAGGCCTTCACACATCACCTAGCTGGCTATTCATTAAGTGCTGAACAGTGTGGCTATGTGTTCTCAAGGAGTGCAGGGAAGCAGCTAGAAGAGCCAGCAGGAAGTAGGAAAACACAACTGGGAGCTGTCTCCAGGGACACCTCCCATGCAGAAGGAGCTAGGCTGCAAAAAAGGCAGAATCAGAGATTCTTGAGGGCCATTGGGTCTTGCCTGCCACTCACCATAGAACTCTCCCTCCCAGCAGTTGTCTGCTGTTCCAAAGACTCTCCCTGCCTATAGGATATAGATAGACAGTTATCATTGTTTGCAGCTCAGCTTTTATACTGAGTAAGTGCAGGGTTATGGGAAGAGCACAGGACTTACAGTCTGGATGTAAGTTCCACCTCCACTTGTTACTTGCTGTGAGATTTCTACCTATTTTACACCATCTCTCAGAATCGTAGTTTCCTCTTCTGTAAAAATAAGTGCCAGTCATAACGTTCACCACCAGCCTGGTGGATGGCAGTATAGAACTCCATTTGACACCCTGTCTCTCTCCTTTCCTCCATTATTCCACCATACTTACTAAGCACTTGGGAAAATTTTGGGCTGAGTCCTAAGTAGATTTTAGCTTCTGACATGATGCGGTTGCCGTCCTTGATGGCGTTCCCTCACCAACTTGGGTACCCATCTCTGAATTTATTCTTGAAGGTTAAGGTCCCTCTTAAATGAACACTGTACCCTGGAGACAGTCCGGCTAATGCCAAGTACGTACAGTGGAACCATTGCCCCTCTCCCGTCTGGAGACTCCACATCCATAATGTAGCCTAAGATTACATTCGATTTTTTTAGCAGCCGTGTCAGACTCAAGCTCATATTGAGTTCGTGGTCAACTAAAACCTCGAGATCTTTTTCACATCAATTGCTATCAAGCCAGGTCTACTCCATTCTGCACTTGTGTAATTGATTTTTTTTAACCTAAACATAGGGCATTCCATTTATCCCTGTTGAATTTCATTTTGTTGGTTTGGGTTCTTAATTCTACTCTGTTAAGGTCATAAGGATGTCTTCTGTATGATCATCCAAGTGGTTTCTTCTTCTTTTTATTTTTTTTTTTTCATTTTAAATCAAGGAAAGGGCATGGCCTATCAGGGGAGACTTCCTTCCTGGTTGCAGTGAATGAGTGTGTTAGTTACTATTGAGCCCAAGAGCCATCAAATGTTTTACTTTTCTTCACCATGTTCATAAAGCTAAGAAGGAGATTATTTCCAAATGTTAACATTTACTATACCCACAGAATTTCCTTAACTGATCAATTAAAAATATCCGGTGCAAGTTGGTGAGCAAGTCAAGTGTCTGCTATAGAAATGATTTACATTGATAAATGGAACAGTCCTTGACCTCAAGAAGCTTATCATCTAGTAAGGAGGCAAATGTGCACATCATGATACAAACTGAATGTGGTCAGTGTTGTGATCAAGGAGGGAGAGGCTGTAATAAATGTTTAAAAAGAAAAAAAAATGAAAAAGAACCAGGGCAACTGCAGAAGTCCTTATGGGCATTTGATCTAAGCATTAATATTAAGTTAATGTACCACAACTTATTCTTGGTAAGTGTGTATAGGCTCTAGTATATCACATTTTCTTTTCTAGTGCCCACAGATTAGCTAGGTGATGATAAAAAAAAAGAAATTCAGAGCCTGATACTGAATTTATTACAGTGTTGTCTGCATAATCTTACTGAAACCCCCTTTCTACAAGGCGATATGATACAAGGTTTGTTGTTGCTTCACTCCTTCCTTGACTTTGTGGCTCAAGGATTTTCAACAGTAATTTCCAGATCCTAAATTCCTGCCAGGGTCGAGGCAGCTCAACTGAGCTGTTACCTGTAGGGCTCTTACCTAATAAGGCACCGGTGCCCTCCTGCCGGTCGCATTTTGAAGATTCTTTTCTTTGGTGGAGAAGACTATGGCAAGCTGGGGGTGGAGAAGTTCTGCTTATTCCTTTCCTCTCTCAGCATTACCTCTTTCTCCCAAGGATTGAGCTTAAACCTGCCTTCCTTCTTGTTCTTTCTCTAAATGGAACAACAACAGCCTATTTTGTGTTGTTATGTCAAGTTTCTTTTGGAGCCTTTGTCCTCCTGACAGAAGCATTCTATTCCCACATCCATCCTTAATTATGGCCTTTCCATCTGTTCTGTACCCACTTTATGAGAGATGAAGGTGGGGGAGAACTTTAGTCTAATCAGAACAATGCATGTTCAATGTAAAATATTTGGAAGATACCATGTTTCTAAAACAAATTACCTGTAATCTTGTCACTAAGTGATATCACTGTTAAAATTTGGTATATTTTCTTTTTTTCCTGAACATATAACTTTATATATAATTTTTAAAATCAAAGTTGAAATGATACTGTATATATAGCTTTGTGTCTTGGTATTTTCACTTATCATTATATAGAGCCATTTTCACATATCATTACATATTCTTTGAAAACATGATTTTTTAATGGCTGCATAATCTTCCACTGTTCAGTGTACATGTCCTTTTAAATTCTAGGCTCATCATATTTTAAAGCTTAGTCGTGTGCAACAATGGTGATTTTCTTTAAATGTCCTCTTTCCACCCCTCCCCCGGCTCCCGTTCCTTTTACGTTGTCAGGTTGATTTTTTTGAGCTTATGGAGGCAGAATTTCATTTTTCAAGTCTCTTGTACTTATGAAATTATATTCCCCTTTCACAATCTTTTGTCACAATGTCCTGCGCCTTTACTAGCTCCCCCCCCCCACATCAGACAGTTTGCTTTCTTTTCTTTCTTTCTTTCTTTTTTTTCCAACAACAAAACAGATGGTTTATTGTACATGCATCACATTTGTCCATAACTATGAACAAAGCTAGTTCAGAATGTCACAGGTCCAGAGCACAGGAGCATCAGGGGATACTTGGTTATGAGCAAGGTGTGTGTCTTTCAGAGATGTTCTTAGAGATGAAGTTCTAGATCTATTGGGAAATCATAGACAGCAGCATGCTGTCCAACAACTCCTATCAGCTTCCCAGCCTCTAGCATTCCTGATTCCTGCTCCTCTGGCCTTGATGGGTGCACAAGCTGGTTTACTTGGACTTCTGCCTCATCCTTCTTCTTTTGCACTTCAGCCTGGGCATTCCCTTCTTCCTCCACTTGGTTCTCATGGTGCAGTGGTTTCTAGGAAGATGGTGTTAAGAGTGAGAGGAGTTTGCTTTCTTCAAGTGGGATTCGGATCATGTCTCTTCCTCTGCAAGGGGTTGCTTCTACCACTTCCCTGTTGTCCTTTTTTTTTCTTGGTCAGGATTAAACCACCTGCAATAATGGAAAGGTCTCTCTTCTTGAAGGAACCTCAATTCTCATACTAGCTCTGTGACATGGGACCATTACCCAGTCTCTCTGAGGCTGTCTTTCTTTGGTTGTTGCTGCTCTGTTTGGTTTTGGTTTTATACCTCTGAGAGGGAATCAGATCAAGATCAAATTATCTCCATTATACTTTCCAGATATAAATGCAAGTGACATAGGATCCAGAGTAGCAATTTTTATTGTTGTTCTTTTTCTTTCTAAAAGGTAAACTGTTGGATATAAAAGTTTTTGTTTTATAATTCTATTCAAGAAATCAGTCAACAGTTGAGACTACATACCATGTATTAGACCCTATGATAGATTTAGAAAAGATGAAAATTATGGGGTCCCTGCCATCAAAATTCAGTTTAATTGAAAAGCATAAAAGAATTATGATGCTGAGTACCAGTGGCTGACACCTGTAATCATAGTTACTCAGGAGGCTGAGCTCTGAAGCTCACAATTCGAAGCCAGCCCAGGAGGGAAAGTCCATGAGACTAATATCTAATTAACCACCAAAAAGGTAGAAATAGAGCTGTGGCTCAAATGGTAAAGTGAAAAGCCTTGATTGAAAGAGCTAAGGGACAGTGTCCAGGCCTTGAATTCAAGCCCCAGTACTGGCACACAGTGAACACACACAGACACACAGACACAGACACACATACACACACGTTTATATTTGGCTGTATCACTTATTGGCCATAGTAAATATCTCTAGGCAAGTCCCTTTCTTCAGAAGCTCTCAGTTTCTAGAGATTATGATCTCAGTTTCAGAGGCAGAGATTGCTTGGGGTTTGGCTCCTCTAGCACTCTTTTACATTTGTCATCCATGTTACTTTGGGAAAGTTTCATAACATCTGTACTTGCATTTCCTCATTTATGCTGTGGAATAGAATAGAAGCTTCATGCGTAAGTTTCTCTTGTAGAAATGAAATGAGTTGATATATGTAAAATTCTTACATGTGTGCCTGATAAACAGTAAGTGCTTAATAAAGGGCAGTTGTTGCGCTAAGGGTTCAAACCATGTGTGTTTATTTAAGTATAGTGTTTGGTACCATAATATGAACTGGAGCCATTTTGGTTACTATTATTAATATTTCTAAAACAAGTTGAGGAACACAGAGGAGAAATTAATATTGTTGGGGGAGGAGTTAGCAACTTTCTTGTGAAAAAAAAGTTTATGCAACTTGATCAAAGTCATACAGCAAGTGAGCATCAAAACTAGAGTTCAGCCCAGAGATGTTACTCCTAACCCAAAGTCTCTAATGCAGTTAATGTTCTTAGAAGCAAATGGATGTGAATGGTTGCAGCAAGCCTGAGGTTAAGCGGGCCGGCAGCCAGCCTCTCACCCTGTAATAAACCTAGAGAGAGTTGAGGAGCTGGGCTTCATCAAGGATGACCAGTGAGTGGCTTATCAAGGTGAGGGAGCAGCACAGACTTGGTTTTATCCAGAGCTAAAGCTTCGGGCTAGATTCCTAAGGGTTACATTGTGTTCAACAAGGTTAACTCAGGCTTCGTAGCCAATCCAGACTCACAGATTGTCCAGTTTGAGGCTGAGAGTGGGATATGTCATTCCATCTCTCTTTTTAAAAAATTGTATTGTTATTATAAAGGTAAAGGGCAGAGGGGTTACAGTTACATAAGTCAGGTAAAAAAAATACATTGTTTTTTGGACAATGTCACCCCTTCCCTCACACTTTCCCTCATTCTACCTGGTAAGAGAAGCAGTGTTCTATAACCTTAATCTCAGGCTAGCCCTCTGGGGCCCTTTTTAGAACAGTGGAGCATCACAGGCCTCCTTTTTGCCCTCTGTCTCTTCTCCTTCCTTCCACGTTTTCCTATCTTCCTCCCTCCCCTCTCTCTCTCACCTTTCCTCCACCCCTTTTCCTAGCCCCTCCCTCCTCTCTTCATTCCCCCCATACTCCTGCCCTGTCTTTTTTCATCCATTCTCCATTCTGCCCCCTCCCACTTTCTGTTCAATCCATGGAACTTGGATCTTCCAGTCTGGAAGACATCCCAGCTCTGGGGAGCAGCTCCATTCCTCAGCATCCCAAACCTCACTCCCTGTTCCCCATCAGATGAGAGGCCGCGGCTGCCGCCTGCTGTGGGGGGTGGGGCTGGGGCTGCACAGGCAGGCTGCCCTGAATGACAAGCGGGAATATTGATCGAATTCTGAACTCAGCCCAGCCGATAGAAGGTAATTAATGACTCCATTTGCCTCAGTACGGAGGAGAACAATTGAGTTTGAAACTGCAACAACTGGCAGCTGGTGAAAATTGGGGGACAGCCCTGGGATGAACCCCTCTGTGGGGGAAGGTGGGATATGAAAGATCTAAGGTGGATCTAAGTGACCAGCCTGAATGGCCAGACTTCCCACCTCAGCCACCACACCCACTTTCTCCACACCTTTTCCTTCTCCCATGCCACTTTTTCTTTCTTTAAATATGTATGCCTGTCTTACAGCTTGAAATCAGGGTATGGGTGCTGTTTCTGAGCTTTTCTTTTCTTTAGTCGTGGAACTTGAACTCAGGGCCTGGATGCTATCCCTGAGCTCTTTTGCTCAAGGCTAGCACTCTACCACTTTGCGCCACAGCACTACTTCTGCTTTTCTGGTGGTGAATTGGAGATAAGAGTTTCATGGACTTTCTTGCCCAGGATGGCTTTGAACTCTTATCCTCAGATCTCAACCTCCTGAGTAGCTAGGATTACAGGCATAAACCACTGGTGCCTGACTCCATACCACTTTTTGAGGTCATTTTGGGGCTGTGGGTAAAGATCTCCTTTATCCCAAATTAGTTCTTGCCAGTTGTGTGAGCTTGTATATATTTGGAACTCTTCTTTAGCTTGTTTTCTCATGTGTAAAATCGAGCTAATGCTATGTCTTTCCAAGTGTTCTGTGAGGGCTAAAGGAAGTGCCCTGAAACTGCTGGATTATAGAAAATGTGCAGTATATGAAGGCTGTGATGCAGATGGGAAGAGAGATGAGAAAAGGCAAATTTGCCCCAATTTGTCTTTGGAAGCAGACATCCCCGAGTTCAGATCCAGGCTTTCCTATTTATTATTAGCTGTGTGATGCTGGGCAAGCAATTTTGCCTCTTGTGATTATTTCCTTTATCTAAATAACAATAATAATAAATACTCTATAAAGTTGAACAGACTTAATGAGTGCAGGTGAACGCTCAATAGTGTCGGTTTCCCCAGAAACTATAGATCTTAGTATTTGGGCTTAGAAAACTGAACTATTGCCTCATGCCTGTAACCCTAGCTACTCAGGAGGCTGAGATCTGAGGATCGCGGTTCAAAGCCAGCCTAGGGAAGAAAGGCCATGAGACTTTTATCTCCAATAAACCACTCAGAAAACTGGAATTGGCACTGTAGCTTAAGTGGTAGAGCGCTAGCCTTGAGCTGAAGAGCTGAGGGACAGCGCCCAGGCCCAGAGTTCAAGCTCCATGATTGACAAAAAAAAAAGAAAAAGAAAGAAAGAAGTAAAGAAAGAAACAAAACTGAACTATTTAAATGTCAGTGAACTTGCCTAGCATGCATAAGGTCCTAGGAAAACCCTAGCACTAAAAAAGAAAAAAAAAAAAAAAAGGAAAAGAAAAATGTATGTTAATATTTGCTCTTCCTCCTCCTCCTCCTCCTCCTCCTCCTCCTCCTCCTCCTCCTCCTCCTCCTCCTCCTCCTCCTCCTCCTCCTCCTCCATCTTCTCAAATGCCTAATTTTGCTTCTTAGGATTTGGCGGGCTGCCCTGGCTCTTTACATCTAATTTTATTTTGCTTATTCCCACCACATCCCCTTGGGAATCCAGGTTGTAAGTAAACACATAAGGAAGAAAGAACATGTCTGTCCCTTGTCCTTAACCCAAGCACAGACAAGAGATTCCGTGACCTCCCAGTAGATTGGAGACCTCACAGGGCAACTCCATTTGTGACTCTTCCGTGCAAGGGTTCTGGTCTGGGGTGAGAGATGTGAGGTGAGGCTCTGCTCCAAGTCAACCCAGGAGTAGATGGGGAGCGACAGGGTAAGTGAATGAGGTGGTCAGATCAAGGACTAAAAGACATTTGTTTTTCTTTGTTTTCTGTTTCTTCTCTTTGTGTCTTTTCCCCCTTTTTGGTGTTGGGAATCAAACTCTGCACTTTGAGCATGTTTTGTCAATGAGCCACACAGCCTCCAGACATTTTTAATAATTCCAGAAGTAGTACGTGCTTACTTGCACAAAGCCTGGACAATATGGGGGAAAAGTTACACAAGTAAATACAAATCATTTGTGATCAGGAAGTCACCACGGTCACCAGACCTTCCATCTTTTAGCTCTATTTGTTTGCACAGAGTCTGGGGCCTCCTCCACCAGGAGATAGATGAGCAGTGCTCTTGTCTATTGGTTCAGCTCACGGATACATACCGTGCACCTTCCCTACGCCAAGCTACCTGGTGAAGGTGCCGTCATGTATCCCTCCATTATTGGGCACCTCAGCTTTCTCACCAGTAACAAGGAGATTACAATTCTTGCTTACCTTGGAGAGTGGCTAGGAAGCCAAAATAACCTAAGGGCCATGAAGACTTTGCATGAAGCACTAAGCAAATATGAATCCGTTGATTGGAGGAAAAGATTATATGAACATTGTTCTCCTTGAATGAATAATAGATTTCAAAGTTGGAGCTCATCAGTTTGTTTAATTAATTTATCTATAACCTGTCCATGTTCCAAAAATGGACTTGAGGAAGCTCACCCTCCGTGAGCATGCTTGCACTTCTGTGGACAGACACTGAAATGGGCTCTCGGCCTGAGAGTGCTACTTACTTCGTTGTTCATGACCTTGGACAAGTGGCTGCCACCTCCAAGCCATCCAGCTATTTTTTCTGCTCGTAACATGAAGAATTTGGACCAAATGTGTCCTAATTATCTGGGAATCTATACACAGCCAACACACACTAGTTTTGGCTTCAGTATAAGAAGAGTATAAGCAGAAAACAGAATACCAGAGAACTGTGACCCAGAAAGGGCAAAGTGGACCTCAGTTAGAGCCTGGGGCTTCACACAAAGACCACACAGTGAGATGATTTAGAAGGCTCCAGAGACAGAGACCTGGCTCTAAACCATGGCTGTCATTTACTAGCTTCATGGCTTTTGACAAGTGACTTAACCTTGCTTTGCCTCAGCTTTCCTGTCTAGAAACAGGTTATCACAATACTTACCTTATAGGGTTGTTGGATGGGCTAAATAAGCTCTGAAGTATAGCAATGGAATGGAAGAAACTTTTTTATTATTGGTTTGTTTGTTGAGATAGGTTCTCAACAAATTCTCTCTATATGCATCTCAGGCTCAATCCTCCTGCTTCAGCTTCTTCAATGCTGAGATTACAGATGTACACTATCATGTCTGTTTGTCCTTTTTTCTTTCCTTCCATCTTTCCTTCCTTCCTTTTATTTATTCGTCTTTCTTTCCCTCCCTCCCTCCCTCCCTCCCTTCCTTCCTTCCTTCCTTCCTTCCTTCCTTCCTTCCTTCCTTCCTTCCTCCCTCCCTCCCCCTCCCTCCCTCCCTTCCTCCCTTCCTTCCTTCTTTCCTCCCTTCTGTGGTACTATAGGATTGAACCTAGACATTTGTACATGCTAGGTAAGTGTTCTACCACTGAGTAACATCCTCATTCAAAAAGGTCTTAATATTTGTGTGTGGTTAGGATAGCTGAGCAGGAGGTAGAAGAGGAGTAGGGCTAAATCTTCCACAGATGGAGATAGTTAGCTTAGCATATGGCCCTTTCCTAGCTCTGTAGGATCTTCCGAAACCTACAACAATTACATTTTCCAATCTCAACCTAAAAACATGGTCTGAGAGTTGGAAGGAATATTGCAAACTGGAACTGCTCCAGAAAGTCCAGGACATATGGACACCATATTCCAGCCCTCTTGGTGCTGGGAGTCTAAATGTAGAGATCTTCTTTGGGCTTTGTCCTTAAGTAGCCTCTGCCATCTGCTTTGGTTGACAGGTCTGCAGCTCCAAGGCTAAGTTCTCTTCTAAATGGGAGCATAGTGTTCTCTATTCTTTGGCTTGAGTATCATAGGTGGGTGGGATGGTATTGCTGAGGGTAAAATGAGCCTCCGGGGGTAGATACTGCTAGAGGCTAACAGGCTGTGGGACTCGCCTGACAAGTGACTGAGTTCCCTGGCTGCCAGGCCAATCAGGTGGTTACTCTTGAAACTAACTGCCAGGGGTCTGGTGTGACTACCACCCAGAGAGTCTCATTCATTCAACCATTAATTGAGTACCTACTATGTGCTATGCCTAGCATAGGAGCTATAGAAATATATCACTCATGCTCCTTACTCACAAAGTGCCCATAGTTTGGCTCCTTGACACAAGGGGGTTGTTGGGTGAGGATTTGTCTTTGAGGTGGTTGATGTCTATTCTACCTGTTCCTTCACTAGATCCAGGGACCACTTCTGCTTCTGCCTCTATTTAGCTTTGCTCAGGGCCTGGCAGTGGTACCTTTATCTCCCTTACTGGCTTCTCAGTGAGTCTGCCTATGGGAGGGACCATTCAGAACCACTCTCTCCATCTTGGTCTGCAAAGGCTCTCTAGATAGTCAGTACTGTCAACTCCATTTTATTTCCCTTTCTGTTTTGTTTTCCTCTTCCTTGTGCTCTTTTCTTTCCTTCTCCTTCTCTCTTGCTCTCTTCTGTTCTCCTCCCTCTACCTTTCCAGCCTCCCCCAGTCCAGGCCCTGGGCTGCTCTCTGTAGCTGGACACACAAGCAGCAGTGACAGAGAGCCAGCTGTTTCCATTCCTGTGCCAAGTTTTCTCTCCCCAGCCAGTGCCTGCCTGGCTTCTGATGTGGAAGTACTTTCCCTTTTCCCTTCTTCCTCTGCCTCCTTCCTGTCCTACCTTTGCTTCTGGGCTTCCTCCTTTCTGAAGCTTCTTCTCCTGGCACCATCTGATTGAAGGCCCCTTCTACCCTCGGTTGCTTACTTCGTTCCTGCCTGTTCTCCTCACTCTCATTCATTTTTCCCTTGCAGACACAGAAGGGTACCACCCCTCCTCCAGAAGGAACCATGACAATCCCTGGGACTTGTGGCTGACTTGCAAGAGGGCTCCTTCACTTCCTGTCCCCCATTAGTGGCGCCATTGCCCTCTCCTTGCCCGGCAGCTCACCTCCCTGTCTCCTATAACTTTTGTGTGGTCCTTTTACCATTCATCATGACTGCTGCCTCTCAGTTTTTCTTCCCTTCTGAGGAGTCCCTTAGGCCTCCTCCAGCCTCAGAGGGTGGGGAGGGCCAGGCAGGGGAGGCAGTATCTCTATATGCTTTTATCAATCACTTTGTTGTCTGTTCCTCTAGCACTTTCCTGCTTTCCACCTCCCCGCCCCTTCCTTCCCTTCTTCCTTCCTCTGTCTCCACCTCCCACCTGCTACCTCTGCCAGCAGCAGGCTTCATTTAGCCTTCCCCTTCCGCCTTCCCCTCCTTTCCGTGGCTGCCTCTGTAACCTGCCTTACCACCAGGGCCTGAGTGTAGAAAAAATAAATAAATAAATAAAAAGGTCAGTGAGTGGAGGGAGCAGCAATAACCCCTAAAACAGTACTATCAGTGGAACATGATTGATCAATTGAATTCCATAGCGGCTGAAAAATGTGGGATTAAGTAGTGTATTATACGCACAATGAGTTGAGGCATGATGTTCATTTCAAGTTCATTTCGCCGGCCTCTGCCACCAGATCAGGCAATCAATAGGGGCAGCAGATATCATATATCACCTCTCTGCGGGCTGGGGAGAGAGCACCATAATCTCTCGCAAATTTAGAGTGACAGATTTGTCAAGATCTGAAGGGCCCCTGAATAAATGAAGGCAAAGAGACTCCTCCAGCCAGTGACCTGAGGACAAAGCTTCAGTTCAGCCCCTACACACACACACACACACACACACACACACACACACACACACACACACACACACACACACACACACACAGAGGCATAGGGTAAGCCCAGCCACACAGAAGCATGTACACAAAATCTATACAGTTGCATGATGGCATTCTGCCACACACACACACACACACACACACACACACACACACACACACACACACACACACACGTGCACGCGCACACACCTATTGTGTGACATTCCACTCCCTAGGGCCTATTTGGTGAAACTGCAATAACCATACACAAAGTGCCACCTTCCCTCAGTTCTGATAGCAGGGAAATCCAAAAAGATGGGAGGATCCTAAGAAGAGAGGATTGTTAGGCACGTTGGACACACGTAGATAGCTACAGGCAGTGAGTTCGGGTGATGCACATCACAGGAAAAGAAGCAGTCAGAGAAGAAGTTAGGGATATAGGTTCACACTTCCCTGCAGTCAGTCCATCTGTCTGTCTGCTTCTGTCTCTCTGTCTCTGTCTGTCTCTCCCTCACACGCACATCCCCCACCCACGTGCACATGGCCTTTCAGAAAGGCTATCATAGACCCTTATTTATCTAGATGCACAGAGAAACCCTCACAAAATGGGATAAAAAATATAGCACACTTCACCTACATGCAAAGACACAAACCATCTAAGACTAAAAGCCATCTTAGAATCTTACACAGAAAACAAAACTCCCAGGTTTCGTGTTCTCAGGAACATGGGAATGCCTTCAAGGCTGTCTCTCTCTCTCTCTCTCTCTCTCTCTCTCTCTCTCTCTCTCTCTCTCTCTCTCTCTCTCTCTCTCTCTCTCTCTTACTCACTCACTTGCTCTCTCTCCTTCCTTGTCTCTTTTCTCTCCTCTATTTCCAATCTTTCTCCCCTCCCTAGGAGTCTAGGACACCTAGACACCCAGACACCCAGACACCCAGACACACACACACACACACACACACACACACACACACACACACACACACACACACACACACACACGAGTTTTCCTACCCCTTCCATAACAGTGTGGGAAGACTGAAGTTTTTTGTTTTTGTTTTTGTTTTTTGGAAAGCAGGACCCCCTGCTCCATCTGGGAGGCCAGCAAGGGAGGATGGCTGCAGGTTGAGGTTAATCAATATGTAATATTTTCTATGGTCTCCGAAATGATACTGTACGGTGATACTGTATATAATGCAATATTGATTATATCATATCGTATAATCACCTATAAACTGATATATATAACTGTCCCAGAGGAACACCCTGGGGCCTCCAGCATGGGCTGGCCCCAGGCCCAAGGCTCACTAGCTGGGCTTCAGCAGAGGGAAGCCAAAAAATGACAAAGTAGGGCTAAGCTGGGGGCCAGGAGAGTTATGGGATGGCAGCAGAGCAGACACTTTGTCCACTGTATGTTTTGAAAGCTTTTGGAAGCCAGGGATAGCAGAGTGGTGACAATGCCTGGATAAAGCCCAAAATGGTAACAGGATTGACCAGTGGCCCCAAGAGAGCAGGCACTATTGGGGTACGGCCAAGCCCCTCCTTTGTGGAGTATCTCGGGTCCCTGTGGAAACCCACAGGAAGTCACAGGTGCCCAAAGAACTGGCTCCTAGCAGAGGAGTGCACCAGAGTTCCCAGGGGAGAGGGGTGGCCACGGCACAGCTGTATGCAGGCCCCCTGTATTCTGCTCACATGGGTGCTCTGTAGCCCACATGACTCCTCTTCCTTCTGCTCTGTCTCATCTTGGCCCAACCTGAGCTGAGCACCTCAGCCTTGCTCTGAGATACACTGCCCTCCCCCACCCCTGCTTTCCAGGGCAGTTAATTACTTCACACAATCTCTGTATTACATTCAGCCTCAGAGATTTGATGATTTTCAACCCTTAGAATCAGTGGAACTGAAATTCATCTCAGAGCTGAGTTCAATTCTCCACAGGCTTGGTAACGCCAGCCTGAGAACTCAGCTCCTCATCCAGGCTGAAATAGGATGAAGGGGCAATGCAGTTCCTGAGGAAAGATGCCCTTGGGAAACAGCCCAGGGAGCCCCTCTGGCTCCCCTCAGCCCAGTCCCCCCACCCTCTGTGCCGTTATCCCTTTTCCTTTCTCTTCCCAGATCCTTTAAGGATCTGGCTTCTCTAGCCAGGCCTCTGAGGGAGGGCCAACCAGCTGGACCACTCCCTCTAGCCCATGATCTGGAAGGACAGGGTCTAGCAGGAGTACAGATTCCTGGGGGTAAGAAACAGGCACTTAACCCCTTTGTCCCCTTCACTCTTCCTGTGTCTCTGCTGGCCTAGTGCTAATGCTCCGAGTATCCGTGTGTTCCCCAGATGTGTCTGAGGGCTCAGTCCCCAACGGAGACTCTCAGAGTGGCGTGGACAGTTTGCGGAAGCACCTGAGAGCTGACACCTTCACCCAGCAGCAGCTGGAAGCTTTGGATAGAGTCTTTGAGCGTCCTTCCTACCCTGACGTCTTCCAGGCATCAGAACACATCAAATCAGAACAGGTGAGGAAGGAGTTTCCTGCTGGCCACAGAACTGGAGAGGAAGTGGGCAGAGCAATGCCTCTGGAGGACTTGCATTCCAAATACCCAGCACTTCGTATGTTGTCATACATGTGTGTGTGAATATTCTGACACAGGACATGAGAATGGAGTTAATAGAAATTATTGTGCTATATAGCAATTAGGAAATGAGGGGTGCTGGGCTCACACTTGTAATCCCAGCTACTCAGGAGGCAGATAGTAGAGGATTGTGGTTTGAAGCCAGCCTAGGCAAAAGCTATTCAGATCTCACCTCAGCAGCAGCAACAAACATGTGAGTGGGGTGGTGGACACACCTGTCATCTCTATAGGAAGACTAAATAGGAGGATCAGGGTCCATATCAGCCCAAGCAAGAAACACAAGACTCTATCTGAAACAGCAAAAATGGCTGTGGGGGAGGTTGGCTTAAGTGGTTAGAGGCCCTGAGTTCAAACCCCAGTACCACCAAAAGAAGAAAAAAAAATGATGCGTTTCAAGTGATTAAATCTTATACCCATTAAGGGCCTCTGTTTCCCCATCTGTGGAACAAAGGACTTTGACACATGACTAGTCAGATCCCATCCAGTCTGTCATTCTGTGGCCCTAGTGAAGACCAGGGGATGACCAGGTATCTGCCTCTAAAACTAAGATGGTACATCCTAGTTGGATGAGCTCTTTAAACATAAGCACTTGAGGACTCAAACTATTCTCATGTTCCCTGGCTTCCACTGTCATGGTCTTGTAGAGAAATCTCTGGAGCTCCTTTTGCCCAGTGTCAGGAGGAAAGCTCACTGGTGGCCCCCTCCTGCTACCTGGTCCAGATGCCCAGTGTGATCCTGGGCAGGCTGACAGCCTACTCTGACGCCTTCCTACAGACACAGCAGAGACCAAAATGCAACATGCACAGAAACCCATTTCCAGCCTCTTATTTACAGGTGCTTACATACCTCCACCATTTGCCTGTACCCTTCACCCTACACAGTCCACAGTGCTCATGGCACAGCTCCAGCTGCCCCATAGAGGCAGTAGCTACCCCATAGAGGGCAGGGCACCTCTTCTAGCACATGCCTCCACCCACATCAGCGTAGCCCCCGGCACACCCCACACATACAGTGATACCCTCCCAACCCTCCCACACCTATGGCCTAGGCCAGGCAGGCCTCCAACCACAGCACAACCCAGCCTGCTGTGCTCACACGCGCACCCACACACGTGTACACCAGCAAAGCCCTGCAGGATCACATAGCACAGCTCTGTTCTAAGACTACAACAGCTCCCAGCCACTTGCCTTTCTCTCCGCCTGTTCTTTTATCCCATAAGCTGTTTGTCTTCATAAAACAAAAATCAAAAGTCTTTTTAAGGTGCCCTGAGCCATAAACCAACAAAGGAGGAGCCGGCCAAGGCGGGCGGCTCGGTGCACCCTCCCTGAGTCCCCGGCTGTATTACAATGAATAACCTTTATTTACTTTCATTAGACTATTAAACACCAGCACAGTCATTTTTCCCCCTGAAACTCGGAGCAGGGCCCATAAAGCAAATCCGAAGCCTAATTGAGTTCATTTTAATTTCTCTCCGATCACAGCGAATTACTCTGGTGATAAATCAGGGGGCAGCTTCACCCCCAGTAGAAGGCCTAATTTGCAGCTAATTACAAAACTGATTTCTACAGGAAGATCAATACGAGAAGGAATTGGAAATGACGAGGCAATCCCATCCAGCCAGGGAAGGGAGGGGGTCCTCTTGGGGGGGGGGGGGACCCAGGAAGCGGAAGGGAAAAAAACAGACCCCGAAAGAGCAGAAAATCAGTTTTAATTTAACGTAATATTAATCAGAGCAACTTTTTCTGCTTTGTGTAGGCGCCTGGTCTGCCCAGCTCAGGGGTCTGGCTTGGCGGTAGCTGCAATAAAAAGGCAATTACCCAAGTGTTTCGGGCAGGACACCCTTTCAGAGTCAATGACTGGCCCCCTCCCACCCTGCTGTTAGCCATGTGGACTCTTCCCCTCCCCAATTTCATACCCCAGTGCACAGGCAGAGAGCGAGGGGCCGGTGGGGCTGTCTTTGTTTGTTTTTTAAAAAGGGTCACCCATACCTGATCAGGCAGACCAGCAGTGCCAGGCTGGAAGCCTCTGTAGGCCCCTCCCCCAGCTACTAACTCTGCCATCATGTCAGGACATGATGAGGATAACGCCTCCTCCCCCAAATTTCCTACTCTCTTGTATCTAGACATCGCACATCTCCGCAGGAGCACTCTCACTGTTCAGATCCCCTCTGGAGTTTCTTAGGCCAGAGCGTCCACCAAAGTTTAAAGGATACTGGGAACACCATCCACAATATGTGGTCCATCACTGCCACAACATTCTCCCATCACTGCCCAGGCTGCCCCTCCCTGTCTCCCCTCTGCTGGGCCATCCCCTTCCGCCCCATCTGGGAGGGTCCCGTTCCTCCTCTCCATCTGCACACTGAGCCCTTTCTGTAAGTGTGCATCAATAGAGAGCTGTCACTTTTCTCTCTCCTCCCAGGGGAATGAGTACTCCCTCCCAGCCCTGACCCCTGGGCTTGATGAAGTCAAGTCGAGTCTATCTGCATCTACCAACCCTGAGCTGGGCAGCAATGTGTCAGGCACACAGACATACCCCGTCGTGACCGGTAAGGAGGCTTCCAGGAGGGTGGGAGCACTCCTTTCAGTGGGGCACTTCAGGCCCTGCCATCTGGGGACCAGTGTGACAACTGGGCACTCTGCCATGATATCTGCAGTGAGAGAGTGAGTTTGAGCCTCCAAAAACCTAGGGTGCTTCCTGAAACAGATGTGTGCAGATGTGGGGGAAAACATTGTGGCCAGGAAAAGCAGAAGTTTGGGAGGTGCCGCTGGTTCTCTCTGCTGTCCTTCTACCTTCCATCTGCCTTTTTTCTTGCCTCTCCCAAGGCTCTCAGACTTTTGAGCCTCTCCTTGGGATGTGTACAGAAGAATTTGGAGGACAAATAGGCCAGACTGGCAAGAGTTGATCATAGAGTCCCATTATCCAGCCTCCACATTCTTCCCCTGTTCCTAGGCTCTGGGGCAACCTGCTTTCCTCTCTGTCTAGGTAATACAGGCGGCTGTGGCTTTTGGCTTGAGGGCATGGCACCCAGCTCTATGGAGTTAGAGAGAGACATAATGATTATAGCCTTTTCCCTGCTTCCTGGAGAAGTCACTGAGGCCAAGGTTGGTCAGGTAGCCAAGTGGTCAAGGTGGTCAGGTGGTTAACTGCAGGAGAGGGGCACCCTGGCCAGGAGCCCCAAGGAGCTAAAGTAGCTGGAATAGTCCTGCAGGGAAGGGCTGGTGAATGACACTTGGGGCCAAAGAGCTGAAGGCGTATGGCACTGCAGAAGAGTTTCCGGGCCAGGAGAGTGCCCAAGTGGGAGAGATGCACATTGAGGTGTTATTAAAATTCACCTAATTATTCTGGAGACACTAAAGCCAATGTGCCGTTTGTTCCTTGAGAGACAGGATGATTGAGTCTCGGTGGGGATTGGGAGACTCTGAGGCGTTACCTGCCCACTGAGTGGAGGTAGCCTGGGAACGGGGCAGAGGGACTGCAGGGAAGTCAGCTCAGAGCAAAGATGCGAAGCAGGCACAAGCCTTCCTGTAGGGCACGATTCTGGTGGTGATTTAGAAATGAGTTGGGCATGGTTCAGGCTCAGATGGGCTTGGAGTAGCCACCCAGCCTCTAGGGGGCTCAAGGGAGCCCTTTTATTCGCTTTCTAAATTTCTCCTGAAGAAATGTCCTGGTACCATTGTGTCTAGTCTTGATGGAGATGCCCTCTTTGGCTAGGGATATAACTACTAAGACTAGAAAGTGCTCCCAAACTGACTGAGCTTATGGGAGCAATAGGCTCACCTGAGTCAAAGTACAGATTAGATCAGCTAGCTCTTGGCACGAGCTTCTGCAGCCCTACTTGGGAATTCTCTAACCTACTTGATCTTCTGACCCAGCGCAGGCCACCTCTCTGGTGCAGTGGTCGCTTCTCAAAGGTGGTCTACACTAGACAACTGACCACAAAAACAGAGTGCACAAAACTTTCCTCTGATCCCAGTGTGCTCCTCTGTGCTCAGGACCACTGTTCAGAAGGCAGGGACTTCCTGGGGCTGGACATGTGGCTTTTCCGGGTAGGGCTTCTGCCTCAGGGCACCCTGGGAATGGTGCAGAAAAGTGCCTCCACCTTGAGCAGCCCCCACTCGCCTCCCCCCCCTCCTGTGGCCCTGGAACAGTCCCAACTCAGCCTGGGAACATCTCCGGCTGATCCATCTGGATCCAAGTGTGAGAAAAGTTCATTTCAGACCCAGCTTGACATTCCCAGGTGGCAAGTTAGCACTAACATCTCAATCTGTATGCGACATTTCAATCAAGCGAGGAGTAACAAAAGCAGAACCATTAACATTCGGAGCTGTTCACCAGTGGTAATGACGGGGAAACTCACTCAGAAACTGGAAATTACCAAAAAGAGAGAAGTGTATGGAGGAGTGGGGGAGGGGTGTTGGGGGAGGGGGAGCAGGGAATGATTTTATCCACACTTAGGCCAAGATCCAATGTTTGGATTAATAGTGCCATTACCCAAGAAAGGGATGCCGATTATGCTCATTCTTAAAATGTTTTTTGCTGGCAATTAAACGGCTGCAGCTATTGATCTTTGTTGATTTTATGTCCTCCTAATTTGCATAATCTATTAAAGATGAATGATTCATGATGTGTTTATTATGGGGACAAACAGAATTTGCTGGAGGTACTGTCAAGGTGAGAAATGGGGCATTGCCCAGAGACTTCATGGAGGCTCTCTGGAGTGAGTCCAGTTCAGGTCAGGACTTTGTGGACAGTTATGAGCAGTGTCAAGAACAGCCAGAACAGGTGGACTCTGGGTAAGTTTTAGAGAAGTATCGGTGTCTTTGAGCACTGGGCCCAAGTAGGAGCTAGGGGTGGGAAAGGCTCTTAGTATATTTGTAGGAATTCCTCTCAAATAGTCTTTAAAAAGATTATTTCATTCAAGAATAGTAGGGGACTTAGTAGAGAAAGAAAAAAAGCCTTCCTGGTAGGTAAGTATTGTACCAAGTGAATGTTCAAGTAAGAGAGTAGCAAGTTCATGCTGTGCCCAGAGCCTGAGTGAGTGTTAAGGAGTCCTCTCCACTTTTCACCTTGCCAGCACCAACTCATCTTCCTCCCTGAAAAGATAAAAGGAGGCTGCAGGTAGTGGCGCTGTAGCTCAAGTGGTAGAGCGCTGGCCTTGAACTGAAGAGCTGAGGGACAGCGCTCAGGCCCAGAGTTCAAGCGCCACAACCAAAAAAAAAAAAAAAAAAAGTAAAAGGAGGCTGCAAACTTTTAGGGATGAGCCTTGAGGAAGCTGGCATTATAAGGCCTTGGCCTAATCTGAAAAGCCAGAACTTATTGATATTCCTGCCACCTTCTGGCACTGGAGGCTGATTTCAAACTTCACCAGCCACTTGATGCAGCTGTTCCACAAGGTCAGGACTGAGAGGATGGAGGAGCCTGGACCATTGTGTAGAAGGGCGAGTGGGGCCCAGTGGGCCAGGACACAGCTAATCACATTGCAAGCAACGGTGATTGCCAGAAGCTAGGACTCAGCCGGTTGCCTCCCCCACTCTCCTTCCACCAAGGAACTAAGGCAAGAGATGGATTTTTTTTTCTAGGTGGTGTTTGCAAGTTCTGCCGAGATTTTAATTTTACTGCATCACAACTCAGCAAGCTGCCAAGTCAAGCTGGTTATTTAAATTTATCACCCACTCTCGCTTCCGCCGCTGGGCTGCTCTAGCTCTGCAGCATCTCTTCTCTCCAGCCCACTGCTCTAGGCTGCTGGTCTGGAACAGAGCCGAGTCTCCCCTAAGTGATAAGGAAAAAGAGACCTGCTAAATGAGAGAATGGGCCGGGGGCACTCTGGCCTCAGGCTTCTTGGGATGGCTGTCAACTGCCACCTTCTTAGCTCTATACAGGACTCCACAGGAGATGGTCACTAACCTCTCAAAGTCCCCAGGCTCTATAGGTAAAAACCCTGATTATAACTATTTGCTGGAGGAGCTTGTATTCTCTAATGTCTCCCATCCCTGATAGAAATGACAGCCCCTTTTCTCCAAGGCTTGCTTACCTCCCTCCCCCTGGGCCAGGCCTGGGCTAGGCCAGGGGCTACAGTGATAGGAGAGTCTGCAGGGTTCCTGTCAGTCTTGTTAATCTGGGTAAAGAAGATAAGAACTGGTTTTAGGATCCCTAAAGCCACTGGAGATGGCTTTGGAGCATTCAAAGAGTCCAGTAGCGTAAGGAAGGTCTAGAGAAGAAGAGAGACAAGCTTCCTTCCCTGGAGACCACATGGGCCAAGATGATGGTGAAGGAAGTTAGTGACAGTGCAGCTCCATGTCCAGTCTTGAAGCATGAGGACACACATGTCCCAGGAGCTGCTGCACAGAGCAGGCTTCACTGGCTTCTAGTGGGCATCAGTACCAAGCACTGGGAGAGCCTGTGCGAGTGTAATTCTCACCACTCTCGTTTTAGTTGTAGAGAGGTGTTGTAGAGAGGCAGGCTAACCTTAGCAGAACATAGTTGGATAAAATACAGCAACAAATAATATTAATGTAACAGCCAATCCTCACTCTGGTGCCAGAAATAGAGGATAAGTTAAAGCCAGATCAGTATGTGAGACACTCCCGGTATCACACCCGAGGTAGATCCTAATGAGGAAAGGTTAAGATTGTAACACATCAAAGAGTCCGAATCTGGATCAGAGTTCAGATATATGCTAGAAGCATATTGTAGGAACCTCAAGCCAAGAGCTCACTTAAGCTTTCATCCAGAACAGATTCCTCCCAAACCCCAGAAAGAATAATAACAAAACATATCTGTAGAGGTATTCAGCAATCCAAAACATAAGGACCACCTATAAGGGAAAGAGCACTGAAGAGTGCTCCATAAAATTTACATAGCTCGTGTGAAAGCAAACTATCATGAGCGAGCGTAGCAGAAACCACACATAGGACAGTTAACACCTCCAAGAAGCAGAGATCATAGAATTATCCAAATGGGAAGATAAACTAAGCATGTTCAATATTCTAAAAAGATCAAAGTATAAATTGTGTCTATAGCACAGATCCAGATCTCCAGAGCACCTTCCCTTCCCACAGCTCAGCAAATTGTCAGATAATGGAGATCAAAAAGGACAAAGAATGAAGACCATGCTTCTAGCTTATTGTCTAGGAGCCACTAAGACTGCTGGGCCTCAGGCCACTGTGAAAGCAGGGCCTATTCCCTGCTTATTCAAACTCCTAGATTGCAGAGTTCCAGCAGAGTATCTCACCTTCCCTTTAGAACAATGTCTGAACACTGGAGAGTTGAGGACCAGGACAGTGCTGCCTCTCGCCTGTGCATGTGGGAAATATATTGACTTCCTCCCCTGATAGGGTGAAGTAGATTTCATTCAAGAGATTTAGAGAAATTTCTCTTAATACCTGGAGACTACAGCTTTGAAGGAATCCCTAGTTCAGGTCCAGTGGGTGTTGTCCAAGGCATGGAGAGGGATCAGTAATGCTGGTCTCCCAGACACTGGCAAGTTTGAGCAGAGGTGGGGAGGCCAGAGGCCGGTAAGCCAGAGTTTAAAGCTAAGCAGCAAGGTTGGCTCTGTTGTCCTAGACACTAGGAAGAGCAACCTCAGACAGAAGGGACCAACTCAGCAGCTCCAACTCCTGGCTCACAGGCAGCCAAAATGACCTTTGAGAGGAGAGAGGTGTGGACCCTGGGAAATCTTCTCCACCTACTGGGGGAGTCTGAGAACCAGGCACCGCCTCTTTCCTGTAGTTAACAACCCTGTTCCAATGCAACTGCATTTCCCCCATAAAACAAACACTTAGCCCTTGGCCAGCCCCTTGAGGAAGAGAGGGCAATAAAGGCCCAAGAAGTGCTTCTGAAGGCAGGCTGGAACTCTTAGTCTTGTCTGTTGGCTCAAAGCCCCTGATTAGCTGGAGGAATTTAGGGCAGAGACTAGTTGCTCCCCAACCTTGAAAGGAGAGGGTGAGAACAACTTGGGATGTTTGGCAAGTCAGAGGCCCAGTGAAGTCTGAGGATTTGTCTGTACCTACTGCTCTTAGACCCTTCATGTGGGCTGAGAAGGTCCACAGCAAAGAGGAAGACCTCCTCCAGACACCCCTGAGGCCTCTAGCCACCTCCCCAAGGACCTCCAGCCCTGGACCTCATTCTGATTTAATTATGGGGGCATTTCCATAGCAATGAGACATTGACAGATATCCAGGTGCCCTGTGTCTGCTGTTTAGGCAGTCATTGGATCAGGCTCCTTCCTCCTTTATTCAGTCCACCTCCAGAGGGAAAGGAGGTTGAAAAGTCCAGGCACAAATTTGCTCCAGGACTTGGAGAGGCAGGCCAATTTAGAGTGGAATAAAAGCTGTGCCACCTCAATCTTAAGTCCACATCTGTGTCTACCAGCCATCCTAGCAGTGATGGGCTGCCTCCGGCAGAGAGCTGTTTACACCATTATTTGGTACTTGATAAGAAAAAAAAAAGTTAGCTGAGGAAAAGTATAGTCTGATGACCCAGCCCTTTTTGAGTAACTAGAAATTGTGTGTGTGTGTGTGTGTGTGCGCGCACGTGCACGTGCACACGTGCTGGTCCTGGGGCTTGAACTCAGGGCCTGGGACCGTCCCTGAACTTTTTTACTCAAGGCCAACCCTCTACCACATGAGCCACAGCTGCACTTCCAACTTTATGCTGGTTAATTGGAGATAAGAGTCTCTTAGACTTTCCTGCCTGGGCTGGCTTCTGACTGATCCTCAGATCTCAGCCTCCTGAGTAGCAAGGATTACAGGTATGAGCCACCAGTGCCCAGTTATAACTAGAAATTCTTAAATAGTGGTATCTCAGAAATGACTTGCTAGCTTTCAAACCAGACCAGAAAACATGCTTCCCCCAGTCAGCCACCCCACTCCCTTCCCCAGGGTGGGGTCATCTTTTGGCTTTCCTTCCCCATACTTAGCTGTAGCCTCAGGACAGCCTAGCCACAGCTTTTTTAACCCTGAGCTCTGGGAGACAGTTCTGCCACTGTTGCCACTTCAGAGAGGGCTTTATGTGCCTTCAGTCTGGAATCCTCTCCTCCCCAGTGGTGGAAGGCTGACAGGCAGGGAGGGAGGAAATCCTACAGTGGGCTCTGAGAACAGCCTAATGCTCCAGCAGCTTAAGTGACCGTTTTCCTTGGGATTAGGGTTTCACTTACACAGAGCGCCTGAAAAACGCTGTGCTTTCAGAAGGATTAGAGCTGACAATTCAGTGCTCTTAGAGAGCGAAATAAAGCCAGAGAGGAACTGGGAGACCTGGAGTATCAGGAGACTGTGCAAACAAGCTTAACCTCTGCCCACCCAGCATGAGGGTCTCATAGACACAGAGCCCATCTATGAGCCCCTGGCCCAACCTCCCAGATGCCAGCTCCTACCCAGCGCTGCTCTTCATTTGTAACCTGCTCCTAGAGCCAGAGAAGGCAGCTTTGAGAAGTGAGAGCACTCGAGATTTCTCTTCCTCTCTCTGAGCCTCAGTTTCCATCTCTGTAAACGAAGGAGTTGGCCTATGGAGTTCCTTTCAGCTTCTTGAAAATATGATTCTTCCCAGAGCCCCCAGTCTTATTACAGGATTCTGAGGCTGCAGTTCCATGCATAGTCCAGATGAGTTAGATGCAAACTGCCTTCTGTGAGGCCCTGGGCTGGGAGAGTACACAACCCTAGGAGGGCCGTGTGCTACGGGGGAAGGGGTAGGAACAGCATGACTAGCTCTGTCCAGCTGTTTGGTAGTAGAGGACCAGACCTCACTGAGCCCACACACATCATTGCCTAGGACACCTTAGGGACTTGAGGTCCAGCTGTCACTGGGCAACAGATCAGCTAGGAGAGCAGCCACCCTGAGCTGTGGGTACAGCCCCCTCTGCTGGAACTTGGAGCAGGCAAGTCTTGGGCTGAGTGTGGGGCCTCCACAGTACCTAATGGGGTCCTCACACAGACCCATTTGCTCCAAAGAACAAAACTTGGAGGAGGGAGAAGAGTGGGGGAAGCTAGTAACCTGGGAAATAAGAAATAAAATGTTACATACAGAAAATTCCCTCTCTTTTGAAAGTATCTTTTACAGATTCAAAGATCCTTAGTTTGGTGTATTATATTCAATATACTGTTATAAAGGGTAAATATAAATAAAGTACATGTATACTTAGACAGTAATTACAAATTTACTAACCATATTCTTATACATATTAAAAATGATTGTGTTAAATGTAGCCATAGACTGCCAACCTTGAAGAAATCTAATGTCTTCATTTTTTTTTTTTTTTGACACTTTATGAGAAGCAGACAAACCTTGAGGGTAGGGGAGTAAAACAAGAGTTATGCTTTCTGGCCTTAGGATCCTCACGGTGTCAAGTAGGTAGCAAAAGTGCTCATTTTCAGAGAAAGATGCCAAGGAAACATATCTCTAAACTCCTTGGATATAACTTTTGCTGTGTAAATCTGTGTCTAATAAGTCTTATTGCCCAGGCTGTCACTAGCAGCAGTTTCTGCTTCTTGAGCAGTGTCCTTTGTATTATTTCCTAATCTTCTCATGATAGCATTTCTTTGTACTTGAGATAAGCTTTAATTTTACTGTTTCCTATATGATCTTATTTGTTGATATTATTCACTAGTTGCAAACAAATTAGCATTTTACACAAAAGAACAGGTTCTATTTTTTAAAAAAAATTAGCACTGCTTATTAGTCTTTCATTATGCTCTCAAAAGTTATGAATACTTTTGACAATATGATAAAGGCCATATACCATCTATACCAAAGGTACGCATTTATAATATCTATAACATTTTATATATAGCTTTCTGCAGGCCCCCTAAAGTGTATCTTTGGAGCCCTATGAAATCAGTGAATCCCACTTTGAAATCTCTACTGTAGACAATACAAGAAACAGGTAGTGACAAGGTGCTCTATTATAGAAAGGATTAGCTTAGCACCATCCCACATTTCTTTTTTTTTTTGTCGGTCGTGGGGCCTGAACTCTGGGCCTGGGCGTTGTCCCTTAGCTCTTCAGCTCAAGGCGAGTGCTCTACCACTTGAGCTACAGCGCCACTTCCGGTTTTCTGGTGGTTTTATTGGAGATAAGAGTCTCACGGTCTCTCCTGCCCGGGCTGGCTTTGAACCGCGAGCCTCAGATCTCAGCCTCCTGAGTAGCTAGGATTACAGGCGTGAGCCACCAGCTCCCGGCTCCACATTACTTTCTTGGACGGAATACCTGTCTATTTTCTAGGTCTATAGTATTGAGAATACTATTCTAGAATCAGTTCCCAAATATATTTCTTGTTCCATAGTCCAGGCTTTGGCCATCTACTAGCTGTGAAAACGTGGACATAATATTTAGTTCCTCCAAGTTTCAGTTTCTCATCTACAAAATGGGGATTAAAGACAGGACAACTGGTAGAGTTGTATGAGAATTAAATGAGAAAATACATATAAAATATTGAGGACAGTGTCTAGTAGACAGTTGGTGCTTAGTGAATGTTAGTGAGTCCAGGTAAAAGGAGAAACACAACTCTGCCTTTAGATCTTTCACGAGACTATTAAAGTAGCAAATTATCTGATGACCAAAGTTTTCCAATACCTTAATAAAGTTTCTGACTTTGCTCTCTTGGTACGAGTGAGAGGTTGCACTTAGATTCTCCAAAACAGTTGATTTGCTCTGGGCCATTTGCTAAGGAATGTCTGACAAAAGTGCACTGTCTGATTCAAATGTAGTGATTGCTGTAGAAATTGGCTTTAGAATCTTTAGGGACTTCTTCAGTTGAACTGAGAAGACATCCTCATCAAATACAGTGCTTCTAACACTTCTGGGTACTTTAAGATTCTCAACAACTACTGTTTCCTGAAGAGGTCTTTGTTTTTCAGAAAACTCTCAAAGGAGATTAATGCTCTACCCTGTGGAGTTTTACTACAGACCTTCCACATCAGTTGATTATTCCTTGTGTCCTTTTTTTTTTTTTTTTTTTGTCTTAATGACAGTGTAATGGTATATTTTTCTTGTTAAATGACTTTTTTTTTTTGCCTTTTCTGTGACACTTTTGGGGAGTCTGCTGTTGTGTTGTCATTAAAGAGAGTGTGGCACGGACATGGCTTCAAACTTTGGCTCTATCATTTACTAGCTATGTAGTCACAGGAGAGTCAAGATACCTCTGTATGTCTCCGTTTTCTCAACTTTATAACAAGGATATTAGGCTGATAATCAACTGAAATGCTCTTTTATCTACAAAAGCTTTGTATCCTTATAAACCAAGTAGCCACCTTCTTATAGTGGTCAATATGAGATTCTTACCTCTTACAGGACAAGTTTACACCACTTGCAATTCCTGTGCAGTTTTCATGTTGCTGGTATTATCAGTAAGCAGAGCAAATACCTTACTGCTTCCTGTCTGCTGGTGGATGGCACATATTTTATAACTGCTATGTTCTACTTTGTAGCTGTTTTCTTCTGTTTCTATGCCTTGCCTTGTTTGTGTAAAGAACGTGGCAATGCCATATTAGCAGTTTTAGAGCTGTCTTTACGTCCATCTGTCTCTCTGCAGTACTGCAGCCCCCAGTGCTCTGTCAATTCTTCTTCACACAAATTTCATTAGCCATCGATAGTCCCTCACCAAAGGAGGTTTGCTCAAAGAATGCTGCTGGGCAAATAGTATGACGAGCTTAGTCATTTGAAAACATCCTGCAATATGTATTTTCTATTATTGACAACATATATTCCAGAAAAATATATGGCTCTGAAAAGAGTTGGGTCAATATTTTTCCTGCTCTTCAGGTATCACTTGTGTACTAATAAAACCATTGAGCATGCTTTGTATGCAGCGGCTTGCATCTTTGTTGACTCAGGGGTCTTCAGCAGGCTCCACTTGGTGGTGATGTTACGGAATGGGGTACGACCATATGTCATGTGCTAGGATGCTTGACTGTTTTGTCTCATCATGGACCTTTTGTACATTTTTTAAATTGCTGCATGGTGCTTCCAAGATTTAGTTTTTTAAAAATAGAATTTGGAAATGTTCCTTCTAATCAACAGTTCAGTGGGTGGCTTTCAACCTGCTGGAAGCTGGCCATATCATTTTGCAAGTGAGAAAGCCAGTGGGAATAAACTTTGCAATAGGATTGCCTGCAGGTTAACTGCACATAACTTTCTAGTCACCTAGCCTCTCTTCCTCTCTCCTGAAGGTTTTGTGGCAAAACCTTAGAGTATTAGAAATTCGTATTCATATGCAGCTGAAGGCCAGAATTCACATGCACTTAAATTTTATTTTTAAAAAGGTATACTCCTTTAACTGGCTTCTTTATAATTAGACATTAAGATCACTGGGCCAAGCCGGACACCAGTGGCTCATGTCTGTAATCCTAGCTACTCAGGAGGCTGAGATCTGAGGATCATGGTTCAAAGCCAGCCTAGGCAAGAAAGTCTATGATACTCTTATCTCCAATTGATCACCGGGCAGGAAATTGGATGTAGAGCTGTGGCTCAAGTGGTGGAGCAATAGCTTTGAGCAAAGGAGGCTCAGGGAAGTGCCCGAGCCAAGTTCAAGCCCCAGGACCAGAAAAAAAAAAATGGGGAGGCCAGAAGAAATTAGATTTCCATGCCTTTCTAGTTTTAAATCCTCTATGTCAATGGGCATCATTCCTAGAATTCTGCGTACTCAGGAGGCTGAGATCATAGGATCATGGTTTGAAGCTAACCCAAGCAGACAAAACAGAGAAACTCTTATCTCAATTAACTAGCAAAAAAGCTGAGCTGGAGCTATGTTTCACGTGGTAGAGAACCAGCCTTGAAGGGAAGTCAGGCAAGAGTGTGAGGCCCTGAGTTCAAGTCCCAGTTCAAGAAAGAGAGAGAGAGAGGGAGAGAGGGGGGGGAAGGAAGGGAAGAAGGAAGCAGAGAGAGAGATGGAAGTAGGACCAAATGAGGGAAAAGAAAACCCACAACAAAGCAAAACTCAATTCTTCTATCACTGCAAGTTACAAAAGTGATTTCTTACATGGTAGTTCTACTTAGTTCTTGAGTTTTAGGAAATACATTAGTAAGTATAGAGGAAAAGCATTCCATTGAATGATAAAGCTGAGTCACAATAGATGTGTCTCACTGTTAATCTTTCATCATGCTATTGCTTAAGTTGTTTTAAAGAAAAAAAACAAATTCAAACATTCACATTTTGTTCTAGATTTACATGAAACAATTAGAAAACAATTATAACCTATTAGGAATTGGCTGTAAGTGCAATCAAGGGCTAGGAAATTAATCAACAAGTGTTTATTGGTTGTCTACTGTGTTCTCAACTATTCAGAAAAGCAGTAGTTGGGGCTGGGAAGGTGGCTCAGTGGTAGAGCGCTTGCCTTGCATGAAGGAGGTCCTGGGTTCAATTCCTCAGTACCACATAAGCAGAAAAGCCAGAAGTGGAACTGTCTCAAGTGGTACAGTGCTAGCCTTGAACTGAAGAGCTCAGGGACAGTGCCCAGGCCCAGAGTTCAGGCCCCAGAACCGAGAAAAAGAAAGGAAAGAAAGCAAGAGAGAAAGAGAGAGAGAGAGAGAGAGAGAGAGAGAGAGAGAGAGAGAGAGAGAGAGAGAGAGAGAGAGAGAGAGAGAGAGAGAGAGAAGGGAGGGATGGAGGGAAAGGAAAGGAAAGGCAAGAAAAGGAAAGGAAAGCAGAAGTCAAGTCCTGCTTTTGGAGTACTTATGATCTGTCTGATGAAGCAAACTGTGACATGAAACAACGGGGCTGATACATTTATGCCCTATAAAGACATGGAAAACAAACATCCTATAGCTGCTTAAGAGAGAAACTTCCCTGATGAACAGAATGGTAGGGATTTTGAGGCTTGAGCTAGAAGAAAACTAAGAATAAGGAAGAAGGAAAGTTCATGGTGAATGCACAGTGAAAACAGTCAAACTGCCCCTGTGCCAGTGGCTCACACCTCTAATCCTAGATACTCTGGAGGCTGAGATCTGAGGATACCAATTTAAAGCCAGCCTAGGCAGAAAAGTCCATGAGACTCTTATCTCCAATTTACCACCAGAAACTGGAAGTGGCACTGTGGCTCAAAGTGGTAGAGCACTAGCCTTGAGCAAAAAGAGCTCAGGCACAATGCCCAGCCCTGAGATCATGCCCCACAACTGACAAAGAAGAAGAGGAAAGAAAGGAAGGAAAGAAGGCAGGCAGAAAGGCAGGCAACCAAGCAAGCAGTCAAACTAAACCAGGAAAAGTGAAAATCAGAGTTGAGAACTTGGGTGGAGAGAGTACCAGGAGACTTTGAAAGCCTTCAGTTAATATTCAAACTATAGCCTCAATGGTGTTTTTTGTTTTGTTTTGTTTTTTAACCAAGGGAAATGTGTGATGAAAGCAATGTTTCTTTCAGGCCTGGGCACTGTCCCTGACCTTCTTTTGCTCAAGGCTAGTAATCTACCACTGAGACACAGCACCACTTCTGGCTTTTTCTGTGTATGTGGTACTGAGGAATTGAACCCAGGGCTTCAAGCATGCTAGGCAAGCACTCTACTAGCCCAAGAAATGTTTCTTGAGGCTAGCCAAGCAGCCATATTTGGCATGGACAGGAGAAGCCAACCTTTATGGCCAACCAAGGGCAGACGCTCAGGAGCTGAACTAGGAAATGGAAATGTATGCGACAGAGATAGCTAAGGACAACTGACAATCCTTGGTGACTGACTTCATATAGTGGGGGAGGATGGATGAAGGCTGTGTCAAGGACCCCAAAGTTGTTGGTCTTCCTGTCTTCAAAAGGGTTAGTGGCACTGACTGAGGGGAAAGTGAGTCTGCCTTATTAGGTTTGAGGTGACAAAGCAGTAGTAAATAAGAGTGTACAGCAGGCAATTGGAAATGCAAAAATCCTGAGCCACAGTTCTGTATACTTAGAGAAGGAAAAAGCACTCAGAAGCATCTAGGTGGAGGTGAAGAAGGTGGTAGGAAATGAGGTCATCTTCAAGGGGACAGTAGCAAAGAAAGATGTTTAGCTGGCCGTGATGTTCCAGGCCTATAATCTGAGTACTTAAAAGAGCACTCAGTAGCTACAGTGATGCAATTGGTTAATGCACAGTACTTTTTTTTGGGGGGGGGTTCCGGTCGTGGGGCCTGAACTCTGGGCCTAGGCGCTGTCCCTCAGCTCTTCAGCTCAAGGCTAGCACTCTACCACTTGAGCCACAGCGCCACTTCCGGCTTTTTTCTTTTTGCTTATGTGGTGCTGAAGAATCGAACTCAGGGCCTAAGGCATGCAAGGCAAGCGCTCTACCACTGAGCCACCTTCCCAGCCCCTATGCACGGTACTTATAAGAAGAGTGCTCAGGAGCATCTTAAGTTAGAGAACAACCTTAGTGAGGCCCATCTCTAATTAACTCATTCATTAATTTGGAAAAGGAAGAAAGAATGAAAGATAGCTTAGAATAGTAATGGGAAGATGATGACTAGGCTCTAACTGAAGAAAAGAGTGAACTGGACAAGGTGTGCAGAGACCTATGGCTTCCTTCAGCTATACCTTGCCTTTCTAGGCTAGAAGAGAGGTAGAGTGGCACTAGCTAGCAAGGACAATAAAGGAACCCTACAGAGAATGCATGGGCCAAGAGAGAACAGAATAGCCTCTAGTATGTGGGTGTGTGGGAGATGGGAGAGACCAAATATCATCATTAAAAACTGGAGTATGCTAAATGTCATAGCAGTGGAGGGGACAGATAAGGAAGGACAGCCATTACATGCAACTGTGTTTCAAAAGAATCATCTGTGAATTGGGGAATCTCTTTGCTCCTCTTAGTAGAGGAGCTAAGGAGAGCTCATCGTTAGCTAATAGGAGGCCTCAGCCACTGGTAGAGGTACCAGATTTTGCTCATTGGAATTTAATCTGATCACCACACCGTTGGTTCAAAGTTCCTGATTTATCTCAGGAAGGAGGTGAATGTTTTCTATCCTGAAAATGCACAATCGCTATCAGCAAAATACCCCACTGGCTGGTCCCTACCCTCCACATCTGCCAGACCCAGCACCAGCTCAACTTGGAGAGGACAGGAAATGCCAGTCAGCCCTTGTAGAATTGGAGGGGGGTGGTGAATCCAAGCCTGAAGGGAAGATGGGGTGTTAGGAAGGGAGAGGTAAGCAAGATGACAAAGGTCCATTTGGCCCCAGGAGAGACCACAGCTGACTATCTCTCTGAGAGGGAGGAGTAAAACCAGGTCACCTCCATCTCGTTTGGGAATGAGAAGAGAAACAGATGCACAGAGATCCAAAGCGACACAGAAGGGGGTAACACACACAACTAGTGGTGGACTCGGTCATTTAGGTAACAAGCTTGACTCTGTGCAAAGGCAGCCAGAGACCTGCTTGTTCAGGTACACATCTGCTCAGAGCTCTCCCTGATATATACCAATGTAAACAGAGGCAGACCCTCTCTTCCAGCCCTCACCCCTTCCCCTTTGTGTTTTTCCAGGTCGTGACATGGCGAGCACCACCCTGCCTGGTTACCCCCCTCATGTACCCCCTACTGGCCAGGGAAGCTACCCCACCTCCACCCTGGCAGGAATGGTGCCTGGTAGGTAACTGCTACAGCTAGGTGGGAGGTACTAAGTGTGGGAGAGCTTCCGAGTGGTCTCTAGTCTGAAGCTGGGGAGGTGGGCAGACAAGGGTGCGGGGCAGGGGCGGGGAGGAGGGAGATACCCAACATCGTCTCTCCCTACAAACCATTGTTATTCTGTTCTCTCTTTCTCTGGGGGCTGCAGTTGGCCCCTCATCCTCCCTCATGAGCAAGCCAGGGAGAGTTTACAGAAGTATGCATGACTTTGTGTCATGGCTCCCTGCCCCCCCCCCACCAACCCACCAGAGCCTGTGCCCTAGGAACACTAAGCCTCAGCTCCACCCTCAGTGCTGTAGCCCACCCTAGTCAGCTGACACTGCCTAGAAGATCCTGCCCCGGTTTCCATGGAAACTCAGAACCAAGAACCATTTCCAGGGTCATGTCAGTCACTCAGACAAAGCCACTCTGGGTCCACACCAAGTCACAGGGGAAGACTAGATGGAGAACCAACCCCAAACTCAAGAGAGGAGGGAACTCATCCCTAAGAGGAGCTGAGAACAGCCTATGGCAAAAAAAAAAAAAAAAAAAAAGCAAAACAGAGATTTTGCCTTCAGAGAGACAAGCAAGAATACACCAAACCTTTCCAGATGATCCAGGTCCTCATTGCTCCCCAGATTTTGCCCCACCCACAGTCTTGGGTTGCCTGGCTCAGGGGTGCAGAGGCCATATTTAGGAGCCAGTGATTGCAAGCGAAAGTCTTGATATCCTATCCCTCAGCCTAGATTACGGTCCTGGGTTAGAACTTGAAGCCAGAGAGTTGACATTCCTATTTGCAGAAACACCAAAACCTCTTGCCTTAAAGAGGGTAAAATTCATCCCAGCCTACAACCCTCTGCTTCTGGAGAGCCTTGTGTCCCGTCCCAGAAGTTTCTCATTGGTAGGGGAAGAGGGAGAGGATAGAAGAGGTTGACTGAACTCATCCATCTAGGATCACCCAAGGGCAGCCCTGGGTAAGCAAAGCTGGGGTGAGGATGAGAAAAACAGGGAGAGTGCAGAAAGGTGTGGTAGAAAAAAGGCTGAAGGGAGGTATAAGTATTGGTGAAGGGATTACTGCCCAGATCTGGGGAAAGAAGTGTAAGCACTTTTGTGGGAATCAAGGAGATTCTTTGGGAGGAAGATCCCAGCAAGTGAGCGAATGGAGGCTGGAGGAGGTGTTAGAGAAGTGGGGGTGAGGGAAGAGTGGGGAGGGGTGAGGGTGGGGAGTCTGCAGGGAGGTGGGGATGAGGGGAGCCGCTGAGAGCTCATGGTGGCAAGGGGGGAGTCGTTAAACAGAATCTAGTGCTGATGAGGAAATTACACTTGTTTCATTAGCGATGGGGAAGGAGATAGCTCAGTTCCTCTTGGTCACAGTTGAGCTCAGAAGCTCATTATCCTGCTGCACGCATGCTTTCCCTCCTCGTCAATAAACAGGCTTTCCAGTGGCTGCATCCCCCACCCCCACCCCAGCTCCCTCTCCGAGAGGGGCCCCTTCTCCTCTACTTAACCCGCGGTTAGGGATCACTGTAAACAGTCTAGGGTCATCACACAGGAGAAAGGGCGAGGGGGAAACCCGGAGGCCTGGCCTTTTTCCCCAGAGGGAGGGAGGCAGCTTCCGACGGCTCCCAGCCCACGGGCCCTTGGCTAGCTGCTGCCCGACCAGCGGGCACTCCACTGGCTTCCAGCGGCTTCTTCCCCCTGCCGGGAGGCCTACGCGTAAAACCTCCGGAGGGAAAGAAGGGAGGGGGTATTTCCCAGCAGAGCTCTCCGCCCCTTGCGTTTGGCACCGCTCTAAGATGCCATTCTTAGGCCTTTCTGGGACAAAGTGTCCCGAGGGTTTCTCTTCGCCACCCTCCCTCGCCTCCACCCTGTGGGGCTGTGCCTCCCAGAATCACCGTGTTCGCTATAAAAGCCCTTTGCTTCAGGTTACTGGGGGTGGGCACACCCAGACCTCGAACTAGCCCTGCCTGAGTGGCCTGGAGCGCCTCCGCAGGGGAGCCCCGGCACGCCCCAGTCACCGCACCCCAGCGATGATCTTCCCCTCCCCCGCCACAATTTGCCAGGCGCCTTCCGGCGGCTGTCCCCACGTGGACCAGGTGGACGGCCTCGCCTCTGACCTGTCCGCACCTGCCATTGCCTGGCCTTGTACCTGGGACTAGGGGTGAAGGGGGCGCAGAAGCCGTCTCCACCCGACTGGATGAGCCCGCCTTGGAGCGCGGGTGTCTGATCCCCACTTCCCCACCCTCCCGCAGGGAGCGAGTTCTCTGGCAACCCGTACAGCCACCCCCAGTACACCGCCTACAACGAGGCTTGGAGATTCAGCAACCCCGCCTTACTAAGTGAGTACGCCACCGGGCTGGCCCGCCGGCGGCTCAGCGCGCCCGCCCGGCGGTGAGGCTTCGAGACGCGGGCGCCTCTCCCGGCCCTTTGACCTCGGGTGTCCGGTTGCGCCCAGGGAAGCGGGCTCCTTAGTGCAGCGCAGAGGCCCGGGAATCCCTGGAGAACCCCTGCGCCTCTGGCCTCGTCCCTTCCTTCCTTCCCTCCCAGATCACTGGAAGGCTCCCGGGCGCCGCCTTCGCCCTCGAACCCCCTAGAGAGTCTGAAGCCCGTGTCACCAGTTGGGTCCTTTCCTCCCACCCAGCGCGCGTGAACGCAGCTCTCCTCCAGGGCCACGGCCCGGGCGGCCCAGCCACGGTCTCCCAGCCCTGATCCCTCTGGACCCCAGCCCGGGGAGGTCTTTTCTTTGCTTTTCTTTCCTTTTTTTTTTGTTCTCCTGTTTGTCCTCTCACCCAGCCCATTCTTCTCCTGTGTTAACTTCCAGGTTCCCCTTATTATTATAGTGCCGCCCCCCGGGGCTCCGCCCCTGCCGCTGCTGCCGCTGCCTATGACCGCCACTAGTTACCGCGGGGACCACATCAAGCTTCAGGCCGACAGCTTCGGCCTCCACATCGTCCCCGTCTGACCGCCCACCCCGGAGGGAGGGAGGACCAACGCGACGCGAAGCCTCTCGGCCACCGTCCCAGCCCCACCCCCATCCCAAGACCTCCCCCGCAGCCCTCCTCGTCAGCCAGCCGAAGGCCGGACGGGACGGGTGGAGCCGCGGGCGGGACCCTCCGGCCCAGGCCCCGCCCGCCGCCCCTCCGCGCCCGCCTGGGACTGCGCGGCGTCGCCAGGTGTGCCCCAGCCAAAACTCTCCGGGGCCTGGTAGAAGCCGCCCGCCCGGGAGCGGGTCCGCCCCCTGCGGGACGCCGGCCGGGCCGCCACCTTGGGGACGAGATACATTTCTGTGACACACAATCAACGCCGACTGCAGCGCGGCCCAGCGCCCCGAGCAGCCTGCCGGGGAGGGGGGCGCTCCGGCTCCGGGAGGCTTTGCTGGGGGGGCGCTGGGCAAAGGAAATTAAGCACCAAACGACTTTGTGCAGAAGGAAGAAGAGCCACCTGTGGGGGGGGGGATTCCTTGGCACCTGCGCTGGCAGGGCTGCCTCGCCTTTCGGGTGTGCCTTGCCCCCGAAGGCGGAACGTGCGCCCGAGGGTGGTGCTCTACGGACGGCGTTTGGGGTGTCAAGTCTTTCGCAGGTTGTGGGGCCCAAGACATGAAGGCTCCAGCGATGGGCACCCACCGAGCCCAGCTCTTGGCTCTTTTCCTCCATCTGGACCGCCCGGCCCCCTACCACAGCGTCTTTCCTCTGCTGGCCTCTCTCCCTCTCCCCTGCTACCGGTCATTTCCCCAGGTTAAGACGCCCGGCGTCCGTGGTTCCTAAGTCCCTGCCTCTCGGGTCGCCCTCCGTCTCCCCCCGCCCCGCCCCCCAGCCGCCGCAGGACCCCATCCCATAGGCCGCAGGTACTGGTCTTCGGGGGCAGTTGCTTGGCACCCCGTCCCCTGACACAGATGCCCCAACCTGCCAACTATAGGAGCCCATTCTGAGCCGTGGACGGCTGGATGGAAAGTGGACGACTGCCCACTCCACCCCACCCCTCCCTCTCCGGCAGGAAATGAACAAGAACCGAAAAACAAAACAAAAACAAAGCCTACACTTATTTAATAGGATGGTCTTTGCAAAAAAAAAGGAACAAAAGGAGAGAAAGGAAAAACAAACCCAACAGGCTGCTGCTTTTTAGAAAGACGGTGTGTGTCGTGTGAAGGCGAACCCCCGTGTATATAACCTCCTCCCCCTCTGCGCACCCGCCCCGTGGAGTCCCCGGCCCCGCCAGCCCTGCCTGTAGATACGCCCCGCTGTGTGTGCTGTGAGAGTCGCCGCTCGCTGGGGGGAGGGGACACCGCGACGCGCCCGCTGACGCACAGCACATCCTGGAGGAGGGGGACAACTTTTTTTTTTAATGTTACAAAACTATTACGAAAGAAAGAAATCTCTATGCAAAATGACGAACATGGTCCCGTGGACTCCTCTCGCCTCTGTTTTGTTGGCTGTTTCTCTGTAATTCCGTGTTTTCGCTCTCTCCTCCTGGCATCTCCCCCCCCACCCCCCCCACCCCCTGCACCCTTCACCTCCCTTCCTCTCCGCTGCTCTCTCTCCCTCTGTCTCCGTCTCCCTGCGTCTTGACCTCTGATTGTCTCCCTGTCTCTGCCCCCCACCCCCAACTCTCTCTCTCTCTCTCTCTCTCTCTCTCTCTCTCTCTCTCTCTCTCTCTCTCTCTCTCTCTCTCTCTCTCTCTCTCTCTCTCTCTCTCTCTCTCTCTCTCCCCCCCCTCCCAGCTCTGCCCTCGCAGGCAAGATCACAGGTGGCAGCTCCAGTCTCCGTGCTGGCCCTTCTCTGCTGCGCCCTGGGTGGCCGGGCCACCCTGCCCCGCCCTGTAGTTGCTCTCTCGGTAGCGGCGATGCTCTCTCCCTGCATGTCTCCTCACCCGTGGATCGTGACGACTCGAAATAACAGAAACAAAGTCAATAAAAGTGAAAATAAATAAATAAATAAAATCCTTGAACAAATCCAAAAAGGCTTGGAGTCCTCGCCCAGATCTCTCTTCCCTTCGAGCCTTTGTGGGGTTTTTTTTTGTTTTGTTTTGTTTTTTAATTTTTATTGGAAAAGGAAAGTGAGAAAAGAGAATAGCGTAAGGGAAGTGCCGGCGCCCAGCCAGGTTCCAAGTGGTCTCCTCGGAGCGACAAGGTCCCTATTCGGTGGTGGGGCTGGCAGGGCAGGAGTCTGGGACCCAGAACCAGTCCTAATCTTAGAAAGGTCCCCTGACCAAGATGGTTTCTCAGCCACTTCCAGCGTGTCGGTTCATTTTGATTCCTCTTTTTTTTTTCTTGTGCACATGATAAATAATAAATACATAAATGATAATAATAATAAAATTTTGTATGTCACTCCCCACGGCTCCAGGTTTGTCTCTCCCTGACTCTGGGATGGGCCTGTCTCTGGTTGATCCTCAGTAATTCTGTCAATAATCTCCACTCTCGATTTGGTGCCCGGTAGACCTTTGGCTGAAACTTTCCTGTGTAGCAGCTGAGTGTAGGTGATGGCTGGGATAATCTTGTTATTTAGCATCCACTCTCTGCTACTCGCCCTCACCCTCTGGCCAAGAGTTCTCTCTTTGAAACTTTAGAGTTAGCTTTAGAGTTCTGCATCTGTACCAAGCCAGTCATGCCATCCTGCCACTTGCCCTGGCACCCAGATCTAGGGTGCAGGCTCTCAGAATGCAACATCATAGGCCCTCTACATATAGGTGGGTGTGGTCTGCGGTCCTGTGTCCTTCCTGGGCTCCCCAAGTGGGCAGATACAATGTTATCCCAGAGTCTGTACAAGGGACCAAGGAGGCCTCAGACACTTGCTGAAAGTTTCCTTGCTCTGCATTTACCTCTAGACCTAGAGAATGGCAGCCCCACAGAAACCTCAAGAACTCACTGTTGGGACCTCACATGCCCCTCCCCTCTCCCCAAGAGTCCCAGGCCCTAGGGAGCAGCCACTGGGATTGTTGACCCTGTACTGAAGCTTGGGTATATTCCATAACCATCACACACAGGTACCTATTTTGGCTGGGCAGTTGAATCAATGACTTCCTACATTTGAATGAATTTCTGTCAGTCTGTGCACTCCTTTGTGTCTCCTGATGGGTCTCTGAGATGGGGTTGGAGAATTGTTGATCTTTTTAGACATCCTTGTTATTCTTGGACCCAGGTAACAAATGGATGATCTTTGTGTCTGTCTTTGGGTCTCTGTTCTTCTTGGAAAGGATGTCCGCACTGTCCTACCACATCAGAGATACTTAAAAGTGGCCCCTGTCCATCCTTTCAATATCCCCTGAGCTCAAACTCTCCTCTACTCTTGACAACACACAGGCACTAGCTTCCACCTGCTGTCTTCCCTAGGAGACTTTTTTTTCCATCCCAGGAAACTTCCCCCATTCAAGAGGTTGCTGCAAGCAGGACCTTCATTCAGACGAAGGAGTGATTGTCCCCCTTGACTGAGGCAGTGTGATCCAGACACTTCCTTCCCATCAAGATGCCAAAGGCCTTTCCTTTCCTCAAGCTAGCTTATCCAGACTCATCCCTTATCAAGCCACCACTAAGGAATATGCAAGACCCCCCCCACCAACAAATCAGAAAAAACACCTAACCTCTTCTCCCTCCTCACCCATGATTCCTTCAAATGCTCCATCTCAGCAAATGCCATTCCCATTTAGCCCTGGTTTGGCCACCAGTCTCCTGCAAGAATGATCTTCAAACCTCTTTGTTCATATAGCTTATCTGCAAAAGAATTCTGATTATATACTCACAGTCTAAATGTCTTTTTATTTATACTTTCCACAAGTGTGCTACTGGACCAACATGAAGCTTACAAAACCTTAAATAGAAAAAGAACAAAATTGTTCCTAGAAACAGAAGTTCTAGTATTTTCTTCTCACATCCAAATGGATTATCTTGTGCTCTTTGGAAGATGCACACTCCACGTTTGGAGATAGAACTCCTGTTACTTCATATCCAATAAGGGAGTTCCTGAAAGTTACTAAGACATTAGGTTTGCTGAACCTACTGAATGCTGCCTTCATTATATAGCAGACACATGGCTCTCAGTGCTTAGCTTTGTCTCCAGGCCCCCAGACAAGGATCCTTGCTTGCCCTACAATCAACTGGGAGCTAGAGACACTAGTGGTTTTCTCAAGCTTCTTATCTTCTAGTCCCCTTCCTATCAAAAGAAATGTTGAGGGTTCTACTGTTTACATTGGCCACCTCCATGCAGAGCCTTTATTCTGTGTCAGCTCTTCAGCTCAAGGCTAGCACTCTACCACTTGAACTACAGCGCCACTTCCGGTTTTCTGGTGGTTTATTGGAGAGAAGAGTTTCACGGACTTTCCTGCCTGGGCTGGCTTTGAACCACGATCCTCAGATCTCAGCCTCCTGAGTAGCTAGCGTTACAGGTGTGAGCCACTGGCACCCAGCTTGTTCTGTGTCTTTTCTGAGGTGCTGGTTTCCGCTTGGAATCTGCTCAAGGTCCCCAGAAATGCTATAGAATCCTGGCCAGTTGTCTACTCAACTGAAGCCCTTAAGGGCTTATTTCGCAACTTCATTTCGTTTTTCCCAGAATTTGTTTTGCTAGTCTTCTTACTACTTTACCCCAACAGATTTACCCCAACAGTTGAAGTACATAGCTATGATAGTTGAAAAAAAGAAGTGTCCTCAGTTGAGGGAATAACAGGAACAAAGGCATGAAGTCATACAAATATACCAGATAAAATGTAGCTAAAGTACCAGATCTATAGGGAAAGAGAGGGGGATGATGGGTTTGCAAATAAAGCTTAAAAGAAGTTGTTAGCTATAACACCATGGTGGGAATGTCAAAATGGTGCCTTCTACAAACACAGCTCCTCCAAGAAAGCTATCCACAATCAGCTCCTGCCCATGAGACAGCATGATGACTCTGTTACTGGTACAGAATTAGACTGGTACACAAATCCACACTGAACCAATCTATTCTCCTCTCTCAGGAAGCAGAGGTAGGAAGTAAGGAAACAAAATGAGACCATTCCTCAGGATTTGCAAAGTGTCTACCTTTAAAACGGATCTAGAATACGGCCACTTTCAACTGCCTGCACGGTACCATCTTTACCAAGCCAGCATAACTTTAAAAAGTGCCCCTTGATCTTTCTGCTTTCATCTTTTGCTTCCCTCCTGCAACCAAAGATCCTCCAAAATGTCCTACAAGTCATTTCCCCACCTGTTCAGAATCTTCAGGCAATTCTCCATCTCCCTCAGTCAAGATCAAATTATGACACTGACCTACAAGACTCTACATGTGTGGCTGTTCACCCACTTCATGACGGTCTTAACTCATCTCTCATTACCTCCCTTAAATCTATATTCTTCAAGTCTGTTGGCCTCTGGGCTCTGCTTCAGTCATACCAAGGAAGTACCTTCTGAAGACATTTACATTTAATGTGTTTTGCTTAGCAAGCTCTTTTCCCAGGTGTTCCCACGACTGGCACTCTTAGTTCCATAAGGTTTATACTACAATGTCACCTATCAGAGAGGCAACTTAAATAAAATAGTATAAAATACGATCTTGGACCCTAGCTCAGTAGTAAAGCATTTGCCTAACATGTGAAAGACCCCAGGTTCCATCCCCAGTACCATACAAACGCAAAATAGCACAGAATCCCCCCCACCACACATACCTCTATTCCTTTCCTCTATGTCTCCAAGGTACCTATCAGTACCTGGTGGGTTTATTTATCTTCTGCCTTCTGCTACTACAGTGTGAAAGCCATGAGGGCAGCTTTTTGTTGTTTTGTGACTTCTGTATCCATCCCCCCCACCCTCCCATGCTTAGGGCAGTGCTTGGCACATAGTAGCTGTTCAACAAACTACCATAAACAAATAAATGAATGAGGTGTTAAGAGTACAAAGAAATGAAGAGTAAAGAGGTAGGTGTATGGAGGGGATAGACACAAAGCAGAGGTGAGAGAGTGAAGTCCTCAGTCATAGAAAGGGAACGGTGATCTGTAGAGGGAGTAGCTGAGTTACTATGAGGACGTTATAGAAGGAAGGTTCTGTTTCTGCTTTTCTTGCAGCCTAGTGGTTTGAGATAAACACTGAGCTTTCTAATGACTCCCATTATTACCCGGGCAACTCTGTCCCTTATATCCAAAGCACCAGTCAGAGTTCCCATAGGGAGCTTTGGGAGTATACCCCTCCTTCCACTGGAAAATTTCCCCTCCCCCATCCTACATAATTCTTGAGGAACTAACAGATTATCTTATTTGATCCTGACCACCTATCTGATCAGTGAGCACCTCATGTCCTTAGCTACAGTACATGAACCTTAAGTTAGAAACAACAGAAGTTCTCTCACAGAACTGGTCTCAAGTAATGGAAGAATGAAGGTCTCTTCTTTTGGACTGTAAGCTACAATAATGAGGGCTGAGTACCCTCTTAGGTCCCTAAGAGACCCTTTAACTATGTCACTATGTGGAGAATACCTGCTCATGAATGAGACACACTCAGACTCAAGCAGAGACAAATATCACTGAGAGGTGAAAGAGACAGAGACAGAGACAGGGTGTGTGTGTGCGTGCGTGCGTGTGTGTGTATGTGCGTGCGTGTGCGTGTGTGCGTGTGTGTGTGCGCGTGCATACTAATGGTATCATTCCAGCCTCTGGAGTCAGTTAAACCCAAAATAAGATGTACTTTTGACATTTCCAGAGTCAGAGCCAATATTTCTTCTGTTTGTTTTTTTAAGGAAGTGTGCTGAATTTCTGTCATTAAATTCTCATCGAAACAGTTCTGGGAGTATGAATATCCTGTTAAGAACTTTGCAATTTTTTATAGACAGGGAGAACTATGAAAAGTTTTTGAGCAACAGAGAATGTTTTAATATACCTGCACTTTTGGAAGAGCACTTGGTCCATGATATGAGCAATGAAATTCAAAGAGAGACAGTGGATGCAGGGAGGATTGTTAAGACGCCACTACCACTGTCCAGCAGGAGTGATGGGAACCTAGAAGAATAATTACATTGGCTCCGGAAGGAAATAGATATGCAAACATTACAAATTTTTATTGTTAGCTAGGTGCGGGTAGCTCATGCCTGTAATCTTAGCTACTCAGGAGGCTGAGATCTGGGGATCGTAGTTTGAAGCCAGTCCAGGCAGGAAAGTCCATGAGATTCTTATCTCTAATTAGCCACCCAGAAAAATCAGAATTGGAGCTGTGGCTCAAAGTGGTAGAGCACTAGCCCTTAACAAAAGAGCTCAGGGAAGCTGGACACTGTGGCTCATGCCTGTAATCCTAGCTACTCAGGAGGCTGAGATCTGTGGATCGTGGTTCAAAGCTGGCCTGGGCAGGAAAGGCCATGAGACTCTGATCTCCATAAACCACCAGAAAACCAGAAGTGGTGCTGTGGCTCAAATGGTAGAGTGCTTGCCTTGAGCTGAAGAGCTGAGGAACCATGCCCAGGCCCAGAGTTCAAGCCCCACAACTGACAAAAAAAATCTAATTTTGATTTTATTCAAAAAAAAAATGTAACTTTAAAAAAGTAAAGAGAAGCCAGGCTCTGGTAGCTTACACCTGTAATCCTAGCTACTCAGGAGGCTGAGATCTGAGGATCATGGTTCAAAGCCTGCCTGGGTAGTAAGGTCCATGAGACTTATCTCCAATAAACCACTCAAAAACTGGAAGTGGCACTATGGCTTAAAGTGGTAGAATGCTAGCCTTGAGCAAAAGAGCTCAGAGACAGCACCTAGGCACCCACAACCAACAACAACAACAAAAGTAAAGAGACAACCAAGTCCTTGACACATAGAAGTATAATTGTTTCATGAGGGAACCAAATTTGGCTTTTTTGGTTCTACAACTGAAAGAAAAGCTATTGGATTTGGTGCAGAAGGAACACCTGGAGGCCTCCAAGCTTTCTTAGGGTTGAGGGAGGACTGCTAGAGATGATAGTAGCTAAAGCCTAAGTAGAAGTGTTAACAATTCTTTTGAAAGTGTGAAAGACAGAGGAGACGCCTCTGTATAACTAAACTACTTTTTTAAATTCTAGAGAAAAGAAGAAGAAGAAGAAGAAGAAGAAGAAGAAGAAGAAGAAGAAGAAGAAGAAGAAGAAGAAGAAGAAGAAGAAGAAGAAGAAGAAGAAGAAAGAAGGAAGGAAGGAAAGAAAGAAAGAAAGAGAAAGAAAGAAAGAAAGAAAGAAAGAAAGAAAGAAAGAAAGAAAGAAAGAAAGAAAGAAAGAAAGAAAGAAAGAAAGAAAAAAGGAGGAGGAGAGGAGACGTACACAGGAAGATGTGAATTCAGAAGTTTCTCTCAGGCTAAGACTTGTGTGGATAAGCCGATGACAGAGGCAGAGTGAGAGCTGTTGAGAGGTAGGTATGAGGAGTTTGTAGAAAAAGGCCTACAAAGCTAGACACTGATGGCTCACACCTGTAATTCTCATTACTGAGGAGGCTGAGATCTGAGGATAGTGGTCTGAAACTACCCTGGACAAGAAAGCATGGGAGACCCTTATCTCCAATTAACCACCAGAAAACTGGAATTGATGCTGTGGCTCAAAGTGGTACAGTACTAGCCTTGAGCAAAAGAGCCTAGGGCTCAGTGCTTAGGCCCAGAGTTCAAGCCCCTGAGTGACCTAAAAAGAAAAGAAAAGAGACCTAAAAGAGCAAAGGAGAGGCACACGATTGAAAGTAGTTAGGAACCAGATAATTCTGCTTGGAAAAGGTCACAAGGGGAGGAAGGATGAAGGATTTGCATGGAGAGACAGGAGATAAAGCTGTTATCCCCTGAGAGGAAGGGAGAGCAGGATCTAGACTTGAGGAGGACTGAGAATTTGGAAGAGATTCTCCCAGTGATAAGAAAGGAAGTCTATGGAAGGAGCGTGCTGTAAGCCATGCTGGTAGCCTGTCCATGATTCTCCAAACCTACCTCCGCTCTCACCTCATCCACATCTCCACAGACTGAACCTCAGCAGCTCCTCAGGCCTGGTCTCACAATCTGATCATCCTAACTCTCCATTTCCCAGTACCCAGACATGGCCTTTGCTGCCTTGTGTGGAAGATAAATTCCACAAAGAATTCCCATGTCCCACACACTAGGCAGAAAAAAAAATCTATTGTGTGTAGAGGCATCTCAAAGCTAAGGATAGAAGGGATCCAGAATGTGTCTCACAGTGTCACTCTGTGATCGTCACAAGCTCCTCTCTATATGGGGATGCCTGTTTCTTCATATGCAGTAGCAGATGGCCTTTAGGACTTCTTCCCATTTGGACAATTTAGAGTTCCATAGCTGTACACTACAGGTGCCTCAAGCAATCTCTTTGGCCAAGAGAAGTTCAGGAAAGTTCTGGGGGACTGGGTGGACATATGCAAATTGGAAAGGGTAAAGGGTTGCTTTCAAAGCTAGAGAAGGAGGATTCATAGGTTTATTTATTGCCATTCTCTACGTGGAAGTTAGTACTGCCTTTTCCTATCTCTCTTCCCAATGTTTGCCTAAAGGTCTCTGGGATCAGAAACATAAACTTTGGGGCAGATGAATGGTGGTCTGAAGGGACCTTGGCAGGTACAGGGTAGGGTATGAAGGAAGGGAAACAAAAGAAGCAGCTATTTGGGACCAACTACATTTCCTCCCTCTTCCTACACCCCCCTCCTGTCCAAACCATTCCAATACTCTAATTAGCCAGCCCCTCAGGACCCTGTTAGCCAGGCCGGCTGAGCGCCCAACTCCCTGGAGACTGGCCCCTTTACCCCCCAGACTAATCAGTTCTTCACTCCTTGAGTGCATGAGTGTGCTCACCACACACACACACACACACACACACACACACACACACACACACACACACACACTTATTCTCTCTTAAGACCTGCAGGGCCCCATTCCATCCTTCAGAATATGGTGCAGAGTTTCCCCTAATGAAGATAGCCCTATTTGAGATGATTAAAGGGTTGAAGAGAACCCAGACAAAGTTTTGGGGGGTTCTAATTTGGAATTTTCCCTCAAACTTGTAGGACTAGGATATGTAGCAAGGAATGGAACCATAGTTGGGTGGATTCCTAGACCTGGGGCTTGTGTTTTTCAAGCCCCTATGTATGGTCAATAGTCATCCTACCACAGACCCTCTTCTCCCCTTACCTCACCCCCTCCACAGTCTATCTCCCCACCCCCTACCCCCAACACCCACACTGTCAGCCCAAACACATGATAAATTGCCCTGTCAACAGAATTCATTCAGGGACCAATTAATTCCACAGAAATGAACCAGGAGCCATCAGTTGCTGAAAAACTCAGAGTGCAGGGAGCGGAGGGAGGGGATGCGGGCGGGGTGTGGGCGGCAGAGGAGGGGACGAGGAGGCTGGGGAAGTTAGTCTGACAGAAATTGGTCATTTAATGCTTAAGTGCACGCTAGACAGCCCTGTCATCGCCCGCGGCCCCCGTGCGGGATTAATTATCAGAGGAGGAGAGGGCAGCCCAGCCTAGCCCAGCCGTCTGTCACCAATGAAGGCTGGAGTCACCCAGGCCTTGGGCCACCCTGGGTCCATTTTCAAGTCTACAGGACTTGTACTTCCCCAACTTTTCAACCTCCCCACCTCCAGGTCCCAGTTCATGGTCCAACCACATTTAGTCATGGCCTTGATATCAGCAAACTCAACTAGGAAGACTTTCTCCACCCCTTGACTAGGTTGGGCCTCATAACTCCTTGTACTCCCCTATCATTATCCTCAACCATCTTGGGTGACTGTGTGGAACCCAAGGTACAATTGTCCCATCCGTCAATCCTAATCTCAAGGAATGATGCCATTATCCATTCAACTGCCCAAGTCAGAAGTCCAGCAGTCATCCTGGCTCCTCCTTCTGGCTCACCCCTCTCATCCAATCAGAATGCAAGTCTTGAATTCAACCTTAGGGATATCTCAAAATCTTGTACACTTGTTTCTAACTCAAGGCTGAGCCATCTTGTGCTCTACATATCCACCTGATTTAGGCTTTTGTTTGTAGCTATTATTATCTTTCAAAAACATCCTGTTACACACCCTACCTTCCAACTTAACACACTGATGGACCACCATAGGCCTGTAACAGATCAGGTCAAAACTCTTAACAAGCCACAATACTCTAGTCTCATCTTCAGTGTGTTCTCCTGTGTTCTCATTCTTCTCTAAGTATAACATTCTCCTCCCACCCTGTAACACCCACCACTCACTTAATGCCTAGTCATCGTTTTGATCTTAGATTAAATGTTATTCCCTCCAGGAAGTTTTCCTTGACACCCTTGATATGCTTTTATTCATTTATTTTTTTTTTGTCGGTTGTGGAATTTGAACTCTGGGCTTGGGCACTGTCCTTGCGCTCTTCAGCTCAAGGCAAGCGCGCTACCACTTGAGCCACAGCACCATTTCTGGTTTTCTAGTGGTTTATTGGAGATAAGACTTTCATGGACTTTCCTGCCCGAGCTGACTTTGAACTTCGATCCTCAGATCTCAGCCTCCTGAGTAGCTAGGATTACAGGCATGAGCCATCGGCAGCCAGCTCTTGATATGCTTTTATTTTTTTTATTTTTTTATTTTTGGGTCCGGTCGTGGGGCCTGAACTCTGGGCCTGGGCGCTGTCCCTCAGCTCTTCAGCTCAAGGCTAGTGCTCTACCACTTGAGCCACAGCGCCACTTCCGGCTTTTTTCTTTTTGCTTATGTGGTGCTGAGGAATCGAACCCAGGGCCTTGAGCATGCAAGGCAAGCGCTCTACCACTGAGCCACCTTCCCAGCCCCTTGATATGCTTTTATAACTACCCAAACTTCCTCATTCATCAGCATGTCACCTTACTAAGTATTCATGCATTTGTTCTGCCTTTCCACCAAAACATTAAGTTCCATGAGAATGGAGTTCATGTCTTCGTTGTCAGAACCTGTCAATGGATGCCAGAAAACATATACTGAAGAATAAACAGGTAAATAGGTAAATGTCTAGCCTTGCCTTTGGCTACACCCCTAGCCTGACTGAGGAGCCAAGTTCTCCCAGAGTTAGGACATTCCTAGCAGCCCAGGAATGGTGATGTGGTAGGGAGAAGAGAACCCCTTAAAGACTCTGTGGTCAGCCAGGCGCCAGTGGCTCACACCTGTAATCCTAACTACTCAGAAGGCTGAGATCTGAGGATCGTGGTTCAAAGCCAGCATGGGAAGGAAAGTCTGTGAGATGCTCATCTCCAATAAACCACTAGAAAACCGAAAGTGGCACTGTGGCTCAAGTAGTAGAGCACTCACCTTGAGCTGAAGAGCGCAGGGACAGTGCCCAAGCCCAGAGTTCAAGCCACATGATGGACAAAAAAAAAAAAAAAATGCAGTCAACTTGTAAGAGCTGGAGGTTATAACAGAAGAGAGAATAACTGAGGAACTCCCTACTCCAGTGTCTGAAAAAAGAAGGCTCTGCTTAGAGCCTTATACTGACATGGTTGTTGTTGTTGTTGGGGGAAATACCATTTAAAGGAAAATTTCCCAAATTGATTGTGGTGTATTTACCAAAGGTTGAGTTGACAGGACATAGATAACAGCTGAGGTAAAGACATGAAGGAAGGAAGGATTTGAATACCAGGTTGGCCTTTTTCCTGTTCTCCATTGAGATCAAGGCTGTTCCTAAGGATGATCAGAAGGAAAGTATTATGTGCAAAATTAATTCTAGCTCCTAGAAAGGGTGGTTGAAGGCAAAGTTGAGATGGAATCATTAGGAGGCTAATGCAATCATGAGCATGGAGGAGAAAGACAAGAGTGAGAGCACAAGAGAGAATGAGATTCAGATTGACCTGTGCTGCTAGACTGGAGGCATGGTTCAAGTGGTAGAACACCTGCCTAGCAAGGGCAAAGCCTTGAGTTCAAATCCCAGTAGTACCAGAAAGATCCATGTAAATACTTTATATTATGACACAATAAGATCAAGCAAATAAATAATCTCTAAAAACCCCAAAGCAAAGTGAAATAAATGAACCTAACCATCTATTGAGTTGGTGTCATAATCACATAGACAGAAACTATTTCAAGTAATTTTAAATCCAATAATTGACTCTACATACATCCCTAGTGGGATATATACTAATAAAGCAAATAAATGATGATATCGATATTCTTGGAGGCCTTTGGTGTGGGAGAAGCAAACAAATAAAAAGAAAGAGTAGATCAATGAATATTAGTAACCTCTCAATAGTCCTGAGTTTGACTTGGAAGTATCAGTAATAACTCTTGATACATTGTATACATGTATTTCATGTCTGTGTCCACTGGAAAGGACATGAAGCGAACCAACTCTAGTTAAAAGCATGCCTAGATCCCAGATTATGGTCTTTAAATACCTTTTTGCACTAAAAAGAACGGGGGAAGGGGGGCCCTGGCAAGGGAGGGAGAGAGAGAGATGAAGATTCTAGGTGTACAAGATGATTCTGGAAATACTGTCATGTCAGAAAGCAAGAAAGCTAGTATGGTCATGTCAAAAGGACTTTGGCACCAACTGAAGACCCACACTGGCCAAAGATGAGACAATTGAGCATCAGTGAGAATGCTATCTGCAATGGATGAAAACTCTTCAAATATATGTAAATCCCAGAGTCATATACTTACAAGGGAAAAAGAGCACTTTGTTGATCTGTTTTGAAAGACGTTAGAGAACCAATTCATTATTTGGAAAACTGAAAAGGAAGGAGAAAGAATAAAGTATTTCTATTGACTTTCTGTAATGAACTATACCTCAGCATAACCAAAGAGTAGGTGAAACTTTCTTCTCTTTCCTCCCTCTCTCTTCTCTTCCCTCCAGTTTTCCTTCTTTCCTTCCTTCCTTCCTTCCTTCTTCTTCCTTTCTTTCTCCTTCCTTCTTTTTGTCTGTCTATCTGTCTACAAAACTGAGGATTAAACCTAAGACCTGTGCTCTACTAATGGAACTATGGCCTCAAGCCCTTTTGTTTTTAATTTGTTTTTGAGACAGAGTCTAATTTTTCCAAGGTTGGCCTTAAATTGCAATTCTAATGTTCCTACCTTCTAAGAAATTGGAGAAGTTTCTCTTATATAAGCTTCCCAACTAACAAATGATAAAGAAATGAATATAATTATAAAAACATAACTTTGTAACTCCTAATGAAATAATAGAGATAAGTAATGATCATCCATGGGTGTTAATTTTGCAAAAAGAGACACAAAAAGACATTAAGTGCCTTATGATGAAAATACAAAATGAAACTCTATAAAATGGTATTTCCAAAAATCAAACTTGAATCTAATCAAGCCTGTAGAGGTAATTACCACTGTACAGAAAATACAAGGACAGAGGAACCAAAGGATGTAATTTGTAAACTCTGAATTGTGGGAAATTGTAAGGCAAATAACTTGGCTTCTTCAAGAAATTGAAAACGAAAGAAATAGTTTAATTACATCTTAACATACTTAAAAAGTATGTTTATTGATTGCATTATAGTTGAATCCTGCAAGAAATTAAAAGAAAGAGGAAAATGAAGAGAAAGAAAAGTAGGTAATCAACTGTACTCAATTACTCAACCTCAAGCTGGAGACTCTGAAGAAACTAGCCAGCCCATGAGAATAGGCTTCTAGATATTGACAGTCAGGATCCCCCATAAAACTCCTGGGTTTCTACCTGACCAGCCTTCAAATGATATCCACTGATCAACAGAGCTTCCAAATAGTCTTTTAGTGCTTTACTTTTGTGAATTGATGAACACAGGAGGACACTAATGATTCAGAACAATTTTCTAACATGAGAGATAGAACTTTGAATTAAATACTACCAGAAAAAGAATTTGAGCTTAACTTCAGTGGCTCAGGTCTGTAATAGCTATTCAGAGGGCGGAGATCAGGAGGACTGTGGTTCTAGACCAGCCCAGACTTAAATACTTAAAATATTCCTATTTCAACAGAAAAAAAAGATGGCACAGTGATACATAATTGTTACCCAAGTTTGGCAGCAAGGGCAAGATAAGATTGCAACTCAGGCTGACCATAGGCAAAAAACAAGATTCTGCCGGGCGCTGGTGGCTCACACCTGTAATCCTAGCTACTCAGGAGGCTGAGATCTGAGGATCGCGGTTCAAAGCCAGCCCGGGCAGGAGAGACCGTGAGACTCCTATCTCCAATAAACCACCAGAAAACCGGAAGTGGCGCTGTAGCTCAAGTGGTAGAGTGCTTGCCTTGAGCTGAAGAGCTGAGGGACAGCGCCCAGGCCCAGAGTTCAAGCCCCACGACTGACAAAAAAAAAAAAACAAACAAACAAGATTCTATCTAAAAAAATAACCAGAGTAGAAAGGGCTGAAGACATGATTCAAGGAGTAGAGCACCTGCCTAGGTAGCAGGCATGAAGCACAAAGCCTTGAGTTCAAACCCCACTACTGAAAAAAAAAAAAAAAAAAAAAGGAAAAGGAAAAAAAAGAATAAAGAAAACCAAATTTGAAAAAGAATTAATGGAACAAAAGAAAACTTTAGTTGGGCTGGCATACGTGGCTCAAGTGGCTCAAGTGCTAGACTGCCAGCCAAGCAAGTGAGCCTAGCAAGTATGAGGTCCTCAATTCAAACTCTGCTGGGGGGGGGGGTGGTAAAAAAAAGGAAAGAAAGAAAGGCAATTTTTATTTTGGTTAATCATGAGACTTAAGCTCAGGGCCTGATCACTGTCCCTGAGCCCAAGGCTAGTGCTCTACCACTTTGAGCCACAGCACCACTTCCAGTTTTCCTGAGGTTAATTGGAAATAAGAGTCTTAGAGACTCTCCTGCCCAAGCTGGCTTTGAGCCACAACCCTCAGATCTCAGCCTCCTAAGTATTTAGGATTACAGACTTGAACCATCAGCAGCCAGCAAGAAAGACAAATTTTAAAAAATAATTATCTGATATAAAAGAAAAGAGATATAAAAGAAAAGCATCCACAAATCAAGCACAGAGTATATTTTTAAGATACAGAGTATTTTTAAACTCCCCCAAATGAATAGATGAACCGATATTATATATGATTTATAATACCAGAAGTATTATAATAATAGATCATTATAAATTATAAATATTATAAAATAGAAGTATTCCATTATTCAATAGAAGGTTTTCTTGATAAAGTTGAGCAAATCATGAAGAGAGGACTATGTAGTAATATATTTTTTGGGGGGGGGGTCCGGTCATGGGGCCTGAACTCTGAGCCTGGGTGCTGTCCCTCAGCTCTTCAGCTCAAGGCTAGCGCTCTACCACTTGAGCAACAGCACCACTTCTGGCTTTTTTCTTTTTGCTTATGTGGTGCTGAGAAATCAAACCCAGGGCCTCATGCATGCAAGGCAAGTACTCTACCACTGAGCCACCTTCCCAGCCCTGTAGTAGTATTTTTTAACACTAACAAATACCTTAGAAAACAACTCAACCAGGTAACTTGAGGAGATGTGGGTTGGCAGAGATGGGGGAGAATGATGAAAGGGGTAGCATTGATCTATAAACTGACATGTTGTATTGAAATGCTTTTGTACAAAATTATAATAAAACAAAAACAAAAAGCAGATAAATATTAAAAAGGAAGAAATATCTAATTTGGCCCAAGATTTCAGTCCATATTTGGCTTTCTCCATTGCTGTGTCCTGTGGTGAGGCTGAACATCATAGATGTGGGAGAATGTGACAGAGGTTGCTTACTCATGGCAAACAAGAAGGTAGGGATCAGGACAAGATATAATGTCCCCCAACAAATACCAGGATGTGCCCCCAAAAGACTCAGGCCTCCCCTCCAAAATTTCTAACACTTCCCAACATAATGCCACTATCTGGAGACTAAACTTTCAACACATGAGGCTGTGAGTAATCTTTCATATTCAAATTATAACAAAGAACAAAAATCTACAGAGATAAAAAATCAGGAGAGATAAAACTTCTAAACTAGAGAATAAATACAGAAAATTGAAATATCTAGCAAGGAATAATCTCAGAAAAAGAAGACAAAGAAAATAGATATGAGAAATTTATCAAAAAAGAATTTCAGCAATCAAGAGGCTAAAGCAGAAGCATCATCAGTTCAAGACTAATCTGGGCTAAAAAAAACTTGTCTAAAAATAAAATCTAAGGCCAGATGCTGGTGGCTCACACCTGTAATCCTAGCTACTCCGGAGGCTGAAATCTGAGAATCACAGTTCAAAGCCAGCCTGGACAGGAAAAGTACATGAGACTCTTATCTCCAATTAACCACCAGAAAACCAGAGGTGGTACTGTGTTGCCATAGCATTCACCTTGAGATGAAGAGCTCAGGGATAGCGCCCAGGCCCAGAGTTCAAGCCTCATGACTGACCAAAAAAAAATTTTTAATAAAAATCTAGAAAGAATCCAGAAACAAAGGACATGGATTTTCTACATTGAAAATGCCTACTAAATATTCAATACAATGGATTTTACAATGTTTAATACCAATGCCCATAAATATGAAGTAGCAGAACACCAAGACAAACAAAGAAGCCTTCAGAATGACTACAGAAGGAAGGAAAAATAAAATGTAATATTTTAGAAATAAGAATGGCAACAGATTTCACAACTGCAACAATGGAAACTTTAAGGCAATGGAATAATGTCTTTGAAGTTCTTGGGCAAAGATGTCAAGTTTAAAACTTCATTTCTAGTCAAAATATCAATTAAGGGGCTGGGAAGGTGCAGTGGTAGAGTGCTTGCCTTGCATGCATGAAGCCCTGGGTTCAATTCCTCAGCACCACATAAGCAGAAAAAGCCAGAAGTTACAATGTGGCTCAAGTGGTAGAGCGCTAGCCTTGAGTTAAAGAGCTGAGGGACAGTGCACAGCCCCAGAGTTCAGGCCCCAAGGCCAACCAATATATATATATATCAACTTTGAGACTAAAATAAATGTCATTAGCTATCATTCAAGGTCTCTTAAGATGTAATTTGAATGTGTGTTCATCAAAATGAATGGTCAGCTGGGGTATGGCTCAAGTGGTAGATTACTTGATTCGCATTTGAGAAGCCTTGGGTCCAATCCTTAGTATCACAAAAAGATAATAATGAATAAACAAATAAAGAATAATTGTTGAGGTCCAGTAAGAAAATCTACCATAGGAGAGGTGAGAAATTCCCAAAATGATGGAGCAGGAAAGTTCCCAGTGGAAGCTGTGCAATATAAGTATGGAGTTACTAGTATCAGATAGGATCAAACGAATAGGTATACCACATCCAGTTATGTAAGTTGAACCCTAACCTAAGGTATCTAATGGAGTCATAAATAATAGGTAAAATCCTTTTTGCACAAGTCACAATCCTGCTGAGAAATTGCATCAAACTTAGAGGAAAAAGAATTTCTTAGTAATTGGTCTTCCCAAAGAGAATGCTAGTTTATAATTTATCACCTCAGGAAGCTTCTTTTAAAATTTTACCTTTTCTTACTCAAAAGGACCATGTATATTAGTAGTGGCCCCTAGTAGAAATACTTTAAATCTAAAAAGTAGCTGGATGTTGGTAGCTTATACCTATAATCCTAGCTACTCAGGAGGCTATGATCTGAGGATTGTGGTTAGAAGTTAACCCAGTTAGGAAAGTCCATGAGACTCTTATCTCCAATTAGCCACCCAAAAGCTAGAAGTGTATGTGGCTCAAGTTGTACAGCATTAGTCTCTAGCAAAAAGTGCCCAGGCCCTGAGTTTAAACCCCAGAACCATCACACACACAGACACACAGACACACACACATGCATGTGTGCACACACACATATGCCTTCAATAAAATATATAATAACAGCAATTATAAAATAAATTTGACAAAAATTTAAATGATCTCATACTTTGGCTGAAGAAACATTAGTAATAAGTAACTAAAAATTAACCAAAAATAAATAATAATAATAATAATAATAATAATAATAATAATCTGAAGCCAAGCATCAGTGGCTCACACTTATAATCCTAGCTAATCAGGAGGCTGAGATCTGAGGATCATAGTTCAAAGCCAGTCCAGCAAGAAATCTGTGAGACTCATCTCCAATAAAATACTCAGATAAAAAGCCAGAAGTGGTGCTGTGGCTCAAGTGGTAGAACACTAGCTTTGAGCACAGAAAGGCTCAGGGACAGTGCCCAGACCCAGAGCACTTCAAGCCCCAGTACTGGCAAAAAAAATTTTGAGGCAATTATTATCTCTAGGGAGAACAATGAGGAGTTAAATAGAATGAAACAACATGGCTTAGCTGATAAAAAGAAAGACTTGCACATTTATATTTATAAACACGAAGTATTATGATATGACTATGCTGAGAGGACAAAAAAATTAAATGTAGATGATGATAAGAAACACAACCCTTATTTTTCATAATAATTAATCAATGGATAATAGCTAAAATTAGCAATACAGCACGTATTTCTGTATAAAGAAGGAAGTACATACCAGAAGACTTAGTTAAAATTTTTAAATAGTTATTGATTTTGAGGAACTGATAGAAGATAACTATACCTTTCTTTTTGGTTGCTTGTTAAACTAAAAAATATAACTTACTGTTGTGGTGCTGGAGATCTAACCCAGAACCTCATACTTCATAGGCGAGTATGAGCTATCTCCTCAACCTAAAGATGCCATTTTTAATGTGAAATTCAAACATACATACATAAAATTTGAGGAAACAGTACAATGAACTCTTTCATTATGATCCCTCAGGTTTAGCAATTAGGATGATTTTTTCATATTTGTTTCATGTAAACATTGCTAAAATTTTTCAATATTTTGAATATACATGATAAATTAATGATATCATTACTTCAGAAGCATGTAACTGATATGGAGAACAGGAAGAGGTGAAGAAAGAGAATATTTTTCTCTTTTGAGCTGATTTATTAATTTTTAAATTATATTTTTATGATCTTTAAGTAGTTGTACAAAGGAGTTACCATTCAACAAATCAGTTTGTGGAAGTGGTGCTGTAGCTCAAGTGGTAGAGCGCTCGCCTTGAGCTAAAGAGCTGAGGGACAGCGCCCAGGCCCAGAGTTCAAGCCCCACGACCGACAAAAAAAAACAAATCAGTTTGTGAATACAGTGCATTTTGATCAGTATCACCCCTTTGATCATTCTCCCCCATTCCTCCCAACACAAATTCCAAACTCTCCCCTTATATTTAAATTGTTATTTATTTTATTTTATTTTACTTTTGGTCAGATGTAGGCCTGTGTGCCATCCCTGAGATTTTTTGCTCCAGACTAGCACTCTACCTCTTTGAGCCACAGCAATATTTCAAGTTATCTGGTGATTAATTGGAGATGAATCTCAGGGACTTTCTTGTCTGGGCTTGGCTTTGAATTTGATCCTCAGATCTTAGCTCCCTGAGTATCTAAATTTAGGCATGAGCCACTGGAGCCCAGCTCTTTAATTATCATCTTACATACTTATTCAATGCAATGTTATAAACACTTTACAATCATTTAATCCTCACAGCAACTCAACTAAGTGAAGACTATCCCTATTAGATAGAAGAGAGTTGCCTATCATTTGAATTTTTTTCAGTGAGAAACTGTTCTCCATTGTGTGTGTGTGTGTGTGTGTGTGTGTGTGTGTGTGTGTGTGTGTGTGTGTGCATGCGTGCGTGCGTGCATATCAGTACTTGGGCTTGCATTCAAGCCTAGCTCTTTTTCTCATCTTTTTCTGTTCATCACTATTGCTCTACCATTTGAGCCACACCTATACTTCCAGCTTTTCGTCCCTTAATTGGAGATAAGAATTTCATAGACTTCTTTACCTGTGCTAGCTTCAAATCGTGATCCTCAGATCTCAGTCTCCTGAGTAGCTAGCCTGGTTGCTCACACCTACAATCCTAGCTACTCAAGAGGCTGAGATTTGAGGATCACAATTCAAAATCAACCCAAGCAGGAAAATCCATGATACTCTTATCTCCAATTAACTACCAAAAAAGCTATAAGTGGGGTTGTGGCCTAAGTGGTAGAGAGGTAGCTTTAAGCAAAAAAGTTCAGGGACAATGCTCAGGCCTTAAATTCAAGCCCCAGGACTGACACACATGCACACATGCACACCCCCCACCACATATATATATCTATAGATATAGATATAGATAATATTTTCCTGATCTCAAGCTGGGTGCTGGTGGCTTATGCCTTTAATCCTAGCTACTCAGGAGGCTGAAATGAGCATCACAGTTCAAAGCCAACCAGGGCAGGAAAGTCCATGAGACTCATCTCCAATTAACCACCAGAAAACCAAAAATGGTGCTGTGGCTTAAGTGGTAGACTGTTCATCTTCAGCTGAAGATCTCAGGGATAGCATCCAGGCCTAGAGTTCAAGCCCCACAGCTGACAACAACAACAAAAAAATTCCAGGTCTCATATAATTCTTAAGGTTTTTTTTAAACATGTTTTTCTTTCTCTAGTATAAAAGTCTTAGTTCTTACAATGATACTTCAAAAACAAAATCATGATATAGTCTATTGTTAATAATGTGTTCTCCAGCTGGGAATATGGCTTAGTGGTAGAGTGCTTTACCTGGCATGCATGAAGCCCTAGGTTCAATTCCTCAATACCACATAAGCAGAAAAAGCCAGAGGTAGTGTTGTGGCTCAAGTGGTAGAAATCTAGCCTTGTGCAAAAGAAGTTCAAGGACAATGCCCAGGACTGTTCAAGCCCCAGGACTGGTGAAAAAAAAAAACAAAAAAGTTCTGAAACGTATTCCAGTTTAGGTAATAAATTTTACAGTCACTCTACACATAAGATTCGATGTTTTGAGTCCTCACCATCAAGGGTTGCCCTCCTCTGGACATTACTCTTCAGCGTTCTTGGCCCTAAATTTAGAAAAATATAGGGCCTGGTGGAACCATTGACCTTTTTTATTCCAAGATTTCTGCAGCTACTGAGGCAGCCTGGGAGTCACTGTGCCACACAATTGACTCACAATGAATTTGCTGTCAAATAAACTCAGCCTTTTTCATGGGATCCATTCCTAAGCCAGGGTTCCCAGCCCAGCATTTGTACTTGCAATCCTCTTCAGACCTGCCTTTAGGACTCCATATCTATCCTCTCTAAATGTCATTTGTTCATGTAGGAGCGTCGTTCCAGCCTGCCAAGATCATTTCAAATCTCAATTCTGTCATTCAACCTATTAGCCATGCTGTTAACTCTTGGTGTCATCTCAAAGTGTGATGAGCTGGACATCTACATCTTCATCTAAGTCGCTAAGAGAATTCTTCATCACATGGCTTAAAGACCTCCTACTGGCATGATATAAAAATCCAGAACCTCTTTGGCTGCAGTGAAGTGTCAGCTATGGATCCTCTAAGTAGAGTTATCATTTATATATTTACTTTAATTTTATGGTTTAGTGTGTATATGCATGTGTGCATGTGTGTGTGTGTGTGTGTGTGTTTGTGTGTGTGTGTGTGTGTGTGTGTGTGTGTGTGGTTCTGGAGTTTGAACTAAGGGCCTTGTGTTTGTACCACTTGAACCATGCCCCCATTTTATATCCCAATTTCATTCAATACATATGTCTCACAGAAATATTCTTCTGCTGCTTAATAGGGAGAACAAGAACAATATTTGTATTTCCCAAACTCAGTTTGGTATTATACACATAATGATTTACAGGAAGAATTCCAAGTTACATTTCCAGTAGAATGGGTAGGGTGTCAGAATCACGTGTAGATAAGGGCAGGTCAGTCTGGAATGTGGCCCATACCAAGAAAGGCCTCAAGGCTGCCAAATGAGCAACCATTTGTTGTGAAGATGTTCATTGTTTGGTACTCAGGAAGCAATGTTTTCAGCACTTTACTTCCTAATACAATAATTTGTTATTTATTTATAGGCATTTGCTGTGCTTTAGTTACATTTTAGAAAATCAGTTGAAGGATTTGAGTTGACACACAACCTGTTATTATCTTTCCCATCTGAAATAGTGGAAAATGGGCTGCAGTTAGTATTCTCACATAGAACATGTGATCTGAATGAATGGACTTAAGAAGGAAAATGTCTACATATCAACAGCTGAATGTATAAATAAAACATGGCATATATACTTAATGGAATGTCATTCAGCTATAGAAAAGGATGAATTTCTGATATATGCTCCAACATGAATGAACCTTAAAAGTAGTAGGCTAAGAAAAAAAATCCTGACACAAAATGATAAATATTGTTGATGTCAGTGGGTCCTGTTTATAATCCTAGCTATTCAGGAGGCTGATATCTGAGGATTGAGGTTTGAAGCCAGCTGATATAGAAAAGTCTGATACTCTTGTCTCCAAAATAAGCAGCAAGAAACAGGGCTGGCTGGGCCCAGTAATCCTTGCTACTTAGGAGTCTGAGATCAGAGGATCACAGTTCAAAGCCAGCCCAGACGGGAAAGTCCCTGAGACTTAGCTCCAATTAGCCACCAGAAAAACAGAAGTGGAGCAATAGCTCAAAGTGGTAGAGCCCTAGCCTTGAGCAAAAAAGCTCAGGGACAGTGCCCAGACTCTGAGTTCAAGCCCCACAACTTATAAAAAAGAGGGCTGGAGGCATGGCTCGAGTCAAGCAAACAGCTGAGCAAACAAGTCAAGCAAGCAAGAGGTTCTAAATTTAAATTCCTCTGCTGGCAAAAAAAAAAAAAGAGAGACAAACATATGATTATATCTAGAATAGGCAAATTCGTAGAGACAAAAACTAGAACAGTTATTGGGAGCTACTAGGAGAGAGAAAAATGAGATGTTACCACTTAATGGATAGAGTTTTTGTTTGGAGCAAAGAAAATATTTTTGAAATAGTAGGAATAGATGCACAATGCTGAGAATGTAATAAATACAACTGAATCACGCTGATTAAAATGGTAAGAATCTAACATAGAGGGTGTTCTTTCATTGTTGTTTTTAATTCTTTCTTTCTTTTTTTTTTTTCTGTCCTGGGCTTGAACTTGGGGCCTGGGCACTGTCCCTAAGCTTCTTTGCTCAACGTTAGCACTCTACCACTTTAGCCACAGTGCCACTTCCAGCTTTATCTATTTATGTGGTACTGAGGAATCAAGCCCCGGACTTCATGAATGCTAGGCAAGCACTCTACCAGCCACATTCTCAGCCTGTAGTATAGTTTTACCACAATAAAAAAAGAAAAAAGTACTATTTGAAAAAAAATTGACTGATAAAGAATACATCCATATAGAAGAATCCAGGGATAATCTTGTTTTGTTGGGATGTTTTTTGTGCTGCCTTTTGTTTTTCTGGTTCTTGAACTCAGGAACTTGCACACGTGCTCAGATTTTTCTGCTCAAAGCTGTTGCTCTGCCACTTGGGCCATGCCTCTAGTTTTAGTATTGTCCTATTATTTCCCTTGAAAGAAAAAGAACACACACACACACATACACACACATACATACACACACGACCATGTTTTGTTCCATAGTCTGCTTTTCTCATTCAACAGCATACTCTGTCAAGCTGTTTGTGCTAAGACTTTCAGCTTCCCACTTTGCAGCCTTATCTAGGATAGATATGCACAGGGTCTGCTGAGCCATCACCTCTCAGGAATTTTACCAACTTCTGCTTTTCCCGAGCTCTCACCCTTCAGATGTCACGCAGTATGTTGGCAATCTGACATCCTCCTTGGTCACTCTTGCTTCCTCCCCAGGTAGATAGATCCAAAGCCTCCACCAACATGGACCCCTGAGGGAACCTTCCAGGCAGTCACACTGATATGCCCTTGTGCTCCTCTTCTTCACACATATACAGCCTCAGAAACATTTCTTGCATTACTGTTTCTAAAATCAAAAAGCATGGACAATCATGACCAAGATTATTCAATCCTCACATAAACTACTATGTGACCATTAACAATGTTAATATACATTACACAACTGTATTCAATGGCATGAAAAATTGAATGGGAAAAAATTTCAAAGTAATACATCTTATGTAATTCCATTTTTGCATCAAAAAACACACAAAGGGTTAAAACTAAGTATTATGGTACATGCTTGCAATCCTAACACTAGAGTGGCTGAGGAAGGAGGATGGAGAGTTTGAAGACAGTCTTGGCTACATAATGAGATCAAGCCAGAACAGAGGTTTGAACTCAAGTGCTTGCTTGGTTGCTTGCTCACTTCTGGCATTCTACCACTTGAGCCATGCCTCCAGACTAACTTTTTGTAGATTCATTGGAGACAGAGCCTAACAAGAGGGCTTTTCTGCCCATAATCATCATATCCCAGCTTCCTTGGCTGGAAAATTAATCTATTACCGTGTATGAGCACTAAATAATGTGGGTGCATATTAATAACCAATGTAGTTTCACCAAGAATCAGATGTTCAATGGAGAAAGTTATCAAAAATAAATAAATAAATAAAAAGATGGGTGTATGTTCAAAAAGAAATTTCTAGACTTGTCCCAGGACTCCATCCTAGACTCTTCCTCTTCCCTGTTTTTGTTAATTACCTCCAGGCTTACCAGACCACCAGAAATTTTAAAACATAAAATATGTTAAATAACAGAAGACAATATTAGGGCTTCACAGACACCTTGAATAATAGGGCAAAATTAATATGTTGATATTTAAGGGAAGTCCTGTATTTGTTTTAGAAATCAATTGTGCCAGTACACTGTGAAGGATTCATGCTTTGCCAGTGGCTCATAGGAGAAAAAGCAGGATTTTTTTTTAACCATGGTCTTAACATTGATCCACAAAGCCAACTGGCTATTAAATATCTAGGACATAGCTGAGCATGGCTGTGTCCTCCAGCTCCTCAGGAGGCCTCTAGACCAAGACCAGACTGGGCAAAAGCATGAGACCTTATTTAAGAAATAAAACTAATAGTAAAAGGACCAAGGGTGAATATAAGTGGTTGTTAATCCCAGGTGGGGTAAGGGATGGAACTGGATAGGTAGTTTGTACCTCTCCTGGATCCCAGGATAGGCTAGAAAAGCACTGTCCTCTAAGAGGACCCTGTTCCCACACAGAGCTATCAGGGCAGACTGCAGGTGCCAATAATGATGTACACAATTTCTGCATCATTGGTTTCAAGGCAGACCACATAATTTTTTTTGCGCCAGTCCTAAGGCCTGACCTCAGGGCCTTGGCACTGTCCCTGAGCTTCTTTTGCTCAAGGCTAGTACTCTACTACTCGAGCCACAGCAGCACTTTCAGTTTTTTCTGTTTATGTGGTACTGAGGAATCAAACCCAGGGCTTCATGTATGCTAGGCAAGCACTCTACCACTAAGCCACATTCCCAGCCCTGACCACATAATTTATCCCCTCATTTACAGAGTGGTCAACCAAGGTCCAAAAGATGAAAGGAGGGTCTTCTACATGATACTAGCAAGTTTATACAAGAACTAGACAACTCTCAACTCTCCTAGATGAAAGAATGTATGTATGTATGTATGTATGGATGGATGGATGGATGGAAGGATGGATGGATGAATAATATACATAAACAAGGATAAAGTACTGGAGGGGCAACAGATGAGATTGGGGACACACATTTCATTTCCTTTGAGGCATCAAGGAGGAATTCATCACAGTGATGTTTTTCTATTGACTTACACCCAGGGTCTTTGTGCTCAGTATATACAGGAAAGTGCACATGCCACACTTGCAAAGGCTCTGACTTAACCCCACATTCTCTCCTCTCTGCCATAGGGAACAGGGAAAGCATTGTGTAGCCTTTGCCCCCTCTGTGGATATTCCATTCTCTTTCCAAGATCCCTCCTCTAGGAGCCCTCTGGAATGGAGAAAGCAATGAAAGATCCCTCCAAGCTTCAGCAACCCCTGCTCAAAGTTCAGTCCTGGGAAGTTATCCTAAACTATGCTAAAGGAGCAAGATCCCAGGCCAAGCTCCCAGTATACACCACTCTACCCTCTGACTCCGCAAAAGCTTCCGTGCCTTTGGCCACTCATTACCTCTCTTCAATCCATGTCTCCCTCAGACCCCAGATCCCCAAGTCTCTTCCCCTCCCTCAAGATTCTCTGTCATTATATCTGGAAAGTGAGACTTGTGCATCATCATTAATGGACTAAACAGCAGGGTCAGCGAGGCAGGTAGCAGTAAATGCGGCAATTACAGCCGCCCCTCCATTCCAGTGCCTTCGCTCCCAATCCATCTCCCCTCATCACCGGGCGGTGCTGAGCCGGCCCTGCCTTCATTACATTAATCAGGTTAATTCCAAGTTAGAGTCCACATTCTAATCAAAAGGCAGTCCACAGGGGTGGGGTACTGCAGAAAGAGGGAATCCTTTTCCTCTCGAGGAACAGGGGCTGACAGGAGGGCCCAGGCCTGGACACTAGCAGTCTAGCCTCCAGGGCGCCATCTCTTCCAATGGATGCCCTCAACTCTGTCAGGGTCTTGATCCTGAGACCTCTTTTGCATCCTAGATTCAAGTCAGGGCTAAAGCTCTGATATACCATTAGAAGCAGGAGAGAGTCCAATTCCCTGTCATTCTAAACAGAGCAACTACACCATCAAGTTCTTTTCCTTTCTTGGGCATTGTTGGCAAGATTGTACTTAGAGTCACATTGTAGTCTGTATGAGTGATGCACATCAGAGAGCCAACACTGGAACTCAAAGAGCTCATTGAGAGGATACAGAGAACTATCTTGATCTATTGTAAGAATTATAATCACAGCATTCTCAATAACTAAGAACCTCCCACTAAGTCACCTATTAAAGATTTTACTATCTCTATACAGCCACACGGAGGTCCCCTGAAAGACAGACCACAGCCTGACCCCGCAGCCTGGCTTTATATCCTACAGGAAGAGCTCCACAGAAGAAAACTTTCTCTTGCCTTTTCCAGATTCTAACGTATATCTGCATTCCTTGGTTTGTGGCTCCTTCCTCTATTTTCAAGGACAGTGGCATATCATCTTCAAGTCACTGACCCTGACCCCTTTGCCTCCTTATTAAAATATAAGAACTCTGGGGAGGACAGTGGATTCATTCAGACCCAAGATAGATTTCAGTAATATAATGTATTTAGATTCTTCTAATTAGGATATAGAAATTGGGATGGACATTGTTTAGTTTACTATAAACTACGAAGTCAAATTTATCTACAAGTCCAATTAATTCTGTACTTGCAAGATAGCCCTGCCCGAGAACTTGCCACAATGTGGCAGATTCTTCCATTGTTCTTAGCATCTCTTCCTCTTGGCCCACTTCTTGTATCAGTGCAGGTAATCCAGGAGAAAGGATGGCATGGCCCTGATAGCAACCTTCAACCAAAGAAGACCTCACTCCTTAGAAAAGTGATCAGCCTTGAATCCTTTTGAAAGCACAGTGTACATGCCTTTTTTAAAAAATCCCCAAAGATAGAGTTTCAGATACCTACAGTAGCACCTAGCTTTATTCTCTTTCACTCCCTGGGATCACCTCCCAAATACACTTTCTTCCCCTAAACACTTGAATTAAGCTCTCTAGTCAAACTAAGAACAAAGAATGTTAGCTGAAAATCTGACCAAGTTCTCATCCTTAACAAAGACAGTCAATAATTCTTGGCCTTGGGTTAAAGTACTGTACTAACTTAAGTGTTGGTATTTAAATCCAACTCAGGTCTCCGATCTCTTGGATGACACCATCCACTCATCCTATACACATGACATGCCCACTTCTGCCACGGAGGTTCACATCCCTAGCCTTTCTCCCCCCCTTACCCCCCCCCCCCCGGTCATGGGGCCTGACCTCTGGGCCTGGGCACTGTCCCTCAGCTCTTCAGCCCAAAGCTAGCATCTAGCATTGAGCTACAGCGCCACTTCCAGCTTTTTCTGCTTATGTGGTGCTGAGGAATCAAACCCAGGGCCTCATGCACTCTACCAGTGAGCCACCTTCCCAGCCCCACACCCCTAGTCTTGACTCTTGCTGAGAGCACGAGGGTCAAGATCCTGCCACTGGACACTGTTATGTGGAGGTCTCCTAGCACACCTCAAACTCAATAGCTCTAAAAACTGAACTCTTAGAAATATTCTCTTCTCTTTTTCTCTCTGTTTTGCCTGATTTTCCATCACCTTTCCCTGTTTTTCTTTAAATTTTTCCAGCCTCATATAATGAGTGATTCAAGCTTTTGTCCTTGACCCTCCTCATTCATTTCTCTTTTTTTTCTTCCTTCCTTCTTCTTTTGTTCTTTTCTTTCTTCTGACTTTTTTCTTCTTTTTTTTTGGGAGGGGGGTCAGTCATGGGGCTTGAACTCTGGGCTTGGGCACTGTCCCTGCACTCCTCAGCTCAAGGTGAGCACTCTACTGCTTAAGCCACAACACCGCTTCCAGTTTTCTAGTGGTTTATTGGAGATAAGAGTCTCATGGAATTTCCTGTCCCAGCTGGCTTTGAGCCAAGATCCTCAGATCTCCACCTCCTGAGTAGTTAGGATTATAGGCGTGAGCCACCAGCGCCCGGCTTCTTCTGACTTTTTTTGGGGGGGGCCTGAACTCTGGGCCTGGGCACTGTTCCTCAGCTCTTCAGCTCAAGGCTAATGCTCTACCACTTGAGCCACAACGCCACTTTCGGCTTTTTTCTTTTCGTTTATGTGGTGCTGAGGAATCGAACCCAGGACCTCATGCATGCAAGGCAAGCGCTCTACGACTGAGCCACCTTCCCAGCCCTTCTTCTGACTTTTTGAGACAGTTCTTACTTTGTAGCACAAGCTGGCCTTGAACTTACAATCCTCCAATTTCAGCCTCCCCAGTGCTAAGATTATAGGCATATACCATCATATCTGGCCCTAGCTACTTTTTTTTTTCTTTTATGCAGTGTTGGAGATCAAACCCAGGGCTAAACAAGCACTATTACTGAGTTTACACACACACACACACAAACACACACATTTTCTTGATCTGAATACATTCAGAGGTATCTCCTCTACTCCTGGGACATTGTTTTGACCTCTATATGCTGAAAATTCTCCTTTCTGCCTGTAAGTATTCCTTTCTGCTGACCTTTAGTTTCTTATTCATCTACTTTCTGGATATTCAACACAGATGTCCTAGGACAGTTCAAACTTACTTAAAGACTCAGTTTAAGACTGAACGAAGTCTTGCTCTCTCTGTTCTATTCTAGCTCTCTCTGTTCTATTCTAGCTCTCTCTCTCTGTTTGTTTCTAGCTCTCTCTGTTCTTTTCTTGCTCTCTCTGCTCTTTTCTAGCTCTTTTCTCTCTTTTGCCAGCCACGTGGAGTGCCAACCTTGCCTGGTCCCAGCAGGTCTATACCACGTGAGTGCTGGTGCAGTTCTTACTTGGTTCCAAGGGACAGCTGCTGCCCACTGCCTTCTCTGGGAGGGGACCAAATTCCAGCCTTTTACCCCTATTGTCGATGCCCCTTGTCAGCAGGAAGTAGCCAAAGAGAATCCGTGCCCTATTTCATGATTATTAAAAGGCTGGAATGTAAGGTCCGCCCCTGGATGGCCAGCAGACTCCACCCTCCTCGCAGCAAAGTCTCCACCCAGTACCTACATTACCTAGGCAACTGGGACACCTGGAAGAGGTCACATCTGAATTTGATGTGGCCACACCTTTGCCTGCCCATACCCTACATAAGGCCTAGCCCAGGCCCAGACACTCTTGCTGCTCTTTTCTTGCTCTCTCTGTTCTATTCTAGCTCTCTCTCAGTTCTTTTCTTGCTCTCTCTCTTTCCCAGCCATGTGGAGTGCCAACCTTGCCTGGTCCCATCAGGTCTACCCCTTACCTGAATACCACATGAGTGCTGCTGTTCTTACCCCTCTTTCTGCTCTTTTCTAGCTCTTTCCTCTCTTTCCCAGCTCTCTCTCATTCCCAGGCCTTTCCCAGGCACGTGGAGTGCCACCCTTGCCTGGTCCCAGCAGGTCTACTGAATAAACCTACCCCTTACCTGAAAGAAAAAAAAAAAAAAAGACTGAACGAAGGCTTACACCTGCAATCCTAGCTATGCAGGAAGCAAAGGTAGGAGACTCATGGTCAAGGCCAGTCAGGACAAAAATGCACGAGACCCTATCTAAAAAATAGCTAAAGGAAAAAAAGACGCTTAGAGGTATGGCTCAAGTGGTGGAGCACTTGTTGGCAAGGCTCTGGGATTAAATCCCATTACTGCCTAAATAAATAAATAAATAGGCACCCTCAGTCCCCAATTCAACCTTCCTCCATTATGTCCCTTAAAGGAATCACCCACTACCTAGCTGTCCAAAACCCTCCAACATCTTCCTTCCTGCCTCCCTCCCTAAATCTTTCCCAACATACTAATCTGTTCCCTGTTCCTTCTTTCCTCAGACTCTCATAATATCTCCCCTACATTATGCAATGGCGTAAACTATTTTTCCTTGCCTTCTCCAATCCATTTTCCACCAAGCAACCAGAGCCATCTTTCTAACACTCAAAGCTGAAAGATAGTCCCCATTCAATACCCTACAGGAAACAATCCATATTTCTTAGCATCATCTGGAGTTTTTTTTGCTCTGAGGTCTGGTCTTTTGGGCAACCCCACTTCTTTTTATGCTGCACATAGTGTTAAATCAGGCTGGAATATTATTCTTATATTCCAACCTAGCAATCTCTTCTTTATTTAGAAGCATTTTTTTAATGGTATGGTAATGGGGGCCAAACTTACAAGCTTTGCACTTGCACTCTACCACTTGAGCCTCGCCTCCAGGCAGACCAGCTTTTTTTTCTGGTTATTTTGGAAATGGAATCCTTTAGACTTTTCTGCTCATTCTGGTTTTAAACTGTGATCCTCCTGATTTCAGTCTCCTGTGTAGCTAGGGTTACAAATGGGAGCCCACTGGCACCCAGCTTGCTTTGACTATTTTCAAAGCAGGGTCTCACACGTTACACCTAAGCTGTGATCCTCCTACTTGTGCCTCCCTGTAGCCAGGATCATGAATCACTATATCAGCCATTGGTTGAAATGGAATCCCAAGAATTCTTTTATTTTTATTTACTTATTTTTTTAATTTTTAGCTCAGGATGATCTCAAAATGCAATACCCTGATCTCTGCCTCTAAAATAGCTAGGATTACAGGCATGAAACTCTGAATTCAGAAAAATAAAATTTTAGGGCTGGGAAGGTGGTTCAGTGGTGGAGCACTTGCCTTGCATGCATGAGGTCCTGGGTTCGATTCCTCAGCACCACATAAGCAAAAAGAAAAAAGCCAGAAGTGGTGCTGTGGCTCAAGTGGTAGAGTGCTAGCCTTGAGCTGAAGAGCTGAGGGACAGCGTCCAGGCCCAGAGTTCAGCCCCCATGACCAGACCCAAAACAAAAAATAAATAAATAAAATTTTAAAAACTTAGTTTTTTCCAGAATGGTATCACCAAAGCAACCTACGTAATCCTTGCAAGAGCCATGATGTCATTTACCGGTTGGTCTCCTTTATTAGACTGAATTCTTGAGGGCAATGATCCTGTTACAGTGTCCCATAGCATTGTGCCAGGCTGGTGGCAACAATTCATTTAGTGCTTCTTGAACAAATGAACTAATAGCTATGCAGCCCCCGCACAGGGTAACTCTTACTTATGTAATGACACATATACAGCCACTGTATTCATGGTTACACAGGCAGTGACAGTCATTGTCTGTCACTCACAGGGTCATTCCAATGCACGAGGCATCTTTGACAGTCCATCACATGCCTCTAACGTCACAAACCTACAACCAGACACCAGCATTTACCCACATACCCTCCTCCATGTCAACCAAATCACTCAGTCATACCCACGCAAACATGCACAGTCACAAACTCCCACATGGCCGAACACACACAAACTTACACACAGAGCCACACACGCACAGCCACGCACACAGCTCCAAACACCTCCAGGGCACACTTCATCTCCAATTGTGAGCAAATGCTGTTGGTTTTCATTAATCTGCAGACTCTGTGTTTGCCAGTCCCTCTGGCTCCCCTCTCCCTCTTCTCCACTCTCTCTCTCTCTTTCTGCTCCGAGGCAGGTGAGCGCATCAATTTTCTCCTCGTCTGTGGCAGTTAAATTAAATGGAATCGGCCTGATTGCTGAAAATCAAAGGGAAGGCTGATAAAGCAATTAAATCCCTCTAATTCCTCGTCCTGAAAGGTGCAGCGGCTCTGAAGCTAATTAACTTCATAATGAAAATCCTTCTTCACCCTTTTAGGTTCTTCTCCCCAGGTCTCCTCTCCTCTCCTTCTCTCCTTCTGGGGAGAAGCTGGCAACTGAGGAAGCGCTGGATCAGCAGCATTAAAAGTCAGAACCCTGAAGAGGTCTCAGGGGGGTTCTCCTGTGCTCCAGAATCCATTGTCCTCTCTCAGTGCTCCCCCACTCAGCCCCCTACCTCCTACACCCAGTTGCCTGTTAACTTTGCAGTTGTATTATTCATACCTAGCCATACAGTTCTATGGAGCACCCAGCACTTACGGCAAACACAGACCAGCGTCACCTTGTCAGTCCTCCCTGATACCAAGTCTGTCTCAGTCTCCAGTGGTACCCAATATACTCTTTCTCTTTCTTTTGCTCTCTCTCTCTCTCTCTCTCTCTCTCTCTCTCTCTCTCTCTCTCTCTCTCTCTCTCTCTCTCTCTCTCTCTCTCTCTCCATACCAGCTTATTCTAATATGCCTATAATTTTGACCACTTAGTTTGTGCCCAGAACTATACTAAGCACTGGAGCTACTATGAACAGGAACAAAAGCCAAGCTGTACCCCAGCACACTTCCTCATCTGTAGGTAGAGACAGACAAGCAAAAAGCCAATCACTTTATGAGCCAATAAGGCTTTTTTTTTCCCTTTTATTTATTTAAGCAGTACTGGTGTTTGAACTCAGTGACTTGCACTTGCCAGGATGGCTCTCTACCATGGAGGCCCAATAAAGCCTTTCTAAAGAGAAATTGTCTTATGCTGGTTATGTAGCCCAGTGGTAGAAAGATCTGACTTGGTGTCTTTAGGCTGCTATGACAAAATACCATAAAACACAAGAGCATATGCACAGCTGATGGTGGGTGAGAGCAAGGGCTCACCAAGGGCTGGGAGTTACTTTGGAAAGGTAGCTCTGGGACATGTGAGACCTAACATCTCCTCCTGGGACATGGCACCTAACATCTCCTCCTTACCTCCCTCTTCACCCACTCTCATGACTTCTGGCCCCACCTTTCCTTTAATGACTGTGAATCCATAAGGGGAGAGGGTATCTTGTCTCATTTGCTACCACTTCCTCAGCCCCATCTATCATAGCTGTTCAGTGGGTATCTGTTGGATTATATACAAAGAGTGACTCCCAAAGCTACATCCCCAAACTCTAGGCCCTGGTTTTCCCAAGACTCACATCCTGGTTTTCTGCTTCCAATGGAATGTTTTCACATGGACATTTCCATCTCACATTTGCCATGGGCAAAACCAAACTCAATCCTTCCTCTACCTCTGCCCCAACTCTGCTTCTCTTCAAAGGTTCCCATGTTAGCAAATGGCACCATCAGTCTCATAATCTCATTTATAACCAAGCTAATGTCTTGGGTGTCTATCATGGCTGCTCCCCTCTCTCCTACCCTTCCCCCATTCCCAGCCAGTCTCTACTCCTATTCATTCCTTCTTCTCCTTAGATTCCCTTCTTCCCCCTCCCACTTCACTACCCAGTTATCACCTGTCATTGTCTCTCTCAATGATTTCCTGACTGGTCTGTGCTTTGTATCTCAGCCACCTCCAATCTATCCTCCAAAGCAGGAAATGACTACACCATTCATCTGCTGAATGTCTACAGAGCAAAGGCCAAACTCTTCTGCCAGCCTATGGGATCCTCCTACAGCTACAAACACCCTGAACTCACGCCATAGTGTCTTGACTCATGCCCTATCTCTGTGTAGAATGCTCTTCTCTGAACTCTACCACCCCAGCTTCTCCTCCACTGCCTCATTTACTTTACAAATCCTACAATGCATTTTGCATTGAGCAAGATTTTTTTTTGTTTTGGTTTTGGGTTTGTTTTTTGTTTTCTCATAGTGCTGAGGTTTGAACTCTGGGCCTTACCTCTGCTGTCACAAGAATCATACTCTATGCCTGCTTTTGGCCAGTTATTTTTAGAGATGGAGTCTAATCCGTTGAACCTCCACCTTCAAGATCTCAAGAAAATGTTGGGCTGGGAACGTAGCTCAGTGGTAGAGCACTTGACTATATGTGCAAAGCCCTGGGCCCAATTCCTAGCACAAGAAAGGAGAGGAGAGGAAAAAAGAGAAGAGGGGAGGAGAGGAGAGATTTTAATATAGCAGAGACTCCCTTCTCCATAAATCTTCCTCCTAGATCCTTTGGGGCCTTATTAGACATCTATATCTGTTTGCACATTTGTCTCCCTTACATGGTGAAAACAGGAAGGACAGAAGTCCATAGCATCTTGTTCATATTAGTTAGCACAGTGCTTGGTTTATCTAATGTGCCTCATGATTGCTTAATGAATGAATGACCAAATGGCCTGAGAAGAAGCTGAGGATCTTTCCCGTGGTTAGATGTTTGGAGCACTTGCTGTAGAAGAGAAGACCAGCCATGCCCCTTCCTTCATAGAGCATTATTACATTCCCAATCACCTCCCCTGGATCTCTTTGCCATGAAGAATCCTGCTGGTTTGAGGGAAATGCTGTCAAGAGAATTTGCCAAATGGAGAGAGGCACACTGGGGCCTGTACTCAGCACCAACCCAACTTTGATTTGTAACTCTAAAGATCCTCAGAGATGTGGCCAGGAACACAAGAAGAAGAAAAAATGATGGGAGGAGCAGAAATGTGGAATAAAAGCAGAAACTAAAAGAAGCAAATATCATGAGGATATAGGGAGAGACAGTACCAGAGATATAAGGAAGTTAGAGGAGCAACAAGATTCCAAGCCCAGCTCAAGAGCCTTAACCCACTGCTGGGATTGGGAGACAGAGATCCTGAGGAAGGGGAGAGAAAAGCAGGCTCCCAATCCTCCCTCCGCAGGTGCCAGCTCCCATCTTGGGTAGCTGCCCCTCCCCATTCCAGAGCCAGCGGGCAGTACCCAGCAGGGGGTAGATGAAGCTGCAGCATGAGTGATGGGCACTGATTTGGACCCAGATTCATTGCTTGTGGGGGCTGGCACGGCTCTGACATTGGGAAGGGAGTGGGCAGGCAAGCCAGGCTGGATTGGCAATAGGGAAAAGGGTGTCTCTATAGAGGAAACCCTGGCTTTCTTCTCTGAGGCTCCAGAGGACAGGAGACTTAAAAGAAGACCCAAATGAGTCCTAGTTTCTATTCGAAGATGGCAATGTGGGTACACATCTGTGCGGCCTAGACATCTATCTAGGCCTACTGTTCCCAGCATAGTATACACAGCAACAACAAACTTGTGTGAGATGGCTGCGTGCCCACACTCAGCAACACTACCTACTGTGTGTCACCGCCCATCCGAAACATTTATTCACATTCAGCCACACCTCACACAACCCTGAACCCCAAGTCCCCGCAGATCCTTCATATACCACAGCCACACACTACCACTCACCACATCGCCACCCAAACTCATGCATATCCATAAGGCACAGTCCTGCTAGACAAAAGACATAGTGCCAGCAACACGTATGTACACTCTCTCGCCGTGGCAATTCACACATAAGACCACTAACAATCTCCCAGACACCTTCATACATAAACACAAGCCGATGAGTATGCATGAACACACATACCCAAAGACACTGTTGAAGTCTGGCAAAAGTGGTAGGGATAGCTCCATAACTCTGGATCTCTATCTTAAAGAGAGCAAAAGATTGTCAGGTTACTGGATTTGTAGAGACAGGTCTATGACCACAGCCCTAGTGGAGAGGCACATAGTGAGGGCAGACATAGGGTTCAGATCTCTTCAGGACAAATCTTCTGTCCCAGATGTCTTGGGCTCCACCCACATGGTCTCAAGAAGTCCAAGGCCCTGCCAGGGTCTAATCCCTTTCAATCCTTACAGTCACACCCCCCCCCTCCCTGGCCTCTCTCCTCTGAGCTCATTCTCTTTCCATCTGCATGCCTTCTCCTCCCCCCACAGACCCCCCCCCACTCCTGCCCCCCTCCCCCCGGCCTTGGTGATAAAAGAGCCAGATTGGAGCGGGTGCCACGCAGCTTCATTCCCCACCATATGGGCCCAAAAGCCAAATCGTCAGCTAAGCGATTAAATCAAGTATGTCGAACAAAATGTTATGAACTGACATTATGGGTATATAATTTTATGCCATTTGTTGCCATCTGTTTATCTAAACAGCCCCCGTTCCACACAGACATACAGACTCACACCTTCCCTGCTACCCTCCACCCAGCAGGACCCTCCACTCTAACCTGGGCCAGAGGTCAGGGACAAGAAGACATAGTACCTGAAGTTGAAGAAGTTGGGGGGGGAGCTATTCTGGGGTTTAGGAGAATCTGAAGGAAATGAGGGACCAGGAGTCCCAGAAGGGTGAGGAATAGGAATAGGTAGCAGTCAGTATTACTCATGGGCCTAAGAAAGCCCAAGCCCCTGGAGAACAGGAGGTCAAGGCATCTGAAGTTTTGAACATAAAGATTGTGGCTAGAGCCCAGTTCAGGGCCATGGACAAGGGCCAGGGGAGTCTCATTGGCCAGCCTCCAGCCCGACACGTGGCACGTGCGTGCAGTGTGTGTGTGCAGGGCAGGCATGAGAATAGCAGCTGTGCACAGCCATGGCTATAGGCACTTCCTCTCCCTGTCCTGCCACAAGCACAGCTAGGGGTGCAGAAGTTTAGGCTACATTTACTTGGGTCTCCTTAGCATAAGGTCCCAGGGCAATGTCAATGTCCAGTGGCTTAGGACCTTCTCCTCATCAGCATCAGCAGAATAACCCCTCAGTACTAGGCCTATGGTCCTTGGGAGCTCCCAATCACAGACGCTCAGTGACCCTACTTCTCCTGGCTTCTATCACTTGGCCCTTAATATATGTCTGTCCTTGTCCAATGGGTCTTTCTGTCCCCTTGTCTACTTCTTTTACCACAATAATTGTCTGTGTCTCTCTCACCTCTAGGTTGGTTTTCTGTCTACCTGTGGCTCTGTTTTTGGCCTTTCACTCTTCTGGAGGTGTAGGTTTGAACCTTGAGGCTATTCAGTTGCAGGGAGATCTCCATGAAGGGTACAGACCAGAGTAGACTGAGGAGCTGGGCCAGAGAGAGGACAAAGCAAAATATCATACACCTGAGAATCTGGTAGTGGACAATCAAGTGGCCCTGGAGCATTGAAAACTGTGGAGCTATTCCAGGAACTGGACCAAGGGTGGCTGGGAGTCAGAAAGTATAAGGAAAGAGGCAGGAACTTGATGCTAATGAAAAGCACAGGAAGACCAAAGGATGGACTGGAAAGATGGTGGGCAGCTTCTCCCCAGGTATACTCTACATCTAACACACACATACAGGGAGGCAGATCCCAGGCAAATACCCATGCCAACTCATCTCCTCACACACAGGTTGGTCCCTTTCCACATCCACACCTCAAGGTTTCTAGCACACACCTTCCCAATCTGGGACAGCATCAGTAGCAAAACAGTAGCTCTGCTCTCAGGGAGGGCAAGCTCACCTTCTGCACAGTGGTGCCCCCCCCCAGGTGTATAGACAGGATGTGCCCAGCCCCAGGTTCTGCCTCTACTTCCAAGAGGCCACTGGCATCATCCAAGACTAACATCTCTATCATTGCTGCAGTGATTGGGGGGGGGGGGAGGAGAACCCAAGGGAGAAGAGAGAAAAAACAAAAACAAAACACCCAGAACTACTCCAGATCATACTGAAGCCAAAACGGAAACTGGGAGAGAAAGAGATGAAGAAACAGAGACACGGGTCAAGGGACAGAAAGAAGTGGAGAAAGACAAAGAGAAGAATGAGACTTGAAGGCCCATGGGGAGAAAAGCGGGGGACCACAAGCGGCGCGAGGGGACGCTGGCTGCAGGCGGGGCGGGCGGGGGGCGCCCGGACCCAGAGAGCCGGGCAGGCGCGGGTGGTGGCAGCCGAGGCTGGAAAAGCTCATTTTGCTGGTAATTTACTCTCCTGCTTTTGGGCCGCTCTGCCTGCCGCTGCCGCCCGCCCGGGCTGCCTGTTCCAATATTAGATATAAACAAGTAAACTGTGTAATGGATCACATTAAGCAGGCCTTGCGTCTTGAGGCAGGATTTAATTTGCATGGCAGATTAGCTTGTCTTCCCAGCAAGGCACCCCGGGGCACCCCGAGCTGTAATAGGATCCCGCCTCTTAGAGCCCATTAAGGCAATTGAGAGCGCCTCCTAATCTCCTTCCCCGCCCTGCTCCAGAATCCCCTCCTGCTGGACGTGGGGAGGAACTTGTGATGGCCGGACACCATCTTCTGATCTTGTGTGGTACCCACATCCATCCCAGGTCCCACTGCCCGCTTAAAGTGGCAACACCAGACCCCATGGGCGACCCCTTTCCACCTCTTGCTTGGGCCTGGAACCTCAGAGATGTTGCCCTCTGCACACTTCCAACCCTACATTACTATTCTACAGTTGCCCAGATTCTCTCACTGTGCTTTTCCCCACCTCTCCAAAGTCTCCCCAGACTTCAGCCAGTGTCCTGACCCCCTAGCCGTCTCCGTGAGATTCAGAGTTAGAGCTTGTTCCATCAGTCAGTTATTTGTTGAACAGCTCTTTTGCAGAACTTTTTTTTTTTTTTTTTTTTTTGCCGGTCATGCGGCCTGAACTCTGGGTCTGGGCCCTGTCCCTCAGCTCTTCAGCTCAAGGCTAGCGCTCTACCACTGGAGCCACAGCGCCACTTCCGGCTTTTTCTGTTTATGTGGTGCTGAGGAATCGAACCAAGGGCCTCAAGCTTGCAAGGCATGCACTCTACGGCTGAGCTACCTTCCCAGCCCCTGCAGAACTTCTTATAAACACAGGATGGGAATCAGAGCAGAACTCAGAACTATGGAAATCAATGTTTAATTCACAATTTGGTTTCAAAAACTTGGGGCTAAGGTGAGTGGTTATGATGACCCTTATTTGCGGGATGCTTTAAAGATTGCAAATGGTATAGCTATTGGGTCCTTAGTCCTTAGAAGAAACTTTTCAAATCAGCCCCACTTGAAAGATGGGGAAATTGAGGTTCAGAGAGGAGAAATGACTTATTAAAGGTGTAACTGGAAAGTGGATGTTACAGGACTCAACCTAGGTCTCTTTGCACTCAGTGCAGCAGCCTCTCTGGTATGCTAGAGTAGAACAAGGCAATCTTAGGGTTAAGGACTGTATCAGAATCAAGCCAGCCAGGAGTGCCCAGCTCCTGCTCCTTACCTGGTCCAGGTAAGTGGAACCGTACCATGGTTATATTTCCCCACCTACTTAATAAGAACCATTCCTAAGTGAGCGTACTAAAAAGTTGTTAAGAGGACAAAACAGCCAAAGGCTGGTGACATCAAAAGCTAGGGTGACTAGTGGTAAACAGAGAAGGATTTCATCTGTGGAAGCACCTACCGTGTCCCCTCTGCATTGGAGAGACCCTGAATTGGCTTAAGCTGGGCTGTAGAAAAGGCTGTAGAGTCTTCTAGCAAGGAGTTGGGGCCCCGGGTGGGTGGGATGGAGCCAGGCTGGTGGAGAAGGGTCAGTCCAGCCCTACTTGGCTCACAAAGGGTCCTTGTTGTGGGTAATGGGACTCCCCTGCCAGCTTTATTTGCTGTCAGTGGCTTTTATTAAAGTCTCCAGTTTCAGACCCTCCAACCTCCAGCCATTGTGTGTGTTCCCCTTGGGCCCTGCCCCCAGCCCCTGGCTAAGCTGATTCTGAAGGGCACCCCCTGCCCTGTCTCCTGGCCCCAGCTCCCCCAGCCACCAGCCTCCCACCTCCATCTCCCAGTGGGAAGGTAGAGCAACTACACATGCAGGTTATACTTCTCAGTCTTGGCTCTCCACACCCAAACGAGTCTCATAGCTCAGATGTTGTGGATGGTGCTGGGGGTAGGGCAATGAGTCAGTCTGGGCTGACAGAATTCAGAGTGGTACACACATGTGTGTACGCACATCTATGCATCCGTGTGTGTCCTTGAAGGGTATGCACCCATCTGTTCCCCTCGTTCAAGTCTGCACACAGACTCACTGAATGTGTCCCATTTAGGAACTGAGAAAGTGTTGGGCGGAGGGAGGCTGAAGTGATACTATAAGCATTTAGGAACCTTAAACCTTTACTTTCATCAGGCACCAGGTTAGTTGGGGTGGGGTGGGGGGCAGGGATGCATCTCAGCTCAGACTTGGGTGAGCTCTTCCTTCTCCTTTTCCTGCAAGCAATAGGGAGAGTTTGCCCCTGGAAGGTTAGTGGAAGCTAGGCTGACCTTAACCTTAGATAGGTAGGACCCTTCAATGTAGTGAATATCAGCGAGTAGTTTGATTTCACTTCTCCCAGATACAAACCCTTCCTTGGCAGCCCAGAGCCCCAGGCCTAAATTCACCTCCCAGAACTCAGACAGCAGTGGCCTGAACCTCACATGCTTCGTTCCAAGAGTACCCATTTGGAGAGAGTCAGGCCAGGCTTTTCAAGATGACCTCCTGATCAGAAAGTGGAATAGAAGTGGGTGCTTGAGCCAGGCACCTGTGGCTCATGCCTGTAAGCCTAGCTATTCAGGAGGCTGAGATCTGAGGATTGCAGTCCAAGCCAGCCTGGGCATAATAGTCCCTGTAAAACTCTTATCTCCAATTAACCACTTAAAAACTAGAAGTGGAGGTGTGACTTACAGTGGAAGAGCTTTGAACAAAAGAGCTCAGGGACAGCACCTAGGCTCTGAGTTCAAGCCCCACAATCGACAAAAAGAACATTAATTAAATAAATTAAAAGTGGTCACTTAATCGCAGAAAATCTTTGTTGAGCAAGGGGAACAGAAGGAAGGCATAGAAAATGGCCTGAGGGACTCAGTTGGGGACTAAGGGCTCCTCAGATCCCACAGGGGAGCCTCTCTGCCATGCACTAGCCCACCCTGTAAAGGAAATACAGATAGATGGCTCCTGACCCAGGTGAGAGCTGAGGTGGGCATAATGCATGATCTATGACAGGTACATGTGGCAGGGTGTGAGCCAAGGAAATCAGTGTGTGGGTATGCACATGTATAATGCATGCACATTTCTGTGTGTGGTTGTTAGGGGCCCAAGTGAGTACAAATATTTGAAATCAAGCAGAAGATCAATATGCACGTTTATGCCTATCTCTTCTGGGGATGCTGCTCAGTTTGTTTATGTATGAGAAGGTATCTGTGTGAAGGTGAATAGGTGTGTTTGCTGCAGGATGTCAGTCCTTTGTATGTTGGAGTGTGTAAGAGAGGGAGAGGTCCAGAGAGTCCACAGCGCTCCCCAGGGTCTTCCCAGCGCCTGTCTTGGCCTGTGCCAGGCCATTTGGGGAGCGCCCGTGCTTTATGGTGCGCGGGTGAAAAATGGAAATGCTAATAAGGAGTCGTTAAGTTGTCTTGCAAAAATGTTAAATGATAAATTGGGTAATGTTATTGTTGAAATGAAATATGTAAAATAAATGAGTTATTTATTTCTAATAAATATTTTGTTTACGATATATTTGTAGGGGTGTTAATTATTTTCCCCCTCAATCGGGGCAACATATAAATTCTAATAAAGTGCAGGCTGTGGTGTGAAGACTGTGGCGATGGTGGCAGGTCCTCTAGGCCGGGCTACGGGAGGACCTGGGCCTGTGATGGATGCTGCAGTCACAAGTGATTGTTCTACTTGCTACAAATGTGGCCAAAAAGAAAGAGATGGAGGGAAGGCAAAGCAAGTCAGGAGAGAGAGCAAAATAGACCAGGGTTTCCATGATGAGATGATTAAATATCCTTAGGTAAGGTCTCACTCCTAAAGTAGCTGTTCAGACCCTGAGCAGTTGAGTCACGATGGGAATCGGCTTTTCAGAAGAAGCTATAAATACATAAGCAAACCAAGCAGTGAAGAACTTTCCAGTCCCTATACTCCCATTATTCCTGCTCTCCCCTGCCCTAGGTGAAGGTTCCCAGAGCAGCAAATGTTCCCTTCCCTGTTCCCTTCCACTGTTCCCACCCTAACCAAATCTTTCTCCTACCACCCTTCAAAGGAGGCCTACTCTCCCCCTTAACCCTGTCTCTTCTCACTCTGCCCTTTTCTCTCCAACCCACCCATACAGGAACCTCCAGGACTGGGACCATCCATGGCCTGTCCAGTGGGATCCTATGTTAGCCCCTTCAGGAACCATCTGACCAAACCTTGAGCTAGGTCCTGGCCTGGCCCCTGAGGCTGGTGGGGGTGGGGGGTGCACATTCCCCTTCAGAACAGGCTGCCACCCTGCAGGGCGTTATCTCTCCATGGGTAATAAAACTGCTGAGGCAGGACCACCTGGTGGGCAGGGACAGGCAGCACAGGCACCAGATGCAGGGCTGTTCTGTCCCTGCCCCAGGGGCCATCTAGAACTCCCTCTAACCCCTCACACCCTGGAGCTGAGCTAGGTACAAGTTCTCACGGTAAGGCTCTAGGCTAACCTCCAGCCAGGAGTCTCAACTGCTTAGCACACTTTTTTTCAGGGTGGAGGAACCACAAGTACAGGATCAGACAGATAAAGGAGGCTGAGAGTCCTTTAGGGTTGGGATGCCCTGCCTCCTATGCTGGGGCTCCCCAAAGTCTGTGGGAAAGGGAACCTTTTTAATTTTTTACCTCTTCCACCCACCTACCTTTGCCTACCACCCCCATAAAACCACTACAGCAGCCGCTCAAAAATAAACCCAAAACACCCATCTACATATGTGCATGCATATGTACTTGGTAATGTGTATGTGTGCAAGAAAAAATATCAGGCAAGGCTTGGAGGATGGAAAAAACTTTCATCCTGGGACTAAGGTAAATAGCAAAGGAAACTGGTACAGACACATCACATGCAAGCTACATTCATGCCACACTGACCTACACACAGACACCACAAAGTCACATGAGGTTCCAGTCTCACACGATCATAGTCCCACAAATGCTAATGCCACACAATAACACTTTAGAGGGAATTTGGATCAAGGTCCAGTAGCTGGGAGGAAGGACCATGACAAAAAAAGAGACATGAAATCATTGCCTATTTGGAGGATTCAATAGGCGGAGGAAGGGCGGGGGAGATACCAACACTAGGGAAGGGCGCCCCCTACTGGAAAGAACAGCTATAACTGCTGTCCCTGCACCCAAACCATTCAAGCCGCCTGATAATTTTTACCCCAACCCCATTATTCATACCAAGGTATCCAAACATCCCATACATGCATCCAGCACACTCAGGGTGAGCTCCCTAGCCAGGAAACATAACTCTGGATTCTTTTCAAAATATGTAAAATATTTGATCATCATTTGTTTAAACTGTATAAATAATCCACCCGGTTTTAATAGGATTTTTCTATGAATCGGCAACAAAGCATGAAATGTGATATTTTCACCATGAGTAGTTGGGAAATTAGTCACCTCTGTTCATGGCTCTTTGCTGGCTGGAGACCCCCGTGCTATCTGATCCCTCCCTCCCATTCAGCTAAGGCTATCCTGGCCCCTTCAAACACTATCCCTGCACTCCTGCTCCTCTTGGATAGTAGGGGCTGGAGAAATTCTGATAATTTCCTATTGGTCATCACTTATTCTAGTGGCAATACCAGGCTACCCTGGGCCCTGGTATCATATAGTCCTCATCTGAATTCAAGACGTGTAGTTTGGAGTCCCACCACAGGCTGAGCTGGGGTTTAAGATGGGCAGTCAACCTAGGGATTATTAGTTGGGTCAAGAATATTGTTTTAGGGGCTGGGAAGGAGGCTCAAAGGTAGAGTGCTTGCCTTCCATGCATGAGGCCCTGGGTTCAATTCCTTAGCACCACATAAGCAGAAAAAGCTGGAATTGGTGCTGTGGCTCAAGTGGTAGGCCACAAGCCTTGAGCTGAATGGCTGAGAGACAGTGCCCAGGCCCAGAGTGCAGGCCCCATGACTGACAAAAAAAAAAAGTTGGTTTAAGGGAAGAAGGTTATGCTATCTACCATTTACCTCCTGCTCCCCAAAGTGCTACCACACTTGCCTCTCCCCAGGCTGCTGTACACCATGTGTTGTTATATACTCACAGAGGTGAGACCCACACATCTTCTCAAAGGACTGGGCCTGCTTCTGGAAGTTGCCAAGCTGCCCACCCAGGTTGGGAACAGGAGATGCTGAGTCTAAGAAAAACCACTGTTGGTGACAAAGAAGGGTCAGAGATAAGGGATCAGATCTGAGAAAGCAGGAGATGAGGACTTGGAGGTGAGCTTCAGGGGTAGGAGCCAGGCAGAGATCAGAGGGAGGAATCAAAGATAAGGGCAGGACTGGGGAGTTCTAAGAGTGAGACAGTGATGATAGGAACTGTCCAATACTTAAGAAAGGCTTTCAATCTCATTTCCAGATGACTCCTGACCCCTACCTCTGCTACCAAGTCCAGCAGTCCCAGGGCCCAATTGAGAATGCCAATAGCCCATGCCAGTGACCAAGGGCTTAGGAACAGGGCTGGCCCTGAGCCAGACAGCTCAGACCAAAGCCTGGTGAAGCTCAGCCTCAGAGCTGGGCATGGGCCATGGGGAAGTGGGGGGTAGGGCCTCTTCCCCTCATCTTCCACGTGCTCCAGGCTGAGCAGAGCCCCTTTCCTCTCTGCCCCCTTTCCCCGGCCCTAGATGAATAAAACTCAGGGGGTAGGGGGAGCTATTCATAAGCCAGAGAATGTGTGAGCCGCCCAGCAGCCCCCTCTCATTAGGGGACCCCCGTCAGGTGGCACTCATTAACTTCAAGTTGTCTCTTGTTTTAAAACTCGGGTGAGGGGGGCAGGGTGGAGGGGCACATTGTCTGCTGCCCCAAAGAGATTAGGCGCCCAGGGGGAGGGGGCAGGCAAAGGCCCTTTAATTAGTTACTTTCAAAGGTTCCCTGTCCCCTTTCTCTCGGGTCCTCCTCCTAACCCCTGGCCGGGCCCAGCTTCGAGGGGGGCGGTCTTTTCTGCTTGGCAGAGCCGCCTGGTCACTCAGCTTAAATCCTCCACAGTCTTTGTTCCTGCCTGGACAATGGGCCCAGAGCATCAACCACGGAGGCCAGGGAAGAATCAGGACCTTCTATGCAGTCAGGAGCCAGCCCAGTCAGTGCATCCTGGCACCAGGGCACAGCAGGGGTTGGGTACCATCGCCCCTTTCTAACCTGAAAGGAAGAGGATATAGATACATACATATCCCAACCTCAATACCTAGCTCTACAAAGGAAAAAGGAGGAACAAACTTGTATTGGTGCCCTTTTACATGTTTCTTGGGCGGGGTGTGGGGGTACTCTGCCTTTCTATATAGGAAAAACAATGTCCTGAGTCAAGCAGAAATGAGTACCAGTTTTGGTTCTGCTACTTATTAACAAGTGAAGAATCTCTCCAGTCCCAATTTTCCTCTCCCTTAAGGAGAGGAATAAACCAGGCACCAATGGCTACTCAAGAGGCTTAGATCTAAAGACCCTGGTTTGAAGCCAGTTTGGGCAGTAAAATCCACGAGACTCTTATCTCCACAAAAAGAAATAAAAACCTGGAAGTGGAGATGTGACTCAAGTGGTAGAGTGTCAGCAGCATTGACAGAAAAAATTAGGGGACAGAACCTAGACATTGAGTTCAAGTCCCAGTACCAGCACAAAAAAAATTTAGGGCCTGGATGCTATCATTGGGCTGCTGTTGCTCAGAGCTGGTACTCTGCTATTTGAGCCACAGCTCTATTTTTTTTTATGGTAGGTTATTGGGGATAAAAGTCCCACAGATTTACTGCTCAGGCTGGCTTCGAATCATGACCCTCAGATCTCAGCCTCCTGAGTAGCTAGGATTATAAGTGTGAGACACTGGCAGCCTGGTTAGGGGCGGGGGGGGGGGGGGGGGGGAAATTTTCTAAAAAAGGAGAAATAAAGCCATCCTCTTGAGTTCTGGGAATAAAATGACCCAACTATGTAAAAACATCTAGCGTAGAACCTGACACAGAGTAAACACTCCACACATGTTGGTGTCTTCCTTGTGTGGATTCTATGGCTAGAATCTCATCCAACACCCCTTGCAACCAAAGAGCAGACACAGGGGACCCCTTCTGCTTTTGAGTGCTGGTAACTGGTATGGACTAGCAATTTAACACAAAAAGTGCTGGGAGAAGCCTTGGAAAGTGGTGGATGTGCGGGCATGAATGAGGAGGAAGGACCCTCCCAGATGGAGGTGCTGAGAGTATGGAGGCATCCCATAGGAATGGGTAAATGGGAAAATGAGGAGGAAGGGGAGAATTAGCCAGCCTGGGAGGGTGTTGCAGGAAGAGTTGGCGATTTGCCTGGGTCAGCAGATTAATGGCACTAACAAAGTTTCCGAGAGCATAGTGAGTTGGGGGGTCGAGGGGCGTCCATGTGGAAAGGCACATGACTAGGGATTGATCAGGCTGTAGATGAAACAGAGAAAGCTTCCCGGGCAGCGGAGGTAGGAAATGCCAAAACCAATTACTCCCCATCTCCTCTGGCCTCCAGATCCCTCCCCCAGAGAGCACGGAAGGAACTGTGACCTCTGTTAGTATGTGCACTTCTAATCCTGCATGAGCATGTGTGCTCGTGAATGTGTGTGCGCACACGTGCATGTGCATGCACGCGCATGTACACACACACACACAACAGATGTCACTCACATGGATAGGTGACACCCCATACACTCAGGAGAAGATCCACTCTTGGAAATCAGTAGCCTCAGCAGATGAGAACACGTGCTGGTCTGTATCCTCCCCTCCCAGGCACCCCCCCATGTAAACATCCTTTGACTCCTGACCAATCTTCTCACATCCCACCTGTGTCCTCACATGGCAATTTACCTGGAGGATCCAGGGGCCTATGAGCTACAGGAACTGGGAGAGGGAGCCGCTGAGAATCCTTTTGAATTTCACCTCCATACAGTTGTTAGTTTGGGCTCAACCCTAGGCTCTTAGAGCAATACTGGATTAGCATTTAGGTAACTAATTCTCTATGCAAATAACTAACAACTTATCAGACCCTAGTTAGTGAAAGTGAACCCCTCTTAAAAAATAAAAACAACCCTACCCTTATGGAAACAATCAATTACACATAGATTCCTTTTAACCTCTGTTTGTTGAATGAATAAATGTGAGGGACAGGACAGCCAGCTTAAAGAATTCTTAAAGGCTATCAAAGAACCAGATCAAAGAGCAGGCAAATATCCCTTACAGGACTTAGAGAGAAACCCATGGTTAAAAATCAACAGTTAAGAAGTGATTAAATGTAAGACATAGGTCCTTCAAACTCATATAGGTAGTCCAACATTTGCCTGCACTTAAGGTCTTTAAGAGAGATGGGAGTTAGGGTGAAGAGCCAGAGACACAGGAAGGCCAAACTTGCTTCTTATATGTGGAGGGGCAGTTCCCTTTCAAAGAGTATATGGATTGTGTGGAGTTTTCTACCTCCAGACACAGGGCTGAATTTGTGTTTCATGCCATATGTTGACTGGTGCTATTATAGTTATTAGCAATTATGTTTTATCATAAAAATCACTTTTCCTTTAAGTATGTGAGTAAAAAACACACACACACAAAACCCACAGTTGTTCTTCAAGTAAGTACTCATCCAGTCTATTCCTCTTGGAAATTACTTCTAGTTTTATAATATAAGGCAACAGGCAAGCAGGAAGGGAACTCTGAACATTCTCAGAGAGGCTCTGTTGGAAGCTAGGCCATGTGACACAGCACATAGCCCCCACAGTGCTAGCTAGGTTTCTACAGGGTTGTTCTGTAGGTATGATTGTGCCCCAAGGTACTACACAGCCAGTGTTCCCTTCCCCAGGCTCCTTGTCTACCCCTCCTGAACCTCCAACTCACCAACTCAGTCATTGGGACTCTTCATGACCCAAAGATGCCTTCCCCAGTCCCATACCCCCCACCCCCATCTCCACCCTATGCCCCCGCCACAATGTCTACCAGGGAGACCGGCTCCTCTTGAGGCCTGCAAGCTTTTGTTAGTGTTATGTGAGCCGCTAGTGACAAGGGCCCTGAAACCCAACTCGACCAAACTCATAAAAGGGGTCACTGTCTCTTTAATTAAAGTTCCCTGTTTGGAGGTTAAAGACAAACCGTTTGATGGTGCAGGTGTGTAGAGGGGGGTGGGGGAGACCGGTGGAAGGGGCTGGAGGGAAATGGAATTCTATCCTTAGAGGGGAGCAGGGAGAGGCCTCACCGGGGCAGACTAGATGACCGCTGGGCAAGGTCTGATGGGGGAGCCCAGAGAGTCTCTAGTATGAGGATGGTCGCAAGGGAAGAAAATAGGCAGGAGCACACAGGCACCCCTACAAGCATGCCTGCACTCCAGGCCAGGAGCCAACCCTGCACAGGCGGCCTCCCCTTAGCCTTCCCGCCCCACATTCTGCCCCTCTGACCACTCCTCTTGTTCACTCCCTGATCCTTCCCCTCCCTACCCTTCCCAGAAGTTCTCCATTAAATGAGGGTCCAGGGCCTAATCCCATCTCCACACTGAAGCAACTTCATCACAGTTTAACATAAAAAGATCAGCTGGTATCGACCCGTAATTTGGACCCATGCCACGCTATTGGCAGGAAGACAGAATAAGTTAGGGTGGCCATGTTTCAAAAATTCTCTGTGTGCACTCAATCACGGCCCAGGGAAGGCGGGCGAGTGCGTAATAACCCAGCCGCGCTCTCCATTTCCCCTGTAGATCAATGCTAATACCAGGAGGCCCCGGAAGATGGATGGAACCGACAGGAACCTTGAAATCCCGACACGGGGGCTGGTGCCTCAACCGATAAAGGATTTCATTGCTGCTGGGGCAGGGACACAGAAACCCTAGGGGCCTCGGGGAGACAGTCTAGTGGGGGCCAAGGAGCTCAGGAGAGGAACAGCCTCTCTTTCTTGCTCACTAATACCCCTGTCACTTACAAGGCCTCTGACTGATGCTCACTTCAGGGGCTCTGACATGCACACCAGCACTGCCTGCCACCCCCTTGCTCTCATACTGCCAACCCAAAGCACTAGTACCTCCTCCAGGCCTCAGCTCTGGAAGGCTATGCTCAAGGGATCTCCAACTGCCATGTGTTCATGCACTTACACAAACTCATATTTGACACAGGCACACAAGCCTGCCACAACACAGATATACTCACGCACTGGTACCCACATCTGTCCCCGTGGGACACTCGGGTACATATCCTTAACACATATGTGCATCCATGTCTGTCCTTCATTCCTTTCCCCTTCTGTCCTTCGCATTTCCTTCCAATGCTGCTCAGAACCTTTCTGGCTGACGACCAGTTGAAGAACTTTTCAAGACCCATTGGAAGCAAATCACTGAGACAGAATTATACACCAGATATACATTTCTAGAGATACCTAGACAGGAACACACATGCTGGGCTGGGGGCATAGTCCTGGGTTCCAGGGGACAGCCCAGTCTCAGACTTGTAAGACATTCTGTCTCTAAATTTCTATGTCCTTCTCTATAAAACCAGAAGCTAGACAAGGACATTGATAAGGTCCCCTTCCAGGTCTGAATTTCTGTCTGTGCAGACACAAATCCTTACAAAGAATCACTCATAAACACAGAATCTGGGGCTGGGAATGTGGCTTCATGGTAGACTGCTTGCCTAGCATGCATGAGGCCCTGGGTTTGATTCCTCAGTACCACATAAACAGGAAAAGCCAGAAGTGGCACTGTGGCTCAAGTGGTAGAGTGCTAGCCTTAAGCATAGAGAGGCTCAGAGACAGAGCCCAGGCCCTGAGTTCAAGCCCCAGGACTGGCAAACAAAAAACAAACAAACAACAAAGCATGCCCTCCTGACTTTTCTTTTTTTCTTTTTCTTTTATTTTTAACTTAAAAAATAACAACTGATATTCTAAATTGTAATGACTGCCATGTAATGTTCAAAATATGTAGGCATTGTATAAATCAGGTTAAATATGCTTATCTTCTCAAATACTTGCCATTTCTTTGCCTCAAAAACTTTCAAACTCCTGACTTTTGAAATGTATCACACATTGTTGTTACCTATCCACTCGCCAGCTTTATCTGCTCCGTTCTATGGTGTTCTAAGGCAGGGCCAAGCAGCTCCTCATTCTTCCCAGAGCAGGATGTTAGGAAACCTCAGAATCCACTCTTCCAGGAGCAAAGAACTGGGGGCAGAAAAGAAAGAGCATTGTGGAGAGGATCTGGAGAATCAGGGGCTACCAGGTACTTGCGCCCCTCACAGCCTGCTTTCTGATTTCCATTCCTGAGCTCAGGTCTAGGACAAGGAGCCATTTGCACGGCCTCGCACTGACATCTTGTGGCCACATGTGAGGATTGCAGGCACCACAAGGAGGCGCTCTGTCCCCTACAGAGAAGTACTGCACTCCAGACAATCCTAGACAGGACAGTAAATCCAATCCCTAGATGATGGAGAAGAACACCACCAGGGGTAGGAAAAGGACAGGGGGCTTCAGGGTCACTTGGCAACAAAAGAGATTGGAAAAAGCGGATGCTTATGAGAGCCTTGATTCTTAATAGAAATAAACCCATGCTTTTTTACAGCTTCAGTCTGGGGCTTCAGGCTGAAGGAGGAGATGCAGCCTTTCTAAATGATCCTTTGCCAAAGGAAGTGACACAGCCCTGGCTTCAGAGAAGGGAAACATCTGGACCTCCTTACAGCCTTAACCCCAGGACAAGGGAAAGGGCTTGGTTCTGTCATAGTGGAGTCTTTACCTTTGAGGGGAGAAAAAACTCAGCCTTGAGCGGGGCCTTCAGTTGTATCTGGCAAGCAGACAATATGAGGGTTTGGAAGCCCTCAGCCATCCTAGCCTCCCAAGTCAAGTCATAATCTGTGAGTCTGAAAGGAACATGTCTTTCTGTGGGTCTACCGGCAGCCTAGGGTTGGGAAGAGGGCAGAGACATTTGTTTGGGAGAAGTGGCAAGTTCAAGTGCCAGCTTCATTTGCTCTGAAGAGATCTGAGGGAAAAGGGTATACAGAAATAACTACGAGGAGGCAACAATGCTTGATAAGAAATGTACTCGTTATCTTGCCCATGTAATTGTAACCCCTCTGTATGGTATTTTCACCATTAAAAAAAAAGAAAGAACTATGACTTAAGTCTCAGGCTTGTCCTAGAACTTTTTTTTTTTTTTTTTGGGTCCGGTCGTGGGGCCTGAACTCTGGGCTTGGGCGCTGTCCCTCAGCTCTTCAGCTCAAGGCTAGCGCTCTACCACTTGAGCCACAGCGCCACTTCCGGCTTTTTTCTTTTTTTGCTTATGTGGTGCTGAGGAATCGAACCCAGGGCTTCAGGCATGCAAGGCAAGCACTCTACCACTGAGCCACCTTCCCAGCCCCCTTGTCCTAGAACTTTTATAGACCCATTTTGTTATGCTTACAAAATGGAGCCTCTTGCTACTTCTAGAGCCATCTCAGTTACCTGGGGATGACAGACCACACATGGGGCAGAAGCCACATATTCCCAGCCTACAGCCAGAAAACCCCGGGAGGAACTGGTCTGATGAGTTTGTTATAAATTAGACACTCATTAAGAGGGGGTGAGAAGGGCTCAGTAACAGCTTTCGGGTCCCATCTTTTCGATTTCTTGTTCAGTTTGTTTATTGCAATTGTTCCTGTCTCATAAGATTATTGCAAAACCAATAAAAATGATCTATTCAGAGAAGGGAACTGCTCTTTTGACTTGGTAAGCTGCTGCTTGGACCTGGACCCCACCTTTCCCCCCTTCCCATAGCTGCAGCCCTAGCCTGGTTGACCAGCTGTCTCCTGCCACGGGGTCAACAGAGAGTGCCAGATTCCTGCTCACCAGGAACTGTCTCCACCTGCTATACAGCCACCCTGGGCTGGCCTCAAGCCTCCAACCTGGCCCCATCACACCAATGACCAGTGTGCCCCAGCCCTCCAGCTCTTCTCAGTTATTAGGAGATGAGAGGCCAGAAGAAGATCCAAGGACAATCACTGGTGCCTAGAATTTCAAGGGAGTCTTTGGCTAGGCTTTCTCTCTGTGCCTCAGTACATCTGTGTTTTTAGCATGGGCTTCCTTGCTCTGAAGTAGCCCTAAGGGTTACCTTCAGAGAGTCCCTAAAATCAGAAGTCTCGGCTTTGACCTTGAGAAAACAGAGGCCTCTGGCCCCTTGCACATTTAGGAACCAAGTCACAAGTAAGAGGGGGGGGATATGAAACACAGATCCTAAGAATTGTTCCTCTCCACATACACATGCCCCTATTCTGTGAATGATACCAGATCCGCTCAGCTATTATAGTTTCCCTGAGACATCAGAAATATTGTTCTATTACTGGTGCTTGGTTGCAGGGCCTTTCAAGTGTGAGGAGATTAGAGTTGAGGGGACTTGATTCATACAAAGTTTCTGTGTAGCCAGGTGCCAGTGCCTCATGCCTGTAATCCTAGCTGAGATCTGAGGATCACGGTTCAAAGCCAGCCAGGGCAGGAAACTCCGTGAGACTCTTATTTCCAATTAACCACCAGAAAACCAGAAGTAGTGCTGTGGCTCTAGTGGTAGAGTGTTAGCCTTGAGCTGAAGAGCTGAGGGACAGCGCCCAGACCCAGAGTTCAATCCCCATGACCAACAATAACAAAAAAAAAAAAAAAAAGTTTCTGTGTGTCAGAGTCAACATCTCCTGAGCTCATTCTTCCTAGCCCTTTCCTGTCTCAAATACAGAATCAAGGTCAAAGTCATGAAGTGAATTTGCCAAATTTCCATAGCCAGTGAATGGCAGCACTAGGAGAGGAATGGGAGGTGATTGGCCCATAGCCTTTCGCTTTTTACAGTCTTCTGTTCTGTCATCATCTCTTCTACTCTTGAGCCCTGTCTCAGGCTGGGAACGTGGCTCAGTGGTAGAGCGCTTGCCTGACATACGTGAGGCCCTGGGATTGATTCCTCAGCACCACATAAGCAGAAAAAGCCAGAAGTGGCGCTGTGGCTCAAGTGGTAGAGCGCTAGCCTTGAGCTGAACAGCTGAGGGACAGCGCCCAGGCCCAGAGTTCAGACCCCACAATCGACCAAAAAAAAAGAGCTCTGTCCCCTTCACCACTCCCTGCAGCCAACACAGGTCCAGGAGCATCCTCCAGCTCCGTGCTATCTAAGAACAGGCTTGTTCTTTCTAAAGCCACATAGATTTTTTCCCCCCAAGGTCAATGTACTGAGAATGCCCAAGGACCAGAGGAGGGAAAAACTTTTACATAAAAACCTTTGGAGGGCTGGGAAGGTGGCTCAGTGGTAGAGTGCTTGCCTTGCATGCCTGAGGCCCTGGGTTCGATTCCTCAGCACCACATAAGAAAAAAGAAAAAAGCCAGAGGTGGCGCTGTGGCTCAAGTGGTAGAGCGCTAGCCTTGAGCTGAAGAGCTGAGGGACAGCGCCCAGGCCCAGAATTCAGGCCCCATGACCGGACCCCCCAAAAAAAAAAAAAAAGCCTTTGGAGTTTATCATTTCAAATAAATGCTATTATTTGGCTCTTTTATCTGTTTGTTTTAGACAAGGAGGACAAGAAGTGAAAAGTTTTCAGGAATCAGACTTTCAAGGACTTGGCACATTTTCAATGAATCCCATCAACATTTTCTCTTCATCTCTGCATATTTGTTTATACTAACAAATAAGATATAGTCTTATTATATGTCAGACACTGTTCCCAAGTATGTTACATACTTGATTTATTGATTTAATTTTAAATTAATTTATTATATAACAAAATTAATTTAATAAATCATCTTAACAATCCTATGAGGAAGGTACTGTTATTAGTCCCACTTTACAGATGAGGAAATTGAGTCACAGAAGAATAGCTTGCCCCAAGCCTCACAGGTACAGAATAATAGATAGAGTCCACATTCAAAACCAGGCATTGTAGCTCTTATCCACTAAGGTAGTATTGGAGCAAAGAGAATTTTTCCTTCTCTCTTCTCTGAAGGTTCAGTATTTGAGTCTATAAAGTACACTAGTAATAGAAGAATTAACAGAAGAAAAAGCATGCAAATTTATTACATGTAAGTGCATAAGAGACACACAAAATAAGAGACTCATAAAAGGGACAGATGACTACATCTTTTTTCTGCTTTGAAATGGTGCCTCATTACATAGCCCAGGGATGGCCTGAAACTATCTCAGACTATTAGGCCTACAAGGTAGGTCTCTATACCCTGGCATGGCATTTGGGGCATACAGAAAAAGCCTGGGAGGGTGGCTATGGTACAGAGATACATGAGAGTGAGAAGAAGAAATGAAGGTTGCTATATTATGCAAGCAGTCTCTCAGGTAAAAAGCCTTTCGAAGAATGTGTGATTATCGGGTGACAATCTCTGGGCAAGGTGTCACATTATCAGTTCTCAGGGCCAGTTAAGTAGCAGATAAGGGGCCCTGGTTTACTTCACTAATATAGATTTCCCATTCTGATGCAAATGTCCAGAGAGAAGGAATAGCCATTCCAAAATAACCACAAATAAGCACACTTGGGGGTAGCATATTTGAATCTCCTACACTAAAAATCTTCTCTTTACAGAAGTACCAGTTCAAGGGCAGCTGGGGCCCATGTGACCAGGAAGGGAGGAAGATTCTTGAACCTTCAGAAGAGATAAGACATCCTTGGAGCATAGCACCGTGTTCTCTCTAATCTCTTGTTTACCGCCATCCTGTCCACCTCTGCCCTTAGCTTGTTTAAAGGCCAATGTTTTATGCTCAGGGTGACGTGGGGAAGCACAAGCAGCTTGGACTATGGGTCCCTCCCACATCAGTCCCTCAGGGGAGGATTCTACTCGATTCTGGAATCCAGGGACTGAGGTGTGATGCTGGGCACCCACAATCTCCTTGTGCCTTGCTCCTGCTTCTTTCCACACAGCCTCCTGCACTGACATCTCTGAGAAGGCCTTTGATTAAAGAGACAAGTGACTTTGCCCATTCTATTGATCAGAATAAATTACTAGGAACTAATTTATGGGCCTCCCCACAGCCGATGACATGGTGGATTGTGCGCTATTGGTCAGTAAATTGGATTGTCAGGCTAGATTATTGGTTCGTATACAGTTATCTCTCATAGCAATATCAGGCAGCCCAGGTAGCGGAGTGAAATCCTTTCTCTGCTGCCAGATGCCAGCATGTCATGAGGCCTTCTGGAGGCTTGGGAGGAAGGGGTGAGAAGGGAAGAGGAGGAGAGAAGAGGAGAGTCAAGGCGAGGCCTCGGTGCAGGATGCTTATTAATTAGTGCAGCAGCACAGCATTAAAAGAACATTAGTGTGGAATGTCTGCAGAGTGATGGGGAAATGACATTGTGGGCCTCCTCCTGATTCTCCAGCTATGGCTCTGCTGGGTAGAGGCAGGGAGGGGGGCTGATGAGCAGACAAAGGGGGATGGGAACCGTAGAGGGTGAGGAGTGATAAGGGCCAAGAAGAGGGGAAGGGAAAGGAGAGGCCACATTTGCTGGATGTTGCAAGCAGAGCAGGTCTGCTAAGTGCCAGCCTCGCTGAGCCCCACGCCAGGGAAATGGAGCTGCTGTTCTGCTCCGTACATCACAGCCAACGATGAAAAGTTCTAGAGCTGGGATTTCTCAGGCAATTTGGCCAGTGATGCATGGGGCAGTAGATCCTCGCGCACTCTTCCGTGCTTCTGCCAAGCCAGCAATAACAAAAACTTATTTTTTGCCAAGGAAACGGATATGAGTCAGGCAGCCCATCAGGAGTAAGGGGGGGGGGTGCTTTACCACGCTGCGATTTGTACCGCTCCACTGTTTCCCCCGAGCTCTAAAGACCTGCCAGGAGGTGACAAAGGCGAGACAATTTCAAGTTCACAGTCCTGTGTCCTCAAAGCATAACTGCGTGCCACGGATGGGGACTTGGAGGGGCTGTGGGTTGCATAGTCAGCGGTCTTTTCTAAGCCCACTGAGGTTGGGGAGGGGGGAATGGGAGGGGTTGGGGAGGGGCAATAAGCAAGCGGACCTGAGATACTGCTGTAAATTCTTAGTAGAGGCTCACCCACAGGGCATGGCAGGAGGGCATGCAAAAGTAGGCAGTGTTGGAGTGCCAAGTTGGTCATGAAGATAAGCACACCAACCTCCCAAGTGGAAATTCCCTCATGCCATGGGGATGCCAGTGTTCTAGCCACCTATCTGAACCCTGAACCAACTACCAAGCAATCCCTAAAGGGCTAGGTATGGAAACTGCCTTTGGTGTGGTTTTCTCACTCCTTTGTTGAGACATGACCCCAGAAGGGCTGCACTTGCCTTGAGGTTTGATCAGGAACACAGATAACCTGTTCTCTGCATTGTACACCTCAGGGGAAATGTTTCACGTGGTGCACAGGGTCCTTTTGATTTGGGCTATTATTCATAGGACACTGCAAGCTACCCAACAAGTAACCCCCTGCTGGCAGCAACCCAGACCTCAGAGTGTACTTGAGTTGACTCAGGGAAGTTTTCCCAGGGCCTACAGAGACACCAAGATTGCTCTCTTTCCTTGGGTGCTGTATAGCATGCCAATTTGGAGCCATGAGAAGAGGCCAATGAACTAAAAATGTTCTGCACATTCAAAAGAGAGATTTCAGAGACCTCTAGATACCATTTTGTATCTACCCTTTAGTCACTCTGCTCTCCAAAAGTTAACCTGGGCTTCCTGGCCATTTCAGTATGAGCTTTGCTTGCTCAGTCACTCTCCCTTCATACGTTCTGTTAATATATAGGAGATTCAAAGGAGGAAAACCCCTTAAAGTCAAAGGAAACAGAGGTAGGTCCAAATCCTCCAAGCTCCAAGACACTGCCCACTTCCACAGCTGGTGCTGTGTCCCCGCTTTTCATTACTATATGGAAATGAGCACACAAGCCCCAGAGCACCCAAGCCTCCATGATGGAAAAGTTTGCAAAGCTTAAAACAAGAAAAGTGGGCCTGCTAGTCAGTCTATAAATTAGAGACTCATTAAGAAGAGGCGGGAAGGGCTTTGGGGGCCTGTGCCTTTCGATTTCTTGTTGAGCTAGTTTATTGCTATTGTTTCTATTTCATACGTTTATTGCAAAACCAATAAAAATTATCTATTAAGATCAGGAAACTCATCTTTTGACTTGTTGGTTGAGGTTTCTATAGAATAACCTTTAACTGGTCTGGTATGACTGCAAGAGAGGAACAAACCAGTGTAGTTATCTCCAGAGATCAAATAAAAACAGAGAAATGTCTTCTGGGGGTGGGGGACAGAAAAGAATGCCCCTAAATAAGAACACCCCATCCAAATTCTGTCAGTTTGTTATATAGTTACATTACTTTCCTGGCACCTGTAACTGTGTAGATTTGCAACTTCTATTTCAGAGGAGGAGGAACTAGGTTGGAAAGGGGAAACAGGTAAATATTTAATTTATGGAATTCTTTTTTTCGTTTTTCTTTTCTTGTTGGTCATAGGGTTTGAACTCTGGGCCTAGGCGTTGTCTCTGAGCTCTTCAGCTCACGGCTAGCACTCTACCACTTGAGCCACAGTACCACTTCTGGTTTTCTGGTGACTTATTGGACATAAGAGTCTCAAGGACTTCCCTGCCTAGGCTGGCTTTCAACCATGATCCTCAGATCTCAGGCTCCTGGAGTAGTTAGGATTACAGGTGTGAGCCACCGGCGCCGGGCTTGGAATTATTCTTTAAAATGAAATTTTGGAAGAATGTTTCCATGTAAGAGTAATAAAATGTCTCTTCCAAGATCCCAGAAGGAAGGCTTGGGTCTTGTCACAGCCAAAAGAGAAGTTAACAATTACTGAATGCTGATGTGCCAGGATCTTTCACACACACATTCTTTAAAAAAAAAAATTGGGGGGGGGGATGAGCAAAGGGGCACAGTAATGGAGGGAGAATGGGTGAGAAAATGTAGTCATTATATTCAATGTAAATATGTAAAAAATGAACTGTGTAGCTTGAGGGTAGGGACAAGAAGGGGGAAAACAGGAGAGAAGGAAGGAAGGGGTAACACTGACCAAGAAGCATTGTACTCATAACCTGACTTGGGGAATTGTAAACCTTTTGTACGACTGCTTAATAATAACAATTTTTAAAAGTTCGTTATGCTGGGAGATGTCATTGATGAGCTAGAGGGGAAAGGACAATATAATCCCCAGCCTGAGAACACTAGCCCTAGAAGACCCAGTCACCATGTCTCTGGTTTTAACATAAGATCAGGAGGTACACAGTGCTATTCTCCAGGCCTTTTGGGATGTCCTCTGGGAAGATTCACAACCAATTGAGGGAAAATCCACCCAACTGTGACTCAAGTTAGAACTTGTCTCCAGAGTTACCAACACCCCTAAATCTAGTAAGAGGGAACCTCAGGGTCTTTAATAATCACTCTGTCAGGTCATGGGCTGGTGACTAATAGGCCTAGAGGAGGAGATGGTGAAAAACACTCTAGGAAATAAATTTGGGTGATTAAATTTCAAGGCAGTTCATGGAACAGCAACCTGAAGCCTAAACTAAGCCATCAAGTTACCAAGAGTATCAAGATTTCAATTTAACCACTGATGCCCAGGAACAGAGCTTGGATCTGCAAAGCATTAGTAGTTAAGAAAGTGCCTTCAAAGAAACTTTCCCAGTAACTCCAGTACCTTCCCAACCTTAGCTTTTCCTTCCAAAGGGCCAGCTAGCAGTCAAGAAAGTATTAGCTTTCCCCTGTAATTATGTCATTTCAACTTAAAAAAAAAAATCCATGCTCACTTAAGTAAGGGAGGTGAAGGAAGGGCTCCAATCAGGCACAGCCCAGAGCCACTTATGAACCTGAGACTCTCAGTTTACTAAACTAACAGAAGAAGTCCAAATTCCTCTAAATCTCTGCTATTTCAATTGAATACACGGGGATTCAATATCACTGATTGAATCTCAAGGCCAAAATAGTCTTAGTCTAGCAGCTAAGGAGCAATCCCCCTTCCCAGCCCAATCATACCCCAGATGTTGTTCAACTTTGCAGGTGAACAATGTCTAGCCTCCAAAATAAGGGCCGGAAGTCTGATTTCCCCTTTCTCATACTGTCTCTGCACAGTGTTTCTGGTCCCTGGGGCCATCACTTTAACTTGTTTATTTTTTGTAATGTTTTAAAAATTATTATAAAGGTGATATACAGAGGGGTTACAGTTCCATAAGTCAGATAAAGAGTCGCCTCTTCCCTCACTCCCAGTTTTCCCTCCTGTCCCCACCTGTAAGTTGTATAGTTAGTTCACTTTCAACAGTATCTAGAGAGTACCGCTGAACTTGTTAGCTTTTTAGTAGAGCCAAATGGAGAGAGCTGAAGCTGCCCCTCCCCATTCTCTGTGATGAACAAGTCCAGGTGGGAAGAGCTTAGCAACTGCAGCTGCTCCCCCCTTCTCCCCCCTCTCTCTTTCCCTCCCTCTCCCTCCCCCCCTTCCTCTCCTCCCCCTTCTCTCTTCCTCTCACTACCCTGGCTTCACCAGCCATTTCTTTCAAATCCAACCAAGACAGCTGCTGGTCCCACCACGCTAAATCTCTAGAGGCCCTGGAACCCCTTAGCTGTTTTGGTGCAAATGGGCAATCTTCAGTGTCCAGACAAGGCTGAAATAGTTCAAAGAGTACTTCACTAGGAAACCCGGGGGGGGGGGAGCCAGAAAAGTAAATTATAAAAACAGAAATTCACAGGGAGCACAGATTCCTTCACCATAATAACTCACCTAACAGTCTCAGAGAAGTTTGTTACAAGAATAAGAAGATGGGAAGTGGCGCTGTAGCTCAAGTGGTAGAGCGCTCGCCTTGAGCTGAAGAGCTGAGGGACAGCGCCCAGGCCCAGAGTTCAAGCCCCGCAACCGACAAAAAAAAAAAGAATAAGAAGATGTGAGGGAGGGAAGAAGGGAGGGAGAGAGGGGGGGTGGGAGGGAGTGGGGGACAGAGAGAGAGAGAGAGAGAGAGAGAGAGAGAGAGAGAGAGAGAGAGAGGGGAAAGAAAAGGTAGAATTTATTAAACATCCAGATCTCCTTGCTCCTCACTCTTTTTTGGTTCCTTTGTTCTTGGATACAGAACATACACACTCACACTTTAACCCATTGCCATGCCTGATAAGCTTTTGGTGGCTTTTAGAGCCTGTCATGTAGGCCCCTTCTACATCCAATTCCCAGATCTACATCCAGGAGCACCACATCTGCTCTGCCTACTGCCTGGGGGATCTTGACCAGGACTCTAGATGAGGAAGGTACTTCTCCATCTACCTTCTGACACAGGTTCCAAGGAGCTTCTTTCAGAGATCTCAATGACCACAAAAAGGCTACCTCCTTCCTAAAACTGCTTTTACCTTTTCTGAAAGCCAAGACCTTGATCTCTGACTGCTTGGGTGCTGCTTTGGTCTCTCTGGTTAAAGGCTGCCTGACAAGTTGATAGTGAAGCCATCTTTCCCAAGAGCCTTTCTCTCAGAGCCTTGGCAATCTCTGTAGATGCCTCTCCTACCCATTCAGATGCCTGCTCAGCTCCAGTGAATTTCCAGTATTCTGTCATTCCACTGAAGTGAGCAAGCACAAATATTTATTTACCTACTCTCAGCAAGAACTCAGAAGTTCCATTCTCAGTGGGACCTATAGAAGAGTGAGGCATGGGCTGAATGATACCTCCAAGTTCATCTCTAGATCTAAACTCAGCTACCTTCTACCTCTACATGCCCTATTGTTCATAGGAAATTCCTATCTGGCTGATTTACCAGCACCTCACATCCATTATCCAACTTGCTTTCAACCTAATATGTTATCTTAACATTGCCATGTAGCTGGAATCTATTAATCCAGTTATGCATGGGTTTGGGGTTCGAAATTGATTCTACTATCTATTAGCTGCCCCCATTAAGTCATTTAAGCTGAACTCTTTCTTTCCTTCTTTCTTTCTTTCTTTCTTTCTTTCTTTCTTTCTTTCTTTCTTCTTTCTTTCTTTCTTTTTCTTTTTCTTTTCTTTTCTTTTTTCATTCTTTCTCTCTTCCTTTCTCTCTTTCTCTTTTTCTTGCTGGTCCTGGGGCTTGAACTCAGGGCCTAGGCTCTGGCTCTGAGCCTCTATTTACTCAAGGCTAGCGCTCTATCACTTGAGCTACAGTGCTACTTGCGGCTTTTTTTTTTCTTTCTATTTTCTTTCTATTTTTTTCTTTCTTTGCTAAGCAAGCACTCTACCACTAAGCCACCTTCCTAGCCCTCTTTCTTTCTTTCTTTTGGTGAAGCCCACTTCACCAAACACTTAAGTGTTTTATACTCTTTCTTATAGTTGATATGAGAAATTAATAAAAATCAATAAACTATCTAGTATTTTATCTGGCACATACTAAGAACATTAAAAAACAGATACAAATTTATAGATAAACTTCCTTTCATAGGCAAACTGGTATCCCATGTCAATTCTTCAATATCCTTCAGTGACTTCATTGCCTCCAGAAAATTCTGCCTCCATAAACTGAAAGTGATGCTTGCAGGATTATTGTAGATTCACGTGATAGACTTCTCATTACAAATTAATAAATTCAGTCTTTCAAGCTTGATTAATATGCTTTCGCCACTAGGATAAAGGTCTGTTTCTGGTTGCACATAAAATGAGTTTTCTGAGCCCATTAGGCTGACCTTGGACCAGAGAAAATTCTCCAAGTTAATGGCTGACCCCCAAGAAACCTCCCAAGAGATGACCTGCCCATCACTCCTATCACACCTAGTCAACTCTGTATCAGACACCCCTGGATTTGCTGCCTTTTGTCCCGTTTGAAATTGTTCTGAGTTGAGCCTGAGGCTCCCAGATAGTAAGTGTTTAGAACCTATCTGTTTTGTTGGTGGCTGGGTGAATGGATAGTTGAATGGGTCATTGGAAATTTGTATCTTTTTTTTTTTTGAGGCTGGAAAGAAGTAGTGGTGGCCTAGCAACAAGGGATTCTGCCTAGCAACAAGGGTAGGAGGCAGAAACTGCTGGAATCATTTACAGTGGCTGACGAATAGGCAGAGGGAAAGAGACCTTTCTGGATTTTGTCAAGCTGGAGGTCTCAGACCAAAAAGAGAAGGGAGACCCCTAGGGATCAGGAAAAGAAGAGTGGGAGGCAGGGCAAACAGAATCAGATATTTGAAGAGATACTGCAAACCCAAACTGGAAGAAAGCCTCCTGCCTTTTTCAAAGTGTGCATACCTCTAGCCAGGATGAGATGGTGCCCCAGGTAGACAGAGTCTACTTTCTGCACCCCAGTTTCCAAGGATGTTCATATGTGCTGTCGAAGCTGGAATTTGTTCAATCAGAAAGTCCAACATCTTGGAAAGGATAAAGAACTTCATTCACTTAAAATGAACCCACAGGCAGATTAAGTGACTTTGCAACATTGTCTAGGGCCAGGAACCATTAAGAAGTCCACTGGTCTGGCTTGGATACTTTGCCTCTTTTCCTCCCTTTGCAGAACAAGGGTATGGACACGCCCTCCTGTGAACTCTCAAGACCCTTCCCTGAAGAGAAGAAAAATTGTCATCAGCCTTTGACCTGATTAATAATTAAAACTGCTGAGTTTGAGCTGCCCCTAACCGTGAGGTGTTCCAAAAACCCTAGCAAACTTTAACAAATAACCAGCCCGCTCAGGGGAAAGAGAAAGCTTTTTTCACTAGACAAACTGACAATTAGCCGCTTTTCAAATCCCCCTCCAGTCTTAGCATATTGGTTCTCCTTTGAAAGTGACTCGGCATGGGGTAGAATTTTTGGCCTTGAGTTGAGAACTACTGTGCATAAAATCAAAGAGAGGAAGCCAGCAGTTGAGAGAATAGAGGCTATTCGGGGATTAGTGATTTCAGAGTTAGATTTCTAATAACTTGGTGAATGGTGGGTTAGGAATGTCCTCCAGGAGCATCAGGCAGTAAACACCGTGGGACATGTCCTCACATTGAACTAGAAAGCAGTGAGTCACTACCCTAGAGAGCGGAAATACAAAATGCCATGAAGGAACTGCAACTCAGCAGCACCACATGGTAATCTGCCTTTTGTAACTGCTGCAGGCAACATCCCATGCTTACAATCTTGGGGTTACATGTAATGTCCCAAGTTGGGATCCAAGTTTTCTCCCCAAAGAGCCACAAATATAGACGCCCCCACATTAGACAGCACTCTGATAGAGAACAACGGGAGGAAAGTGGATGAGATAGGAAAAAGGAGAAGGAGGGGGCAAGCATTCAAACTGCTCATTTTCCCCTAGGAAGCATAAGGCCCAGCCACTACGGTGGGTGAGCAAAGCAAATTGGTAATGGGTGATCCAGATTGCATTGCAGTGTCTTGCCTGCTTTCCAGGCACTTATTGAATTTTATAACTCTTTTGGGGGTAAGACACAAACACCCAGGGTTTCTTATTGACCAGTTGGGGAGAGGGAAGCTGAGCTGGCTGGTCCAAGGCTGTTGCTCTTCCACAAGACTATACTATAGTCCATCTAGAAATTTTCTTTGTTGTTTTTTTTTTTTAATGATTTTTTAAGGTAGACGAGTGGTTGAGTGCTGGTGGCTCATGCCTACCATCTACTCAGGAGCCTGGGATCTGAGGATGGAGGTTTGAAGCCAGCCTGGGCAAGAATTAACTCCAAAAGAGACTCCATTTAACCACCAAAAAGCTGGAAGTAGAGCTGTGTCTCAAGTGAAAGAGCACCAAGGGACAGTACCCAGGTCTTGGGTAAAAATCCCAGTTCTAGAGCTAATTAATTAATTAATTGATCAATAAAATACAGCTAGAGAAATAGAATAGAAAAATTATGACATGATCAGCAGCTGTAACAGCTTCAAGATTACAATAGTCCAGTCTAGAAAGCACTAGAATACTGTTTTTCAGATGTAGAGAAGGCAGAAGGCAGAGATCTACACACAGTTATTCAACATAGTCACCTTGAAAGGGTAGAAGGGAGCTTCATGAGTGAATTTTTTTAATAAATTTTTTTTTATTGTAAAGATACTATACAGAGGGTTACAGTTACATGAGTGAGGAGGTAATGAGTACACTTCCTCTTGAACATTGTTACCCCCTCCATTGTTTTCCCCCTATCATCCCCTCCCTCCCTCCCTTCCCCGAGGTTCTTTTTTTTTTTTTTTTTTTTTGATTGTGATTAAGTGATTACTTAATTTCCGGAAATTCACAGTATTGTGGAATAATGATGCTCATTTAAAGTCACAAGTTCATTCTAACTTTCCTGGAGCAAATTGTCTATCACAGTCTGTAATATATAACGGTGCTCACATGTTATATACCATATATGTGATCAGCAGCATGGGGATATTTGGTAGTGGTTCAACCAGATGAGTGGGAGTTCTTTGTTTCTTAAGTCCTGTTAGTTTTGTCATATCACCTAACATTTTGGATTTATCATCCGCTTATCAGGGAGACCATGTACTGTTTGTCTCTTCGTTCTTGGCTTACCTCGCTCAACATGATTCCTTCTAGCTCCATCCATTTCCCTGCAAATGCCATTATTTTGTCATTTCTAATGGCTGCATAATATTCCATTGTGTATAGATACCACAATTTTTGGATCCATTCATCTGTGGTGGGGCATCTAGGTTGTTTCCATATCCTAGCTATTGCGAACAGTGCTGCAATAAACATGGAGGTGCACGTGTCCTTGTATATTGGTTCCTGTTGTTCAGGATAGATGCCTAGAAGTGGTATGACTGGATCGTAAGGGAGGTCAATCTTTAGCTTTCTAAGGACCCTCCAGACTGCTTTCCAAAGTGGTTGTATAAGTGTACATTCCCACCAGCAGTGTAATAGCGTTCCTCGTTCTCCACATCCCCTCCAGCATTTGTTGTTGGCTGATTTGTGGATGTGGGACATTCTGACTGGGGTAAGGTGGTATATGAGTGAATTTTTTTTCCAGTTTTGATACTGAGATTTGGACTCAGGTCCTCACACCTTCCTGAGCAGGCACTCCTAGCCCTGCAACCCTTAAATTTCCTTTTTATTTTCTTTATTTTTATTGAAATATAACTTGCAAACAGCAAAATGGATGGTTCATAGGACTTGATGAATATACACACATGCACTAGCTAGATCAAGTAGTTACCAGCAAGTTCCCTTGTGTCTCCTCAATCAATATGCATCAACCACCACACACACACACACACACACACACACACACACACACTCACACACACAGTCACTATTTACCCTAAAATCTTTAAATAGTTTCATTTGTAGACTCATTTCATATGTATTCTTGTGTCTACCTTCTTATGCTCAACTATCTCCAGTATGTTGCTATATCCATAGCTCATTCTTTTTCATTGTTGTGTTATCCCATTGTATAAATATACCACAATTTATTTATCCATTTTATAGCTCAGATAGTTGTGATACCTCCGATTTTTGTCTATTATGCATAAGCTACTATGAATATTCTTGTACTATCTTGGGGTGGACATCAACACTCATTTCTGTTGAATAGAGTGGAATTCTGGGCCATTTTTTTTATAAACAAAATAACTGGGCTCAAGGAAGATACTGATTTATCATGGCTTGTTGTAAAGTTGATCAGTAAATATATTTGAAAAGAATAAAAGAAAGAATACTGAGCTGGGCACTGGTGGCTCATGCCTGTTATCCTAGTTACTCAGGAGGCTGAGATCTGAGGATCACGGTTCAAAACCAGCCTGGGCAGGAAAGTCGGTGAAACTCTTACCTCCAGTTAACCACCAGAAAACCAGAAGTAGAGCTGTGGCTCAATGTAGTAGAGCATTAGCCTTGAGCAGAAAAGCTCAGGATAGCACCCAAGTTCTGAGTTCAAGTCCCACAACCAACAACAACAAAAAAAAGCTGATTTTTTTTCCAAAATTAACAAACACATTTGACACAATACTAACTGAATAATGAGTTTTTAGTTGGAGGTAAATTTTAGTAAAACTAATCTTAAATTTATATAGAAGGCTTTGGAATGGCAGGTACAAATGTGAAAAAGAAAAATGAACTATGAGAGACTTGTCTTCCCAGATATCAGACTATTTTATAAAGCTACTGTAATTAAATCAATTTAGTATTGGCATGGGAATAGATAAATAGATCAATGGAAAAAATAAAGAACCCTGAAATAGATTGGGCATATATATATATATACATATATATGAGAATTTACTATATAAGATATTGGTTATTTCAATTCTATGAAAAAAATGGATTATTTAATAAATGATGCCAAGACAACTTCCATTTGGAATAAGATAAAACTAGACTTCTATTTTATACTATATTCAAATATAAATTTCTTACAGATTAAAGACAAATGTAAAAAATAAGACAATAACAATCTTGAAAATTTAGGAGGCTAAATGTTCAATATAAAGGGAGGGAGTGTTTTATAAAGCAAGATTGGAAATTCAAAAGCTGTAAAAGAAAATATACACATAATTTATCTTGTAACAATTTTTTTAACTATTGTATGGCAAAAGATAAAATAAAGTCAAAAGACAAATGATTTCTATAGGAGAGATGAATAATTAAAAGCAACAATAAACAGAAAGGTTTTATGAGTAGGCAAAAGGAAAACAAACCCAATAGAAAAGTGAACAAAGGATATCAGAAGGTACTTCATAAAAGAGCATATTTAAATAAACAACATGCATAGAAAAAGAGGCACAAAATTATTAGTATTCAGAAAATGCAAATTAAAATATGAGATATTACTTCATATCTTTCAGACTATCAAAAATTTAAATGGCTGTAACTTCCATTGCTAGAAGGGATATTGGAAAAATAGTTCTCCATTGTTGATAGAAATGTAAATTTCTACAATTCCATGTAATCAGGCAACATCTTCAGAAACTGGAAATATATATTCCTTTGACTCATCAATCATACTCTTTAATACCATAGAAATGGAAAAGTGTGTGTGTGTGTCTGTGTGTGTGTGTGTGTCTGTGTCTGTGTGTAGTATTGTTTATTTGTATTGGCCATTTTCCCCACCAGTACCTTTGAGAAAATATAGAAACAACTTAAAACCTATGATTAGGAACTAAGTGAGGTGCCAGATAAAACCAGAGGAAAAAAGTCCTTGATTTAAGTCATTTGAAGATTTCTATGGTATAAACTCCTACCACACCCAATTTCAAGCTACCAGGTGGATGTCAAGATACCAGGTGAGAAGACATGTCACCAATTAGCTCTAGAAAGTTGGGATCTTACATATTCCACACCTTAAATAAATTATAGCACACTTACATCTCTATTTGTCAGCCAGTGGCTCATGACTGTAATCCTAGGTACTCAGGAGGCTGAAGTCTAAGGATCATAGTTAAAGCCAGCCCAGGCAGGAAAGTCCATTAGAATCTTTTTTTTTTTTTTTTTTTGGGTCCAATCATGGGGCCTGAACTCTGGGCCTGGGCGCTGTCCCTCAGCTCTTCAGCTCAAGGCTAGCGCTCTACCACTTGAGCCACAGCGCCACTTCCGGCTTTTTGTTTTTTCTTTTTTTGCTTATGTGGTGCTGAGGAATTGAACCCAGGGTCTCATGCATGCAAGGCAAGCACTCTAACACTGAGCCACCTTCCCAGCCCTTTTTTTTTTTTTTTTTTTTTTTTTTTTTGATTGTGGGGCTTGAACTCTGGGCCTGGGCATTTTCTCTGCACTCTTCAGCTCAAGGTGAGCACTCTACCTCTTGATCCATAGCATCACTTCTGGTTTTCTAGTGGTTTATTGGAGATAAGAGTCTCAGAGTTTCCTGCCCAGGCTGGCTTTGAACCACGATTCTCAGATCTCAGCCTCCTGAGTAGTTAGGATTACAGGCATGAGCCACGGGCACCCAGCTTCCATTAGACTCATCTCCAATTAACCACCAAATAGCCAGAAGTGAAGCTCTGGCTCATGTATTAGAGGACTAGCCTTGAGTAAAAAGCTAAGGAACAGTGCCCAAGCCTAAGTTCAAGCCCCAGGACTGGCAAAAAAAGAAAAAATTTATGTGTGTGTGTGTGTGTGTGTGTGTGTGTGTGTGTGTGTGTGTGTGCGATAGTCATATAGAAGTTTACATGATGCATTTCCAAGACATACTGTTGCGTGGGCAAAGAAGTGTATGATGATATAACTATATTTTTGTAAAACTATATGTTGACAAAGCCTATATTTGTATGTGCATAGGACTATATAAGTTTGAGAAGAGGGAGGAGGAAACCCAGGAAAGAGTGAAAAGGGCACACTTAGGCATTGTATATGTATAGAGAGAAATACAAATTTTTTAGTTGAGAAAAAAAGAAAGAAAAACACATTGAACCTCTGATACATGTCCAGTTCCTTACTAGGCTGTTCTGTACTTGCAAATATAGGAACATGTAAGACATGGTTTCCTTCTTTATTTCAGTTGGAAATAAGGCAAATAAGCAGAAGGCAATTTATTATGTTCAAGCAGGTGTGAAATCTCCAATGAACCACCAGAAAACTGGAAGTGGCATTGTAGCTCAATGTGAAGTAGTAAATCAAGGGAAGACTTCTCTTGTTGTAACTAAGTTCCCCTAGATCTTCTTGGTTCCAAGTTTGCTGCCTAATCAGAGGCCTCCACTTTCTTGCAGGAGACATCAGGACATAGATTGGCCAGCCTCCCAAGCTCCCCTTCCCTTCTTGCCCTTAAAGACAAACACATTTTTGCACCAGTTCCTGTCCAACCAACCCAGGTGTTGGGATGAGGGGGTTAACTTGCCAAGTAGGCTCTCTACTACTTGAGTCACACTTTCAGCCCTGACAAACATATTTTATTTTAAAGCTTTTACTGCTTTACAGATACTGCTAATCACCATGGAAACAGACTGGAAAATATAAAGAATACAACTAAGGAAGTCACACATGATGAAGAATCTTTCAGGTGACACAGATTTGATTCTTGACTTCTTTTTAATAAGGTTACTGGAAGTCCTCACTAGCTGCTAGACTCTCCTTCCACTCTCTCTGTTTCTCTTATTCTCTCACCTTACCTTTCCCTCATTTCCCTCCTCTCCTATCCCTCTTTCCTTGGGTGACCAACTATTCAACAAGTGAGACCCTTTTTTTTTTTTTTTTTTTGGCCAGTTCCGGGGCTTGAACTCAGGGCCCTGTCCCTGCCCCTGAGCTTCTTTTGCTCATGGCTGGCACTCTACTACTTGAGACACAGCACCACTTCTGGCTTTGTCTGTTTATGTGGTGCCGAGGAATCTAATCTAGGGCTTCGTGCATGCTAGGCAAGCACTCTACTACTAAGCCACATTCCCAATCTGAGACCTGCTTTTGAAGTAGGTCATGTCCTAAAGCCTGAAGCCCGACAGAAGTAATGCCATTTATCTATTTATCCCCTAAGGGATGAGGCCCAGACCCCAGAGCTGTAGTCTGCTTAGGGGTGCTAGGTGTTGCAGGAAACCACAAGTTGTTTTGCTTAGTGAGTGCTGCAAAAAAAAAATCCAAAATATTCCATCCGCCCAGTATTCCGGGAAGTAAGTCTAGACCTGCTAACAATGTTCATTCTCACTTCTGTACATGCTATCCAAGAAAAAAAACCTTTCACACATTTTTTGCCAAAAAGGATGTGGTTTTTATTTAAAAGACTAGTTCTGAGCTGTCTCGGAGTTACATGATTTGGGAAGCCTATGCCCCCATACACACCCACCCCCACCCTGTGCAGTCACTGGCCTTTGTAATATAGACTCCTATAATTTGGCGTATTAATTGTGGAGTCCTTTGTTTTCTTGCTGATTGGATTACAACATTTTGAGTTGCCATCAGCCTCCCCTTGGGGGAAGGGTCTTTTCACCTCGAAGGCCTTTTTTTCTTCTGGGCCTCTCTTTTTTTGGGTTTTTGTCTTGTATGACACACTAACCAACAGGCCAGACAGGTAATCTGTATGTCTCCAAATCAAGGATTAGCTAAAACCTAGTAAATCCCACTTCGTCCCAGCAGCCTGTCTCCAGGAAGCTCTAGCCCCTGACTAATTCTCCATGGAGAAACCTCTTAGCTCCTCAGTCTCCCTGGCCACCTGATAGCCAAACCTGTCATTCACTGCAGTCTTCTCACTGCCAGAGGCAGTTTTAGCTCCCTTAAACTGGCTGGAATTGGTTGAGCATCCTCCAGCCTAGAGAGGATAACTTACCTCAAATTTAAACACTGCTTTCTGAAAACTCTCTATGACTAATATCATCCATTGATCACATCCAGATTTTATGTTTAGCTAGCCTCTCAGAACATTTACATAAAGTATGGGATTAAAGAAAAAGACTCAGAACCTGTTTACATAGGAAAAAAATGGTTTCATTAGTGGTAGTAAGTCAGTTCCAGAGGGTTAGGAAACAGTAGAAAACAAAGCAGAATTTGCCCTCTCTCCTCCTCTCTCTCTTTTCCTCTCTTCCTTGCAGTACTGAAGTTTGGACTAAGGACTTCATTATTGCTAGGCAGACACTCTATGACTTAAGCCATACTTCCACCCCCTCTTGCTTTCAATTTCAATTTAGGTAGGGACTAGTGTTTTTACCCCACGTCTGGTCTTGAATCACAATGTTTTCCTACCCAATTGCCTCCCAGGTACGGGACTTGCAAATGTCTGCCACCACACAGTTTCTTTTGTTGAGATATGGGGGGAAGTTTCACTATTTGCCCACTGTTGATCTTGACTCTGAACTGGGATCTTTTTTTTTTTTTTTTTAACCAATCCTAGGACTTGAACTCAGGGCCTGAGTGTGCCCCTGAGCTACTTTTGCTCAAGGTTAGTGCTCTATCACTTGAACCACAGCACCACTTTTAGCTTTTTCTGATTAGTTTGTTTGAGATAGAGTCTCATGGACTTTCTTGACCCTGTTGGATTTGAACTGTGATTCTTAGATCCCAGCCGAGGATTACAGACTTGAGCCACTGATGCCTGACTCTGCAATCGTGTGTGTGTGTGTGTGTGTGTGTGTGTGTGTGTGTGTCTCTGTGTGTGTGTGTGTGTGTGTGTGATTACAGACTTGAGCCACTGTTGCCTGACTCTGCAATCGTGTGTGTGTGTGTGTGTGTGTGTGTGTGTGTGTGTGTGTGTGTGTGTGTGTGTGTGTGTGTGTGTGTGTGTGTGTGTGTGTGTGTGTGTCAGTTGTGGGGCCTGAACTCTGAGCCTGGGTGCTGTCCCTCAGCTCTTCAGCTCAAGGCTACCACTCTACCACTTGAGCCACAGTGCCACTTTTAGCTTTTTCTGCTTATGTGGTGCTAAGGAATCGAACCCAGGGCCTCATGCATGCAAGGCAAGCACTCTACCACAGAGCCACCTTCCCAGCCCCTCTGCAATCTTTTCAATATCTGTCTCCTGACTGGGAGGCAATCACTCTGGCTGGAATTACATATGTATACTACCATATCTCCCCTCCCTCCTCAGCTCCCTTCTTTCCCACCCCCCTCCCTTTTCTCTTTTCCCTTTTCCCTTTTTTCTTTCTTCTTAATCTTCTTAATCTTCTTCTTCTTAATCTTCTTCTTCTTCTTCTTCTTCTTCTTCTTCTTCTTCTTCTTCTTCTTCTTCTTCTTCTTCTTCTTCTTCTTCTTCTTTCTTTTTTGGTCAGTTGTGGGGCTTGAACTCTGGGTCTGGGCGCTGTCCCTCAGCTCTTCAACTCAAGGGGAGTGCTCTACCACTTGAGCCACAGCACCACTTCTGGTTTTCTGGTGGTTTATTGGAGACAAGAGTCTCACAAACTTTCCTGCCGGGCCTGGCTTTGAATTGAACTTCAATCCTCAGATCTCAGCCTCCTTAGTAGCTAGGATTACAGGTGTAAGTCACCAGCACCTGGCTCCTTTGTATTCTTTCTTTCTTTTCTTTGTTTCTTCTTCTTTTTTTTTTTTTTTTTTTTTGTCAGTTGTGGGGCTTGAACTCTTGGCCTCAACTCAACGCTAGGGCTCTAGCACTTGAGTCACAGTGCCACTTCCAGCTTTCTGGTGGTTTATTGGATATAAGAGTCTCATAGCCGGGCACTGGTGGCTCACCCCTATAATCCTAGCTACTCAGGAGGCTGAGATCTGAGGATCATGGTTCAAAGCCAGCCTGGGCAGGAAAGTCAGTGAGACTCATCTCCAATAAACCACTAGAAAACTGGAAGTGGCGCTTGTGGCTCAAGAGATAGAGCACTCGGGGCTGGGAAGGTGGCTCAGTGGTAGAGTGCTTGCCTTGCATGCATGAGGCCCTGGGTTCGATTCCTCATCACCACATAAGCAAAAAGAAAAAAGCCGGAAGTGGCGCTGTGCCTCAAGTGGTAGAGCGCTAGCCTTGAGCTGAAGAGCTGAGGGACAGCGCTCAGGCCCAGAGTTCAGGCCCCATGATAGGACCCCTCCCCCCCCAAAAAAGAGATAGAGCGTTTGCCTTGAGCTGAAGAGCTCAGGGACAGAGCCCAAGTCCAGAGTTCAAGCCCCACGACCGACAAAATAAAATAAAAAGAGTCTCACAAACTTTCCTGCCCAGGCTGGCTTTGAACCACAATCCTCAGATCTCAGCCTCCTGAGTAGCTAGGATTACAGGTGTGAGCCACTGGCACCCAGCTTTCTTCTTTCTTTCTGTCTTTCCAGAGTTGTCTTTCTGTGTTCTCCAGGCTGACCCTGAACTAGAAGGCAGTGATCCTCTTACCTCAGCCTACTATTTGGGACTACAGATGCACTTCTGCAACTCAGAGTTTGCAATCTTAGTAGTCAGATGAATGCTACTGATCCAGCTAGACTGGGAGATATAGTTGACAAGAAGTCAGAGATGGCAGCAGAGGTCACTGCCATGTATCAAAAAGGTAAGCATGCCAGGCACTGATGGTGCACACCTGTAATCCTAACTACCCAGGAGGCTGAGATCTGAGGATCACGGTTTAAAGCCAGCCCAGGCAGGAAATTCCATGAGACTTATCTCCAATGAACCACCAGAAAACCAGAAATGGCGCTGTGGCTCAAGTGGTAGAGAGCTCACCTTAAACTGAAGAGCTCAGAAACAGCGCCCAGGCCCAGAGTTCAAGCTCTATGACCAACAAAATTAAAAAAAAAAAAAAAAAAAAGGTAAGCATTCAGGTAGGGCTTAATCAGAGTTCACCCCTGCATTTTGCAACAATAGGATGTTTCAGTAGCCTAAACCAGAGGTGAGACTACATATATAACCTCACACTTAATGAGTAATATTCCCAGACAAGACTTAGCTACCCACTGCTGGCACTTCACATTTTATTGACTTTAATCTTCATTGATTACAACCTTATAAACGTGAAAAGTTACAAAAACATGCAAGGTAGAAATGAAAATTCTAGGGGCTGGGAAGGTGGCTCAGTGGTAGAGCACTTGCCTTGCATGCTCGAGGCCCTGGGTTCGATTCCTCAGCACCACATAAGAAAAAAAAGCCAGAAGTGGCGCTGTGGCTCAAGTGGTAGAGTACTAGCCTTGGGCTGAAGAGCTGAGGGACAGCGCCCAGGCCCAGAGGTCAGGCCCCACAACTGAAAAAAAAAAAAAAAAAAAAAAGAAATGAAAATTCTATCCCACACAAATATAATCACTTTGACAATGAAGTACATGTTCTAGATAGTTGTTGGAATATTATGGTCACATAGAGTTTAAGCAACCTTAAGAATCTAAAAATAGCTACTATGTCCCCTTGCCTCACCCATGTGTAATTTAAAAAAAATTTTTTTTTGGTTGGTTGTGGGACGCTATCCCTCAGCTCTTCAGCTTAAGGCTAGCACTCTACCACTTGAGCCAGCACCACTTCCAGTTTTTTCAGCTTATGTGGTACTGAGGAATTGAACCCAGGACCTCATGTATACAAGGCAAGCACTCTACCACTGAGCCACCTTCCCAGCCCCTAAAATAAAAAATTTAAATAAATGCATTACCTGAATTGTGAAATGGTAACCCCTCTTTACAACACTTAAATAATAACAATGAAATTATATTTTTTAAATAATATTTTCCCTTTTTTGGCGGTCATGGGGCTTAAACTCTAGGCCTGCATGCTGTCCCTCAGCTCTCCAGCTCAAGGTGAGCACTCTACCATTTGAGCCACAGCACTACTTCCAGTTTTCTGAGTGGTTTATTGGATATGAGTCTCACAGACTTTCCTGCACAGGCTGGTTTTGAACCGTGATCCTCAGATCTCAGCCCCCTGAGTAGCTAGGATTACAGCAGTGAGCCACTGGCGCCTGGCCTTTATAATTTATTGAGAATAAGTGATCACATAAATTTCACAGTATTGTGAGATAGTGATACTTAATCACAAACACATTTTAGTCCTCACAAAGCAATGTTTGTGAATTCTATGAACTTTAATAATACAACTATTTCTTCCTCATCAGGTAATATGTTTGTTTCTTTCCTTTTGCTTAATGTAAGCTGTTCCCTCTTGCCCTCTCATTCCCTCCCTCCCATCACTGCCCTTGAGTTGCTTAGTTTGTTTTCATCAATGTCCAGTGCAGCTGATGGGTCCTTCTGTTGTATATTTTCCCATTTCCCTCTGATTCTGTGTCCTCCTAGCTTCACTCAGACTATATATATATATATATATATATACATATACATATATATGACCATTTATACACCATATATGTGGTCAAGAACATGTAGTCATTTAGAAATATGATAAATTGGGTGGAGGTCCTTTGTTTCTCGAATCCTGTTTACTTTGTCATATCATCTTGCATTTTGGATTTAATATCCACATATCAGGGAGACCATGTGCCATTTGTCTCTCTGCTCTTGGCTTACCTCACTCAAAACAATTTGATCTAGTTCCATCCATTTCCCTGTGAGTGCCATTTTTTGTCCTTTCTAATGGTTGCATAATATTCCACTGTATATAGGTACCACAATTTTTGGATCCATTCATCTGTAGTGGGGTAACTGGGTTGTTTCCATATCTTGGCTATTGTGAACAGTGCTGCAATGAACATGGAGGTGCATGTGTCCTCGTATCCTGTTCCTGTTGCTTGGGGGAGATGCCTAAGAGTGGTATGGCTGGGTAATAGGGGAGGTATATATTTAGCTTTCTGAAGTACCTCCAGACTACTTTCCAAAGTGGTTATATTAGTATTAGTATTCCCAACAGCAATGCAATAGGGTTCCTGTTTTTCCACATCCCTGCCAACATTTGTCGTTGGCTAAATTTAGGATGTGGGCCATTCTGACTGGAGTAAGGTGGTATCAAAGGGATGTTTTTATTTACATTTCCTTTTCAGCCAGGGATGATGAGCATTTCCTCATGTGTTTCTTTGCCATTTTTATCTCTTCTTCTGAGAAGTTGCTCTTTTAGCTCCTTTGCCCATTTAATGATTGGTTGAAATTATATTTTTAAAAATTCTAAGTAAACAGGCAACAAGCCAAACCTTTTGTTTTTCCTTTAATAATCATCTCAGTGCTTTAAAAAAAAAAAAAACCAACAACAAACGTATTCTTTCAAAAACTGATTTTCTTTCTTGGTTTCTAAAGCACATGTCTGGTTTGCAAATGAGATAATCTAACAATGAAATATACGTTGTCTTGCAACTTGTTCTTCTACCACACACACAGAAGATATTGTGGACATCTGTTCATGTCAATATCTAAGCATTACTGTGACCGGCAGTTTGTGAGGCTCCTCTCCAGAAAAAAAACAGAATTCTTCAAATGCCAATGCCTATAGCTGAAGGTTGGGATCTTAGAGGAATTTTCATGGCTTTAATAAATTAATGTTACAAGCACTGGTAAGATGGATTTCTCCGACTCAAAAGTTCACTCACAAGCAACTGAACTTTCCTCAAGCATTTATAAAAAGAGATGAAATATAAATTAACTTGTTTGTGTATTTACAAGTACTTGAAACCAGGAGTAGAGAACTTTTTCATTATAAGTGAAAGTGAAAAACAGAGAAAATTCATTAGTAAGTTTTTCCTTTGTTATCTGTTAGAGAATTTCAAATGGGCTGTTTTTTCATAGTTTATTTAATTATTACTAAGGATTGAATACAGGGCCTTGCTCTAAAGTCTCCCTTTTTAGCACTGGTTATTTTCAACGTAGGGTCTCTGTTTATGTTTAGGCCAGCCTGGGCTGTGATCTTACTATTTGTTTTCCCTCCTATAACTGGGAATGACAGATGGCTGCTACCTTACCCAACTCTTGATTGAGATAAAATTTCATAAAATTAAAAAATACTTATTACAAAGGGGTTTCAATTCTAGAAGTCATATTCTCATAAACTTTTATGCCTGGGGTTGGTCTTGGACTGCTATCTCCCATCTTTGCTTCCCAAATAGCTAAGCTTACAGGCATAAGCCATTGCACCCATCTAAGAATGTGAATTATACTGTGATTTTGTTCATCACCCACAATGATGGAAGAAGCCAGAAGAATAAAGTCCATATTCCTATTTGAAATTAGCCTTTGAGGGATGGATATAAGCTCAGTGGCAGAGCACTTGTCTAGCATTCAAAAGATCCTAGCTTCTGGGGGCTGGGGGTTTAGCCCAGCGGAAGGGTGCCTTCCCCGGCGCACGCACCCTGGGTTCGGTCCTCAGCCCTGGGGGGAAAAAAAAGACAAAAAAAAAGATCCTAGCTTCTATCCTCATTGGTGCAAAAACAAATGGAAGGAAGAAAGGAAGGGAGGGAGGGAGGGAGGGAGGGACAGACAAAGGGAGGGGGAGGGAGGGAAAGAAAGAGAGGGAGGGAAGAGAAAAAGAAAGAAAAAGAAAAAGAAGGAAGAGAGGGAAAGAGAAAGAAAGAAGAAAGGGAGGAAAGAAAGAAGGAAGGAAGAGAGGGAGGGAGGGAGAGAGGGAGGGAAGGAAAAAGGGAGAGAGGGAGAGGGAGGGAAAGAAAGAGAGGGAGGAAAGAGAGAAAGAAAAAGAAAGAAGGAAGGGCGGGTGAGAGAAAAAAAGAGGGAGAAAGAAAGAGGAAAGAAAGAAGAAAGGAGGGAGGGAGAGAAGGAAGGGAGGAAGGAAAGAAGGAAGGAAGGAAGGAAAGAAGGAAGGAAAGAGGGAAGAAAATTAGTATTAAGAGATAAGCTTTCTAGTTCAATAGTTTCTTTGAATCCATAGGAAACTGGTTCTAGGGCCTCTTTTTTTCTTTTTCTTTTTTTTTTTTTTTTTGCCAGTCCTGTAGTTTGAATTCAGGGCCTAGGCACTGTCCCTGAGCTTCTTTTGCTCAAGGCTAACACTCTATCACTTGAGCCACCGTGACACTTCTGGTTTTTTCTGTTTATGTGGGACTGAGGGGTTGAACCCAGGGCTTCATGCATGTTAGTCAACCACTCTACCACTAAGCCACCTTTCCAGCCCCAGGACCTCTCTTAAATACAAAATCTATGGAGCCTTAAGTGTCTTGTATCATTTGGGTATAACATATGCACAACGTCCTATATATTTTAAATCATTTCAAGATTACTTATAATACTAAGATAATATAGATACTATTTAAATAATTGTTATATGGTTTAGGGAATGATTTTTAAGTCTATATATGTTCAGAATAGGCCATTTTTTCCTAAATATTTTTAATTCATAGCTGATTATACCCACTGATATAAGCGCTGTCTGGCTTGTAAACCTTGAAATCCACACTGCTGAATCCATCAAAAGGATCTTACAAAGAAATAAATAAATGATTTTTAACAAATTTCATTTCCAGTGATGCAGAAAAAACTTTTGATAAAGTTCAACAACCTTTTTTGAAAAAAAAGCTCTAAAAGAACTATGGATAGAAAGACCATATCTGAACTTAATAAAAGCAATATATGACAAACCTACAATCAAGCCAGGTGCTAATGGCTCAGGCTGATAGTCCTAGCTACTCAGGAGGCTGAGATCTGAGGATTACAGTTCAAAGCCAGGCTTGGCAGAAAAGTCTATGAGACTTTCATCTCCAATTAGCCACCAAAAAGCCAGAAGTAAGCTTGAGCTCTGGCTCAAGTGACAGAGTGCTAGTCTTGAGTAGAAACGCACACACACACACACACACACACACACACACACACACACACACACACACATCAATCAACAGCAACAACAACAACAACTATAGTCAACTGAAATTATTTCCTCTAAAGTTGGGAATGCGATAAGGGTGTCCATTCTGTACTCTTATTCAGTATGGTAGTGGAATTCCCAGCTAAAACAATAAGGCAGAAGAAATAAAATAGATTCAAATAGGAAAGGAAGAAGATAAATTATCCCTATTTGTAGATAATATAATCCTATACTTAACAAACCCTAGAGACTCCTTGTAACCAAATAAAAGATTATAAAGTTGAAAATAATCATTCTCTCATACCTCCCTTATATCCCAGTCCTGGAGGACTGAGTGGAGTGAGGCACTGTCAACAGTTTTGTACATGAACAGTCCCTGATTTATGATGGCTCCACTTAATGATTTTTTTTTACTTTATGATAGGGAGAAAGCAATATACATTCAGAAGAAATTACATTCTGACTTTTGATTCATTTCTTGGGCTAGCAGTGTGTTGTATGATGCTCTCTAGTGGATGCTGAGCTGTAGCTCCTAAGTCAGCCAGGAGATATCTTGGGCAATATTCTGCTCTACCATGTGCTGTCTTGCTAAGTTGTGATGTTCAGTAGGAAAGTGTACTAAATGCCTTTTCCACTTATTTCCACTTGAAATCAGTTTATCTCTATGTCTCCCCATTGTAAATCAATGAGTATTTATATTTTCTTCAAGATATTGTCTACATACACAAAATATGTAAGCCAATATTACATGACAATTCTTATAAAGAACCCCCACATAAAGCTGGGTGCTAGTGGCTCATGCCTGTAATCCTAGCTATTCAGGTGGCTGAGATCTGAGGATCAAGGTCCAAAGCCGGCCTGGACAGAAAAGTCCATGAGACTCTTACCTCCAGAAAACTGGAAGTGGTGCTGTAACTCAAAGTGAGAGAGTGCTGCCTTGAGCAAAAGAGATCAGGGACAGCACCCAAGCCCTGAGTTCAAACCCCATTACCAAAAAAACAAAAACAAAAAACAAACCAACAAAATAGAACTCAGACAGAAGGGATTTCACTATTTGCATAATACTCGTGCACTTTGAATTTTTTCACATTATGAATCTCAGGTATTTTTTCATATCCATACATTTATGCCTTCTCTAGTCTTCATAATGATTCCTTAGTATTCCATGATAAAGCTATTCCATCATTTAAATAATCCCCTTTTGATAGACAGTTGCATTATTTCCAGTTTGGCAATTGCAGATAATGCTGCTATAAGCAACTCTCATTCATATATCCCTTCTGCTACTTCCCACAATGCATCTTGTCCAGACCTCTCTTCTTCCTCCTTTGCTGCAGACCCAGGTACTTTCTCTGCTTTGGAGACTATTCATTCTTTGGGGTCCTCTACCTCTAAGCTACCATGTTTCTATTGACCAGCATATAAGACATTTTAGTGTTAATGTTGTCTGCCATCACTCCTCAATACAAACAGGGAAATCACAATGAGAGCAAAATGAATATCCACTCTAGTAGTCCCTGGCTCTAGTTTCTGTCTACTTTAGGAAATAATAAATGAAAGCCTTCTTTCTCATACACCAAACTCATTCATGATTCCAATATTAAGAAAATCAAGTTGATTTTTCTGTAATACACCTTCACCATTTTGAAAGCACGCACACACACACACACACACACACACACACACACACACACACATACTTCTTTTACTCAAGGTTAGCACTCTACCACCAGAGCCAGAACTCCCCTTCTGGCCTTTTCTGGGGAGTTTATTGGAGATAAAAGTTTCTTAGAAGCTGAGCGCTGGTAGCCCACGCCTGTAATCCTAGCTATTCAGAAGGCTGAGATCTGAGGACCTTAGTTCAAAGCCAGCCCAGGCAGGAAAGTCCATGAGACTCTTATCTCCAATAAACCACTCAGAAAACCAGAAGTGGAGCTGTGGCTTAAGTGGTAGAGCGCTTGCCTTGAGCTGAAGAGCTAAGGGATAGCGCCCAGGCCCAGAGTTCAAGCCACACACTGACGGAAAAAAGAAAAAAGAAAAAAAAAAAAGGTTTTGTGGAGTCTTCTGCCTGGGGCTGGCTTTGAACTGATCCTCAGATCTCAGTTTCTTGAGTATCTAGAATTACAGGTGTGAACCACTAGTGCCCTGCTAAAGTCTTCTTTTAAGAGAGAACTCAGAGATGGGATCCTTGTTCTCTGTCTGTAGTCTTTGTTGTTCTGAGTATTTTCTTAAACTAACAAACTTATACTTTTAATTATAATGCAAGCAGGTAGGCTGCAATGCTCTGTGACTAACAACTGAAAATGTCAAAACTTTGAGTACTAAAGCCAAATAATCCTGGGTGAGTCACACATAACCTCTAGGTACCTGTAACATAAAGCCAGTAGAATGAATAATTTCCCAAACCCTGTGGAGAAAGGGGGTAAGGCCTATACAAAGAGAGGGCAAGATTTCATGAGAGAATTCAGTACCAAAGTGAGCTTTGAGTATGAATGTCTCATGGGGCAGTCCATCTGTGGACACCTGTTGTTTTTCCATTTGTTCTGCTGAATTGGAGACACTCAGAATCCCTGAGGCTGATCCCTTGACTTTCACACCTGTCTGCATCTGAATTTTTCATTTGTGATCTAAGCTAGCAGCACTCTAAGGGCTTCTAGAAAATTAGGCGTGGCATTTCCTGGCTATGCTCTACAAAGCAAAAACAAAGCACATTTTTCTGCCTCCAACCACTCAGGAGAGGCTATTTTCTGCTCTGATCATAAAAAGAACACAAAGTAAGAACTTTGTGCTTGCAAAATCTCAGAAAGAAAACATTATGGTAGGGAGCATGTGAAGCTCTAGCATGGGAAACTGAATTCTTGGGGGAGTCCTGGCATGGATGCTTTGGGTTTGTCTTTTGTTGGCATCTCAGTTGAAGCCTGCTTCAAGAGTGAAGAAGAGAGAAAAGGCAGATTTGGTGAGTGCCTGTGTTGATAGCCAGGACCTTTCAAATGCAAACAATGTTCTCTGTTCTTTGATGCAATACAGTTTTCTATACTTCTAGTTGTTTCTTATAGGGAAGCTGAGTGCCTAAAATTGAGGGGCTGGAGAAAGAGTGGAGGAAAATGGGCATTCATTGACCAAGACCAAAACCAGGAGTAATTGAAGTCAATATGGTAACTCCTAAAATTTTACTTAGAGATGTCCAGGTGTCACCTAGGCTAGTACTTATCTGCACTATGTACTTCCTCTTGCTAAATGCTTACTATTATTAGTAGTAAATAATAGTTATAATTTACAGCTATCAGCTAATAAGCAGATGAAGGATGAACAATTACAGAGTATCTACTAAATGACAAATACTATTATTGCACTTTATATGGATTAATTAAATTAACACAAAGCAATGAGACGAATACTATTTCTATCTCTATTTACAAATGCAGATTCGGAGGCATTCGGAGGCACAGGGTTAAATAACTTTCATGAAGAGTAATGGAGCTAAGATTCAAATCTGAGGAGTCTGGCTTCAGAGCCAAATTCCTGATCATCCTGTTATATGGCTTCTATTTTATTTTTATTTTATTTTTGTGCCAGTCCTGGGGCTTGAACTCAGGGCCTGGTCACTGTTTTTGTGTTTAAGGCTAGTGCTCTATTAGTTGAGTTACAACTTCACTTCTGATATTTCTGGTGATTAACTGGAGATATTGGAGATAAGCATCTCATGGACTTTCTTGTCTGGGCTGGCTTTGAACTGTGATCTTCAAATCTCAGCCTCCTGAGTTGTTAGGATTACAAATATGAGCCTATAATAGCTATACTGCCTCTTTAGATGAGCAGTCACAGCCCTATCGAACTGAAGCTTCAATGTAGATAAACCACACACATACACACACACACACACACATACACACACACACACACACACACACACACACTTATTTCAATTTCACAAATGTAAAGTGAATTACATATTACAGTGGACTCAACAATGTGTGGAAGGATTGAGCAAGAAACAACTAGGTCTCTTGTTTTCAGTAGGAGGGAAAAGTAGCGCTATAATGGCTCTTATGAAAGCCCAGAAACATGAGTGAAGCTGATGTGCCCAAACAATAGTCAATCCCACTGTTCTGAATGGTTGGAGAAGATGCACAGAGAGCAACAGTGGGATAACACAGCTCAGAGAGAGAGAACTTATGAAGCACTTAAATTTCATTTGAGGGTTTTGTATGGTTTCTATGGTAGATGAAGTTTTGTTTTGTTTCCCTGTGGGTGATAAGTCTTGGAATAACACGCCCAGATTTGCTTATACAGAAGATGGATTAAAGAAAAGCAAAACTTAAGGCAAGAGACCAACTTGAAAGCTTTTGCAAGAGACTTGATAGGGTTTCACCAGGATCTGTATCAGGCAGCGATGGAGAGATAGAAAGGATCTGGGGGTACTTGAAATAGGTATTTTTTCAAATTCTACAAACCAATAAGAAACATATCAACAATTTAGGAGAAAATGGGTAAAATTTAAAAAGACGCAATTGATAAAAGAAGAATCCAAGCTGGTTGCTGGTGGATCACTCCTGTAATCCTTGCTACTCAGGAGGCTGAGATCTGAGGATAGTGGTTCAAAGCCAGCTTGGGCAGGAAACTTTCACCTCCAATTAACCACCAGAAAACCAGAAGTGGTACTGTGGCTCAAGTGGTAGAGCACTTGCCTTGAGCTGAAGAGCTCAGGGACAGTGCACAGGCCCAGAGTTCAAGACCCACAACCAACAAAAACAAAAAGAAGAATCCAAATTTATGCCCCTAAGTGCATATTCAACCTAATAATCAAGGGAATGCAAAATAAACAAACAAAAAAAGTCTGCCTTTCAGATTACCAGAATGAAAGGGATGATGATGTAAAATATTGGAGCAGACATAAGGAAAACAATGTTCTCATATGTTAGTAGTGGGACCGTGAATTAGTACAAACATTTATGGGGGGCAGGGGAAGATAAGGCAAGTAACCAGATAAAAGGCTTGCTTTTTCCAACTTTTTAAAAATTGCTATTATAGGGACTGGGAAGGTGGCTCAGTGGAAGAGTGCTTACCTTGCATGCATGAGGCCCCAGGTTTGAGTCCTCAGCAACACATAAACAGAAAAAGCCAGAAGTGGTGCTATGGCTCAAGTGGCAGAGTGCTAGCCTTGAGCTGAAGAGCCGAGGGACAGCAACCAGGCTGAGGTTCAGGCCCCATAACTGACAAAAAAAAAAAAAGCTATTATAGCTAGGATATGGAAACAACCTAGATGCCCCACCACAGATGAATGGATCCAAAAATTGTGGTATCTATACACAATGGAATATTATGCAGCCATTAGAAATGACAAAATAATGGCATTTGCAGGGAAATGGATGGAGCTAGAAGGAATCATGTTGAGCGAGGTAAGCCAAGAACGAAGAGACAAACAGTACATGGTCTCCCTGATAAGCGGATGATAAATCCAAAATGTTAGGTGATATGACAAAACTAACAGGACTTAAGAAACAAAGAACTCCCACTCATCTGGTTGAACCACTACTAAATATCCCCATGCTGCTGATCACGTGTATGGTATATAACATATGAACACCGTTATATATTACAGACTGTGATAGACAATTTGCTCCAGGAAAGTTAGAATGAACGTGTGACTTTAAATGAGCATCATTATTCCACAATACTGTGAATTTCCGGAAATTAAGTAATCACTTAATCACAATCAAAAAAAAAAAAAAGAACCTTGGGGAAGGGAGGGAGGGAGGGGATGGTAGGGAGAAAACAATGGAGGGGGCAACAATGTTCAAGAGGAAGTGTACTCATTACCCCACTCATGTAACTGTAACCCTCTGTATAGAATCTTTACAATAAAAAAATTAAAAAAAAAAAAAAGCTATTATAATATACAATATACAATATAATATACAAAGGGATTACAGTCACATAAGTCAGGTAATGAGTACATTTCTTTTCATGCAGTATCACCCCCCTTCCCTCACTCTCTCCCAGGTTTTCCTTCCCATACCCACCCACAAGTTGTATTGTCCATTTTCAACATACTGTCTAGTGAGTAACACTGCTGCATTTGTTCCTCTTTTTTTCACCATTTCTTTTTTTTTTTATTTAGAGAATACTTTATTAGTTTCTGTAATCAAACCCACGTAGATAAGACCTTAAATATTTAATACAGTGCGTTTACCCCTGTACAAATGGAAAAAAATTAAGTTTAACATTTCTAGACTTTTTCACCATTTCTGTGTCCCTCCTCCCCTCCCAAAGACAGATAAAGGAACAAACAAGACAGAAAGAAAAGAAAAGAAAAACAAAGAAAAAACTCTTTATTTCTTGGAGTTAATTTTTATTTACATTATTATTTTTTGTTTTGTTTTTTGCCAGTCCTGGTGCTTGAACTCAGGTTCTAGACACTGTCCCTGAGCTTCTTCATGCTCAAGGCTAGCGCTCTACTACTTAAGCCACAATGCTACTTCTGGCTCTTTCTGAGTAGTTTATTGGAAATAAGTGTCATGGACTTTTCTGCCTGGGCTGGCTTCAAACTGCCATCCTCATCTCAGTCTCCTGAGTAGCTAGAATTATAGGCATGAGCCACTGGCACCCAGCTTGATATCTATGATTTTATATGGTCAGCTGTATATAGGCATTGCACGTTTGTGCTCCTCTCCTAAGTATCCTCTTTTGGTCTCACTGTGTGTGAGTGTCTAGAGTCCTATAGAATTTATCATGTCCCAGGGTATTTTAGATCTATGAGAAAAAATATGCGCCATTTGTCTCTCTGAGCTTGGCTTACCTCACCTAACATGATTTGTTCTAGATCCATTCATTTCCCTGAAAATAACATAATATTATTCTTTCTAATGGCTGTATAAAATTTCATTATGTACCACATTTTTTGGATCCACTCCTCTATTGTATGGCATCTGAACTGATCCCCTATCTTGGCTATTGCGAATAGTGCAGCAATGAACATGGACATGCAAGTGTCCTTAAGATATCCTAGCTTGTGATGTTCTGGGTAGATTCCCAGGAGTGGTGTGGTTGGGTCATAGGGAAGATCCACATTTAGTTTTTTGAGGAACCTCCAGACTGCTATCAGAGTGGTTGTACTAGTTTACATTCCCACCAATAGTGCAATAGGGTTCTTTTTCCCCCATATCACCGCCAACATTTGTTGTTCAAATTCACAATGTCAGCTAGTCTAACAGGGGTAAGATGGTGTCTGAATTTGATTTACATTTCCCTTATGGGAATGCGAGAGATGAGCATTTTCTCATGTGTTTCTTTGCCATTCTGACCTCTTTTTCTGAGAAGTCTCTCCTTAGCGCTTTTGCTAGATAAAAGGCTAACAGCTGTGAGTTAAAGGTGGCTAATACTATGTTTATAATATTTTTGTATATTTCTCTGTAGCTTTTATGCTTCTAAAAAGAAGTATAGAATGTCTGTAAGAGAAAAGATACAAGTAGTACTTAGCGTGAAAATCATAAGACTTGGTGACTGATGTAACACATGGGTGCTGAGGGTGACAGAGGAAGTTAGACAGTGGGGCGCATTGCACAATTCACCACAACACATCCTGTGTGCCCAGATTAGACTTCCTGACATCATTTACTCAATTAAAGACATCCTATTGGACTAGTGAGTTCCCTTTCAGTCTTTTGCTGATGAACATAAAAGTATATCTCTAAGGGGTTGGAGGCATGGCTCAGTTGATAGAGCAATAACCAAAGGTTGAATGCATCAGGTACCAAGTTCAAGTCCCAGTATCAGACCAAAAGAAAAAGAAAAAAAGAATTATATCCGTAAGATAAATTAGAAGGCAAATTGCCGTCAGAGGTCAGGTGATACGCATATATATATAGTTTGTATGTTTTGTTTGGTTGGTTTTGGTGGTACTGAGACTGAACTCAGGACCTCGTGTTTAGTAGACAAGTGTTATACCACTGGGGCCTTTTCCCCAGTGTAGCACTTCATGTATTTGATAGACATTGGCCATTGGTCTTTTTTGTTGTTACAGGTAATTTCTAAAAATGAACCCTGAGTAAGAAACTTCTTGTCCATTCCCTGTAACACTCCTCCAGACACTCAAAACACTATTTCTTCTTTTGGCTCTGAGAAACATTTGCTTTAAGAGAGTATGATCCCACAGTACTATAGAAATAAACAAACTGCATATATATCCAAACATTGAATGGCTGCCTGCTTTTACTGCAGGTCTGTCATGTTTCACTCAGTCCCTTCTCAAGGTCTGTAGCTGAGAGTAAAGGAAGCAGGCCTGCCTTCCCACATGGAAACTATGACCTGGAGACGCTGCCCCTATTTAATCAGGAATGTGCCCTCCAATTCTCATAGTCCCACCTTCCTCACACTGAAGCTGGGTACCAGGCGCCATTTATCATGCAACAGCTGACTGAACAAAGGCCACTGTTTTCTAATTTGCAGGAATGTGGTGACTAAATAGATCTGTATTCATAAACTTCTTAGGATAGGGCCTAACCCACAGTAAGGTTCACAAAATGTCATTGAAGCTGCTGGCACTGTTAAAAAATAGTCTCTGACTCCAACTCTCTATAACAGATAGGAAAACAGACCTGACTTATTTACTTTTTTTTTTGCTGGTCGTGCGTCCTGAACTCTGGGCCTGGATGCTATCCCTCAGCTCTTCAGCTCAAGGCTAGAGCTCTACCACTTAAGCCACAGCACCACTTCCGGCTTTTTCTGCTTATGTGGTGCTGAGGACTCAAACCCAGGGCCTCACGCATGCAAGGCAAGCGCTCTACCACTGAGCCACCTTCCCAGCCCAATTTATGTACTTACATTTTACCTACCTAGCTCCTACAAACATCCTCCCCTATACTTTAGATTACTTACCATACCTAGTACATTGAAAATGATATGTAAGGGCTGGGAAGGTGGCTCAGTGGTAGAGCGCTTGCCTTGCAAGCATGAGGCCCTGGGTTTGATTCCTCAGCACCACATAAGAAAAAAAAAAGAAAATGGTATGTAAATATTGAGCATTCTTTAATATTTAGAGAACAATGACAAGAACAAGTCTACATGTCTAGTATAGACACAACCACTATAGGCCTAATTATACCGCATATGCAAGAGATGAGAAGCCAACGTTGCTCCACAAGTACTAGAGACAGAATAGAATGGCTGGTGCATACAATGGGGTATGCCCACACATCATTTATTCACATGGACTTCATAGAGTGCTTTCTCAGAGTGTGGCAGATTCAAGTTTTGCTTTTGGGAACTTTCTGGAATTTTTTTTTGGAATATTCTCAATCTATGGCTGGTGGATATAAATTTAGAACCTGTAGATACAGAGGACTGACTATACATCTGTAACCAGGAAGCTTCCTTGGAAAGACAGCTATGGTATCATGGAACTCCTTCCACACAAATCTCTCTGCTATTGGAGGGTATAGCCATAGGAGGGCAGAAGGAGTGTCTAAGTTATGCCCCTTTGCCTTACCAGCTGGAGTGAACAAAGGAAGCCCAGATCCTTCCCTTAAACAGCTTCCACTATCCAGTGGCACCCACATGCATTAGTAGGAAACATCAATACAGGTTGTGGGAACCACTATCACAGTGACCAGTCTACAGCAGGGACCTTTTACATAACTGTCAGGGGAAATGCATATGCAGTTAAAGAAGTAAAACTTTTGTAAAAGATGCTCTGAAAGGGCTTGTATGCTTTAATTTATAGTGGGTTAGAAATAAACTGCCAGGAAACTGGACACTAGGCAAAACATATCAGAACTGTGTGTTCATGTGGGAAGACAAGAAGAGAGAAAAACTGAAGGAAGGCTGGGGAGAAGGAAGATAAATAATGTAAGCAAGACTAAGTTAAAGTATTAAAACAAAACCTCAGCCAGGATTTGGAAAATAATTTGGAGAAATTAAGGCTGGTTGACCATAAAAGGTTTGTTTGGGGAGATTTCTGGGCATGGGGACAAGAAAGCAAAGACCAGAGAAGTAGAGTAGCTTCTGCACGTGAAGTTTTTATGGGGCACATCTCAGTACATCTTAGCCCCCTGAGTTGTGCAAAGCAACAGGTCAAGGGGCTTTGTCTTTGATGGGAAGGAAGAGGACAGTCACTGAACCAAGGTTAGCATAAACAACAGTTCAAGTGTGCTGGGAGAGTCAAGCTCAAGGTGGGAGTCCTAGGAGGAGTAACACAACTGATAGCAGAGATTCTAAGCAGTCACAAAGAGGGAAAACATCTTGGGCTGACTGGCTCACATAGTACTTTAGCTCACAAAGACTAAGAGAACAAAGGTCACTCACAAAGAATGTTATTAAAAAGCTCGGGACTTTAACTTCTAATTCTACAAGTTTGGCAAAATTTTGCTCTAAAATTGTTACAGTGTGGTATTAACTCCAAGACTCTTGGAGGGTACTATAGGGTAGGCCAAGAAACAAAGACTCATTAGTTGGGAGGTCTGGGGAGAAGGGGGCAGGAGTATGTGGAGGGTGGCTTGGGAAGTGGGATAAAGAACAGGCACAGAGAAACAGGAAATAATTAACTTGAAAGCTTGACAGAGAAAGAAAGATCACGTGAGGGTCTCAAGAAAGGAATGGCCAGGCACCTAACTCAAGATCCACACACAAAACAACTGCAAACTACAAACAGACATTGAACTTAAAACTGCTGAGCAGATACATGGGAAAAAACATCAACTTAGTTTTAGGGGCCATAGGAAACTCCAAGTGTAATTTAATACCATTAAATGAAATCCAAGGTTCTTGGGAGTACTTAGTAAAACTGGCTCATGGTTTCTGAAGACAGCATTTCACAATACTGTATGTCTAAGTGGAAGATGAGCAACATTATAGGGAAAAATAAATCAAGTAACTAAAACAGTTACTTGGGTTGTTATTTTTCTCTGTATTACACACAACTATGTAATATATGTACATAAGGTAAGCAGGTAGGTGAGGAGAGAGGGGGAGAGAGAGAGGGAGACAGAGAGAGAGAGAGAGGAAGAGATTAAAATTTCATCTTGTTTACCAGTAGTGGTAGGCATAGATATTGCTTATCATCTGAAATATAATAAAGCCCTTCAGAAATATTGGTTTGAGAAATTCCAGACTACAGTCAAGTTTCTCATGCTTTGACTGCAAGTTATTAAGAGATTATTAAGAGTTATTAAGAAATTGATATACAGGGTCACTGGACACATTAAAACAACTACAAAACAACAAACTCCACCACTGAATAGATAATATCAGGACTCTGCATATAGGATATGGGCATATATATGAGTTTATGTATGGGTCTTGAGGTATCTGGCCTTTCTCTTATTTTATTTATTTTATTGTTATTATAAAAGTAATATACAAAGAGGTTACAATTACGTAAGTCAGGTAACGAGTACATTTCTTTTCTTTTTTTTTTTTTTTTTGTCGGTCATGGGGCTTGAACTCTGGGCCTGGGCACTGTCCTTTAGCTCTTCAGCTCAAGGCGAGTGCTCTACCACTTGAGCTACAGCGCCACTTCCAGTTTTCTGGTGGTTTATTAGAGATAGGAGTCTCACAGTCTTTCCTGCCCGGGCTGGCTTTGGACTGCGACCCTCAGATCTCAGCCTCCTGAGTAGCTAGGATTACAGGTGTGAGCCACGGGCGCCCAGCCCCCTCATTCTTTCTTTTGCCAGTCCTGGGGCTTGAACTCTGGGCCTAAATGCTGTCCCTAAGCCTCTTTTGTGATCAAGGCTAGTGCTCTACCACTTGAGCCACAGCACCACTTCTGGCTTTTTATGAATGGTTTATTGGAGATAAGAATCTCACAGACTTTCCTGCCTGGGCTGGCTTTGAATCTTGATTCTCAGATCTTGGCCTCCTGAGTAGTGAGGATTACTGATGTGAGCCACCAATCGCCCCACTGTATAGTTCATTTTCAAATAATATCTAGTGAGTACCACTGCTGCATTTGTTCACCCTTTGTCCCTCCATTTCTGTGTCGCCCCTTGCACACCCCCCAAAAACAGATAAATGAACAAACAAGACCAAAAAAAAAAAAAAAGAAAACAAAAACAGCAACAAAGGAAAAACTCATTTCCATTTCCTGGGGTTCATTTTTATAAATATTATTTTATATGATCAAATGCACATAGGTACTGGCCTTTCCCTTCTAGAGATAGTCACATGATGCTTCATAGATAAGGCCCTGTGTTACATCTGCAGCACTGCAAAAAGCAAACAAACAAAAAAGGCCTTAAAGTAACAGGATGAATGGGTGGGAAAGGAGTATAAACACAAAAGAGGTTCAAGTCTATTTCAAGGGAAGAAGAACCTTTAGAAACTCTCAACTTTCTGGTTAGTATGTTGAACGTATTTTCACCCTGCAGCACAAATCTCTATCATTTTTCCTATGCAGCTTAAACAAAGAAGAGCCTGGATGCTTATTGAGGATTTAGATAACTACTTCCCTGTTAAGAAGAGATTTTTAAAATTGTGTTTTCATTATGGCTCCATCTCCATTTATTGATCAAGGGATTTCTTGCCTCACTTAACTCCATAATCTGTTGCTTAGATTAAGAAAATGTGAAAACTATTGTTAGGTAGCATGAGTACAGACTTTAAAGTGATACCTTGGAGGCTGGATGATTCAAATGCTATCATCAAAAAAAAAAAAAGCAACTAATTGATCATGCAGAACATGCTTTTATGCATTATTCTTCTTTATGGACTGAGCATGCAATGAAATGAATCAGATTAAATGTTTTGTAGATATAATGTTATAGAAGCAGGAACTTCTTTATGAAGAAACAGTCAATAAAAAGCACTAAATCGGGATAGGGAATAGATGAAAAAGGCCTTAATAAACAAATTCATGCCATTCATTTCAACACATTTTCAGCACCTGTTATGTTCTTTTATATGTAAGGAACAATGCTTACAACAGCATTAATTTCTCAGCTATTAGAAAAATAAAAGCCCTTTATTTTGGTATTTCCTTTCTTGTAGTATCACTACCTCACATAGAAGCTTCCTGTACATAGAAGCTTTCTGGCTGAATCAGAGATGAGTATGTTCACAATTTGCCTTCTACCTTCCCCTCTACCAGTCTGTTGACCACTTTAATCTTGCTAATTCTTTCCCCCCAGGGCTGCCATGAAAGAGATAGGAGGTGAATTTTTGGTCAGTTAGGTAGGCTTAGCAACAGAAGCAGTTAGTTCAATCCTTAGTACAATAAACTTGAAAGATTTGTCCAATTTTTGTTGCTCATTTTGGGTTTTGTTCTTTCAACAGATTGAGCATCCCTGTTCATTAAGGCTTGCATACCTTTGAGGGTGGCATTTTGGCTATTAACAGTTATTATATTACGATATTAACATTTTCCCTGTGCTAGGAAGATTTTTGCTTTCATTTTTTTTTCCTTTGGCGATCGTTAACCGAATATAACAGTACTTTTCCTATCCTTGGAAGATGTTTTTTCGTTCTGGTTTTTTTTTCCTATATAGTTCAAGTTAGGTTCCAACTCTCCTGCCTCAACCTTGAGTTCTGGGATTACAGAGCTGAGCTGAGTCACCACAACCAGTCTGGATGAGTCTGTAAGAAATGAACTGACTGCAAGAACAGTGTATCTGGAGAATACAGGGAAAGGAATAATAATTTACTCAGCACCAATTACATGCAAGCATCTAGATATTTACATTTCTTTTATGGCTTATGATTATGCAGAAAAATGAGTAATTGTATAGGCTTGGAAACTGAGGCTGAGATTCTGTGACCAGTCTTTCAACTTATAAAGAAAGGAAATCCTTGGCTGACAGCTTGCAAAGCACAAGCCTTTTCCAAAGGACTGGAGACAGCTGGCAGCTTTTACTGATCTATGCTGTCCACACTTAATTGAAAGCTGACCCTATGTTCCTTTCAAAAATTTCCAAAGGAGCATGCTGCAGGGGCCTCATGAACAACTAGAGAAGAACAAAACATCTTTACAGAATGAAAACTGTTGTTGTTGTTTTTCATATCAATGGGTTTCTTTTTTTTTTTCTTAGAGAGACAGAGACCAAGACCCAGAGAGATCTACCCCTAACACTTAACAAGAACCTCATAAAACACACAAGTTTTCAGACTGGGATAGACTACAGAGGAAATGGTGACAGCATTATGTCACGTTGGCCTTCGGTGACGGTGAAATTATGCACAACTAGGGATTAGTGGGGCATGGTCATGACGCGGGGGGGCCCAAATGTTGGCCATCCTTACTGAGGGAGCTGCAGGTTTGGGTTCGCTTCTGCAAATCTCATCCCTAGCATAGGACGAGCCGGGTGTCGCCAGCTGCCGCAGTGCCCACGACGCCCCCGCTTCTCCTCCCCTCTCCACACACCCCCACCCCCACGCACCCGTCAAGGCCGACGGGTCCCCGACGCGGAGGCGCGCGCCCTCGGCGCACGTGACTGGCGGGGGAGTGCAGTTTTCCTCCTCCCCGCCCCTTCCCCGAAGCCCTGCCTCCTCCTGAGGGGCTGCCGCTTTCTATTGCGCCACCACCAGAATGACCACTGGGCAAGCCAATCAGGGCCCGACTCCTCCACTTAAGGCCCGCCCCCGCCGGTCCTCAGGTTCCTTCCCGCTCACACCGGAGTCACTTCCGAAGAGAGAGAACCGCCATGAAGAGAGAAGGGGGTGCCGCCCACCTCTGCTCCGACAGCGTCCCCGAGTCCCAGCAGCAAGACGGCAACCACGCACCCAGCTTCTCCAGCTACAGCTCATGCCGCCGTCGCCAGCGGCGCCGACATGACAAGGCGCTGCATGCCCGCTAGGCCAGGTTTCCCCTCATCCCCAGCCCCGGGGTCATCGCCCCCGCGCTGCCATCTGAGACCCGGTAGTACCACCCCTGCTGCCTCGGGAAAGAGAACAGAGAGCCCTGGGGACAGGTACCGTGCAGAGGGGTTGAGAAGGGGCCGGGTCGCGGGGGCAAGGGTATGAGGGAGGACTGCGGACCGCCGCTCTTAAGTTCCCGCCATCCTCCGCGAGCTCAGGCCTTTGCGTTCCGGGGCCTGCAGGCTCTCGTCCCGCCTCCGCGCGGGTCCTTATGGGAGTTGGAGTCTTTCTTTTTTGTGTGTGTGTATTTGGGGAGCTACTCTGGGTCTAGTGAAGGACCGACCACCAGCCTGGCAGTGGCGGAGAGCCTGCCTTCAGGTGGAATGTGATTTTTGTCATGTTGGAAAACTTGGCCTGGGACCCAACCTATTTGATGGATATTAGGATAATTTTCTTAGGTGTTCTGTTATGATCCGAGTGATGTGGTAGTATGAACCATTTCTATATTCTAGGTGAAATTATGTAAGATGCGAGAGAGAAACCCAAGAATTTCTCTGTGGTCTTGGGTACACGATAATTCATACTTAAAAGAACATGCATACTTGAAATGTGATTGTTTTTCTCTTGCAGTAACTTTCTACCTCTCCAAGAGACCAGTTTTGTACAGACTTTGCGGGGACTATGTCATGAGATGAATTCATCAAATCACATCCTCTTAAAATAAAACATGTTTAAATTCTCTACCACTTGGGTACTGTCTTTTATTTTAAAAGCTTGTAACAGAAGTTTTACAGTGAATTTATGTTCCATTGTGGTGCAAGTCCACAGTCACCTTAATTCTGGAAGCCGAGAAGCTTGAAAACTAAAAGGTTTTAGTAAGTTTTGGCACCACATCTAATTTGGCAGTCAAAACTAATAGAAGATTGTTTATGATCTTTATTCCATTAAGTGTGAATATTCATAAGTCTTGTTGGAGAAATACTAATATATTTGATTACAGGCTGCAGCACCAAACCCATTGGAGGCTTTGCATAAATAATTTGTCATCCCTTTCCTAAAATCCAATATGTTCTTTATTCTAACACAACATTTGGCCCCAGAAGTTTCAGATAACTATGCAGCAATTAAAATTGGTTTTTTTTTTAACAATTATAAATAATGGGCATTTCTGTGCATACAAATTAAAAAAAATAGTACCACCAGTGATAATATACATAGTTTTATCTTTACAGGTTACTGATGTTTTACTCAATGCCTTTTTTTTCTAATGTATTAATTGAAAAGGAGCTTGAGCTCTTAATACTTTGAGAAAGATACTATTACATTGAATAATGAATGTAAAGATATATTTAATATCCCATCTTGAATTAGCTTTTGTTCTTTAGTATTCTCCACCAATAATGGTATTATCTTTCTCCCTTTAGCAGACTGTCTAGCATTTCTTACTTTGCTCTGTGGTAAAGTTAATTATCCAATTTATTTTCTGTAAACAAATTATGTATTCTTTGATAGTCTGACACACATTCATCTCATAACCACTTAGGTTTTCTGCCAACATCTCAAGCATGGTAACCTCAGTAAACCAGTATAAAGATACACAAAATACAGGGAGCTCAGCCTAGAATTTGGGTTGTTCAGGTTTTCACTGAGTAAGTCTCATAGTGGATAAATCTTTACAAAAACTGGTATTCTACAGTCCACCTCTGAAAAACGAGTGATTTTTGCTTTCTGTATAACCCCCTTTTTATAGCTGACAACTTTACATGAACAAATACAATTATTCTGGTCATGCAGTTCTATTTTGTTTTGTGCCCATTTAAGATACAGAGTTTAAAATGTTAATCCATTTTTTTAAATTCATTAATTTTCAAGTCTCCTTTTTTGTTCTTGTTCTTAGTTTTCCTAGGTGGTGTGTTATTTTTGTAAATATCTTTAAGGATTGTTAGTAAAAAATCTGAAACACCAGTTAGGGCACATTCCAATTTTTACTGTTACTTAGATGAACATCTTAGTAGTATGAGCTTAATATTTCATTTTTTGGCTCTGCCTGGCACATTCCTCTTCAGCCACCTCCCCACATCATCTGGATTGCTTATCCATTCTGTCATCTGCTGTTACATTCTGAGAGTCAGTTTTACTCCACTTTTATAATCTCCATTCAGCAAGTTCCTATGTTATTTTGCATCAATCACTGGAAATAACAGGATCAGATGGCTGTCAACATTTTCCATTCTTTCATATAGCTAAGCATTTCAACAAGAACTCTTATCAATGCCCTGGATTCACACTTCAATCTTTACATTTCAATATTCTAGATTTCATTTCTTAAACTTACAGAAAATGATGAATTACCTTCTTAACACTTGCACAGCTTAACAAAGCATAATTGCCATTGTGTGAGCTTGATTAAACTATATAGTGAAATCCAGCCTGTAGTCTATAAATCTTAGATTTTCTTTCCACTTAATCTGAATTATTGAGGTTTATTATTTGTTTATGTGATACCATATTAGCTATGCTTTTATTTTCAGGAAGCAGTCAATTATAGATTTCTTCAAACGAGCTTCAAAACAAGGTATGCGTACTGCTAATACTTTTGTTGGGGGAGGGGGGCGGGGATGAGAAGGGCTGTTTCAGAGAACGAGAGAGATGGAGCCAACTTTATACCATATCTAAATTTTGTTTGAGTCAACAGTTTTCAAAATTGTAAGTCAGAACTATATGTATTTATTTTTACAAAGATAGTTTAAGTTCAAGACAGTCTTCACTCTTGAATGCATTCTTACATGTAAAATATCATTTACTATAGTCAATAACTGTCTTGATTCTCTATTACAGTAACTTTTAAGCAGAGCTATAGGGATTAGCAAGAGAATGTAATGTAGCAAAAGAAGGATGTATAAAACTAAAGCTATTGCCAAATAAGCCATGTCTTGATAACTCCCATGTGTATCACTGTGCAGATATTAGTTTGAATTTTCTTGTGGTAACTTCAATACAATATTTTAAACATTGATGATTAAGTAAGGCAGTGGCTTATTTTTAATAACATAATTTGTATGTTTTAATTGGCTATTTTAGACAGACATATGTTGGATTCTCCACAAAAATCAAACATCAAATATGAAGGAAGTAGATTGCCCATCTCTGGAACAGAGCAATTTGAAAGGAAATTATCCTCACCAAAAAAATCTAAACTCAAAAAGGTGTCGTCTGAAAAGAGCCCTATTTTAGAAGCTTTCATGAAAGGTGTTAAGGAGCACCGTAAAGATCCTGGTGTGCATGAGTCACGTCGGCCTTGTGTGTCACTAGCCTCCAAATATTTACCCAAAGGAACAAATATCTATGTTCCATCTTCATATTTGTCAAAGGACATGAAGGCACTGAAGAAAAAACATCATCGATCTCCAGAACGAAGGAAATCACTGTTCATACATGAAAATAGCAGGGAGAAGAATGATAGAGATCGATGCAAGACTAGTACAGACTCCAAAAAGCAGACTACAGGGGCTGACATCTTTAAGAACAGCCCCAGAAGTCTTAGTAGCAGAAGCAGCCTATCAAGACACCACCCAGGAGAAAGTCCACTGGGAGCTAAGTTCCAGTCATCACTAGCTTCTTACTGCAGAGAACGAGAACTAAAGAGGTTGAGAAAGGAACAGCTGGAGCAGAGAGTCAACTCAGAAAACTCTTTTTCAGAAACAAGCAGTCTTTCCCTAAAATCTTCTAATGTAGAAAGAAAATGTAAACCAAGGCAGGAACAAAGTAAACAGAATGATATCATACCTGGAAAGAGCAATCTTTCAAACCTGGTATGTACAGTAATTTTTGCTGAATTAGCTTTACCATTACTGTATCATATAAAATCTAAAAGTAGTAGATAATTGCTGCATCATATTGGTATGTTAAGGAAAATAATGATGTACAGGTTGTGTACATTAGGATTCCTCCAACTACCCTTCATTGAACTCAGTAGTGTTCATTGACCTTAATTTTTCAGAAAAGGAACAAAGAAAGGTTTGATTGTTTTTTTGTTTTGTGTTTTTTTGGGTTTTAGTACCAGTCCTGGAGCTTGAACTCAGGGTCCAGTCATAGTTCCTGAACCACTTGCCACAGCTCCATTTCATCTTTTTTCAGGTCATTAATTAGAGATAAGAGTCTCATAGACTTTACCTTGGCTGGCTTCTATGATAATCTTCAGCTCTCAGCTTCCTGAGTAGCTAAAGTTACAGGTGTGAACCACTCACTGGTGCCCAGCTCAAAAATATATATTTTTTAACCATATATATATATATATATATTTTTTTTTTTTTTTTGTCGGTCGTGGGGCTTGAACTCTGGGCCTGGGCGCTGTCCCTCAGCTCTTCAGCTCAAGGCGAGCGCTCTACCACTTGAGCTACAGCGCCACTTCCTAACCATATTTTTTTTTTTGGCCGGAGGAGGGGGGGTGGGTGGGGGAGAGCCCGCAGGGGGCATGGACCAGTTGTGAGGCTTGAACTCGATCTGGACACTGTTTCTGAGCTCTTTTTCCTCAAAGCCAGCACTCTACCATTTAGAGCCACAGTGCCACTTCCTGGTTTTGATTAGTTAATTGAAGATAAGAATCTCACAGGAACTTTTCTGCCCCAGCTGGCTTGAACTGTTATCCTCAGATCTCAGCCTCCTATTGAGTAGCTAGGATTATGGTCATGAGTTGCTGGCGCCCAGCTTGTCTTTTCTTTTTCAGTACTGAGGTACAAACCCTGGACATTGCGCTTGCTAGGCATGTGCTTTGCCACTGAACTACATCTCAGCCCTTAAAAATCTTTTTTTTTTTTTTTCCTTTTTTCTTTTTGGTTGTTGTTGGCCTGGAACCCTGGGCCTGGGCACTGTCCCTGAGCTCTTCAGCTCAAAGCCAGCACTCTACCACTTTGAGCTACAGTGCCACTTTTGGTTTACTGGTGGTTAATTAGAGATAAAAGTCTTATGGACTGTCCTACCCAGCTCCTCAAAAATTTTTATCAGGAAAATAAGCATTGTTTTTTGTTGGTGTTTTGGGTTTGTTTGTTTTTTTTTTTTTTTTTTGCAAGTATAGTCATTTTTTAAGTTCTGAACTGCTAAGTGGAAATAGAATGGAAAATCTCATAATCACTAGTTTAGATTATATATTAGTTTTAATTGAATGTGGGTCTTAGAAAACTTAGATGACAACTTAGAAAATTGTACAAGTATAGCCATTACTTTTTTTATATAAAATATAAACTAGAGCATAAAAACATCCTTCTCAGCCAGGCACTGGTGGCTCATACCTGTAATCCTGAGGATTGTTCAGAGCTAGCACAGCCAGGAAAGTCTTGTGAGACTCCTTATCTCCAAAAAAGTACTTAGAAAAAGCTGAAGGGGCACTGTGGCTGTTGTGATAGAGCACTAATGTTATGCCTGAGAAGCTCAAGGACAACATCTAAGCCCTGAGTTCAAGCCTCAGGGGCAGAAAAAAAATATTTCTCCCCTAGTGAGAGAAATTGTTAATTTTGAAGTACTTCTCTCCTTACAGAGCAAATGAAGGAAGGTCAGATGTCAAGGAAGCATAATGCTAAGCTATTTGTGGTGGTGCACACTTGTAATCCATCATTATTACCAGCAAGTCCTGGCTGGAATACACAGTCAGATACAGTTTTAAAAAAACCAAAAAACTTATTTTAGAACTTAAATTTTACCTCTAAATATAGACTTGCTTATTTCAGTCGAGAAATCTGTATTTCAATATTACAAAGAAAAGTTCACTTTTGCCCAAAATTCTTAATCTTTTCTCCTTTTCCGGATAGGAAAATGGACATCCCTCAAGAAAAAGATCCTCTTCTGATTCATGGGAACCTACTTCAGGTAGAGTCAAAATTTAATTTATGAACTCTTAAATAAGTTTGCATGTTTTATTGTTTTTCTTTTTTGAGACAGGATCTCCTAGTGTAGCCGAGCTAGACTTGCACTCACCTCAGTCTGGGACTGCTAAGATTATAGGCTAAATTTGCATCTTAATGACACTGCTTTTAAAAATAAATTTGTGCAGATATACAGCTCCCCTTCTACAGGTGAATTGTGTCACCTTAATTTACCTCTTAATTGTGATTCAGACGTCAGCAAAATGATTTAAAAAAGATGGTCCTTTAAAAAAAAAAAAGCCAGGCACTGGAGGCTCACACCTACAATCCTAGCTACTCAGGCTGAGATCTGAGGATCACAGTTTAAAGCCAGCTCAGGCAGGAACATTCATGAGACTCATCTCCAAATAACCACCAGAAAACCTGAAGTGGCACTGCACAAAGTGGCAGAGTGAAAATGCTCAGGGGCAGCACCAGGCCCCAAGTTTAATCCTCATGACTGACAACATTAAAAAAAAAAAAAAAAAAAAAAAGTCCTTAGAGTCAGGTGTGATGAATCACTGTCTCAAAAAAAAAAAAAAAAGTGCTTAAGCCAGGTGCTAGTAGCTAACCCCTATAATCCTAGCTACTGAGAAGATTGAGATCAGGAGATAGATTCAAACCCAGCTCGGGCAAAAAAGTTCAAGAGATTCCATCTCTAAAAAAGTAACAAAAAGCAGGGCTTGAGTTGTGATTCAAGTGGTAATGGCAGCTATGAGGAAGAAAGCCAAGCAAGAATAGGAGGCTCTAAATTTAAGCCTTGGTATTAACTAACTAGCATACACAAAAAAACCCAATGCTTGAATTTAGTATGCATAATCTGGTCTTGCCATCTCTCTGCTTTCTTCAAGAATTTTTTTGTTTCCTTCAAGAATTCTTTTTTTTTTGGTCGGTTGTGGGGCTTGAACTCCGGGCTTCTGCACTGTCTGGGAGCTCTCAGCTCAAGACTAGTACTCTACCACTTGAGCCACAGTGCCGCTTCCTTCCTTCAAGAATTCTTAACAGGGCTGGGAAGGTGGCTCAGTGGTATAATGCTTGCCACCCATGCATGAGGTCCTGGGTTCGATTCCTCAGCACCACATAAACAGAAAAAGCCGGAAGTGGTGCTGTGGCTCAAGTGATAGAGCACAAGCCTTGAGCTGAAGAGATGAGGCACAGTGCCCAGGCCCAGAATTCAAGCCCCATGATCAACAACAACAACAAAAAAATTCTTAACAATGTGATTCTCATGTTTTACTTTTGAATCCTTGGCTCCTTGGCTATATCAAGAAGCATGAGTTTAGGACCAGGCATACTACATAAGCCTGTAATCCCAGCACTCAGCAGATGAAGGCAGGAAGATTTTAAATTTAAGTCCTGTCTAGCTACCTAGTAAGACACAGTGAAAAAGAAAAATAATCCTACATTCTTAGAATTGTGGACATAGTTCTTGGTATTATATTAAAGATGCTTTATATAAAGATGAACTGTTTCAGTCATCAGTTTTTGTTTGTTTGTTGTTGTTGAGACAAATTCACTGTTAGTCTGGGCAGGCCTCAAAATCGATACCCCTCCTCCCTCTGACTATGCTGGGATTATACCACATTTAGCCTAGATATTAAAAGTTTAAAAGTTCTTCCGGGGCATGGTGGTACATGTCTGAAATCCCAGATCTTGGAATTTGAAAGTAGAAGGATAGTATATTCTAGACTCTTATTTGGAAGAAAAAAAAAAACAAAAAATCAGTAATAGCTCTTAATAAGCTAACTTATTTTAAAGCTATTCTATAAATAACTTTTGTGTCCTAAATTCATCCTGAATAATTCTGAGCAAAGCAGAAATTTCTCATACTACAGCTGTACATAAATAATCTGGCTTCTGTAGAAAATTGGAATAAAACTCAAATCATCATCTCTGGAGTTTTCTTTGTAACTCCATATTAAAACTAAGATCATAATATAACTTCTCCAAGTCTTCTCTTTCTCTTAATCATTTGTAAATTATCACTGCCTTCCCAGATATACCTGTTTTTGTGCTAAGGATTGAACTCCTGGTACCCAGACACCTAGTGCATAAGCACATGCTCTACCTTTGAGCTTTGAATGCTCCCAAATGCTGTTTCTTTTTTTGGGGCGGAGGGGGGCCCTGGTCGTAGGGCCTGAACTCTGGGCCTGGGCGCTGTCCCTCAGCTCTTCAGCTCAAGGCTAGCGCTCTACCACTTGAGCCACAGCGCGCCACTTCCGGCTTTTTTCTTTTTGCTTATGTGGTGCTGAGGAATTGAACCCAGGGCCTCATGCATGCAAGGCAAACGCTCTACCACTGAGCCACCTTCCCAGCCCCGTGCTGTTTCTTTTTTAAAGAGAATTTAACTTCAGAAAACTGAATGAGCATTGAATAATTTCATTAGGTAGTAGATATCTGTGAAAGATACCTTTGAGGGTCATTTGTTTATTAATTGGTTAACTTCATTTTATAAATTAAAATACCCAGATGATTTTATTAATAAAGTTGCCCAAACAATAATTGCCTAACTCTCAAATAGGCTTTGAGGTTGTTTTTTTCTGTTTTTGTTTTATTGGTGGGAGGGCATTAGGGCTTTGTGCATGCTAAGCAAACTCTATTCTATTGATTTAAATCCTTCTCCTTTTTTTTTTTTCTTTCTGAGACATGGTACCACTATTGTAGTCTAGACAGACCATGAACTTGCTAGAGAACACAGACAGGCCTCAAACTTTTTTTCATTGCCAGGAACATGAACTCTGCTTGCTCACTTTACTTACTCATGGCTGGTGCTCTACCTCTTGAGAGCACTTTTTTTTGTTGTTGTTGGTTGTGGGACTTGAACTCTGGGCCTGGTCGCTGTCCTTGAGTTCTTCAGCTCAAGGCCAGCACTCTACCACTTGAGCAACAGAGCCACTTCCTTGAGAGCACTTTTTTAACAAGCTTTTTGCAGGTGAACTGCAGATAAGAATCCCATGGACTTTTCTGCCCGGGCTGGTTTTAAACCATAATCCTCTAGATTCTAGCCTCCTTAGTAGCTCTGATTACAGGTATGAACCACCAGCACCTAGCCTGGCCTCAAACTTTTATTCTTCCTGCCTTCTAAGAACTGGGATTGCACACAGCTGTCACCATGTTTTTCTTGTTTTAGGATATTTACAATCAAATTTTTGGAGAGTGGAAATATCTGTCCATATACAGAAATATGATTTAGGGAAATTTGATTTTGAGAATAGGGATGGTCACATAGTCATAGATTTTTGTTTGCTTGCTTGATTTTTGCAGTGTTAGTATCAGACGTAGGACCTAGGGCCTCATGGATGCTAGTCAAGCACTCTACCACTGAGAATTACTGAGCCCTATGCCCAGCAATGGTTATTCTTTTTTTTCTTTATGTGCCAGTTCTGGGGCTTGAACTCAGGGCCTGAGCACTGTCCCTGAGCTTTTTTGCTCAAAGCTACAGCTCTACTTCAGATTTTCGTGATTAATTGGACATGAGAGTCTCATGGACTTTTCCTACCCAGGATGGCTTCAAACCATGGTCCTCAGATCTCAACCTCCAGAGTAGCTAGGATTATAGGTGTAAGCCACCAGCACCTAGTTAGATTTTTGTTGTTGATAGAATTTTGATGATTGGTTGGCTTTTGAGGTAGGGTCTTACAACTCAAGCTATACAACTCAAGCTAGCCTCAAATTTGTGATACTCCTGTCACTTTCACAAGTGCATTACCACACTCAATTGATTTTAAAATAGAAGTTATAAGTTATCTGTCTTCAACTACTTTTTTTTTTTTTTTGTCAGTCGTGGGGCTTGAACTCTGGGCCTGAGCTCTGTCCCTCAGCTCTTCAGCTCAAGGTGAGCGCTGTACCACTTGAGCCACAGCGCCACTTCTGGTTTTTCTGGTGATTTATTGGAGATAAGAGTCTCCTGGACTTTCCTTGGCCAGGGCTGATTTGAATTATGATCCTCAGATCTCAGCCTCCTGAGTAGCTAGGATTATAGACATGAGCCACCGGCACCCGGCATAAACTCATCTTTTGTTTGTTTGTTTGTTTGTTTGTCATAGGGCTTGAACTCAGTTAGCACTCTACCACTTTGCGCCACAATGCCATTTCTACTTTTCTTTTCTTTTTTTTTCTTTCTTTTTTTTGCCAGTCATGGGGCCTGAGCTCTGGGCCTAGGCGCTGTCCCTCAGCTCTTCAGCTCAAGCCTAGCACTCTACCACTTGAGCCACAGCGCCACTTCTGGCTTTTTCTGCTTATGTGGTGCTGAGGAATCGAACCCAGGGCCTCATGCATGCAAGGCAAGCACTCTACCACTGAGCCACCTTCCCAGCCCTACTTTTCTTATATACAGAAGTAATACTATACTTTTAGATGTAGAAGTATTACATTTCAGGGACAAGGTAATTCTCTAGAAGTGGACTTCAAGTGGTAGAGCACTAGTCTTGAGCACAGAAACCCACACAACTCACAGGCCTTACATTCAAGTCCTAGGACTGGCACAAAGTAGAAAAAATACTTGAAGGTGAAATACCTTTTGGATCTTTTCATTGATATGAATATACATTTGTTAATGTGTTAGAGATTTTTTGGGGTTTTTTGTCGGTTGTGGGCCTTGAACTCTGGGCCTGAGCGCTGTCCCTCAGCTCTTCAGCTCAAGGCTAGTGTTCTACCACTTGAGCTACAGCACCACTTCCAGTTTTCTGGTGGTAAGAGTTTCATGGACTTTCCTGCCTGGGCTGGCTTTGAAACACGATCCTCAGATCTCAGCCTCCGGAGGAGCTAGGATTACAGGTGTGAGCCACAAGTGCCTGGCTTATGTTAGCTTTGGAAAGGAAATGCGTGTTTATCAGTAGCTTTAAATTTCTTGAGTGCTACAACTCATCATTTGATAAATGACAGTATTATCTTTGTTTATTCCATATATAACAAAAAGTATCAGTCTAAGCTATTAGACTTAAGCATTTCTCATAAAGGACAGTATACTTTTCACTAATCTGACAAAAATTAAATTTTAGCAGGCTCTAAGCAGAATAAATTTTCTGACAAAAGAAAAAGGAACTCTGTGGACTCAGATCTGAAAAGCACAAGAGAATCTAGAATACCTAAGACAAAAGAGTCCTTCCTTGAGAAGCGTCCTGACAGACATTCAAAAACATTTGTAAGATCTATTGTATTGAAGGAACCTGGTGATGTGCTACGCTTGGAAGATATATCAAAGGAACCCAGTGATGAAACTGATCGCTCTTCTGCAAACTTGGCACCTTCAAATTCTGGCCACCATTCTTCTAGGAATAGTGACCAAAATCGTGTGACAAGTACCAAAGAGACTAAGATACAGAAACCCCACTTACCTTTACCTCAGGAAAAATCTACCATGAAAAAATCTAGCAACCTTCAGAAGACTAAAACTTCTAGCTCTCTGACATCAAAAGAAGAGACAAAATTTCTACCTTTACTTTCTCATGTTCCAAATGCTGGTTCCTCTCGAGTCCCATTAGATGCTAAAAATTGCACTCAAGTTCCCAAAAAAGAGAAAGATCGCTCCTCATCTAAAGAATGTTCTGGGCATTCTACAGAATCATCCAAACACAAGGAGCACAAAGAAAAGACTAATAAGGCTGACTCTAACATGTCTTCAGGGAAAATTTCTGGGGGATCTTTGCATTCAGAATATAGCACTCCAGCAAAGTCTCCCCCAGCTGCTTTGGAAGTTGTGCCATGTGTCTCAGGCCCTACAATACCTTCAGTTACAGCCCCGTCAGATAAAGACAGTTCAGGAAATATCAATGTAGGTAGCAGTGCACAGAAAAGAAAATTCAGGGGTGATTTTGATAGTGATGAAGAAAGTTTAGGTTACAATCTAGATAGTGATGAGGAAGAGGAAACATTAAAATCACTGGAAGAAATAATGGCTTTGAACTTCAATCAGACTCCTACAACTTCAGAAAAGCCTCCTCTTCCCAAGGGGCTTAGATCTCAGTCATCAGACTATACAGTAAGACATTTTATGGCTTCTTTTTTGTTACTTGTAGAGTTAAAAAAAATGGATTCATTAGTGAAAGGATGAGTTGTTAAAATTTATTTTTAAATTTATCATTTACTACAACTCATTAGAGTGAATCTGATATAATTTTTACTTGGTAATGACTTTCCCTTATCTCTAGTTTTATTGCTGTAAATCAGTGGTCTCCAAACTTTCTTGATCACACTTTTTTTTAGTAAAAAATTTTTGAGCATGTACCCAATATATATGTATACTTATAGATTATATACATGTACCAATATAATACTGTTTACTTTCTAAAGTATATGCAAAAACAAAATTTTAAAGGAAAAGGAAATATATATGAATATTTTCTATAGAGTTATATAGAAGTTACTATAGACTAAGTTCTACTGGAGTTTCTATAGACGTTCCATATAAATAGAAGTTCTATTATTTTCTTCCTGCACCCCAATGGATCACCTTGCACACCCCCTGCTTTGGAGACCACTGCTGTAAATGAAGGTAGAGTGTAGAAATGTTGTTAATTGTGGTGTGCAATTTTATTTATAAAGTGCTTCATTCTATCTTGGGAGTAAGCTAAATTCTAAGGTGTCTTTAAATTTGGTGGGGAAGGTGTTACTCTTCATAGTAACACCTAGGAATTGATAGTTTTATTCCACTGACATAGAATTTAGGATTAAAGATAGGGTAGCCACAGAGTCCTTGGGTATTTGCAGTCAAATTGTAAGGCTAGCAGGGTTTTGTAAGTAGTGTCTTTCCTAATAGTAAAATCAAATTGCCTGCAGTACAAAATACTAGATTTAAAGCATGATGGTGAAAATTCTCCTTTAAAAAATGTGTATCTTGGCCCAGGTTATTGAAATAGAAGATAGTCTTTAGCACTCTGAATAACTTAAAACACATCTCAATTCTTCTAAGATTTTGTTACAAATTATTTTTAAATTTTCTTGTTTTAGGAACATGTTCATAGTGGAACTTACACAAATACTTTAGAGCGTCTTGTGAAGGAAATGGAAGATACACAAAGGTTAGTTAGCGTTATGATTAATTTACTAAATTTTTAACATACGGTAGCTCGTTTCTTTGGCTGGCTTTTAATGTACATTTTAAAATTCATGAAATATGCTAAAAAATGAGAAAATCATAAAAAATTAGTATGTATTTTATGTTAGTACTGTTAAAATAGTTGTCAGTTGTATGCTCTTGTTTATAAGCTGGACCCAAAGCCCCAGATTTTTTTTTATAGTATTCTGTGTTTTGCATTAATCATGTAAGTTTCTTCTGTGTTTACCAAAACTAGTATCCAGTAACTGAAATTCTTGATCAGAATCAGGAGTAGAATATATGTTAAGTGTAAGCTAAATTCAGTACATTGACATGTTTCCATCACCCCCATATACCTCCAGAACTTCTTCATTATCCCGTATTCCTTATCCTTTAAACAATAACTCCCCATTCTTCCTTCCTGCTTTTGGCAACTTTGTGTTTCTATGAAATTGACTAATCTAGGCACTATGTATATCAGTAAGAGCATATCATATTTGTCCTTTTATGACTGGTTTATTTCACATAGTATAATGTCTTCATTTTTTTACTCATGGGAAAGGCTGTTTCAGAATTTTCTTCCCTTTTAAAATTTACTATTCCATTGTTTTATGTGTATACCACATTTTGTTTATTCAACTATAAATGGCCACTTTGGTTATATCACAGGCACCTGGCCAAAATTTTTTATTTTTTACTAAACACAACAGACCTTTTTGTTCATCTTTTTTTTTCATCTGACAGTGATTTTCTAATTCAAATGCAATTTTGGATCTCCCTATAATCAATCTCACAGGGCTGGGCACTGGTGGATAATATCTTAGTTACTCAGGAGGCTGAGATCTGAGAATTTCAGTTTGAAACCAGCCCAGGCAGGAAAGTCCATGAAACTCTTAACTCCAATTAACTACCTTCCCTCCCCAGCCAAAAAAAGCCAGAAATGAAACTGAGGCTTAAGTGGTAGAGTACTAGCCTTGAGCAAAAAAATCTGAGGGACAGCACCCAGGCCTCTGAGTTCAAGCCCCAGGACCAGGACACACAAAAAAGTTTGTGAACCGGGGACTGGTGGCTCATGCCTATAATCCTAGCTACTCAGGAGGCTGAGATCTGAGGATCACGGTTCAAAGCCAGCCCAGGCAGGAAAGTCCGTGAAACTCTTATCTCCAATAAACCACCAGAAAACCGGAAGTGGCGCTGTGGCTCAAGTAGTAGAGCGCTAGCCTTGAGCTGAAGAGCTGAGGGACAGTGCCCAGGCCCCGAGTTCAAGCCCCACGACTGACAAAAAAAACAAATTATGTGATTAATTGCAGACCATTTTTGCTAATAAGAAGGGAAGTGCATTCCTTATCAATTCAAGAAATATCCATGAAACTAGCAAAGAAAAGTTTATGTGATTTATGGGTATCGGCATGGCTTAAGTGGTAAAGCACTTGCCTAAAACAAATATTAGGCTCTGAGCTCAAACCCCATTACTACCAAAAATAAATAAGTTGAGGTAAAGTTTACTTGACTTGATTACATAGAAGGTGGCAAATATATATATATGTGTGTGTGTAGCCCAAACTTCATAAACAAGTAGCTGTAGAGATTTTTGTAGAGCCTTAGGCTAAAAATAATTTTTCTTGCTCTGAATTTAGGGAAGTTACCTCTCTTGTAAAAAAATAATACAGTGTTTTGTTAATTCATCGGATCTGGAACATAAAATCTGAAAAGGCTTATTTAAAATCAAGTATTGCTGCTAGGCACTGGTGGCTCATGCCCTTATTCCTAGCTACTCAGGAAGCTGACATCTGAGGGACATAGTTTGGAGTCAGCCTGGGCAGAATAGTCCTCAAGACTCTTATCTCCAGTTAACCAACAAAGTAGTTCAACTGGAGCGGTGGCTCAAGAGGTAGAAAAACAGTTGTGAGCAAATGAGCGGAGTCAGGATATGAGGCCTTGAATTCAAGCTCTAGCACTAGAGCTTTCACACACACAGTGAAAAATCAAATCGGTGTTGTTTTGCTGTTTTTCTGTTCACACTCTGGATGATTTGGACAAGTCATTCTTGAAGTCCTAGTTATAAAGAAATACTTGAGTCTTGTATGCAATGGAACACTATTCTAATACTATATTGATAGCTAGACAAAAGCCTATTACACAGAGTAAACTTTCTTTGTTTTGGTAAACATCATAATATTTATTTGGACATATGATTAGACCTATGGTGTAACAAATTTGTAATATAGCAGGATACTTAATGATTTTTTTCTCGGTGCTGCTTTTAAATATCAACTAAAGTTTTGTTTTTTAATTTTAATAATAAACTATTATGGCATTCTTTCGAATCTCAGGCTAGATGAACTACAGAAGCAACTACAGGAAGATATAAGGCAGGGCCGAGGCATTAAATCTCCAATCAGACTTGGTGACCAAGATAGTACAGATGATGAGGATGGCCTCTTGGAAGAACACAGGTATATCACTTTTCATATGTTCTCATGTATGCATATACACATACAACATATACCATTTAAGGTTTACATTTTGTAGTTTTCATTTTTGTAAAATAATTGAGCCATTGCTGGCAGTTTGCATAGTGAGTAATGTACCTGGGGTTTGTTGAGCAGGAAATGGTAGGTTGAAGTTACATCTTTTCTCCTGGTTATAGTTTCTTTTCATACAGACACATTTAGTGATTCTTGACAATTAGCAGAATGTAAAGTTTTTCCTGCTCCCATCTTTTTAGTACAAAAACGTATGGAGTTTAACTACTTAGTATTTAATAACTTTTTGTATTTCAGGGAATTTCTAAAAAAATTTTCTGTTACAATTGATGCTATTCCTGATCATCATCCTGGAGAAGAAATATTTAATTTCCTAAATTCTGGAAAAATTTTCAATCAGTATACCTTGGATTTAAGGGACTCTGGTTTTATTGGACAAAGTGCTGTAGAAAAGCTTATTCTCAAGTAAGTAGAAAATAGACATTTTGCTTTTTACTATATAAAAAACAACTAAAAAAAATTTGACAAATGTAACCTAAAATCTTCTAACTTGAATCGTGACCTATATCATTTCTTAGTCCTTTTATTGCTGTTAGTCTTTGTATATTCTTTTTTTACTCCAGAACTGGGCCTTGAACTTGGCCTCTGCACTGTCCCTTAGCTCTTTTGGTCAAGGCTACACTTGATCCACAACTTAGTCCACTTTTTGGCTTTTTGCCAAAATTAATTAATTGGAGATAAGAATTTTATGGACTTCCTTGGCTGGACTCTTTAAAACCTCAATCCGTGGATTTGGTACCAGCCTGGTACCAAAAGGGAATAAGGAATAAGACATTGTCTCAAAAGAAACAAATATTCAGCCGGGTGGCTTACGACTATAATCCTAGCTACTCTGGAGGCTAACATCTGAGGATCACAATTCAAAGCCAGCCCAGGCAGGAAAGTCCGTGAGACTTTTTTTTTTGGGGGGGGGGGGAGGCTTCCAGTCGTGGGGCCTGAACTCTGGGCCTAGGCGCTGTCCCTCAGCGTTTCAGCTCAAAGCTAGCGCTCTACCACTTGAGCCACAGCACCACTTCTGGCTTTTTTTCTTTTTTGCTTATGTGGTGTTGAGGAATCTGAACCCAGGGCCTCAGGCATGCAAGGCAAGCGCTCTACCACTGAGTCAACTTCCAAGGCCCCGCACCCTCCCCTCCCCTAGACTCTTATTTCCAATAAACCATTAGAAAACCAGAAGTGGGGCTGTGGCTCAAGTAGTAGAGCACTCGCCTTGAGCTGAAGAGTACAGGGACAGCGCCCAAGCCCAGAGTTCAAGCCCCACGACCAACCCAAAAAAAAAAGAAAGAAAGAAAGAAAGAAACAAAAATCCCCAGGATGAGCTTAAAAATACATTTATAACTGGTTACTGATGGCTCACGCCTGTAATCCTTACTACCCAGGAGACTAAGATAGGATTGCAGTTTGAAGCCAGCTCAGGCAGAAAAGTCCCAGTGAGACTCTGATCTCCAGTTAACCACTCAAAAACCAGAAATGAGGCTGTGCCTCAAGTGGTACAGGGCTAGCCCTGAGCACAAAGAGGCCCAAGGACAGCGCCCAGGCCCTGAGTTTAAGCCCCACAACTGACCAAAAAAAAGAAAAAAAAAAAAGAAAGTAATATACTTATTATTTAAGTGGTAGAAATAAAGAAGTAAGTCTAGGAGTGTTTTAAATCTAGGAGTGTTTTCATCTTTTCTATTTCTTCTCTACCATTTTTAGCACCTAGTGCTTCAGGTACAAATGAAGTACTAAATTTCATGTTTAAATTCCCAGAAAGTCCACATAACATTTTTTTGGTTCCGGTCGTGGGTCCTGAACTCTGGGCCTGGGTGCTGTCACTCAGCTCTTCAGCTCAAGGCTAGCGCTCTACCACTTGAGCCACAGCGCCACTTCCAGCTTTTTTCTTTTTGCTTATGTGGTGCTGAGGAATCGAACCCAGGGACTCATGCATGCAAGGCAAGCACTCTACCACTGAGCCACCTTCCCAGCCCCTCTACATAACATTTCTGCTTAAGGTTAGTTGGATAGAATTTAGTCAGTGCAGCCACATATCAAACTGAGAGAAGGAAAAAAAAAGAGGCTGAGAAATGATGTTTGTTTTAGTTAGCCCAAATAAAAATCAGTTTGGTTACCTTGAGAAAAGCAAAATTAAATGTTGAGATAGACAACTAGTAATCTATCTTCAGGCCAACTTAGTATGATTTCTCTCAATAGCTCCTCCAGTCTAGAAAGATCATTAATTTTGATGCTGAATTTTTTTCAAGTATGTCCCCTAAGTAGCATAAGCAGATATCTTGAGACTTAAACTTTCAGCACTGTCCAATAGTGTAGCTTTGTCCCTCAGATACATGTGGACCCCAGTTAAAAGGCTGAATCAGCTTTAGACCACCAATTGAATTTTTTTTCTTTTTTGTTTTTGTTTGTTTGTTTGTTTGTTTGTTCGGTTGGGTTTTTGTTTTGTTTTGTGGTTGTGGGGCTTGAACTCAGGGCCTGGGCACTATCCCTGAGCCTCTTTGTATTCAAAGCTAGTGTTCTACCACTTGAGCCACAGCACCACTTCTGGGTGTTAGGTGGTTTATTGGAGACAAGAGTCTCATGGGGACTTTACTCCTGGGCTGACTACAATCATCAGCTCTTAGCCTCCTGAGTGTCTAGAATTATAGGTGTCAGCCACCAGCACGTGGCTACACCAGTTGGATTTTTTAATGAATAACCCACTCATCTTGGTATAGAATCCACCTCCATAGACTGAGGATAATTTTCTTAACTCTTATTGTGTCAGATGTGGTGGTGGTGGTAGTGGTGGTAGAATTTTACCATGAGGGTGACAGTCATTGATTTTACTTTTACTTTTTCAGATCTGGAAAAACAGATCAGATTTTTTTGACAACACAGGGGTTCCTTACCTCTGCCTACCATTATGTCCAGTGTCCTGTACCTGTGTTAAAGTGGCTGTTTCGGGTAAGAGAAATGTTTGAGGAATTGCCTTGTTGTATCTTCCTAATCAAAACCAAACTTCTAAATATAATTTTTTATACATTACTGGAGAAAAGTAATTTATTATATCAACTAATTATTTCATTGGATTAGAATGAGACTAGAAAAAGATTTTAAAGAAATGATAATGCAGATTTTGTGCAGAATAGTTGGTCATATTTTACATATTTAGACATCTTATCACTCTGATAAATAACTGTTAATATGTAGTTTTAGAATGGTTTTCTAATGCTTGTATTCCTGAATTTCTTTTTAATTTTTTCATGTTTATGGGAGTACCTATGTTCATTTTTCAGGATATAGTAACTATATTAACTGTATATATTAACTAAGAATATTAATATTAATTATGAATATTCTTGCATGTATTTTGTGTAAATCTATTTCTTTCTCTTATTTATATATACTCTTAAATCCATAATATATTTTTTTTCCTTTTTCTTTTTCTTTTTTTGGCCAGTCCTGGGGCTTGAACTCAGGGCCTGGGCACTGTCCCTGAGCTTCTTTTGCTCAAGGCTAGAACTCTACCACTTGATCCACAGCGCCACTTCTGGCTTTTTCTGTTTATGTGGTACTGAGGGTTTCATGCATGCTAGGCAAGTACTCTACCACTAAGTGACACTCCCAGTCCCCATTAATTATATTTTTGTTGTGTAAGTAGCAGCTTATAAAATATCGAAGCAGAATCTTGATGTTCCTCTAGACAGGAGTAGAAATGTATTGCTTTTGACATTTGAATAATCAGTATAGGATTAAATATAGTGTTTATGTTGTAGCTGGATGCTGGGCTCATGGCTGTAATTCCAGTTAGTGAGACCCCATTTGAACCATTGCTGAACAAGCACACACGCTTGTCAACCTAGCTGTGTGGGAAGTGTAAATAGAAGAATTGTAATCTAAGGTGGCCAGCATAAACATGTGATCCTATCCCCAAAATACCTAAAACAAAAAGGACATCTTTTCCAAAAAGTGCAGTATATGTTGGGAAAGCTGAGAGGTTATGGAGAAGCTTTTTTTTTTTTTTTTTGTCGGTCGTGGGGCTTGAACTCTGGGCTTGGGCGCTGTCCCTCAGCTCTTCAGCTCAAGGCGAGCGCTCTACCACTTGAGCTACAGCGCCACTTCCGGTTTTCTGGTGGTTTATTGGAAATAGGAGTCTCACAGTCTTTCCTGCCCGGGCTGGCTTTGGACTGCGATCCTCAGATCTCAGCCTCCTGAGTAGCTAGGATTACAGGCGTGAGTGACCAGCGCCCGGCTGGAGAAGCTTTTTATACTACATTAGGTTCTGTACTGATTAGTAGTGTAGTAATACCCAGTTAGAGTGGAATTCTTCACCTCCTCTAGACAGGAAAGATTATGCATGTCAAACATTTTTCTTAATTACTGAATATTCTATTTTAATAAAATCCTAAATACCTAAAAATATGCCCAGCACCTGCCAGACAGGAAAGACTCAACTCAAATTAACCACTAAAAAGTCAAAAGTGGAGGTATGTTTCAAATGGTAGAACTTAAGCCTTGAGCAAAAAAGCTGAACGACAGCACCCAGGTCCTAAGTTCAAGCCCTAGGACTTGCACTGAAAAAAAAAGTACACATACTTGGAGGAAATTATTCATAGCATGAAAGAATCTTTTAAATATATAAAAGTTTTCCCCAGAAATAGTATTTTTTAAAATATTGATATCAAAGAACCATGACTATTACATGTGAACCAAGCAGAAAAACATATGGTGATTCTGTCATGGAAGATAGTGTTTCAAGGAATCTCATTTGTTAATTTTTGTTCATACAGTTATCATTTTTGAGGGCCAACTGTGCCAGCCACTAGACAGAATAGCAGTGAAAAAAATCAATTTATTCTCATAGGACCCACATTCTAGGATATAGATGAATTATGTGTGTGTGTGTGTCTTTATAAAGGGTATAAATGTATGTGTAAATTCTTAAGTGCTGTGAAGAAAATTAAAGTAGGCTAAGGTAGATAAAGAGTAGAAAAGGAAGGAGAAAATGTACTTTGTTTTATTAGTAAGTAGTTTATGAAGGCAGTTCTGTTAATATATGATTTGGATTAAAGAATAGCTTGACAGTTAACAGTACTTAAGAATTCTTTCCCCCTCAGTAAATGGACATATGTTCTAGGAAAGATCTGCCTTACTAGGTTTTTTTTTTAACCCATCTGAAGAAAGTAATGGTATGAGTAAATAACAGTCATAGCTCTTCACTATTCTTACCATATTTTTGTGACCTTCAACTTGTCAGTGTCTGCAATCTCCTATAAGGGGGTATGTTCCTGATAAATTCTTTTTTTTTGGGGGGGGGGTCCGGTAATGGGGCCTGAACTCTGTCCCTCAGCTCTTCAGCTCAAGGCTAGGGCTCTACCACTTGAGTCACAGCACCACTTCCATCTTTTTTCTTTTTGCTTATGTGGTGCTGAGGAATTGAACCCAGGGCCTCAGGCATGCAAGGCAAGCGCTCTACCACTGAGCCAACTTCCCAGCCCGTTCTTGATAAATTCTGTCTCACCAACAGTTCCCAATGACACTCTTGCTCATCTATCTCACTCACATATCTATTTATTGTAACTCAAAACTTCATTTGCTGTTATGCCAGATATAATTACATAATGTCTTTTATTAAATTTACAGGTAAGATTTTGCATTTATCTATATTAATTTTCATCTTGTTATTGTTGGGCCTATAATTACAGCTTTTAAAATCATAAATATGACAATGCAAACATATTTGAACATTTTTATTCTCTCCATATTTGAAAATCAAATTAATCATTCTTAGACTATCACTGTGTTAGACATTGTGTTACTTTTCCTTTTCAATTCCATTTCACAGTGGAGAGATTTTGCCAACTTCTAAGTGCTTTGGGGAAATTATACTCAAATTTATATTAATGTTATACTCCCTGCCACTATTTTTATTTTTTTAATTTATTAAGCTATAATAAAATAAACTGGGCATGATGGCACATGTAATTGATGCGTTCTGGAGGCTGAGGTATAAGGATCATGAATTCAATAATGCCATCCTGGGCTACATGGCAAGACCCTATCTAAAAGAAAAAGTATAAAAATATTTGCATGTATAAATGTAGTAGACCAGAAAAAATCTACTACTTAAAATAAATTTGGGGGCTGGGAAGGTGACTCGGTGGTAGAGTGCTTGCTTTGCATGCGTGAGGCCCTGGGTTCGATTCCTCAGTACCACATAAACAGAAAAAGCTAGAAGTGGCGCTGTGGCTCAAGTGGTAGAGCGCTAGCCTTGAGCTGAAGAGCTGAGGGACAGCGCCCAGGCCCAGAGTTCAGGCCCCATGACCAGCAAAAAAAAAAAAAATTATTTATGAGTGCCAGTGGCTCACGCCTATAATCCTAGCTGCTCAAGAGGCTGAGACTTGACAATCTCAAGGAACGTCTGAGACTCTTTATCTCTAATATAATAGCCAAAAGAACCTGAAAGTAGAGCTCTGGCTCAAGTGGTTGACTGCTAGCCTTAAGCAAAATAAGCTCAGGGACTGTACCCAGGCTCTGAGTTCAAACCCCAGGACTGGCACAAAATGAAATAATAATGATAATGATGATGATAATGATAATAATAATTTTGGTTTTATCATATTCGAAGGGAAATTGTTTTATTATGAAAACTTTAAGTACATAGGAAAGACATTTAAAATTTTTTCCAGAGCAGGCTGAATTCATCCCAACCCAAATATATAGGAACAGTTAACATTTTGATCAGTGTTTTTCTAGTTTGTTCTGCATTTAAAAAAAAACAAAAAACTATTGAGCATTTTCATTTCATTGTTCTTTTATCCTTTGTAATGACTTTATAGCATTCTTTTCTCTGGCTATACCATGATTTATTTAAGGAGTGAAGAGCCTTCGTGGACTGTATAAGTTATTTGGTATGATGGGACAGACTCATGCTTCTTGTCAGCTGCCCAAAACCCATCTGCCTCTATTGATAAATTTGTATGGCCCAGGTATGATGTTATAAATATCTACATAGTCCTTGGCAGAAAAAGGGTTCCCACTCCTGGAACCAAGCTCAGTTGATAGACATTAAATTGTGTATATTTCTTGGTATATTTTTATATTATTGTGTTGCTTACTCTATGATCTATAAAACATCTTTTTTAGATAAGACAATTATCTAAACCTTGTTCAGTGTGCAACAGTCTGAGTAGTGCTATCTCCTCGTGACAGAGCTTACTACAATCATAGCATAGACACTTTTTCATGTGTTTTCTGTTTGCTTGTTTTTGTACCAGTACTAGGGCTCGAACTCAGGTCAGGGACTGTGTGCTGTCCCTTAGCTTTTTCTTTCAAGGCTGGAGCTCTGCCATTTGAGCTAAAGCTGTTTCTGGCTTTTGGGTGGTTTATTGGAGACAAGGGTCTCACAGACTGCTGTGTATGCTGGCTTTTAACCTTGATCCTCAAATCTCTGGCCTCCTGAGTAGCTAGGATTACAGACATGAGCCACTGATGCCAGCTTTACAGGTTTGTTTTTGAAGTTACATATGTCCTATATCTAATTGAGAGCAAAACTCAGGTTATTTTCTCTACGTTTTAGACTTGAATTTATTATAGCCATAGTCTGTGTGTCTTAAGAAAAACAAAAGAAATTGAAATACAATGAGTCTTCAGGAAAAATTACTTTCAATAACTTTATTTTTAACTTTATTATGGGAAGATACTGAGGATCAAACCCAGAGCCTTCATGCTAAGTAAATAATCTGCCACTGAGCTACACTCCCAGCATAACAATATTTTAGATTTTTATTCATTTATTTTATTTAGCAGCAAGGTCAAGGAGGCTGCCCTTGAACTTTAGGCCCTCTTGTCTCAGCCTCCTGAATACTAGAATAACATGCACACCATTGCCCTCATTCAGTTTTTTTGGTTTGGGTTTTTTTTTGTTTGTTTGTTTTGTCAGTTGTGGGGCTTGAACTCTGGGCCTGGATATTGTCCCTGAGCTCTTCAGCTCAAGGCTAGTGCTCTACCACTTGAGCCACAATGCCACTTCCAGTTAATGGTTAATTGGTTAATTGCCTGAGCTGCCTTTGCAATCCTCAGATCTCAGCCTCCTGAGTAGTTAGGATTATAGGCTTGAGCCACCTGCACCTGGCATCGGTTTTTTTAACTTGAGATTTTATTCCTAAAAAAAGTTGTCTTCTAAAAGTTACATCATTTACCTCTGTACCAAAATTCCTATGTTAAAGGCCAACTAGATCAAAGTACAAGTGCAAGTGCAATGATTTTGCATAAACATTACTAAATTACTTTTAATTTTTACCAGATTTACTCATTCAAAGCATAAGACTATTTGCCTCTTTTCTAATACTTTTGTTAACATGATATTATCAACATTCTTGATCTTTTATCAATTTTGAAATCAACTAATAATACTTCATGTTTTCATTGCTAATGATATGGAGCATCTTTTTTAAAATGCATTGGGAGGCTGGAGGCATGGCTCCGGTAGTAGTATAGTAGAGTACCAGCTGAGCAAGTAAGCCAAGCAAACCAAGGCTCTGAGTTCAAAACCCAATACCACTCCCCTCCCCCCAAAAAACAAATTTTATTTTTTTTTAATTTTAAAATAAAATCTGTAGCCAAGCATCAGTAGTTCACACTTATATTCTAGCTATTCAGGAGGCTGAGATCTAGCAGATTGCATTTTGAACCCAGTCTAGACAGAAAAGTTGCAAAGACTCCTATCTTTAATAAAACCAGCAGAAAGCCAATTTGGAGGCATGTCTCAAGTGGTAGAGTACCAGCCAAGCAAGCAAGCAAGCTAAGTAAGCATCAGGCCCTGAGTTCAAACCCCAATACTACCCCCCCCAAAAAAAAAAGCATTGGTAAGCTGGGCACCCCTGTAATCTTACCTACTTGGAAGGCTAAGTGTCACTTGAGCCCAGGAATTTGTTTTTTTTGTTTTTTTGTTTTTTTAGTGTTTTCTTTTTTTTTTGGGGGGGGGGGTCTGGCCGTGGGGCCTGAACTCTGGGCTTAGGTGCTGTCCCTCAGCTCTTCAGCTCAAGGCTAGCACTCTACCGCTTGAGCCATAGCACCACTTCCGGCTTTTTTCTTTTTGCTTATGTGGTGCTGAGGAATTGAACCCAGGGCCTCATGCATGCAAGGGAAGTGCTCTACCACTGAGCCACCTTCCCAGCCCTGAGCCCAGGAATTTGAACCTGGTCAACATAGTGAGACATTGCCTCAAGAATTTTTTTAATTAAAAAACATTGTTGTATTAATATATTTGTATATTTTTGAGTACTTATACTAGTTCATGGTTTGATTTTTACCTAATGTGATCAGTACAGCCTTATTTTTTTTAGTTTCATGTTTTATGCTCTAGAAAGACTTTTTTTTTTGGTCCGTCATGGTGCTTGAACTCTGGACTTGGACGCTGTCCCTCAGCTCTTCAACTCAAGGCAAGCGCTCTACCACTTGAGCCATAGTGCCACTTGTGGTTTTTTTTCTAGTGGTTTATTGGAGTTGAGAGTCTCATGGAGTTTCCTGCCTGGGCTGGCTTTGAACCGCGATCCTCAGATCTCAACCTCCTGAGTAGCTAGGATTACAGGCGTGAGCCACCAGCACCCGGCTTAGAAAGACATTTTTGATGGTTTCATATATTTATTTCTCTAAATATGATTGAAAGTTAAACAAACAAACAAAAAATACCAAGCAGTGTGTTAGAGTTGAAGGAATTCTGACTTCAAATCAGATCTAGATTTAAATTCTACCTCTTCCATGTATCACATGTGTCACACTGGGCAACATATTTAATTTCTTTGAGTCTATTTGCTCATATGTGTCGTAAGAACTACTTTAGGGTTATTTTAAGAGTTAAATAAAGTGCATATACATTATCTTATGTTTCCTTTTTTTTTAATTTAATTTTATTTTATTTGTGAACATACTGTACAGAGGAGTTACAATTACATGGGCAGGATAATGCGTACATTTCTTACCAAACATTGCAGCCTCCTCCTTTGTTTACCCTTCACATCCCTTCCCAGCCTCCCCCCTCCCCCCTTTCCTTTTTTTTTTTTTTTGCGACAGAGCCTTGTTATGTTTCCTACAGTGGCCTTCGGTTCTCAATCCTCCTCCTTCAGCCTTCCAAAGTATTTAGCTATAGGAATGTGCCACCCTGCCAGGCTTAAAACATCTTTATATGCATCTAGCAAGTAATAAGCACTCATCTTTTCTGCTTTCTTACTTATATTGTCATTTACTTTTGACAGATGATGTCAGTTCATACAGACTGTATTGTATCAGTGCAGATTTTAAGTACATTAATGGAAATAACAATTAGAAATGGTAAGTACCTAAACTGACAGTAAATTGTAATATGTGTTATTGGTTGTTGTTAAATGCTTAATTTCATATTCTAAAATTAGGAGAAATTACTTTTGTAATCAAATACCTTTAAATATGAAACAAAATGTGCTACTCAGAAATGAAATGTGCTACTTAGAAATGTGTATCTACATTTCTCCAGTTGCAATGGGGAAAAGGGTATAAGATCTTAAAAATGGCAACACTTCCCTAATGTTCACCAAATCATGACTGACTTTGTATATTAAATGGAAATAGTTGGCAGTTTATTCATGTATAAATTCAGCTAATTTATTTAATTGGCTTATGAGTAAGCAATAGTATTTGATAATGCACTTAGGCAGACTGAAAGCATATAAAATTATGAAAGGGCTGGGAAAGTGGCTTAGTGGTAGAGTGCTTCCCTTACATGTCTGAGGCCCTGGGTTTGATTCCTCAGCACCACATAAACAAAAAAAGCCAGAAGTAGCTCTGTGGCTCAAGTGGTAGAGCACTAGCCTTGAACTGAAGATCTGAGGGACAGCGCCTAGGCCCAGAATTCAAGCCCCACGGCCACACACACAAAAAAAAGTATGAGAGCTGCTTTCTTATCTTTGAGAGCTACAGCATGTGGTTTACCTAATCACTTGTTTAAGGATTTACGACTATAAAGGTACTAAAGATGACAAAAATCTTCCTGTGTTAACTGTAAGTTGGGATTTATGTCATTTCTAGTTATTTCAAAATGTATTACTTCTTTCTTTTTACATTCTATTGTCTATCACTTAGGTATTTTCGTATATTTTTTTTCATGAATGATACTTTTAATATTGTCAGTTCTGCAGAATCATTGTAATAATAACAAAGTTGGGCATGGTAATGAATGCTTGTTATCTCAGCATTTGGAAGGTCTGAAGCAGGAAGATCTCAAGTTCAAAGCCAGTTTGGGCCCTGTCTTTAAAAAATAATCAGTGTAGTAATCTGTTTTACATGTAGATTATTTGCAAATGAGTTTGTAAACCAGTGAAATAAAGGATTTTCTTCTTTTAATCAGATACTTTCAGTGACTCACCAATTTGGCCCTGGATTCCATCCTTGTCTGACATAGCAGCTGTGTTTTTCAATATGGGGATTGACTTTAGATCTTTATTTCCTTTGGAGAATCTTCAGCCAGACTTTAATGAAGACTATCTAATGTAAGTTTTCTTTTCATTGTTAACACCAGTGTAACAGTAAGTTTTCTTTTCATTGTTAACACCAATGTTAACAATGTTAGCATCATTTTAAACAACTTACACAATATAACAGTAAATATTCACTTAATGAATTCTATATTCCGTATTTTTTTTAAGTGAAAGTTAGGTCAATTTTAAGTTGATATTAACCTAAAAGTTATTGATATATTTAGCAGGAAAATAAGAGATATTCCCATAAAAAGTTTTTTTTTTAAGAAAGACTTCTTATTGTTATTTGATAATGTTTTGCAAATATTGGTCAAAGAAAATTAGATAAGAGAAAAAAGTGAGATGTAAAAATTGAGAAAGGGGGCTGGGAAGGTAGCTCAGTTAGTAGAGTGCTTGCCTTGCTTGCATGAGGCCCTGGATTCAATTCCTCAGCACCACATAAGCACAAAAGGCCAGAAGTGGTGCTGTGGCTCAAGTGGTAGAGTGTTAGCCTTGAACTGAAAAGCTCAGGGACAGTGCCCAGGCCCAGAGTGCAGGCCCTACGACCAAAAAAAAAAAAAAATTGATAAAGAGTTGGTAAAAGATGGTTTGATAAGTAATTTAATCTATACATCAGAGCCTGTAGATCAGTTAAATAAGCAAGCATTTCTGTTTACTCAATAAAGAGAAACAAGTAACCTTCATATTGTAAGATACACTGAAAAAAAAGACATCAGTGGCAGTAAAGGAAAAGGAAAATAACTAAAAGTAAAGTAATTAGAAACATGTATATGAAATGTTAGTGAAGAACCTAAATAAATGGAAAGCCTATATCATGCTTTCATATACGAAAATTCAAGGGTTGGGGTATGGCTCAGGTGGTAGAAAGCATCATATGTAATGAGATCTTAATAATGTCAACAGGATTTTAGGGGTGCAGAACAGTTTGAGACAATACAACTGATTTTAACACCATATGGAAAAATAATATTCATGAAAGTTACATGTCATGACTCCCCTTCAGGCAACTTGAAAATAGTATGGTACAAGCTGGGCGCCTGTGGCTCATGCCTTTAATCCTAGCTACTCAGGAGGCTAAGATCTGAGGATCATGGTTCAGAGCCAGCCCAGGCAGAAAAGTCTGTGAGTCTCTGATCTCCAATAAAGCACTATGAAACTGGAAATAGCGCTGTGGCTCAAGAGGTAGAGCACTAGCCATGAGCTGAAGAGCGCAGGAACAATGCCCTGGCCCAGAGTTCAAGCCCCGTGATTGACAAAAAGAAAAATAATAATATGGTACAAATAGGAGGACACAAAGTTCCACCAGTATAACAAAGTGTGAGGTCCAAATATGATTTAGTATATGCTAAATGTCACATTCAAAAAATGAAGCAGGAGCTAGGTGCTGGTGGGTCACACCTATAATCCTAACTACTCAAGAGCCTGAGATCTGAGGATTGAAGTTCAAAGCCAGCCCAGGCAGGAAGGTCTGTGAGACTCTTATCTCCAATTAACTACCAGAAAACTGGAAGTGATGCTGTGGCTCAAGTGGTAGAGCGCTCACCTTGAGTTGAAGAGCCGAGGGACAGCACCCAGGCCTAGAGTTCAAGCCCCATGACCAATCAAAAAAAAAACAAAAAAATGCAGGGCACTGGTGGCTCACACCTGTAATCCTAGCTATTCAAAATGATGAGATCTAGCTATTCAAAATGATGAAATCTAAGGTTTTGGCATGTAGAAGCCAGTGAAGGCAGCAAAGCCCAAGAGACTCTTAGACTCTTATCTCCAAATAACTACCAAAAAAGCAGGAAGTGGAGCTGTAGGTCTATTGGTAGAGGGCAGGCCTTGAGCACAAAAGCTCAGGGACAGTATCCAGGCCCTGGAGTTCAATCCACCAAAAAAAAAAAAAAAGGATGGGGGGGAAGTAAGCTGTTCAGTATCTGGTTTTACCTAGAATCTGGAAAGCCAGGTCAGTGACCTGGGGGGAAAATTGAACTTATTGAACTTATACTTCAGATTTATAATTCAAAGATATAAATAAATATACACAATAAAAACATTAAAAAGTAAGCCCAGCACGGTGGTTCATACCTGTAATCCTAGCTACTTAGAAGGCTGAGATCTAAAAAATCTGTGGTTCGTGGTTTGAAGCCAGACCATGCAGGAAAGTCCATGAGAAACTTAACTCCAGTGAACCACTAGAAAACTGGAAGTAGTGGGCTCAAAGTGGTAGAGCACTAGCCTTGAGTGAAAAAGCTCAGCCCCTGAGTTCAAGCCCAATGACTCACTAAAAAGCAGAAAGCATGTCAAGTATTACCTGGTATGAGGACAGTCTGGACACAGGCAAAGAAGGATTGCTAGTTATAGAAGTCAGCCTGTTCTATACAGTGAGACCTAGTCTAGAAAAGCTAAGAGTAGAGCATTTCTATAATCCCAGCTTTTCAGGAGGCAAAGATTGAGAGAATAGCATTTCCATGCCCGCCCAGCAAAAAGCAAGAACATATCTCATGATCCCAGTTACATTTTAGGCATAGGTGGAGGATTAGCATCTAGGGCTAGCCCCAGGCAAAAGCACAGCTCTGACTTGGAAAATAAGGAAAGTAAAGTGTGGCTCAGGTGGTTGAGTGCTCACCTGCCATGTGTATGACTGAGTTCTACCTCCAGCTCCAATAAAACAAATAAATAAGTGAAAATAATAGAATCTGGCCATGGATTTGAGGTTTTTATTCATTATAGAGACCGTGTATGGTAGTGAAATAAATACAACATACAAAATTTATTACACTAGTGTTGATTAACTAGATTTCTACCTTCTATGTGTATCCTTAAGTTACAACTCTTTAATCACAGGTTGGTTATGCTGGCCTTCTGTAGTCACCTCATTAGCAAGAACTCAGGTATGATTGAAGTTGATTTACAATGAATAACAAAAGAGGTTCCTCTTACCCCTGACAATAAAAAGGTCCAAGAGTTTCAGGAGGCCAGGTGCTGTTGCCTCATGTTTGTAATCCTAGCTACTCTGGAAGCTGAAATCTGAGGATCAAGGTTTAGTGTCACCCCAAGGCAGACAAAGCTTCACGACTCTTGTCTCCAAATATCCAACAAAAGGCCAGACCTGGAGTTGTAGCTCAAGTAGTAAAGCACCAACCATGAGCAAAAACACCAACAAGTGTGTGAGGCTCTGCATTTAAGTCTCAGTAACCAACACCAAAAAAGCTTCTGAGAAGAAAGATCAAATTATTTTTTATACTACAAGTGGTAATATATTCACATTTATTTATATATAAGATACTGTCAGAAGAAAGTATTAAAACTAGTGGCTAATTGTGGGAAGAGGAAATGGGTAGGAAGCTAGGTGAGAGGGCATCTCTTCATCGCATATTGTACCTCAATACGGTGGTTGTTGTTGTTGTTGTTGTTGTTGTATTTTAACAATGTAAATGTACTGTTGAGTAAAAAAAAAATTAACAAAACCAGCTATGTTTTAAAAGCCGATTTTATGCCTCTCCCTGTCTCTGAGTGCCTTTACTTGTTAAATCTCTTCCATGGCTACTGACAACCTGAACTCAAACTAGAATGCTTAGAATTATTTGTTTATATTGTTTGTTTGTTTGTTTGTTTTTGGGTCCGTGGGGCCTGAACTCTGGGCCTGGGCACTGTCCCTCAGCTCTTCAGCTCAAGGCTAGCGCTCTACCACTTGAGTCACAGCGCCACTTCCGGCTTTTTTCTTTTTTGCTTATGTGGTGCTGAGGAATCGAACCCAGGACCTCAAGCATGCAAGGCAAGCGCTCTACCACTGAGCCACCTTCCCAGCCCTATTTGTTTATATTGTTATGGAAGGTTTTGTTTTGTTTTTCCATGCCTCGGGCTGGGCCTGCGTGCTGTCCCTGAGCTTTTTTGTTCAAGGATAGTGTTCTTCCACTTGAACCACAGCTCTGCTTCTGACTTTTGGAGATAAGAGTCTCACAGACTTTTCTGCCTAGGCTGGCTTTGAACCAAGAGCCTAAGATCTCAGCCTCCTGAGTTGCTATGATTACAGGTGTGTGCCAGTGGCACCTGGCTTGCTATGGAAATTTTTATAGGCCATTTATGAGGTTGTGAGTTCTTTGTCATCAGAGTCACTTCCTCCATAGCTTTTTGCCACTAAGAGCATTGAGGATAATATGAAACAGCTAGTTCAAAGGAAAGCTAATGCATAGAAATAGAAATCAATCATACTGATAGTTACTTCCACTTGGAGGTAGCAAATTGACTTGGATCTGGTATGATGGGTCTAGGGCTGATGGAAATGATCTGTTTCTTGTTTTGGATGATAGTTACAGTAATATATGCTTATCAAACAATTTAAATGGGGGCTGGGAGTGTTGCTTAGGAGTAGAGTGATTGCCTAGTATGCATGAAACCCTGGGTTCGATTCCTCAGTGCCACATACACAGAAAAAGCCGAAAGTGGCGCTGTGCTCAAGTGGTAGACCACTACTAGCCTTGAGTGAAAAAGCTCAGGGACTCAAGCCCCAGGACTGACAAAAAAGAAAAAAGAAAAGAAATTTAAATGGGTACACATTCCTTTTGTTGTATATAAAATTGTCAATGGGGTATAGTTTTAAAAAAGTAATTTATGGAATTGTAACCCCTTTGCACAACAACAAAATGATGATAATAAGTAATGATAATAATATGTAAAAAAAATAAGATAATAATAAGGTAGACATAGTGGTGGAACCTATAATATAACAGCTTACGCTGGAGTCTAAGGCAGGATTTCAAGTTTAAGTCCAGCCTGGGCAACATGAGATCCCATCTAAAGAAAGAAAAAGACAAAAAAGTATTTGTTGAAGTGTTTCTTATAATAAATAATTTTATTTTGCTTTATTCCTTACTAGTTCTGAAATATTGACACCATTGGGGGGAAAAGGAAGTAAAGAAGATTCATCTTGTAAGCCAATATTTTCAACTCTTCCTGAAACCAACATTTTAAATGTAGTTAAGGTAGGAAAAAGCTATTTTGTATGTCTTTAGCAAAGAGCTAGAGCCATTTCAGTTTTGTAATTATTTTTTTTAATCTACTAGCTTCATACCAAGTGATTATAATTTTGAAATGAGTAGTTAGAATATATGAAATATATGAATATATGAAAAAATATATGAAAAAAGAAGCATTACTTATAATTTAGTGATTAAGAAGAACAATGTGAAAACATTTTCAATGATAGAAGCAAATAAGTGATTCTTCTGAACCATTAAAAATATATTAAACCAGGAGCATGGGTCAAGTCATAAGTCCCTGAGTTCAATCCCTAGTACCAGGAAAGACATAACTATATGGGTGGGTGGGTAGGTGTGTGTGTGTATGAGAGAGAGAGAGAGAATTTAAAGAGAGAGAATATAAAGAGAGAAAGCATATAGAAATACATGTGTAGCTGGGTGCCGTTGGCTCACACTTGAAATTCTAAATACTTGGAAGGCTGAGATCTAAGGATCCTGGTTTGAAGCCAGCCAAAAGCAGGAAAGACTCTTAGCTCCAATTAACTACCAAAAAGCCCAAAGGAGAGCTGTGGCTCTAGTGGTAGAATGCTACCTTTTACATTCACAGACACATATACATATATCTAAATCAAACAAATATGTATATTTATATACACACTTTTATTTATATTTATTAAAATCTTGTTGGGCTAAAATTCTAGCAACTTGAAAAGTAGAGATCAGAAAAATTGCAGTTCAAGACCAGCCTAGGCAAAAAAAAAAAAAAACTTTGAGCACCTCTTTTCCTCTATCTAAATCAATAAAAAATGGTAAACATGGTGATATCAGCCTATCATATCAACTACACAGGCAGTGTAAATAGGAGGATTACTGTTCAGGCCAGCCCTTGGAATAACTATTTGAAAAATAGTTAAACTCTTTAAGCTGTGGGTAGAACTCAAGTAATAGAACAGTTGTGTGGCAAGCACATTGGTCCTTAGTTCAAAATCAGCATGGCCAAAATGGAAAACCTTGAAAATGGGGGGAAAAAAACTAATACTTGTCCCTCCATTCTACCATTAGCATTAATCTTTCTGGCCACCTTTTCCTAGACATGTTATTTGTTACCTGTCTAGTTTTCTTTTGTGTCTTATCAAAAAAAATCATAACTGTTCAGGTAAAATATATTTTCTTTAAGTTACTTTGTGTGTTTGTGTCAAAAGTTTCTAGGCTTGTGTACATCTATACATCCAGAAGGTTACCAAGATCGGGAAATAATGTTGCTGATTTTAATGTTGTTTAAAATGAGTTTGGAAAAACAGCTGACACAGATTCCTCTAGTAGACTTTCAGAGCCTCCTGATAAACCTGATGAAAAATATCAGAGATTGGAACACAAAGGTAACATTACTAAAATTACATTACATCAGTATTGTCTTTTTGTAAATCATTAAAATTTGACTCCTGCAGTACATGTAGAAATTGTATTTAATGGGGTTGGAGGTATGGCTCAGTTGGTAGAACACCAGCCAATGAGCAAAAGCATCAGGTAACAAGTTTGAGTTCCCATCTCAGACCAAAAAAAAAATAAGGTATATTTAAGTTCAGCTAAGATCTTTGGAAGATAAAAAGAGAACTTGGGGAAATATTGGGGGCAGGAGGAGTTTGTTTGGTGCCAATTCTGGGCCTTGAATTCAGGGCCCTGGGTGCTGTCCCTGAATTGTTGTTTTTTTGTTTTTTTGTTTTGCTCAAGGCTGAGCTCTGCTACTTGAGCCACAACTCCACATCTGGCTTTTTGGTGGTTAATTGGAGATAGGAGTCTCATAGACATTCCTGCCCAGTCTAATGCTCATATTTCAGTCTCCTGAGTGGGATTACAGACATGAGCTATCTGTACCTAGTGGTATTGTAATTTTTTTAATAATTGTTTTGTTTTGTCAGTCGTGGGGCTTGAACTCTGGGCTTGGGCACTGTCCCTGCACTCTTCAGCTCAAGGCCAGCGCTCTACCACTTGAGCCAAGCTCCATTTCTGGTTTTCTAGAGGTTTATTGGAGATAAGAGTCTCACCGAGTTTCTTGCCCGGGCTGGCTTTGAACTGAGATCCTCAGATCTCAGCCTCCTGAGTAGCTAGGATTATAGGCATGAGCCACCGGCACCCAGCTTCAATAATTTTTAATACCAGTCTTTTCTAAGGTTACAGGTAATCCACAAAGTGGAAATTACTGAACTAAGAGGGTTATTCATTTATAGTAGATAACATTATGGATTTACTGTCAATTAAGTATTTGTGTAAGTGCTAGAGATTCAACTGTGAAAAGGACTGTGTCCTTGCCCTCATGTGGCTTTCATCCTACTTAGGTGATAAGTAGATGTAGATTTTAGTAACATATCAAGTGTGATTAGGTGCAACATAGAAAAGTAAAGTAGGACAAGTGAGGCACCATTGATTTGCACCTGTAATCCTAGCTACTCAGGAGCTTGAGATCTGAAGATCTTGGTTCAAAGTCAGCCCTGTCAGGAATGTCTGTGAGACTCTTTATCTCCAATTAACCACCAGAAAACTGGAAGTGGTGCTGTGGCTCAAGTGGTAGAGTACTCACCTTGAGCTGAAGGGACAGCGTCTAAGCCCAGAGTTTAAGCTCCACAACTGACAACAAAAAAAAAAGTAAAGTAGGACATGGGAAGAGAAAAGTAGTAAGGCAAGAATGCCATGTTATTTCATACAAAAAAACCTTTCTGACGTTGTATCTAAGTAGACACTTAAATGAAGTGATAATATGAGTCATATCTACAGCCAGAATATGAGTTGTACTTCCATAGCCATATGGAGAGTAAACATGTATAGTTTTTATTAGGCCTTTTAAAAGATTTTATTATTTTTAATGGAAAGTTTAAAACATACACAGAAGTATGGAGGAGTATGAGAAACCCTTAGGAACTGTCACCTAGCTTCAAATGTTTTCCAGTCATAATCCTCTTGTTGATTTCATCCCTATATTTCCTTCCTCTATTTTATCAGATTTTTTTTTTTGGTGGGGAGGGTTATGTGTGTGTGTGTATGTCAGTCTTGGGACTTGACCTCAGAGCAGGGCATTGAAATCAGGGCCTGGGTGCTGTTAATAAGCTTTTGTGCTCAAGGATAGCACCACTTTGAGCTACAACTCCATTTCCAGCCTTTTAGTAGTTAAGAGATAGGAGTCTCACTGAATTTCCTGTCCAAGCTGCCTTTGAACCACATCCTCAAATCTTAGCCTCCTGTTTACAAGCATGAGCTACCAGGGCCTGGCATCATCAGATTATTTCGGAACCCCACTGCTAGACTTTTAAAATACTGGAATCAGGGTTGGTAGAGTGTTAGCCAATGAGGGAAAGCATCCAAGTACCAAGTTTGAGTCCATGTCTCGGACCTTAAAAAACCAGAAAAGAAAAGGAATAAAAATTCTGGAATTGTCAGGCGCCAGTTGCTCACACCTGTAATCCTTGCTACTTAGGCTGTGATTCTGAGAATCTAGGTTGGAAAGCCAGCCTGGGCTGGAAAGTCTACAAGACTCTTATCTCCATTTAACCACCAAAAAAATAGCCAGAAGTAGAGCTGTAGCTTAAGTGGTAGAGCATTAGCTTTGAGCACAAAAGCTCAGGGACAGCACCTAGACTCTTGAGTACAAGCCCCTGGACTGGCACAGAAAGGAAATAGTAGAATAGGGAAAGGTGTGGTTTAAGTGGTAGAGCATCTGTGTGGCAACCATAGGCCCTTGAGTTCAAAGTCTAGTGCTTCCACTATCCCTCCAGAACCCTCCCAAAAAATACTAGAGCCCAGGCACTCAAAAGACAAAACTGGCACCAGTGGCTCACATCTGTAATCTTGGTTATCCAGAATGCTGAGATCTGAGGATTACTGTTCAAAGCCAACCCAGGCAGAAGAGTCCTAGAGATTCTGATTCTAATTAACCAACAAAATCCCATCCTGACTTAAGTGGAACAGCAGCACCCATGAGCACAAAATCAAACAAATGTGCCAACTGAGATTGGGAGGTCCTGAGATCAAGCCTTACTTCGTATAAGCACCAAAATAAAAAGGTGGAGGAGCCAGGCGCCTGGTGGCTCATGCTGGTAATCCTAGCTACTCAGGAGGCTAAGATCTGAGGATCGTGGTTCAAAACCAGCCCGGGAAGAAAAGTCTCCATGAGACTCTTATCTCCAATTAACTACCAGAAAACTGGAAGTAGCACTGTGGCTCTAGTGGTAGAGCACTCACCTTGCGCTGAAGAATGCAAGGACAAAGCTGGGCACTGGTGGCTCACGCCTGTAATCCTAGCTACTCAGGAGGCTGAGATCTGAGGATCGCGGTTCAAAGCCAGCCCAGGCAGGAGAGACCGTGAGACTCCTATCTCCAATAAACCACCAGAAAACCGGAAGTGGCGCTGTAGCTCAAGTGGTAGAGCGCTCGCCTTGAGCTGAAGAGCTGAGGGACAGCACCCAGGCCCAGAGTTCAAACCCCACGACCGACAAAAAAAAAAAAAAAAAAAAAGAATGCAAGGACAGTGCCCAGGGCCAGAGTTCAAGCCCTGCAACTGACAAAAAAAAAAAAAAAAGGTGGAGGGAAATAGGATCCCTAAAGTACAAAAATTCTAGATCAGGAACTTACATGATTATATGTGACTCTCATACTTAGAAAGTGGTATTTGTGTTTATTTTACTTTTTTTTTTTTTTTTTTGTCGGTCGTGGGGCTTGAACTCTGGGCCTGGGTGCTGTCCCTCAGCTCTTCAGCTCAAGGCGAGCGCTCTACCACTTGAGCTACAGCGCCACTTCCGGTTTTCTGGTGGTTTATTGGAGATAGGAGTCTCACGGTCTCTCCTGCCCGGGCTGGCTTTGAACCGCGATCCTCAGATCTCAGCCTCCTGAGTAGCTAGGATTACAGGCGTGAGCCACCAGCGCCCGGCTTTACTTTATTTTTCTAAGAGGAACCATTTAAATATATAGAGATAATGTAAGATAAACAATCTATATTGTATATATTTAACAATTTTTAGACTCCATATATCTTGAAAAAAACTTGTGTTCCATTTTGTTAGTGCTTCCATTATTAAAGGAAGGAAGATGTAGATTTGATGTCTTCTTTTTAAAAGAAAATCTTTCATTTTTTTTTCTTTCTTTTTTTTAATTACAGATGCATGAACTCTGTCTGGGCATAAATGAACTCTCCAGTCATCCACACAACCTTTTGTGGTTGGTACAGCTAGTTCCTAACTGGACATCACGTGGAAGGTATAGGAAAATGAGATATGTATCAAGAAAAATTTTATAATGTTTAATGAAATGCTCTTAGATCATTTATTTAAATTCATAATTTTGTAACTTTTTTTGCTGAAATAAGATCTTGCTTCATAACCCATATTGGCTTAGAACTTGCTATATAACCCAAGTTAACCCCAAACACCTGGTCCTTCTGCTTCAGATTCTCAAATGCTAGGGTTACAAGTTTGCATCACCAAGTCAGTCCACTCATTTTTTTTATTGATTTTTTGTTCCAGTACTGAGGTTTGAACTCAGGGCCTGGGTACTGTCCCTGAACTTTTTTGCTTGAGCCATAGATCCACTTCAGGCTTTCAGGTTTTAATTGGAAATGAGTCTCATGGCAGGCTGGCTTCAAACCCCTATCAGTTCAAAGTTAGATCAAAGCCTTTTATTTCCTTAACTATCTATCTATCTATCTATCTATCTATCTCTATCTACCTACCTACCTATCTATCTGTCTGGATGGCCTGATTCTGATTCTTCAGATCATATTATTTGTTGTTATTTATTTTAAAAAGTTAAAAATTTAAGCCAAGCACCATTGACTCACACCTTTAATCTTAGCTTCCCAGGAAGCTTTGATCTGAAGAACACTGTCCAAAGTCACCCTGGGCAGAAAAGTCCACAAGACTCTTTTTTTTTTGGGGGGGGGGGGAGCAGTCATGGGGCTTGAACTCTGGGCTTGGGCGCTGTCACTTCCGGTTTTCTAGTGGTTTATGGGAGATAAGAATCTCACGGATTTTCCTGTCCAGGCTGGCTTTGAACCTCGATCCTCAGATCTCAGCCTCCTGAGTAGCTAGGATTACAGGTGTGAGCAACAGGGAGCCTGGCTTCCACAAGACTCTTATCTCCAGTAAACTACTCAGAAAAAGCTGAAAGTGGTACTATAGTATAGCTCAAGTGGTAGGCTAGTGAACAAAAGAAACTTGGACAAAGAAACTCAGGGACAGAGCCTAGGCCCAGAAATTAAATTTGTATTTCACAGTTGTGAAGACTAGAAGTTTAGGATTAGAATATATTCTGATGAAGTATTTCTTCCAGGTTGGAGAGCCACCAGTGCCTGGCTCTTGACTTTTGAGTTTATATGATAACAAAACAATATAGGTGACACATACCCTAAAAATGAATTCATTTTCTTTCTTAAGCAGAGAACTTAATTGTTCCAGCAATAAAATAGAATACTTTGTATTAGTAAATTAGCAAGATTTAAAAAAAAAAAAAGAGGTAAGGGATCTTGCTAATTTACTTAGCTTTAAGCAATTCTGACATCATGTTCAATTTTCTTTTTTTTCTTCCAGTCCTGGGCTTGAACTCAGAGCCTGGGCACTGTCCATGAGCTTTTGCTCAAGTCTAGCACTATACCACTTAAGCCATAGTGCTCTTTCCAGCTTTTTCTGCTTATGTAGTACTGAGGAATTTAACCCAGGGCTTCATACATGCTAGGCAAACACACTAAATCACATTCCCAGCCCTGTACAAATATTTTACATAAAAATCTATACCACTCTTCAGTAGTTGGTTCTTATACAGCCTTTTTTTTTTTTTGGAACATTGCCTGTATTTCAAATTAGAACTAGAAGAACTTTTGGCTTGTTTATTTACATTCCAAGGAATATTAAGCTGAGTTCTAAATAGTTTTAAATTATAATTCCAGGCAACTGAGACAGTGTCTAAGTCTAGTGATTATTTCAAAGCTTTTGGAGGAGAAACCTGAAGATGTCCCTAATGCCAGTAATCTGCAGGTATGAATATACTTTTACTTTTAATAAATGGGAGAGGTAGTGAAATGTAGAGAAAATTGATAAATCCTAATCAAAACTTCTGAGGTTAAATCTCAGCTTTCAGCCATGTAATTCATGTAATTGTGTGTGCGTGCGTGTGTGTGCGTGTGTGTGTGTGTGTGCGCGCGCGCGCGCTGAGTCTTGAACTCAGAGCCTGGTGCTTTTGCTCAGTTTTTTAACTTATATTGGTATTATACCACTTGGACCACATTTCGAATTCAGGCTTTTTGCTAGGTAATTGAAGATAATAGTCTTTTGGATTTGTCTACCAATACTAGCTTCTCATCTTTTTCATGGTACTTAACCACATCTAGTTTCTTCATCTGTGAAATGAAGATGGTAATCCTTTTACAATAAATATAAGATGGATGTGGATAGTCAGATAAATTAATGAATAAATTCTTGGAAAAGCCATGTTACTATATTGAATGAGATTATTAGTTCAGTTTATCAAGTTTAGTAGTATTATGACATTAGAAAATCCAGAGCTATTACATTTATTAACTATCTTGTACCTATTTTGATGTTGAGTGGTCTTTTTAGATCATAGAACTTAGATGTGATTTACCTCCAATACTTACTCAGTTTGAATATATCACTATTAACATATGCTGTGGAAACTACTCGGAGATGTTGATAGGATTCAAAGATCTACTCTTAGTTTGATTCAGAAAGTCAACATAGAACCTGATCTGTGTGCCTGTGTTGTTCTTATTTGAGTAGCAATTGAGTACAAGATTCTCCATTATAGATCCTGGGAATAAATTAAAATATTGAAAAATTAAAAGATTAGAGATCTGCCTTTGCATAATCTAGTGATTGTAACAAAATAAAATCACCACTGAGGGTTAACTAGTATAGTAAAAACAATATTAGAAGTAAGTATAAGATGCTGCAGGACAAAAGATAAATGGGATGGCTTTTTTTTACTCCAGGTTGAAGTAGATTTGATTCTAGAAATACGAACCACCAAAGTAGCAAATTGTTCTCAATTCTTGCAGGGATACTCACTGCCTTTAAGAGATGAAGATAGGATTTCTGCTTTTTTTTCTTTTTTTTCTTTTTTTTTTTTTTTGGCCAGTCCTGGGTCTTGAACTCAGGGCCTGAGCACTGTCCTTGAGTTTCTTTTGCTCAAGGCTTGCACTCTACCACTTGAGCCACAGCGCTATTTTGGGGTTTTCTGTTCATGTGGTACTGAGGAATGGAACCCATAGCTTCATGCATGCAAGGCAAGCACTCTACCACTAAACCACCTTGTCAGCCCTGCAATTTACTTCTTAGCTGTTCTCTATTCTTTTTTTGTGTGGCTAGTACCAGAGCTAGAACTTAGGCCTGAGCACTGTTGCTGATTGCTCAAGGCTAGTGCTCTACTACTTGTTTTTGTTGGTTTACTAGAATAAGAGTCTCACAGATTTTTCTGCCAGGGTTTATTTTGAACTACCATCCTCCTATCTCAGCCTCCTGAGAGGGTAGGGTTACAGGCATGAGCCAATAGACCCAAGACTCTTCTCTCTTCTCATTACCTTTTCCTTTTGAATGAGTAACTCCTCAGGCTTACTACTTTATATTCAAATTACACAGATTAGATGTAATTTTTTTTTCTATCCACCTTTTTTTTTTTTTTTTTTGTATGTGTACTATATCGGAGCTTTAATTCAAGGCCTCAAACTTTTGCTGGGCTTTCTTTAGAACTTACACTGGTTCTACCACTTGAGCCACAACTCCAGCCTTACCCAGTTGCTTACAGTGCTTCTTTCCACAATTCAGTGATTTACATCCACAAGGAAATTCAATTGTGTTTGTTTTCAACTAAATTTCAGAGAAAGCATTTCCTTGACCTTAGCTGAATGGTTTGGTCTGCTAAGCATTTATACTAAATCTTTAACTAGAAAACAATTGAAGGGGCTGGGAAGGTGGCTTAGTGGTAGAGCGCTTGCCTTGCATGCCTGAGGCCCTGGGTTCGATTCCTCAGCACCACATAAGCAAAAAGGAAAAAAAAAGCCGGAAGTGGCGCTGTGGCTCAAGTGGTAGAGTGCTAGCCTTGTTGAAGAGCTGAGGGACAGCGCCCAGGCCCAGAGTTCAGGCCCCACGACCGGACCCAAAAAAAAAAAAAAAAACAGCTAAAAAGGTCAAGGTAGAATGTACAGACTGGACAACTAGCCCAAGAAAAAGCAACTATAGAATCCTGGCATTATTGGCTCACTCCTGTAATCCCAGCAACTCAGGAGGTTCAAAGCCAGCCTGTGCAGGAAAGTTTGAGACCTTTTTATCTCCAATTAACCACCAGAATACCAGAAATGGTGCTATGACTCAAGTGGTAGAGTACTGGCCTTGAGCAAAAGAGCTCAGGGACAGTGCCCAGGCGCTGAGTTAGTTCAATCCCAAGACTGACAAGAAAAGAAAAGAAAATACTTAGTATTGTTCATTGTCTCCTTTTTCTTTGTTAGATCTCAGTCCTACATCGATATCTAGTACAAATGAAGCCTTCTGATTTGTTAAAGAAAATGGTCTTGAAGAAAAAGGCTGAACAACCAAATGGCATTATTGATGACAGTCTTCATCTAGAACTTGAAAAGCAGGTATTCAGCTCTAGATTTCAAAGGAGTAAATGTTACTGCTGTCATGAAATTCTTCAATAAACTTAACAATGCAGAGTTCAGGTAAAAAAGGACAGTTGTTGGTAATTGAGGACCAAAATGATGTTTGTATTTGGATGATTTTGTACTAGGACAGTTACGAAAATTAAAATCAAAGTCTGATTTAAATGTGTTGTTTTTCCTTTCTTGCCAGCTCAGTTCTTTATCATTCCTTGGCAACTTCCTGTAGGTAAACTGAGATGATACTTATGCTAGCTAAACAATGAATATTAATTTTACCATTTCTTCAATAGGCATATTACCTGACCTACGTTCTTCTTCATTTAGTTGGTGAAGTTAGTTGTTCTCATTCTTTTTCTTCTGGACAACGGGTAGGTAATTTTCAGCTATTTTATATAGGTGTTATGGATGGAATGAATGGACAAGTTTTAGGAAAAAACTCAATAAAAGTTAGCTGATTTTGGGGCTGGGAAGGTGGCTCAGTGGTGGAGCGCTTGCCTTGCATGCCTGAGGCCCTGGGTTCGATTCCTCAGCACCACATAAGCAAAAAGAAAAAAAAGCCGGAAGTGGCGCTGTGGCTTAAGTGGTAGAGCGCTAGCCTTGAGCTGAAGAGCTGAGGGACAGCACCCAGGCCTAGAGTTCAAGCCTCACGACCGGACCCCCTCCCCCCCCCCCCAAAAAAAAAAAGTTAGCTGATTTTGCTATAGAAATCCCAGTATGCTCTAGAAAAAAGGGTATCATAGTGATTTTTTTAAGTGCTTTGTTTTTTAATGTTTTGGGTTGAAACAGTGCCTTGGTTCTGTAACCAAAGCTAGCCTTAACCTCTTAATTCCCTGCCCCACCCTCCCAGATTCTAGGTTTACATGCATGCATTGCCATGCCAGCTTTAATACAAAGTAGTGGTTTGTTTTTGTGTTTGTATGTTGATCGTAGAGGGTTTTGTTTTGTTTTGTTTTGTTTTTTCATTGTGAAAATGCCATACAGAGGGGTTACAATTACATGGGTAATCCCAGAGTTTGAACTGAGCACCCTTAACTCATGCTTAGCTTTTTTGCTCAAGGTTAGCGTTCTACCATTTGGGCCACACCTCTATATCCTGCTTTTTTTTTTTTTTTTTTTTTTTACTGGTTAATTGGAGATGAGAGCCTCATGGATTTGTCTACCCAAGTTGGCTTCAAACTGCAATCCTCAGATATCATCCTCCTGAGTAGTTAGGTTACCAGATGTGAGCCACTAGTGCCTGGCTTTGTTTTTTTCTTTATACTGCTAGGATCAGAACTCAAGGTCTCATACTTTCTAGGCAGGTATTCTTAACCACATAAGCCATCTGTTAGCCCTTGTTGCTTTGGTTATTTTTGAGAATAGGGTCTCAATTTATTCCTGAACCATCCTGTTGGTTTGTTGGTTGGGTTGGGTTGGTTTGGTTTGGTTGGTTGATTGGGTGGTTGGTTGGTTTTCTTTTTTTTTTTTTTTTTTTTTGGTCGTGGGGCCTGAACTCTGGGCCTGGGTGCTGTCCCTCAGCTCTTCAGCTCAAGGCAAGCGCTCTACCACTTGAGCTACAGCGCCACTTCCGGTTTTCTGGTGGTTTATTGGAGATAGGAGTCTCACGGTCTCTCCTGCCCGGGCTGGCTTTGAACCGAGATCCTCAGATCTCAGCCTCCTGAGTAGCTAGGATTACAGGCGTAAGCGGTTGGTTGGTTTTCTGAGACAGTATCTCACTATACTTGGTTCATGCTCCCAATCCTCTTGTTTCCTGCTTTCCAAATAGGATCGCAGGCATGCCCCACAACACTTTACTTCTATTTTTATTATTTGTGACTTACATTCATTTCACTTTGAAAGTATTATCACTTCTGTCAAGTAACTGTAGTATTTCAGAACCTTTATTGATGAACATTACATTTTTTTGTATATACTAATATACTTACTTGTATCTCTACCTGTTTGTGTAAGCATATCTGTAGGGCAAACTCCTAGAATTTCTAGTCAAATCCTTAGAGTTAAATATCTAGGTATAAAGATATTTAAATTTTCAGTTAGTAAAAATATAGCTATTGGACTGGGAAGGTGGCTCAGTGGTAGAGTGCTTGCCTCACATGCATGAGGCCCTGGATTTGATTCCTCAGCACCACATAAACAGAAAAGTCTGGAAGCGGTGCTGTAACTCAAGTGGTAGGGTGCTATCCTTGAGCTGAAGAGCTGAGGGACATCATCCAAGCCCAGAGTTCAGGCCCCACAATGGACAAAAAATAAAATAAAAAATTTTTAAAGGATATCTATAGTTATTATTACACTTCTCTCCCAGAAAATGTCCATTTACATTCACCAAACTATACCTCCAAAAGATAAGGCACTTAATGTTTTATATAAGTAATTATGATTCTTTATTAATAAATCCTAGACTACATACCACAACATGCTTGTTGTTCCATATTTTGAGGAGATAGATTCTAAAGGATTACTATAGCCCAGGGATTAAAGGTCAATAAAAGCAACACAGCCAGATCAAATATCAAAAACAAAAGTGGCCAGGCACCAGTGGCTCACACCTGTAATCCTAGCTACTTAGATGTTGAAGATGGAGGATCACAGTTCAAAGCTAGCCTGGGGAATGGGAAAGTGTCTCAGTGGCAGAGCGCTTGCCTTGCATGCTCGAGGCCCTGGGCTCGATTCCTCAGCACCACATAAGAAAAAAGCGAGGAGCTGGGCGCTGGTGGCTCACGCCTGTAATCCTAGCTACTCAGGAGGCTGAGATCTGAGGATCTCGGTTCAAAGCCAGCCCGGGCAGGAGAGACCGTGAGACTCCTATCTCCAATAAACCACCAGAAAACCGGAAGTGGCGCTGTAGCTCAAGTGGTAGAGCGCTTGCCTTGAGCTGAAGAGCTGAGGGACAGCGCCCAGGCCCAGAGTTCAAGACCCACGGCTGACAAAAAAAAAAAAAAGAAAAAAGCGAGGGCTGGGAAGGTAGCTCAGCGGTAGAGTGCATGCCTTGCAAGCATGAGGCCCTGGGTTCGATTCCTCAGCACCACATAAACAGAAAAAGCCGGAAGTGGCACTGTGGCTCCAGTGGTAGAGTGAGGGACAGCGCCCAGACCCAGAGTTCAGGCCCCATGACCGGCAAAAAAAAAAAAAAAGAAAGAAAGAAAAAAGCGAGAAGTGGCATTGTGGCTCAAGTGGTAGAGCACTAGCCTTGAGCTCAAGAGCTGAGGGGCAGTGCCCAGGCCCAGAGATCAGGCCCCATGACTGGACCCCCCCCCCAAAAAAAAAAAAAGCTAGCCTGGGCAGGGAAGTCTATGAGACTCTGATCTCCAGTTAACCACCAAAAAGCTGGAAGTGGAGCTGTGGTCCAAGTGGTAGCACCCTAGCCTTGAACAAAAAGGCTTAGGGACAGTGCCCAGGTGTGAATTCAACCTCTAGGACCAGCAGGGGAAGAAAAAAGTGGGATGCGGTGGCATGTGCCTTTAATCTCAGCTACTTAGGATGTAGGAAGAGAAGGACTACAGTTAAAAATTAGCCTGGGATGGGCTGGGAAAGTGGCTCAGTGGTAGAGTGCTTGCCTTGCATGCATGAGGCCCTGGGTTCGATTCCTCAGCACCACATAAGAAAAAAGAAAAAAGCCAGAGGTGGCGCTGTGGCTCAAGTGGTAGAGCGCTATCCTTGAGCTGAAGAGCTGAGGGACAGTGCCCAGGCCCAGAGTAAAGGCCCGACGACCGGCCAAAAAAAAAAAAAAAATTAGCCTGGGCTGCTGGGTACCAGTGGCTCATGCCTGTAATTCTAGCTACTCAGGAGGCTGAGATCTGAGGATTGTACTTTGAAACCAGCCCAGGCAGAAGAGTTCCTGTGAGACTCTTATCCTCCAATTAACCACTCAAAAATCAGAAGTGGCGCTGTAGGTCAAATAGAACACTAGCCTTGAGTACAAAGAGGCTAAGGAACAGCACCAAGGCCCTAAGTTCAAGTCCCACAACTGACCAAAAAAAAAAAAATTTAGCCCAGGCAAAAGTTAGTGAAACCCTGTCTCTAAATGAGGTATTGTATAGTATATACCTATGGTTCCAGCTACCTAGGAGCTGGTAGTAGGAAGATTGAAGTTCAAGGTTAGGACAGCTCTATCAAAGTTAGTGAGAAACACAAAATAAAAGGACATAGGGGTGTTGATGAAGTGGTAAAGAGCACCTGCCTAGCAAGCTTGAGGCCCTGAGTTTAATCCTCAATACTACTATCAACATCATAAAAGGATACAATTACAAGCCATAAAATAATAAATCATTTTAAAACTAAGCTGTTTTTATACAGCAAAAAAAATAGCTATTAGAATATTCTATTAGAAAATATGTTTGAGGAAGGACTCTTCAAATTTCTGAGTACATCATAACCTAGTTTGTGACTTAATGGCACAATGGAAAGCAATTTTTATTTTTATGTTTTTATTTTGTCTTATGGTACTATGAAAAACAAGCCTGGAAATTGAACCCAGGGCATCTTATATGCTAATCAAGTGCTCTATTGACTAGGTACATCCACCACCAATCTACATCCTTAACCCTGTGGGTTTGTAGTGTGTTGCTATTGTGGTTTATAAGACATGGTCTCTGTCTTTTTTGTTTTTGTTTTTGGTCTTGGGGCCTGAACGCTAGGCCTGGGTGTTGTCCCTCAGCTCTTCAGCTCAAGGCTAGCCCTCTTATCACTTGAGCCACAGCACCACTTATGGCTTTTTCTGCTTACGTGGTGCTGAGGAATTGAACCCAGGGCTTGCATATAAGGCAAGCACTTTACCACTGAGCCACCTTCCCAACTCCAGACTCCATATCTTGTCAGAATGATTTCAAATTTCTGGACTACATACTTAGTTCCTGTGCATATATTTTAATTTCACTGACAATAAATCATAAACATTCTGTCATGGAAATATTAATAAGACAGCTGTAATTTTGGATTAACACTAGAAATTGCTAACTAGAGAATGGCAGTTTTTTTAATAGTTTATTTGTTTCAACTGTATGTTCTTTGTTAATTTGCAATGCCTCAGTTTTCCTCCATTGTCATCTGTTTTGTTTTACATAGAAACACTTCGTTCTACTTTGTGGGGCTTTGGAAAAGCATGTTAAGTGTGATATTAGGGAAGATGCAAGACTGTTTTACAGAACTAAGGTAAGCTTTGTTTTTTAATCCTGGGTTCATGAATGTTTAAAGTAGAACCAGGTGTAGTTGGTACACACCTATAATACCAACAGTTGGGAGCATAAGGTAGGTTGGATCTCAAATTCTGGGCCAACTCAGGCTACATATCAAGATCCTGGCTCAATAAACAAAACCCGGTAGCTCATGCCTATTGTCTCAGCTACTTGAGATATATGTCATCGGGATAATCATGGTTCAAGACCAGCCTATCATATGTTATTGAGACCCTATCTCAAGACTGGGTATAGTGGAATATATCTGTCATCCAACTCTGGGGGAGGTATAAAGAGAATCTCAGTTCAAACCAGTCCTGGCAAAAATACAAGTAAAACAAAAATGGCAGATGCTGGTAACTCATGCCCATAATCCTAGCTACTTAGGAAGGAGGCTAGGATCTGAGGATGGAGACTAGATCTGAGATTTAGCCCAGGCAGAAATGTCCTTGAATCAAGACTCACCATCAACAACAAAAATTATCTAGCATGGTAAAAATTGGTTTTTCTGGTAAGTTTGAGTTCTACAAACCATGTTAAACCTCTAAATATAAGATAAATAGCATTCATAAAACTTTGCAAAAGCTGGGCACCAGTGGCTCACGCCTGTAATCCTAGTACTCAGGAGGCTGAGATCTGAGGATCACGGTTCAGAGCCAGTCCAGGCAGGAAAGTCCATGAGACTCTTATCTCCAATAACCACTAGAAAAACCAGAAGTGGCGCTGTGGTTCAAGTGGTAGCACTTGCCTTGAGCTGAAGAGCTGAGGGATAGCGCCCAAGCCCTAAGTTCAAGCCCTAAGACCGACAAAAAAAAAAAAAAACTTTGCAAAAACACAAACAAGCCTAAACAAGTGAACTGATAATGTAGAAAGAAATTTTAAAAAAGGAAAAACATTATCTTGACCCTTTGTTTTTTGTTTGTTTTTTTGCCAGTATCAGGGCCTGGATGCTGTCCCTGAGCTCTTTTGTTCGAAGCAACCACTCTACCACTTTGAGCCAGAGCTTCCAGTTTTCTGGTAGTTAAGTCTCCCGGGCTTTCCTGCCAGCTTTGAATTGTAATCCTCAGATCTCAGCCTACTAAGCAGCTAGGATTACAGGCATGAGCCACCAGCACCCAGCTAAACCTGGCTTTTTGCTGATTAATTGGAGATAGCATCTTTTGGACTTCCTGCCCAGGCTGGCTGTGAACTTTTATCCTCCAAGTCTCAGCTTCGCTGAATAGCTAGAATTACAGTCATAAGCCACCAGTGTCCAAGTGTCTTAAGCCTTTTTAAAGATGAGATGTGGTAAAGTAGGAAGCAGCCAAAGCTTTGGGTCTTATAACAATCCACCCTTCCAATTCCTATCTGGGTGTTTATAATTCAGTAAAATATAATAGATAAACCCTTTGGAAAGTATGGATTATGTTTTTGTGGATGATTGTTAATAACTTATTAGGAAAGTTGATAAGGGTAGTTTTATTAATTTCTGTAATTTGAAAGTCTGAACATAAAATTTGAATGGCTTTTTAATTAATTTATTTATTTATTGGTCAGTCGTGGGGCTTGAACTCTGGGCCTGGGCCCTGGGCACTGTCCCTCAGCTCTTCAGCTCAAGGCGAGCGCTCTACCACTTGAGCCACAGTGCCACTTCCGGCTCTTATTGTTTATATAGGGCTGAGGAATCAAACCCAGGGCCTCATGCATGTGAGGCAAGCACTCTACCACTGAGCCACCTTCCTAGCCCTTTTTCTTTTTTTTTTTTGGGGGTCCAGTCCTGGGGCCTGAACTCTGGGCGTGGGCACTGTCCCTCAGCTCAAGGCTAGCACTCTACCACTTGAGCCATAGCGCCACTTCCGGCTTTTTTCTTTTTGCTTATGTGGTGCTGGGGAATCAGCTTTTTTCTTTTTGCTTATGTGGTGCTGGGGAATGGAACCCAGGGCCTCAGACATGCAAGGCAAGAGCTCTACCACTAAGCCACCTTCCCAGCCCTTTTTCTTTCTTGAGAGAAATCGAATTCAGTTGTTGAGCTCTGACCTTTTAGAGCTATGAGATATTTTATAGCAAGTTCTAAATTGATTGTGTGAATTAAACTTTGATCTGATCTCTTTCCTCTTGATATTTTTTAAGGTGAAAGACTTGGTTGCCAGGATACATGGAAAATGGCAGGAAATAATCCAGACCTGTCGGCCTACTCAGGTATCATTTTATTGAAGTTTTACTAAAGTTTATTAACATTTTTACTAATACTCTTCATACAGTTTTAAACAAAAGTATAACTGAGTATAATTGTTTCTGATTATCTTAAGATAAATTGAAACCCCATTATCTGATTTGTGTATATTTTCAGTTCTTGTTTTATATTCATTAATTTATTTTCAGAAGTAATTGTGCTTATTGAAAGTTACGTAGACACAATTAAAAAAAAGAAATGTTACATAACATCAAATAGATGTTATTTCATGAGCTTTTTTTTTGGCGGGGGGAGGGGGGGGTCCGGTCATGGGGCCAGAACTCTGGGCCTGGGCGCTGTCCCTCGACTTACCTCAAGGCTAGCGCTCTACCACTTGAGCCACAGCACCACTTCTGGCTTTTTTATTTTTGCCTATGTGGTGCTGAGAAATCGAACCCAGGGCCTTATGCATGCAAGGCAAGCGCTCTACCACTGAGCCACCTTCCCAGCCCCTTCATGAGCATTTTTTTTTTTTTTTTTTGTTTCCGGTCGTGGGGTCTGAACTCTGGGCCTGAGCACTATCCCTCAGCTCTTCAGCTCAAGGCTAGCGCTCTACCACTTGAGCCACAGCGCCACTTCCAGTTTTTTGCTTTTTGCTTATGTGGTGCTGAGGAATCGAACCCAGGGCCTCATGCATGCAAGGCAAGTACTCTACCACTGAGCCACCTTCCCAGCCCCTTCATGAGCATTTTTAACAGTTCTTTTAAGATAAAATATACATACATTTTACTTACCTACAGTAGATGATGGTTTTTAGTATATTCACGGTTATCATCACCACAGTCTTTCCTGCTCCCTGTTCTCCTTCATCCCCCATTCTCCAACCACTTTCATTCCCTTATATCCTGGGCAAACACTAATCTACTTTGAATAGATTTGCTAAAATATTGCTGAACAATATCCATTGTGTGGAATGCCACTTTTTAATTCGTCCACGTATTAGAAAGACATTTGACTTTCTTCTGTGAATCATTAATGCTTCCATTTATATGTTTTTGCTGGGAGTATATCTGGGAGTAGAACTGTGGGATCATCTGGTAATATATTCAGTATTTGAAGGCCCTGACCAACTGTTTCCATAGAGGCAGCACCAGGATGTGGTGTGGTACATTTTACCAGGAGATACACGAATTCAGACGTCTATACATTCTCCCCACACTTGTTACCTTGTTTATTTTTGCTGGTCCCAGGCCTGAGAACTGTCCCTAAGCCTCTTTGTGCACAAGGCTAGCACTCTATCACTTGAGCCACAGCACCACTTCCCACTTTTTCTGAGTAGTTTATTGGAGATAAGAGTCTCAAGGACTTCCCTGCCTAGGCTGCCTTTGATCCTCGATCCTCAGATCTCAGCTTCCTAACTAGCTAGGAATATAGTATCAGTGCCCACCTAGATTATTACTTTCTTGAATAAAGCCATTGTAGGAGGTGGTAAAATCTATTATTTAATTTGCATTCCCCTCATAGTCAATGATACTGAACATCATTGCTTTTTTCAGTAGAAAAAATATACACATTTTATTCAATGTTAATACTTCATTTTTCTCTTTCCTTTTTCTTCTCTACTCTTCTACTTCTCCCTGTCCCCTTCATTTGCCTCCCCCATTTTCTTCTTCCTCCTCCTTCATTTGAGACAGTGCCTCACTATATTCCCTAGACTGGTCTCAAACTCCTTGGCAAAGTGACCCTCCCTCTCAATCTTTCAAGTTCCTAGGACCACATTATCATCCTAGGGATGATAATGAGCATCCCTTAATGTGCTTATTAGCCATTTGTTTGGTTTCTTTGTTTAAGTTTTAGCAAGGATTTTAGTGTAACAGGATTAAATCGGGAAGAAATGAAGGAAACATTTCCTATACCCCATGTAGGAAATGAGTCATAGATTCCTTTGTTCTTTTTTTCTGTTTCCATTTGTTCTCTTTTTTGTGCCAGTACTGGGGCTTGAACAGAGCCTACATACCGTCCCTTAGCTTTTTCACTTAAGGCTAGTGCTCTACTTCAGCCAGAGCTCTACTTCTGGCTTGGTTAACTGGAGATAAAGAGTCTCACATCCTGCCAGGACTGGCGACCAACCATGATCCTCAGCTTCTTGAGTAGGTAGCTAGGATTACAAGGATGAGCCAGTGGGACCCAGCCTTAAAGACTCCTTTTTAGCTTCTTTAGAGAAATACTTATTATCCTTTGCCCATTTTTAAATTATGTTGTTTACGATGGAGTCACTTTTGTTTTTCTTTTATCAGTTCTGCTTTTGGTATTATATCTAAGGAGTCTTTGGACAAGAGGGCCTTTTTTTTTTTTTTTTTTTTTTTTGGTCAGTTGTAGGGCGTGAACTCAGCCTAGGCGCTGTCCCTGAGCTCCGATTCAAGGCTAACACTCTACCACTTGAGCCAGAGTTCCACTTCCAGCTTTTTCTGCTTATGTGGTGCTGAGGAACCAAACCCAAGGCCTCATGCATGCAAGGCAAGCACTCAACCACTGAGCTACCTTCCCAACCCCAAGAGGGCCATTTTTTAAAAAACAGTATTTGCTAGTAAGTTTGCCGTGCTGTTGTTTATAACTATCTGATGTAGAATTATCTAAAGTGACAGTTCTCAAATTTTAATAGACATAAAATCAACTAGGAGCGGGCTCCAGTGACTCACCCCTGTAATCCTAGCTACTCAGGAGGCTGAGATTTGAGGATCATGGTTCAAAGCCAGCCTGGGCAAGAATGTCTATGAGACTCTTATCTCCAATTCACCACCAGAAAACTGGAAGTTGTGCTGTGGCTCAAGTGGTAGAGCGTTAGCCTTGAGTTGAAAAACTCAGGGACAGTGCCCAGGCCCAGAGTTCAAGCCCTATGGCCGGCTTTAAAAAAAGATTGAACTAGGGACTTGCTGAAATGCAGATTCTAATTTATTGGGTCTAGAGTAGGATCTGAGATACTGATGCCAATACTACTGGTTTGAAGATGAAACTTTTGAATAGCCAGAGCCTAGAAATTGCTTATATTTCAGATCCAAATAATGGGAATACTAAATATTAACTAGTAAGAGCAATCTCACTTTTTAATAACATTTTTATTCTTTTGTAATTGTGCTTTTCATGAGATCCATGAGAAGTCTTTTAGAGTAGTCTTTGAGAAATTTTAAGCTCATGCTTTTTTTTTTTTTTTTTGCTGCCAGTCATGGGGCTTGAACTCAGGGCCTGGACACTTTGTCCCTAAGCTTCTTTTGCTCAAGGCTAGCACTCTACCATTTGAGCCATAGGGCCACTTCTGGTTTTTTCTGTTTATGTGGTACTGAGGAATCCAACCCAGGGCTTCATGCATGCTAGGCAAGCACTCTACCACTAAGCCACATTCCCAGCCCTTTTTTTTTTTGGTCGGTCATGTGGCTTGAACTCGGCTTGGACGCTGTCCCTCAGCTCTTCAGCTCAAGCTCTACCACTTGAGCCACAACACCACTTCCAGCTTGTTTTAATTTCTAGCCTCAGTAGATTTTTTAAGCTGGCCATCTGTGCCAGTTTGTCATAAAACAAAATAATTTAGTAATACAACTATATTAATCAGTCTTATATATTAATTAATCTCATTAAATATGTTTCTTTGTGAGTGGTTATAAGAAATACCCTAGGTTGACATTATATTCTTTTTCATTTTTCTATTTTAGGGGCAGCTTCATGACTTCTGGGTACCAGATTCTTAACAGGAGTTAAGAGCAGCAAAGATATGAACCAAGAGAAATTCATTAAGAGCCTTCCCAAGAAAAATAGAAAAGATTAGTATGGAATCCAATGGATTGATATGAGAATACACAACAAATATTCCACTTGAATGTCTAGTATAAAGCTGGTAATGAAAAAATGCCTTCTGAAGCAGATATGAAATATAAAAAGCCAAGTCTAAGGAGAGGTGGGATAGAAGCAGCTAGTAGACACTTATTTAACCTACCCTTATTAACTCTTCTTGTTAAATTATAAGCCAGTTATCTTTTTTTAGGTAGTATTTGTGGCACTTGGATAATCACAAGAACTAAGGAAGAAAAGAATTTGTATCAACTTGTGTTGAACATAGAAACAAGACAAAGTTCCTGTTAAGTTTTTACTCTTGGTTATTTTAGGAAACAAAGGGAAAGCTTAGAACAGAGTTCAGTAATTGAAATCATAGACTCTTCTATAACTCCTGTATTTTCCCCCACTATTCAAGGTTAGACATCTATTAGGTTATTAGAAAACATTTAAACAGTTAAGAAACAGAAGTTTGGTATATTGTCAAATTCCCCTAAAAGGAAGAAGTTAAGCTGTAAAGTATTGGCTATGTTTTTAAAATGCCAAAACATTCATAAGTAGTTTGTTTGGGATTTGTTTTAAATGCATATATTTTCTTAAATACTAGTTAAGTCATAGAATCTTGGGTAAATCTTAGAATTCTTCCCCCTTGTTAACTATATAACAGAAGTCTCTATTGTAAAAGCTTGAAGTTCTGGAAATTTTTCCCAAAAATTTTTTTTCCATGAGTATATAATTTCAGCAGAGATCTAGGTAGTGTTTATTCTTTGGGACACTGTGTGTGTGTGTAAGAGTGTGTGTGTGTGTGTGTGTGTGTACTTATATCTTGAAGTTGTTGCACTTGAAAACCACAGCTGCTCTAAATTCTTTTAAACACTGGAAAGCCATCCTCTGGTTTAAATGGTGGAGGGTTAGTAAAAGTGCACATATTAGTCTTATCCCAGGGGTCTTTGGAAGCTTTTGGTAGTAACGGACTCTTACTAACCAGTGGAAAAATTTTGTTGTTGACCAAGTGTCCCTTTTAGGATTTGTTTCCTGAAAGAGAAAACTATTTTTATTGTTCGTAAAATACTAGATTGGGTGACTTGCTCTTTGGAGAGCAGTCAGTGTCCAGCTATAGAAGGGGAAGATGGGATGAAGGGGAATGGATGTTTTTGGTTTGAGAGGGAAGAAAATCACTTTTGAAAACTAACTTTCTACCTCTAAATAGAGGCTTAGGAGTAAAAACCATTTTATCTTAAATTTATCATTTACTTTTGAGCTCATGTCAAGTATTGGGCAGTTAGAGATTTTATAAGTAAGATTAGATAAAGCTAGTTTGCAAGAACCCAAGCTGAATGACTCCAGGAGTCAGACCAACAAAAGTTTTATTCTGTGTTCAGTTTACTGGTAAGAATTTATCTTGATACTACCTCTCAAGGGTATTAATACAAAATGCCACTTATGGTTAAAGAGATAGATACAAAGAGTTATATTTGACAGAAAGTTTGAACTCTGGCATCTATCTGCCCAGCAATGGGGGCTTTCACTTTGTAATTTAATACTTTGTAGATACATTATTTGTGTGTAATTTTATAAGTGTTCATATTTTTCTCATTTTGCATTGTGTAAAGTGTATAAAATCTCAAAGTATAAAATACTGCTTATATTGCTTGTAATTACAGTGTGTAAATATTTTCTAATCGTGTACATTGATGGGAATAAGTGGGTTATTCAGGTTTTTTTTTTAAAGTGACCCTTTTATATTGCAGTTTCAACAGATAGATATCCATCAAATTTAAAACCACTTTGATACATTTTTATTTAGCAGTAAATAAGGGAAAAATAAACTTTTTAATTCTTTCTTCATTAGAGAAAAATACTTCATCTGTCCCTTTAAAGTAAGTGGCCAGGCGTCAGTTTAGGCCACTGTTTATGACACTGGTAGTGGTCTTCAGTCTCCAGGTCATGGTCCAGTCAGTATTTCCATTTGGATTCTCATAGAAATTATGATTCTCTTTCAGCACAAGAAACCCATGGTTTTCCTCCCAAATCAAGTATTTCCCTTCTCCCTCTTGACCCCCATGCTTTGTCTCCCTCCTGTTTTTACCCAATGAATGGGATGGTACAAGCAAGGGAAAAAATGTTCATTGCACAGAGAATGTCAGGCCACTTTTGGAACTTGACAAACAAAGCTTGCACTGAGTGGTGGTGTGTTTGGCAGTATATCTGTGCCAAAAATCACCTAGTCTAATTTTCTAGATGTGTATGTCAAACTTATTACCCTTATTGCAAGCAGAAAATTAAGGTACTTGTGTTTATGCTTTGTGTGTAACTTTGCCTTTTCTAACCTGCTTTTCTTACTGAAAATATAATTTTGCTATATCATGTTATGTGAAGAGGCTCACCATTCACAAAATGCATCTATGTAGCAGTAACGTAACATCATTTGTACATTTTCTGTCTATCTCCTGATGGCAGTGGTGCCTTTTGTCACCTTTTGGAAGGTTGGCGTTTCATTTTATTTTGAAATGCAAGTAGTAGCTTGCTTTTGACTTCACAAAAATCTCCCCAGTAAAAGATAGGTAATGATGTGTTATCATCCAGGCTCTGTTGGAGCATTTGTGTCTTTATCAAAACAGATCTTGTTGGTAGGGGCTGGCCAGTAATAATGTATGGAGTCTATAAACCAAGAGTAACGTTTGAATATAAACAATCATTTTAAGAAGTGAACCTACAAGCAACTGAGTTGGAGAATTAGGATGGCTGTGCTGGTTTGTCTCTAAGGAGGCAAGAGGTAGGAACAGAAGATGAGCACGCAGTCGTTAGTGTGGTGTTGGTGATAATTTTCTACTCGTCAGCATTGTAGGAGCATCTCATTGTGCGTTTATTTTCCCCAGGCAGTCCTGTCAACCAGTTAATCCACCAGCTCTTAGGTAGTAAATGCAGATTTCCTTTTAGTTTTTTCTTTTAAAATTTTATACTACATCTTGTTTAAAGTCCTCTGAATGTATGTGTGCGTGTTATTAAAACTGCTTTTTCTCGGTTTAAACGTGTTTGGTAACCTTTGTTGGGGAATGTACTCAGTGAAGTATTTAAATGCTCTGTTTCTTCTCTTGCCCCCATCCCCTAGGTTGTGGAGGCGAGGGGAGGGGGAGGTTAATTAATTAATTTATTTATGTATTTATGTATTGTCTGTAGTGGGGCTTGAACTCGGGGCTTAGGCACTGTCCCTGTACTCTTTTTGCTAAAGGCTAGTGCTCTACCATTTTGAGCCACAGCTTCATTTCAGGTTTTTGAGTGATTAATTGGAGATAAGGGGACATTTCTGCCCAGGCTGGCTTTGAACCAACACCCTCAGATCTAAGCCTCCTGAGTAGCTAGGATTGCAGGTGTGAGCCTCCAGGACCGGCTGGTTTTGGTTTTGGTTCTTTTTTTTTTTTTTTTTTTTTTGGTCGCTCGTGGGACTTGAACTCTGGGCCTGGGCGCTGTCCCTCAGCTCTTCAGCTCAAGGCAAGCGCTCTACTACTTGAGCTACAGCGCCACTTCCGGTTTTCTGGTGGTTTATTGGAGATAGGAGTCTCACGGTCTCTCCTGCCTGGGCTGGCTTTGAACCGCGATCCTCAGATCTCAGCCTCCTGAGTAGCTAGGATTACAGGCGTGAGCCACCAGCGCCCAGCTTTGGTTTTGGTTCTTAATACACTTGATTTTTGTCTCCTGTCTTTGGAAAGCATAAAAGCACAACTATACACAGTTCACTGTTACAAAACGAGTTCTACTTTACAGTCAGAAATTCAGTCATCTCATTTGTACTTCTTTTGCCATAGTCATTGAACAAGTACTGAGTACCTGCATGTCAGCCACTATTTTTAGAATTCAGTAAAGATTTAGGAGTGAGTAACACAAAATGACTTTCATGAATCTAACCGGACAGTATTCAGATTGAAATAGGCTTTTGGACAAAGAGGGCTAGAAAACAGTACCCTTGACCTAGATGCCTTGTTCTGCAGTACAGGACCACCTTCAGCCTGCCAGGTATGATAAGGCTCTGGATATACCAACTGTAGAGAGGCAAAGGTTAACATACAGGACAAACTTCTTAGGAACTAATAGAAGGCCTTGGCATTGTTGCCAGAGACTTTGAGTTCCAGAACCAATTTTTTTTTTTTTTGGTGGTGGGGGTGGGGGTCTGTCGCGGGGCTTGCCTGGGCGCTGTCCCTCAGCTCTCTCAGCTCTTCAGCCCAAGGCAAGTGTTCTACCTACCACTTGAGCCCCAGCGCCACTTCTGGTTTTCTGGTGGTTTATTGAAGATGAGATTCTCATGGACTTTCCTGTCTGGGCTGGCCTTAAACCGAACTGTGATCCTCAGATTTCAGCCTCCTTAGTAGCTAGGATTACAGGTGTGAGCCACCAGCGCCTGGCTTTTCCTCCCTTCTGACAGGCTGGGTTAGAGGAAATTACCCATGATCATTTTTCTCTGATGAGTTGGAGGGATGGGGGTAATGGAGAGTGACCTATCTGTAAAAGCAGACATTGCCTTAAGTACTTAATGGGGAACAGGCTGCACAGCCTTTTGTACTTTAAAGGAATGCCTTCTTCTTGCCTTTAGGCCTAACCTTAGTTCCCAGATTCACCATACCAGCCTTTTGATCCTTGGTAAACTGTATAAACTCTTGAGTCTTAGTTTCATCTGGTACAAGGAATAATAATGATGCCCACTTAAGGGGTTGTGAGGAGGAATAAGTGAGCCATGTGTGAAAAGTGCGCAACACAGCAACAGGCATATATCAGGAACACAATAAATGATAGTTGATCATTACTTCACTCTAACCTTGAGGCTCTGATGACAAATTGAGCTTAAGCACTGAAGGTGAGCTGACATCAAGTCAGAAAAAAAAAAAATACTCTGCTTTGGACTCTGGGAGCCTCAGAGACTTCCCTATCCAACCCTATTTCCACTGGTAAAAGTAAGTTTGACTTAAACCAAGCTTGCTAAGGCTGATGGTGGGTGGTGTTTTTTCCAGCATTTGTGGACATGTCCTGACATTCCCTTTTCCTTGCTAACCATTCCCTAGGCTAGAGTCCAGAGAGGGCAAACCAGAAGACCCAGCTCTGGGTCTGATTCCAGGACAACTGGCTGGAAGGAAAACATAACAGGCAAAACAGGCTTCTGAGGCACAGTGCAACTGTGAGACTACACAATTGTTGCACTGGTGACATCCCTAAATGAAGAAGCATCTCAGCTATGTATATAGCCAAAGAAAGATCATGCCACCAAGGGGAAGAGCTGGGTAGACATAGGTAGATGAACAGGCATGCCCCACAGTGAACAGGAACAGAAAATCCTGACTAGGCCAGAGTTCTCTTACCTCAGAGAACCTCTGCTCAAGTTTCAGGAGTTCATGCCCTCCTCCTTACATAGGAATCCCCCTACAGTGAGTAGCTACAAAAGCTGGAGCCAAACCCCTTTTGGTGTGTGGGTGGCTGAGAACAAAGCCCAGGATAGTCAGCAAAACTCAATTTGTGAAAGTACTCAGAGCATTCCACATGAAATCCTCTTATAACCACACTGTGAAGAAGTCAAGATAGTGCCTTCAAGGTTGAGTAATAGCCTGTTCAACTAATGACCTGCCTTGTGTTCTAGGACATAAAATAATTTAGATTAGGGGACATTTTTTGGTTTTGAGTCTTTAACTTTTGGTAATTTCTCTTCATATTTTATCAATCTGATTTGCAAGGAGTATTGTGGATCAAAAGGCTTCCTATAGATTGTTCCCTTAATTGCTTTTACTTCTGATGCTTTGGTTAGGTTGAGATGTTACAGGAAGTGGGAGAGAGAAATGGATTGTGGACTAAACCTGTATTACTCAAAGTACTGAAGAAACTGCCAAGGGACAGTTTTAGAAAGTGCCACACTGCAGCTTATTGAAACTACATTTTGCTCATTTGAAAAAGTATGAGGGTTTGAGTCTGCCATCAGAGCACCTCAGAGGAGGAAGTCTTGCCATTAATAGTAATGTTAAGTGAGATGCAGAACCTACCACAATGGCCTACTTGCTACCATTTAAAGGTATGTGAAGTCAGCATTGTGCATGTCTTAAAACTTTTGAGCCAAGCCTCTTCACCTATTGTCTTTTGGAATTACTTTCCTATCAGGTACTAGGCAGTCTTCCTGCCCCACACCTCTCTTAACCCCCAGCTCACTTTGCCACAGGTCAACAGATACATCTTTCATAAAGTTTTTACTGAATTCTGCATTCAATCCATCTTCTCAGGATTTTCTTCCTGAAAAGAAACTAGAGGGACTGGGAAGGTGGCTCAGTGTTATAGAGCTTGCGTTGCATGCATGAGTCCCTGGGTTCGATTCCTTAGCACCACATAAGCAGAAAAAGTCAGACGTCGTGCTGTGGCTCAAGTGGTAGAGCACTGGCCTTGAGCTGAAGAGCTCAGAGACAGTGCCCAAGCCCAGAGTTTAGGCCCCACAACCAACAAAAAAAAAGAAGAAGAAGAAGAAGCTAGATGAGTTTTTCCTTCTATTTCCCCCTAGGGGAAAAAAAATCAAAACCTCTAAGCCAGGAGCTGGTAGCTCTTGCATGTAATTCTAGCTACTCAGGAGGCTGAGATCTGAGGATCACAGTTCAAAGCCAAGTGGAACAGGAAAGTCTGTGAGACCATCTCTAATTAACCACTAGAAAACCGGAAATGGTGCTGTAGCTCTAGTGGTAGATCACTAGCCTTGAGCAAAAGAGCTCAGGGACAGCACCCAGACCCTGAATTCAAGCCCCAGGTCCAAAAAAAACACCTCAACCTCTTACTTGCCCCTTTTCCATACTTCTCTAAAACAAGGCTATGTACAAATTTGAACAGTTCTCCATTTGCTAGTGATAGATATTTCCCCTGTAGCCTGACCTGCTTTCACCATCGCAGACCTTCCCAATCTTGCCTGTCTTCTTTAAACACAAGAATAAATTTCAACTTAAGATATTTCTTAGAGCCTCAACAAAATGGAGCTACTAGACCCTCAAGATGGGATGTGAGTACAATAAAAGAATTGAAGCTGGGAACTCTAAAGTGTGTGTACTTTTTAATAAGCATCTTTCCCAGTCATCTCCCCCACCCCATCCCACACACACATCCTGTTGGCAGAGTGCTGGGAGATGTGTTTGACAGGAGGGTGGAAGTGTGATGTGGGCCCTGCTGTCTAGCAGTCTGTAGTCACACACAGCAGTCCAAACTATGAGTTTACATGAGCTTAAGTGCCAAATGGAGTTTTGGGGAATCCAAAAGAAGGGATGAAGTGTCTTTCCCAAGGTCCCTAGGAAAATGCCACTAGAATCTGGCTCAACCTACTACAAACTTACTAAGAGTTTGTTCCTTTGGAACATTAGTCCTCTTGAGCCCGCATCAGTATTATCATGGATTGGGGAGGGGTGAGCAGACTAGGTCATGGCAGCCTGAGTTCAGGTTTCATTTAGACAGTAAGACAGTTGGTTAGTTCCTTTTTTTTTTTTTTTTTTTTGGTGGTTATAGGGTTTGAACTCTGGACCTTGGGCTTGCTAATCAAGTACTCTACTGCTTGAGCCAAGCTTTCCATCCTTTTTGCTCTGCCATTTATTTTGCCAGGCAGGCCTGGACGAGGCTCTTTCTGTTTATGCTTCCACATAGCCGCGATAAGAGGCACAGGCCTCTGCCTGGTTTTTTATTTGAGACAAGTCTCACAAATTTTTTTGCCTGGGCTGACCTACTGATGCTGCTGATCTCAAACTCTAGAAATCTAGGATTACACCTTGCAGGTCTGGCTTCCCTTTAATAATCCTCTAGGAAGGAGGAAGAGAGTGTGCCAGGGGGACCACCCTAGTTAAAGGAGTTGGGGGAAGGAGGGAGTTGATTGATTCAGAGACCGTTTTCCAGACTGCTGCTGGGTAAGGTGATTGAACCTGGAAAGGAGAGAAGATGGGTATTTGCCTGGCAACGTACACTCGAAATTTTAGAGTAAGTATGATGTTCAAGAGAAGCTGGAAGACAAGGCAGGAGCCTCAGTGGCCGGATACCTGAGATGAATCTGGGTTTGGACTATGATTTAGTGAGCAAAAAGAGAAAAGCATATTTTAACTGGATACTGGCTTAGGCTAGCTACTTGGGAGGCTGAGATCTGAGGATCATGGGTTTGAAGCCAGACCTGGCAGAAAAGCCCCTGTGAGACAGTTAACAATGAACTACTCAAAAACTGGAAGTGGAGCTGTGGCTCAAAGTGGTACAGCGCTAGCCTTGAGCAAAAGAGCTCAGAGACAATGCCCAGGCCCCGAGTTCAAGCCCCAGAACCAACAACAATGAAAAAAAAGCATTTTTTAGTACATTCAGATCAAGCCCCCATCTCAGCCACTCAGACCTCAAGCTGAACATCCAAGCAGCAGAGGCCTTTGAGCTGGGAACCCGGACCCTTGCGATCTTAAACCTACTGTAGGACCTCATCCCGATCCTCCACACCCTCGGCCAGAGGGGTTGGCCAAGAGAGAAGTGAGATGCAGGTTATACAAAAAGCCAGATGGCCCTCTGGGAACCACAGTACCACTGGGCAGATTTGTACGTCGACCGCTCCCCCCGCCCCCCCCACGCCCCCCCGCAATAGGTGAGTGGGAGGGGCGCGCAGGCTTCAAGCCTGTGGAGTGCGTACCGGGCTGTGAGGTCCCACCAGGGGGCGGGGCCGGGCCGCTGCGCCGGGAACAGGGGACCCCAGATGCCGAAGGGCTGAGCCTCACCCTCAAACCGCCTCTATTGTGCTAGGGTGGGGGGCGCGAAAGAGGGAGCAGCGCCCTTCTCCGCACCCTGCCCTGACGGCCCGCCTCCAGGCCCCCGCCCCACCCCCGGCTCCGCCTCCACCCCCGCCCGCCTCTGACCGCGGCCCCTTCGTCCCGCAGCTGGTGCTGTGGGGTGGCCGAGCCGCTCTTCACCGTCTCTATGGCCCCGGATCCCAGCGCAAAGGTGAGGGAGGCGCGGAGTGCGGGGGGTGGCGGGGCTGGGGGCCTAAAACCGGCGACATCTTTCTGGTGGCCATTCCACCCTCCGAGCTGGGCCAGGCCTTTCTCACTGCCAAGACCCCCGGTCCTGCATAAAGGCTCTAGAAGGACGTGCGCCAGGCCTGAGGGTCGCGCAGGGCACCGACCGCCCCTCACCCCAAGGGTGTCGGGGGTGGGGGGGACTGGAGCGGGGCGGGGACCCGTGTGGCGAACAGTGTTCCCCTAGATCTGGGTCATGTCTCCTGGCGTCCGGCTGGATCGAAGGAGAGCTTGTCCTCGGGCTGCAGCCGTGGAGAGTGAGGTTAGATATAAAAGGAGAGAATCGTGGACTTTCCAGGAAGGTGGAGAGTGGGTGGCAAGGGAGGGACTTCCTGGAGCGAGGAGAGACCTCCATCCTGAGCCCAGGGAGAGACGGCCTCCACTAGGCAGGTGGGCATCTAGGATGAAGGTCGAGAACCTGCTGATTGATCTTCCATTGATCCTGTTGGCAGGCCCCCCTCTGGCCTGTTTCTTCCACCCTTGGGTCTAGTAGGGAAGAGCTGATCAGAGTTCAGGAACAGGCCTTGGAAAGAACCCAGACTGTAGAACTTGGAGGGAAGTGTGGGGCATGAACTGGAGACCTTGAACCCTCAGCCACTGGGGGAGGAGAGGGTGGATGCTTTGCCCCTCCCAGTTAGCCTCGCCCTCCCAACAGGTTAAGTTGGGGCCGAGCACTCCACCCCAAACAGCAGTAGTTCCGTGGTGTAGAGGACTGCTAAATTACAAATCCCCTTCTCTTTCCTTTTGCTAAGCTGAGTCTCCTCCTGTCTTGGTTTCTTACCTGCTTCCTCCCTTGCAAAATAGCCTTGACCTATGCGTTCATTCCAGGCCAGAAGCCTCCCCCACTCCAACCCACACACACACACATATGGAATCTGGCCTTAGAATGGGACTTTCAGGAAAGGAGGTGGGGTTCTGTTCTGCATCTCACCCCATTGGACACTGGCAACCACCGAGCCTGCAGCAAGAATATTGACCCCAGAATGCATGGGAGCTTGTTTCTGTATGGTAGTAATGACTCTTATATGAGCATTATTGTGCCTAGTTGATCAGTGGTTTGTGTGCCTGTGTGCACACATTTATGTGTGTGTATACGGGACCTTCCTGTTGAATATGTATATAGTCCATGTAAACCCATGTTATAATCCAGCTTGTCCACCTCTGAGGCTCTGTGAACTGCTGAGCTACTAGACCTGGGGATATAACCTTTATATGAATATGTATGACTACAAGTCATGGCCATCTCTGTAAACACACATGTGAGTAGACTGCCCGGTGCATATGAGTGTGTGAATGACTCCTGTGAATGTGTTCACAATCCTTTCTGAAAGTGTGTGTGCTCACCTGTGTGTGTGTGTGTGTGTGTGTGTGTGTATACATTCCTTTCCTCTGGACCCATGTGACTCAGAAGAAACCTGTGTAAGTGTGCCATGCACCACACTGTGAATGGCTCCTCTAATCTGGGGTGTGTTCCTCTTGCCCAATCCTAGAGACTGATCCCTCCTAGCTATATGGCTCCCCCTTTCTGTGCTGAGCAAATAGGAGGCCCCAAAGGTAAACAGGTGTGCCTTCACAGTGAGGGCTGGGGCATGGGCAGTCCCTTGCTGCCCTGGTGTCCAAACCAGGAACCAGTTCTATGCTCCAGAGACCCTTCTCTCTCCCTCTCATGCCTGCTTCTCTGCATGTTATTGCTGACCTTTGCCTCTTGAATAAACCCTCCAAATTCCTGTTATCCCTCCAGCCAACTCCTGTTTCCTCTCCTATCTTCAAGGCCAGATAGTTAATATTTGACCTGGAGGGGAAAGGTGAGGCCAGTGACACCCTCTGGTCCTGCCTATGGGTGTCTGATGACCTGGAGTGGGTCAGGCCTCCTCCACACCCACTCCAGCCCAGGAAGCCTTCAGGAGTCCCTTCAGAGGCTTGCTGCATGGATTGGGGAGGCCTGTTACTCACCTCCACCTCATCCTCAACTGTTTGGAAATAGTTCCCAAGATATGTCAGGGGAAGTGGCAAGACCTCAGGGGTCCCATTGTTCACCTTCTCCATACTGCCTAAGTCTCATGTATCTGGCCTTGCATATCACAGCCTCCTGCATACACATTACACCAATTCAGCTAAGGAACCTTGACACCTATACCTTGCCTCCACCCATGTGTGCCTGTGTCTGCCTACTAGCAGGTAGGGGCAGGTGGGGATGCCTAGCCAGAGGGTACAGTACAGACTGGGACTCACATGGGCAAGGCAGAGATGTGTGCCTCCTTGGAGAAGAATGCCGAGAAATGTCTAATTAAAGAGAAATTCCAGAGGGAGCTCTCAGGCCAAGGAAAAGAAAAAAACAAAAGGAAAACAGGACAAGAATAACAAAGGCCCATTAAGCAACTCTGCCCAGGCCTTCCTGCATATGGCACCCCCGCAGGCAGGAGGAGCAGCTGCTACTCCATTGTTGGAGAAGCAGGCATTCTCCAAGAATTGAAAGCCCAGAGATGGAAGCCTAGCAGACTGCTGACCTAGCCATTGGAGGCCATTACATTGGGTTTGGGTTGGGGGGGGGGGGAGTCTAGGGTCTTGGTAAGGAGAGCAAGTTCTATCCCAGCCTCCTGTATCAGAGCAGAGAAAGACAGAATGACTCAAGTCCATTCCTGTGAGTCAATCTACAGTGAGAGATCCTGTGGAAGCTGGTGTCCTTTTGGTGCCCCCTGAAGTCTGGGTAATGTTATCCTTCTTCCAGTTAAACACAGATCAAGGATATTTTTCCATGTTTTGATTGTGTGTCTTATTTGCTTTCCTTCAGAAAACAGACCTCAAAGAACCAAGACTAGCTCTGCTGTCAGAGGCAAGGTGACCCTGATAGTAACCTGTAACCCCCTCATGACACCACAACTCCCGCTCACCATGGAGCTTGCATTTGATGTTGAAAGGCATGTAATCCCTCCTTCCCTCTGACTTCTTAGCTGTGATTCCATGGCCACACAACCCGGTGGCTCCATGTCCCCCCCATTCCAGGATCCTCCCTGGCCCCATGACTCCTTGACCCCCATGGTCTCATGACCCCTGACCTTCCACGTGACCTTCTTGGACTTTGATCCCTTGCGACTGTTCTTCCCCATCCCCACCTGTGACTGTCCCTGGTTGCCCGTGGGGGTCTTGTTGGTCTGGACCTTCCCAGGAAGATGTGGGGGAGGCTCTGGCCGCTCCTCTTCAGCTTCCTCACAGCAGTGGCAGTCCCTGGACCCTCCCTGCGGAGACCATCCCGAGAGCTAGATGCTACCCCACGGATGACCATCTCCTATGAAGGTGAGACCCTTCACTCTGAAAGGCCTTGGAAGCCAGGATGGCCGGGGGCGGGGCGGGGGGTGGGCGGCAGAAAACAGCTCTGAGCTTACTGCTCCTACTCTTCCCAGAACTCTCTGGGATGCGGCACTTCAAGGGCCAAGCCCAGAACTACTCAACACTGCTTCTGGAGGAGGCGTCAGCAAGGCTGATGGTGGGAGCTCGAGGCGCCCTGTTCTCTCTCAGCGCCCACGACATAGGAGATGGGGCTCACAAAGAGGTCAGCCCCTGGAACCTGGGCCATCCTCAGGCCCCCCAGCCTCATCCAGCTCCCTGGGGACCTCTACATCCTGGAAACCTGGCCAGCCTTCCATTACCCCTGGACAGTACTGCCTTTCCCAGCTCAAGCCTCCCTTTGTATCCAGTGTTTCTCCTGAAATTTACCCTATCCCAATTTCCCCAGCACCCTGGAGCCTGATTGCCTGGCTCTATGAGTAATTGGTTTGGAGAGTCAATGAACCAGCCCATTCATTCCCTTTACTTACCCCTGCTAGATCCACTGGGAGGCCTCCCCAGAGATGCAAAGAAAATGTCATCAAAAAGGGAAGAACAACCAGGTATGTGGTGTGCCCTGTCCCCAACAACTTCCTTCATCCTCTTCAATTGGAAGTGCTAGGGTTGGTAGGGACACAGCTGAGGTGATACAGACACTACTGCACCTCCCCCACTAAACATTGTGACTGCTACTTGGAGTGGCAGGCCCTGGGGAATTGCCCATCTAATCCAATCATCTTGTGGCCAATTAGTTTGTCCAGTCACAGTATCTTAATCCCCTTTGGGCTTCCAAAGTATAATTGTGATAACAATAAGTAACCTCCAGTAAGTGCAGAGTTAGCTATTACCTACCAAGTTCCAAAATAACCCTGTAAGGTGTTGTTATCCTCCATTTTACAGATGAGAAACATGAGACATTGGTTGACAATTAGGTCAACACTTGGTATTCTGTGAAAGAATAGCGTGTACCAGGCATGGAGGCACATACCTGTAATCCAGTTCTCAGAGACAGGGGCAGGAGGATCATGAGTTTAAGGCCAGAGCATGAGTTTTGAGGGCTACATGTGGAGACTCTGTCTCAGAAAAGGGCTGGGATGTAGGTCAGCGGTAGAGCATTTGCATAGCACGTTCAAAGACCTGGGTTCAGTCCTCAGTATAACCCCCCCACACACCCATACACACAAAGGAAAATCTAGGGTGTCCACAGGTGGTTTTTTGTCTGGCTATGTAACAGACGCATTCAAGAGCATTTTAAAAATCCACATTCCAGGGTCTACTAGCCTGGATTCCTATTCAAAGAGTCCTATTCAAAAAGCTGCCTTTAAAGAAGCACTCCAAGGGGCTGGGAAGGTGACTCAGTGGTAGAGCACTTGCCTTGCATGCATGAGGCCCTGGGTTCTGTTCCTCAGCACCACATAAGCAAAAAAAAAAAAGGCGGAAGTGGCGCTGTGGCTCAAGTGGTTGAGCACTAGCCTTGAGCTGAAGAGCTGAGGGACAGCGCCCAGGCCCAGAGTTCAGGCCCCACGACCAGACCCAAAAAAAAAAAAAAAAAAAAAAAAAAAAAAGAAGCACTCCAAACAGAGCACTGGTAGCTCCACCTGTAATCCTAACAACTCAGGCAGCTGAGATAGGATTGAGGTTGAAAAACAGCCCAGGCAGGAAAGTTTGTGAGATTTTTTTTGTCAGTTATGGACTTGAACTCTGGGCCTGGGCACTGTCCCTGAGCTCTTCAGCTCAAGGCTAGCTGCTCTACTACACAGTGCCACTTCAGGTTTTCCACTGTCCCTCTTTTGCTTAAGGCTGGTGCTCTACCACTTGAGCCATAATGCCACTTTTGGTTTTTTGGTGGTTTACTGGGGATAAGTCTCACAGACTTTGGCTTTTGAAACACGGTTCTCAATCTCAGCCTCCTGAGTAGCTAGGATTACAAGTATGAGCCAACAGTGTCAGACTCTGTGAGACTTTTATCTCCTATTAATCATCAGAAAACCGGAAGTGGAGCTGTGGAATTCCAGAGGTAGAGTGCTAGCCTTGAGCAAAAGAGCTCAGGGACAGCACCCAGGCTCTGAGTTCAAGCCCCACGGCCAACCAAAAAAAAAAAAAAAAAAGGTACTCCAGCAATTTCCATCAAAAGCTGTCTTTTACTATCAAGTGTGGATAGAAGCAAGGTTAGTACGATAGGTGGAACCCAGGTCATAAGACCATAAATGCCTACCAGAGGGTTTGGATTTTATTCTGTGGCAGTTGGCATCCTCACTATTTGGTATCTTAGAATTCTCAAGTTAGTGTACATATGAATTATCGAGCATATTATAAATGCAGATGCTGACTTAGGAGGAGGAGACCAAGATTGTACAGTTCTAATAAGCTCCCAGGTGAAGCTGTTGGCTGCTGGTTCTTGGACCACACTTGGCTAGCAAGTTTTCCTAGAATATTTCCTGAAGAATATTAGTTTCCGATGGGTGCCGGTGGCTCACGCCTGTAATCCTAGCTACTCAGGAGGCTGAGATCTGAGGATTGTGGTTCATAGCCAGCCTGGGCAGGAAAGACTGTGAGACTCCTATCTCCAATAAACCACTAGAAAACTGGAAGTGGCGCTGTGGCTCAAGTGGTAGAGTCCTCGCCTTGAGCTGAAGAGCTGAGGGACAGCGCCCAGGCCCAGAGTTCAAGCCCCATGACTGACAAAAAAAAAAAAAGAAGAAGAATATTAGTTTTCAAAGAGGGGTTTACTGGCCAATTTTGGTGGCATTCTCTAAGAAGCTCCCCAATAATGATATGTTTTACTATGACTTCCAAACATACTCCTTGAGTACAGAATTCCTCCCAAGCCTCCTTTGTAAAATGTAACCATCTTATGGAAAGATGTTTCCCTAAGAAATATAGAGTATTAGCCGGGCGCTGGTGGCTCATGCCTGTAATCCTAGCTACTCAGGAGGCTGAGATCTGAGGATCGCGGTTCAAAGCCAGCCCGGGCAGGAGAGACCGTGAGACTCCTATCTCCAATAAACCACCAGAAAACCGGAAGTGGCGCTGTAGCTCAAGTGGTAGAGTGCTCGCCTTGAGCTGAAGAGCTGAGGGACAGCGCCTAGGCCCAGAGTTCAAGCCCCACGACCGACAAAAAAAAAAAAAAAAGCAATAGAAAGTTTGGGGCATCCTGTGGGCCAAAGGAAGGAGGCCTAAGCAGGCTAAGAAAGAGGAGGGATAATGGGAGGGCTGCAAAGGTAAGTCAGTGACCAGGAGTTAAATCCTGGGTAATGGGAAGAATCATTAACAAAGCAAAGAAGGGAAGAATGCAGCAGGTTAGGACATTTGAGGTGCTGACAAGGCCAGTGAGGCTAGAATAGAGTGAAGGAAAAAGGGCATGTGGAGATCTGTTTGGAAAGTGGACTAGAGGGGAGCTGTGTGCTGATGGGTGAAATGTCTCTGGAAGGAAATTCCAGACAGTGCCGGTAGTAGTCCTTTTGCAGGCCACCTGGGAGACAGGGATAAATGGAATGTTGTTTGCAATGTGTCCCTTTGTATTTTTTGAATTTTATACCATACACAAATATTCCTCATTCACTGAATAAATAGCATGGCTCAAAGTGCTTGCTAGGCAAGCCTGAGTTCACAGTCTAGCACCACCATCAAAAAGAGAAAGTGGTAGAGGAGGTGTCCAAGGAGGAGGTGATGCTGGTAATTTGGACTGGGTGGTGGTGCAGTAGATCAAGTTCAAGAGCCATTTAAGACAATAAATGAATCATGCAGAGGGCCCAGGTGTGGGATGAGGGAGAGGGAAGCAGCAGCGCTGACTCGTGGTCTGGACTGAGAGCAGGATGGATGCAGTGAGTGAGGTGGGAAAGACTGGATGAGCAGGTTTAGGAGGGAAGATGCAGGTTAGGGAGGAGGTGGTGAGCTTGTTTTCTGACAAGCTGAGTGTTGTGTCTGGGACAGCAGATGGAGAGCGAGTTGTAGCCTGACACTAGATTTGTGGGAGCTCTCGGATGGGGAGGCATTGCCAAGAAAGAGCTCCATAGGAAACAAGCATTCTCCAGAATGGGGTGTGGAGGTTACTACTTGAGACACAGGGGAATTTAGCAGACTAGTGAGAGGTCATCTGAGGGTTGTGACACTGAGATGCCAATGACAATATTCCAGGAAATATTTGTGTTCTGGCCCTGGGTGTCCTAGAAAGAACTGGGCATGGGCTGAGAAGGTGGCTCAGTGGTAGAGCGCTTGCCTTGCATGACTGAGGCCCTGGGTTCAATTCCTCAGCACCACATAAGCAAACAGAAAAAAACCGATAGTGGCTTGTGGCTCAAGTGGTAGAGCCCTAGCCTTGAGCTGAAGAGCTGAGGGACAGAGCCCAGGCCTAGAGTTCAGGCCCCATGACTGGACAGAAAGAAAGAAAGAAAGAAAGAAAGAAAGAAAGAAAGAAAGAAAGAAAGAAAGAAAGAAAGAAAGAAAGGAAGAAAGGAAGAAAGGAAGAAAGAAGAAAGGAGGGAAGGAAGGAAGGAAGGAAGGAAGGAAGGAAGGAAGGAAGGGAAAGAAAGGAACGAACTGGGTGTCAGGCACCAGTGGCTCATGCCTATCATCCTAGCTTTTCAGGAGGCTGAGATCTGAGGATTATGGTTTAAAGCCTGCCTGGGTAGGAAAGTCCATGAGACTCTTATCTCCAATAAATCACCAGAAAACTGGAAGTGCCATTGTGGCTCAAGTGATAGAGCTCTAGCCTTGAGCTGAAGAGCTGAGGAACAGCGAACAGGCCCAGAGTTCAAGTCCCATGACCGACAAAAGAAAAGGAAAAAAAAAGGACAGAGGGAGAGAGGGAGGAAGGAAGGAAGGAAGGAAGGAAGGGAAAGAAAGAAAGAAAGAAAGAAAGAAAGAAAGAAAGAAAGAAAGAAAGAAAGAAAGAAAGAAAGAAAGAAAGAGCGAATGAACTGGGCATCTTGGGGACAAGAGCCAAACTCCAAAGCTAGACTAGGGAAGGCTTCTAGGCAGGCCCTTGTAATAGGGATTCATATGATTCTCTCACCTTTTCCATAGACCGAGTGCTTCAATCATGTGCGGTTTCTACAGCGGCTTAATGCTACCCACCTCTATGCATGTGGGACTCATGCCTTCCAGCCCCTCTGTGCAGCCATTGTGAGTATGCCTGCCCTCACTCCTAAGTGCTGATTTGGGGCTGCAGCCCCTGATGGTTCTCAGTATCTGTGACAGACTGAGACACTTGTTTTCCAGAATGCTGAGGCCTTCACCTTGCCAACCAGCTTTGAAGAAGGGAAGGAAAAGTGTCCTTATGACCCAGCCCGTGGCTTCACAGGCCTCATCATTGGTGAGCAGGCCCTTCTTCTATCCTGGCCCCTCACCCACAAGGATGTGGATTGCTAAGACTGGCTGTCTCTAAGGGCTTGAGGTGTGGCTCCAGTGGTAGGCTGCCTGCCTTGCAAGCTTGAGGCCCTGACACACACACACACACACACACACACACACACACACACACACGCCTGGCCACTTGGTCACATGCCCTCTTACATGTCCTTGCCTCAGATGGAGGCCTCTACACTGCCACACGGTATGAATTCCGGAGCATTCCTGACATCCGCCGGAGCCGCCACCCACATTCTCTGAGGACGGAGGAGGCACCCATGCACTGGCTCAATGGTTAGGAGGATGGAGCACAAGATGATGGGGGGTAGGAGGTCTAGTTCTTCATTTTTATTCCCTGGGGCAGCTGACCGTCCCATCCTCAAGTCCCCAGGTGAGCTTATCCATTCCACTCCTGTGTGTTGTCAAGGGAGGTATGGGGTGGGTGAGCAGAGAGGTCCCCAGTCTGTCTCCAAAGCCACTGGAACTGCTTCACCCACAGATGCTGAGTTTGTGTTCTCTGTGCTGGTGAGGGAGAGCAAGGCCAGTGCGGTGGGTGACGATGACAAGATTTACTACTTCTTCATGGAGCGTGAGGAAGGCTCCAGCAGCTTCACTCAGAGCCGCAGCAACCACCGTGTGGCCCGCGTGGCCCGTGTGTGCAAGGTGGATTGGGCTGAGGTTGGGGATGAGGTCAGGGCGGGCTCTCTGACCTGGTCCCTGAGCCCTGACCCTGAGTGCCTACCTCCCCAGGGAGATCTGGGAGGGAAGAAGATCCTGCAGAAGAAGTGGACATCCTTCCTCAAGGCCCGTCTCATCTGCCACATTCCCCAGTATGAGACACTACGTGGGGTCTGCAGCATGGACACCGACCCCTCGGCCCACACACACTTCTATGCAGCTTTCACACTGACCACCCAGTGGTAAGTAGAGGGGCAATAGAAGGCAAGGCCTGGGGACAACATGGGCACAAGCAGAGGTCAATGAGGATGAGAGGGTCTGTTGGAGGAGGACTGTTGTAAAAATATTAAGCACCTCAAACTGCTCTCTGGCTACTCAGTGGCCTACCGACCCATGGACAGCACCTACTGGCCTTCAGTAGAGATGCATCAAGGAAACAGTGGCTGCAGGCCGAGCGGGGGCTGAAGGCAGATTCTACTCAGTGTGACTCAGTCCCTTCATCTATGTTCCGTTCCCAGGAAGACCCTGGAGGCCTCAGCCATCTGCCGCTATGACCTCACTGAGGTACAGGCTGTCTTCGCAGGTCCCTACATGGAGTACCAGGATGGTGCCCGGCGCTGGGGCCGCTATGAGGGTGCGGTGCCTGAGCCCCGGCCTGGCTCAGTGAGTACTCATGCCTGGGGCCCTTGCTAAGTGGAGTGCCCCTAGGAAGGGAAGGAGGGCCCAACCCTGCGGAGAGGGAAGAAGGTGATACAATCCTGAGGTTTACCACCTCATTCCCTACCCCAGTGCATCACAGATTCATTGCGCAGTCGAGGCTACAACTCATCCCAAGACTTGCCGTCCCACATCCTGGACTTTGTGAAGTTGCACCCACTGATGGCTCGGCCCGTGGTGCCTACACGTGGACGGCCCCTGCTGCTCAAGCGCAATGTGCGCTACACGCACCTCACAGGCACACCTGTCACCACACCTGCGGGACCTACCTATGACCTGCTCTTTCTGGGCACAGGTGCTTCTGACCCACATCCCTCATCCTTATTGCTTCTGAGCCCAGTGATTCTTGCCATGACTAGCCTGGAGTTCCCAATGTCTTCTTTGTCCCTGAGCTCTTATGTTCAAGGCTAGCACTGTACAACTTTGAGCCACAGCATCACTTCCAGTTTTCTGGTGGTTGGTCAGAGATAAGAGTCTCACAGACTTTGCTGTCCAGACTGGCTTTGAGATCTTCAGATCTCAGCCTCTCCAGTAGCTAGGATTATAGGTGTGACTCACCAGCACGCAGCTCCTAGTGTCGTGAGGGAGTGCTACTAGTTGAATCCTTGTCTGTTCCCAATACTGTGATTCCTTAGCTAATTCCCGTAAGGCCCTCTTGTGGGGTGCTGAGAGCAGACCTCATTGTTAGGGTCTGATCTCTGTCCTTTCCCCTGCCAGCTGATGGCTGGATCCACAAGGCCATAGTCCTGGGCTCTGGGATGCACATTATTGAAGAGACACAAGTATTCAGGGAGCCCCAGCCTGTGGAGAATCTAATCATCTCTCCCATGCAGGTAGCTGTGTCTTCTGACCCTCATTTTGCCTTTGATAGATGAGGGGGAGTGGGGAGGCTGGGTAGGGGCTGTGTCCAGTGTTGTCTATTACTTAGAATAGGGGTGTTGTTGACCAACTGTCATTTCTGGCTCCCAGCACAGCCTCTACATTGGGGCTTCCAGTGGAGTGATTCAGCTACCACTATCCAGCTGCTTCCGCTACCGCTCCTGCTATGACTGCATCCTGGCCCGGGACCCCTACTGCGGTTGGGACCCCAACACCCATGGCTGCATGGTGGCCACCACCATAGGCAACAGGTCCCAGGGTAGAGGTTGGGAGTGGGGAGGGTCATGTGTGGCATAAGTGGAGGAGGAAGGACTATCAAGCCAGAGGGGATGTGGTGGCTAGTTGTACTGTCCTCCGGACTCTTTCACTGGGGAAACTGAAGCCTAGTTCCCCTTGCTCATGAACTCTGATCTTCTGTCCCCAGGACAGCACTGATACAAGACATAGAGAGAGGAAATCGAGGCTGTGAGGGCAGTAGGGATACAGGTAAGTGACATTATAGACGTGTGTGTCTGGCTGCAGAGCCTGTCCTCTGCCACATACTGTCACTTGCAAGGGCATATTCTATATTAGTGGCTACACCTATGTGCTTTGGCAACAATGAGCCAGCCCTGGGCCTGACCCAGGGTAAGAGCCAGACAGATACTGCCCAAATTATAAATGCAGGAACAGGTTCAAAGTGTTAGGAGGGGGTGTAGCTCAGGGTAGCCATACCTTAACACGTTCACGTCCTTGGGTTTCAGCTCCAGCGTCATAGATTTTTTTTTTTTAATAAAGAGGCCAAGTGTTCTGTCATTTCTGGAACTTACAGCTAAGTGGTATCATGGAGAGGGTAGACATTTAAATGATCACAAAAATAATTAACTATAACTACTAATAATTACAATTAGAACAATATTTACAGGGAGTAATGAGTAGTTCCCCAAAGATTTCATGACTAAGCTGATATCTGAAGGAAAAACGAAGGTTAATTGTCATAGCTAACATGTACTGATTACTTACCAAGTCCCAAGCACTGATCTAAACGCACATATTTAGTCTCAGAGCACTTTATGGCAGAGGTACCCTTATTATTACCATGAGGGACAATCTTCCTGAGGTACAGGAAGTATAAGGAAACTGCTCTTAACTCAGCTAGTAAGTAGCAGGGTCAGAATTCAAACCTGACCCTAAGCAGTCTAATTCCAGTTTGTGCTTTTGACCACTATGCTGTGCTGGCTCCCACAAGTTAACCAAGGAGACACGGAGGAGGAATGGGGACCAGCAAGCAGGGGGAACTTGTGTTGGAGCATCAGAAGACAGAGGTGGGCAGGGACCATGCTGAAATTTTGTCTTTATCTGAAAAGCAACAGAAGAAGCCTCTGAAGAGTGTGAGTCAAGGAGTGACACGATCAGATTTGTATTTTTAAAGGATTATCTCATCAGTTTATGGAGAATGGATTTGATCAGGGCCTTTGTAGCTGTGGGAGGAGAGAAGTGAATAGATCTGAGAGATTCTGATGGAGACTAGATACAAAGGTGAGGGGTTGGGAGATTCCCAGGTTCCAGGATGTAAGCAGCTAAGTAGTAGCAGCATTCACAGTAACAGCAATTCAAAGGAAGGACCTGGTGTAGTTGCAAAGGGCACTTTGGCCTTAGTCAGGTGCCTGAGACCTCATGTGAAATTCAGTGCATGGCAAATATTCAAGTTTGGCACCCAGGGGAGAGGTGTGTGCTGAAGAAGTGATTAGGAGTCCTTTGCAGATGCAGGAGATGAGATGAGAGATGGGACAGAGAATGTAGGTGAATGTAAACTTCAGAAAGCTTGGTAACCTGCCATGGACTCCAGTCTCTGTGCTTTGTGCTGTGCTATGGCTTGCCATAACGCCTGGATAGGTAGGGACTGACCTGTCTGCCATCCTCCCCAGGGCCACCACCACCACCACTGAAGACGCGTTCTGTGCTCCGGGGTGATGATGTCCTCCTGCCCTGTGACCAGCCATCCAACCTGGCACAGGCTTTGTGGCTACTCAATGGGAGCAAGGGTCTGAGTGACGGGCAGGATGGCTACCGAATAGGCGTCGACGGGCTGCTGGTGACAGACACACAGCCTGAACACAGTGGCAAATATGGCTGCTATGCTGAAGAGAATGGCCTCCGTATCCTGCTGGCTTCTTACAGCCTCCTAGTCCGGCCAGCCACTCCTGCCCCAGCGCCACAGGCCCCTGCCACACATGGGGCACAGCTGCCACCTGATATGAGGCTGCTCTATGTGCTAGCCATTGCTGCACTTGGTGGCCTCTGCCTCATCCTAGCTTCCTCCCTTCTCTATATGGCTTGTCTGAAGGGAGGTAGACAAGGACGTCGACGAAAATACTCACTGGGTCGGGCTGGCCGGACAGGTGGCTCGGCAGTGCAGCTGCAAACAGTCTCAGGCCAGTGTCCTGGAGAGGAAGATGATGGTGACGACGGGGAGGGGCCTGGGGGCCTGGAAAGTAGCTGCCTCCAGATCATCCCTGGGGAAGGTGCCCCAGCCCCACCCCCTCCACCACCACTCCCTCCGCCAGCTGAGCTGACCAATGGACTTGTGGCACTGCCCAGCCGGCTTCGAAGGATGAATGGCAACAGCTATGTGCTCCTGAGGCAGAGCAACAATGGAGTTCCAGCAGGACCCTGCTCCTTCGCAGAAGAACTGAGCCGCATCCTGGAGAAGAGGAAGCACACGCAGCTGGTAGAGCAGCTGGATGAAAGCTCTGTCTGAGCCCAGCCTCCCTAACAAATGCTCTCCCGAGCCAGCCTGTCTGCCTGGGTCAGACTGCTGCATCCCCACCAACAGACACCCTCCTTCACATACCCCCTTCCCTGCCTTTCTCCCCACTTTTTGATGTCTCTGTAGGCTGGCTAAGTCATGGCCAGCCAAAGTCCCCTCCTCAGTCTCCAAGACCCACATGTGAGCAGCCCAGGCCCACCGGTGCTCCTCAGAGGTAGGTGCTCCCTCAGGACCAGGTGCTTTGTAAATCTAGACCTAGATTCCATCCCCTTAACCTAAATGCTTGGGAGGAGAGGAGTCCATCCTCTTGTCCCATTTTCTGCCCAACCTTCCTCTTCCTCCCAGGTAGGGCTCTGCAGGTCCAGATGGCCTCAATGTCACCACCCTCTGCATAGCCCTGTGTCCTGGATAGTCCTGAATCCAGACAAGACCTCTGCCAGCCACCTGAGCCCTGCGTACATTCACATGTGCACATGGAAGAATGTTTATCAGTTGGGCTGCAGCACCCTTCCCTTTCTGCTGTATTGTTTTCATCCTTTCTGGATTTGGGGTAACCCCCAAATTGTCCAGTCCCTATTTAGTACTCTTCCTCAGTCTCAGGCCCTTAGATAACATCTTTGGCAAGAGCTTGGGAACAGGCCAGCCTAGGAGGTAAGACTGCCACATTCCCCTCTTCTTCCTTCCTGTGTAGCCTTTGTGAGTCAGCCTTCCACTCCCCTTGGTCACATCGAAGACTGGCAGCAGAGCTCTAGCCATGTCCCTTCCGTATGCAGATGTGGAATGCACCCACATCACACACATGCTTACATTCCCACCCACATGCATCTTCTGAGCTTCCCCTAGTTGCCTCAGACCTGTGTTGTCAGGTTTGGTCCATGAATATTTCAAAGGGAGAGTCTCTCCCATCTAGCTATCCTCAGACGTTCCTTAGGATGGTGACCAACACTGCACTCAATGAGCCAGCCTCCCTTCTGGGAATCAAGTATTTCTTTCCCTAGACCAGAGCAAGGGGAGACAAGATCTGACATCTCACCTGGCAAATGAAGCCCGTTCTTGGAACTATGCAAAGGGCAGAGGCTGGGAGTTTGGATGTTTGGCTCCCACCCCTGTCCTACCTCACCGGGGCACTTTCAGGGTCCAGGGGCCTCCAAAGTCTCTAGGCTCCTATGGGACAATCAATCCTGACTGAGCTCCCCCATTTCCCTTGGGTGAGGACAGACTGTTATTTTTGTAGCTGAGAACGTGGAATCCCACGGGTTTTTACTGCCCTTTGCCCAAACCTCTCCCACCTCCACCCCACAATGAATGTATTTATTGTGAGAACGGCTACACTTCTTCAGGAATGCCCACACTCATCACTCAGGTGGGTGGAACAGGCATGTAAAAGAGTGGGGAGCCTGGGCTCAGCTCCTCCCGATGTTGGTTAATAAATGCCCTTTCCCTCCCCACAGCTCTGAGTAGTCTGCTTAATCTAGATTAGCATTCTCTGATCACCAACAACCAGGCTCTGACCCTATGGAGATAGTGCTATAGTTTGATTTCTGAATCCAGGGTTGGCTTTGCTCCCCAAACAACCATTTGCAGAGAAAACTGGGGTCAGCTTCTACCTTGTTTATGCTAGGTAGGCAGGCATACAGGCCCTGTTAAGGCTTACATATTCAATGATTATGGTGATAAAAATATGAGAAGAAAAGTACAGCAGTTCTAAAAATTCAAATAGAGGTTTCTGGGGCTGGGAAGGTGGCTCAGTGGTAGAGCACATGCCTTGCATGCCAGAGGCCCTGGGTTCGATTCCTCAGCACCACATAAGCAAAAAGAAAAGAAAAGCTGGAAATGGCACTGTGGCTCAAGTGGTACAGCGCTAGCCTTGAGCTAAAGAGCTGAGGGACAGCGCCCAGGCCCAGAGTTCAGGCCCCATGACCGGACCCAAAAAAACAAACAAATCAAATCGAGGTTTCTCTCTTCCTCACCATCCTCCACCCACTTCTGTATCAATTTATTTATTTTGAGGTGAGGATTTTGCTAGGTTGCCCAGGCTGATTTCAAACTCTTGTATTCAAGTGAGCCTCCTGCTCAGACTCCAGGGTAGTTGTGACTACAGGCATGTACCACCATGCACCCTACAAGATACTTATCAGCCCTCCTGCTTTTTCCTAAGAAAATTTTCAGCATCTCCCACCTCCTGGTCAAAGGGAGACAAGGGTTCATTTTTGGAAAAGAGGTCTTGGGGTGAGAGTACAGTTGGGACCAGAGAAATCATGTAATCAGACACCAGGTCTAAGAATCAGGCCTGATGATTCCCTTGCTGTTGACATTGACCACATTGAAGAATTCTATGTTCTGCTTATTTTAAGACAATGAAAAGTTGGGGCCTGGTGTTGGTGGTTCATGTTTGTAAGACAATGAAAAGTTGGGGCCTGGTGTTGGTGGTTCATGTTTGTAAACCTTGCTAACAAGGTGGTTATCTGATGTAAAAGCCAGCCTGGGCAGGAAAGTGCATGAGACTCTTATCTCCAGTTAACTACCAGAAAAGTGGAAGGGGCACTGTGGTTCAAAGTGGCAGAGTGCTGCCTTGAGAAAAAAAGAGCTCCCAGGCAATGTAATGAAGAAAAAAAGAAAGAAAATGGGGCTTATGCTTAAAACATGCACACGCTTTTTTTTTTTTTTGGGGTCCGGTCGTGGGGCCTGAACTCTGGGCCTGGACGCTGTCCCTCAGCTCTTCAGCTCAAGGCTAGCGCTCTACCACTTGAGCCATAGCGCCACTTTCCGGCTTTTTTTCTTTTTGCTTATGTGGTGCTGAGGAATCGAACCCAGGGCCTCGAGCATGCAAGGCAAGCGCTCTACCACTGAGCCACCTTCCCAGCCCCATGCACACGCTTTTGACGTGAAGCTTGCCTTTGGATAAGTTTAATGATCTTAGTGTAATGATCTGCACGCAAGCTAGAAGGTGCCTAGCTCAATGCTGGGCCACAGCAGAGTTCACTATGTAGGTCAACGTTTGTTAGCAACAGGACATCAGAGCAGGACAGTCTTAGGAAGCCAGTCTGAAGACCTCTGTGTTCCAAATCTCTATTATCAATTTAGATTTCAAAGAACAGAATCTTGTACATAACTTCTCATCTTGGGTTTTAAGGATATCAACAAGGTTATGTGGGCTTCAAGAATTCACAAGGTCACTGATAAACGGGTAGTTCTTTACCCCAAGCAAGATCTTTGCACTAAGCCCACTGGTGGGTTCCATTTATCTTCCTGATCTCAGAATCGGGGAGTTAGAATCACCTCTATTGGGGTGGTTCTTTCAACAGTCCAGAGAGGTTGGCGCTGGGTAACTTCACTGGGATTGAACAGTATTCTGAAGCTCCCGGGGGCGCAGCCCGCCGAAGGTCGTCGGTTTGTTGGTGAAGGGGTGCCACTGACCCTGGATGCTAGGGTTGTCTGTGTGGAAGGGCTTGCGGATGCGGATTATGTCCAAACCCGACTGGTTCGCCAACTTCTGCACCAGCGCGGTGATCTCCTCCACCGACTTGCAGTTTAGGCTTTCCTCCCGCACGGACCCATTAACTGTGGCCATGGGGAGGTGGGAGAAAAGAGGTAGGTCCGGTGGGATCAGGTGTCAGCAGTTGGTGGGTTAAGCCCGGATCCCGCCCTCCGGCCCTAGCCCGGCCCACTCACGGTATTCGGCCACTACTCGGGGCACTTGGCACGGCCGCGGGTTCACGTAGATCACGATCCCTGGGTTCCGTCGGGCGAAGTCGGCCACCTCCTGTTCCACGAACTCCCTGAGGGACCCAGGCAGGGTGAGCAGGGTGAAGTCCGGAGCGAGGAATGCCGGGAGTGGCGTGATTTTTCCTCCCAACCCACCTGGGCTCACCTGGCGCCGCGGGACGAGGGTGCGTCGCGGCTGAGGCTGAAGCTGAGGCGCTGCAGCTGCTGCACGTAGCGACCAAGCCCGTTGTGGAGGACACTGGCCAAGAAACGGCTCGGGGTCCCGCGCGCAGTCATAGTTCCTGCCGGGAGTCTCACCGGTAGCGAAGCCGCGGAGAGCGAAGGCGGGACGAATCCGGGACTTCCGGTTCCGGAGACATCCGCGGACGGGAGAGTTTTGCTTCCGAGGTCACAGTTGAGTGGCGCGTGCAGGTGACCCACGTTTCGGGCGAAAAGGGGCAGAGACGCGGGTGGTGGCGCGAGGCTAGGTGTGGAACCCTGGGGCCGCTTGTCGTCGAGCGGAGGGAAGACCCGGGGAGGTGTGACGGGAGTCGGGTTGTGGCTCCCTAACCACGTGGAAGGGCTCTGGGCGGCCGAAGCCGCGCGGCGAGGAGGGTCCCCAGGTGGGGCCTGGAGCTGAGAGACTCCTGAGAATATGCAGATGGCCGCAGAGATGAGGGCTGCGAGGAGGCTCTGTGGAGAGGTGGGAGAGATGAGGAGATGATTCAGAGAAACCGTGGCGTCCAGGGAACTGGAGAGGGTCCTAGACGGGAGGTAGTGGCCGAATCCATTTAGGACCTGGGGAGTCGTTAGAGCGGGACATCGGTGTGAATGGACAGAGACGTGAAGTAGCAATGTAGAGAGATTGAGGAGGACTCAAGTAGGGTGATGATGGGGGAGAGTTGGAGAGATAATAGCCAGTCAGAGTGAGCGCTCTGAAATGCTAGGGTCTGAACTAATGAAAGCCACCCAAAGCAGGCTTTCGCAGTAGGGATGTGGGTCCTTTTCAGAGGTGCATCCCCCCTTCGGATTTTGCTGTCCTTACGAGGGGAATGGATGGGTCGAAGGGGTTTGCCCCGCAGCTTGGTCCCAGGTTCTCCTCGCAGACGATACAGGAAGGAGGCTCTCCCAGCCTTGGAGGTGCCAGTGTTACCTCTAACTACAACCGAAATCCGCCAGTATTTGCGCACACATGGGATCCCCTTCCAGGATGGTCACAGCTGTCTTCGGGCACCCAGTCCCTTTGTGGAATCCTCTGAGGTCAAAGATCAGACTAATACTAATGCTTCCTTCAGCCTCTTCATTGATAAAACCACAGGACGTTTTCTCTGCATGACCAGCCTAGCAGAGGGAAGCTGGGAAGATTTCCAGGCCAGTGTGGAAGGAAGAGGGGACAAGGCCAGGGAGGGGATCCTGCTTACTGAAGGCCCAGAAGCTCAGGACAGTGAGGAGATCCAGAGGATCTGGAACCGAGCAGTACCCCTGGGGGAGCTGCCTGACCCAGAGGAGGCTCAGCTGGCTCGTGTGATGTTTGGCCTCACCAAGGTGACAGATGACACACTCAAACGTTTCAGTGTTCGATATTTGAGACCTACTCGAAGCCTGGTCTTCCCTTGGTTCTCCCCTGGGGGTTTAGGATTAAGAGGCTTGAAGCTACTAGGAGCTGAAGGCCAAGGGGATAGAGTACGATATGTGGAGACCACTATTCCCCGGCCTGGTGCCTTCCACAACCTGTTTGGATTACCACTGATCAGCCGTCGAGATGTCGAGGTAGTCCTGACAAGTCGTGAACTGGACAGCTTGGCCTTGAGCCAGGCCACAGGGCTTCCTACTCTGGCCTTACCACGAGGAACAGTCTGCCTGCCCCCTGCATTACTCCCTTATCTTGAACAGTTCCGACGTATTGTGTTTTGGCTCGGGGATGACCTCCGGTCCTGGGAAGCTGCCAAATTATTTGCTCGAAAACTGAACCCCAAGAGATGCTCCTTGGTGCGACCTGGGAACCAACAACCGCATCCCTTGGAGGCCCTGAACCAAGGCTTAAGTCTTTCTCGAATTCTTCGGACTGCCCTCCCTGCTTGGCACAAGTCTATTGTATCTTTCCGGCAGCTCCGAGAAGAGGTACTGGGAGAACTGTCGAATGTGGACCAAACAGCTGGCATCCGCTGGAGCCGCTTCCCAGACCTCAATCGTCTCTTGAAGGGGCATCGGAAGGGCGAGCTGACAGTCTTCACAGGTGATCCTTTGGGAAATCACTGCTTGGGGTGAAGGGTCAGGGGACCAGGTACAAAAGCATGGGTTTGGGCTTCTGAGAATGTTGAAAAGAAGGCTTCCCTTACCTGCCTTGGTTCCAGGATCAGACTTTGCTCCTCACCCAGGGCTGTGTTCTTACCTCCTGCAGGGCCAACAGGCAGTGGAAAAACAACGTTCATCAGTGAGTATGCCCTGGATTTGTGTACCCAGGGGGTCAACACACTGTGGGGGAGCTTTGAGATCAGCAACGTGAGACTAGCCCGTGTCATGCTGACCCAGTTTGCTTTGGGACGCCTGGAAGAGCAACTGGACAAATATGAAGAGTGGGCTGACCGCTTTGAGGACCTGCCTCTCTATTTCATGACTTTCCATGGACAGCAGAACATCAGGTGAGATCCTCAGAGCCTAACCAACATTTAGCACCTTTGATTCCCTACCTAGCTCTGGTGGAACTCCTTGTAGGTCTCCTTTAGTAGGCTTTGAGTTTTCAAATAGATGGATTTCAAAGAATGGGATTTCTCAAAGAATAGCAACTCGCCTGGGGGCCACTTGTAATAATAGACTCTCAATTCATTGCCTCTTCCCAGATCTGTAATAGACACAATGCAACATGCGGTCTATGTCTATGATGTTTGTCATGTGGTCATCGACAACTTGCAGTTCATGATGGGTCATGAGCAGCTGTCTACAGACAGGTAACAACTTCCTCTTGTCTAACTTGAACATACTTGTCTTCTCAGGAAGCTGGCCTCTAGCCACATACACTTTATTTTCAAGGCAGGGGAATGGGAACATGATAGCAGGAATTATGGACAGAGACCTGAGTGTAAGTCTTCAGGTTTAGAGTGAGGTTGGAATAGTTTGTGGGGAAATGTAAGTTGCCCAAGAGTGTGTGCATGTTCTTGTCCTACCTATCCAATAACCTCTTTTCATTGTTTGGGGATAGGATTGCAGCTCAAGACTACATTGTGGGGGCCTTTCGGAAATTTGCAACAGACAACAGCTGCCATGTAACGCTGGTCATTCACCCCCGGAAGGAAGATGATGACAAGGAACTACAGACAGCATCCATTTTTGGCTCAGCCAAAGTGAGTGGCTTTAAAGAAGGTCAGGCTGGAGAATAGAGGGGGCGGGCAGGTGTGACTGGGGACATTTCTCAGTCAATCTTTTTTTTTTCCACCTGACTGTGGGTCCTGAACTCTAGGCCTGAGCACTGTCCCTCAGCTCTTCAGCTCAAGGCTAGTACTCTACCACTTGAGCCACAACGCCACTTCTGGCTTTTTCTGCTTATGTGGTGCTGAGGAACCGAACCCAGGGTTTCATGCATACAAGGCAAGCACTCTACCACTGAGCCACCTTCCCAGCTCCTTCTCAGTCAATCTTAAACCATCTTGACTGTCTTGAACAGGCAGAAGGCAGTGCCACTAGAGCTATGACATGAGGAATACATGTGTCCAAAACACAAAGGTTGTTAATAGTTGGTTCTTTTTTTTTTTTTCGGTCCAGTCGTGGGGCCTGAACTCTGGGCCTGGGCGCTGTCCCTTAGCTCTTCAGCTCAAGGCTAGCGCTCTACCACTTGAGCCACAGCACCACTTCCGGCTTTTTTCTTTTTGCTTATGTGGTGCTGAGGAATCAAACCCAGGGCCTCTGGCATGCAAGGCAAGCGCTCTACCACTGAGCCACCTTCCCAGCCCTAATAGTTGGTTCTTTACCCTTCAGGATTTATGTCTTCTAGAAGAGGAACAGTGATTGCAAGTTGTTATGATGAGCCAAGAATAGACAGCACAGGTATTTGGGGAGCAAAGGACAAACAGATCTGAGTTAGTTTGGAACATCTGGGGAGACTTTGCAGAGGAAGTGTCAACAAAGAGTACACTGAGGCCTAGAGTAGGTGTTAGCTAAATAAATAGGAGGGACTTTTAAGCTGAAGGACCAGCCCAAGCCTGAAATTTCCAATGGCACACTGGGTGCCTATTACATGCCAGGTCTGGGCTGGGCAAAGAAATTCAGGTTGAGGAGCGCAAACTGTGTCATAATTAAACGGACACGAAGCTAGGAAAGAATAATGTAGAAGTGGAAAAATGGTAGTACTTTAAGACCATCAAGAATGGTCCCTAACCGGGCGCCGGTGGCTCATGCCTGTAACCCTAGCTTCTCAGGAGTCTGAGATCTGAGGATCTCGGTTCAAAGCCAGCCTGGAGAGGAAAGTCCGAGAGACTCTATCTCCAATAAGCCACCAAAAAACTGGAAGTGGCGCTGTGGCTCAAGTGGTAGAGTGCTCGCCTTGAGCTGAAGAGCTGAGGGACAGTGCCCAGGCCCAGAGTTCAAGCCCCACAACCAAGGGAAAAAAAAAGAAAAGAAAAATTAGATATGGTGGCATAAGCCTGTCATCCTGTCTACTCATGATATGGTAGGTAGGAAGATCTCAGTCTAAGGCTGGCCTCAAGCAAAAGCAGAAACCCTATCTAGAAAATAAAACAGAAGCAAGAAAGGCTAGAGGTATGGCTTAAGTCGTAGAACACTTACCTAGCAAACGCTGTCCCTAAGTTCAAATTCCTATTGTTCCCAACCCGCCTTCCCCCTCCAAAAAAAGGCCTCTCTAAAGCCAGTCATTGTGGCCCATACTTACAATCCCAGCTAAGCTACTTTGGAAATGGAAACAGGAGGGTCTAGAGTTTGCAGCCAACCTGGGCAAAGTTAGCAAAAATATGGTAAAAATGAAAGGGAAGCAGGTACAGTGGCTCATGCCTATAGTCGTAGTTCCTCAGGAGATTTGAGGTTAGAAACCAGCTTGGACAAAAGTTCACAAGACCTCATGTCAACCAATGAAAGTCAGATGTGGCCTCACATGCTTAACATCCCAGTTATTGAAAAGTTTATTTTGTCAGATATCAGGATAGCTACACCTGCTTTCTTACTGGGGGCGTTTGATTGGTAGATCCTTTTCCACCCCTTCACTCTGAGTTTGTTTGTATGTTTGGCTGAGAGGTGGGTCTCCTGAAGGCAACAGATGGATGGGTCTTGTTTTCTTATCCAGTCCTCAGTTCGTTTTCTTTTAATTGGCGAATTCAGCCCATTTATATTAAGAGAAAGTATAGAGAGATGCATTGTTGTCCCTGCCATTCCGTTTTCCTAAGTTTTTCTTTTTTCCTTTCCTCCTGTGCTTGCTCAGTTAGACTTTGAGTAACGCCTGTTTGGGGCAGGCCCCAGTTCCTGGCTGCTTTCTTCAGGTTGTGTCCCCCCTCTTAGAATTCTTTGTAATGCTGGCTTAATGTTTATGTATTCATTTAGTTTTTCTTTGCTATTAAAAGTTTTCAGTTCTCCATCAAATGTGAATGCTAGCTTTGCCGGGTAGATCAGTCTGGGTTGGCAGTTATTGGCTCTCAGGGCTCGTATGGTGCTTTCCCAGGCTTTTCTTGCATTCATTGTTTGTGTGGAGAGATCTGCAGTAATTCTTATTTTTTTCCCCTTGTAGTATAGCTCCTTCTTCATTTTTGCTGCATGCAGGATTGTTTCCTTATTATTCAGATCTATCATTTTTACTATAATGTGTCTAGAAGTGTTTCTCCTGGGGTCTTGCTTGTTGGGTGTTCGATAAGCTTTTGTGATGTAGCTAAGATGGTCGTTTTTGAGGTGGGGAAAATTTTCATTGATTATATTGTTAAATAGGTGTTGCATTCCCTTGCTCTGGAATTCCTCACCTTCGTCCACTCCAATTATGCGAAGGTTAAATTTTTTAGCATTATCTGCTTGCTCTTGAATATCCCTTTGGTTTAATTTGAGTAATTTTTCCATATCTGTCACTTTTTGGTCCAGTTGGTGTATTCTGTCTTCTGTATCTGACACTCGACCTTCCATTTCATTCACTCTGTTGACAGTGGCTTCTATTGTGGTTTGCATGGAGGAAATGGATCCCTTTATGGATTCAATGTTGGTTCTCAGAGTACTGATCTCACCTCTCAATGAGGTATGCATTACCTCTAATTTGGCGTTTATCTCACTTCTTACTGAGGTTTGTGCAGCTTCTATTTTTGCATGCATCTCTTGTTTGATACCCTGTATCTCTTTGGATAGTTCATCCTTGTGCTCTTTCAATTTCTGATCAATTTCTCGCTTTATTTCTTGAGTCATTGCCTCCAGCAACCCTTGGAAGTAGCCTTTGTCTTCCATTCCTGCTTTGCTCCCACTGGGACTCTCCCCTGTGTGGCTGCTGGCTTTTGAGGTGAGCTTGCTGTCCTGGGTGGTAGTAAACCTTGTGATTTTTCTCTGTGATTTTCGCATGGAGGTTTAGGAGACTGCTCTTCAATTTTGTTTTGGTGTGTCTGTCTTTGCTTGGTTGCTGATTCTGTATTGGTAGAGAGAGTCTGTGCCTGATCTGGGTTCTGTTGGGAGCCTATTTCCAGCTGCTATTCTGACTTACTTAGGATTCTCAGCTCTCTGCTGTAGATTGCTGGCAGTTCCCGCCTTTGGAAGGGTTGCGCAGCCTAGACTGCTTGTGTTTGCTCCTACGGGTGCTCTTGTGAAGAACAGATGCTCTGGATGCACTCTCCCAAATGCTGGAGTCTGCTATGGGCTCCTGATGTGTTTTTGTTTATTTGTTTTGGGCTGGTTGTGGGCTTGAACTCTAGGTTTGGGTGCTGTCCCTCAGCTTTTCAGCTCAAGGCTGGCACCCTACCGTTTGAGCCACAGCACCACTTCTGACCCTTTTTGCTTTTGTGGTGCTGAGGAATCAGATGCAGGGCCTCATACATCCAAGACTATCACTCTATTGCTGAGCCGCCTTAACAGTCTGAGCTCCTGCTTATTATCAGGTGCTGGCAGCCTGTGTTGCCCAATTCCCAGTCTAGGATATATGGGTGGAGTTTTGGTGGGGTTTGGGCTTCTCTTGTCCTGGGCCTCCAGGTCTTTTGTTGTCACAGGCGTGCTTCCCGGGGGAGTGTTGTTTCCTGGTTTTCTCCCCTCTGTTGAGGCGTATGCTCAGCTTTTTACTTCAATTGGGAGGAGTTGGTTGTGTTGTTCAGGCGCCGGATCCCCGGGCCTGGTTCCGGCCCCAGCCTGGAGCGCGCTTGTTAGGCCTGTGCTGATGTGTATACCACCTAGGTTATGCAGCCTGGAGCGCACTCGTTAGGCCTGTGCTGATGTGTATACCACCTAGGTTATACAGCCTGGGGGACACAGTTCAAATTTCTTCTACTGTTGGTAGTCTTGACCCAGGGGCGCTGTTCCTGGCTTGGGCATTTAAGCTCCCTTCCAGGGGTGCTCTTGCTCTAGCCTGGCCAGCTGAGTGTGCTCCACGGGCTGGTGGAGCTCTCAAACAGTTCCCAGTTTTAGTGGGTCCTGTGGTCCGGGTGCTGGGGTAGGGAGTCTAGGTCAGGGTCTGGGGATTCCCTCCAGCTCTGGTCTCCCTTGAGGGATACACTTCCCCTGTGGGGTACTCACCCTGGAGCTGGTTGTTTCTGTGTGGTGTAGGTCGTCAGTTGTTGTTGCAATCCGCGCTGGGTTGGGCGGTGGTGGCTCTGTGTGATTCTTTTCTGTCTCTGCCTCTGTCGAAGCTGTTGGGTCAAGAGTGTCCACGCTCATGCAGCTTCTTCTTGGTACCTCTGGGGCCCAAGTGACCCCGCCGGGTTGTTGCGATCGTGATCGGGCCGGCGGGTGGTCTGCAGACAGGACCCTTTGTCGCGCCGAGCAGCTTTGGCGGGATGGAACCTCTGCTCGGGTGGAGAGTGCTGGATCGTTGCGATCGCGATCAGGCGGGTTAACATCCCAGTTATATAGGAAACAATCTAGGGTCCAGGGACTCATGTCTGTAATCCTAGCTACTCAGGAGGCTGAGATCTGAAGATTATGGTTGGAAGCCAATGATTAGAAAAGTTCGTGAGACTCTTACCTCCAAGTAACAAGCGGACCAGAATAGAGAGGTAGGTTGGTGGTTTAAGTGGTAGGGTACCATTCAGCCTTCAGCAAAAAAGGCAAGTGAGAGCATGAGGCCCTAAGTTCAAGCCCCAGTACTGGCATACAACAAAACACCAAGTTACGTAGGAAGCATAAATAGGAGAATCGCAATAAGAAAAAACAATTTCAAAATAGCAAACCCATAGGGCTAAGGATGTGGCTAAGGATGTGATGAGATTTTTGTCTAACAAGCCAAGGCCCTGGATTTAATCCCTAATACAACAAAAAAGGAAAAACAACTGAAAACAAAAGACCTGGGCTGGGAAGGTGGCTCAGTGGTAGAGCGCTTGCCTTGCATGCATGAGGCTCTGGGTTCGATTCCTTAGCACCACATAAGCAAAAAGAAAAAAGCTGGAAGTGGCGCTGTGGCTCCAGTTGTAGAGCGCTAGCCTTGAGCTGAAGAGCTGAGGGACAGCGCCCAGGCCCAGAGTTCAGGCCCCACGACCGGACCCAAAAAAAACAAAAAACAAAAGACGTCTCTTATGAAGTGTGACATTTAGATAGGCCTGTAAAGCACCTAGGTTGAGTGTGGTAGCCCAGTATAGAGAAGAGATGTTGCAAGCAAAGAACGATATAGACAAAGTCTGAAGCAGTAGCAGACTTACTGTCATGGAACTGGGAGATGAGTGGCCCTAGCATAGTTTGTAGTTAATTATTCAAAGAGGTTGGTGACAGGGTAGTGCTTTCCCTCTCCCTGTTCTTGCCAGTGATGGGGTAGTGCTTTCCCTCTCCCTGTTTTTGCCACTCCCCTATATACTCACAGCCTTCCTTTCTACACCTTTGATCATATTGCTTCTTCCTTTCTTCTTCCTTCTGTCCCCTTCCCCTTATTCCTTAGGCAAGCCAAGAAGCTGACAATGTTCTGATTCTGCAGGACAGGAAGCTGGTAACTGGGCCAGGTAAACGGTATCTGCAGGTATCCAAGAACCGTTTTGATGGAGATGTAGGTGTCTTCTCACTTGAATTCAACAAGAGCTCGCTTACCTTCTCCGTCCCACCAAAGAGCAAGGCACGACTGAAGAAGATCAAGGATGATAATGGACTCGTGGCCAAAAAGCCCTCTTCTGGAAAAAAAGGTTCTGGGTCCCAGAACTCTGAAACTGGTTCAGTCCAGGACCCAAACTCCCACCAGCCAGATAGCTCTTAAGTTTTCAAGTTAGTGCAGAACTGCTCACTGAAATGAGCCTGATGGGACAGGCGAGGGCACAGACTTTTTGGCCCTTTGCTAGAGCTCCTTTTTCATGTAGTTCTCAACTGTGGGTCCTTCTCAGTCTAGTGGAGTTCTGTAATGAGAAAATTCAATTTAGCAGCTATTTGAGGACCTACTGTGTGCCTGGCTTTGTTTGAAGTTTGGTATATCAGCACTGCAAAGACAGGTAAGGTCTGTTTCCACAGAACCCAGATCATGGTAGAAGAGACAAGTCAAAGTAATAAAACCTATAAAGAAAAGTGTCAGGGCTGGGAAGGTGGCTCAGTGGTAGAGTGCATGCCTTGCATGCCAGAGGCCCTGGGTTTGATTCCTCAGCACCACATAGGCAAAAAGAAAAAAGCCGGAAGTGGCGCTGTGGCTCAAGTGGTAGAGCGCTAGCCTTGAGCTGAAGAGCTGAGGGACAGCGCCCAGGCCCAGAGTTCAGGCCCTATGACCGGACCCCAAAAAAAAAAAAGAAAGAAAGAAAAGTGTCAGAAGCCGGACATTGATAGCTTATGCCTGTAATCCTAGCTATTTATGTGGCTAAGATCTGAGTTCACAGCCAGCCTGGGCAGGAAAGTCCAAGAGACTCTTATCTCCAATTAAACACCAAACAATCCAGAATTGAAGGTGTGGCTTAAATAGTAGAGCACTAGCCCAGGGACAGCTTACAGGCTCTGAGTTCAAGCCCCAGGACATACACCAAAAAAGACAAGTGTTGGATGTTGGTTATCTTAATGCTACTCTGGAGGCTAAGATCAGAACAAGTCGAGTGGTAGAGTGCTAGCCATGAGCAAGCAAGAACACAAAGCTGAGTTAAGCCCTAGAACAGGCCAAAAGTAAAACTGTAATGTGATAAGAGTGCTTACAGGCTTGTTTATATAGTCTGAAAAGGTGCTTCGGAACAGAGGGCATGTGACATGTAGGAACAAGCATGTAAGCATCTGGGGAAAGGGATCCAGGCAGAGAGCAAAGTACAGAGCCCTGAGATGGCAGTGAGCAAGGCACACTTGAAATTCCTGAACTTGGAGTTTAAATAGGGGACTTCTTGTTGAAATTCCAGGCTTTAGGCTTTTGGAGCTAAAGGGTAACATGGTGGGTACCAAGTCTTTTCTGCTCACCACTTTTGTAGAGCCTGCTGGGCATTGGTGCTTAGCCGTGTAATACTGCTGGCCATAGAGCCATGGAAAAGCCCAAAGGTGCCTGCCACTTGGACAGTGGTTCCATATATGCTGTCTCAAACAGCTGGAGTTGACTTTTTATAAATACAGCCATTTCTAATTTTAGTTTAAAAAAAAACTTGCTTTTTGTGTGTGTGTGTTCTTTCTTATGTGTCCACCAGGTGTCTCCCCAGTCTGTAACTGGATTTCTACACCGAATTGGGAGTGGATGGGTCCCTCCCCCACTTCCAGGCCTTTGAGCCTTGAGGTATAATTTCACATCCTACCTTCCTTTCATATCTTTCCTTGCCTAGGAGAGATGGGGGTGTGCTAACTGTATGTTTTTTTCTTTATACAGGGGCTGGCCTTAAACTCTAGATCCTTCTGCCTCTTCTTCCTAAATGCTACTACTACATGTATACCATAATGCCCTGCAAGACTCAACTTATTCTTATCTGTACTCCCATCCATTTCCCTCTAGTACCCTCTTCCACGGTTCTCTTTAATATACACCAGAACTCCTGGGGATTTGTTAAGAAAATTAATAAACCAAGCTGGTGCACATGGTTGTAGGATGAAGAGTCTGAAGCCAGCCCAGACTACTGCAAGACTTGTTTCAAAAATGAGGGGGTGGGGAGGGCCAGAGATGTGGCTCAAATGATAGAGGATCTGCCTAGCAAGTATGAGGTCCTGACTTTGAACCCCAGTACCATCAGTAAAAAAGAAAAATACAGAGCCCAACTCCATTTCTTTTTTTTTTTTTTTGGGGGGATCCGGTCATGGGGCCTGAACTCTGGGCCTGGGCACTGTCCCTCAGCTCTTCAGCTCAAGGCTAGCACTCTACCACTTGAGCCACAGCACCACTTCCGGCTTTTTTCTTTTTGCTTATGTGGTGCTGAGGAATCGAACCCAGGGCCTCATGCATGCAAGGCAAGCGCTTTACCACTGAGCCATCTTCCCAGCCCCCCAACTCCATTTCTGACCCTCTCCTATCCTGCATATACTTCTAGTTCCAGAATTTGAGGAAGGATCTAGGAGTCTTCATTTTATTTTATTTTATTTTTTATTTTTTTTTATTTTTGGGTCCGGTCGTGGGGCCTGAAATCTGGGCCTGGGCGCTGTCCCTCAGCTCTTCAGCTCAAGGCTAGCGCTCTACCACTTGAGCCATCGCACCACTTACGGCTTTTTTCTTTCTGCTTATGTGATCCTGAGGAATCGAACCCAGGCCTTATGCATGCAAGGCAAGCGCTCTACCACTGAGCCACCTTCCCAGCCCACTAAGTCTTCATTTTAATAAACGCTAGGAAGTGAAAAAAGATGACCTGCAGGGCCGGGAATGTGGCTTAGTAGTAGAGTGCTTGCCTAGCATGCATGAAGCACTGGGTTCAATTCCTCAGTATCATATACACAAGCTGCAAGTGGTACTGTGGCTCAGGTGGCAGAGTGTTAGCCTTGAGCAAAAGAGCTCAGAGACAGTGCCCACAACCAGAGTTCAAGCCCTAGGACTGGCCAAAAAAAAAAAGAAAAGACCTGCAGATCATGTCAATTATTTTCAAATGATGACTTTGATTTCTTCTGATATTTTAGTCCCAACTTCAACATAAATGGAGAAGAGACTAGTGCTTGAAGAATCCTTTTGTTCTGGTAAAGATGAACGTTTACTGCTCTCTCGAAAGGTGGAAAGGTCTGGAGTCTTTTGAAAAGTATAGCCACACATATCTTCTTAGACCTTGTAGCCAAGCTGCTGCAAAGCTGTTCTTGGGTAAGAACCTGGGGTGGGGGTAGTTCCTCCAGGGCCTGCTTTCTTGGGGGTCTCTCCCAGACTGGCTGGAGCCAGGCCTGTCTAATTCCCACAGTAATCATTGCCAGCCGTTGGCTGTTTCTAGGCCTCATCCAGCATCTGTAATGTGGAAGTCAGCCATTCCTTCCAGATGCACACCACCAGATTAGTCTTACCTTTAAGAACATGAATTTCACATTCCTCCTAGAATGATGTGTTTTCAGAAAGCCTGTTAGGAGTTTCCAGTAGGGAGACCTGGTGAGGTTCTAAATCAGAGAGAGAACCAGTCTTGCTTCTCCTTCCTGGTAGACCCTCCCCCACCTCCAATGGCATGCTTCAGAATGGAGAGGAGAAGCTAACAGCCCTGTTCCCTGCTCACTACACAAATACATTCCACTCCATACCTGCTTTAAACTCCCAGCATTAAGATTAGTCCAAAGTGTGTTCAGGAATCCCAAGAACTTAGAAGGTAGACTGGAGGAAATCCCTAGATTCTGCATACGGACTCTGGGAGCCACTGTTGATGTACCCAGCTAATGACTTGAAACAAGAGTATAGGATTGATAATTGTGTTCAAATGGTTAAGAACCTACAATCCCTAAGAATCATTAACTCCCATTTTCTGCATGGAACACAGGAAATGTTTCTTTTCTCCATTTTCCCCAACTTTAACCCTGTTATACTAAAATCCTTGGTTTAAAAAAAAAATCTTGAGAGCTCAGGAAGGGCCTGGCCAAGCAGGCAGGGTAGGATTGCATCTGCAAGCCTGTCCTCAAGGCTGACAATGCGTGTGTCATACATTGTTGTAAGGGGCAGCTTTGGTCCTCCAGAAGCTTCCTCTACATCGGATGGATTTGAGAAGACACTAAACTCACCAGTCTCCTGCAGCCCAAGGACTCAGGCTGCAAATATGGCCCACATACCTGACTTGGGCCTTCCCAAGGCTGCCTGAAGTGCCAGAGGGAGGGTGAGCCCTTGGTACCTCCTTGAAGTACAAACCAACTTCCTGTTTGTGCTTGTGGGTGGGACTTTTATGAGTCTAAAGAAGCCTAGCCATGCCCTGTGGGGGGCCAGGACTAGCAGCCAGCTCACGTGGGTGGTATACACCTACATAAGAAGGGGGAGGTACTGGTTCTGCTTGGGCAAACTGAAGCCCAAATCTTCTTTGGGAGTTGCGGGGGTGGGGAGGGGGACTGTTTTGGTGAAATTAGAGCCCTAATTGTCTGCTCCTAGGGGTTTTCCCTGTCTTTCTTGGAGGAGAACCGGATTGGTCTCCTCGCCGCGGAGAAAAGGGTGGCAGAGTCGAGTCCTAGAGCTGCTCAGGGGAGCTGGTAGCTTAGCTTTCGGCCACGTGCCGCGCGTCCCTTCCCTAGTCGAAAGGCAAGTCCGATGAGCTGTGAAGTCAAAGGACAGCCTCGGTGTCGAGCTACTTTGGAGCTGGGTACTCAGCAGGCTCGGCAGCGGGAGTGTTGGGCGCAGACCCCTCCCCTCCCCGGGCTGGGGGCGCGGTCTCGGCTGCCCCGCCCCGCTGCACCGAGTCGGGCCGGGCTGGCGCTGGGAGTCGGGAGCCGGGAACAGCCGGGGCGCCGGAGTTTTCGGGGAGAGAAAGTGAGCGCGCTGGAGCGGGACCCTGGCCGGGGCGCGGCGGCACTGGGTGAGTGTGTGAGTGGGGGGCCCGACCGGAGTGCAGAAACTTGCCTTTCGGAAATCCCCGTTCCGGGCCAACTTTTCGTGTCTGGAGAAGCTGGGGGTTGGAGCGAGGAGGGAGTCCCCACTTGGTGGAGCACAGCGGGGAGGCTGAACAGCCCAGCGACCGGGGAAACTTGTACGGCTAGACCGCCATGCACGCGTGCACTGTGCCCTCGCACGCCTTTGGGACCCACGTGCTCTAGAAAAAGACGCGCCTCGTGAGGGACCCCCACCCTCCCAGCTGCAGGGTTCCCGGCCGCGCAGCCCCCGGCGGGCTGGGCTCCGGGAGGCCACCCCGTGACTGCCGGCCGGGGCGGGCCGGGTGGGACGCGTCTCCGGTTCCTACTTCCCGGCTGCCTGCTTGCAGGTGTAGACCAAGAGGTAAACAGAGGCGCAGGGCACGTGATTGGTCTGCAGTTTGGTGAACTGTGGGATCCCAATCCCATCACAGGTCAGGGAACCCCTTTCCCAGGCCAGGACGAATGTGCTTGGTCCGGTGCAGGGCTGTATTCCATTTTAAGCCTGAAGCAGTGTTAAAACTCTCCCAGGAATGGGAACACTACGCCCCCTGGAGCCGGAGTGGCTAGAGAGGCCCAGAGACTGTTGGGCTGGGGTGAGGTTTCTTGTGCTCCTTGTCTTCCAGCTCCGGAGCCCGCTTACCTGAAGGTATTCGGAGGGAGGCCTCTGATAGCAGTAGACAGCTGCCCCTATCCCTCGCCCCCAGCGTAGGGAGCAGCTGCCTATGAATCCCCTTCCTGCCACCAGCCACCTCCATCCCTGGCAGGACCAGGAGCTCCTCCTCCCAGTGTAGCACCAGGAGCCCACCAATGTAAGAGGGGCCCTCTCCCCTCCCCAAAGGGAATACATACGAGTAAATACTCCTCAGTAACCGAGGGGGTCAAGGAAGATTACCCGCCCCCCACCCCCATGAGGGAGCTGTAGCCCAGCTTCTCTTCTAGTCTCACCCCGCCCCCATTCCTGTCCCCTCCCCCTCCCCATGCTGAGCCCAGCTGCTGCTGGAGCTTCTGGGCAGGCTGCCAGAAAGGGGAGGAGGCTTTTGGTGCCCTAGGAGGCAGAGATCAGGGCAAGGCCAGAGATGAGGGTCTCCACTGGGGAGAGAGATTCTGTCTGCCCTTGTGAGGCTGAGGGTCTGGAATTGAGCCTGAGTGTGGCTGGGCTATGTTTCCCTTTCCAGGGAAAAAGAAAGAAAAACAACCCTTTCCATAGAGCTAAAAATAGAGCTGAGAGCCGGCCAGGCTGTGGCCTGGAAGGGGGGGGAATGCTCCTTCCTGGGGCTGAGCCCAGCTCTGGCAGTCCTTGAGCCTCAGGGGGAGGCTACTGGGGAGGGAGGCTGGCCTTGCCCAGGGGTACAGGCATTAGCTGACCTGACCAGGTCACTGAAAATCTCTCAGGGAAAATGTGATAATTTGTGAAATGTGTGTGTGTGTGTGTGTGTGTGTGTGTGTGTGTGTGTGTGTGTGTGGTTACCTATGAGGCAGTGTTTGAAAAGAGGGCTGAGACTTGCCTATTTAAAATGGTTCTTAAAGACCTAACAGTTGTGAAAGAGGGCACAACAGGCGTGCACCAGCGAGTGACTGTGAGATTTGGCCTAGGAGATTACGGAATGAAGGAACTTGGAATCACGTGATGGATGAGACTGATTGTGGCTGCCTTGAGACAGAATGTGGGAAAGGTCGAGTGGGTGTTAAGATTGTGCTGTTTTCGAGAGGGTTGGAATATTTGTGATTCTGGGAAAGACAATGGGATGCTGTCTGCTGTGTAGGTTTGGACCACTCACCCGAGATTGTTGGGGTGATGCTCCTCTCTGAGCACTGACCTCTCTTCTAGCAGATGACTGGGAGGTCAGGCTGGGGAGATCTGAGGCGATCCAAGGACAGGCCTGGGCTTGCGGGCTGAGGGCACCCGGCTCGGAGAGGGATGAGGGTGCCCGGAGTGGTAAAGGGGGTGTGTGTGTGGGGGGGAGCTGATATGTGGTTCCCGGGACCGCCAGGTGGCGCCGCCTGAGCAAACCTAGAGTGCTGCTTCCAAGCCTGGGGGTGGGGCAGGCAGCTACAGCTCCTCGGCCCCGACTTGTGCGGGGTTGCGGGGCGTCGGTAGCCGGAGAGGGGGAAACCGACCCTCGGCCGGCCGCCTCTCTGGACTCGGAGGCTGGAGTGGGTCTGGCCGGGGAGGCTTCGTTTAAAGAAGGGGAGGGGAGGAGCGAGCGCCGCCGCGCCTCGGCCTTTTGTGTTTCAACAATGACCAGCTGCTGCTGGCCCCTGGGCCCCAGCTCGGGCAGAGGGTGACCCGCCCTCCGAGTCCCGATCCGATCCGAGCGCCCCGATACATGAGCACCGGGCCTGGCAGGGAAGGGGCCCCGGGCGCCGCCGTGCCAGCCCCCTGCGTGCGCCCCGGCCGACACGCGTGACGTGGGGTGCTTGCGCGTGTCCGCGCCCCGGGGCGGGGACGCCCCGCAGACCCTCCCCCGCGCCGCGCGCGCCGCCCACTCGGGCCGGGCGGGGGCTGGCCGGGGCAGGGGGCACCGCGGAGGCGGGGCCGGGTCGGGCCAGGCCGCGCTCGCTTCCCCCTCGGAGTGTGGCCGCGCGCGGGCTGGAGCGGGCGGCGCGCCTGTGGAACGCTCGGGGCGGCCCAGGGCTGAGCATGGAGCAACGCGGTGGAGGTGAGGGGGCTGGGGCTTGGGGGCGCCTCCACTTCTACACGATGCGGTCCCATCGGGAAGCGGCGTTCCACGAGCCCCCCTGCTTCATGAAAAGGGGGTGGACTCTTGGGGGTCGGGGAAAGTGGGGGGGGGGGGGGAAGCGGCTTCCTGTTGCGGAATAAGAACTCGTGATTCCAGGCTGGCCTCCGGAGTTTGGGGGAGAGACTTTCCCCAACTCTCCAGTTCCTCACCCTGAGGTCTGTGAGAGTTGGGACCTGGGCCAGGCTCCTTTCTGGCTCTGGCTGAGTCCCCCACTCCCCCTGCCCACCACGGGGGAGGGGAGGGCTTTCCTGTACCAGAGTGATTCCTCAGGGAGTGCTGGGGAGAGCCAGGGGTTCCCTTTTCCCACAGCCACCAACGCATTCTCAAAATGGAGCCGCTTGCCCCTCCTCTCTCCCGGCTCTTGGAGCAGGAGCCAGAGCCTGGCAGGCTAGGCCTGGCCTTCCAGATGCCTTGTTCTCCAGGCCCAGCTTTATATCCGTCTGAATTTAGGGGCCCTTAGCCGAATTCAGCCACCACGGCTTCTGGGTTTCCCTCTGGCTCCTCCTGCCTGAGCTTCCAGGCCTCTCTTTGTCTCTTGTCTTTGGGTTCCTGTCTTTCCGAGAGTCTGTCTGCAGCTGCCCTTTTCCATTTGGCTCTCACTTTCTGTGCTCTCTAAAGTGCGTAAGAGTACCCAAGAATGCCAGCCCCTTCCCCTGTTTGCCCCATGCCCTGGAGTAGTGTTCCCTATCAGCTTTATTCAGAGCCAGGACCCCTTACAGAGGCCCGGGTACCCTACCCCAGGTCCCAGCAACTCCTCCCTCAGTCTGGATCTGCTTTTCTCAAGTGTCTTTTAACACTTGGGTGGACTGAATGGAAGTACAGGCAAAAAGGGGAACAGATGGGGCTCACCTGCCCATCCCCCAGAGTAAAAAAAGCCAGCCTTCCACTCACCCAGGTGGCCTTGTATGCCTCTCAGCCCCCCTTCTCCCATAAACACTTGTACAGATTCCTCCGTACATATTTGCACACACCTTCTGTTCACACTGTAAGATATACATATCAGAGTTTACACATAAACTCACGTGCATGAATTTACTGTTACATCACACTTTTTTTCCTTTTTTGGGGCAGGGTCCGGTCGCGGCGCCTGAACTCTAGGCCTAGGCGCTGTCCCTCAGCTCTTCTGCTCAAGGCTAGTGATCTACGACTTGAGCCACAGCGCCACTTCCGGCTTTTTTCTTTTTGCTTATGTGGTGCTGAGGAGTCGAACCCAGGGCCTCATGCATGCAAGGCAAGTGCTCTACCACTGAGCCACCTTCCCAGCCCCTCTTTCTTTCTTTCTTTCTTTCTTTCTTTCTTTCTTTCTTTCTTTCTTTCTTTCTTTCTTTCTTTCTTTCTTTTTGTTGGTTGTGGGGCTTGAACTCTGGGCCTGGGTGCTGTCCCTCAGCTCTTCAGCTCAAGGCTAGCGCTCCAGCCACAGAACCACTTCCTGTTTTCTGGTGGTTTATTGGAGATAAGAGTCTCATGGGCTTTCCTATCCCGGCTGGCTTTGAATGGCAATCCTCGGATCTCAGCCTTCTGAGTACTCAGCTAGGATTATAGGCATGAGCCACCAGTACCTGACTCACATTTTTTTTTTAGTCATGGTCACCATCACACACAACAAATGTACTTAGAACATACATATTTAGAATTTTGTCATACTTTTTAAAAGCGATTGCTCCTTTACACATGGTCTTGTAAAATCTACACATCAGAATTCATATGTATGTGTGTATGAATGTACTGGCACTTCTATCCCAACATACATACACTCCCTCAGGCTTACACACACATTTGCATGTACATACACTGTGTTCATTTTCAGGCTCCTGTGCATATACTCACAAAAGTATGTAAATGTACACAGTCCACTCCCATGAAATTCTCTGTCCACTTCTTGGCCCTTTCTCTGCATGATGACTTCAGCAGATGCCTAAGTCCTGGTCATCAGCTGCCTCAGAACTGGGAGGGAGTTCCGGGTGGAGGCCTGCTGTCCCCTTCCAGGAAGGCGCAAGGCCAGGGGAGGAGGAGCCCTCTTGTCTGAGATCCAAGCCAGTGAGATCTTGGAGCAGCTGCTGAGGTGGTGGTGGGCTCCTGCCTGCATCCCTTAGGGGCTACTCTGGGAAGCAGCCTTGCAGGATGGTTTTACTGGAGGTCAGTAGCAGGTCAGGGCCTGTGCAGGCTCCTGCAGACCCAACTGATTGGGTGGGCAAAGCCAGGAATTGTCATGGAAACAAGCAGAAGCCTGCATCCTCTGAGAGACTGGAGACCCCCAAGGGCACTTAGGGGCTCCTTAAGAGCTGCGGGGTTCTTGTTGGGCCAGCTCCACCCTTGCCGCCTCTCTGTCTGGGAGAAACTGAGGCCCAGAAATTGGAGACAGAGCACTGCCTGGCCTTGGCTCTTTGTTCCCTAATTACCATCCGAGTTGGTGATTGCATCCCTAACATTACCTCTGCCCACCTAGACTGCCCTGTAATGAGGCTACCTGTCCCAAAAGAGTCGGGACCTGTGCTGGGAACCTGTAGCTAGGTCTCCCTGCCTAACCTGAGTCCTAACCTCTGTTGAGGGTGCAAGTTTGGGCTTGGGTCTGGGTCTCCACTGCCAAGTTGCCTTGAATAACTACCCAGGCTTCCATACCCTTATTACCTCTGCTTGGTGGAGTCAGTCCTCAGCCCTGTTCAGACCACAACTGGGCAGTGTGGTCTGGGGCCCAGAGAGAATTGAGATTCATGCCAGTCCCCTTGGAGGGGAATTTTTGAGAGAGATTGGGGCTTGTTACTGATGTTGGGGTGTTGGGCCTGGGGACAGGAGAGGTGTTTGTATAGGTGGGACTCTGACAACACTTCCCTCCCTGCTCATAGGTTGCCCCAGAGGCCCCTGGCCAGGCCTGAGCCGCTGCCACCATGGCCATTGTTCACACTCTGCCAGTCCCACTGGAGCCCACTCCTGAGGCTGCCACTGTCCCGCAAGCTCCAACCATGGGCAGCGTGAGCAGTCTCATCTCGGGCCGGCCCTGCCCGGGGGGACCAGCTCCTTCTCGCCACCACACTGCTCCTGGGCCCACATTCTTCCGCCAGCAGGATGGACTGCTACGGGGTGGCTATGAGGTGCAGGAGCCACTCTGCCCAGCCGTGCCTCCCAGAAAGACTGTCCCTGCCACAAGCTTCACTTACATCAATGAAGACTTTCGGACAGAGTCACCTCCTAGCCCCAGCAGTGACATTGAAGACACCCGAGAGCAGCGGGCACACAATGCCCACCTCCGGGGACCCCCACCCAAGCTCATCCCTGTCTCTGGAAAGCTGGAGAAGGTAAGGCCTGGCCCCTTTTGGGGGACCTAGGTGGAACCAGTTGTCCCCTGGGAAACTGGAATTTGTAAGTTTAGATACAGGAAAGATTATGGACTCTAGATTCACCAGCCCTGGGTTCTAATCACCTATGTACCTCACACTGGCTGTGTGACCTCAGGGAAACCATTTAAACTATCTAAGCCCCCCCCCCCCACTGTTTGTTTTTTTTTTGTATATAGTCATAGTAGTAGTCTAGCCTTTGTAGGCTAGTATTGAGAATTAAATAATCACGCTTAGCATAGTACTAGTACCTAGCAAGTACTCAGTAAATATTAGTAGCTTAAATTATTACAACACTGGAGCTTGAACTCAGGGCCTTGAGCTCTCCCTTAGTTTTTTACTCATCACTCAAGACTGGCACTCTGCTACTTGAGCCACCTCTCCACTGCTGGCTTTTGCTGTTTATTAAGAGTCTCCCAGACTTTTCTGCCCTGGCTGCTTTAAACTGCAATCCTCCTGAGTTGCTAAAGTTATATATAATACCAGTTATATATGATCTACAGGAGCTGGGAAGGTGGCTCAGTGGTAGAGCACTTGCCTTGCATTCATGAGGCCCTGGGTTCGATTCCTCAGCACCACATAAGCAAAAAGAAAAAAGCCAGAAGTGGCGCTGTGGCTCAAGTAGTAGAGTGCTAGCCTTGAGCTGAAGAGCTGAGGGACAGCGCCCAGGCCCAGAGTTCAGGCCCCACATATATATATATATATATATAAAATCTACAAAAGTAAGTGTGTGTGTGTGTGTGTGTGTGTGTGCATGCCTGCTGTTCCTGGGACTTGTTACTGGACACTGTCCCTTAGTGTTTTTTATCCAAGGCTAGGACTCTTAACACTTGAGCCACAGCTCTACTTCTGGCTTTTTGATGTTTTTTTTGTTTGTTTTTTTTTTTTGGGTCTAGTTGTGGGGCCTGAACTCTGGGCCTGGGCACTGTCCCTCAGCTCTTCAGCTCAAGGCTAGCGCACTACCACTTGAGCCACAGCGCCACTTCCGGCTTTTTTTCTTTTTGCTTATGTGGTGCTGAGGAATCGAACCCAGGGCCTCAGGCATGCAAGGCAAGCACTCTACCACTGAGCCAACTTCCCAGCCCCTGGCTTTTTGATGGTTAATTGAAGATAAGAGTCTCACAGCAGGTAGTTCTGCCCAGGCTGGCTTTGAACCATGATCCTTAGATCAGCCTCCTGATTAGTTAGGATTACAGGTGTGAGCCACCAGTGCCCAGCTAGCCTGCAGCTTTTAACTTTAGACAAAGTCTTTAAGTTTGCCAAGCCTCTATTTCTTCCTCATGTGTAATTTGGAGATCATGATAATATTTTGCTTGTATATGACTGTTACAATGCTTACAAACAGACCTTTTGAATTGTTGGACATAAAATTGAGGAGGCCCTCTGCCAATGATAGCAATTACTTCTGGGGTTGGGGACCCCAGATTTGGGGGGTGGGTGGGCAGGGAATAAGTATGGTGGCTTTGAAAGCAGGTCATTCTCAATGTCTCATGGCACCCTGTTTCAGAACATGGAGAAAATCCTGATTCGCCCAACAGCCTTCAAACCAGTGTTGCCCAAACCTCGAGGGGCACCGACCCTGCCTAGCTTCCTGGGTCCTCGAGCTGCTGGGCTGTCTGGAAGCCAGGGAAGCCTGACACAGCTGTTTGGAGGCCCTGCCTCCTCCTCCTCTTCCTCCTCCTCCTCCTCAGCTGCTGACAAGCCCCTAGCACTGAGTGGCTGGACCAGCGGCTGCCCTTCAGGGACGCTGTCTGACTCTGGCCGAAATTCACTATCCAGCCTACCCACCTACAGCACGGGGGGTGCCGAGCCAGCCACCAGCTCCCCAGGCGTGCACTTCTCCTCCCACGGGCGGGGGGCACTGCCTGGGCCAGCCCGAGGGGCCCCTACTGGGCCATCCCACTCCGACAGTGGCCGCTCCTCCTCCAGCAAGAGCACAGGTTCCTTGGGGGGCCGTGTGCCTGGGGGACTCTTGGGCAGTGGGCCTCGGGCTTCCCCTGATAGTTCCTGTGGGGACCGCTCACCCCCACCGCCACCACCTCCCCCTCCTTCGGATGAAGCCCTTCTGCACTGTGTTCTGGAAGGACAGCTTCGAGACCGGGAGGCAGAGCTGCAGCAGCTGCGAGACGGTCTGGATGAGAGCGAGGGTGCCACAGGCCAGGTGCGGTCAGGGGTAGTACTGGGGGCGGGTGAGGCCCGGGGAATCATGCAAGGCATTTCTATAGGGGACAGAGTGGGTGGGCAATCAGTGTGACATCTATCCCCCCCCCCCAGCCCCCCAGCTGTGTGCCTTGGTCTGAGAGTATAAAGAGTCAAGCCTAGCATTGCCTTGTACCAGGCTTTTGGAGCTCAAGGAAGTTATCTAACCTTACTGATTTTTCTGGTTCCACTTATGAGGATTAAGTCAGGCATAGGGTATGAAGTGTTCAACATACCATGTAAGTGCCTGCTACCGTCACTACTATAGTCACTGGGTTTGTGGATGCTCTCCTTCCCTGAGCCCAGACAGGAGGCCACCAGAGCAATGAGTGCACGGGGGTAGCCAGGGCTGAGGTATGTGGGGATTCTACCTTCTCACCCTAGGAATTCCGGCCAAGGCACTGGCCCCGAGAACGTGAGGACTGCACAGCACAGGCCCAGCAGGCCACACAGAGGGCACAGCGGACTCAGCAGCTGCTGCAGCTGCAGGTGTTCCAGCTGCAGCAGGAGAAGCGGCAATTGCAGGATGATTTTGCACAGCTGCTGCAAGAGCGCGAGCAGCTGGAGCGGCGCTGTGCTACCTTTGAGCGAGAGCAGCGAGAGCTTGGGCCACGGCTAGAGGAGACCAAGTGGGAGGTGAGCTGGACTGTGGGAGGGAGGCAGGCAGGAGAGTCTCTGAGACACACTTAACAAGCTTCCTCAGAGGCTTTATCCTTACTCGTCTCTGAGATGAGCCCCTCTGACCTATCTGGATGAGCGTCTCCTTGTATCCTGTGTTAGGTCTTGTAATGCGAACCCAGGCAGACTGCCTCTTAACACCCAAGACACTCGTGCCTCTTACTTAGACACATGGACACTACCTTAATTGCGCCACCTCCACAACACCTGCCACCACTCATCCCCAGAGCCATGTGGTATTCTTCCCCAGGATTTCATGATTCTTTGATAAGACCAGCTCTGAAAGAAAAAGGTCCAGTTCTGTGTTCTCTTTTTTTTTTATATTCGTTCATTCATTTTGTGCTGATACTGGGGCTTGAACTCGGGGCCTAGATGTTGTACCTTAATCTTTTGTTGCTGTTGTTGTTGTTTAAAGTTGGCAGTCTACCACATGAGCCACAGCTCCACTTCCAGTTGGTTAATTGGAGATAAGAGGCTCAAGGACTTTCCTGCCTAGCCTGGCTTCAAACTGTGATCCTCAGATCTCAGCCTCTTGAATAGCCAGGACTACAGGCTACTGGCTGTATGACTAGATCTGTCACTAGGGTTACGCATCTCCATTTGCATCTCTCTAAAGTGAGGATAGTGATTGCCATTCTTCTGCTTAGCGTGATGCCCAAGGTTCAACCTGCCAGAGAACTCTTCTCACCATCCTTCTTAACCATCTCTCATCCCCAGGTATGCCAGAAGTCAGGTGAAATCTCTCTACTGAAGCAGCAGCTGAAGGAGTCTCAGGCAGAGCTGGTTCAGAAGGGCAGCGAGCTGGTGGCTCTGCGGGTAGCACTGCGGGAGGCCCGGGCTGCCCTGCGTGTCAGTGAGGGCAGGGCCAGGGGCCTGCAGGAGGCAGCCCGAGCCAGGGAGCTCGAGCTGGAGACCTGTTCCCAGGAGCTACAGCGGCACCGCCAGGAGGCTGAGCGACTTCGGGAGAAAGCTGGCCAGTTGGACACAGAGGCAGCTGGGCTCCGGGAGCCTCCTGTGCCACCTGCTGCTGCTGACCCATTCCTCCTGGCAGAGAGTGATGAAGCCAAGGTGCAGCGGGCAGCCGCTGGGGCAGGGGGCAGCCTGAGGGCGCAGGTGGAAAGGCTGCGCACTGAGCTGCAGCGGGAGCGGAGGCGAGGTGAAGAACAGAGGGACAGCTTTGAGGGGGAGCGGATGGCCTGGCAGGCTGAGAAGGAGCAGGTGATCCGGTACCAGAAGCAACTGCAGCACAACTACATCCAGATGTACCGGCGCAACCGGCAGCTGGAACAGGAGCTGCAGCAGCTCAGTCTGGAGTTGGAGGCCCGTGAGCTTGCTGACCTGGGCCTGGCTGAGCCCACCCCCTGCATCTGCCTGGAGGAGATCACTGCCACAGAAATCTAGAGCTTCATCTCCACAAGGAGCACAGCCCAAGAAGGTGGGAGCCATAGGTCCACTCAGGCCCCCACGGAGCATCCCCCAACTTGAGTCCCAGAGCCAGTCCTCCACACCCCAGCCCCATGTAGGCCCTTTGGACCTCTGCCAAGCATTAACGTGGCCCTGTGACTTGGAGAGCCAAGATCACACCCCTTGAAGGCCTGTGCTCATTGCTACCCAGAAGCTCCTACCTACTCTGCCCATTTCACTCCCCAGATGCTGCCAATGCCACTGCTAGCCATTGTCCTATTTGCCTGCCCACCCTAGCCAGGGGAGCTAGGAAGAGGAAGGGGCTCCCTCATCTCCACATTCCCTTCACTCCCAAAGCCAGAGAGAGCCAGATGGCACCAGCTGCTCCCGATGTGCCTGCCCCTATCCTGCCCATGTTGGGGAACAGGGCTGGGACTGGGGGCTGACCCCCCTATCCCAGCTCTGAAATCCTTGTTCTGGGCTAAGGGGGCTGAAGTCAGACCAAAGGAAGAACTCAGCAATGTCTTGTTTATTTGTGTTTGTGACCAAGCAGACCCACCCAACACCCAGGTTTATGGCCTCGTTTTCACTTGTATATTTTTCACACTGTAAATTTCTTGTACAAACCCAAAGAAAAAAAATTAAAAAAAATTTTGTTTTTAAAAAAGGTGAACATCTGGGTAAACATCTGGTGGTCTGTTAGATCTCCACCCCTTTGTTTGTTCCCTTTTGAATGTGGCGGGGGGGAGGGGAGGGAGGGTGAAGGAGGATGATGAGAGGACCAATGACCTCAAAGTCTGAGGTCTAGTGAACCACAATATGAATTATTTCTCTGTGTTTGAAGAACTAGAAAAGTTTTCCATCATCCCACACATTGAATACTGCTTGGGGCTGCATGTGTGGACCCCTTGAAGGCTCTGAATCTTTTGTTTCAATGGGAGAGTGGGAGAGACACCATGAGAAGCCTCCAGACCTTAGATTTCTCAGCCCCTTCTTATCTTAAACGTTTGGGGAGCAAGGAGTACAGTTGACACAGATTGCCGGCTAGCACATTGTTCAGGGACACCAAGCAAGCTTATCTTGAAAGGGCAGAGCCAGACAACTGTGAAGAAAGAAAGTGGGAAGATCTGAGCTACCAGTGTAGAGCTCCAGATAGGCAGGGCATGCCAAGTCTGGGCAGTGCCTCAGTCCCCGGGAGATTCACAGGAAAAAAATCTGTAGACAGCAGGTTGACCTAGGATTGGTGGGATGATCAGGTCAGTGGGAAACGTCATGGGAATCCTTGAGTGGGTTGAGGCTGGGGTTAGTGTGAAGAGTTGGAGAAGGGACTGGGCTGGGAATCTTTAGGAGCCTGGCCTCAGTCTGGTCATTTCCAGGAGCTTCTGGGAGCTGGAGGGGAAGTAGAGCAGCATCAAGGGATCCTTGTGCAGAGGAATGGTCTGGAAGGCACCGATCAGTGATGGCTGATGGGTCAGAAGGTAAGGGCAGCAGGCCAGCTCCAGGTACCCTGACCACAAATTCCATGGGCTCTCGAGCCTTGTTTCGATAAGCCCGACGGATGGTGTCCACCGCTCTCTGGTGCGTTACCTGTTCCAGGCTCTCTCCATCCACTGCCACAAGCTCTAAGCCAGCCTGGAATAGGGTGAGATAATCTGTTCTCCTTTCTCATCTTCACCACTTAACACCAAACCTTCACGGGTGGCCTCTCACCTCCACCAGCTAAATCACTCCTCCCCCTTCTGAATGCAGGAGATGGACAATAGGACTTTTGTGCCTGGATCTGATGGGGGCAGGGTGGGGCACAGACAATGGCCCTTTGTCCCCTAGGGCTAAGAGGTGGAACAGGATGGGCCGTCCTCAGGCCCAGGCTAGCACAGGGGACAGATTCTCCTCTAGGCCTGCTCATCCTACTCATACTGACCCCAGTACCCCCAAGCCACCTCCCACAACTAGTCCTATGCCTGAACATGTCTGGCTGGAAGGTGAGCAAGGAGCAGCCCTACACCCAGCCAGACTTCCAACTCTGGGGTTTAGTTAGGAAGTGGCCTGGAGCTTCACCCACCTGCAGGGCCCCACTGAGGAAGGCAGCGCCCCCTGGGAAGATCTTCTCTATCTTCACCATAGGCTGCACCTTGGACTCAATGCCTCCAGAAATGCTGATGCCTGGGGATGACCAAAAGCACAGTGACACACCCCAAAGTTCTGAGTTCCTGGAGAATCCTAGGATGTCATACCCAAGTTCAGGGCCCACAATATATTCCAAACCCTGCATTTTTGTTACTGTTCCGTCTCAGCTCCCAAATCTTCTAAATCCCAACCTTCTCCAAATCTAGATTCCCCGCCCCCAGCTAGTACCCCCCAGATTTGTTTTCCTGGGCTCAGACTTGAGATCAAGCCCAACCTCACCTAGACCCAGGAATCCACCCTTCCCCACCCAGCTCCATCTGGACTTACCTAAGGACTGCTTCATCTTTGACAGCGTGACGGTCCTCAGCTGCCCAATAGGGGCCTTTGCGGCCTCTGCCTCAGTCCCCCCAGTTCCATTTTCTGAGGGGCCTGGTCTGGCCCCCATCTTGACTGACTGCCCATCCAGAGGTCGTGGTAGGGGGGACCGAGCCTTCCGAGGCTTGTGATAGCGCCCATTGACTGCGCTGGAGTTGGAAATGGGTGCTGGGGAGGGGGAGCGCCTACGCCCTGGAGATTTGCCTCGACCCCGGCTATGGTTGCGGCTACAACTCTGTGCTGGGGCCTGGCCCTGGCTCTGCTGAGGGTCCTCTTGGCTCACAGGTTCTGTCAACAGCCAATTAGGCCTTGGGGGCCGGGGTGCCACTGGGGGTGGCTGAGGAGGAGGTGTGCGTGCACTTCGGCTTGAGGTGAAGGCATCTACTGGCACATCTTGTAAAGGAGGGATTCCTTTGTGATGGTGGCGGGGGGCAGAGGTGCTCAGAGAAACCTTGAGGTCCCCCAGCCTGTCCCTCAGCTCTCCGTCATCCTCTGAGACGCCATTCACAGGTAGAAGATAGAAACCTCCACGGCTGTCTGGGAAACAGGGCCAAGGTCAGGTGGCCCCCTCTTCAACTCCCAGCCCAGACTACTTTCTAGTCTTGCTGTGGTTGGTGTGGGGCTAGGGTTTGTGACAGTGAGGCCTGGTTTCCTCAGGCCTATTGCAATAAAGAAAGGACACTGCCTACTGGAGAAGGTAGACGAAGCCCAGGGGTTATAATAGAATCTTACACTGTCATATAGTTCTACTTTATTTTTGTCAGTTGTGGGGCCTGAACTCTGGGCCTGGGCGCTGTCCCTCAGCTCTTCAGCTCAAGGCTAGTGCTCTACCACTTGAGCCACAGCGCCACTTCTGGCTTTTTCTGCTTATGTAGTGCTGAGGAAGCGAACCCAGGACCTCATGCATGCAAGGCAAGTGCTCTACCACTGAGCCACCTTCCCAGCCCCCTACTTTTTTTTTTTTTTTGTGCCTGTCCTGGGGCTTAAACTCATGGCCTGGGTATTGTCCTTGAGCTTTTTTTGCTCAAGGTTAGTGCTCTACCACTTGAGCCACAGCTCCACTTCCTGCTTTTTTTTTTTGGTAGTTTATTGGAGATCAGAGTTTTATGGACTTCCCTGCCCAGGCTGGCTTTGAACTGCAATCCTCAGATCTCAGCCTCAATAGCTAGGATTACAGGCATGAGGCACCAGCACCTACCTTAGTTCTACTTTGACATATCTGAGAGAGTAGATTTTAAAAGGAAGTGAGTTTAAAACACTTAGAAGAAATAGTAGAGGTGGTGATGAGATGTAACAGTGGTTCTGGGGCACACTGCTATTCTCTAGGGAACCTAGGGAACTCTCAGTGTACCTTTGAAGACCTCATGTCGGGGGTAGGGATAGGTGCTTGTTCTCTTTTGTCCTAGTATCCCCAAGGTTGGATCCCCTCCCTGGGCTCTAGGACTCTGACTGACCAGGCACAGGGGTGATGAGATGACGCTTGGGCGGTGTGTCTTGCCGAGCTGGTCTCAAAGCAGGAGGCCACACTGGTTGGAGAGGAGAGTAGGTCAGAGGCCAGGCACACCTCACCAGCTCCCTGTGGGCCTATTAAGAGGCTCACAGATTCTGCTGCCCTCTCTCATGAGACCTTCCCTCTCTACTCCTGGCTCAGAGCTCAGGATCTAGAACTGTCCCCAGCTACTAACCTGCCCTGTTCTTGAGAGCCTCAAAAGCCTCCAACTCCACAGGCATCACCATGCTGTCAAAGCGGCCCAGGTCCGTGGGGGCCACTACACTCCTGGGGGAAGGCAAGGGATGCAGGCTGACCAGGGCTCAGTTCTGGAGGTATCAGGAGGAGCTTCAGCCCTGGGGATGTTGGGGGAGGTATCAGGAATCCCCTTCCTGTCCCTGAGCCCGCCCCTCAAGCCCCTCCTTACCTGATGTCCCTCAGCAGCAGCAGCTTCTCAGGCCTGTCTAGGATGGCCAGCAGGGGCCTCACGAGATCCTCTACACCACCCTCATGCACGTACTGTGGATAGAGGCATCACAGTCACACAGCAGTGAGAGATCCAGAGCCAGGGGAGAAGAAAGGCCAGGGCCCCCTGCGTGTCCTGGAACCCATCCAGCCCTCCCCATCCAATCCAGGGGCCACAGGATGTTCTTATCTTGGTGACCTTCTGGAAGCATGAAATAATCATGGTAGTAATACAGTAGATCTGTAATAAATAGCAACAGCAACAACAGCTTGGGGGGCAGACACCTTTCCAAGCTTTTTTTTTTTTTTTTTTTTAAATAGGACCTCTTAGTCAGCAGCCACCCTGAGAGACAAAATTAACTTCCTGTTTTATTGATGAGAAAACTAAGGGTCAGAAAGGCCTTTGTGCCAGCTGCTGGTGACTCAAGCTTGTAATTCTAGCTACCAAGGAGGCTGAGGTGTAAGGGCCAAAGTTCAAAGCCAGACAGAGCAGGAAAGTTTGTGAGAGTCTTATCACCAATTAACCAGCAAAAAGCCAGAAGATGAGCTGTGGCTCAAGTGGTACAGCACCAACTGTGAGCTTGAGGTCTTGAGTTAAAGCCCCAGTACCATGCCGGGCGCTGGTGGCTCACGCCTGTAATCCTAGCTACTCAGGAGGCTGAGATCTGAGGATCGCGGTTCAAAGCCAGCCCGGGCAAGAAAGACCGTGAGACTCCTATCTCCAATAAACCACCAGAAAACTGGAAGTGGCGCTGTAGCTCAAGTGGTAGAGCACTCGCCTTGAGCTGAAGAGCTGAGGGACAACGCCCAGGCCCAGAGTTCAAGCCCCACGACCGACAAAAAAAAAAAAAAAAAAAAAAAAAAAAAAAAGCCCCAGTACCAATACCCCCGCCTCGCCAAAAAAAAGTCATACAGATTAGGATGAGGAACCCAATACATCTGACTTTCACCTGCTCTGATCTTAGAAAAGCATGCACCAGGACTGGACTCCCCTCCCCATCTCCATTCCCCAGACAGAAGGAAACCAAACCTAATATTAGGCTCTAGGCCTGGAAGTCTCAGTCTTTGTTCTGAGCTGGAATGGAAACCTTGGGGAAGAGTGCTCTACAGAAAGCCTCACTAGTCAACAACCTCCGCCTGGCACGGCCTGGATTCATACATATCCCAGGAACTAAAACACTGAACCACTCTACTTGGACAGTACACCGCCCTCTGGTGGTAAGAGGGAGACAAATTCAGGGACATGCACACAGACCATTTCTTCTGGGCATAGACACAGGGCATGCTCTTGGTGGTCAGAGTGAGTCACTGAGAAATATTTGGAGATAAATAAAATATAAACTATGTATGTGGCTCTAAACTGCACACAAAGTTACAGGATTCACACACATAGATAGCATACATATATGTATTATACATATGTATGTGTATTTTTTGTCTGGAGAGACATGTTGCATAGAACTAGCATACATCCTTCAAGTCCACAAGCATACATTCAGTATCCACTAAATGCAGTGAGGACACAATAATAAAGAGTTTGTCTCAGATGTGGGAATGAGAGGCAGGGGAGCCACTCACAGCAGTGAACTGCAAACCATGGCAATGGGGGAATGTGGTAATTTCAGAAGAGGGTAGAAAATCAGAGTAGACTTCTTGGAGTCAGTGACTTTATTTCCAAGATCAATACAGGGAAGAGCATGGGTGTTAGGAAGAAAATGTTCCATGGAATAATGAGTAGGGTCACATGGCCATAGGCCATGTGTTGTGTGCACACTATGTGACTAATAGCCCTAAAACAAGTTTGTAACTCTGTAGCCAACATGAGAAGACTACAGGGAAAGGGAAAGTTAGCAGTTTGGGGAGTCACATGAGGAAGGGCCTTGAACATGAGGGAAAGCAACTTGTACTCTATTCTACCTAATAAGGAATTGGGAGGTGGATGGGGAGTATAAAGTGATCTGAAAGGTAGTCTGTAATTGCTGATGTGGTGCCTGTGTAAAGTTCAGAGAATAAAGAGCTCAGGTCTGCACATTCATGCAGTAGGGCTCTATCCCAGAGGATGTTGAGGGTGGTGGTTGGATCAGGCTTGGACAGCATGTAGAGCAGAAAGGTGATATGGAGAACACAGAGAGAGGACATGGTGGTGGTCTGAGAACTGGAGGGGCAGAGATGAGAGTGCAGTTCAAGCACTGGCCAAAGAAACAGACACAGAGCCCCACCTAGTGGCCAAAGCTCAAACTTGCAGGTTCACTGGAGCCATGACACATCCCAAGATTAGTTCAGAGCCCATACCGCCTCCCTCCTCAACATAAACTGACTCCATTGGCAACTATGCTGTGAAGTAGGCCTTAGTAAACGAAATCATGAATAATCATCTTAGGCTTTATGTGGCAATACATGGACACACTCCTGCACTTATTGCCAATGCATACAACATACAGATAGACATTCAGCACCACCATGAGCCAGGCAGGAGTGGAGGAATCCACACATAATTTTCTGAAACCTCTCAATTTGCACACATGCAAGCAGATGCATATGCCCTACTGGGAACCCACTACAAGATACAGGGATAAGAGAGGACCTTCCAGTTCTCCTGGAAGGGGTGAGCTGCACCCCCAAAGCGTTCCCACCCTGAAGTTCTATGCAGTCTTTTGAAACTAACTCACATCTTTCCCTGGGGCTCTTTGGTTCTGTATGGAGTAGAACAGGCAGGTATTTGGGGGTTGACACGTAGTAGAGTTATAGGATTGCTTATCTGGGTAATTGAGAGGGGGTCTGGCATAAGCCTGAACTAGCTGGCTGCCCAATGAGCAGAAGAGGATGAAGAAGGGGACAAGTCTAGGGGTTTAGAGAGGGCACAGGCAGGTGCCTGCAGGGACTCGCTTTCTTTCTACTCATCATTCCTCTGTAGGTCTAGATTCTCTCATCTTAAATGTCACATCCTCAGGAAGGCCTTCCCAGATGACACTCCTAAAGTGTGCATCCTGGATTATTCTTTGTGCTCTTTTCTTTTGAAGCATCTGTATGATTTGCCACTGAAGTATTAAGATTCAGGTTATTGTTGATCTCCCCTTTCTGGCAATGAGTCTGGTGTGATGTGTGTGTGTGTGTGTGTGTGTGTGTGAGAGAGAGAGAGAGAGAGAGAGAGAGAGAGAGAGAGAGAGAGAGAGAGAGAGAGAGAGAGAGAGAGAGAGAGAGAGAGAGAGAGAGAGAGAGAGAGAGAGAGAGAGAGAAGAGTGATCTTGCTTTTACTGACTACCTGCTCCTAGCCTTAAGTCCAGGCACTGGTCAGTGGCCTGAATAAGTGAGAGATTAGGAGACTGCATAACCATGCAATGGGGATACTATCTGAGAGACCATGAAATAGGATGCATACAAGCTGGAGGCTTACCCGGGAGCAGTGGCGGGTGACTGCAAGCACTTCATCATCAGTGAGCAGCCGCCTCGCTAGGTCCTGAATGAGGGGCCGTCGGCTCTCCCATGTCTGTACCCACTCATCTACACTGGGCAACTGGATGGAGGGGCTCCCAGACCTGGTAGAGAGCAGAGCTCGGCCCTTCTCCCGATCTGTGGAGCAGAGCAAAAATGGCCTGATGAAATAGCCAGGAGTTGTTGGGGTAGGATAGGGTGGGGCAGGAACTTCTGTCATTAGGAATCAGACTCCACAATCAAGATACCTACCCAGATATCTGGACAAAATCCTAGCTTGGGCATAGACTTCCATAGCAACTTGCCCACTAATGGAGTGCCAACCCCAGTTGCTTAGTCTCCAACAATGACCTCATGCCAGTGTGTTCCTTAATGGGTTCTTAGCCAGTATGTCCTAAAAATATACTGTCAGGAAGGGAAGGTGTGGCTCAAGTGGTAAGAGTACTAGCCTTGAGTGAAAAAGCCAAGTGTCAGCAAGAGGCCCTGAGTTTAACCCCAGTAGCATCAGCATAAACATGCAAATAATACATAAATAAATGATACATACATAAATAAAACCTACTGTTATACTCCACTGGAGTCCTAAACAGGCTCCTTTACAGCCCAGAAATCTTGTTTTGGAAGTCCCAATGCAAGCTCTGAAATACACTCCCCTGACTGTATATAACCCCCTCTTCTAGTCCAGTCCTTTGAGCTGCCCTCATACACACCTCTCTACCTGACCATGTTTGCCCCAAATGAGTTCAGTCCAAAGCTACTAAGCTGCCTCGAACATGGAGCTCTCATTTGTCACAAGGACCAGGCTGAGATGCTTGACTTACCACGTTTCAGTCTCCAGGTAACAAACTTCTGCACAGGCCCTGCACCTCCTGCTGTGAAGAAGAAGAGGGTCACCTGTAGGCTACCCAGTCTGGTAGGGCCTGGGATTGGGCTCAGGATAGGCTGGAGTAGAATGTTCTGACTGGAAGTAGGCAGCACAAGGGGCCAGAGACCAGGCCCTGAGGGCTCCGATAGGAACTTCATTCATAGGCAGTGGGGAGTCAGTGAGAGTTACAGATCCAGGGAAGATGTAGTGTGGGCTACATCCAAGGACTGAGTTTGGGTACCTACCTTTAGGAGATAGAGAGGCAAATAAGAGCCTTGGAAGGAGAGAAAGAAGTGGCCAGAGAGGGAGGCTGAGAGCCAGGAGAGAGCAGAACCTCAGGAGCTGCAGGAAGAGAGAGGAGTAAGAAGGGTCTAGCCAGCCCTCACATGGAAAGGTGTCTCCCATAGGACTGTCACTTGAAGCCTCAGAAAGCCCAACCCCAGGGAGGAGCAACATCCTGACTCTCTGCTTGTTTTTGTCTATCCAATGTCCACTCTTCCTATGGGAAACAGTATCCTGAGGATTTGATTTCTTTAATTTCTGGGTGGGCACAGGACCCAGACTGGCCAGTGAAAGCACCTCATATGTGACCCACATCATAGTGGCTTGCTCAGTTTGGTGGACCTCAATGGATGCTCTCGCTGTTTCTGTCCTGGGGCTTCAGCTGGAACTATTTAAGGAGAAGCTTTCTCTCTTCTGGGGTTGCTAAATAATGGCAGCCATCTTGTATAGACATCATCAAAGCCTGAATGAAAGTGAAGCAAGCCTAATGGGAAAATGGAACCAAAAGACCTGAGGGACCCCTATCTGATAATATTATCCACACTGTTAAGTCAGTATCTAGGCCAAAAGGGGCTTTATAAAGCTAATTTGAGTTTCTGCCACAGGTACTGCATCAATGCATCCACTCTTGGTCTAGTCTGGGCTTGGAGCCTCACGGGGCCGGGGTGGAGGGGGGTGGGGGGCAGGCCTCTTGTAAGGGTCTTCAGGAAGAAGCCCCACAGAAGTACAGCCTGGATTGAGAACGTGGCTTAGTTGTAGAGTGCTTGCCTAGCATGCATGAGATCCTCGGTTCAATTCTTCAGTACCACATAAACAAAAAGATAATGAAAAAAAAAAATATATATATATATATAAAGTACAGCCTGAGCTGGCCATTCAGCTTAGGACCTGTTCTAGAAAGACCTTGTTCAAGGATAGGTCTAGAACTTGGTCAGGCCTGTGGAGCTCTGGCTAGAGGATGTGAAACCAAATGGTCTGCAAAAAACACTCTACCACTACCGCCACCACCAAGAGCACAGGTTCTGAGCCCAGCTTGTCCACTTCCTTATTGGGCTACAACTTATCACTTTCCCATGCTGTAAAATGGCAGGTGAGGCAGGTGACAAAGACCACATTTTTTCTGAGCACCTTCTGTGTGCTGGAAGAGATACTAAGTGACTCATATTTGCTAACTCACTTCCCATGACTCCTAGGCAGATAGTACTGCTTCTATTTTACCTGTGAGGAAGCTGAGGCTCACAGGGTACAGTGGTGAGGCAGAGTAGGATTTCAACCTGGAACTGCCAGGTGGACTTTCCTGTCTACTGGACTTGGTGCCTACCTTTGTCCAGGTCCAGGCGAGGGCGGGTTTTGGTGGGGCTCCCGCTGTCCAGTGTCCAGGCCTCTTTGCGCCCATCCCCTGCTGGCCGTCCCTGCCGCCCTCCCTTGAAGAAGAGGTTCATCAGCGTCTTGGAGCGTTGTAGGGCCCCTTTCTCCTCAGGGGACCCTGATGACTTCTCTTTCTTTCGTTGCTTCTTCTCCTCTGCAGATATGAGGAAACCCCCAGGGGGCTGGAGCGTGGACAGAGGAGGACAAAGGGCAGAGAACAGGGAGGACAGGGGCAGACAGGATCTGCAGCAGAGTGTGTGTGTGTGGGGGGGGGTTCCTTCTCCAGCTTTCCACCCCTCCCTCAGAGAGAAAGAGAGAAAGAGAGAGGGAGAGAAAGAGAAAATAGGTATGGACATTCCAAGCTGGAGAGACTGAGTTAGGACTGGTTTTTAGAGCCCAGAGCTGACCAGAACTGGGGTTGAGACTGAAGGTGGGTTTGGAACCCAGAAATGGAGTCCAGAGCAAGGTCTGACTATATCTTGGGGCTAGGACTGCACCAAAGACAGCAGCAAAGGGAAGGTTGGGACCACTTCAGCTTTGGTTTTCGGGGTTTCTGGGGAGAAAGCAGAAGCCCCATCCCCACATACCCCACAGGGTCAGGTGGCTCTGAGATCGAGTGATGGGGGGCCGGGGTCGGCTGAGGGCCAGCAGCAGAGCAGTCTTGGGGGACTCTGAGAGGGCAGAGTCAAGACGACGGGCTGGAGGGGGGCCGTCAGCGCGGATGGCTGTGTCCCTGAGGATGACAGTGGGTCGCACGCTGCACCAAGTCTCCATGCGGCCCCCCATATCTGGCTCTGTCTGCATGGCTGTGTCCGCCCGTCCCCAGCCTGGGCTGTGGCCATCCAGATCCTCAGGTCCCAGGCAGACATCCATGCAGTCTGAGGGCAGGGAGCCCGAGCTGCAGGGGGCGCTGGAGGCATAGGAGGAGACACTGGAGCCGCTCTCAGAGGCTGGCGACAGCTGCTGCAGCACCCCGTTGCTCACTGCAGGGAGGGGAAGGCAGGGCCACCTCAACATCTGCCTGGTGTTTCCTCAGGGCCCTGTGAGGCTTGCAGACTACCCCTAGCTTGGGGATACAGGAAGGAATCTCAGGTAGCAGCCATGGTATGAGCTTCTCAGCTCTGCCGTGTCTTGTGAGAGAGACTGGGCAAAACACCTAAGACCTTGGACAAGACCTCGAACAGCCTGGAACTGAATCTGCCAGGAGAATAGCCCTGGGCTGTGTGAAGATCTCAGCACATCTTCATTTCTGTCCTTGGCCCCACCCTTAACGCCTCCCATCTTTGGAGATTTGGGGCACTTACATCTGTCCAGCCAACAGTACTCAGAAACCATCTCCTTGTAGGCAGGGTACCGGCCCGTCTCCTGGGGAGGGCATGGTGGATATAAAAGGAGCAAGGGAGAAGGGTGGGTAAGAATAGAGAAGGAAGTCAGGCATCTATGACTCATGTCTATAATCCTAGCTACTCAGGAGGCTAAGATCTGAGGATCATAGTTCAAACCCAACCTGGGCAGACAAATCTGAGAGACTTTTATCTCCAATTAGCCAGATAAAAGCTGGACTGGATGTGTAGTTCAATTGGTAAAGTGTCAACTAGGAGTAAAAAAAGCTGAGTGAGAATGTAAGACGCAGCTCAAGCTCCAGTATCGGCACACACACAAAAAGAAAGAATAGAGGAGAGATGGGACAGGAGTAACCTACCATGTCTAATCACACAGGCTATTTTCTTGCTAAACATGCCAAGTTCCATTGTACCTCAGGACTTGTGCATTTCCTCTTCCTTCTGACTATTTCTTTTCCCTCAGCTTGTCTGCTTCACTAGTTTTTTGGTTTTGGGTTTTTTTTTTTTGCTGGTCCTGGGATTTGAACCTGGACTCTGTCCCTGAGCCTCTCTGTGCTCAGGGCTAGCCCTCTACCACTTGAGTCACAGCACCACCTCCGGCTTCTTCTGTTAATGTGGTACTAAGGAATCAAACCCAGGGTTCATGCATGCTAGGCAAGCACTCTACCACTAAGCCAAATTCCCAGCCTTTTTTTTTTTTTTTTAAGTGCTGGTAATAGGCCTTGAACTCAGGGCATGGGCACTGTCCTTTAGCTTTTTTGCTCAAGGCTGGTGCTCTATCATTTTAGCCACGGCTCTACTTGCAACTTTTTGTTAGCTAATTGGAAAGAAGAGTCTCATGAACTTTTCTGCTGGGCTGGCTTCCAACTGTGATCCAGCCTCCTGAGTAGCTAGGATTACAGGTGTGAGCCACCAGCACCCAGCTCACTAGTTTGTCCTTGATCTTTTTTTTTTTTTTTTTTTGGTCAATCATGGGGCTTGAGCTCTGGGCCGGGTGCTGTTCATGAGTTCTTCAGCTCAAGGTGAGCGCTCCAACTCTTGAGCCACAGCACTACTTCTGGTTTTCAGTGGGTTAGTTGGAGATAAGAGTCTCATAGACTTTCCTGCCCAGGCTGGCTTTGAGCTGTGATCCTCAGATCTTAGCCTCCTGAGTAGCTAGGATTGCAGACATGAACCACCAGTGCTCAGCTGTCCTTGATCTAAATTTAAGTATCACTGGCTCAGAGAGGCCTGCCCTTATATATACCCACCCAGTTCCAAGGGCTGTCCTAAAAGACTCTATCCCACCTTTCAGCTGATGCATGAGACCATCAGCCACCATTTAACAGCATCTGGTCTCTCTTGGTACAGGCCTGCCTGTTTCCTATTGCAGCCTCAGTGCCTAACACAGTAGTTGCTCAAAAGTACCACTAAATGAATGAATGAGGGGCAAAGAGAAAGTGAAGAGGAGTCTGGGACAGTTCAAGAGGTAGGAAAGGGAGAAATGGATGTGGAAAAGAGGGGCAGTGTGTGGGGGATAAGGAGAAGATGAGGCATTGAATGGCAAGAAGAGTGAAGGAAAGGAGGGCACAGGAAAGGAGGGTAGGGGCTGGCAGAGCACTTGGGGAGAGTGAGGTGTCATTTCCTGAAGGAGTTTGCATGAGATACACCCAATCCTTAGGCAAGTGTGAGACCCAGATGAACAATGAAGCTAGCCACTTCCCTGAAATCCAGTATCTCACCCAGCCTTCCTTGCCCTATACCATGACAATGCCTATCTCTAAGGCTGCCCAAAGCCACAGTTACCAGTCCACATTTCCCTTGGGACATATGCTCTTTCAACCAGAGGCCCGCACCATTCAGAAGAAGGGGTACTAGAGCCAGCTGAATGACTGACTAGTTTCTGAGTTATTGTGCCTCAGTTTCTTCTTTTGCAAAATGGGGTGAGGACAATGCTTGCACTCCATTCCATGTGGGTATGGAAAATGGCATAAATGGCAGAGCAAGGAGCATAATTAGGTACTAAAATCAGTCAGGTGTGGTGGTGCATGCCTGTAATCCCAGCACTTGGGAGCCTGAGACAGGAGAATGGTGAAGTCAAGGCCAGCCTGGGTGCTACACAGTTGAGTCTGAGGCATGACTCTTGTCACAAACAAACAAACAAACAGAACCAGGGTGGTCTGGGAAGTCCTTCTTTTAGTAAGGTCTTTCTCTGACCTGCAGTGCTGCTCACCTTGATCGTCAACATGATATGCGTTTGGCCCTTTAGCACTTCCACAGCCTGGCTATGGCTGATGTCATCAAACCTAACACCATTGGCTGCCAGGACCTGGTCTCCCACTTTGATGCCATTCTCCTCAGCCAGGCCACCATGGTCCACTCTGGAATGAGACAGACGTCAGTAGACAAAACCTTTGACTCTGGGAATGCTCAGCCATGCTCCTTGGCCCCCTTCTGGTGACTGAGCCCGATCCCCAGGCATGCAGCATTCCATGTTCAGCCTACAGTCCTCTCCTTTCACCATGCCCTCACTTAGACACGTAGATGCCCAGGCCAAACTCTTTGCCCCCTCGGATGTTGAAGCCCAGGCAGAAGTCATCAGAGGTGGTGTACAGGTGGACGATGCGCCGTGCGCCGTACTCTGAGCTGCTGTCTGACGGTGTGGAACTGCACTTCTCCACCACCAGGCGCCGGTTCACCACATCCACCCTAGGACAGCATCAGGGGATCCTCAGCCAAGGCCTCCAGCCCCCCACCTCCTCTCCCAGCAGCCCTGGTAGCTGTGTTAGAAAGCAGACTTTGCCTTTGGAGGACTCCAAGGCCTGGGATCTTCAGTGGGACTTAAACTTGGAATCTGGGGAAATGTCCTCATCACCTCTTTTCATTGAGCCATAATACACAGGGCCCCATTTCACTTTCTCTTTTCTTTCCCTCCCTCCCTCCTTCCCTCCCTCCCTCCCTCCCTCCCTTCCTTCCTTCTTCCTTCCTTCCTTCCTTCCTTCCTTCCTTCCTTCCTTCCTTCCTTCCTTCCTTCCTTCCTTCCCTCTATCCTTTCCTCTCTCCCTCCCTCCCTGCTTGCTTGCTTGCTTGGGATAGACCCAGGGCCTAGAGCATGCTAAGTGTATATTCTACACTACCTTTACTACTAGCCCTACGGCCCCACTTGTGACTCTTACAAGGTCCCAGTGGAGAGAGATGCTGTATGCACAGGTTGCATGGTTGTAGTGGGAGGGAGGCCAGGCCCTAGAACTGGAGAGGAGAGCAGTGGGGAAGAACTGGGGAGGTACAGTCTTTCCTCACTTCAAGGTCAAGTCTTAGCCAAGCACCAGTGGCTCATGCCTATAATCCTAGCTACTCAGGAGGCTGAGATCTGAGGATTGCAGTTTGAAGCCAGCCTGGATGGAAAAGTCCATGAGACTCTTAGTTCCAGTTAACCAGCAAAAAGCCAGAACTATGCTAAGAGATAGCACCCAGGCCCTGAGTTCAAGCCCTAGTACCAGCATGCACACACACACACACACACACACACACACACACACACACACAACACACACACACACATACACAGAGATCAGGGATGTTATGTTTCCAGTGCCCACAGGACAAACAGAGAGCTCTTCTGACCATGGGTGGGGTTGGGGGGAACCTGGGGCAAAGCCAGGGCGAGGATCAGGGGGTGCTTACCATGTGGTCTTCTCCTTGGAGAATTTGATGCCCGGCACACGGCCCATGCGTCGCACCATCATGTGCAGGCGGCTGCTGCCTGTCAGAACCTTCACAGCACTGCCCATCGTGGTACTCTCCAGGCTCAGCCCGTTCACCTCTGTGATCTTGTCCCCCACACACAAGCCAGCCTGCTCTGTAGCACAAGTGGGAGAGAGCTCCGTGGGGTAAAACTGAGCTTCCTCCTTCCAAGTGTTTGTCCTCAGAGTAAACTCTAGGATCTGTCCCTTAATCCATGCTGCCCACCAGTGGGCCCAGTTCCCAGCAGAGGCCTGCAGAACTGAGGCCTTTTCCTACCTCTAACCATAGGACCCATTGCTCCCCAATGAGGTAAAGGGGCTCAAACCAGCATCTCCCCTGGGGAACCGCACTCACCTGCACTGCTCCCCTCTTCTACTTTGCTGACGAAGATGCCCAGGCCATGCTCAGAGCCCCCGCGCACGCTGAAACCCAGCCTCCCCGTGGGGCTCTTCTCTACTCGGACTGCATGGATGATGTCACTTTCATCACTGTTGGCTGTAGGGATGGGGACACAGGTATGATCCCCATATTTACTCTGCGCAATAAGGACCCTGGGTTCTCCAACTTGAGCCCTGCAAAGGTGGGGTTACTGGGCACAGTCATACAAGCAAGCACTTAAGGCCCTCAATAGGGGACAGAATAGGAAGAGATTTTGAGACCATGATCCATGGAAAGCATGGGAACTTCTTCTTGTTAGAACAGCAAGAAGTTTTGTGTGTGTGTGTGTGTGTGTGTGTGTGTGTGTGTGTGTGTGTGTGTGTGTGTGTGTGTGTGTGTGTGTGTGTGTGTGTTTACTGTGTTTCCCAGGTTCTCTTTCCTAAGGAAAAAAAAATCTTTCAATTATGAGAATCAGATAAATAAAAAAGAAGGTTCAAGTTTCCATCCAGTGGGGTACAGTGGGGGTAGTCAGGACTCTGCCTTGCAGCTGAGCAGGTACTTTAGCTTGGATTTCAAGTGGCTGCAGTGCTATGGTATAGAGGGCAGAACCACGCCCAAGATGGAGACAGATCTTATAAGGAAAAGTCCTTCTTCTTCTTCCTCCTCCTCCTCTTCTCCTCCTCCTCTTCCTCTTCCTCCTCCTCCTTCTTCTTGCTGGTACTGGGGCCTGAACTCAGGGCTTAGGCTCTGTTGCTGAGCCTCTGTGTGCTCAGACTAGTGCTCTACCACTTGAAACACAGTGCCACTTCTGGCTTTTTCGAAGTAAGTTTACTGGAGTCCTGCAGACTTTCTTGCCCAGGCTAGCTTCAAACTGTGATCCCCTGATTTCTGCCTCCTAAGTAGCTAGGATTACTGGCACTCAGCTAGGAAAAGCTTTCTTAAACGTCTAGATGTCAAGCCAGGCACCAGATGCTCACGCCAATAATCATAGCCCTCACATCATATATGGACATAGGGTGTGCGTTGGGGGTATGTATGGCATAGTTCTTTTTTTTTCTTTTTTACTTTTTATTATTTTTTTTGGTCAGTGGGGGGGCTTGAATTCTGGGCCTGGGCGCTGTCCCTCAGCTCTTTAGCTCAAGGCGAGCGCTCTATCACTTGAGCCACAGAGCCACTTCTGGTTTTATGGTGGCTAACTAGAGACAAGAGTCTCATGGACCCTGCCAGAGGCTCACACCTGTAATCCTAACTACTCAGGAGGCTGAGATCTGAGGATCGAGGTTCAAAGCCAGCCCAGGCAAGAAAGTCTGGGACACTCTTATCTCCAATAAACCACCAGAAAAACTGAAAGTGGTGCCATAGCTCAAGTGGTAGAAACCCAGGCCCAGAGTTCAAGCCCCATGACCCAAAAAAAAAAGTCTCATGGACTTTCCTGCCTGGGCTGGCTTTTGAACTGAGATCCTCAGATCTCAGCCTCCTGAGTAGCTAGGATTATAGGCATGAGCCACTGGAGACTGGCCTGTGGCACAGTTCTTTTAACAGAGTTGGACCAACAAGTGTAGTGCTACGGTGTGCCCCTCTACTCTCTGTCTCCTAGCTCCTCTGGAAACTTCTGCTCCCTGACCAACATGGCAATGGTGACCCTCAGCAGTGCCTTGCTGCTAACCCAGGGGTGAGGCACCCAATGGTGGATGATGGGAGCAAGCATGTACATTGTTGATGAAGAAAAGTCTGTGCCCCAAGAACATATACTCTCCTTGCTCCAACCATCTGGGATGGGGGTGGCAGGGGACTACAGAGATACCCAGCTGTGTCAGAGTTGAGGAACAGGGCCTGAAAAGTCCAGTCTGGGATCTAGCCAGGGAAGCTTGGCTAGCTAAGAAAGAGGAGAGGAGCTAGAGATGTTTATCTTGTCCTGCCCACAGAAAGCCCAGACCTACAGGCCCGCTCTCTGCTTCTCCCCCCCCCCCCCCCACGCATACACATTCAAGGTCCTGTCCTGCTTACCAGCCCCGGCGCCTCACATCTGTTACTGTGGCCAGTCTGTCTCCTAAGTGGCTGCCCAGCCATGCTTTGTGATTTTTCACTTCCAACTTTTGTGGGTGACAGCTGCCTCTCACTGCCAGCTATCTTTGTTGTTCGGTCTCTAAAGTTCTCCTACATTGCATTTCCAAAGGGTGAAGATAAAAGCCTTATCTCGTTAAGTCTTCTGCAAAGACCTAACTAGTTCAGGCAAAAGAATTGGTGTGTAATGGCAGCATCAGGCAACCATACAAACTTAGGTTGTGTAATGCCAGACCTTGGGCTCCCTCCCTGGCCCTCAGTGCTCCTAATTCCTTATCTTTCGAACATTTATTGATCTATCATCAGACCCTTCCTTCTGACTTTTTTTTTGTCAGTCACAGGACTTGAACTCAGAGCCTGGGTGTGGTCCCTGAGTTCTATTGCTCCAGGCTATGCTCTACCACTTTAAACCACAGCACCACTTCCAGTTATCTGGTGGTTCATTCGAGATAAGAGTGTCCTGGAGGGGCTGGGAAGGTGGCTCAGTGGTAGAGCGCTTGCCTTGCATGCTCGAGGCCCTGGGTTCGATTCCTCAGCACCACATAAGCAAAAAGAAAAAAGCCGGGAGTGGCGCCGTGGCTCAAGTGGTAGAGCGCTAGCCTTGACCTGAAGAGCTGAGGGACAGCGCCCAAGCCCAGAGTTCAGGCCCCACGACCAGACCCAAAAAAAAAAAAAAAAAAAAAAAAGAAGAGTGTCCTGGAGACTTTTCAGCCTACTCAGCCCCCTGAGTAGCTAGGATTATAGGTGTGCGCCACCGGCACCTGGCTCTCCTTCTTACTCTTAACAGTTAAAGTTGATCACACAATTGGCATACATAAATGGATTTGGAGAAAGGCAGAGTCCATGGGATAGGGGGGTCAGCTTAATACCTGCCTTGCTCACTGAGGGGCTAGCAGGCCACATACATTTCCACCTCCCACCTCTCCTGAATCTCTTAAAGACTGGCCTGGAAGTGAGCCAAAGATAGATAAGGAAGAATAATGGGCTCCCAGAAGCCCTCCCTTCCCTAAGACTCCCATCTCTTGAGTTCCCCTAACCATACTGGTTTTGCCTTGTCTCCCATCTTCCCCTTCCCAAGCCAATGACTGGACCCTGCACCCACCTTCGATGGGGGAGTTGATGAGTATGACACGGCCCATGGGCGATGAGGCTCGGATTCCGCGGGGGGGCCCATTCAACAGCCGCTGCTGCTTCCTCAGCAGGTATCGTGTTGCGGTGGAGCCTGAGTCACTGCCCAGGTGGCCTCGGGAAGAGATGGAGCTTAGAGAGCCAGAGCTGAGTTCTCCTGGACCCAGTGGGTCAAAGCCCACTGTGAAACCACGGGCCATGGTGGCTGGGCTGGGGCTGTGTCCTACAGGTCCAGAAGGAACCTACTAGCCCTCCAGAGCCTGATCCCTGATGCTCTGAGCTCCATGAACCTTCGGTGTATGGCTGAAGACTGCTTGAGGTGGAGCTCCTCACTTGCACTTCTCAGGACTATTTGCTCCAGTCCTAGGCAGGGAGAGCAGGTGTTGAGGGAGAGCAGGTGTTGGGGGAGAGGGTGTAAATGCTGCCCTTATTGCCCTCGGAATTTCTACCCCTTCCTCATGGTTTCAGCATCCTGCTCTCTCATCATGTTTTAGGCCAGCCCAGCTCCCTACTTCTCCTACCCTTAGGCCAGAATCTGCCAGGGTCATGAACCATCACTAACCTTAGGGGCCATTTAAACAAGATGGATAGGGAGTACTACTTCGCCCCTCATTTCTGCTCTCAGCTGAGTCTTCGGTTTCATCCCCAGTCCTCTCTGTAGAGGTTGAGAGAGTGGAGATAGCATTGTTGTGGGCCTTTGGTGAGAAAAAATGAGGGGCCAGGACAGCTTACTGCAGCACCTCTCCTATGTATGTGGGTAGGAGCCAGAGTCCAGGGCTTCAGGACCTGGGACAGCTGCAGTCAAGGGCATCCCCGCCCCTTCCTCGAGATTGGGGCGAGACGGGGAGGGCAAGCGTGGGGCTCGGGTTCTAAAGCGGCTGCACGAACCCCTCCTACTCTGGGGCAGAATAATCTCCTGGAGAGAGCCCCCAAACCACCAGTCCCAAACCAGGGGTCAAGTCCTCTAGAGCAGCTCTGGGACCCAGAAATGCAGCCTCCACCCCGGGCGGACCCTTCGGACCCTCACTTCTTAGGCCGACCCCACTCACCTGCTGGCTTGCTCTGCACCAGCGGGCTCTGCACGCCCGCGCGTGCGAGCCAGTGCCGCAGCAAGGAACCCCGCCCCCAGGCTGCGGGAATAGGAGTGTGCTGCGCGGCCGTGGGCTCCAATTGGCTAGTGAGGCTGCGGGTCTGCGCGGCCCCGAGCTTCAATTGGCTAGTGAGGCTGTCAGTCACTCCTGTCCAGCTCCTCTCGTAGGCGCAGGGAACCTCCGCTAGTCACCTGGCCTGGCTCCAATTCTGACCCCGCCCCATCCGGCGCTCAAACCTGGGGCGTAGCTCTTGGCTCGCAACCCTCCCGCTAGGACCCCCGTCTTTCGGGCCACGCTAGCTAGCTACCTGGGTTCAGGGAATTGCCAACCAGCCACGGTGGTTATCTGAGGCTTCCGTGGGAGACTGTCAGCAGCCAAGAGCAGCAGCGCAGACTGGCGCCAGGGTGTGCGGCTGGCACACTCTATGTGGGGTGTGTGTGTGGGGGTGTACATCCTTCTATGTCAGATGTCTCTCTAGTCAACTTGCTCGGGAAGGCCGCAGGGCAGGACAGCTGGTCCCAGGACACTAGGATGAGAATGAAATCTTACTGTTTCGTTGTTCTGGCAGGGATTCATTTGATTATAGAATTCATTCATTTGATGCTGGCAGGCATTGAGACTTCTGGCCTCTCCATATCCCAGGACCTGTAGCTAAGGTCTGTGGTGCCCAGCCGAGGGCTGGGGGCACGAGGAGACTGAGACGAAGGAGAGCTAGGGATTCTGGAGGAGAGCCTGGGGAGAGATGGGGACGCCGAAGTGGCACGGGCTCGACAGGACGGTGGTTGTGAAAGGATAGGAATGTTGAGATTCTGCTTGAGGAGCTTGTGGATCCTGGGTAGGAGCCCAGGGTGTCAAACAAGCAGAGGCCATTGCCAAGGCAGCCATCCAGTAAACAAGTAGTAACCTGAGCTCCTCCAGGCGGGAGCACGGACAGAGGCCCGCTCCTCCACGCCGCCCACCAGCGTTTAGCGCTCCAGAGACTCTCTGGCTGCCGGGGTCGCGTGCCCCTGGAGGCGGACCAGGGGATTGCAAACGAAGAGGGCAGCGGCGAGGCTCCTCCCCTCCTCTCCCTGGCTGGGAAGGGGGCCAGAACGAATCCCCGCGTTATGATTGGCTCTGAGAAGCCGTGTAGGGCTTGGTCCGGGTGAACTGGGCGGGGGGACATTGCCCCCAAAAGACATCCCGGCTCTGCCAACCTCTTGGCGGGCTGGGCAAAGAAGCTTGGGGTGCCTCCGCCCCTCGCGGCTGCTTAGCGTCATGCGTGACGTCCCCCGTGAAGGCTGGGAGGGCCAACGCCAGCAGAGAGGAAGGCAGAGAGGAAGGCCGATCTGAGAGCTGCGGAGTCTGAACCCCGGAAAACGTGAGTGCCCCTTGCCCCGAGTGGGGTTCGGAATCTGGCGGGGGTGGTGGTGGAAGTTGGATGGCTGGGGGCAGAGGAGGCCAGCTTGAAATGCATTCGTAGTCCTGTGGAATTCAGTATCTTGGGGTTTGTGTGGCACAAGGGGAGTGGCTGAGCAGCGGTGGGGGTGTTCAGAAACTGTAGTCACCCGTTCAAGTGTCGGCAGCCGATGGATGTATGTTTGTGTGTGCTTAACGGTCCTTAAGGCTGGGCTATGCAGGGTGTGGTGTGTCCACCCTGTTAGTGTGTCAGGGCAGGGCGTATCTGTCTTTGTGTGTGGCTATGTGAGTGTGTGAGTGTGTGCTGGCCTATGAGGGAGGAGAAGTGTAGTTGGAAGGGATTAGTCATTCTACAGCATTTTGCCTTGCACAGCCAGATGGCTGCTCCAGCTTTCCTCTCTGTGAGGGGTGCAGGGGGCATCTACAAAGTCCTGTTCTTTCTCCAGATAGGTGGCTCAGAGTGTGGTGCATTGGTGTCAGCATCAGCCCTACCCAGCCAGGGATCAGGGAGAGCTTTAGGTCTTTCTGTGTGGGTTGGAGAAGATGGGTTTGGAGAGGGGACATATAGGTGTCCACATGCAGGCAAATGGCTGCCATCAGAGCTCCCTGTTTGAGATCTGGAACAGATAAGCCCTCAGGTAGCCAGTGAGCCCTTGCTTTCCTCTAATCTGAGGCTAGAGTGTGGGTTGCCTTTACCACAGTTCCAAACAGCCTTGGGGTTTTTTAATGTAGGTCTCAGGGCAGCTGGAGCTGGCAGCTGTCACGAGGCACCAATATAAAATGCATGTATTATACTTTTTGTGCAGCAGAGCTCATGAGTAGCTGCATGAGATGATTAGTTGCTGCAGGTGTGTCAACCACATATAGGTAAATCATCCTTGATGAAAGGCTGCACCAGACCAAAGCCCAAGAAAATCTACTTTTTTTCTTGGATCTCCTCTTCCTCCACTTCCTGTAGTTCCCTCCCTAGCCAGGTCATTGCCAGAGAAATAAATAACTCCTCCCTCATTTTGCTTACCTATCTGGAGTCACCTTGAGTTCTTGAAGAGACTGGCCATAGGCTCAGGAATAGGCAGGGCCACCAAAGTGTCTCCAAGTGCAGTTCTCAGACCTAGCCCTGTCCTTGCCTTGCAGGAAATGGGTGACTTGCCCTTAAATATCAACATCCAGGAACCTCGTTGGGACCAAAGCACTTTCCTGGGCAGAGCTAAGCATTTCTTCACTGTTACGGATCCTAGAAATCTGCTGCTGTCTGGAGAACAGCTGGAAGCTTCCCGGAACATTGTGCAGAATTATAGGTGACTTTGTCCCCACCCCCACCCCTTTTTTTGCAAGTCCTGGAGCTTGAACTCAGGGCCTAGGCACTGTCCTTGAGCTTCTTTTGCTCAAGGGTAGCACTCTACCACTTGAGCCACAACCAGTTCCATCATTTTCTGTGTAGTGATACTGAGGAATTGAACCCATAGCTTCATGCATGCTAAGCAAGCACTCTACCACTAAGCCACATTCCCAGCCCTCATTTAGTGCATTTTGTAGCTACCTCATTAAGCTAGGGAGTGACTGGTCCCATTTCCTCAATGCCTTCCTTTTTTTTTTTTTCCCCCTGTTGTGGGGCCTGAACTCTGGGCCTGGGCACTGTCCCTCAGTCTTCAGCTCAAGGCTAGTGTTCTATCACTTGAGCCACAGCACCACTTCCTGCTTTTTCAGCTTATGTGGTACTGAGGAATTGAACCCAGGGCCTTATGCATGCAAGGCAAGTACACTACCACTGAGCCACCTTCCCAGCCCAATGCCTTCCCCTTTTGACCTTCCTGATAACATCACAGATAACTATGAAGGATTTTACAGTACTTGGGTTGGGGGGGTACATTGATATTTATGGGAAGGAGCTGTTCTGTACTTCACAAATCCTCTGCAGGCCCTTTCCCACTGCTAGTCCACTCTCTACAACGATAAACAAGTTCAAAGTAGAGTCCCAGAGAGGTAGGAGGCCATATCTCTTGTCTTCAGGAAAAAAAGAAAAAAGAAAAAAATCTGTGTAATGTCCTAATCCTTTTGAGATCCTTATAAGCCACTGTTACCAATGACCCAGAAGAAATTGTGTAGTTATAGGGGAAACACAAGTAGGAACCTTCACTTCTGCAAAACTTTAGCTTTCCCCAGGTTCATGAAACTCCATTATTCTGGCTCCTCTGTCCAGAGTTCCCAGAGAGGCTGAGGCAGAGCTTGAGAAGGTACATTTGCCTCCTTAGAATAGCCTAGCAGCTCAATGTCAGCTTCCCTAGGGCCGGTGTGATAACTCCAGGGCTCACTGAGGACCAGCTATGGAAGGCCAAGTATGTGTATGACTCTGCATTCCATCCGGACACGGGAGAGAAGGTGGTCCTCATTGGCCGAATGTCAGCCCAGGTGCCCATGAACATGACCATCACAGGCTGCATGCTCACCTTCTACAGGCAAGTCTTATCTTATGTCACTTTGCTGAGTGCTGTACTCTAGAGCAGCCCGGGGATTGGGGACTTCTACTCTGGGCCTATGGGTAAAGAACAGTGGGTGGGTGGGAATGTGTGTTAGAACTCCTATTCTTCAGAACTCAGCCTCAGGGGTCCTCTGGCCCCCAAGACAGTTGGTCCATTTGTGTATGGGGAGTTACCAGGCAGGTTCTGAGGTCAATTGAGTCCCTTCTGAAGGGTTAGCTTACCTTTGAGAGGGTGTGTGTGTGTGTGTGTGTGTGTGTGTGTCTCTGTGTGTGTGTGTGTGTGTGCGCGTGTGCATGTGCGCGCGCTAGTCTTAGGGATTGAACTCAGGTCCTGGTGCTGTTCCTGAGTTTTTGTGCTCAAAGCTTAAGCACTCTATCAACTTGAGCCACAGCTCCACTTCTGGCTTTGGAGGTGGAAGTCTCATGGCCTTTTCTCCCTTGGCTGGTTTCAAACCTTGATCCTCAGATCTCAGCCTCCTAAGTAGCTAGATTATAGGTGTGAGCCACCAGTTCCCAGCCCTTTGAGATTTAATTATAGGGAGATTCAAAATGAGGGATTCTATAGAAAGGACAGAAGTAAGTACTGAATCTTTGTTTCCTCAGGAAGACCCCAACTGTGGTGTTCTGGCAGTGGATCAACCAGTCCTTCAATGCTGTTGTGAACTACTCCAACCGCAGTGGCGACGCACCCATCACTGTGCAGTAAGAACCAGACCCCAGCAAGAGGCACAGCACCCTATTCCCCCAAACTCAAAATGCACTTTCCTGGCTATTCCTGATCCCTGTGGGCCAGTTCTCCTCTCAGCCATACTCTCCAGCCCTTGGCAACATACCTAATAGAGGGCATGAGGTCCTCTCTTATATCCCTTTAAAAGGAGGAAGCTGAGTGGGAAACTTCCACAGGAGTTTACACTGAAGCTGGGGAGGGCTTTCTCTGCAACGAGCCCACCCTCCTATACCTCAGACATTGAGGATCTAGCATCTCCCTAAAGCAAACAGCCAAATGCTGAACTCTTCATCTTGCTCTTGTGATCTGAATCTTCTATCCACAGGCAGCTGGGAACAGCCTATGTGAGTGCTACCACTGGGGCTGTGGCCACAGCTCTGGGACTCAAATCCCTCACCAAGGTAAAGGGTTCCCCCTTACCCCATTCATCCTGTACCCACTTTTCTCCCAAATATCCTACAGTCTGGAGCTACAAGCTCCCTAGATTTCTCCCAGGAATTTCTCTTTACTGCATGGCCCTCAGGATCATTGAACATCATTTTTCCTCCCCAGCACCTACCCCCCTTGGTTGGCAGATTTGTGCCCTTTGCAGCTGTAGCTGCTGCCAATTGCATCAACATTCCCCTGATGAGGCAGAGGTGAGTGGCCCTGGCTGCTGGTACAGGTATGCCGTGTGTGTGTGTGTGTGTGTGTGTATGTGTGTGTGTGTGTGTGTGTGTGTGTGTGTGTGTGTGTGTGTGTGACATACCAGCCAATCATCCAGCCCAGCATGAGGGACAATCTCTTCCTTCACTAGACTTGAGCTGCCGTGCTCTGTCTCCATCCCAGTGAATGAGGATCAACCCCAAGGTGCCATAAGACTAAAATAGGAGACAAACATAGAGTCACACAGAGTAAAACTGATTTGGGCCCTGATGGAAGCGTGTCTCTGAGCAGCAACAAGACTAGTAGAGTCCCATAATTTGCATCAGAAGGAAGGGGAATATAAAATGATTAGGGGAAAAGTGATTAAAATGAAGCCAAAATGTACGTGATTTCTCTCAGTTCAGTATCAAAAATATCAGGCACATCTCTGGCAATTACAGCACCAGGGTTCAAGCCATAAGTACCCCACACCACTCTAATAGTTTTACTTATAATATTCTGGAAAAGCCGGGCGCTGGTGGCTCACGCCTGTAATCCTAGCTACTCAGGAGGCTGAGATCTGAGGATCGCGGTTCAAAGCCAGCCCGGGCAGGAGAGACTGTGAGACTCCTATCTCCAATAAACCACCAGAAAACTGGAAGTGGCGCTGTAGCTCAAGTGGTAGAGCGCTCGCCTTGAGCTGAAAAGCTGAGGGACAGCGCCCAGGCCCAGAGTTCAAGCCCAATGACCGACAAAAAAAAAAAAAAATTCTGGAAAAGTATGTAGGGAAAAAAAATACCAGGGGCATTCACAATGGTTGCACCTCAAGATGGCTGGCTACAGCTATGTCAAACTGAATTCATATTCTCTGGAACACTTGGGTAGGAAAACTAGCCTTTGAATCTTGTGTGTGAGGAGACTCTGGGAAGCAGCGGACTATGTGGGTGGGACTTAGGGCCTATAATCTGACCCTGTCCACTTCTCTTCCCAGGGAGCTGCAGGTGGGCATCCCAGTGACCGATGAAGCAGGTCAGAGGCTTGGCCACTCAGCGACTGCAGCCAAGCAAGGAATCTTCCAGGTGGTGGTATCAAGAATCTGCATGGCAATTCCTGCCATGGGTGAGGCAGGGGTGGCTAGGTGGGGCATGGGAGGCTCTGGGAGAAGGGAGGGGGTTCTCAGAGTTGTCTGAGGAGTCAAGGGGCTCTGGGAAGAGCAGGAGGGGCTGTGAAGGAAAGGCCCTTCATCCTTCCTTCATGTTCTTGACTTTCACTCCACTAGTTCCTCTCTCTTCCCTAATCTCCCCTCAGCCATTCCCCCAGTGATCATGGACTCTTTGGAGAAGAGAGATTTTCTGAAGGTAGGTACTCATCTGTTGATAATGGAAGCAGTAGCCAATCCTACCTGCCTCCTTCTTCCCCTGTACTTTCATTCATTCAGTAAAAATGAGAGCTGGGGCAGGGGTGTGGGTAGGGGAACATTAAAGGGACAGGACAGGAGGAGAGCTGGGAAGGTGGCTTAGTGGTAGAGTGCTTGCCTCGCATGCATGAGGCCCTGGTTTTGATTCCTCATAAGCAGAAAAAGCAGAAACTGGTGCTGTGCCTCAAGTGGTAGAGCATTAGCCTTGAGCTGAAGAGCAGAGGGACAGCGCCCAGGCCCAGAGTTCAGGCCCCATTACAACCGACCAAAAAAAAAGGTGGGGGGGGGACAGAAGAAGACAGGGAAGGAAAGAAATGGCTTTTATCCTGAAAGAAATATGTCATACTTAATATCATACTCATGTCATCATCGACCATCAGATAAACACACACACACACACACACACACACACATACACACACATGCATATACATACATAGATAGGTCAGGGAAACAAGGCACAGGAATACCAGCAGCTCTGGCTTAGTGTTTGAGTCATTTATTCAGAAATACTCATTGAATAGTATTTATGCACCAGTCATGTTTTAGGCATGGGAAGATACAGTTCAGAAAAAGAAAGTCATAAGGTAAACAAATACAAGCTATTCAGTATACATTGTATGGAAAATGACCTATGTAACTTGTGGGCAGGAATGGGAGAAGGAAACTGGGGAAAAGCCAAGGAAGGAGTAACATTGTCCAAAAAAAGAAATGTACTCATTGCCTGACTTATGAACTGGAAACCCCTCTGTACAACACCTTCATAAGAACAATAAACTTATACTTTAAAAAAAGATAATCATGGGACTGGGAATATGGCTTAGTTGTAGAATGCTTGCTTTGCATGCATGAAGCCCTGGGTTTGATTCCTCAGTACCACATATACAGAAAAAGCCAGAAGTGATGCTGTGGCTCAAGTGGTAGAGTGCTAGTCTTAAGCAAAAGAAGCTCAAGGAAGTGCCCAGCCCAGAATTCAAGCCCCAAGACTAGCCAAATAAATAAATAAAAAGTAACCAATAAACACCTCATTTTAGATTGTGGCATGTGCTTTATAAGAAGCCAGTGGAGCAACATAATTAATTGAGGCAAGCACTTTAGATAGGATGGCAGAGGAAGGTCCCTGAAAACTGAAAAGGATAAAAAGGAGACAGATAAAGAGCTCAGAAAAGTGTTTTGGCTAATGCAAAAGCTCTGTGACAGGAACAGGCTTGTACATTTGAGGAACAGAATGCGGTGCCTGGAACTGGAGTGAATAGAGAAGGGTGTACTAACAGATGTTTGGAAAGGGACAGATTCATAACACTGGGATGAGAGGAAGCCAGTGGGGCTCAGAGGAGGCTGAAGAAAGCAACTCCTGGAAAGAAGGAGGGAAAGGAAAGGTCAGGAAGTACATGGGAATCAGTCCTGAGAAGTGACAGTGTATGATGTGTAGCCTGGCTACATGACTTTAGCCTAGCTAGAGTGAAAGGTTGAGGTCTGGAGAGCCTAGCCCTTTTAAGGGCTTAGGAGAAGAGGCTCAAGGCAGGGCCATGTGAATAAAATGGGATGTGGTTTAGGGGACGAGAGCCATTCCACTGTCTCTGTTTCTCCACAGCGCCGTCCCTGGCTGGGTGCACCTCTGCAGGTGGGACTGGTAGGCTTCTGGTAAGTGTGCGAGGAGTCAGCTGGGGGACATACATTCAACTGCATGTGTCTTGGGCACCTGTAGAGCACAGTGTGTGTTAGGAGGTACTAAAGGGTGGTTCCTGTCCTTGAAAGTCAAGAGTTCAGTTGAAAGGGGCGTCCAGTCTATCATGGACATATATACCCTTCAATACCATCCAGGAGTTTCTTGTCTACTTAATTCCTGATTTTATCACTTTCTGGCCTCAGACCTTTTGATTAATGCTGGAGAGCATCTGTCCTCAGTCAGAACCTAATTAATGGGTTTAATGTTCCTAAAAGATCTTGGGCTTACTGTTCCCCAAACTCCTTTGGCTCTAATCCCCACTCTAGGGGTCTGTATGTGGCTTGTGGTACAGCATTCACCTAGCATACTAAAGTCCCTCCAGGGACTATCTCAGTGAGGTGGGTGCCAGGAGGAAACACAATGAGATCGAAGTTTCATGAATCTTTCAATATTCTTCTCCCCCAGCCTGGTGTTTGCCACCCCGCTGTGCTGTGCCCTGTTCCCCCAGAGGAGGTAAGTGCTGCCCTGAGGTTCAACCAGGAGTTTCTGGACAGTTTTCTACATCTCTGGACCAACTGATCCTCGGGCCCTTAGTCTGCCTCAGGGAGACCTGGCAGGCACTCAGTTGATTTGAAGGTGGGGGAATGTCAGCAAGCCAGCTCTGGTGACCCCTAGGCTTGAGTGGCTGAGTCCAGGGGACATTCAGCTGGCCTGTGCTGTTCTCTTGCAGCTCCATACATGTGACCAAGCTGGAGCCAGAGCTGAGAGCTCAGATTCACAAGCAAAACCCCAGCATCGAGGTGGTTTACTACAACAAAGGGCTTTGAAGAGGGTCAGCCTTTGTCCCCCTCCTTCCCTCCTTGGCCTGATGTTTTGGTGCCACCTTGCCATCTCTGCCACTTGTCCATCTGCCTAGCTTTGGGCAGGGGGTTTAGTAGGGAAGCAGCCATTAAGACCAGCAATCTGCTAGGCTAGGGAAGGTGCCCTGTAAGCCTTTTTCTCTCCTCTCTGGTTTCAAAGAGCAGAATAACATAACCTTTCCCTTTGTGCTTGTCTCTACATGTATACATACATGACACAAGCATCTTTCTAAATTTGATCCTCGACACTAAGAGTAGACATGTATCAGAACATCCACAGAATGTCAGGACAGAGTCTGAGGGACATAAGCAGGCCAAACTGGGACAAATCCTTCAGGTTTCTGATACCTGGCTCTCAAAGCTGCCTCAGGAACTGGCCTGACAGAGAAAGCAGCGTTGGGATGAGGCAGGCAAAAGGCTTGTGAATCCTTCTGACCATCCCCCATATCCTAGAAAGCTCCATTCCCTCTCCTCTATCAGAACAAAGGAGTCAGTATCTTGTTCTTGCTGCCTCCCCATGTCCTCCACACTTAGTGTAGGTGCCTTTATGTACAACGTTAGATCTTAGTCTGCTGGGATTACATGGCCTCAAACAGAAATCCTACACTCCCATATTCCTCTCCCCCCTTGAGGGCTGCCACTACTCACATCATTCATAGAGGGAGACTCATAGAGTACAACAAGTACTCCAACTCCACAGACCTCTAAAGACAAGAAATCCTGTGTTCCATTGACTTTTCTTACAATCTCTAACAACCCCTCTTAGCTTCTTTCTTTTCTTCTTGTCTTTTGGAAGTGTGTGGCATTAGACTCAGGCCTCACCTGTGCTAGGTAACTACTCTACCACTGACCTACATACTCTCAGCCTTTCCTTCTTTTGCTTAAGGCCTGGCCTTGCCTTTTTCATCAAGGCCCTGTTGGCTAGACCAAATGGAAGATGGGTTTGGGGATGGCATAAGGTGTGCTGTTTCTAGTCCAGAGTGTAATTAGATCTCAACTCTGGCCTCTATGACTTCTGGCTAAAGAGGTAGATGAGGACAGATGAAAAGACTCCAGTGGTATCCTGAAACCACTCTCCTGCTCCTCCTAACCCATTTCCTCCCAGTGATAACAGCTGTGATACCATGGTGAGTCAATAAATTGTAAGCCTGTCCACTTCTTAAACCTTCATTTGTTCCCTGATCTGAGTGCCCAGGAATCCTTTGCCTTTCTTTCCTCCAAATCCTGGTCCCTACCTATCTGTAGGGAGCCTCATTTCCCAGCAGGGGGTGCTCTGAGCTTAGAAATCCACACTCTCATTCGTACCTTCTATTCACTCTGAATATCATAGAGTCCTATCATTTCCCTCTTCACTAGCGGAGGGAGGGTGGAGCACGCATTCTATATTGATTCAAGCTCTGGGCTTTTTGTTTCCTTCAGGCATTTGGCATGAGGTGGTGACCTCTAGTACCCAAAGAGGCCTCTAGAGTGGAAGGAAGAAGGCCAAAGACTGCCATTCCCTATCCCTTCAAGGAAATAATTCCTCACCTGCCATTTTCCTTCCACCCAAAACTCTCACATGAATTACTGGGAAGCAATATTTAGGGCTGACTGATCCCACAGTGACCTAAGGTGAATCTTGACCTGGGTCTTGGGGTAAGTAAAAGTTAGCTTCTCTGGGAGGCAGGGCCAACACCAGCTCCTGTTACAGGTCCTACTGGTTGGTGCCAGGCTCAATGAAGCCAAATGCTTTAAGTGCATTATCTATTTTGATCTTCATAACCCAGCCCTGTGAGGCACACATGTTATACCCATTCTTGGAAGAAAAAAAGAAGTTTAGAGGCATTCAGAAAGTTGCCCATGGCTCCACTAGGACATGAAAGAGGATTCAAGCTGAGCTGTGTGACTAAACTACCGTATTGACCTTCCTCTCACCTGTGAATTACCAGCCAAATCTGGTCGTTTTTCGATCCCTTTGACACCCACTTCCAGGACCAGTTTGTTTACAGACCAGCAAAGTGACAAGTACACAAATGTACACCAACCTTTTACTAAGGCCTCTAAAGATCTTCCAAATTTGACTTTCATCGCCTATATATGAGCAAAGAATCCCCTATTCTTTACTAAATATGGCATAACACTTAAGTTACCCATTCTAATTCCATCTCATTCTGCTAATCAGACCACTGCCCACTAGAACCATTGAGTCAACTCTGAAAGCTTCTTTCTGTGGTTCAGCTTTGGCCTTTGGGAATCCCCTTGAGAAGAGGCCTTGCATTTTTATCAAAGCATAAAACCATTTGGGCAGTGAGGGGCAGCAATCTGGGAAAAACAAAATTGACAAGAACATTTTATAATATAATTACCTGTTCTCTGAAATAATCCTGAACCACATCAGAGAGAAAACTGGAAGGGCACTAGTGGCCAGTTACAAAAGTCCTCTTCTGATATTTTCCTCCTTTGTTCTACACGTTTCTCAAAATACAGCAAAAGTTAGGGGTAGAGTAGTTAACAGGCTCTCTAGGAACCAATCCTAGCCAGGTATACTCTCCAAACAGTCTCTATGTACTTAGAATTTTCCTCAGAAATAAGCATTTGGGAAAGAAGGGCAGGCAAAGTGAATAGGAGTGAGATTGATTAGAATATATTATAAACAGTTGTGGAACTGAAACAATGAAATTTCCCCTTTATAAATAATGTAAGCTGATTTTTTTTTAATCAGCATTTGGGCAGAGGCAGGAGTTTCTCATTGTGTCACTTTTCTTCTCTCTTTGATGGGCCTCCTGTTTCCTAGTACTTAGACTTCAAGGACCTTCTGTGAGAACTTGCATTGGTGTCCTTGGTCTTCCCTCCCCAGTCTCCCTGCTTTCACCTGGCCTCATCTGTCTCAGAGTCGCTACCCTGCCTATTATTAAGACCAGAAAGAGGCCAGGAGTAGTAATTAGTGCCTGTAATGCCCACTATTCTGAAAGTGGATATCAGAAGGATTGAGGCTCCAGGTCAGACTGTGTACAAAGTATGGTGGTGTGTGCCTGTCAGCTATGCAGAAGTAGGAGGATCCCATCCAGGCCTGACAAGGCAAATTTGGAGAGCTAGTCCCAAAAATAATTAAAGCAAAAAGCGTTGAAGGTATGGTTACTTAGCAAGTAACTCCAGGCCCTGAGTTCAATCCTCAATACCACCACCAATTTTTTAAAAAAGAAAAAAAAGTCTAGAAAGATTATAACTCTCCTTGCCCATCTTCTGAGAGGAAAAAAAAAAAAAGAAAAAAGAAAAAGCGTGGGTCCTGGAGCCCTGGCCAGGTGGGGCTCAAATTGCGCCTTTCACGAATTGGATATCGATATCAGCTGTTTAAGGCCAGCCTCATCTCAATCCCTGTGGGGTAATGCGTCACACCCTGTCCCAGCTTTGCCTTAACCAGAGGCCTGTACGTCTGAACAAAGCCCCTTTTCCTCATAGTTAAGTCGATCAGCCTCAGGCTCCGCCCTCAGAGCCTGTCAATTATTTATTGGGTCACGCCCCCTTCAGTACCCTGTCCTATCCAGAAACGGTCCCGCCCTCTTGGTTCCTGTCACTCAAAGCTAGCTCGGCTCCACCTCCTCGTTTCCGGAACAACTTTCGTACCAACTGGGAGCAAGCTCAGCGCACTTTTCCTTATCCTAGACTGGAACCTGCGATCTGGACCCCGTTTACTCTCGACCTCGGTCCTGGGCCGCTAAATTTCCCCCAAGCCTCATTCCTTTCCAGTCTGGAAATCCAGCTGCCTGGCACTTCCCGCCCGGAAACGCGCAGGTTTTCGAGGAATCAAGCCTCCTCCCTGTCTGTCCGTCCTCCCGCTGGTTCCTGTCGCCGTTCTCGCTCCGCCCTAGCACCCAGCGGCTCAGAAGATATTTTCTGAGCCATTGTATTGTTAATGTGGCTCTGTGCCCTGCACTGGGTAGAAACGGACAATCAGGTGGACAGAGTAACCAGCTTCCCACCTGCTGGGACGCGGCGGGTGCCTGACAGGTAGTAAGGCCCCCTCGCCCTAACCTCTTCACTATTGCTAGAGGTTGTGGGGGGATCTTGGTCCATCCGGGTCAGTACCAAGCAGGGAGCTTCCTAGGATGCTCCCTTCACACTTTTTTTCTCTCCTCAGTTCCGGTCCTAGCCCAGGTTCACTGAGCCCCAGCTTTCGGCTAGGTCTTCCTCTGGCTTCCTTTTTCCAACCTTGTCAGGCCAGCAAGTATTGTAATTTAATAACACTAGGAAACTGTGGAAGAACCTTGCATAGCTTGGGCTAAACACAACCCCATCCCACCACACCAAGAAGCTCCTGTAGGGTTATGGATTTGAGAGTTTGCTATGTTGGTCTATAAACTAGGTATCTCTGTTAACTTCTTGCTGACTGAAGACCTTCCTTCTGTTACCAAAAGGGCTCCAAGGACAATTTTTATTTCTCAGAACATTGCTGGTTTGTTTTGTGCTGAGGATCAAACCCTTGACCCTGCATATGTTAAGCATGCATTTGTACCACTGAGCTATACTCCCTTCTCAGCTCTTACACCCTTTTTTTAAAGGGGGGGGGGTCCGGTCATGGGGCCTGAACTCTGGGCCTGGGCACTGCCCCTCAGCTCTTCAGCTCAAGGCTAGCACGCTACCATTTGAGCCATAGCACCACTTCTGGCTTTTTTTCTTTTTGCTTATGTGGTGCTGAGGAATCGTACCCAGGGCCTCATGCATGCAAGGCAAGCGCTCTACCACTGAGCCACCTTCCCAGCCCCTAATTTGTTGTTTTTTTTTTATCGGTCCTGGGGCCTGAACTCTGGGCCTGGGCGCTGTCCCTCAGCTCTTCAGCTCAAGGCTAGCACTCTACCACTTGAGCCACAGCACCACTTCCAGCTTTTTTTCTTTTTGCTTATGTGGTGCTGAGGAATCAAACCCAGGGTCTCATGCAAGCAAGGCAAGCGCTCTACCACTGAGCCACCTTCCCAGCCCGTCTTACATCCTTTTTATTGTGCTAAAAAACACTTTAATGCAAAACTAACCATCTTAGCTAGGTGCCATTGGTCTGTATCTAGAATTGAGTCTGAGATCTCAGGATCATAATTCAAATCCAGCTCAGGCAGAAAAGTCCATAAGGTTCTTTTTTGTTGTTGTTGTTGGTCATGGGCCTCAAACTCTGGGCCTGAGCCCTGTCCCTCAGCTCTTCAGCTCAAGGCGAGTGCTCTACCACTTGAGCTAGAGCACCACTTCCAGTTTTCTGATGGTTTATTGGAGATAAGAGTTTTCACAGACTTTCCTGCCCAGGTTGGCTTTGAACCGTGATCCTCAGATCTCAGCCTCCTGAGTAGCTAGAATTACAGGCGTGAGCCACTGGCGCCCAGCTTCCATAAGATTCTTGTCTTGAATTAACCACCAGAAGAGGAGCTGTGACTCAAGTGGTAGAGTGCCATCCTTGAGCAAAACAAAAACAAAAACAAAAACCTGAAGACAGCATTCAGGCCCTGAGGTAAGCCCTAGTAATTGCACACACAGACACAGACACACATAATACACACAAAAGTTAATCATCTTAACTATTTTGAATGTACAGTTCTGTAGTGTTACATATATTTTCACATTGTTATGACATATCCCAGAACTTTTTCTTGGAAACCTGAAACTATGCCCATTAAACAGCTCATATCTTCACTGTGTGTGTGTGTGTGTGTGTGTGTGTGTCTGTGTGTCTGTGTGTCTGTGTGTCTGTGTGTGTCTGTGTGCCATTCCTGGGGCTTGAATTTAGGGCCTGGACACTATCTCTGAGCCTTTTTGCTCAAGGCTAGCACTCTAATACTTGAGCCACAGATCTACATCTGGCTTTTTGGTGGTGAATTGGCAATAGAGTTTCACAGACTTAACAGCCTGAGCTGACTTTGAACTGTGGTTCTCAGATCTCAGCCTCCTGAGTAGCTAGGACTACTGGTATGAGCCACCATACCCAGCTTATATCTTCACTCTTAAACGCTCTCTCTCCCCCACCCCCAGCACCTATCACAGTGCTTGATCTGCAGTAGGTACTCAAAACTTGCTGAATAAGGAATCTGAATACAAAAGTATCTAAGCCACACTTATATGTTGATATTAGAGAAGCTTACAAATTTAGTACTTCTCAGTCTGTTTTACATCTCATCAAACCTCAAAAAGTAACACATATATGAGAGAATCAAGACTCACAGCTCTGGTGATTTTCAGTGTGGATTATAGGGATCCTGGCCTTCCCAGGGAGGCTTATCAGAATCTGAAGGAGTAATGTGGCTTAGATAATGTAATGCTTGTGCCTGGATATGACAGACAAGAGGAGGATGAACTTAGCTTTTTTTTTTTTTTCTTCTTTGTACCAGTCCTTGGACTTGAACTTAGGGCCTGGGCATGTTTTCTTAGCCTTTTAATCCAGGTTAGTGCTCTACCACTTAGCTACAGCTTCAGTTCCAGCTTTTTGTGGTTAGAGATCAGAGCCTAATGGAATTTCCTGCCTAGGCTGGCTTTGAACTGGAATTCTCAGATCTCAGCCTCCTGGGTAGCTACACTTACAGGTGTGAGCCACTGGTATTGGAATCTCTTATGTGGCATTGGGGATAAACCCAAGAGCATGTAGTGAAAACTGTATGCTAATCAAGTGCTCTACCACTGAGGTACATTCCTGGCCACTCTTAACTACTTCTGGGAAGTTTTAACCTAATTTCAGCAATCCAGAGTTGTGCACAATGTGATCAAAAGGTATTATGGAGTTTATGGGGACTGGGAATGGTGATTGAGGATGGTGATGGAAGTCTGGATGTCAGATCTTCACTGATCAAGCTAGGTGAGATGATCAGAAACAAAGGAGAGAAAAAAGGCTAAGGGACCTTTCTGTGCTCTGGGTTAGGTTGAGTCTCCTTGGCAAATTCCATTCCTTCATGTTCTGCCCCCTGGAGGCCAAACAAGGTCTGTTGGACCAGACAGGCCTGCTATCTCTGTCACTGGAAATCTGTGGGCCTTTGGGAGCCCCCATCCTGAAGAAGGGAACAGGTGGATGCATGGGGGTCTCATGAAGGTCCATAGTCGTCCTTCCTGCCACCATCCTTAGGTGAGTATCAGGCGCCATTCTGGCCCAAAGGCCACAGAGCCGGTGGGTCCCTAGCTCCCTGGCTCATACATTAAAGATGCAGAGGTGCCAAGACTGCTGTGCCACAAACATGAAGACAAATTTTTAATCCCGAGCAAGAAGATGCCTGGAGATGGTGGGGGGGGGGAGAAAAATGAATTAGGTTTTTATTATGTGTTTTATTATGCTGTAATTGAACAGGATTAGGTGAGAATACAATATCTTTCTGATGCAGCTGGAGGTGAGAGAAGAGAAGCTGACAGCAAGCAGGATAGTGGGGGAGCCAGGACTGCAGGACGCCGGGATCCCCAGAGAGGGCTGAATGCCAGTGGCTAGGTGGGCCCAGCCCCCACTTCCCATCCCTCTTGACAGTTTGGGTTAGGATGGGGGAGGGGATTGTGATTGTTCAGGGAATGGAGTTAGCTACAGGTCTGGCAAATTCTAAAGGAGGCCAGGCTCAGGAATTGGAGGACTACAGGGCTTAGAAAGATGCTGTAGGGAGAGACTGAGTCCCAGAGAAGGAAAGGGTGCAGTTATGAAAAGACCGGACCCCTCAGGGATCACTGGGATCCGAAGGTCCAGGAATTCACATTTGCTCCTAACATCTCTTTTGGGACACTTAGGGCTTAGGCCTTGTAGGTGATTTTTCTCATATGCTTACCCACATTCAGGCATCTTCTTCCTGGTGATTAAAACTTTGTCCCAGGCCTGGCACCTCCGCACTTTGAATTGTATGAATCAGGGAGCTAAGGAACAGCAGGTTCTGTGGACGTTAAGGAGTACTCATGCTGTGCTCAGGGGTCATTTATTGCATGGGTACTCAATCCTTAGATCCATCTTCTTCAAATCCCACCTAACTCCTGTCCGCCTCTGAAGAATCCCTATCTATGCAGTTCTGAGCCAGCATTCCCCACCCCAGTCCCAGCACTGTACTCGCAAAAGGCCTCCCCAGGTAAAAGGCTCCTAGCTGTATCTCTGTGCTAGTCTGTAGGCGAGGGAGGTGAGCAAACCCTCCTCTCCCCTGGAACCATCCTGGTCTCCCAGCGCCCCAGTCCGGGCAGCTTCATTAAGGGAGGCTGCCAGCAGTCTCACCTGCTGTAGCGCCCTTGTGCTCCAGCAGGGCCCAGCTCCTGGCGGTGATGGAGAGGCCCATTAGCTGCTTTTACCTTTAGGGCGGACTGGGCCCATCCCTCCACCTCCCAATTAGGATGTGAGAAACCGTCAACCAAGATTAATAGTTGCCAGGCTCCAGGGCAGGGAGATGAGCCCAGATTCGAAGCTCAGGCCAACACAGGCAGGCCCACCACCTGCAGCTACTATGTCTCTTTCCCCTCCCCTCACTTGGTACTTCTGAGACTCTCAGGTGAGTCCAGCAATGGGATTTTGGGTGGCAGTGTTCCAGGTTATATCTTGGGTGTGCTCCAGGGCAAGAATGTCCTCATGCTGGGGAAGAAGGTACATGCTCTCAACCAGATTCCTGCTTTTCTACGGACTTGGATTTAAGGACTTCCAATCTGAAATGAATTGACCATCACTTTTGACATTCATGGCCACCACCAAGTAAATTCCTCTTTGTTCATTGTGTCCTGGCTGATTTTTATTTGGGTTTGTTTTTTAGTCAGGGTATGACTCTGTAGTCCAGTCTTGTCTTGAACTCAAGATCCTCTTACCTCTTGAGTGCTAGGATTAGAGGCACAAACCACCATGCCAGCCAACCTGGCCTGCTTTTCAGTATATGTACCATTTATGTTTATTTGTGAAATTTTACATACATACACACACACATATATATATAATTGGGGGGGTCCAAGATTGGGTCTCTTATTCAGTATCTAACACTTGCTCATTGGCTGATGCTCTACCATCTCAGCCAATGCCTTCAACCCCTGGGTTGTAGTGTACTTGTGTGTTAAATGGATCAGTGTTCAACAGGCTTGTTCCCTTGTGTGTCTATTCGAACATCTGCTTTTTTTGGGGGGGGGTCTGGTCATGGGGCCTGAACTCTGGACCTGGGCGCTGTCCCTCAGCTCTTCAGCTCAAGGCTAGCGCTCTAGCGCTTGAGCCACAGCACCACTTCTGGCTTTTTTCTTTTTACTTATGTGGTGCTGAGGAATTGAACCCAGGGCCTCAGGCATGCAAGGCAAGCGCTCTACCACTGAGCCACCTTCCTAGCCCTCGAACATCTGCTTTCTGTGAAGTCTCCTACTCCAGACTCATAGCACCTACATGCTTTCTTCTAACTCAGATTGTAACCCTAACATTTCCTTCTCTGTTTTTTTTTTTTTTTTTTTTTTTTTGTCGGTTGTGGGACTTGAACTCATGGCCTAGGCACTGTCCCTGAGCTTAATTGCCAAAGGCTAGTGCTCTACCATAGCTCTACAGTGCCACTTCTGGTGTTCTGGGGTTAACTGGAGATAAGAATCTCATGTACTTACTGCCCAGGCTGGCTTTGAACCATAGTCCTCAGAATACAGCCTACTGAGTAGCTGGAATTACAGGCATGAGTCACCAGTGCCTGGCTGCCTTCTCAGTGTAATGCCTTTTTCTCCTCCAGGACATAAGCTCTTGGGCTGACTAGCCTCTGACTTGGCCTTTCCTCTCCATGGTAGAATGCTTTGGCAAAGACTCATACAGCTGCATCCCCAATGCCTACCAGCAGGAAGCTAGGCATTGCACATAGGATGGGGTCTGAGGGCTCAGGAGCCTAAAGGCTCTTTGAATTTTAGTCTTCCAAGGACTCAGAGCTACTGGCTAGTAATTCACACCTGTAATCCTGTCTAATCAGGAGTCTGAGAGCTGAGGATCACAGCCTGCCCGAGCAGGAAAGTGGGCAAATCCTTTATCTCCAATTAATCAGCAAAAAGCCAGAGGTGTAGCTGTGGTTCAAGCAGTAGAGCAGCAACGTGAGGGACAGTGTTCAGGTCCTGAATTTAAGCCCTAGCACATGTGTACACACGCACCACACATACACACACACACACACACAAAGCAAAATGACTTGCCTGGGGTCACACAGTCAGAAGCAAAGCTAGGATGAAAATAACTTTCCTGTCTAATACACTGGGTGGTTTTTTGTTTGTTTTTGCTAGTCCTGGGACTTGAACTCAGGGCCAGGACTAGTGCTCTACCACTTGAGCCACAGCACTACTTGCAGCTTTTTCAAAGTAGTTTATTGGGAAAGAGTCTCACAGACTTTCCTGCCCAGGCTGGTTTTGAACAGCGATCTTCAGATCTCAGCCTCCTGAGTAGCTAGGACTACAGATGTGAGCCACCAGCACCTGGTTTAGAACTAAATCTTAATTCCTTCTCTCCTTTGGAGGCTTAGAGGTACCCTAGATTCTGTTAAAAGAATATTCTTCCCATTAAGTATTAACTCTGGTCTTTAATCCCAGCTCAGACAGAAGGCTCACATGAAGGCTGTGGATGTGTTGTCTGGCACACACACAAAGCCTTGGGTTCAGTCCTCAGCACCACAAGAAAATTAAGCACAAATGAAAACAAAAGAATCAGTGGAGCTCAGGAGTTAAGGGTCCAGCCTGTACAACAAAAGCGAACCGGGTCTCCTTAAAATAATAACAAACCTCAGCGCTAAATTTCTCTTTCTTGGACATCAGTCTGGGGCATGTGAACTGTCTCTGGTCTCCCAACAAACACCCCAGTAGCATCAGGGGAAAATACTGATCTGGAATTAGAAACAAGAATGGAAGAGAACAGAAGAGAAAGTTCTCAGAGTGGAGGGCTGACCTGTTCTCCACCAGATCACACCCCTGCCACTCCGTTCAGGGGAGGGAGGGGGTGTGTTTAGGGATGGAGGTGGGGGCAAGATCGATGCATCACTGGATTTGAAGACCGCAGGCTTTCACCTTGCCGATAATGGGGTGAGCGGTGGTAAACTCTCTCCGACAGAGCGGGCTCCCCCGGCCTTAATGAGATAATCAATACTTGTTCTCGGCTTAATTTCCATCTAATTGCTCTTTAACGACGCCGGATAATGGGCCGCCTCCTGTGAGGAGGGAGCTGGCTGGGAATCCGACCCGTCTCGGACTCCCGCCTTTCCTCCCCCGGGCCAGCGGGGTGCCCCGGCGCAGGTAGGAAGGGGGCTCGCTCGCGGCCGGCCGGGCAGGTGGTGCCGGATTCCCACCCACGTGCTGCGGAGCTCTCGGCCCCCACCCGGGGCACACCCGGCCTTGGATGCGGGATTCCGGCCACGGCTCTCTATGTTGGCCTTGAAACTACCTACAGTGATGGGCGCCGGCACCGCAGCCCTCTGAACAAACTCTTTTACATTTCCCCTTCCCACCAGCGCAGGGGCCTGGTCCCGGGGGCCTTATGCTGTGTTCAGTACCCAGAGAAGTCAGTCTATGGGATGGCTGGGCCCTCTCCCGCAATGGTACCACAGCACCCAGCAAAGGAGGCCAGGGGAGTAAGAATAAGGAAGGCTGGTCCCTATAGTCCCCAGACTCCTCTTGACCTCACCTCAACTTAGAAAGCCACTTCCCATCTACCTGTCTCAGCACCAAAAGCTACTGGAGGTTCCCTCCAAGGCCAGGCAAACCTCCTGGCTTCCAGGGAACTGACCTACCTATCCCAGTTCATCTCCCCTCTCCCTCCTCCCCCATTTTTGTTTGGGAATGGAACCCAGGGCCTAGACTAAGTGTTCTACCACTGAGCTACCTCCCCAGCCCCTCCTGTCTTCTCTTGTTGTCAACCCTTAAGTTTTTTAGCCTCAGGAGACCAGATTCTGTGACCTCCTCACATCCTAACTTTCTGCCATTTGGGCACACACTCCCCTGTGCCTCAAATGCTTGAACATGAAGTCTTTAAATTGTTAAAATATTTACTGAGGTTTGGTTCCAGCTTAGGCTGCAAATCAGATTAATAAAAATACAGTACTAGTAGCTGGTCACCAGTGGTTCATGCCTGAAATCCTACCTGCTCAGAAGGCTGAGATCTAGAGGATTGAGATTTGAAGTCAACCCCAGGCAGAAAAGTCTATGAGACTTTATCTCCAAACGAGTCAGCAAAAACCCAGGCTGACGGTATGGCTCAAATGGAAGAGCACCAGCCATGAGAAAGTAAGCCAAGCAAGCATGAGGCTTCAGAGTTCAAGTCCTGGTACTGGCACAGGCACAAAGACAAAAGATAGTATACTAGTGTCAGAACAGTATGAGCCTGGGCAGTACCAGGTTCAAGTCTCTATAGCTTACTGACCAGTATGACTCTGGGCAAACTTACCTAAGGATCTGAACCTCAGTTTTCTCATATAAAAAAAATAAAGTAAGCTGGGTGCTGGTGGTTCACACCTGTAGTCCTAGATACTCAGGAGGCTGCTACCTAAGGATTATGGTTGAAAGCCAGTCCGGGCAGGAAAGTCCCTGAGACTCTTGTCTCCAATTATCTACCACAAACCCAGAGGTGGAACTGTGGCTCAAAGTGGTAGAGTGCTAGCCTTGAGCAAAAGAGCTCAGACACAACACCCCGACCCTGAGTTCAAGCCCCACAACTGACCAAAAAAGAAAAAAAAAGTAAATCTGAAACAAACTAAAGCATGAGACTTGCTTGCCACAGGCCTGGCACAATGTAACCATTTGTTAAATGACAGCTATTCTTACTATGACATGTGAGAGCTGAAGGAACCATCTGGTTTGAGGAACATAAACTAAGGCTAAACTCTAATTGGGAGACTTAAAAAATTATTGTAAAGGTGATGTACAGAGGGTTATAGTTACATAAGTTAGGTAATAAGTATATTTCTTTTTGAACAGTGAAACCCCCTCCCTCATTTTCTAGTGTTCCCCCTCCTGACTCCCTTAAGGGGGAATCTTCAATGAGGGAAGCAGGTTCAGTAGAGACTGTTGGTGGGCTGGAGAGGACCAGTACTCACCTTAAGTTGTTGTTGGATGGAACTGATTTATTATATTTTATTAGCAGGTATTAGTTGTACAAGGGAGGTGTCATTTGTGACATTTCCACACATGTAAATAATGTATCTCAATAAATCTCACCCATCTATCACTTTTTCATCCCCCTCCTCCTTATTTATTCATTGGTGTGTATGCCAGTCCTGACGTGGTTTGAACTCAGAACCTGGGCACTGTCCCTGAGCTTCTTTTGCTGAAGGCTACCAGTTGAACCACACAGCTCCAGTTCCAGCTTTTTCTGAGTAGTTTTTTGGAGATAATGCCTGGGCTGACTTCAAACCTCAATCCTCAGATCTCAGCCTCCTGGGTAGCTAGGATTACAGATGTGAACCACTGGCATCTGGCTCTTATTTCTGTTTTCATACATGCAAATAAACTCCACAGATCACAGTTGTTCTCATTCACCCTCTTCATTAGCTGTCTATCCTCTTGCTGGTACCACCAAGAGAACCTGCTCTACTTTCTTCATTCTTTCTTTCTTTTTTTTTTTTTGGGGGGGGGGGTCGGGTCGGGAGGCCTGAACTCTAGGCCTGGGCGCTGTCCCTCAGCTCTTCAGCTCAAGGCTAGCTCTCTACCACTTGAGCCACAGCGCCACTTCCGGCTTTTTTCTTTTTGCTTATGTGGCGCTAAGGAATTGAACCCAGGGTCTCAGGCATGCAAGGCAAGCGCTCTTCCACTGAGCCACCTTCCCAGCCCATCATTCTTTCTTTCTTTTTTTTTTTTTTTTGGTTGGGTTGTGGGACCTGAACTCTGGGACTGGGCACTGTCCCTCAGCTCTTCAGCTCAAGGCTAGCGCTCTACCACTTGAGCCACAGCGCCACTTCTGGCTTTTTTCTTTTTGCTTATGTGGTGCTGGGGAATCGAACCCAGGGCCTCAGGCATGCAAGGCAAGCGCTCTTCCACTGAGCCACCTTCCCAGCCCTCATTCTTTCTTTTTTAAAGTGTACATTAATTGCACCAAGGAGTTACACTATGATATTTCAGACATGCATGTATTATATTTTGTTCAGGATAACCCTCTATTGCTTTTTTGTTGTTGTTGTTGTTCATGGGGCTTGGAGTCTGGGACTGGGCACTGTCCTTCAGCCCTTCAGCTCAAGGCCAGTGCTCTACCACTTGAGCCACAGCACCACTTTGTTTTCTGATTGGTTTATTGGAGATAAGAGTCTCACGGACTTTTCCTGCCCCGGCTGGCTTTGAACCGAGACCCTCAGATCTCAGCCTCTTGAGTAGCTAGGATTAAAGGTGTGAGCCACCAGCTTCCAGCTTCCTCTATTGCTTTTTTTTTGGGGGGGGGGTCCGGTCGTGGGGCCTGAACTCTGGGCCTGGGTGCTGTCCCTCAGCTCTTCAGCTCAAGGCTAGCACTCTACCACTTGAGCCACAGTGCCACTTCCGGCTTTTTTCTTTTTGCTTATGTGGTGCAGAGGAATCGAACCCAGGGCCTCAGACATGCAAGGCAAGTGCTTTACCACTGAGCCACCTTCCCAGCCCTCCTCTATTGCTTTTTATTTTCCCACTTCCCACAACTCTGTTGATCAGCAGTTTAAACGGAGAGTCTTCGTGTTGTCTTTATATTGTACTTGTAGCATATTTTATTTTGCACCATATTTTAAAATTACTTACCTCCAGCTCACACCTGTACTCCTAGCTATTCAGGACGCTGAGATCTGAGGATCATGGTTTGAAGCCAGTCTGGGTAGGAAAGTCCGTGAGACTCTTATCTTCAATAAACTACTCAAAAAAAGCCTGAGGTGGTACTATAATTCAAGTGGTAGAGTGCTGGCCTTGAGCAAAAGAAGCTTAGGGTCTGCACCCAGGCCCAGAGTTCAAGCCCCAGGACCAATAAAGAGTAAAAATAAAATAATTCACCTTCCATCTTTCTTTTTCCTTCTCTTCTTATCCTCCTACATAGCCCCATAGACTCCTGTTCTATATGTACGTGTATATCTATATACCTATACCATATATGTATGTATGTGTCTTAACCTGTCTATGAATATGCATGTTTTTTAGGTCTGGCTTCTATAGGAACTAATTCATTTTTGTGTGTTGTTTGTTAAAGCAATCTAACAGCATCAGCAGTTTAGATATTACCTCTGGTTTTTCCTTACTTCCCTAACTCAGTTCAGTACCTCCTCAAGACCTCTTTAAATGTATTTGCCTAACAGTTCTGACCACTGCATTCTAGATTGGTTTTTTTACACAAAACTTCTCAATGTTTCAAGGAAATTTAGTAAAAACTAAAAAACACTGTGCCAAGTACAATGTATCTGAGATTCATCTTGTTTATCAGAAGTAGTTTCAGATGGATGGTGGCTGCTGACACAGCTGAGCCTGGAAGCCCAGTTTAAGTGGAAACAACCCCTTCTCCTAGGCCCTTCCTAGACTGTGGGGCCTCTTTAGCTCCACCCACTGCAGATGCTGCCCCATTTACATAGTCCCTGGTGTCTGTGCCAGTGACAGCACTTGCAGCTCCAGAAATGCAAGATCTGGGTCACCAACAGTCTTGTTTCTTGCAATAATACATCCATATACTTTTTGAATTTTGTAAAGACAGCAATTCAAGTCCCAGGACTCAGGAGATCTCAGCACGCACTCTCTCTGTCTCTGTCTTTCTCTCGCTCTCTCTTCTACCTTCTTTGAGCCACAATTCCACTTCTGGCTTTTCCCTGGTTAAATGAAGATAAGTCTCGCAGACTTTACTGCCCTGGCTAATTCTAAACCATAATGCTCAGATCTCAATCTCTTAAGTAGCTAGAATTATAGGCAAGGGCCACCAGTGCTTGGCTATCACTTCCTAATTAAAAGCTCCATTTTCCTACTATATTTCTGAGGCCATCAATTCAGTTTGATTCAATATGTCTTCCTTTTGCATTCCCCTAGTCAGGGATAGAGTAAGTAGGTTTGCTGCCCATAGTTCTGCTTGCTACCTTCCTCCTCCTCCTCCTCCTCCTCCTCCTCCTCCTCCTCCTCCTCCTCCTCCTCCTCCTCTTCTTCTCCTCCTCCTCCTCCTCCTCCTCCTCCTCCTCCTCCTCCCTCCTTCTTCTTCCTCCTCTTTCCTCCTCCCTTCTTCTTCCTCCTCCTCCTTTTTTTTTTTTTTTTTTTGCCAGTCCTGGGGTTGGAACTGGGTTCTTTTGCTTAAGGCTAGCAGTCTACCACTTGAGCCACAGCACCACTTCTGGCATCTTCTGTTTATGTGGTGTTGAGGAATTGAACCCAGGGGCTTTGTGGATGCTAGGCAAGCACTCTACCTCTAAGCCACATTCCTAGTCTTACCTTTCTTCTTGTGTCTTACCCTTGGGAAGAAGACAGAAAAGGCATGAAGGAATCTGGGGTTCTGTGAGGTTGAGCATATTCTTATGAGCATGAGACTTACAAACTTCTAAACATACTCAGCATTCTACTAATTATAGTCTGATATTCTGCCAGATCCCAAGATTCTTCCTGTGGTTTGGTTGCCTAAAAGCTAAGTAATTCATGGATGACTAATCAGTTCTCTTTATTCACTTCTTTGAGCCTTTGAGGAAAGCATCTACTGTTTCCTGCTTGAAGTTCTGAGCATATATTTACCAGGTAGTTATTTATTTTTAGTGAACTGGTCAGCTCAAGGGAGACTTGAATGGCAGCTTCTTTTCCAACTCTCCACAGAAGGGCCAACATTGGATGATATTCATTATATATTTTTTGTTGGTTTGGGGATTGGACTCATTTCTTCTTTAGTCAAGCATCTGCAGCAAAGGGGGAATCAGAGGCAGGACCATTTATGCTTCAACAAACTTTAACTTCATCTTGTTCATTTGAATTTAGCTTCCTTCATATAGGTGTTAAGACCTAGATCCTCTTTTTGCATTACTTACATCAACTAAACCAGAAAGTTATTTTCAACTTGTATCCAAAGTGAGTCAACATTTTTAAAGTGAATATGCAAAATCTTTTGCTATTTCTTTAATATTGTCGATGCACATAATTGTTATTGAATGTGTTTGGAGTATTAATTGATAAAGTACCAGATGATAAAGACCTAGGAACATATGTAGACTTTCAAATTACTATATGTAAGTAACTCCCTTGTAAAATACTATCACATTACTCTTAAAATGGATCCTTTGGGGATAACAAGTTCGACAAGAAATGTACTCACTACCTTACTTATGTAACTGTAACCTCTCTATACATCACCTTGACAATAAAATTAAAATTGAAAAAAAAAAAAGTGGATCCCTTGTACAGTCAACAGCTTTGGTGACGGGCAAATCCACCAGAGGGCGCTCGTTCCCTGTCGATCTAGTCTAATCTCCACCATCAACGACCGCGAAAGGCCAGGTTAAACTTGAGCACATTTAAAAACACAAATATTTGTCAGGAATCTGCTGCGCGGCCAGTACATTCACCAAGCACAGTGGTGCGTTAGGACATGGTTTTAGCCTAGCAAAGACTGAACGTAAGCAGGGGTTGCAATGTTATAAGCGTTCTAGATCTAGGTGGCTGGTTATTTTATACCGGCTCAGAGTCTCAGAAAGCGCGTAGCAATCCACGAAGAGACCACTGCTGCTACGGCTCCCGTATCCTGGACGACGATCTCACTTCCAAAGATGTTTCGTCGGAGCCCGGGACCTCCCTGCGGCTGGTTGCATCGGTGGGCTCCGCCAGACCCCGTTTCCTGCCTTTTTCTAAAGGGTTTCCTGCAGTTCTGGGGACTTTGCCCTTTCCCTCGCCCCCCGCCCCCCGCATCTACATTCCCGTCACGGCCGGGGCAAGGACGTGAGGCCGACTTCCACATTCGGTGACAGCTGGCTCCGCCCGTTCCTTTCCGGTTTAAAACCCCGCGGGCTTTTCCTGTTCCGAAGGCCTACGGTTCTCCGGATTCTCGCGACAGTTGCGAATCCTCGCGCGAAGTTCCCTCGGTCCCAGTCTGAAAGCAGGATAGCCGTGTCCTGCCCGCGCCCACCTCGTCAGGACCCTTCAGGCCGAGTGGCATCTGTGTTACGAGGACCTGGGCTTGGCAGGCCTCAGATGAGTTTTTAGAGGGCAGCGTCCCGGGCAGTCTCACTCACAGAGCCTGCGCCCCGTTACCAGACGCGCATGCGCAATCTGCGTCTCCGCGCCCACCCCCACCCCAGTCCCCGTCCCGGGAGGAGCTAGACTAAATACCGCCACTGCAAACCGCGGTTCCACTCCTACATATGTGATTGCGGAGCCGCTTCTATAAACTGCTTGGGACAGGATGGGGCGGGGCCTGGCCGGGACGAGTTGGGCTGGCGGGCTTCCAGGGTTGCTCCTCTCCCGCCCCCCAAACCCAAAGTGCCACGGTGGCGCTGGTGGCCGCTTTGAGACCGAATGCCTCTGGTCCTACCAGCCCAGACACCGTGGCCTCTAATCAGGACCGGGAGCGACGCTCGTCGGGGAAGCGCCCCGCCCACCCCTCCCTGCGGTGGCTGGTTCGGTTCCGACCTCTAAACACTGGGTTCCTCCGCGAGTTGAAGCACCTGCAGGCTGTGGGGAGGGAGGAGGCCAGATGTGGATAAGCAGATGGATGTAAATGCCGAGACTGGTCCGCGCCTGGGTGGAGAAACTGCGCGGGCCAGGCTGCCACGGGCCCTGGGAAGCCAGCCCTGGGGTGCGGGGAGCCGGTGTTCGTGGACCCGACCCTCCCGAAGCTCCGGGACGCACGTGTAAAAGGACACCACAGCTCCTTCTTCCTCCCTGTAACGCAGAAGCTATAGCCTTCCTCCGGAGCTGGGAAGCCGGATGGCACAGACAACCCTTTGGGCTTCCCAGACATCTTTCCACCCCCAATCTGGGTCTCCAGTCCCCGCACCCCTCTTTCCCTGCGTCGGTGTCCGGTGACTCTCCTGCATTCTCACTGTGACTGCGGGGCAGGCTAGATGGAACTGGCCCGAGATGGTCCCCAGGGGGGCTGCAGAAAATGGGCCGCCTCTGAACCGAGGGAAGGCGGGCAGGCGACGTCGAGGGGCGGAGAGAGGGCGGAGGAGCTGCTCCGAATCCTAGGCGGAGATCCTCCCGCAGGAGCAGTGGTGGCCAGCGGGTCCAGCTGACTGTGCGTGAGCCTCTGCTTGCTTTGGAGTTGCAACACAGCTGCGTCGTGGGGCCCAGTGCGGGACACCAGGTGAGTCCCAGGACCCCAAGCCGTAAACAAGCAGCATCTCTGCCCGGGGCTCACCTATCCCTTTCAACAGCTTCTCCTAAAGCCATTGGTGTCCATTCATCTCTGGGGCGATGGAGCATCGGCGTTGGGTGGTTTCTGACGGTGTGTTTATCGTCCAGTAACAACAGCTCAGTCACTTGTCCAACCACACAGCTGGGACCCGTAGGGGATCGCAGGGCCTCTGCAGAGGGGAGGGGACAACTTGATTCTCAGGTAGCAGGGGTTGGCACTGTGCCAGGGCTCAAGCTCTCGTTGTCGGCGTCGGCGTCGACTTTCTGACCTCTTGGTCTGGCTTTTCTCCCTGGCAGGGTGCCACCAACGCGCCGATGTCCCGAGTGCACCCAGGGCTCCCAGCTAACCATGCTACAGCTGCTTGGGCGCTGCCCCTGCTACTGCTACTGCTACTGCCCCCAACCAGCGGCAGGCCGTCGGCAGGCCCCGGTTACCTGCGGCGGGGCTGGTTGAGGCTGCTAACCGAGGGCGAGGACTGCGGTCCCTGCCGGCCAGAATTGTGCGCGGCACCCCGCGGTTGCCTGGCGGGTCAGGTGCGCGACGCGTGCGACTGCTGTTGGGAATGCGCCAACCTGGAGGGCCAGCTCTGCGACTTGGATCCCAGCACGCGTTTCTACGGGCGCTGCGGCGAGCAGCTCGAGTGCCGGATGGATGCAGGCGACGACCTGCACCGTGGAGAGGTGCCCGAGCCGTGGTGCGCCTGTCGCTCGCAGAGTCCGCTCTGCGGTTCCGACGGCCGGACCTACGCTCAGATCTGCCGCCTGCAGGAGGCGGCCCGCGCGAGGCCCGACGCCAACCTCACGGTGGCACACCCAGGCCCCTGCGAATCGGGTACGCAGCACCCGGGGCCTTTATGCCCTTGCCGTCCCCCCCCTTCCACCCCCAAGTTTTGGCGTTCTGGAGGCACGGCTCTCCATCCCCAGGGAGCATTGATGCTCTCACCCCTGATCCTCAAAGGCTCCAGCTAAAGATGCAGGTCCCGGACTAGCAGACACCCACCCATCTCTGAAAGGCACACAGCCAATAACTGGCTCAGACGGAAAGAACCCTCAGACTTTGCCTAGATCACGGGAGCCTGGGCAGCGTGCTGGTTCCCGGGCGATACATCTGTGAGCCCATTCTGTATGCTTCTCCTTTCCCCTACCTGTAGGGACTTAATGAAGGGGGGAGAGCGCTACTCTCTTCTCTCCTGATCCCGGGGGTTTGGGGGTCATTCAAGTCTGAAGTTTTCTTTGGCTGCTTTCTTTCATTTCCTGAGTTTCTACCCTGGATGTGGCTTGGCTGGGGCTGTGGTGAAAACATATGCTCCAGCAGGAGTTCCCAGCGATTTCTCCCAGGCCTCCCGGCTGGCCATTTAATGTCTGGTTTCACGTTCCCCAGCTCAGGCTTCGCATCTCTCCCCTCCTCCCCGGGGACGGGAGTGGGGGAGGGGCAGCTCTCCCAGCCTTTGGGAACTGTCGCGGGCTTAGAAAAGGGGGAAGTGGGGAGGGAGGTGTTGGTTACCCGCCCAGCAGGAAAGGGACTGGAGGGTGGAATGAGGACACCGGAGCAGTCGGGGACAGAGTGACACTGCCAAGTTTAAGGTGTGGGTCTCTGTACAGTTTGCACAAACGCTCTGTTTTTACACATTGCTTTGCATCTCTACAGCAGCATTTTTGCCTTTGTGTATTCCTGCATCAACACTTATATGTATCTTTGTGTACACATCCTGTTTTATTTACAGACATGTACTGACCTCTGCATATTTTATCTTCTGCCACAAGTATACCCACAACAATTCCCGTTGGGTGTCCTTGTTGGGCTGGATGCACCACCCCATTCTCACCTTCATCCCCCAGAGCCCAAGATAGTGTCGCAGCCCCGGGACATTTGGAATGTGACCGGGCAGGATGTGATCTTTGGCTGTGAGGTGTTTGCCTATCCAATGGCCTCCATCGAGTGGAAGAAGGATGGCTGGGACGTCCAGCTGCCAGGGGATGATCCCCACATCTCTGTGCAGGTAGGGACAGGGAACACAGGCTCTCCCTGATAGTGTAGGGCTCCCCAAAATGACCTTGCTGACTCGACTTGTGGTTCTAGTTTAGAGGTGGACCTCAGCGGTTTGAGGTGACTGGTTGGCTTCAGATCCAAGCGGTTCGTTCCAGTGATGAGGGCACCTACCGCTGTATTGCCCGGAATGCCCTGGGCTGGGTTGAAGCCCCTGCTTCCCTGATAGTATTCACACCAGGTACAGGGGACATCTGGGGGTTGGGAGGATGTGTAGGATTAGAGCCTTTGAATGTGTGTAAGAAACAATCCTTCTGGGAATGGGAATGTGGCCCCTACACACAAGCACAGCCTCCCCCCAGAGTGAGATATGTGGCCATCCACAATCTCTTCTTTGCCTCCTGTGTTTTCAGACCAACTGAACTCCACAGGAATCCCTCGGCTGAAATCATTGAACCTGGTTCCTGAGGAAGCCGAAAATGAAGAGAGCTATGATTATGATTTCTACTAGCACTGGATGGTGGGGTGGGTGATGGTCCTAATATCTGTCCCTGCTCCTGAGAAGACCTGGAATAGATCTAGAAAGGGTGAACAAGGTCCCTTCATGGATTAGTTTACTGCTCCTTGTAGGATGATCATGGTGGTGACAGTATGAAAGAGACAGGTTGTAATTGTAATCCCTCTGACCATCACCTTTATAATAACAATAAAGTAAGTTAATTAAAAAAAAGTCAGGTGCTGGTGGCTCACACCTGTAATCATAGCTACTCAGGAGGCTGAGATCTGAGGATCACAGTTCCAGCCCAGAGAGGAAAGTCCATGACAGTCTTATCTCCAACAAACTGCTCAGAAAAAGCTGGAAGTGGTGCTGTGGTTCAAGTGATAGAGCACTAGCCTTGAGCAAAAGAAGCTCAGGGACAGTACCCAGGTCCTGAGTTCAAGTGGAAAGAGAGACAGACAGACAGAGACAGACACAGAGAGACAGAGACAGACACAGACACAGAGAGAGGCAGGCAGGTTGGAGGACAGTAGGGAGAGAAAGCAGAGATGAGAACAGGAGAGATGCAAAGGGGTCTATGAAGGAGATGCCCTGGCCAGGAGGATTCTTAACACAGACCAGCTGGCCCCTAGGTTAGTCAGGTTGCAGTATCCACAGAGAGGGTCCTCTTCTCCTCAGCAGCCTTCCCTCCAGTCCTGCTCAGTCAGTCTCTCCTAACTTCCCTTCCCCATCAACACTGGTTCCTATTATTTCCCTACTCCTCCATCTTTGCCTTCCCTCAGGTTACCCTTCCTCAGAACTCATTTTCCAGTTTTCCCTCTTTTCCAAGTCCCAGGGGCAATTCCATACCTTACACTGTACACAAAATGGGGTGTCAATAAAGACTTGTAAACAAACAAAGCCACACACCTACATGGTTCTTGTAGATGTACACATGGAGAGTGGGGATTCCCTTGAGAGGCCTCCCATATTAACTGAAGTCTAACTTCTAGAAGGTTCCGGTTCTGCCCTCTCAGTACACTCCTGCCAGGTGAGAGGCTTGTACTATTGCCTACCTAGGGAGAGAACCTGGAGCTATCTGGTTGAAGAAGGGGTGTCCCTGTCAGCCCACAATTAGAAATAGATTTCCTGTTCCTCTATTCATCTTGCTTTCCAGGCAGAGTGGGGAGCCAGGTGAATGTGGGTGGGACTCCCTATGAATATGAATGCATAAACGGAACATCTTCCCCACCTCCCATGCAAACCTTCCATTTTCCTCACCAAACTCAAAAGCAAGGTAAGCCTGCTTCCAACTGCCCTAATTGTACCCTGTTCTGACTTGGAGGTCCCTCTTTTTAGGTCCTAAAATCTCCCTCACATTCTGGTTCTGTAACCTAGTTCAGGGACACTGGGGAAGTTATGGAATGATGGAAGGAGAGACTGAAAACATCAGTGGCCCTATATGCACTTGGGAGCTCATGCCACTGTTGGAATGCTTTTGATTCCTTGCCTGAGAGTTCTCTGAGGCCCAACTCAGGGAGCTGAGCCTCTAGGGAGGGGCGTGGCCCACAACCGCATCCTAAAGGATTGGCCACCACCTCCCCACCCTCCTCCCACCCATCTGTCCATCTGCTACTGCCTCACCCAGTGCCAGAGGATGGTTCTCATTGACTAGAGCTCTGAGGCCCCAGGAGCTGAACACCATATGGAAGCTGGCTGGGTACTTGGAGAGAATTCCAAGGCCACGGGGTGGGGGGTGTGGGGGGCGGGGGAGGTGGAGAATGAGGCCCAGTTGAACAGTGCGAGCTTGGCAAAATAGCTTCCTCTATAAAGAGGGGACTTTGACCTGGGTCCCCACATGGGCTAGGGACCCCCGCTCCTCGCTTGATCATTGCCCAAGGCAGCCATTGAAGTCCTTTCAATCGGAACCTGCCCACCTGCAGGTTCGCGGCTCCTAGCCTAATTCCCACCCAACCCCAGAGTTGCCCACCCGGGGAATCCAAACTCCTAGCTCGCGATTGCAGGTAATTCAGGGACAGCCTCCTTGCAGCCTCCTTCCCCCGCTCCGTGGCCCTGGCGGCTCAGGTCCCGAAGCCTGGAATGGGAGGTTCTCCCGCCGCCCACCCTCCCCGCACCCCGCCTCTGCTGCAGCAGACGAGGGTTTAATAACGTCGCTGGAAAGTGACACGCGATTTATTATTAAAGTAATGCGGGCGCGGGGACGGGAAAGGTTTAATAAACGCGCTGAGATGCCGAGGATTATTCACCGCAAATAAATGAGAGCGCGGGCGGCGTTTTAATAAATAATTTCCCGCTGCTCCCGGGGGAGAAGCGGGGAGGAGGACGGGGCGGCCCAGCCGTTGCCGATCCGGTTTCGCCCCCCGCGCGAGCTTTCCAGGGAGGCCCCGCTAGGTGTCTCCTCCCGCAGGGGTGAAGGTCTGGGGGACGACTGAGGCAGCCCGGGGCGGGGAGGGGGGAAGCGGGAGACGTCTGTCCTTCCCTCCCCTGGCACCCAGGGACTTCAAGCAGTTTGCCTAAGATCGCGAGCACGCGCAGACCGCGAGGTCAGGGCGCCCGGCTCCATCCCGCAGCGCCTGCGCACCCGAGGGCCTGGGCACGGGCTGGGCCGCCGCTCCGCGCCGGGGCGGGTGGGGGTCGTCCCTCGTCCACCCGCGGGCAGGGCGTGAGGAGTAAGCCAAAGGGGGCTGCGGGCGCTGGTGTGCAGGTGTGCGGTGCTGGTGTGGAGTAGTGCTGATCCACCACTCCCGGAGCCGTCGTGGGGCTCCGAGGGTCCCTCTTCGCGAGGCTCTGAATCCAGGGAGAGGGATTCAGACAGGTCCGGCTCGCTGGGGAACTTGGGTCTGGTTTGAGAAGTGGGCAGAACAGCCCCAGGGCTGCTCCCCGCCATCAGAGGTCTGGAGGACGAACTCGACATCGGGGAGACCAAGATGTGAGACTTTGAGAACCGAAGACAAGTTCGTAGTGAGGGTGGGGGGGCTGGGGGTGGGTGCTGGGGTACACTTGACTCCACTAATTTTGTGCCTTAAGCGGGGAGGGGGAGGTGGGGGGGCTGGGAGGGTGGCGCCATCTCTAGCAACACTTGGGAGTACGGAGGTGGGAACGGGTACCACCTAGTGGTGGTTTAATGGTATCCAAGCCTGAGCCAAGAACCTTCAGACAATTTTCTCTTGATTGGAAAAATCTGTATGCAACGGTACTTTAAGGTTGGGCACCGGGGCTCACATGTGTAGTCTCAATACGCTGCGGGTGGAGATTGTGAGAAGATTGGAAGGACTGAGGTTTGAGTCCAGCCTGGGAAAATAATGAGGCCCCATCTCACATGGCTGCAATCCCAGCTAATCAGGAGGCATGATAGAGGGATCCTTTTCTTTTTTAAAATATTTTTTGGTCGGTTGTGGGGCTTGAACTCCGGGCTTGGGCGCTGTCCCTGCGCTCTTCAGCTCAAGGAGAGCGCTCTACCGCTTGAGCCACAGCACCACTTCTGTTTTTCTGGTGGTTTATTGGAGATAAGAGTCTCACGGACTTTCCTGCCCGGGCTGGCTTTGAACCGTGATCCTCAGATCTCAGCCTCCTGAGTAGCTAGGATTACAGGCGTGAGCTACCGGCGCCCGGCTAGGGGAATCCTTTTCTGAAGTCTCCCTGGGCAAAACTGGGAGACCCTAACTGAAAAATAACTAAAGCAAACAAGGGCTGGTGGTGTGACTGAAGGAGCAGAGCACCTGCTTAGCAAACATGAGGCCCTGAGTTTAAACATAAGTACTGCAAAATAATTATAGTAAAAATAAAAAAGTGCTTCAAGGACTGGGGGATGTAGCTCAAGTGGTAGAGTGCTTGCTTGGGATTCATGTGCTCTTGGGCTCAATCCCCAGCAATATAAATACATAAATAAATTAATGCTTCTGTTTGTATTACTTAGTGTATACAAACCTGCACATGTATTTGTTTTATATGTTATGTTTATATATTTTAACTGTGGCATTGTAAATGAGTAATATCTAGAGTATGTCTGTAGTGGTTGTACTTCTTTATGTGTATTTATTTATTTATTTTTTATTTTTTTTGGGTCCGGTTGTGGGGCCTGAACTCTGGGCCTGGGCACTGTCCCTCAGCTCTTCAGCTCAAGGCTAGCGCTCTACCACTTGAGCCACAGCGCCACTTCCGGCTTTTTTCTTTTTGCTTATATGGTGCTGAGGAATCGAACCCAGGGCCTCAGGCTTGCAAGGCAAGCGCTCTACCACTGAGCCACCTTCCCAGCCCCTTTATGTGTATTTATATGCAATCTATGTATAGACTTAGGTATGTCATGTTATATATATGTTATCTAAATAATATACACTAATGTGGGTAGCATGTAGATATATATACATATACACACACATATATCATACCTTAGCATTGGATGTATTATAAGTATATAGATATGCATTTGTTTATGTCTGTGTTTCATTATGTGTCATTTTTTTCTACCAATATTTGTTATATATCAACACTATTATAGGTCTGGGGTTAATCATGGGGGAAAATGATTCCTGCTTCATTGAACTTATATTCTAGCCTGATATGTATGTAGAATGTACATATAATTACATTAATTATACTTTCCAGATTATGTGAGCATGTACATGGAACTGCATGTGCATATGTGAGGGGCAGACAATGTTAAATTCTAGTAGGCTAGGAGATTGCCTGAATTTATACCCCAAAGCTCAGTTCTTGAACCCTACTCTGAGTGTGCAGCCACTCAGGGTAGAGGGTAAGAGGCTGGAAACAGATTGATTGCCTCAAAGGTTATATTTTGACATTTCCTCAGCTCTCTGAATGACTAAATTCTTTCTAAATAAGAAACAGCTATGGAAGTCCACTTATGGTAACAAAAGTTAAGGCAAATCAAATCTCACCCCTGCTCAACAAAGAACATTTGTATGTGTCTGTGTATGCATGTGTGCACAGGTATGCTGTAAAATTGGGCTTTGAACTCAGGGCCTCATACTCTTGCTTGTTTTTGTTTTTGCTTTTGCTCAAGGCTGGTACTCTACCACCTGAGCTATACCCCCACTTCCAGCTTTTTTGTTGATTAATTGGAAATAAGCGTATCACAGACTTTTCTTCCCAGGCTGCCTTCAAACCATGATCCTCAGATCTCAGCCTCCTGAGTAGCTAGGATTATAGATATGAGCTACTGGCACCAGCTTGGCAATAGGCTGTTTGAAGGCAGTATTAGTGGGTACTTAGAGACTGGCAGGAATCAGGTCTGGGAGCTAGTGATCTCTGGGAGTCAGCTGCAGGTAACAGGAGATGGTTTGAGGATGCCATTCCAAGGGTTTAAGGATAGAGTAGTGGGATGGAGAGGGGCCTGAAGTGACTAGTGAGTTCAGCATTAGAGATGGAATTGGAGTAGAAGGAGCAGAGGCAGAGGCAAAGTCTCTAGTGGTAGGGATACACCACTCTTGGGTAGAGCCTGGAAGTCAGGTCAGACCTTCTCTCTCTGCCGTCCCTTTTCTTCCCCATGCTAGGACCCCCTAACCCTCTTTAAACCTTTTTACTTTTCAAGCTGGATCCTACATGTGCTGGGGGCAAAAGAGGAGAGCTAAGGTCAGGGCTTGGCCTGGCTTAGGAGACTCACTGGTAGGTGAGGTGGGGCAGGCTAGCAACATCAGTGTTCCATGAAGTCTAGTCCAAACTACCTAGGGCATTGCCTGTCTAGCTTTTCATAACACTTCCAGTCTGAGCTCAATACAGGAGACTCAAACAAGGGTGAACACGGACCTGACAAATACAGCAGAACATATACTCCTGCTCAGGTTGGCTTTGAACCTGGATTCTCAGACCTCAGCCTCTTGAGTAACTTGGATTACAAGTGTGAGCCACCAGTGCCCAGTTTAGATTTATTTTTTTTGACACTTTCTCTGCAATCAGGGTGACTGAAGCCTTTGTAGCCAGAGTGAATATTTATTCAAGACCAGTTAGAGTGACCAGTATTACCTCATAGTTCAATCTGATCCCAAGTGGAGAGTCCCTAGGTTGTATAGGATAAAATTTGAGGGAGCTGAAATAAGGTCTGGAATCACCTGGGAGAAAAGGCAGGGTATCTGTGAGAAATGGAAGGGCGAGGGAGTCTCTTGGGGTGAAGGGTAAAACTGTAGGGATGATGACTTCCTCCTCTCACTGTTCACTGTCCTGAATAACCAGGTGAGGCAGGAAATACCAGAGTTCTGTGCTTAACTGATCTCTAGTACCCAGGTTATAGCTCCAGTGTATGACTTAGTGTTAGAAGTGTTAGATTCTGCCAGGCGCCTGTGGCTCACATCTGTAATCCTAGCTATTCAGGAGTCTGAGATCTGAGGATCGTGGTTCAAAACCAGCCCAGGCAAGGAAAGGCTGTGACCCCCTGATCTCCTATTAACCACCAGAAAACCGGAAGTGGCACTGTGGCTTAAGTGGTAGAGCACTTGCCTTGAGCTGAAGAGTCTAGGGACAGCGCCCAGGCCCAGAATTCAAGTCCTAGGACTGGGGGAGGGGGGGGAGGGGAGAAGGGGGTGGGGAGGGAGAGAAGTGTTAGATTCTGGGGGTCAATGGTCAAGGGGATCTTTGCGGATAGTGGCCTCTAAAGGGTAAGAGTGTGTCTTTAGTGTAGAACTAAGGACCAAAAGTAAGCTGGCAAGGAGACATGAGGGTTTTGCAGTATGGTTTTAAGCCTCAGACCTGCTGCTTTTTCCTTTAGACATTGGGCTAGTCTCCTAACTTTCCTTCCTCTGTGTCCCCTTTGGCAAGGGAACATCTAGGGGAGAGGAACACAATAGGTGTTCCATCAATGGCCTACCTTCCTCTGATTATTTCCAGACAGCTGACCTATGTGGAGAGGTGCAGGGTGCCCAGTCTGGAGCTTCCTCTGAAGTGTGTGTACTGGGGAAGGGGTGATTGCAGCCCTGGTGCCTGCCTGGAGGAGGCCCTAGGAATTGGGATTTAGGAAGAAGGGTTAGGTTGAGGCAGGGTGGGTATGTCCAAAGAAGACGTTTCCAGAGAGCTTGTCAGTCTTCACCCCACCCCCCAGCTCTCCATGGGGAGCCCCTGTCAGAACTCAGGCCTCTAGCTCTGACTTGCAAGGAGAGGCGTCCCCCAAACTCACCTTCATCCATCTCTTTTATCTGGGCTGCTGAAGGGCTAGTACTCCAATGGGGCCTCTGATGGGGAACAGATACAGACCAGGCGGAAGCTGCCGGAACTGTGCTGAGCTGGAGCTGAGGACCAGGCCAGGGGTCAGTGAAGACAGATAAAGCTCAGAGCAGCTGGGGGCTCAGGGGACTGGTAGTGGGGGGCTGCTGGCTGGCTAGCCTGGAAAGAGGTAGGGCTGGAAGCTTCTGATGGGGGCCAGTGTCCATCAAGGGCTTCAAATGGCCAGACAAGGACTTTGATGACTCTTTGAGAGGAGGGATAGGGGTCCTGGAAGGCAGGATGTCTGCCAGGAAGGAGGGTTGGTCCTAGGAGAAGTTGACACTGGTGTGTGTGTGTGTGTGTGTGTGTGTGTGTGTGTGTGTGTGTGTGTGTGTGTGTGTGTGTGTGTGTGTGTGTGTGTGTGTGTGTGTGTGTGTGTGTGTGTGTAGGCTCAATAGGGCATGCCTTAAGCAGGGGTTCTGAGGCTGCCTTACCTTTAAGACAGAGATGGGAAAATGGTTGGTGAGTGATTCTGTGATTTTAGTTCCTGTTTTAATTAACTTTGAAGGGCTTGGGGCCTCCCTGAACACCAGAGAGGAAAGGAGAGGAGACGTTTATTTTCCTCTTTTCTCTTTTAAAGACAATTTTATTAAATCACTTTGTTTTCATTCTGGCTTGAACATGGGGCATTTAAATAGAAAAGTAATTATTTCACCTCGTTTGCTTATGGAGAGATAAGAACAGGGAAAGGGAGAGCTGCTGGGGAAAGGAAGGGAAGAGGCTTTTGCAGCCTTAGCTGCTACAAACACACAGTGGAAACCACACATGCACACACAGCCGCAGACACACCCACAAAAGCTACTCACACTGGCACAAATCATATGCCCATAGAAAGACACATCTTACTCCCTCTACCCAGAACAAGGCAACCCAGTATTTGCAAACACTCCTCTCTCCACATTCTCCTGAGGACACACCTTCACTACAGCCTGCTTACAGGCAAAGGTTCTCTGTCGCACACACAAAAACTTGTGACCCAGATACCCTCAGCTACCTCCCAACAGACACCGACCAGTGTGTATGGAACACACACCCTCACACACAGAGGCAAATACACTATGTTTGGTTCTTTCAAGCCGATTGTGTTACATCACCACAGATACACACAGGTTCAGACACATAATTACATACTCTCAATCTCAAACATACAGACACACCCTAACAGCACCCTTGGGGACAGCCTTGTGTGATGGGTGATTTCCTGGAAGGGAAGAAGAATGTGGGACTCAAAGGGATTCCTGGGTCCCTGAATCTACCCAAGCTACCCCGTAAACCTCTGTCTCTGATCCTGCCACATTCAGCCTTGATTCTGCTTCCTGGATGGGATGGACTCTCTCTCTCTCTCTCTCTCTCTCTCTCTCTCTCTCTCTCTCTCTCTCTCTCTCTCTCTCTCTCTCTCTCTCTCTCTCTCTCTCTCCTGCATCCTGTAGCCTTACAACCCCACCCCCACCCCACTGGATCAGAACAGGAGGCCCCAAAGGGTTTTTGGGCTCAGTCTTGCCCAGGCCAGGACCAAGGTTCTAACTTTGGTTCCATTCCTCTCGCTATGCACCTCACCGCACTGGTGTCCGAGGGGTTAAAACTTGGATAAGCCCTCCCTCCTCCCTCCCCCTCCCTCCCCTCACCAGGCTGGTACAAGGAGGGCCGGGTTCGCGGGAGCCATACCTGTACTTTGTCTTCATCTGTCACCCCTTCTGACAGTCAGATACATCTTATGGGGGGGGGAGCGTAGGGGGTGGGGAGCAATAATTAACCTCTCCCGCCTCAGCCCCCAATGCTGCTGCCTCTGCCGCGATTGCGTTGGGGTCTGCAGGCAGGAGCTGGAGGAAGGGAGCCGAGGAAGGGAGCTCAGAGGAGATGGAGGGGGTGAGGGGCGAGGGGAGGAAACAAGTGGAGCAGAGAGGGAAGGCCTTGACATTTTTATTGCCCTGCCAAGCTCCCTTCCTATCCTCCTTTCCTCTACTCTTCCAGGGGATGGTGGGCAAATGGGAGAGGTGACTTAGAGGGATGAAGACAGTGAACCTCAATTCACCATTTTCCCTCTTACCTGAAGAGTATGGCCACTGATGAAGGCATGGGGCAGATGGGGGACTGTGGGGGGAGGGAGGGGGTGCAGTCTTCAGGCATTATCAGCACGCTGGAGAGGTGGAGGCCCTGGGGCCAGAGCCTGTCTTGGGCTTATATAGAGGGAGTGGGGCATCATGTGAATGTTTCCTGTTGATGTTAAATGACTAGAGCTTGTAGTAAGGACCAATTTCCCTTCCAGTTTCCATGGTAGGGGAAAGTGATCCCAAAGCCAAGGAAGTGTGGATTAAAGAGGGCTCTAGATGGTGTGAGGGCAGGGGCAAAAGACACTGACAAGTAAAGCAAGGCCACAGGAAGTGGCTAGAATCAGAGCTCAGATAAGAAGACAATTTGGGCTAGGTCCTCAGGTTGAGACAGGTAGAACTCTGGGACAGGTAAGAAGAGGAACTCAAAGCCGGGCACTAGTGGCTCACACCTGTAAATCTTAGCTACTCAGGAGGCTGAGATATGAGGATTATGGTTCAAAGCCAGCATGGGCAAGGAAAGTCCATGAGTCTCTTATCTCCAATTAACCACCAGAAAACTGGAAGTGGCACTGTGGCTCAAGTGGTAGAGCGCTAGCCTTGAGCTGAAGAGCTCAGGGACAGTGTCCAGGCTCAGAGTTCAAGCCCCAAGATTGATCCAAAAAGAACAAGAAGGAGAAGGAGAAGGAGGAGGAGGAGGAGGAGGAGGAGGAGGAGGAGGAGGAGGAGGAGGAGGAGGAGGAGGAGGAGGAGGAGGAGGAGGAGGAGGAGGAGGAGGAGGAGGAGGAGGAGGAGGAGGAGGAGGAGGAGGAGGAGGAGGAGGAGGAGGAGGAGGAGGAGGAGGAGGAGGAGGAGGAGGAGGAGGAGGAGGAGGAGGAAACTCAGGTGTGGAGTATTCTCAGTCCTTCCTGAACCTTGGAATATACCTTGGAAGGAGCTGGTCTTAGACTCTGTTCTACAGGAGAGATTGGCAGACAATGGGAAGTAGGGGTCAAATGCTGGATTCTGCCTGTTCCCTAGGCAGCCTGAAGGCCAGGAGAATCTAGCTTTGTCCACCTCGTTGGGAAGTTGTATAGTGTCTGAAAAAGTAGATCTTTCCTGGATGGACTTGAATAGGCTTGTAGACATAGCCTGGTCCATGAATCAAAGTCCCTGGGTTCTAATCCTGGTTTGGCTACTAGCTGTGTGATAGAAGAAATGTCATTTAACCTCTCTGGACCTCTGCTACCCCACTGACATACTCTAAACATTGAAGATATTGATATCTGGAATCTTCTGGGTCCTGGGGAACTTTATGTATAGGGCCAACTGTGCTTTCTCTAGTGGACACAAACTCTGAACACTTCCCATCCCTTGGCAGCATACACAAAAACCTAAAGACTCTCTCTTTCTCTCTCTCTCTTTCACACACACACACACACACACACACACACACACACACACACACACACACACACACAGTCTCCTAGCCTCTATATTGAATACATCCCTGGACTCCCAATCATCTGTAAAAATTTGCTGTGGTTGAAAAGAAGCCAGGGGCCAGGGCACCCCAACAGAAAAGCTGACTCTATACATTTCTATTAAGATAAAAAGAAGAAAATAGTCTAGCAGAGCTGGAAGGCAGAATAGCAAGACAGGATGTTTGCCATGTGGGGGAGGGGACATTGAGTTGGGAAAGGGAAGAGATCCAGTCTTAGAGAAAGATGTGGAGAAACTCCAAATGGCAAAAATCTCACTGCCCAGGGGCCTGGAGTAAAAGGATTTGACAGCCCTGTCAGGAAGTCACCTAGATGAATCCCACATCCGGCTGACAGGTTCTATCTCCCCAGGGGAGGAGTCCCCATGAGTCATACTGTTCCCTATCCCCCATCCTTCACTCACCCACCCTAATACACATGCATACACACAGCCTTGTTCAGGAACATGGAATTCATTTCTACTATTAATTTGCTAGAGAAATGCTGGGAATTTTGACAGCAAAGGGGAGAAAAGCAGAAAGAAGACAAGATTTCCTGGGGTAGGGCCACCAAGGCTGGCACTGGGTCACCCAGCAATGTCATACCTAGAATTGAGCTGGTCTTCTGGTCTTCGTGGCACTGAAGATGGAGGAAGGCTTTTCTGGCAGCAGGAGTCTAGACTCCTGAACCTAGGCACATTGGACCCATGGGACAAAGCCAGGCTCTTGCTCACCAAGGGGAGGGATGGGTTGGAGGGAATGGCAGAGGAGTTTCTTCTAGCTTTGTGGTCAGAAATGTTTCCACTCTCTTTGGCTACTCTCAGGTTTTCTTTCTGGCCTTCTTCCTCTTCACCTCCCCTTCCATGTGAATGGATCTCAAGAATGAGCCCCAATTTCTGTTTTCACCTCTGGACCCTAGCCCAGATCTTCACCCACCACCTTAACAAATGTAAGTCCCTAACCTGCCTGTCCTTTTGTTTTCTCCCTCTCCCTCTGCCTCTTGCCTATACTGGGGCTTGAAATTGGTCCTAATAGTTTGACTTACTTGCTAGGCTGGCACTCTACCACTGAGCCATGCTGCCAGACTGACTGTGGATTATTTTGGAGATGGAGTCTCTTGGACTTTTCTGCCCAGGCTAGCTCCCAACTACAATCCTCCAGACCTCAGCCTCCTGAATAACTAGGATTACAGGCATAAGCTATCAGCACTTGGCTATACTCTTTCTTTTAAAAATACTTTTTATTAGCTGGTGCCAGTAGCTCATGCCTATAATACTAGCTACTCCGGAGGCTGAGCTCTGAGGATCACAGTTCAAAGCCAACCCGGGAAGGAAAGTTGTGAAACTCTGATCTCTAGTTAACTACCAGAAAACCAGAAGTGGTGCTGTGGCTCAAGTGGTAGAGTGCTAGCCTTGAGCTGAAGAACTCAGGGACAGCACCTAAACCCAGAGTTCAAGCCCCATCACCTACAAAGAAAAAAAAACAACTTTTAAAAAATCATCCTTTACTTTAAAAACACAGTCTATTAGTATAGGTTACAAAGAGTTCAGTTTAAACAATGTAGAAGAATATAGAATATAGAAAAGCCAAGCCTTTCCTTCACTCTCTAATCCTGCTCTCTGCTCCATAAATCACTGCTGTTGACAATCCAGTGTGTATTCTTCTGGCCCCTTACCTCTCCATCTCTCCCTCTCTCTCCTTCCCTCCCTCTCTCTCCACATACACACACACATTTTCAAGACCATTTCTATATATGTAGATTTATTAGGTCATTGTATCATTTTATGATTTCCTTTTTTTTGTTGTTGTTGGTGGACATGGGGCTTGAACGCTGGGCCTGGGCACTGGCCCTCAGCTCTTCAGCTCAAGGCGAGCATTCTACCACTTAAGCCACAGTGCCACTTCTGTTTTTCTGGTGGTTAATTGGAGACAAGAGTCCATGTACTTTCCTGCCCAGGCTGGCTTTGAACCGAGATCCTCTGATCTCGGCCTCCTGAGTAGCTAGGATTACAGGCATGAGCTGCTGGAGTCTGGCAGCGTTCCCCTTTTTAATTTAAATTATAAGGAGTGGAATAGTGATGTATCTCAGTGGTAGAGTGTTCATTCAAGATGTCAGAGGGACGGCTGAGGTGCTAGTAGCTTATGCCTGTAATCCTAGCTATTCAGGAAGATGAAATCTAAGAATCACAGTTCAAAGCCAGCCTGAGCAAGAAAGTCTGTGAGACTGTTATCTCCAATAAAGCATCAAAATAGCCAGAAGTAGCACTGTGGCTCAAGTGGTAGAGCACTGGCCTTGAGCGAAAAGCTAAGGGACAGTATGTAGGCCCTGAGTTCCAGCTCCAGTGTACGCATGTGCGTGTGTAGACACATACACACACACACACACACACACACACACACACACACACACAATCGGAGGGACATGGTGCCAATTTATCAGATTGTTTCCAGTGTTACAAACAATGCCATGGTGAGTGTCCTTAACATATGTCATTTTATACCAAAATGAGTTGTTCTAAGATTCAGATTTCTAGATATGGCATTGGTCCTTCAAAAGCTACGTAGTATGTATCTAAGCTTGATTTCTCTTTCTCGTTTTTGAAATACACAATTGGAAGCACTCAGTGATGTTTGGAAGAGAGTTGCCAGTTGGTTGTTTTCAGGTGAATGTCTCTAAGCACTTCAATCTCAGCGAGTCCAAAACTAAGTTTATTACCCCTCTCCTGCCATCCTGCCATGTGTCCCCTTGCTCTGAGCAGCATTAGCTCCATAAATGCTGTCGTTAAGCACCATACATTGGGTCATCTGTGACCTAGGTGTTTGTGTGTCTAGATTTTTCCAAGATTGTCCAATTTGTATCAATCATTCTGGAAGAGTTACTGAAAGGACTCAAACTTGTTCAGAATTAGACAATAAGTTATATGGCCACACTATCCCTTTCCATCTCTAATTTCCCTTTAACCCTCACCAAGACCCACTAACACTCCTCCCTGCACTCTTTTTTTCTGTTCTATTCCTATTGCATGTCAAGATGGCATCCTAAGTCTTGAATGATAATAGGCTCAGAATTAGCCACTCCATTTTTTGTTGTTGTTGTTGGTGGTGGTGGTCGTGGGGCTTGAACTCTGGAACTTGGCACTGTCCCTGAGTTTTTCAGCTCAAGGTGAGCACTCTACCACTTGAGCCACAGAGTCACTTCCCATTTTCTGGTGGTTAATTGGAGATCAGAGTGTCATGGCCTTTCCTGCCCAGGCTGGCTTTGAACCATGATCCTCAGATCTCAGCCTCCTGAGTAGCTAGGATTATAGGCATGAGCCACCAGCACCTGGTTAGCAACCCCACTTCTACTGATCTTTCTACCACACTATCAGTCTTGTCTTAACATATGACTAATATCATTCCTCATTGCTTATAGATTTGAGCCCATTCATGACCCATCATAATGTGATGATGGCTTGAAAGTGCAGGCACTTTCAAGTGCAGGGTGTATCAACTTATGTGGAGACGAGGCAGTGCCAGGCACTGGGAAAACAATGTCATGCCACTGCACCCAATCTGCATGAAGTCACCCAGCATGAGAAAGTCAGATGCATAACACATAAAGAGGATCTAAGGAAGCCCAGAGGTAGCTTGATGTCTCTCTGAATTCAGATCTGGGTGGGGGTACTTTTAGAGAGAGGCCCCCTTAAGCACCATTCCTTCTAGCTATGTTTCCTGTCCCTGCTCACCTGCTCTGTCTACTGGGTCCACAACAATACTCACCTCTTATTCCAGAGCCCAAGTCTACAGGGACATCCTTTCATTCTGGGAAGTTTCTGACTGTCCCTCTTCCAGCTGCTTTCCACCCCCTTGTACTCCATGCCAACACTAAGCAGTGTCTGTGAATAAGAGGGAGGGTGTTAATAGAGAGCTATGTAATGTATAAGAATTGGCCTAGTCACTCCCAAGTACATGGGGTGTGTGTGGGGAAACTACTCTAAGGGAAGTGAGGGAAGTCAGAACTCCCCCCTTCCCACCATGTTTCCCCCATTCACCTGAATCTTTAGGACAAGCCCTGAAATTCTTTACCAAACCCAAGGATGCCTGAAGCCTTTCCACTCCTTTTCTGACATCTCCTCCCTTCTCTTAGAGGTTGCCAAATGAATGGTGAGCTTGGATGGGTTCTGGTGGCCAAACTCCAAACAGAGGGGGAGGCATCCTGGCCTCCCGCCAGCATTCCATCCATGGTAATTTGGCAGCAAAGTGCCAGCTGCACATATCTGCACATCTGTTTACGCCTCTGGCTTGTTATTTATTCTCTCCCTTTCATGGGCAGCAGAGCCAGAACACACCTCAACTCTTCCCAAGTTAGATTAAGCAGGAAAGAAGGCTAGGACACTCAGTCACTACAAATGCTGATGTTCATTGAAGGGTATACCTTCTCTAGCAGCTGCTGCCACGTTTCATAAAGCCACTGAGGAGAGGAGGGGTAGGGGATGGGAAAGAGTGGGAAGAGTGGGATGGGGTGAGGTGGGGGAAAGAGCTGTGGAGTTAGAACCACAGCCATTTTGGGAATAATCAGATGGACTAATCTGGGCTCCACTGAGGAGAAGGAAAGTTATACAACTCTGTGAAAACAATCACCCTGGCTTTTCTTCCTCTTAACACTAGATTTCAGAGTGTGTGTATGTTTCTCTGTATGTGTGTATGTACTGATGCACACATGTACTGATCCTGGTACTTGAACCCAGGACCTGGGTGCTGTTCCAGAGCTTTTTTGCTCAAGGCTAGCACTCTACCACTTGAACTACAACTCAACGTCTATATTTTTGGTAGTTGAAGATAAGAATCTCACAGACTTTCCGGCTTGGACTGGCTTTCAACTGCAGTGATCAGATTTCAACCTCCTAAGTAGCTAGGGATTACAGGAATAAGCCACTGGTGCCTAGCTTGTGTTCTTGGGTTCTTGTACAGTGTAGGAAAGAGTCAGTCATGAGACTCAAGCTTTTAACAAGTGGGTTTTGTTTTTTGTTTCAGATCTTAATTTTTCTTAAGGGATTCCTGGGGGGTGCCAGGCTTTATCCTTGGGATTAGGGACAAGGAGGGAACAGAGGAAGAAGAGGAAGAAGAGAGGGAAGGACAATGGGGGAAGGGAAGATAAGGAAACAAGGGAGAGTTTTAGAGGATGGGGTAGTATTTTGTTAAGGAAGGAAGAGACGGAAGTTTAGAGATCAGTGAGAATGGCCTGGATGCTGTCCTTGGTCCTGACTGACAAAGGGTCCAGGAATACCTAACCTGAATGGACCCCCAAAGTCCCTGCAACTTCCTTTGAAGGTGATTGGATGATTTGGAGAAAAACAAAGAACCTGAGCTTTATCTGAGATGAACTAAATCCACAGATCAAATTTTTACTCATGCTGTCTCTCCTGCCTTTTTCCAATGTAACTCTTTGTCCAATCAAAGTTCCTTGCAGAAGGCAGACAGGTGTGGGCTCAGAAGTAATATAGACACTACTCCTGGGAAAAGGTGCAGATAGGAACCTGGGTCCCAGAGGACTTGAGTTTAATCTCATGAGATAAGGTGACTGCAAATTGGGAGAATGTTAGCTCAGTCAAGCTAAAAGCAATAAGACTCTGCCCCCTTCCCCCAAAAAAGTCTGTACAAACATTTCGCTTCTATTTGCCCTCCTGCTCCTTTGTAGAACTCAAGTGGCAACATCACTTTATCATTTTCCCTCCTTTAAAAAATTATATGTAATGAGCAATTCCCAGGAAGGCCTTAGCAGATGGGAGTTTAATCAGCTCGAGTCTAAGCACACGGGTATCTTAGCCTAATTCAATTCCCACTCATTCATTAAGGAAAATATTCATCACTCAGAGATTACAGCAGGGCCAAAACTCTGAATGGATTCTAAAGAGCTGTCAATGAAATGGTATCTGCATTAGCCTGCTCAAGAGGCCATATCTTGGGGGGAGGGTGGCTAGAAGCCATGACCATGTGTTCTATTTTGAGTATCTCTGAATACCTCAGAGGCAAACACTGAGGGGGGAAGATAGAAGAGGAATACCAACATCCTTGGAGAGTCCCTGTTTAGAAGGAATATACTTTGCTCCTGTTTTTGAGGAGCCTCTGGTCTGATGGAGGAGGGTGGCTTCTATGCTCTAGATTACTCTCAGAGTGCTTTGAAGAGAACTGGCCAGACATCTTTGTCCTAGAATCTCTAGCAAGAGGCAAGAAATTACCTCCTCATGAAGCCAGCATCACAGTTCCTATTCCTTATAGGAAATTGGAAGCTAAACCTGAACACAGAAGTTTAAACTCCACACCATGGGACACCATGAACCTCCCTCTGTCACAGGAGGCTGACTGATCCAAGTGAAGAGGAAGGGTGAGAGTAAAACCCTTCTCCAAGGTCTGATATTCCCAAATAGATAAGATTCTCACTTATATCAGATGACTGCCATCTCCCAATACTGAGAATATTGGATGCTTTTCTCTGAATAGCTCTTGCTTACATCCTCATCTGTTTCTTGCAGTCCTGGGAATTAAACTCAGGGCCTTAAACATGCCGGGGAAGTACTCTACCATGGAGCTACAACCCCAGTCCCATATCTCCATCTGAAGTTTGGGAAGTTGACTTGTTGATCGTCTCTGTCTTTCCTGATTTCACTTCTTTCTTTCTTTCTCTTTCTTTCTTTCTTTCTTTCTTTCTTTCTTTCTTTCTTTCTTTCTTTCTTTCTTTCTTTCTTTCTTTCTTTCTTTCTTTCTTTCTCTTCCTTCCTTCCTTCCTTTCTTTTTCCTTCCTTCCTTCCTTCCTTCCTTCCTTCCTTCCTTCCTTCCTTCCTTCCTTCCTTCCTTCCTTCCTTCCTTCTTTCTTTTTTGCCAGACCTGACTACTGTCCCTGAGCTTCTTTTTGCCCAAGGCTAATACTCTACCACTTGAGCCACAATGCCACTTCTGGCTTTTTCTGTACATATAGTGCTGAAGAATTGAACCCAGAGCTATATGCATGCTAGGCAAGCACTCGACCACTAAGCTACATTCCCAGCTCCTCTGATGTCACTTTCTTTTTTTTTTTTTTTTTGTCGGTCGTGGGGCTTGAACTCTGGGCCTGGGCGCTGTCCTTCAGCTCTTCAGCTCAAGGCGAGCGCTCTACCACTTGAGCTACAGCGCCACTTCCGGTTTTCTGGTGGCTTATTTGAGATAGGAGTCTCACGGTCTCTCCTGCCCTGGCTGGCTTTGAACCGAGATCCTCAGATCTCAGCCTCCTGAGTAGCTAGGATTACAGGCGTGAGCCACCAGCGCCCGGCTTCTGATGTCACTTTCTGTGGGCCACTTTTCTCTGTTCTCTTCTGGCAGGGATGTTGCGAAGGCACACACTTATCCCAGGTATATCACAAAAGCAAGACATCCACAGGGCTAGACTTCCCACTGTACCTATTCTTAGACTTCAGTCCTAAATATGGTTCTGAGAACTCATGAGAGTTAATCACCTGAAAAACCTGTCTCTTCTGTTCTTTTGTTTACCTGGGCCAGACAGAAGCAGAGAAAAGTAGGAACACAGTGTAAGGTCTGCGCTAGGCCATGTAGGCCCTGTGCGGACACCTCTACTTCTGGGCTAAGTTTCCACCCAGTATCTGTGTTACCTCGGTAACTGGCACACCTGGAAGCAGTCACCTCCCCCTCCTGCTGGGTCACATCCTGGGCCCACCTGTGATCATACCTCCCATCTGACTGAAGAAGGGTCCTAGGGCCTGAGATCACATACAGATCCAGTGTGGCCACACCTTTCTCCCACCTGGCCATAACTCCTCCTGTCCCTGGCCTAGATAAGTCCTGGCCCAAGGGGTGGCTCTTCCCTTTTAGGCCATGCTTTTCCACCATGCAAGGTAGGGGCAGCAGTTCGGTAAATAAACTTGTTTTCCTGCCTGAATACCGAATGATGTTCTCTTCATCGGCTATCTAATGAAATCTATCTATTTAATATACCTTACATTCAGAACATGTGGCCTGCCCTCATCTAGAAGAGAGGAAGAACTTTCTAGAGGCAGCTCATTGAAGCTGACATTTGAAGAACATGTGGGAGATCTGTGTGTGTGTGTGTGTATGTGTGTGTGTGTGTGTGTGTGTGTGTGTGTGTGTGTGTGTGTGTGTGTGTGTGTGTGTGTGTGTTCACAGAAAAGGGAAGAACATCTCCCCTATTGACTCCCACTCCTAGGCTTCTTCTCCAGGCTCTTAGGAGCTATTAGTGACATCTCACTCTTTAGCTCAATCTCCACAAGTCCTCCCTTCTTCCCACACCATGCCCAGAATCCAGCCTCCCCAGTGTGCCCTCAGCTTTGAGACTGCACCAGAAAAATGTCCTTCAGGGATTCACTTGGAAGACTAGAGACTGGAAGATGGAATCTGGGTAATTTTCATAGGAAACAACCAGCACCTAGGAGATACATGGTCTCTACTACTCTCAGGCCTACATCTTTTGGACAGAATCAGAGAGAGCAGAACAGAGTTCAGGACAGAGGGCTGGGAGTCCCGGAGGTAAAAAGGGTCAGAGAAGAAATGAAAATTCAGCCGATCACAGTAATACTTGTAGGGTACTATAATGGAGATCCACAACTTACCCCCTCACCCTGCCTCCCCGCCTTGCCCCACACACATGTAAGCTCTAATGTAACCTATTTTAGACTTGGAACCTGGAGCCTGGTTCTGCTACTGAATAGGTAGTGGTAATATAATTGGGAGCCTCGCTTCAAGCTTTGTTTTCCCACTTAGTAGCTATGGAAACTTTGGTCAGCCACTGCTTGGTATATGTCCATTTTCTTCCTCTTAAAAAGAACTATATCAAGCAAGGGTGCCAGTGGCTCAATACTGTAATCCTAGCTACTCAGGAGGCTAAGATCTGAAGATTGAGGTTAAAGCTAGCCCAGGCAGGAAAGTCCAGGAGACTCTAATCTCTAATTAACCACCAAAAAGGCAGAAGTAGATCTGTGGCTCAAGTGGTAGAGTGCTAGCCTTAAGCAAAAGGAACTCAGCAACAGTGCACAGGCCCTGAGTTCAAGTCCCAGGACCTGTATACACACAAAAGAAGAAGTATGTCAATCATGCTGAGAACCCAGGACAGAGATAAGGGACTAGATAGTGTGATCACCAAGGTTGGCTTACTAGGTCTTGATGCTCTGGGACCTTTCTTAGGGGGCCTTCAGAGGAACAAGGCCATGTATATAAATTTAAAATACCAACCAAACAGAAAACTTATTTTATATTTAAAGGCTGGGGATATAGCCTAATACATTCAGTACCTTGAATTCAACCCCTGCATGCATACGCACACGCGCATGCACACACACACTCACACTCACACACACATACACAAAACTCTATTAAAGTAGCAAAGAAATGAATGTCAAGAACTTGGCTTGTACAATTGCATGAGTTGGCAAGAAAGTCTGAAATCTGTAGGGCAGAGAGTAAGAAAGGAAAGATCAGAAATAAGTTGAAACCCCAGGGCACTAGCCAAACTTTGGTCCATAGACAGCCAGGTTGGGAAAATGAGAGCCAGCAAAGATCAGATCCATGGGAGATAATCTCCCTAAAGTCAACTGATTAGGAACTTTGATTACATTTCCAAATATCTTTCCAGCTGGAAAGAGATTGGCTTGCTTAGCCAAGCCTTGTGGACACCCAAAATGAAACAAAATAGGGGTGTGTGTGTGTGTGTGTGTGTGTGTGTGTGTGTGTGTGTGTGTGTGTGTGTGTGTGTGTGTTGATTTTCATGACTTTTAACTAATTCTCTTTAGGAATCACTTGGTGTAAGTTATCTGAATCAACCTGGCAAGAATTCTACCCCACAAGAAATTGGGACATCTCTTATTAGCAAAAGGAGGCTAGGTAGGTCCTGTCCTTAGTTTTCCTTGGTGAGAAAGAAGGGTGTCTCTACGGGATTCCTGGGGTTTGTAGAAATGTGCCCCATGGGAAGGACCTCAAGATTAATCCTCTGGGGATTCAGAATTCTGGCTTTTGGAGGGACCAGAACCAGAGCTACCAGCAGCAAGTGGTGAGAATGGCCTCAGTGACCAGTGAGGTTTTAGTAGGTGATTATCCAATAGAAGCTAGAAACTGACAGGGTAATTATTAGCTTCTAATTGCAGGGCAAACCCAGGCCGGGATCCTCCTCTCCAAAGCAGAGGGCATTACTATTTGCATAGCAATTAATTACTTTGGGAGCAACAGAATTTAATTACCCACTAGTCTGCAAGAGCCAATAATTAAATTACTCTCAGAAATAGAGTATTTATTTCCCAGTTAGACTGAGCAGGTAGACCCTACCTTGGAGAGTGTGCCTGAGTGGTGACCCTGGCCTGTAAGTAGGATCTTGGTCTGATCAGGCAAAGCAGCAGCCTCAGTGCAGGGAGTGACCACTTTGTGAGGCAGATGGACACCCAAGTGCATACAGGCACAGAGCTCTGTGGAGTCTAAGGACCGATGACACCATGCACTGACCCATATATATGAAGACATTCTGTGTGGTGTGTGTAGAACCACAGAGAATCACACAAATGGTAAAGAAAGGGGCAATGAGGCCAAAAAGGGTTACAGTTGTTTTATCTGCAACAAGACTATTTTTCCCCAGTACTATGTTTTTAGTAACTAGGCTGTATGATTCAGGCCTCATTTTGGAATCTCTGCACACCTGATTCCTCTTCAGACCTAGGGTTTGGACTGGGAGGAACTCAGTACAGAATGGGAGTTAGCATGGGGTGAAGGAGTATCTGAACATCATTAATTTTTTTTAAATGAACTAAGCTGGCTACTAGTGACTCACACCTGTAACCTTAGCTACTTAGCAGGCAGAGTTCTGAGGATCATGTTTTGAAGCCAGCTTTGGCAAGAAAGACTATGAGACTCTTAGTGCCAAATAACTGCAACAACAACAACAACAAAAAGCCAGAAATGGAGCTGTGGCTCAAATGGTAAAGCTCTAGCCTTGAGTAAAAAAAAACTCAGAAACAGCACCCAGGCTCTGAGTTCAAGCCCAGGAATGGGCACATACATGCCAAATCTGAACTAAGAAGTCAGGTGTTATAGTCCTAGCTATTCAGGAGGCTGAAATCTGAGGTTTGGGGTTCAAAGCCAACCTGGGTAGGAAAGTCTGTGAGACTCTTATCTCCAATTAACCACCAAAAAACTGGAAGTGGAGCTGTGGCTCAAAGTCATAGAGTACTAGCCTCTAGCAAAAAACAGAAACAAGTCCTCCCTGAGGGCCTCCCATGACCAACTAACTAAATAACTAACCAAATAAATAAATAAATAAATAATGTGAATTAAATTTATATCCCTGAATCAAACAGTCTAAAATATAACACTCCTGGAAGATATGAGCTCATTGAAGGCCCTGAGGTTTAGGGACATCTGGAGGCTCCTTAATAGAAAGTGACCCCAATGGAGAAGAGCTGTGTTGGTTGCAGCCCTTGTTTCCTTTTCTTGACAGAAAAACAAGACCATGGAAGAGCATAGAGATGAGGAGCAAAAGAATGGGGAAAGCCACTAGGATATCTTTGGGTCAGCTAGCCCAATGACTTGGACCTCTGTCTCCCAGTTCTGAGACAACCCAGAGTCTGGACATTGTCTACCCACTATCTTCTGTGGCCCTTCCCTCCATCTACCAGACTTTTTCTGCATTTCCTTGCTCCTCATTGGCTGCTTGTGATCAGCAGTCATGAAGTAGCTGAGGCCAAGTAACTTTTACTTTCATTCTGTTTGGAGACTGTGTGGTGCTGAGGATTCTATTGTTGTCCAATCTATGGAATAGTGACATGGTGTATGATCCCCTCTGAGAAAGAGGACAGGGGAGCTGGGAAGGTGGCTCAGTGGTAGAGTGCTTGCCTTGCCTGCATGAGGCCCTGGGTTTGATTCCTCAGCACCACATAAACAGAAAAAGCCAGAAGTGGCACTATGGCTCAAGTGGTAGACCACTAACCTTGAGCTGAAGAGCTGAGGGACAGTGCCCAGGCCCAGAGTTCAGGCCCCATGACCACCACCACCAACAACAAAAAAGAATGGAAGGATAGGGCCAACATTCCCTTTATTCTTCTCTCCTTCCATCCTGGGAAGCATCTCAGGCAAAGCAAATAGATCCTGCTTATTTTACACCATTATCTTTTTTTCTCCGCAGTTTTATAGGTGAGCATCAAGCCCCTGTCATGTGTGCTGGTCCAGAGCTGACCCACATCAATGCTCCCTGTTGCCTTTGGATGAATTTCCAACTAGTATCAACTCCCAGAATGGCCTCCTTGGAGAATCCCCCCTTAAGGCTTGAGCTGAGCCCCTGCCCCCATTTCAGGTGGGATCCTGTGGAAGCTTCTAATGAAGTTCTCTCTGTCCGGGGCACCTACCACTCGAGGAAAGGAGCTGCGGCCAGCCTTCAGCCCAGGCTGCTGACAGCAGCAATCCATCTCCATCACAGTAATGGCGTCCCCATTAATCGGCCATAAACTAATAAAGCAAGCACTTTCCGCCCCTCATCCCCCCCCCCAACTTCATTAAGTCTTTAGTACATTAATATGTCTTACTTAGTGTCAGCTAAGCCTCTTTCTCCATTTGGGGTGGAGCTCACTGGGGTAGGTGCTTTGCCTAGTAGGTAGAGGGATGTGAACCCTCCCCTGGCCTGGGCTGAGGGGGTGGCTGGTCCAGGGCTGCCCACATCCCCTCTCCCTCCTCCTATTCCACCTGCTGCCCCCTGGAGGGGCTTGAAAGGCTACAGAGGGGAAGAAGAGCCAGAGAAATTGGAAACCGTAGAGAAAGAAGGGTGGACAGACAGGAGAGGGAAGGCAGTGGAAAAGGAAGAAGGAAGCTGGAAAAGTGAATAGGAAGGAGGAGGCCAGAGGAAGGGGGAGGCTGGAGGAGATGGGATTGGGGGGAGGAACTGTACACCTCCAAATTAAATTTGTGATTCAGGCATCAGATGGGCCGACAGCCAGAGATTAATTCGACTGATCGAGTTATAAAGAGCAGGAGGCCTGGGTAATCAATCTTACAGCTGTCAGGCCGACAGGCAGGAGTATTAACCTGGCGAGACGGCATGTACGGAGGACTTCATTTCATTCACCCCAAACATATCCCTGACCACCTCTGGCCCGTCTCTCCAAATAATAATAATTGTGGCTGTTAACGATGACAGAGACAGGATGAGGTCTTCTTCCCAGAGCTCCCGTCCATTACTCAGTTAGACCCTTCTCAGAAAGTAGAGCAAATCCCCAGATTTGGCTCTCTTGAGAAGACAGGATTCTAAGGAGATCCTCAAATAGGTCAGAAGTAGAGCCAGGAAGGTACTGTGAGATGAAGGACAATGTCTTAGATCTCTTCCACCTCCTGGGTAGGGATGCTTCTCCCCACCTCCCCAAACAGCTGCCTTAGCTCCTGGCACTTTCATGTCCCGCTAATGGAAGCTGAGCTCTAGAAGTAGGAGTGCTTTTTCTCCTGACCACAAAGTGGGGCCTTGGGTGGGGGTGGCTGAGAACCCCCTGCCCTGGTCTAGGACACTGCTTTTCCTGGCAAGCTACCTCTTCTCTGCTCCAGCCTGACAGTGTCAGTCTGCACCTGGGGTGGGGTGGAGGGCTCCCTGCAGAGACTTGTGGAAACACCCTCCTTAGGGCATAGCCTGGGTGGGGTGGGGGCACTGCCTTGAAGTTGACACCTCTCTCAGCTCCAGCTAATTTTCACATCCTTCAAACCTTGATGTCTTTTTCTCCTAGCTCCAGGGAAAGGAAGAAGGTGAAAGAACGTGTGTGTGTGTGTGTGTGTGTGTGTGTGTGTGTGTGTGTGTGTGTGTGTGTGTGTGTGTACGTACGTACGCGTGCTCACACACGCGTATAGATATGATGGGGGTATCTTTAGGATGTTCTGGGCTAATGAGCGAGTACCTCATTAGTTCTTTGAAATCCTCTCACCAGGGTGTGCTACAGGTGTGTGTGTGTTGGGGGGTGCTTGGAGGGTTGAGATGAGGTGTGAGCCTTTCCCTCTTCCCTCTTTTCTCTTGAAAATCAGCTACTGGGCTAGTGGAGAGTCTCTAGTAGTTTAACATTATCTTTTTTTTTTCTTTTTTCTGATCCTGAGGCTTGAAGTCAGGGCCTGGGTTTTATCTCTGAGCTTTTGAGCTTTTGTGCTCGAGACTAGTGCTCTACTACTTTGAGCCACAGCTCCAAGTTTCCAGCTCTTTGGTAGTTAATTAGAGATGAATCAAGGACTTTCCTCCCTTGGCTGGCTTTGAACAGCAATCCTCAAATCTCAGCTTCGGAGTAGCTGGGATTACAGGCATGGACTGCAGGTCCCAGCTGTTATCTATTTTTTAATCTTTTCTCTTTGTGGGGCCCAGGTTGACCTCAAACCTGTAATCCTTTTGTATCTGCTACCTGAGTGCTGAGATTACAGATAAGGGCCACTAAATTCAGCTCTAATAAGGCTTCCTGTTTCTATTGTCATTATTTTACCAATCTACAAACCACCTCCTCCTCCTCACAGAAAGCAATACCATAGCAATAATGCTCTCATTTATTACGTTCTAAGAGCCAGGGGTCTATAAAGAGTTTTAGGTACAGGCTCAGGCTGGGTGTGGCTGGGCAACCTATAATCCTAGCACTCAGGAGGCTGAGGCAAGAGGGCTGCCAAGTTCAAGACCAGCCTGGGCTACATAACAAGAAGCTATCTCTTTGGGGGGAAAAAAAGTTTTATGTACGGGGCTGGGAAGGTGGCTCAGTGGTAGAGCGCTTGCCTTGCATGCCTGAGGCCCTGGGTTCGATTCCTCAGCACCACATAAGCAAAAAGAAAAAAAGCCGGAAGTGGTGCTGTGGCTCAGGTGGTAGAGCGCTAGCCTTGAGCTGAAGAACTGAGGGATAGTGCCCAGGCCCAGAGTTCAGGCCCCACGACTGGACCCCAAAAAAACAAAAAAGTTTTACGTACGGTCCTAGCATTCACAAAAAATCCTAAAAACAGGTTCTAATTTCAGCCCCATTTTGCAGGTGCAAATCTGAGGTGCAGTGCTGGGTGCTGGTGACCCACACTTGTAATCTTAGCTACTCAGGAGGCTGAGAAGTGGAGGATCATGGTTCAAAGCCAATCTAGGCAGGAGGGCTGGAAAGGTGGCTCAGTGGTAGCATGCTTGCCTTGCATGCATAATGCTCTGGGTTCGATTCCTCAGCACCACATAAGCAGAAAAAGCTGGAAGTGGCACTGTGGTCAAGTGGTAGATCTCTAGCCTTGAGCTGATGATCTGAGGAACAGCATCCAGGCCCAGAGTTCAGGCTCCACTAATGACAAAAAAAAAAAAAAAGAAAAAGAAAAAGAAAAAAAGCCAATCTAGGCAGAAAAGTCTGTGAGACTCTATAGTTAACTGCAAAAATCTGAGTTGGTGGTATGACTCAAGTGGTAAATCACCAGCAAGCTGGGCAAACAAGCTGAGTAAGCTCAAGGCCCTGAATTCAAGCTCTGATAACAAGGAAAACAACAAAAATTCTGAGATTCAAAGAGGTTGACAGACCTACTGAAGCTCACATAGCCAGGAAATACTAAAGTCAGTATATGTCTCTCAGTATATGCTAACTTTCCTTCTGGCCCTCAAATGTTATTTGCCCCATCCAGATCCCATCCTCCACCAAGATGTCCCAGCGTTCCCTGCTGGCTGATTCTGGATGTCCCTAGATGAGGTTACCCAGGCACCGGATCCCTTGGGTGTGGAAAGGGTGGGGAGGGTAATACTACTGTTTGTTCATAGGGTGGGGTGGGGGTCTGGTGTCAGAGATGAGAACACTCATCCAAGCCAAAGGGAAGCATGGGGGCCCCATGAGAGGAGGCTCCCTAGTGTCCTGCCCTGGAGTAACCTCAGGGAGCAGCATTGCCCCCTCCCCAGGCCGCATGGCTTCTTGGGAAAGGAGAAGGTGCTGACTTGCCCACACAGCCTGTCTCCCCCAGGGATGGAGTAATTGGAGTGATGCCATTGTGGGTGTGCATAGTGGCTGGGATGGATCCTGACGTGGATGGATCTGGAGAAAAGAATCTCTATCTCACCTCCTGACCCTACCCCTTCATCACCAGGGCAGGGCCTAATGGAAGTGAGGAAGTGAGCCTAGTTGGGGCAGTAGTAGTTGGAGGCTAGAGCTAGGCCAGCTCCTCTCCCAGGCTCTCTGGGGCCCTTTTCAAGTGGCTACTTCCAGGCTGAGCCTGCCAGGAGAGAGGGAGTGGGAACTGGGAGCTTCTTTCCAAGCAAAGGTTCAAGGGTCTCCTTTCTTGAGCCCCACCCCTTTGCTTAGGGCAGCCACCGATTCCTCCCTGTCAGTCTTGCTATTTACTCCCTATCCGGTACCAAGGTCCTATCAAGGCGCCCAAGTTCCTGGAGGCAGTGTGTGTGTGTGTGTGTGTGTGTGTGTGTGTGTGTGTGTGTGTGTGTGTGTGTGTGTGTGTGTGTGTGTGTGTGTGTGTGTGTGTGTGTATGTGTGCACGCACACATACACCTATGTTAGGGCTTGAACTCAGAACTGGAGCATTGAGCCACAGTTCTACTTTCAGCTTTTTGGAGGTAGTTCATTGGAGATAAGAGTCTCATGGACTTTTTCTGCCAGCAATCCTCAGATTTCAGCCTCCTGAATAGCTAGGATTAAAGGCAGGAGCCATGGGTGCCCAGCTTCTGGAGGGTTTGTGTGGACCATTAACCATCACTGCCCTATCTGAAGTGGAGATGGTTGGAGATTCTCAGGAGGCAGTCCCCACTCTTAAGGTTTTTCTTTTTTTAAAAAATCATTTTTGGTAGTCTGGGGATCAAACCCAGGACCAACTGAATGCAAGTGCTCTACTACTGAACTGCATTTGTAGCTCTAGTCTTAAGGTTTTGATCACTGATTGCTTGCTGCTCACCCTTCACCCATTCCACAACCTTCTCATTCACTCAGGATTCTGCAGTTGGGTGTATGTGTTGGGGGAACTTGTGTGGCAGTGAAGGTATCCGCTGATTTCTAGTCCTCCCCCTAAAAAATATTGATATAGAAACAGAGCCCAAGCTGTCCGGTCACATCATGATCAACATGATTGTCCACTCACATCATGCCTGTGAATTGACACCTGTAGATGAGGGACAATATTCTTTCTATGATTTCTGCCTCTACTTGGGGCTTGAAATCAGGGCCTGGGCACTGTCTCTGCTTAAAGTTGGCATTCTACTGCTTGAACCACACCTCCACTTCCAGCTTTTTATTGATTAATTTTAGATAAGAGTTTCACAGACATTTTGGGGCTGGGAAGGTGGCCCAGTGGTAGAGTGCTTGCCTTGCATGCATGAGGCCCTGGGTTCGATTCCTCAGCACCACATAAGCAAAAAAAAAAGCCGGAAGTGGCACTGTGGCTCAAGTGGTAGAGCGCTAGCCTTGAGCTGAAGAGCTGAGGGACAGCACCCAGGCCCAGAGTTCAGGCCCCACAACCGGACCCAAAAAAAAAAAAAAAAAGAGTTTCACAGACATTTTTACCTGTGCTAGATTTGAATGATGTTCCTCAGATCTCAGCTTACTGATAAATAGGCTTACAAAAATGAGCCACTGGTACCCAGTAGAAGACTTTTTTTAGCCTGGGGCTTGAACTCTCAGCCTGGACTCTGTCCTTGGGTTCCTTTTGTTCAAGGCTAGCCGTCTACCACTTGAGCCAGTGCCACTTCCAGCTTTTTCTGTGATTAATTGGAGAGAAGAGTCTCAAAGACTTTAACCTGGCTTCAAACCACGATCCTCAGATTTCAGCTTCCTGAGTAGTTAGGGTTATAGGCGTGAGCCACTGGTGCCCAGCAAGACTTTTTTGTTTAGCATACAATAGTTATAAAAGTGGTGTTACGACATTTCCACATATATATGTATGTATATGTGTGTGTATACACACATACGCACACACACACACACACACACACACACACACACACAGAAAGGGGGGGAGATTCCTTCAGTTGTGGTAATAGCTAAGTGAGATGGAGGAAAGGGTTTAGTTCTGTGTTGGCATATTGTGGGTTCTGAATAAATGTTTGAAATGATTACCCAGAGTGGGGAGGGTGTGGGCTTTGGGAAACACTCTCCTTACCCTCCTCCCAGCTCTTCCATCTTATACTCTATGACAAGCCCAGGCAAAGGCTTCAACTTGAACATCCTCCACTCCAAAGAGCTTTTTGGACAAGGCTGGAGAAACATTGGTGTGATACATAAGAGTGTGCTTGGGATACATGTGTGTTTCACATTCCTGTTTTGAGAAAGGAGCTATTTGGACATCATCCAAGCTCTGCCCTGTGTGTGCGTGTGTGTGTGTGTGTGTGTGTGTGTGTATGTGTGTGTGTGTGTGTGTGTGTGTGTGTGTGTGTGCATGCGTGCATGTGCATGTATTTGTGTGCAGTAGCTGGCACCAAAATACTTGCTGATTAATCTTTGTCTTCAGTGTGCCCAGCTCTGGTCCCTAGGAAGCTCCTGGGCCTGAGCTGGTGTCCAATGGGCCTGAGGGGGCAGAATCAGGCCCAAGAAGATGGATTTCCCTGTCCCCTCAGCCCGTGCCCAGCAGGGAGGAGGGAAAGGCTGCTTCATTATGGCTAATGGGATTATTGAGGGGACAGTAGTCATGGGGCATTAGCTGCTAATTGGGTCCATAATAAAGTTAATAAAGATCTTATGGTCTTTGCCATTAAGTATAATTAAGGGGTGCTCTGTGGTGAAAGGAGAGTGTTGGCGGGGAATAGGCACCGGGCTTTTGCTGGCGGGAAGGAGTTAGAACAGGAGCAGGTGATGGGAAAGCTGGCAGCCATGCCAAGTCTGAGAGCTGCGCTAGCTTCCATAGCTCACCGTGACTGAGGTCCTCAGAAAGTCTTCTGGAGGCGGTAGTGGAGGGAGTGAGATGGACAGGAAAGGAAGGGGTTTCACTATGTGCTGTTGATAGTTGTTCAGGGGGAAGTTATTAATTATAGCCCAAGTGCCCACACCCTTGGAGAGGCTCAGCATGCACAGGTCTTTTATCCAAACCCCAGTTTCACCAAAAAGTATCTGAATGCTTATTTTAATCTTTCTCTTTCCCCTAAATTGTGGCATATTTATTGCTTTTTCTTTTTTCTTTTCTTTTTCTTTCTCTTTTTTTTTCTTTTTGCATTTTTATTGCTTCCCCCCCCCCTACCTCCCCCCCCCCCAGTCAGCAGTGGGGCTTAAACTCAGGGCCTGGGTGTTGTCCCTAAGCTTTTGTGTTCAAGGCTAATGGTCTACTACTTTCAGCCAAAACTCTACTTCTAGTTTTCTGGGGTTAATTAGAGATAAGAGTCCCACAAACTTTGCTGCCAGGCTGGCTTTGAACTGAAATCCTCAGATTTCAGCCTCCTGAGTAGCTAGCATTACAGATATGAGCCACTGGTCCCCAGCCAAGTGGCTACATTTAGATTATCAAGTGTGCACCTCTCTGAAAACTTAGGTAGTTTTTAGTCTTTACCGCTTACGATTCCACAATAAGTACAGGCAAGTTCCTGAAGAGCAATCGATGGGACAAATAATAATATTTATTGAAAATTTTTGATAGATCTGGTCAGATTGGGCTGGAAACATCCGTGCCAGACACCAGCATGAGTTTAGTGTGTTGGAGGTTCTGGGTTCAACCTCAAACAAACCAACAAGTCAAAGAAAAAGAAAGAAGGAAGGAAGAAAGAAAAAAAGAAAGAAGGAAGGAAGGAAGGAAGGAAGGAAACTCCATGTCAAATCTGTGCAGGTCCTCAGCCTGGAACCACATCCTTTGCACTCCTAGTCAATGATTGGTTATTTTGCAAGGATTTAGAAGTCCCAATAAGCCTCCTTAGGGACCGGGAGGGGGGAGGGGGGAGAGGCCATTCTCCCCTTGGTGCCTGAGAAAGCCACAGGGTAAACACGGTTGTCAGAAAGGAGGGAGAGTTACAGTTGGGGTCAAGGGTTAATGCAGATGGAGCTACTGGGACACGCTGTGCAAAGCAAACAAAACAAGTTGGGGGAGGGGAGGGATCTTCCCATTCCTGGGGAGGGGGATGCACCCACCAGCCAGCTGGGGTTTAGACACTGCCATCATGGGCACAGTCTCTGAGCTGCTCAAAACCTTGTGGTCAGACTGCTGGACCCTGTAGCCAAAGGGATATTTCTGCTAAAGCCTCCCCGAGCCAGAGCTGGCCCGGTGGGCCAGTGGAACCCCCTGAGATCTTCAGGGCCCCTCCCAAGTAATCCCTCATCAGCCGATCTGAAGGCTTTGAGAGGCATTAGGGGTGAGCTGGGCGGCCGCCCTGGAGCCAGGCACCGCTTTTAGAGCATTCCGGGGCATTAGGTCCCTGTCCCAGCCCAGCTTTGCCCACATCCCACTGAGCCCCAGGGCTTCTCTGCCATAGCCGTCCCTGGCCTAATTACAGGTGTCCATGTCAGGGTCAGCGGTCAGGTTAATTTGGGACTTGTCCTGGGGTGGCCAGGGCTCATTAATGGAGTCCCAAAGAGTCCAAGGGATAAGCCATGCAAACAGGGGATTAGAGGCTGAGGAAGACTGTTGTGAGTGAATCTGGACAGGGAGGTCCCAGTGGGGACAAGCCTCAAGTGTATGTTCACACACTTACCTGGACACTAATTCAGACAAACAGTAGCTGAGATACTCTTCAGAGACACAGGTGTGTTCACCCTCACACAAGGCTCACAAGCAGACACCATCCAAAGTTACAACTGGCTTCCTGTGAAGCCTTGGAACATTTGAAGGCTAGGGTTTGGGGGAAATGACCCAAAGATACTATTCTTCTCTCAGAAATTCGGGCCTGCCTCTGCCAGCCTCCTCTTGAACTGCATCAGCTCCAGCCAGGGTGATGGCGTTTTTTCGTCTCCTTTTCTTTCTGCACCTCCTCCCACCAGAATTCTGAAGCAGTGGCCTGTGGGTAGAATGTCTCTGAGCTGTTACCCCCAGCCTGGCTTGGGAAGGGCTGTTTCCCTCCATCCTGCCATCCAGCTTGCTTCCCAGGGCCCAGCTGTCAGCCAGCAACCAGAAAAATCTCCTGTGTCTCAGGAAAATCCATGGGTTCTCAGCGAAGACAGGACCGTACTAGACAGAGGTCTCCAAAGAGGAGAAGGAGGAAGAGGAAAAAGCAGCTGATGGGAGCCAGGGCTGGGAGAGGGTGGGCAAGGGGAAATCACTTAACCCCAAAGCTGCCACTGGTCTTTGGAACCTCTAGCACTGATGGAGGCCAGCTGGAGCAGGCTGAGGAAAAGAGGCCCCAAGTGTGGGAATGTGGGGAGGGGCCTTCAGGACTTCCTGGGTCAGCTGAGAGGAGAGCACTCTGCTACCCCAGCTAGGCCCCCTGCCACCAGCCTTTCTTAGGGTGTGGAGGCCACCAGACCTGACTCCCTGATTCTGTTGCTAACAAGGAACATTTTTTTGAGCATTAACCCCCCTCTCTATCCTGCCCCAAGATGGCTAACTGATATTACTGCACTCCTAGCAAGGAAGAGGCTCAGAAACTCAAACTTGAATGTGTTCAGACTTCCCCCAAAGATGCCTTTCCCAGTTACCTCCTTGACTAGGGTCACAAGTGACCCTTGGGCCCTTCCATTAAAGAAATAGCTACTAGGGCTGGGAAAGTGGCTCAGTGGTAGAGTGCTTGTCTCCCATACATAAGGCCTTGGGTTCGATTCCTCAGCACCACATAAGCAGAAAAAAGCTGGAAGTGGCACTGTGACTCAAGTGATAGGGCACTACCCTTGAGCTGAAGAGCTGAGGGACAGTGCCCAGGCCCAGAGTTCAGACTCCAGGAACAACAAAAAATAAAATAAAAAAATAACGTCTCTTGAATTAAAAAAAAAAGAAAGAAAGACGGGGCTGGGAAGGTAACTCAGTGGTAGAGCGCTTGCCTTGCAATGCATGAAGCCCTGGGTTCGATTCCTCAGCACCACATAAGCAAAAAAAAGAAAAAAAAGCCGGAAGTGGCGCTGTGGCTCAAGTGGTAGAGCGCTAGCCTTGAGCTGAAGAGCTGAGGGACAGCGCCCAGGCCCAGAGTTCAGGCCCCACAACCAGACCCCCCCCCAAAAAAAAAGAAAAGAAAAAAAGAAATAGCTACTACTCTAGCCCCAAAATTTCTCATCAATAAAGGTGTCCACAGGCCCAGGCTGCCACCTGCTGTCACCTCATTCTTGTTGGAAGCATCCCCTTCTCGTATTCCCTGTTCCCTACATACCATCCGCTGGACCTCCCACATACTCCAGGTCCATAATTGAATATAAAGGCCCAGAAGCCACTGCAAACAGCAGCATTAATCACCAGCAACCTGGCAGCCTCCTGCCATAGATCTTTCTCACACATAAAATAGCTCATGTTAATCATTGCTGCTGATTTATTGTCTTCTCCGCCTTGTACATAAATTATTCACTCTTTCCAGGCCACTTGGAGGAATCCTATAATGAAGACTCCTGTCCTCCCATCTCCATCTTCAAGGTGGATCCTCAAACCTCTGGGTCTACTGTAAAAGTTCATTGACAACACATGGAGCCCAGGCAAGGAGATTTGGGGTGCTGGAGAGAGTTCACATTCAAGAATATCTATCCCTTCCAGAAGCACTTGTGGGGATGTACAGCTCCAAGAAACTGGGCAATGCTTGCGTGGGAGGGGGTGGGAAGGGACTTCTCCAGCTCTGGGCAGGGGAGTCAGAGCAGAATGGAGAGGAGGTCTTCAAGGTGGTCCCTGGGCTTCCTATGCCATTGGGAGAATAGGGCAGAGGGGTCTTTGCCTGGAGGTTCCTACCTCTGCTGAGAACCTCTCCTGCCAATCAAACCTAGCTCTTGGGAGTTTCCCATCTATTGACGCAGGATATGGGTGTATCTCAGGATTTGGAGACCTGTGTAGGTCCCCAGTGCTAATGGGCTGCTGTAAGTGGTGGCAGTAGTTATGGCACTGTCCACCAGATGGCAGTCCTAAAACTCAGGATGGCAGCTATAAGAGGTGGTGGTTGGAACAGGGTGAGGAAAAGCCTCTGGAAAAATGGCTCCACCAGGAGGTGACAGAGATGGGGTCTGGCTGAGTTTAGAACCCTTAGCCTAAGTGGGAACAGAGGAGAAAACTCCTCTCACGCCAAAACACGCATGCCTTCTTCAAATGGGATCATCTCAGAAGAATTGGGGCCCAGAGGTATAGAACCTTAGACCAAGGAGGAAGAGGTTTCATTCTGCAGCCTGACTTCACTGGCCCCAGCCCAACTCTGCTGAAGTACAGCCAACCTGTCAAGACACCTCTTCTTAGGTTTAAATCTGCTGCTTCCCAATTCTTCTTGCTTGGCTAGGAAACCCCTAGAAGCAGCCAAGACAGGAACTGATCAGTGGGTACTCAGCATCTGGCCAATCCACTGTCCTGAAACACTGTACTTGGCTGTCAACTGCAGGATCTCTGCCCACCAAAGACCCATTCTTTCCTCCCTCCTCCACTTGTACATTGTGAGCTGCCCAGAGACACAAACCAGCCCTATGATTCAGGAGGCTTGTTGCCTCAATTCTGTGATTGCCAGAAGGCCTCCAGCCTGACACTGCTTCAAGCCATTTACTTCACACACCCTGGGTGTGTGGGAGGTGTCTCACTATCCACTGAGGCTGAAGAGAGCACTGCAGTTTGACAGTGTGCAGAGCATTGTATTACCAACTAACAATAGGATGTTCCCTCTTCCCCCTTTAAGACGTTGGTTTCTGGCCCTTTAACTACCTGGAGTCAGGAGGGTGGAGCTAGCAGAACCAGGCTCTGCAGGAGAGCCAGGCCTAGGAAAATATCTGAACTTCATATCTCCTTGGCTGACCTTGCCTAGATATTCTTGCTGTAAGCCTCTCCCCAAGCTCTCTGGAGTTACTAGCCAGATTCTGGAATGTCCCCCTGGCTCTCAGCAGCATCTTTAGGTCTTGATGAACTCCCCTCTCAGCTTCTTTGCAGACAAGGTCAAGACATTCCCATCAGTGAAGAACATGGTTTCTCCAGGGGCAGCCTTTGCCCTTCTTTATACCTATGGAGCTGGACATTGTAGGGATGAGGCTCAAGGAACTGAATTGTTTGAGAATCACAGCACAGTAGACTTCCCTAGAGCCAGACCAAAGTCCTCATAGCTCTGCTGTTTCTCTAGGGCAGTCCATACCAGAATGGGTAAGTGGAGGTTTTCCTACTTAACATCTGAGTGCTGGCTTCCTATAGCAGCTGTCCTGGAAGTGGCACATGACTGACTTTTGTCCTGTCCTTTCTATCTGGGCCTCCTGCTTCCCTGCCAGCCTCTGGCCCTTCCACACCTAGCTTGCCTGGCTTTCCTGGCCACTGACTTCACATCTGTCTTCACATTTGTTTCAGTGCTGTCCGAGCCCAGCTTGTTTATCCTTCAGGGGGTCCAAAGGAGTGTTTCAGCCCCAATTATGCTCTGACCACAGATACAAAACAAACGTTCTGGGCGTCAGAGGTGGAGGAGGCTCAGACAGGCTGGTGCCAAGGGGCCTGATAAAGGGGGATCCACTTGGGCTTGGAGGTGATGAGAGCTGCTCCTAGTGATGGGGCCCTAGGGATTAGGGGCTCATGGGTAATTGGTCTCCTCAGCACACAGAGGGGACAGTGCCTCACTCGTAGCATCTCTCTTTCTCTCTCTCTCTCTCTCTCTCTCTCTCTCTCTCTCTCTCTCTCTCTCTCCATTTCTCAGTGTTGCCGTGGTCTCATCTAACAGAAGTTTTGGGGTAGGAGTGATTTGGAAAAGCCCTGCTTATCCAGTTGTTGACTGGGTCTGGCCATCCCTCTGCAGAAAATCTTTGATTCTTCAACTTAAGCTATCCTGTGGAGACCTTTTATTCCCTCTGTGGCCAGTGTCTGGGGAAGGGGGTGACAATCAGAGATTCCAGACCCAGCTCTGCTGGCCTATGTTTGTGGTATAGACTGTGGTCTTTGTGGTGGAGGGTCAGGAAGAAGACTCTAGGGTGACCCCTAGAGTGTCTGTTGACTGGCCATAGGCAAAAGGGATGTCGTTCACCATGCCGGGCTAAGAAGCTCTCCCTATGTCCACTGCTCCCAAGATCTGGTCATTGTCTGGCCACGGGCTCCTGTGGAAATTGGATGGGGGAGGCAACAGGAAGCAATCTGGAATATGTTATGGAATTGGTGTTTTAGAGAGCCTTGACCTTGACCTTGGGTGACTCATAAGCTTTTCTCTCAGTAGTTGCCCAGACTCTGGGAGCTTAGTTCTCCATCTTATTCTTCTCTGGCTCCCTTCTAGACAAGGGAGCACAGATGAAGGGAAATCTAGGTCTAAGAAGCGCCTTTGTTTTTAGACACCATCTGGCTAACTGGTGGTGAATCCTAAGTGCTTCCCAGAGACTTCCTCCTAGGTCTTCTGGGTCTTGGTTAGCATCCTGGTTTATCCTGTCCTCGATCCCAGCTACTCTCTCTCCATACTGAGCTTTGACTTCTTCTGAGAGCACTCACTTCAAGGATACCTAATTTATTTTTGTTTTGGAGGACCTCATGTTTACACTGGCTGCTGGCTTGGCATCACTTAGCCTAGTTATTCCTCTGCAGCTCCCAGGCTTCTCTCTCTCTCTTCTCCCTCAGATATAGCTCCTTCTTGCATGCAGCAAGGCAGAGATTCAAGTCATGCTCACCAGGCTAAGAGGGCCTGCTGGTATCAGTATTCTCCATCCTCATCTTCAGTATCTAGTAAGAAGTGACTGCGTGCTGATCACCCACTAAGGACTCTGAATGTATTTTCTCCGTGTGTTCATATCACCAAGAGATAGGTTCTTTCATTTCTCTTATGGCTTCCTATGTTCTGGAGGGAGAAGCAGAGGCAAAGATGTTAAGTAACTTGCCCAAGGTTCTTGAGCTGGTCATTACCAATACAGTGTCTCAATTAAGTCCTCTACCTGGGACCAGCCTCATTGGAGCAAATATCAGGTCAGGCTAGGGCTTATGCCCAGAAAATGAATGAGATTGATTCTCATTCTGCCTCTTGTTAGCTGAGTGACTTTTGATAAAGTCTTTAACCTCTCTGTTTCTTTTTCTGTGACATGACTACCACAGAGATTAGGAGGAACAAAGGAGAAAATGTACAAGGTAGGATTTTAATAACTGGTGTAAGGGACTGTGGTTGCAGTCACTCAGTATTTGCCATGAACTGCTAGGAGTGAATCTAGTGCTGTGGGTATAGGCAGGAGACCCTGAGTGTCCACTTGTCCCCAAGATGACAAATTACAAGTCAAACAACAGTGCAGTAAACTTGCCACTCTCTGCTTTCCATTAACCTTTCTGATCATCTTATAACTATGACTCAGACCTCAGACATCTTTTCTTTCTCTCTCTCTCTCTTTCTTTCTTTTTCTTTTTCTTTTTTCCTGGTAATACTGGGGATAAAACTTAGGATCTTTCACTTGCTAGGTACTCTGCTCTTTGAACAATGCCTCCAGCCCTTTTTGCATTAGTTATTTTCTATGTAGGGCCTTACCTTATACCTGGACCAAATTGTGCTGTGATTCTCCTACTTGTGTTTCCCCATGGCGCTAGGTATGAAAGGCATGCCCCACTGTACCGAGTCACTGGTTGGAATGGAGTCTTGGGAACTTCTTTTTGCCTGAGCTGGCTTTAAACCATAATCCATAATCTCAGCCACTTGAGTAGCTAGGATTACAGGCTTAGGCTTTCTTTTCTTTTCTTTGCCTTTCTTTCTGTCTTTTTGTCCTATTAGACCTCCTGCTTACTAGACTGGCATTCAAAGACTGGAGCCATGCCATCAGCCCTGCTTTTTGCTGGTTATCTTGAAGATGTCCAATCTGGTCTTGAAGTGAAATCCCCCAGATCTCAACCTTACAAGTGTGAGCCATGGCCTCACCTTTTCTTATCCTTCCCCGCCACCCACCATTTTTAGTATTCCAGGGGTAGAATGAAAGGCAAAGCCTTGTGACATTTGTCAAAACAAAGAGGGCTTTACACAGTGAATAACAATTTTAAGACCAGGTGCTGTTGGCTCACTAGTGTAATCTTAGCTTACTTGGGAGGCTGAGATATGAGGATTGTGATTCAGAGCCAGCCCGGGCAGGAAAGTCTGTGAGACTATTATCTCTAATTAACCACCTGAAAACCAGAAGGGGAGCTGTGGCTCAAAGCGGTAGAGTGCTAGCCTTGAGAAGAAGAGCTCAGGGACAGAGCCCAAGTCTCTCAAGACTGACCAAAAAAAATTTTTTTTTAATATCTCACATTTTTCCCATGTCAAATTTTACTGTAGAACCCTTTATTCATTCTACTTACACATTTGTTAACAGATATTTAAAGTTTTTAAAGTTAATTGTTCTTGCATTGTGTGTGTATGCGCGTGTGCATGCACACATACACTGGTACTAGGTCTTAAACTCAGGGCAAGGCAGTTTGTCTTAGTTTTTTGTGGCTATTGTTGGTGGTGGTGGTAGTGGTCATGGGGATTGAACTCAGGGCCTGGGTGCTGTACCTGAGCTTTTGTATTAAAGGCAAGCACTCTACCCACTTTGAGCTACAGATCCGCTTCCATTTTTCAAGTAGTTAATTGGAGATCAGAGTTGCACAGACTTTCTTGCCTGGGCTGGCTTCAAACCATGATCCTCATATCTCAGCCTCTTGAATGGCTAGGATTACAGGCGTGAGCCACCGGCACCTGGCTATGTTAGCTTTTTTTGCTCAATGCTGGTGCTCTACCACATAAACCACGCCTGTACTGATGGCTTTTTGCTGGTTAATTGGAGATAAGTATCTCATAGCCCTTTCTATCAGGGCTAGCTATGAAACCATGATCCTCAGATTTCAGCCTCCTGAGTAGCTAGGATTACAGACATGAGCCATTAGTGCCTGGCTTCATGTTTGCATTCTTGCTAAGAAATACAGATGAAGTACCTCTTTCAATTCCAGAATCCACCAAGAGGCCACTGCTCTGTCAGTTCATTGGGCTTCCTTTCAGGTTATTTCCTAGGCATTTACAATACAGGTCTATGTTATACATGAAGAAACATGCCATTTTGAGTGAGTTTTTGTCTTTGCATACAAGCATTCTTACTTTTCTGCAATTTGCTTTTCCAATATGACTTGGATTAAAAATGGATTTTTTAAAAATATGAACTCATTATACTGAACCAACACATATTATTTCATAGAATAGAGGTGTTATTATTCATTTAATTCTTCAACCAGTGGACTTTTAGGACAGTTTAATTTTTCATTGTTATAAACTCCCTAGCATGTTGTTTCTGTGGGCAGACGTGGCTATTTTGTTAGGATAATGGATGCCTAGAAATGAGTTGCTAGAATGAAGAAGGGTATTGTTAATTTTAATAGAACATCCAAAATACTTTCCAAGAAGACTGAACTGATTTATGGTACTTCTAACAGAGAACAAGATAATCCTGCTTACATATATTCTCTCCCATGTTGGCTCCTGTAGATATTTTGAATTTTGAAGGTCTAATAAAAAAGAACAAATCCTATGTTTGTTTTGATTAATCAGTGTATGATTGCATTTCTCTCATTCTTAGTTCATTGGATGTTTTATTTTTGTTTCTATCCATATTCCTTGCCCATTTTTCTATTGGATTTAAAAATATTTTTCTTATTGATGTGATGTAATTCTTAATTCTTATTCCTATATTTATTATGTTTAACACAATTAGTCATTATTTCTGTCAGGTCATTTATGATCAGTTATGGCATGAAAGTTTTAAATTTATATGTATAGTTTCTTTTGTGTGTATGTCCGGTCGTGGGGCCTGAATTCTGGGTCTGGGCACTGTCCCTCAGCTCTTCAGCTCAAGGCTATTGCTCTACCACTTGAGCCACAGCACCACTTCCGGCTTTTTTTTTTTTTTGCTTATGTGGTGTTGAGGAATCAAACCCAGGGCCTCGGGCATGCAAGGCAAGCGCTCTACCACTGAGCCACCTTCCCAGCACTAGTTGTTGATTTTTGTTTGTTTGTTTGGGGCTTGAACTCCAGGCCTGGACACTGACCCTGAGATTCTTTTGCTCTACCACAGTGAGTGAGCCACAGTGCCTCTGGATTTTTCCATTTATATGGTACTGAGGAATCGAATCCAGGGATACATGCATGCTAGGCAAGCACTTTACCACTAAGCCACATTCCCAGCCCCATTTTTTCTTTCTTTTCTTTTTTATGTTTTTTATTGTAAAAATACTGTACAGAGGGGTTACAATTACATGAGTAAAGTAATGAGTACATTTCCTATTGAGCATTGTTGCCTCCTCCTTTGTTTTTCCCCACCACTGTTCTTTCCCTCCTCCCCCATTTTTTTCTAACATTCTTATAGTCAGCTCTTTTTTTTCCCCCTCTGGGTTTACTTTGTAAATGACATGATAGAAATAACTCTTTTGGGGCTGGGAAGGTGGCTCAGTGGTAGAGCGCTGCCTTGCATACATGAGGCCCTGGGTTCAATTCCTCAGCACCACACAAGCAAAAAGAAAAAAGCCGGAAGTAGTGCTGTGGCTCAAGTGGTAGAGCATTAGCCTTGAGCTGAAGAGCTGAGGGACAGTGCCCAGGCCCAGAATTCAGGCCCCATGACTGGACCCCCCCAAAAAAAAAAGAAAAAAGAAATAATTCTTTTGGTTGGGCACTAGTGACTTATGTAATCCTAGCTACTCAAGATGCCAAGACCTGAAGGATTGAGATTTGAAGTCAGCCTGGGTAGAAAAGCCCCAGAGATTCTATCTCCAATTAACCAACAAAATATTGGACTGGAGGTATAGCTCAAGAGGTAAAGGCCCAGAAAGCTAAGAAAGTTTGCAAGGCCTGAGTTCAAGCTCCAGGACTGGCACAAAAGAAAAATAAAGAAATAATTCTTTTAAAATTAGCCTTTGGGTCAGGTGCTGGTGGCTCATGCCTATAATCCTAGCTATTCAGGAGATTGAGATGTGAGGATCCTGGTTCAAAGACAGCTCAGGCAGAAAGTCTCCATGAGACTCTTATCTCCAATTGACCCACTCAAAAACCAGAAGTGGAGCTATGGCTCAAATTGGTAGAGGACTAGCCTTGAGCAAAAGAGCTAAGAGACAGTGCCTATGCCCCAAGATCAAGCACCAGCACTGGCAAAAATAAATAAATAAATAAAAATTTAAAAAATTAACCTTTGGCCAATACAACACACAGCAACACAAACACACCACTGGTATCTGGATTATGATGCTGATTTGTAATACCATGTAAATGCTTTCATGACTTAGAAACTATAGCATTCATAGTCAATGACTGGTGTCAGGTGAGGTGAAGGAAGGGTAGGCTGATACGAGAATGACATGAGAGGATCCCTTCAAATGGCTCAGGTGAGTGGAAAGAAGTGGAACACCCTAGACTTAATTCTCCTGTTCCCACATTTCAATATGAAAATAGCTTCAGGTAGAGAGTGACAGGTGAATCCCATCGGATCCAGAGACGCTACCACAAGTGCATCCAATATACAGGACATCCTTACAATATAACTTGTCACTCACAGAAATGGTGCATTTCCTTACCACCTCCTGCCCACCCCCACATACAATGCCAGCCCCTAGGAAGAGAGATTGTGACCTCTTCATTTCTGTCTCCCTCACACCTCATAAAACCAGTACGTTGGGATTAATGTATGTGGGCATACATCCTACTTCTGTGTATTGGGATTGATATATAAGAGAAGGACCTCTTGTCAATCATATACATGATGCATTACAGGTGCATATATACACAGGCCATGACTGAGAACATGTGCAAGCAGGATAGTAGGCCCGTGTCTGTGTACCTGTTTTCCATCTCTTCACCACTTGTTAACCCTCCACTCCCCTGGGTCAAGGATTTTTTTTTCTTTGGTCGATCATGGGGCCTGAACTCAGGGCCTGGGCACTGTCTCTCAGCTCTTCAGCTCAACACTAGCACTCTACCACTTGAGCCACGGTGCCACTTCTGGCTTTTTCTCTGTATGTGGTGCTGAGGAATTGAACCCAGGGCCTCATGCATGCAAGGCAAGCACTCTCCCACTGAGCCACCTTCCCAGCCCTCACGGAGATTTTTTTCTTTCCTCTTTCTAAGTAGGAGTATTTATTATTATTATTATTTTTATTTTTATTATTTTGGTTGGTCGTGGGGTTTGAACTCTGTGCCTGGGCACTGTCCCTGCACTCTTCAGCTCAAGGCGAGTGCTCTACCACTTGAGCCACAGTGGCACTTCTGGTTTTCTAGTGGTTCATTGGAGATCAGAGTCTCTGGTTTTCTAGTGGTTCATTGGAGATCAGAGTCTCATGGACTTTTCTACCCGGGTTGGCTTTGAACTGTGATCCTCACATCTCAGCCTCTTGAGTAGCTAGGATTACAGGCATGAGCCACGAGCATAAATAGGAGTATTTATTAATGGGAACAAAACCAGGACATTGCAATTCTTGTTTCTCCTGGGAAGGCCTCATTCTTTCCCCTTTCTCTCCTCTTCTTGCTGTCTTCTTTCTTCTTCCTATTTCACATTGCTCCCTATCCCCTTCGGGAGGAAGCTCATCTGAGTTCAGCCTTTGCTGACATGGCCATTTGAACCCATTAGCTGCTTCCTAATGAATGACTGCCTTCTTGGCCCCTCCCCTAACCCAATTGGGAGGGAGGGATCAATTAGCTGGTACTGTATACATACATACACACACACACACACACACACACACACACACACACACACACAAAACACTTATACATGTACTCATACTCCCATGTATATATGACATATCACATATACATTCATAACAAACACATATATCTTTTCCTCTTCACTAGGAACATCCTGCAGGGGTTACTACCCAGCTCCTGAGAGAGGTGCTTCTTTGCTCATCAAGCAGAAGACCAATTAATTGCCCCCATAGTCCTTAGACCAGATCATTCTCAGATTCCTGTGATTTCAAGTGGAGTCCAACTATCATATTGTAAAGATGAGCAAACTGAAGTTTTGAATAGGGAAATGTCATGTCCAAGAGCTATCAACCAATTAGAAAGCCCCTGGTCTGATTTCTGGTCCAGTGCTAAGCAATCCAGAGAGAGAAATAAACTGCCCCACAAATACTCCCCTTGGCCTAGATAAAGCTGTGGGATCCCAAAGGTAGCAAGCCGGGCTGGGAAGGTGGCTCAGTGGTAGAGCGCTTGTCTTGCATGCAAGAGGCCCTGGGTTCGATTCCTCAGCACCACATAAGCAAAAAGAAAAAAGCCGAAAGTGGTGCTATGGCTCAAGTGGTAAAGTGCTAGCCTTGAGCTGAAGAGCTGAGGGACAGTGCCTAGGCCCAGAGTTCAGGCCCCACAACCGGAGGTCCCCCCCCCCCCCCAAAAAGAACCCAGAGGTAGTAAGCCTAGGCTAAGATGTATGCTCATGACCTATACAAGGCAGGGACATGAGTAGACTCGTGTTCAAATGAAAGAAAGTGGCAGTGGCCCGAGGGAGCAGTCTTGTTCTCCAGGTCAGCTTAGCTCAGAAATTAAGGTGAGAGCTCCCCATCTGACTCCCATAAGCCTTTGCTTTAGCTTTCTCTTTCCACTGAGTCTCATCTTCAGGAATCCCTGATCCCTGGCCAACTCCTCCTGGCCAGACAGAAAGAGGGAACCTTGCTGAGTATCCTGTTCCAAGAAGTTGTCCTCTGAGGAGTGAGGGAGGGTGAGATCCAGCCTTGCCCTGCACCTGAACTGTCCTCCAAATTCCATATGATAACAGGTGGTATGAGAACTAGGCCCAGGCCTGAGGGACACTATGAAACTTCCATAGCTGAAAATTAACTTCTCCTAAGGGTCTAGCCACTTCTCTGGCCCCTTGATCTGATTGCAAGGGAAATCAAGGACAGGTCTGAGAGATCTTTATGAAATGGGTCATAGCAAGTACAGGGAGCTTCCAGAGTGTCTCTTCACCCTCTGGAGATAGAAACAGCACTATCCTTGTCTCTTTCTTGATCCTGAGTCCCTGACTGGGAAGCACCATGAAAACTGAAGCCAATCTGCCCATTTCACCTCCCAGGGATTGCCTGGGAGCCTCTCCCTTGCTGATATATATTTTGTTGGTCATGGGGCTTGAATTCTGGGCCTAGACGCTATCCAGTGCTTTTCAGCTCAAGGTGAGCACCCTACTACTTGACCCACAGCACCACTTCTTGTTTTCTGAGTGGTTTATTGGAGATAAGAGTCTCATGGAGTTTCTTGTCCGAGCTGGCTTTGAACAGCTATCCTTAGATCTCAGCCTCCTGAAAGACTATACTTTCAGGGAACATTTCTATAGGTCGTTACTAGATCTCAGCCTCCTGAGTAGCTAGGATTACAGGTGTGAGCCACCAGCACCTGGCTCTCTTGCTGATATTGACCCCAAAACAGTCTCCATCAATCACCAGGCCTACCCCTTATTCTCAATGCCCTCAGCAGGTCTCAGCCTAGCAAATCCTTCCCTAGGCTATTTCCAAAAGGAATTCTTTTCCAGAACAGTCCTACCTTAAAAGGCAGAGTGACAGAGTGCTGGTGCTGGGGGAGATGGCGCCTCTTAATAGGGTCATCATGGTGTTAGTATCTGATGGAGGAGGTAATGGGCCTTGGGGCCATAGAAATGGTGGAGACACTGTTGTAGGTCAGAGCAGTTGGATTGGAATTCTAGCTTTCCCATTTAGTGCTTGAGTAACTTCTGAAAGTCATTCTGCTCTTAAGAGGTGTTTGCAAATGAGAGGAATGAGACTTTGTTGCAAAGATTAAGTTATATGTAAGGTCTTATATGCTTATACATGCATTGACAAGATTATATTAAAGACAGTGTTAACAATGATTGGGATCTGGGGAGTAGCTCAGTGGTACAGTGTAGTCCTAGCACGCACAAGGACTGGGCTCAACCCCAGCAACAAGAAAACAAAAACACTTGGGAATGGCCATGGTGGTACATGACCTATGATCTCAGCTACTTGGGAGGCAAAGGTAAGATCTCAGTTTAAGGCCAGGCTGGCAAAAGCTCAAGACCCTATCTGAAAAATAAACTAAAAGCAAAAGGATTGAGTGGAGTGACAAACTCTTAGTTCAAGCCCTAGTTTAAGCAAAAAGGAAATGAAATAAAGTAATAAAAACAAAACCATAGTTATCTCTGGAAATGTGTTAACAGGGGCAAGGAGAAAGACTTCTACTTTTTACCGTATTGTCTTTCATACTGCTTTACTTTTATTACTATGCACATTTCATATTTATTTAAAGTGAGGAAGGAGAAAAAAATAGGATGAATCACTACTAGCCAGTAGCCAAACTGAATTTGAGTCAACAAAGGGTAGCCTTAATTGTTACCTGTTAAATGAATAACAATCCCTCCTTCCTGAGCTTTGTATCTTGGTGTGAAAGTGATTTGTAAATAAATTGCTATTTAAGAGCTAGTTATAATTAACATCTAGGTAATGATGTCGGCCCAAGCACAATTATATATGTGAGCCAGCTTTAGAGCCAGCTCTAAAGGGGAGTAGGTGTATATATCGTTATCGTTAAGGGTGATTATGTAAATAGGGTAGGGTGGTACTTTAGAGCACCCACTCAGTAGCCAAGCCACCTATATGAATCCTGAATTCACTGGAGATGTGATATTGACCAATTTATTTCACCTCTTTGGGCCTTAGTCTTCCTATCTTTAAAATGGTAATAATAACCTTACCTACTCCAGAGCATTCCTGGGAAGGTTACTATGAACTATATAATATGAAACTCTTCAAGCAGTCCTTGGCATATTGTAAATGTACAATTGTTTTCTGTTTTGTGCCTCTGTGTGCACATTTTGATATTCCTCATCTCTGGAAAAGGAAGAACACTGTCTCTCTCTTCTTCCATGCTGGCAGTGGAGATGACCATGTGGGCCTTTTGATCTGTTGGCAGACCCAAACCATGTTTTTTGTTTTTTGTTTGTTTGGTTTTTTTTTTTGGTCGGTCATGGGTCTTGAACTCTGGGCCTGCGCTCTTCAGCTCAAGGTGAGTGCTCCACCACTTGAGCCACAGCGCCACTTCTGGTTTTCTAGTGGTTTTTATTGGAGATAAGCATCTTATGGACTTTCCTGCCTGAGCTGGCTTTGAAGCACAATTCTCAGATCTCAGCCTCCTGAGTAGCTAGGATTACAGGTGTAAGCCACTCGTGCCTGGCTTCTATGGGGCTTAAAGGGCACATTTTGTGGAGGGTCCAGAGTCAGGATACATCCTTTCAGGGAGCCCTGGAAAAGATAGTGTGACTCCCAGGAATTTGGGAAAGTTCCCTGGCAATGCCCCCATGGTCCCTCTGGGTCACTCAGATAAACTGAGCCAAGAGAGAGCAGGGATGAAGAGAAGTAGGTCACTCTTACTTCAGCAGACAGAAGAGACCAGGGGTTAGGGTTTTGTAACCTAAGGCCAGAAAGAAGTATCCAGGCAGCTTCCATTATCTCCATCTTCTTCAAAGAATCAGCCTTCCCCACACCTACTTTCTGCTCTCAGTGCTTCTGTTTAAGGCTGGATGGTCATTCCTATCCATCCCAAGTCTAAGAGGCACCTCGCTTCTGGGAGATGTTGGGCTGCTAAGCAAGTTAGGCAGGTTTGGGAGAAGGTGGAGAGACCTTGACTTGGGGGAGGATCCCAGGTCTGGATGCCAAGGCAGGGGCCAACCTGGGAAGGGAAGTGAATATGTTCCCAGCTAGAGCCCAGCCTGGAAGGAGATGGAGCAGGCAGGCAGACCCACCCTCTTTGGAATCACAGCCTCTTTTCCAATAGAGACACTGTATTCCAGGGTGCTGCGAAGATTAAGAGCTTTTAAACCCTGAACTGGGACAGAGGGTCAGGCAAGAGTTTGTGGGAATCACAGGACAATGTAGCTTGACGTGGGATTTAGTTATTTATTCTACATTCTCCATGAAGTCATTCATGTGGGTTCAAGCACTGGGTCCCCCTAACTCAAGCACATAATCACACGCATCACTCCTGGGCATGTGCACACAATTGTGTACACACATATACAAGCAGGCGCAGTCACACAAGGGCAGTGCTGGAACTCATGGTCCTTTCACTCACCTGACAAGTTAGGCCAGATCCTGGGAGCTTTTCAAGATGGAGAGGCCCTCTTAAGGTTTTTTCCTCCTGAAAAGCCATGCCTAGGGCTGCTCTTCCCTCTGAGCAATGTGGTTTGTCTCTCTGTAGAATGTCTGGCCATCTGCATTTGTGAACATACCTGAGGTCTCAATTGTTCCAGGAACTGGGGGCTCCTGAAAGAGAGGCCCAAATTTTTATCAGAGCTTTGTCCCATAAGATGCTCCCTTAAAAGGAGGCCAAGGGGCTGGGAATGTGGCTCAGTGGTAGAGTGCTTGCCTAGTATGCATGAGGCCCTGGGTTCGATTCCTCAGTGCCACATAAACAGAAAAAGCTGGAATGGTGTTGTGGCTCACATGGTAGAGTGCTAGCCTTGAGCTGAAGTGGTGCTGTGGCTCAAGTAGTAGAGTGCTAGCCTTGAGCTGAAGAACTCAGGGACAGCACCCAGGTCCAGAGTTCAAGACCCATGACTGACCAGGAAAAAAAAAAAGAGGCCAATAAGTTCCACAGAAAGAGTGAGAGTTGAGATGGAGTGAGCAGGCAGATGTAGGGGTGAGAAGGAATTTGAATGGGTGCTCTCATCTTCAAAGGAGTGAGAAGGACACAGGAAGAGTACAGGAAAGTTGGGAAGGGAGCAATATGGACATGGTGAGGGTCATAGAACAATCTTCATGTTCTATTTTAAAGATAAATATTTTAATGACATTCAGACAGTATACATATTATGCATATCCTTTATGACATTTATTGCTATATATAGTATGTATATAGTATTTGATTTATGACATATATTACTATATATGTATAGAGCTCAATGAATCTTCATGAAGTAGACATATCCATGTAAATAGATAAAAGTAGTAAAGTAGCTAACTATTGGCATCCTAGGAGCCCTTCATGCCCCCTTCCACAGTGCCCTCAGAGTGACCCTATTCTGGCTTTTTTTTTTTTTTTTTTTTTTGGGTCCGGTCGTGGGGCCTGAACTCTGGGCTTGGGCGCTGTCCCTCAGTTCTTCAGCTTAAGGCTAGCGCTCTAGCACTTGAGCCACAGCGCTACTTCCGGCTTTTTTTTTCTTATGTGGTGCTGAGGAATCGAACCCAGGGCCTCATGCATGCAAGGCAAGCGCTCTACCACTGAGCCAACTTCCCAGCCCCTATTCTGGCTTTTTATACCAAGACTAATTTTTTTTTGTGCTAGTACTAGGGCTTGAATTCCAGATCTGGAGCTCATGCTCTTTTTATGCTCATGACTAGTGCTCTACCACTTGAACCACACCTCCGCTTCTCACTTTTTGTTGGTTAATTGAAGGTAAGAGTATCTTAGTTTGGGCTGGGAAGTTGGCTTAGTGGTAGAATGCTTGCTGTGCATGTATGAAGCCCTGGGTTCAATTCCTCAGCACCACATAAGCAGAAAAGCCAGAAGTGGCGCTGTGGCTTAAGTGGTAGATCCCTAGCCTTGAGCTGAAGACCTGAGGGACAGCGCCCAGGCCCAGAGTTCAGGCCCCACAACTGACAAAAAAAAAAAAAGAGTCTCTTGGTTTTGTCTGCCTGGGCTGGCTCCAAATTGTGATCCTTAGATCTCAGCCTCCTGTGTAACTAGTATTATAGGCTTGAGCCACCAACATCCAGCAACTTTTGCCTATTTTAATCCTTTAAATAGGTGCAATCACAGAGAATATTAACTCTCATCTTTGGTTTCTATTGCTCAGTATTCTAGTTTTGAGATCAATTTGTGTTGTTTAGACATAGTTCATTATTATTGATGATGATAATGATGGTGGTGGTGATGATGATGATGATGATGATATGGGGATTTAATTCAGGGCCTTGAATTTGCTAAGCAAATGCTTACACACTTAAACTACAATCTCAGTCCTTTTGCTTTTAATTTTGTTTTTGCCCAGAGTCAACCTCCTCCTGAGATCCTCTTATCTCTGCCTTACAAGTAGCTGGGATTAGTGGTATGCACCACAATACCTGGCCTCTAGATATATTGAAACAATAGTCATATACTGTACACACACTTTTAAAAGCTCATGTCCCCTGATGTTTCACCAAAACAACAACAATAACAAAAACTGGGTCTGATGACTCATGTCTGAAATCTGTAGTTATTCAGAGACTCAGAGGATAGCAGTTTGAGTCCAACCTAGGCAGAAAACTCCTGGAGACTCCATCTGCAAAATAACCAGCAAAGAATTTGGGGCTGGAGGCTTGGCTCAGGAGCTACAGTACTGGCCTAGCAAACAAGCCTAACAAGTGTGGGGCCCTAAGTTCAAACCCTATGATCAGACAAGAAAATCACACCCCAGAAAGTCCATGTAGAGACTGTTCCTGCCATAAGTATCCATACACAAACTGCTAACACACAGGCATACACAGGCACAAACACACCCTTGTTTTCATGCAAACATGTCCACTCTCATTGCATATACTTGTATGTCACTCACACAGATAAATATATAGACTCTCTTACTCAGCAGCTCCCATAGGTGTATATATCACTCAGATAACTACCATTTGTCATTCATGATAATATGCATGTGTATGTAAATACTAACACCCAAGTATTCATCTTTATATGAAGTTATGCAGCTTTTCCACGTAAAAACATCCTCAACACAGATATGCCATACATACCACTCTTTCCACCCACAAATGCATACTCATATCATGTACCTCCAGCCTCCTGCACAAGCCACATGATTCACATGCATGTGACCGCTCATTCATATGCTGGCAGCTCCCAGCTTCTTTGGCTCAGACTCTGGACAGACAGTAGAATGTGATAAAAATCAACAGCTGAAAACTGTCCTGAGAGCAAAGTTGTACTTTGTTGAGAAATCTGAGCTCTTATTGGAGGAATACAAGTGCCTGTGTCTAGGGTTAGGGGAGGGGGGGGGCAGTAGGGTGTACTCCCAGGGCGCCTGTGGCCTTTGGGCTGTTTCCATTATATATATTTTTTTAAATGATGAAAGGGCCGGTGCAGTGAAAGCAGGGCTATGAGTAAATAAAGCTGCCACCTCTGACCCTTGGAGGCCACAGCACATCCCAGGATGAATGTTCATTAGGGAGGGTATGCTTTAGCCCAGTCCAAGTTCTTCAACGATTAAGGCTTTGTGCCAGACTCCCAAGGGGGACAGGGGAAATGAGAACCTCTGGATGAGGGCAGGGGACATGTAAAGGGATAGAGGTAGAGAAAGGAGTAGGCAGTATGGAAGGGAGGTGGAGTCACTAGGGAGAGAAAGGGAACTGGGCAGCTCTGATTTCTGGCTCTCCTTGCCCAGGTCTCTTCTGCTCCTGAGCTCTGAACAAGCATGCATTCCCCCTTCTGGCATTTAAGTCTTGGTTTGCTTATTTTTCTAATCACCAGGAACTTTAGGCAAACAGAGGCTAGCAACAATAACAAACACAGGGCAAACTACAAAGTCACCAAGAGTCTCAGAAAGGTTGAGAAGTGGTTGGTTCCGGCTTTGATTCAGGAATGAGACTCTTGCTAGACCTGGGTCCTGGTCTCTTTTCCTAAGGGACCCGTCCAGCTCTGCATTGGCTTAGCAAGGCTTAGAGAAGAAACTGTCTGGAGAAACCTGTGAACAAGTGCATGGGAGATGAGTGCAAGCTTCTTGAAAACCCACCATCCAGCTCTGTCTGGGTTCTAATCTTTCCCCACTGTGCGGTCAGGCAAAACTGCTTACTTACTCCTCTTTCTCGGTGGCTGGCCTCCAGGCACCCTCTCCCAGGGCTGCAAGTCATTTTATTCTATAGTCACTTTGGCTCTTGAAGGTTGACCTGGTCTAGTCCTCAGAAGAAAGCAGTCCCCAAAGAGCCCTGCTTGGATGCCTTGCCTCTCTACCTTGCATGGAGCCAGCAGTACTCCTTTTGTTCCTCCCTGAGGCCATTAAGTGGCTACTAAATAGGTTCTAGGATGAGCTAATGTGGCTAATTTTAATAAGAATTAATAATAAAATGCAGTTATACATGCAAAGATATTACCAAAATGTGGACTCTCATGTTTTGGTGTGAGGGACATGAATGAGAAACGGTAACCAGAAACATTGCCTCACCTGTCCCTAACTCAGGAAAAAGAATACAGAAAAGAGAGTTCCAGGGAAGCATCCCTATTTTCCTGAAGCCTGCAGACTTCTTGGACTAGAGGGTGTGATTGCTACGGGAAGCCCAGTACAGGAGCACTCCAGTCTAGACAGAATTAGCAAGGGGCCATTGCTCAGGTCTAGGCTGTGCCTGTCCAGTGAACCACAGCCTATGTAGCCAAGTGCCCAGAGTCTATCTCCTCTCTACCATCCAGGCACAAAGCCTATTCCCTAATGACTAGATCTGGTCTTTGTCCATAATAGGAGTGGGGAGCTCCATGAGGAATTCAGGCAGCTGAGGTTGGTGTGTCAGCACTGAATTGTTTGTCTACACCCAAGGTTCTCCATGGACAAATTTCTGCTCATCAACTGAGATGAAGGGGAAAGCCAGGTGAGATCAGCTTCACATGTAGCCACAGACCTAGAAGACACAGGCATTGTGGAAATTAAACTCTGTTTTCTGCCTTCTCTCTTATAGTTCCCTCAGCTCCGACTGAAATCATAGACTGCTTTTACTGCGAAGTGCCTCAGGAATAAACACTGGTCTAATCTTCACAATCACTCTCTGACTAAGTGCTATTCTTAACCCTACTTTACAGATGAGAAAACTGAGATCCAGAGAGGTTAAATTACTGGTCCAAGGTCAGCTGGTTTTTGCCTGTGTGTGTACGTGGGTCCTGGGGCTTGACCTCAGGGCCTAGATGCTGTCCCTGAGTGCTCAAGGCTAGCACTCTACCAAAGCCACAGTTCTACTTCTGGCTTTTTGATAGTTTATTGGGGATAAGAGTCTCCCAGGGTTTTGTTTTTTTTTTTTTTAGTCCGGTCGTGGGGCCTGAACTCTGGACCTGGGCGCTGTCCCTTAGCTCTTCAGCTCAAGGCTAGCGCTCTACCTCTTGAGCCACAGTGCCACTTCCGGTTTTTTTTCTTTTTTGCTTATGTGGTGCTGAGGAATCGAACCCAGGGCCTCAGACATGCAAGGCAAGCGCTCTACCACTGAGCCACCTTCCCAGCCCTCTCCTAGGGTTTTTTGGTTGTTGTTTTGTTTTGTTTTTCCTCCAGCTGGCTTCAAACTATGATCCTCAGATCTCATCCTGGCAAAAGCCACCAGAACCCGGTGCCATCCAGTTTTTGAGTGGAGGATTAGAATCTGAACCCAGGCAGTCCAGCTGCTAGGTGGCTGGCAGCTATCTGATTCTGATTTGGGGTCAGGAGAGCCATTTTCAGGAGTCAAGGAGGATGGAAATCCTTGACTTGCTGTTCTGGATCTCTACTGCCCAGGTCTGCCTGAGCTCTCTCTCAGCAGTGCCAACAGCTCTGTGTTAGCCTAGGCACAAGTCCTCACAGCCCTCTCCCTTCCCCATTTTATTGAACTCCTACCTTCTCAACAATTCCATCCATTCAAAACACCAACTGTTTATATCAATCATAATGTTTCAGCCTTTGATTTTTATCAGGATGAAATCTGGGCTTTGAGCTGGGGTGCAGCTCAATGGGAAAATGCTTTCTCACGTGTGTGAGGTTCCACATTTCATCTTCAGCACTTCACTGCATAACACACACACATAAAATAATGGGCCTTTTCTTCTTCTTCTCTGAGTTGTGGTTAGTAAAAAATAGTCTTCAGTGGGGCACTGGAGGCTCATGCCTATAATCCTAGCTACTTAAGAGGCTGAGATCTGAGGACTGTTGTTTGAAGCGGGGCTGGGGAAAAAAAGTCCCGGTTAGACTCATCTCCAATTAACAACTCAAAAATGGGAAGTGGAGCTGTGGCTCAAAGTAATAGAGTGCTAGCCTTGAGCAAAAAAGGTCAGGGTCAGTGCCCAGATCCTGAGTTGGAGTCCCACAACCAACTTCAAATTTTGGGGCCTGGAGGTTAAATCTAGAGCCACCCTTCTCTCTTTTGTTGGGCCTCTCTCTCCCCCCCCATCTCTCTCTCTCTCTCTCTTTCTCACTGTCAGTTGTGGGGCCTGAACTCTGGGCCTGGGCGCTGTCCCTCAGTTCTTCAGCTCAAGGCTAGTGCTCTACCACTTGAGCCACAGCGCCACTTCTAGCTTTTTCTGCTTATGTGGTGCTGAAGAATCAAACCCAGGCCTCATGAATGCAAGACAAGCACTCTACCACTAAGCCACCTTCCCAGCCCAGCCTCCCCCCTATCCCCCGCCCCCACTCCTTTATTGGTCATGGGGCTTGAACTCTGGGCCTGGGTGCTGTCCTTCAGCGCTTTAGCTCAAGGCGAGTGCTCTACCACTTGAGCCACAGTGCTACTTCCGGTTTTCTGAGTGGTTTATTGGAGATAAGACTTTCATGGACTTTCCTGTCTGCTCGCTTTGAACCACAATCCTCATAACTCAGACTCCTGAGTAGCTAGGATTACAGGTGTAAGCCACCAGCACCCGACCTCTCTTTCTTTTGGTGCAGGTTCTTGGGCTTTAACTCAGGGCCAGGGCACTATCCCTGAGCTTTTTTCCTCCAGGCTAGTGCTTTATTTGAGCCACAGCTCTACTTTCTTTCTTTCTTTTTCTTTTTTTGGTTGTTTACTGAAGATAAGAGTCTCATGGACTTTCCTGCCCAGGCTGGCTTCAAAATGTGATTTTCAGGTCTCAGCCTCCTGAGTAGGTAGTATTACATATTTGAGCCATTGATACCCAGCTACTTAAAGTATTTTTTATTTTTATTTATTTATTTATTTTGATCGTGGGGCTTGAGCTCTGGGCAAGGGCGCTGTCCCTCAACTCTTCAGCTCAAGGTAAGCGCTCTGCCACTTGGGCACAGCGCACAGTGCCACTCCTGGTTTTCTGGTTTTTTTTTTTTTTACTGGAGATAAGAATCTCACAGACTTTCCTGCCCAGGCTGGCTTTGAACTGTGATCCTCTGATCTCAGCCTCCTGAGTAGCTAGGATTACAGGCCTGAGCCACAGGCGCCTGTAATGCCAAGGTCGCAGGACCCCTCCGCAAGAAGACCACGAGAGTCAGACTCTACAGCTGTTTTATTTAAACGGGCTGCAGCTCGGGCCTCGTCCTACACTCTGACACAGCAGAGCCTAGGAGGAGAGCCCCCCCTTCTCCCCCCCCCAGCTAAGGATTTGCAGGTCTTATATAGGCACACAATCAACCAGGTGTTTTGATTACCACCATGTGTTGCTTTGCTAGACAGAAACAAGAAACACATGGTGGTCACTGCCTCAAACTTTAACCTTTCAGTGCCCACCTACTTAAAGTATTTTTTTGGGGGGGTCCGGTCGTGGGGCGTGAACTCTGGGCCTGGGCGCTGTCCCTCAGCTCTTCAGCTCAAGGCTAGCGCTCTACCACTTGAGCCACAGCGCCACTTCTGGCTTTTTTCTTTTTGCTTATGTGGTGCTGAGGAATCGAACTCAGGGCCTCAGGCATGCAAGGCAAGCACTCTACCACTGAGCCACCTTCCCAGCCCCTACTTAAAGTATTTTTAAGCTTTTCTTAACACCATTTACCAGGCAATATATTTCTTTCTTTCTTGTTTCTATTGTTTTATTAAAATATTAAGAGGGATTATGGCTATTTCTAAGTGCTATTCCATCCCATGACTAACATGTTTACTCTAGTGTCCTCATCACACTATTTCCATTTAATTTCTCCATAACAAAATATTTTATGTTCAAACTTGCTTTTCTATAGAAGATATTGGATGTATTCACCTATCTACTCTTTTGTACAAAGCATAGAAGCATTTCTTTTCCCAGGTTTCAAGAAAATTTCCAAAATAACATCAGGGCATCAGATCTATAAATTATCTTAGGAAATATTGGCATTTTTACAGTGGTTGGCATGTTCACCTAAGATGTAGCACAGTATGTCTCACCATTTTTCTGTTTCCCCCTAGCTGGCTTAACTGATTCCAAGTGTGGGTATTGGGTTGCTTCCAAGATTTAGCTATTATGAACAGCGCTGTTATAAACATCTTTGTGCAAATTACTTTTTTTATTTCCTTGGGATGTGGTTCCAAAAGTAGTATTATCTGATCAAAGGATCTGAGCCATCTCATGGTTTTTGTTACATAACCCAGAGAGGAAGGGACCGATTTACAGTGCCACCAGTGACGCATAAAGAAATGGCATTTCCCCCTGAACCAATCCTTGATAGGCTAATGGTTTAAATAAATAACTTGTTCTTTATCTTTGGTCTTTCCATTATATTTGACCCCTTTCTGATTTGGTCTTTCCATTATATTTGACCCCTCTCTGGCCCCCCGAAGTGCCACCCTTTATCCTAGTCCATTTTTCTTTGCCTTGCTTGGTTTTCTTGAAGGACACAGAAGTGAAAACAAATTCTATTAGAGTAGCCCAGCTACTCTTTCTAGCTGCGGTCAGGCCTGACTTTGTCATGTCCCAAGTAGCCACCCTCAAGGACAGCACCATTGTATTTACCTTTTGCTTTTTGAAACTTAGTGCCAATCCCTGAGAGAGGCCCAAATAGCTTCTTTCTTTGCTGTCTAAAGGTCTACACCCCTTTAGCACCTGCCCATCAGATTCCTACTTCCTGTCTTAGCTTCTTCAGTTAGTATAAAGAGTGCAGATGACAGGCAGGTTCTGATTCCTGTGAACAGACCACACCCCTCAGCTTGGAGTTTTGTACTTCCTATTTTCCAGGTTCTCTAGGATGACTCATAGCTCAACTACCTTCCGGGGAGTGGTTTTTCCCAACCTGACATACAAATGTACAAGCCCAAATACCTTAGACACATTTTATGTTATATACACAGAATTCTCATCAAGGAAAAGAGAAGACTTATTTTCCTGATTCCTAGCGAACTCTGGGATATATGATGGTAGCACCAGTTTTAGAAACTGTTCTTGACATGTTGATTGGCTGTATATTTGGGTCTAAGCATACTTTTTGTGTGAACATACATATCTATGGAGTGCAAGTTTTTCAGAAGGAGATAGTATAAATGTTTGTCTGTATGTCCATACAATCTCAGTGATAGACTGATGTATTATGCTCAAGAGTTCTATCTACTCAAGAGGCTGAGATCTGAGGATTATGGTTTGAAGCCAGCTGGAGAAGGAAAGACTATGAGACTCCTATCTTCACTAAACTACCAAAAAAGCCAGAAGTAGAGCTGTGGCTCGAGTGGTAAATTGCTAGCCTTGAGCACAGAAGCTCAGGGACAATGCCCAGGCCCTGAATTCAAGTCCCAGGACCAGCACACACACACACACACACACACACACACACACACACACACACACACACACACACACACACACACACACACACACACACACACACGGCATAGGTGGGAGCTGGCAATAAGTGTATGCTGATTGAGGTCTAACCTCAATTTTCAGGATAAGGGATTAGAGAAGAGGATATGTGCAATGGGCTTGAGGTTCTAACCTGTTCCTATACATTCTGTGGCCTCTTTGAGGCCAGTTTGACTTGGTGGAGAGATGGAATGGCTGATGAGAAGCTTCAGGAGTCCCACAGAACTGCTTTGCTAGTACCCTACACCCTTCTGCCTTTTCCAAAAGCAAAGAAGACTCCGTCTCCCAGAAGCCATTGGAAAATTTCAAAGATGTGAAGGTTTCGCTGACTTCAGAAGGATGGGGGAGGAGGCAGAAAGAAGGGAAGGCCTCTGAGGTGGGAAAACTTTTGCTGAGACTGCAAGCTCCCAATCTCGCCAAGGTTCCTCATTACTGAGGCCCTTGGACATAAAATGTCTGCTTATTTGAAGACCAAGAAGAAGCCTACTTTGTCTAATAACTAGCCAACATCAGGACAGGGCCTGAAACAGGGGGCTGGCACTTGACTTTGAATTCCTGCATTTTTGTCTCCATTTTTCTGCCATGCATTTGTCATACTCTTCAAGATCTTTGTCCTTGCTATTTTAGACCTTTCCTCTCTATGGAACCCTAAAGAAGACCCAAGCAGAGAGAATTAGAGAGACAAGAAAGGTACATAGGATGTATGAGGAAATCATCAACCTAGCCTGGAAAACTTAGTATCCTGGATACACATCAGTGAAATAATGAGAACACTAGACAGATACAACCAATGAAGTAGGAACTTTTTCGTGTGCTGGTACTGGGGCTTACACTCAGGGCTTAAGCTTTTTCTCAAGGCTGGTGTAGGAACATTTATATCACTTCATTTTTTATGTTGGTTCTGACAATGGCTTGATGAATTAGAAGGCAGAATCTGCTATACCTTGTTCAAAAACCACACAAGCAAAGGTGAGAGAAGTTAATTGATCTGTTCACACACACACACACACACACACATCCCTCTGGGATTCCAATTCATGAATTCAAATCTATGACCAGAATAAAAAAAAGTAACAAAATAAAAAAAAAAAAACACTTCTGTGCTACATTGGCTACCTGAAGAAAGCCTTGCAAAATTGTGCTTGGAAAACTTAGGGGAATGATGGATTTCAAGCTAGTTTGTGAAGTAGAAGTAGGGCTTTTCTTCTGGGGGTGGGTGTTGCTTTCAAGGCTTTTCACCCTCAGTGGATGAAGGAGGAAGTTTGAAGCTTTATATTCAGAATACCAGGGCCAATAGAAGCCCCAGTTGGGGGAAGGGAGTATGCAAAGCAGAAAGTAAGTTAAGGACCTTGAAAACATAAGGATGTGGCTTCTCCTCTGCAGATAGTGCATCAGACAGGAATGGCCTGTCCTGTGTCCACATGGATGGGGTGGGGGAAGGGGGAGATGGATTCCTCCCAGTATTGCAAGTTCCAGAGTGGGGGCCAGCTGGAATTGATTGTCAGTAGCAGAAATAAAAAGATGATAGAGGTGGCGAAGGTGTAGATGAGCCTCCTAGTTTGAGCCAGGCTGCCCCTAGGAAGGAGGCCCAGGAGAGAGACCAGTGCTCTCTCCCCTTCCCCCCAAACCCATGAAGAGTGGCATGCAGGCTTGCTGAGACCCTAGATGGGAAGCTGCCACATTCTGGACATTTCTTCCTTAGCCCAGCCAGGACATCTTCAGGCTCTGTGATTGGAGCCTCCAGCCTCATTGAGAGGTTATTAATAGGGAGTTTGTCTGGTGTCAGAGCACAGACATAAACTGCATTAGCATTACCCCATAATCTTATTTAGTAAATGCTCGTGCCGTTCAGTCTCCTGTAATTGCATTGGGAAGATGCAATATTTATGAAAGGGGAGAGGGGAATGTCACTGCTCATCTCAGCACTGCAGTAAAAGTCCCAGGAAAGACTGAGCGGGCAGCCCCGTCCTAGCTGTGGTCCTGCCAGTGTTGTTAGTAGTGTGGTTGTCTCAATGACTCTGAATGGCCCTCCCCAACCAAGAGCTCCCCCACCCACTTAACTATCTGGAAATTTGGGCAGCCATCCATAGGGGTACAGGCAGAGGCAGTAGTAGTCACTTCTCTTGGTGTAGTGATTTCTTCTGGGTAGACCCTATGCAAAGAACTTGGATGCACTGACTTCTGTAGTTATAAGATTCTAGTCTTGGCCTCCCACTCCTAATTGGGTTTTCCTTTGGCTAAAAGGCAAAGCTACCTCTAGAGGGTTGGCTTGAACCTGGATCTACAGTGTGTTCTACAGTGGGCCCAACAGCAACACTTGCTCTTCTGTCAGCCCAGATTTCCATAGCCTCCTCACTCCATACCCTACTCCTTTTCCACCCCTCTTCCTAGGAAAGCAGCAAAATCTGCATTTAAAAAAAAATCAAGGGCTGGGAAGGTGGCTCAGTGGTAGAATGCTTGCCTTGCATGCCTGAGGCCCTGGGTTCGATTCCTCAGCACCACATAAGCAAAAAGAAAAAAGCCAGAAGTGGTGTTGTGGCTCAAGTGGTAGAGCGCTAGCCTTGAGCTGAAGAGCTGAGGAACAATGCCCAGGCCTCCAGAGTTCAGGCCCCATGACTGGACCCCCCAAAGAAAATAATCATAATCACACACAAAAAAATCAACTCTTGGGGCTGGGAAGGTGGCTCAGTGGTAGAGCGCTTGTCTTGCATGCCTGAGGCCCTGGGTTCGATTCCTCAGCACCACATAAGCAAAAAGAAAAAAGCCAGAAGTGGGGCTGTGGCTCAAGTGGTAGAGTGCTAGCCTTGAGCTGAAGAGCTGAGGGACAGCGCCCAGGCCCAGAGTTCAGGCCCCACGACTGGACCCCCCAAAAAAAAAATCAACTCTTCTCCTACTCTAGAATGGATTGTTTAAGTATCAGTGGCACTTTATGGATGGGGTCACAGATCCTTTCCCCTCCCCGCCCCCAACAAGAAGTCCTGTGTTCATGGTTCTGAAATAACTAATCTGTCCCAAGTGGCTAGTGACCCTTGGAGCAGAGAGCATGTCAGGGTGACTGTTCTGCTCCTCAACTGCAGGTGCCTGGGCATAAACCAGGGTCTCAGTTTGTCCTTCCACGCTCACCTAGTAGGAGTGGAAGGTGCTCTTGATACTAGCTAGAGAAACATTTTTGGCTGGTGGCCTCCATCCAGGAGCAGCCAGGAGCAGCTGAGATCAGGGTATTCCTGCAGGTGGGTCTATGGCTATGTTCCGGGAGTCCCCAAGTACTACCTGTGCACCCTAGACCAGGAAGTAGGAAGCCCTCCCAGGGGACAGGCAGGTATAAGTGTATGCTTAGTGATACAGCTTGGGGGCTGAGAGGGGCTCCCAGAAGCATGGAAGGGCTGCCTCCCAGAAATTTGAAGCTGCAGCCAGGACTTCTCCCGCCTGCTCTTCACCTGCTTTCACCCTCCCCCACCTGTCCCTGGGTGATGCCGCCTGGTGGACACTGCCCAGCCCCTCTCTTTGTTCAGCGGGACGTGGAGCTGTGGCTGCACTGGTGGAGGGGGGGGGGGGTGCTCGGACCCACCGTGCACACACAGGCCACACTCACGAAGGGAGCCCAACGGGGATGGGGGGGGTCTACATTCTCCGCAGCCGCCTTCTTTCCCTTCTCCCCAGGACGGGATACGAGGCACCGGAACCCCGGGCAGCTGAGAACAGGGCCCCTCCCGGTGTCAGCCCCCTCGCCGCCGCAGTCCCATTAATCACAGCGTCGCAGTCCAGTTGGGGATCCCCCCGCGCGCCGCGCGCCGCGTAGCCCGCAACACAATGGCATTATTTCCGGGGGGAGAGGCCGCCTCGGGCCGGGACGCAGGCGGCGGCGCCTCTTTCCCTCAACCCGTCCCTTGGCGCCCAACAAGAACGCCTGCGGCGGCCGGAGACGGGTGGCAGAACGGACGCGGGCGGCTCGCGGGTGGCAGGGCCAGGCCGCCCTAATTCAATTAGCCGGGCCGCCTCCGCCTTGGAGTAACTCTGGACCCGCCGGGGCTCGGGCTCCGGGCAGCTGCTCTTTTCTTGTGAGCGGAGCCCATGCATATGGATTCTCCCCAGCCCACTAGTGGCACCTGCGGCTCGCCCCGCCCCCTGCGAGCCGATCCAGGCCTCCCCGGGAAAGTTGGGAACCCAGGGGCTGGGGGGTGGTCACTGGTGGACTCGGGAGTGTGAGCCAGAGAGGGGAATAAAGCGGTTTGAAGAAACTAAGCAGGAGGGTCTGTGTGGAAGTGCGCACACCTGTAGTTCCACGGCGCCTGCGTTGGGGTGTGCTGACCCGTAGGGGAGCATGCATGAAGGAGAGGGTTTGGTGTAGTTCGGTTCTGCTGGGTGCGCCTGTGTATGGACGCAGAAGAGCCTAAAGGAGGCTTTGCGAGTGTCTGTAGGGTTCGGAGACCAGGGAGTGTCTGCGTATTTGTGTGCAAGGGTGAGTGTGGGGTCTGTGTGTGAGTATTAATACGGAATCTGGAAGTATGGGTGAGCCGATCCGTCCGTGTGTAGTTATTTGTATACCTAAGGTGATTTTTTTTCTTTTCTTTTCCGTGTGCAATCAGGTCACCGTGGAACCCATCACTCCACGAACTGCCGCCAGCAGCAGCTGGGGCTTCTGGGCTGGGGCTCAGTCATACCGGCCTGGTGATATGTTGGAGGAGGAGCTTGGCCAGTTAATTTCAAACTGGCACTCCAACGCTTCTAGTTGGAGTATGCTCCAAGGCACAGACAGGCAGAAGCTGGGACAATCGGGCCCCTCTCCCTGCAGCAGGACCCTGGCCAGTCTAGTTCTCCACTGCCTAGATGAACTCGGTGGGCACCTGCGACTTCCAACTTGTCAAGTGAGTTCTGTGCACTCTGGAAATAACCAGATCTGCCCTAGACGGCCAAATCTCCCAACGCTGACCTCAAGATCCCTACATTCATCTCTTTGGCCAATGCCCAGGACTGGCCAGCTGTGAATTTGAGTTCCCCAGGGCTCAAAGATCTCCATCCACCCTTCCCAGAGGGGCTGTTTTATGCTTCCAAAGGGGTGGAAGAAACAAGAAATCTGGGTAGATCTGGTGCAGAAATCTTACCTTATTTCCTCCTTTTCCTGTGCTAGTGGAATTGCAGAGCTGGAACTCGTGGAAATCACAGCAAGGGCCAAGAAGAGAGTTTGTCAGTTCCATTTATCTCAGAGAGTAGGTTGGTTCCTAGAAGATGGTGTGGCCCTCCAAGGCCAGGCCAAAAGCTGAATCTCACTCTTCCTTCACATCTTCACCTAGGAGAGATTCCTCTGGGCACAGGCTCACTTGGTAGGCAGAGTCTAGGATAGACACCAAGAATGGAAAAGTTGGGGCCAGCTGGGGTCCTAGGCTGAGCTACCTTCTTGGAGGGCAATGGCACAAAGGTAAATTCTGTGCCCAGGGAGTTCTCTAGTGGCAGGCACAACCATGGGGGTCTCTTCAGTCCTCAGCCTTCTTCAACCCACCCCACTCCATTTTTTTCCCCTTGGGCTCTAGCATCTAGGAGGACCTTAGCATTAAAGATACTCCAGTTAAAGATATTTTCATCCAGATGCAGTGCTCATTGGTGGGGACCAGAGGGTCCCTGGGTATCCCTCTGGAGGGAGTTGGTCAGGAGATGTAGAAGGTCCTACTTAACTCAAGGATGATGGGGCCAGGCCAACATTTAGGTCAGATGGCATGTACAAAGGGGAGGGGATACTGCTTAGAGGACAGATTCCCAAGGAAGAACCCTATTTTAGAAGCATTTACCTGCCAGGCCTTGATGGAGAAGATGAAAAAGTAACTATCCTCTAATATTAAGTGACAACTAAGGTATAGCCTACAGCAGGGAAGTGTCTGTTTCTCACTGCTTTGACTTCTATCCATTCAGGATCCCTCCACTGATGTGGGAATGTGTAGTTAGTCTTCCCTGTTGAAGTACTGTTTTTGGTTTTTACTGTGAGGTTTAGGTAGGGACAACCTTAGCCTTAAAGAAGTCATTGAGTAGTGGATGAAGTAGCCTAACCTACTCACTCTCTCCTTTCCCCCACCCCTAAAGATCCCCCACCCCACTCTAGGCTCCCTAAGGTTAGAATGCTCTTCGCTGGATTCCTACTGTTACTAGCTGCTCCTGCTTCCTCTGTGGAAGGGAAAGTTTTCTGACTCCTTTACCAAGACAGTTGGGCAAAGCAGAGGAGACAGCTTTGCTATTACAGACACTATCTCCAATTAAGCACCACAGAAGCCAGAAATGGAGTTGTTGGTCAAGTGGCAGAGTGATAACCTTGAGCAAAAAAAGTTCAAGGACAGCACCCAGGCCCAGAGTTTAAGCACCAGGTCTGATACAAAAAAAGAGAGTGTGTATATGTTCCCAAAATGGTCTCATCATGGACTACTTCATGGTACAGATTCCAGATGGCTCTCTTTCTCTGGTGAATGACCATTCATTTGGCATGCCTTTTCTCCCCCTCACCACATCACAGGCCCGTATGTGACTATTTCCCCTGATAACTTGGTTAGAAGACACGTAGATATTATTACACTTTCACACAAATACACATTCTATAGAGGAACAGCTGTGGAGACACACATTCATCTAATCAGAGAATATGCAATTCATATACATACCTTCCCACAGTTGTAGAAACAACCCAGATTCCTCCTCTCTCCTCCAACAATCTTGCCAACATGTGTTTCCCTAGCAGTTGTACTCCAATAGTCTAACACAGTGCCTGGTACATAATAGACTCTTTTTTTTTTTTTCCAGTCGTGGGGCCTGAACTCTGGGCCTGGGCACTGTCCCTCAGCTCTTCAGCTCAAGGCTAGTGCTCTACCACTTGAGCCACAGCGCCACTTCCGGCTTTTTTCTTTTTGCTTATGTGGTGCTAAGGAATCGAACCCAGGGCCTCGAGCATGCAAGGCAAGCGCTCTACCACTGAGCCACCTTCCCAGCCCACATAATAGACTCTTAATAAATATTTATAAAATAAATTTAACAATTATTCCTTTAAAGACATCTGCACAGCCTTCTCAACCCTCACTGTCACACAAGCTTTCACATTCGGTCTCCCCTTATAGACACACAGTCCCACAAACACAAAGTAATTAACTTACCACATATACCCCTAAGCTAAAGGACAACCCTTGGCCTTGGGGTCTCTCCCAGAGCGTGAGGGAGCTATGTGGGATCCAAAGAGGCCTCCCCCTAGGGCTCCCTTCCTGTCTGCCTCTCCCCCAGCCCTAGCCTCAGCCCCAGCTGCTCTCCTTTTAATTGGAAGTTACGTGTGTGTGTGTGTGTGTGTGTGTGTGTGTGTATTTTAATTCTGGAGGCCAGAAGATGGTGCTGGGAGGGAGATTGCCAGGTGGCTACAGGACTGGAGAGAAAGGTCTGCAACTTCCCTAGGTATATGTGTATTCCATATTCCTGCAAAGCAGGAGCCACTCATCCTGAGTGGAGTCTGAAAGTAGTGTTAAGAGTCCAGGCTCCCACCACTACTTCCAAACTTTTAGTGCCTCCATTTTCTCATCTGCAAAGTGGAGGGAAACATAAAAAAACCATGAAAATATCAAAGGGTGAAAGACAAGGTAATTATTGTGCTTGAAGGCACTTGTGCCATCTCAGGTGCTTTGTGAGTCCTATGTCTTTCTTCCCCTCCTCTTCCCTAACAGGGCGAGTCCAGTAGAAACATAAAATATGAGCTCTGTGTCAATATCCTTCCTATGAAAACTTTCCAATCTGCAGCTTGGTGCTCAGGTAAGAGCATACTGCTAAGAGCAGCAGTATGTGTGGGTGGGAGGGAGGGATCCTGAACCCTCTAGCCTAGTCTTTCTAGGTGAGACTTAGAGGGAAGCCCAGACTCTCAGCAACCACACTACTGGAGGACAAATTGCCAGGGAGGTCAAGTCTTAGTACCTTAGCAGAACTGGATTGGGATACAAGCAGCTTTGTAACTGGAGAGAGGCTAGGGAAGGGCAAGGGCAAGCCAGACTATCTCTAAGTTGCTGTGGGATTTGGATAAGACATGGACAATTTTAGTGTCCCATTAGGCAGCTATAACTTCTTCCAATCTTCGACTGAGCAGTACGAGTAAAGACTCTTCCCAGGTCTCCTGGATGATTGGTGCCAAATCTACAGAATTGGAGAGGTGGGTAAGACAGATGCTTAAAGGACTGGATGAGGCAGAGCTGGAAAGCCATGGCACTGGAAAGGCATATCTCTGAAGCAGTGAAGGGAGGAAGGGGGGAATGGTTAGGAACACTCAATTGGTTTCTGCAAGGGACAGAGTAGTAAAGAAAAGCTGTTATGGAGATAACTGGGAAAAATAAGATGTTAACCACAGCAGGCAGAAAGTGTTTATGTTAATGCTGCAGTGCACCTCTCCCTCTTTTTCAGCTCATACAGGAAAAATAATTCTGTATTGGATTCCCAGAATAATCGCTGTCTGTAGGACTTTGGGCAACTTCATTCACCTCCTTAAATCTCAATTTTCGTCTTTTAAGGCATATAACACATGAACCACTGTATCCTGTCCTTTAAAATGTACACTGGTGGGTTTTAGTATATTCACAAAGTTGTGCAACCATCACCACTCCCTAAAACAGACTATTTTAACCATTCCGAAAAGAAACTTGGTGCCCATTAGCAGACATTTCTCATTGCTCTCAACATCCAGCCACTGACAACCACAAATCTACTTTCTGTCTCTATGGGCTTATCTATCTTGCCTATTTCATATAAATGGAATAATATAATATATGGCCTTCTATGTTTTACTTCTTTCACTTAGCATGTTTCCTAGCTTCATCTTTATAGTAGTATGAGCAGCACTTCTTTTGATTGCTGAATAATGTTCCATTCTGTTTATTCATTCCATTTATTAGTTGATGGATATCTGAGATCTCTATATTTATTGATTGTAATGAATAATATTGCCATGGACATTCATTTCTATTTTATTAATTATGAATGTTGGAACATATCTAGTAACTTCACAGGCTTGTTACGAGTTTTAAATTTGATGTGATACAGTACCTGTCACATAGTAGTTATTCAGTAAATATTTATATCTATATCTGCTTTAGTTCCTCAAGATAAGAGATTTTCTGTCTCACCTAGGTTCAAACAACTTCCAAAGTAAATTATGGGACCTTCTGGGTCTCTGGGTCTCTGGATTTGGGGGGGAGGAGAGAAAGGTGCGGAAATAGAGTTCTGTCCTCGTGGTGCTGCTCAGTTTTGCTTTTTTTTTTTTTTTTTACTATCAACTACTAACTTCATATCTGGCTTTGTCTTGAGTGGGCCTTGGTCCTCTTGGATAGAGATCAAGATTTTCTCCATGTTAATGAGTTTTCATCCAGTAGCCAAATTTCCAGGCTAACCCACAAAGGTAAGCCCAGTCTAACTCCTCCAATTGGGCTGTACTAAACCATAAGCTCTGAATTTTGGTGTCTTCCAATCTGTAAAATTGGGATAGTACTTATCCCAAAGGATTAATGTACAATTTTCATAGTTCTCCAAGTATTTACTTACTTCTGGCTTGTTATATCTGCTTCTTTGTTTATTGTCTGACCTTCTCTATTGAATATAAGCTTTATGAGGTCAGGAGATTTGTTTTGCTATGCCCTCATTTCTTAGAATAATGTCAGACATCAAGTAAGTACTCAAATATTTGTTGAAGCCATTCATTTATTCACTCAAGATGAGCATATTTTATTGGTTTGGGCTGTATGGGGGGGGGGGGCAGGGAGATGAGTCAGCTACTTCCTGACTTGAAGAAGATCTCTTCAAGTGGAAATGATAGACATGGCTAAAACAAATAGATGAGATTTGATAAGTAGAATTCGAGCTGTCTTCACATTCTAGCATCTTGTCTGGTAGAAACAGGCCTTCCCATAAGGTAGAATCTGAAACTGACCTGCAATAGACCTTTCATCATAACCCATGCCTTTCTCTGAGTTTGTCTCCTAGGGGGAGCAGACCTTTCCTTACAGGAGAGGCGAAAGAGAGGAAGCAGAAAAAGGGAGTTTCCTCCTTTTCACTCGGGCTCTCAGCCAGGCAGTCACAGACAAAACTTTGAAAAGGCCTAAATTTGTCCTGAGTGTACTTCCCAGATCCTAGCCCACATGCCCCACCCCTCTCCATTCCTTAAGCCCCTAGGCCTCCTTCCCAAGATTCCAAAATGATAAAATAACTACTTCCCCTCCAGGCAGTTCAAAGGCTTTTTGCCTGGAAAAAAAAAAAAAGAAAGCTGTCCTGCTAGTTACTAGGTGGAAAGCAAATCTCTTAGATTCAGACACTGTAAGACTGAACGGCTTCTGGAGGCATCTTTTCATCTAAAAGGAAAAGGACATATCTTGAGGAATATGCATCCTAGCAGCAAACCCCTAACCAGTTCTCATAACTTGTGCCTAAGAAGGAAGCCTTTCTTAATTCCTCCAAAGAGGCTGAGTTGGAGTGGCGGCTGATTTTTGTTCATAGGCCCTGTTTTAGGGACAAGCCTGAACTCACCAGCCTGCCTCGGGGACCTGGGCTCCATACCTTCTAACAAGCTGGACTTGAAGTTGAAGTAAATCGCCTAGTTGAGTGATAGGTGTCTCCCAGCTGAGCCCTTGGGGAGATTCTCCAGTTGGGCAGGACACCAGGTCCCCAGAGGCATCCAGGGGTGGACTCCTTTGCCCCAGTTCATTGTGAGGGGCAGCTCCTGCCAGACAGGAAGTGGGGAGTGTAGGGGGGTGGGGAGGACTGAAAGGGCCCTCTTTCCTCCTTCGGTCCAGCTCTGGGAATGGCTGCTTCGAGTTCTTTTTCTTCTTTTAAGCCTTTCTTCTTCGTTCCATCTTCTCTCTGCAGGAACTACTCCTATCCTTGGTCTCTGTCCCTCTGTCTCTGGCTCGTGCATCTGTCTGGGCTCCTAGCCTCCCTCCCTCTCCCCTCCCTTCCCCTCCCCCGCGCTGTCATTCACCCCGCTCCTCTCTGTGCACAGCCAATGGAGAGACCCGGCCGAAACGACGAGGCTCCCTCGCTTAGGGCTTTTTCGCCCGGTGATTGATGTCCCAGAGTCAACAGCAAACCAGCAGCAGGAGAGTGGAAAGAGAAGCCAGAGAGGGAAAGAATACTGCACCCCTTCTCTTCCTCCCCTCCCCCTACTTGAGCCCTTCTGCGCACTTCGCCTCCAAGTCTCAGCGCAGCCGGGAGCCGCTGTCGCCTCGGCGCCTCTGCTCGCTCACCCCCAGTAGTCCATCGCGGACCGGCGCCGCCGCCCGGGCCCCCCCCCGCGGGGGTCCGGGGCCCCCCGGCCAGCATGGAGCACCTGGGTCCACACCACCTCCACCCCGGCCACGCGGAGCCCATCAGCTTCGGCATTGATCAGATCCTCAACAGCCCGGACCAAGGCGGCTGCATGGGACCCGCCTCGCGCCTCCAGGACGGAGAATACGGCCTTGGCTGTTTGGTCGGAGGCGCCTACACTTACGGTGGCGGAGGTTCGGCGGCCGGGGCTGGGGCCGGGAGCGCGGGAGCCTATAGCGCTGGCGGCCCCGGCGGCCCGGCGGGCGGTGGCGGCGGCGCCTGCAGTATGGGCCCACTGGCAGGCTCCTACAACGTGAACATGGCCTTGGCGGGCGGCCCCGGTCCCGGTGGTGGCGGAGGCGGCGGGGGCGGAGGCGGCGGGGGTGCGCTGAGCGCGGCGGGGGTGATCCGGGTGCCCGCGCACAGGCCGCTAGCGGGAGCGGTGGCCCACCCCCAGCCCCTAGCCACCGGCTTGCCCACTGTGCCCTCGGTACCTGCCGTGCCGGGCGTCAACAACCTTACCGGCCTCACCTTTCCCTGGATGGAGAGTAACCGCAGATACACAAAGGACAGGTTCACAGGTGAGTCCGGCCCGCGCGCGCGCCGCGCCTGGCCGCGGCTCGGGCTCTGCGCTACCCCTCTCCCGCTTGGTGTGCCCCCCCAGTCCCTTCTGAGACCCAGGTGGCCCGGCGCACCTCCGTGCTTCCCCGCCAAGTTCAGCCGCCGGGCTGGCTGTGTGCTCTTAGAATAGCTGTGCTCAGAGAGTTCTGAGTCCTTCCGTCTCTTCTCCCGGACCCCTGTTCAGAGAAGCGATCCTTGATCTCCTCTAGGGACCTCAGGCCCAGTGAGGCCGAGGGAAGAAGAGGGCTGTAGATTCAGGGCTACCTTCCATGGACATCTGAGGCTTTGTAGGGTTCTCAGAAAAAGCATTGCGATGTGAGCAAAATGTGTTTCTTTTTTTCTTCTATCCCATCCGCCGTTTTCTTGTTGAGGTGGAGATGCTCAGAATCAGATACAAGAAAAGAACAGGTTTTCTTACACACACTTGGGTGCCGTAACTCTGATGCCCACAGTCCTACCAGGCCCAGCAACAGCCCAGGTAGAGAAAGAGAGCTCGGAGGTCCTTCTTCCCCGACTGTTGGCTTCCTCTGGGCCGGTAGCAGCACAGGGCTGAGCCGTGCGCCCGGGACAGCTTACTCTTTATTCAGTCTCAGAGTCCTTCCCCCAGACGCAGCCCAGTTTTCCTGGCATGAATAATGTACCCCTGGCGGACAACCGATCAGTGGTTGGGACATCTGCGGGGCTGTAGTGCGCTCCGGGGCGGCTGGCTGAGACCCTCTCAGCTCCTTCCCTCGCTGCGGCTTCCTTTGCTCAGGCTTCCCGCTTGCTCCCCAACTCAGCTTCAGCCCAGGCACACATCTTCTCCCCACCCCTCACTTCGCACTCCCCTGGTTGCTCATCAAATTTGAAACGGCCATACACTCGGCCTTCCAGGCCCCCACACCCGGCAGCATAACTGCTGCTAACCGAGCTGGGGTTCGCCTCTGTGCCTCAAGAGGTGAGGCAGGTTAAAGGCCCTTTCTGGCTAGGATAGGACTCCCACAGCAAGACACACAACTTCCAAAAGGTGCGTGTGTGTGTGTGTGTGTGTGTGTGTGTGTGTGTGTGGTGTTCATGTGTGTTCCTGTGTGCATGGGAGGCAAAGCTTAGGACTAGACCAGGCTGGGCAACCCTCAGGTCCTCTGCTCCAGTTCTAGGCAACATGGCCGAGAGACTGTGCCTGGAGACTCTGATCAGGCTCTGGGACTATACTGAAATGAGACTGGAGCTCAACAGAGGCAGAGCGGCTGCTCAAGGTGGACTTCCTGAAAGGGCTTTCTCTCACTTTAGGGGCTCCATGCCCCTAAAGTTCTCTCAGGCCTGAGGCAGGGTATGGGTGCCTAGATCCATCTCTCCTGCCTAGGCCAGACTACTCTTGACATACTCTGCCAGATAAATAAATGAAATTAAATAAATGAACACTCCTGGTGCCTGGGGCAGTGTATATGTGTATACATATGTATATATACATATATGTGCATGTGTGCATATATATACCCATATCTATGTATGTGTGTATATATCTCAAAGGTATCTACACAGGGCCTACCCAGAGCTACAGCCAATCCTACTCATGTGTTGGGCCTGAATTAGGTTCTAAGGGAGTGTAAGGATGTAGCCTTCTTTTGCCTTGTGTCCTATGTGCTTGTGTTTGTCTAGGTGAGCCTGCCAGCCTGGAGAGTCGGATCTGTAAGTTTGTGTCCATGTGTGTTGTGTAGGTGTGGGGCTGTGATAGAGGCTCAGGTCTGGAACCACTCAGGGGCCTTGATTACCCTCTGCCTCCTATTGTTGAACCTCCCTTCAGAGCCTAGGCCCCAAGGCTGTGGTGGTGCAATGGTTAGATGCCTTTCACTGCCCCTCTCCCAGGACGTGGAGAGCTCTGGCAGCTAGGAGGCAGTTAGAAAGCCCAGGGCTAGTGAGACCTCCGCTGTGAGGGCTGTCACGCGGCTGGAGTGGCGTCGGCCTGGCGGGCAGGCGGGAGCTCTTTCTGCTACAGGCCTTGGAACTGAGGGGCTAAGGGGAGGGATCACTGCTTGCTTTTGGGGGTGCAGCCCCTGCGCTCGTTCATTCGCGGGTAGTCGGGCCTGGGACGCCTCCTGACGCTCTGCCGCTTGCCTCTGCCGTCTGTCTGTCTCCCGCTCCAGTGGCCCTCTCACCCTTCACTGTAACACGCCGTATAGGTCACCCCTATCAGAATCGGACGCCCCCCAAGAAGAAGAAGCCACGCACGTCCTTCACGCGCCTGCAGATCTGTGAGCTGGAGAAGCGTTTCCACCGCCAGAAGTACTTGGCCTCCGCGGAGCGCGCTGCCCTGGCTAAAGCGCTCAAAATGACCGACGCGCAGGTCAAGACGTGGTTCCAGAACCGGCGGACGAAGTGGAGGTGAGCACGGCGGGCCCGCGCGCCCGCCCGCCCCGGGGCACAGTCTCGGGTCGCTCTCCACCGGCCCTCAGTCCCGGTGCACACATTCCCTCCGCTGGCTGCTTTCTCGTGGGTTCAAAGGAGCGTGCTTCTGCAAGGTTTTCAGGGAAACCCAAAGCCATCAAAGCCAACAGTTCGGTGGGGCTGGAGAGGCCGGCTTCAGGGCTTCGTAGAACAGCACGTTGTGTGTAGTGTGCCGGTGTGGATGCCGCTGATCTACGACCCTTGGCCAAACAGGCGTGTTAGGACAATTGTACAATCCGGAGTTCTGAGCTTATTCACTGAATAGTTAAGGGCTTGCTGACTGTGCAAACTCCCTTTCACTGGGGCTAACCCCCTCTCGTCCCTGCACCGCAGACGCAGAATGGCCCGCGCTTTGTTTCTGCGCTCCAGCCGGACTCCTGGCAGACGGCGTCCACCCCCAGGCCCGGGGCTGGTCCCACTGCTGCTTCCCCAGGCGCCCGGCCTCTGCGCAGCGGTCCTCCACCCTGCAGGGGCAAAAATCAATCCGTGCCGGCTGTGGCGAGGTTTCTTGGGTCCCACTGAAAGGGGGATCAATTAGGAGCAGATGGATGTTCTTGAGAGAGACTTTTTCCCTTCTCCTGACACACCCACAACTACACTTACAACACACTCATTAAAAAAAAGATTCACATAATATACTTCAGCCTGTCTAGTTTTCGTTTACTTCTTTTTTCCTGCCTTAGCAAACATTAAGGATCCCACAGTTCCAGTCTTATTCTTTATACAAACTGGCACTTTAAGTACACCTTCTTGCACCCCTGCGTGTGCCGTCCTATATGTAGCCCGTACTCTGGTGTCACACACAAGCAGTAGGGACTTTCTCCCTCACCCAGGCCCCTGGTAGGGGAAGCGCTAAAGTCTGGACAAAGTCAGAGGCGCCGAGCAGGGCGGGCCTGGGGCGGGAGGAAGGAATTGGAGTTTCCTCTTTTTCTGAATGAAGGCAAGGAATCTGCCTGGGATTCCGCCTTGGGGGCCACAAAGGAAACGAGGCCTGTGAGTCTACGGCCCCCTCCCCAACATTCCTATGGCTGGGGAAGGGGTGGGGAATGCAACAGCTTTGGGGGGCCCCTAGAAAAAAAAATAGTAAAAGAGGGAGCGTAGGCTATCTGGGAGGGGTCGCTGGTATTTTCAAAGCATACTACGGGTTGCAGCCTAGGGGAGGGGAGGAACCCCGACACGACCTCCACCTCTAAGCTGCCGAAGAGAAACTGAAACACAAAGGGGCAGGACAAAGATTCCCCTTCCTGGAGGAGGGGAAAGGAGGAGGAAAAACAGGTAGACTGGAGAAATCTTATGCATAATAAAAGACAAGATTGGATGGTTCAGACCACCGTTTTCGTTTCAAATACTTTCCCTTAATTAATAGAGAAGGGAAGTGGGAGGTGGAGAAAAGGAGAGCTGAGACTGGGAGCTTGAAGTTAAGAGAACCATTCAGGGGCACCGAGGGAAGATGAGAGGTAGAGACACACAGGAGGGGGCCTGCGGATAGGCGAGCAGAGCAGGCAGGCGGCAGCCGCTGGAAGAGGCCAGGCCCTCCCAGGATTTGCACGGCTTCATCGATCGCCTACAAATTGCTTCTGGAGGCCCCGGGGACTCCCATTAGATCTGTCCACCTTAGAGACAGACGTTTGATCTCAATTGACAGGGTGGAGGGGCTGCATTAAATGGAATAAGTGAGTCATCGCCTCCCAAGACGGCCTTAGAGGAAGCTGGTGGGTCTGGAGAGAGCCCTATTGGGGCACAGGCTTGGCTCTGGAGATCTGAGGCCTGGGAGAGATTCCCAGAGAGAAAGGCGATATATCTGCTGACCCTAGCTTCTGTGTCCTGGGCTTGGGGCAGCATCTATCCGATCTCCATCCAGGCTGAGGAGAGGTGGCAGGTCAGCCTAAGCTCCCAGCAGCGCTACTGGGTAGGGGTGGTGGCCAGGTAATTTGGGCCTGGTGAGTTTTTCCCATTGCTCCTCTGGGATACTTCATTTTTGAGGTCTCCTATCTTTGTCCAAATCAGGTTCCCCCGGAGGAGGGAATGAGTTAAAGGGTCCACACTGGACCCAAGGCTGCAGAAAGCAGCCAGTGTTCCTATGTGGAGGCAATCTGCGTGGAGCATGCGCGGGAGCCGGGTCTGTGTCCTGGCGGGTAACAGCTTGTTCCTGGTGCAGGCGACAGACGGCCGAGGAGCGTGAGGCTGAGAGGCAGCAGGCGAATCGCATCCTTCTACAGCTACAGCAAGAGGCCTTCCAGAAGAGCCTGGCGCAGCCGCTGCCCGCGGACCCACTGTGCGTACACAACTCCTCACTCTTTGCCCTGCAGAATCTGCAGCCGTGGTCTGATGACTCCACCAAAATCACCAGCGTTACATCGGTGGCATCTGCCTGCGAGTAAGCCGACCTGTGTCATCATGCTGCAGGACCCCAGGCCTGGTGAGGGGCTACTGAGGCCTGGAAACCAGGCCTCTCCCCTCCTCTCCCAGCTGCCTCGAGCTGAGGCCTCAAGGGGGATGGAAACATTGTCGATGCCCCCCCCCCCATACTCTGCGGACATTGTTCTGTTTTCCATGGAAAAGGAGAAAGGCGCACTGGCGCACTGGGGACCAGGGTACTTGGCCCCTTCCCAGGAGCCTATGTGGTGCCACATCCACCAGAACTGTTCAGAGTCCTCCTCTCAGTTTCCTCAATTTCATTTTATTTTGATTTTAACATGGGACCCAGAGAGAGACCAGGGAGATGGGGGGGAGGGTAGAAGAGCTTCTGGGATCCCCAGGGATGCCATCTAAACTTTTTCTGGGAAACTCCACTCTATTCCTGCTCCTCATTATACACATGGACACTGGTAAGACCACACAGAGGTGATGGTTCTGTCCCTTCAGACCATTCCCAGGGCTGTGCACAGGGACCCAGGGCAGAATGGCACGCACCTCACCATTAAACACAGGCCAAGGGTGGCCCAGATTCATTCTGAACAGCATGGCCTGCCCCCTACTCACAAAGGCCAAGGCCACACTGTTACACACCATCCCACACACAACAGCCTCACTTGGTCTGCTAGGCTCACACCATGCATCCCAGCCATATCCAGATACACACAGCCAGGTTTCCACACAAACTCAACTCGTGTCTCCAAATCATTTTTGTAGGGAGAGTTTAAGTTATGCACTTATAAGGTGTTTTCGTGTAACCATTTTATAAAGTGCTTGTGTAATTTATGTGGAAAAAAATAAAACTCTCCAGATCTGGAGTCAGGGCTGTCTGCTCCTCGCTGAGCCCAACGTCTTGTGGGTACTTGCATTTATTATAAGTTGTAGAGTTTTCGGAGCAGCCTTGGTTACCTGAGCTGGAGGGGCAAATGGGTAGGCAGGGCCTGTGGACTCCGGAGGGGAAAAAAAAGAAGACAGGCGGAAAGAAGGCAGAGCTGTGGAAAGGCAGGATCTCCTGTGATTGCTAGTGTTTGAAAGCTTGTGGATGGATGTTGTTGGCTGTGAGGGTTGTGTGTGTATGTGTATGTATGTTTATGGTAGTGTGAATAATTGAGATATTACTGATGGTGAACATTTGTAATAATGTTTAAGTGTGTACTTATGTTTACAATTCTTACTTATAAATGATTGTTTCTGCTTAAATTGCAAATTGAAAGTATCACCGGGCACTGGTGACTCAGGGCTCACATCTGTAATCCTAGCTACTCAGGAGGCTGAAATCTGAGGATCTTGGTTCTGAAGCCAGCCTAGGCAAGAAAGTCTGTGTGACTCTTATTTCCAATTAATTATTTTAAAAAATTAAAGCTGGAAGTGGAGCTATGGCTATAGTGGTAGACTTCTAGCCTTGAGCACAGAAGCTCAGGAACAGTGCCCAGGCCTTGAGTTCAAGCCCAAGGACCAGCACCAAAAAGAATCATTGCGTGCATAGGTTTGCAGCAGGCTGTGTGTGTGTATGTGTGTGTGTGTGTGTAAAACCATGCATAAATGTGGGAAATTTGTGTTATCACAATTGGGGAAAATTGTGTTATCCTTTTGTGATTGTATAGGTATTGTATTAATGTTTATGAGAGTAGATATTTTCTGTTATATGTGCAGATGTGATTGCATATCATCTTTGTGTATGAGATGTAATCATGTGAGCCATGTGTTTTAACCATCATATTTTGCTTGATACACTATGTAATTGTGAGAGTGAATGTGGTAGGCAGTATGGATCATTGTGGGAAAATGTCCCTTTGGTAAGTGTGTGTGGCTGTGAGTTGATATACGCAAGCACTGATGACCTACAGTCCTTTGGGAATCTAAGGTGGTTCCTCACATTGTGAAGGACCAGCCTCTTCTATGAATTCTGGGACTCTATCCTTCCCAGTAAGCAGCACAGAATACGTATACATAATTAAGAATTAGAGCCAGAATTGTCTCTGGTGTTCTAAGTAAGACTCTGAGATTCCCACCATCATCTCATCTTGGCTTATACAAAATACACAGAAGTGACTTCCTGGAGGAGTGCCCCCCCCCCCATACTACTTTGATCAGAGGCACAGTACCCACTCTCCAGAACATTCAGTCCTGACCCACCTGACCAATTGCAGACAAACAATTGATCTGGGCCTGCTTTACTGGGAGAAGCTGGGTGGTGGTAGGTCTGGAAAGCTCACTAGACCAGGAAATAGTGAAAGTAGGGAAATAGGAACCTTGGTCTTTGGTATAGGAGACTAAAAGAGCTTTACAGCTAGAGAGCAGAAATGAGTGTGGTGTGGGGTCTGTGCAGGCTTACACAACTGTGTATTTTGTGTGTGTGGATAGCCTCTAAAACCATTAAAGCCACCACAGCCACAGAGGGCTATATTACAGAGATCAATTGTAGCAGCCTTCCACTCAAGGAAGCACAGGGGGAAATCTGGTGAGAGGAACTGAAGACTTGCTCATCTATCCCCTCACTTTTGGGTCTCTTGGAGCTGAAAAAAAAAGAGGGTTGTGAATCTAAAACGTTCGGAGGAGGGCTTTCCTGTTTACCATGGTGTTCAAGACCGGCCCCACCGACAAGCTGTGTTAAACTTGGGGAGAAGGTTTGACAACAGAGAAGGGTCTCCCACATTCACCGGAGTAAACGCCCAGCATTAAGCAGAGCGAAAGCAGGAAATGACCTAGAAGCCGCAGGATCCTTTCACCTGGGCCAAATCTGGCTGCCCCTTTGCACCAGTGGGGACTGGAAGAGCCCAGGCCTCTTTATGGGCTGCGTTTTCCTTCCTCCGTTACCTGTGTCCCCGATGCACTAGCCCAGGGCTAACAAACCAGGGGGATACACTGAGACCACCCTCAAGAGGCTTCCGTGTGTGGAGGCACCAGGGTATTTTCTGACTCTTGGAGTGATTCGGAAGGGAGCCGCCGTGGCCCCAAACACAACAGTCCCAAAGTGGATCCAAAGCCCAGGTTTTTCCGCTTCCCTTACAAAGACAAAGAAAGCGAAATCGGGTAACCCCCGCCGCTCCCCCTGCCACGATCGATCTCTCCTGTGTGATCGTCAACCTCGCCAGTCAACCCTACTTGCTCTCGGACCCTGCCCAATTTGTCCAGTACTGGCGCAAAAGTGGGCGTTCCTCGTACAGGGTCCTCCTGGGGTCCAGACGCCAGGGCGGGCGGCCTTCACTCGGTCACCACCTGCCTGCGCCCGGGCGCTCTCCGACTCCTGGGCCCGTGTCGCGCGCTCTTCCAAGGCCCCTCTTGATTTTCCTAGGCCCGGGGCGAGGTTTCCCAGAGATGCCAAACTCCCTGAGGCGTTGGGATCCTTGGCGCTGAGGGTCTGTGCAAGACTCCTCGATGTCCGCCAGGAATTCGTTGGGATGGAATCTCAGCGAATCCCGCTTCCGCCGAGCGCGCGGGAGCGGCGGAGAACGGCGGGGACGCCGGTTAAGCCCTGGAGGAGCTGCAGCGCGCACTCGGTGTCCAGACCGGCGGAGGCCGCTGGAATGCCGAACGAGCGCACGGGGCTTCAGGGTCACAGTCAAGGCCAAACAACCGCACCGAGTAGAAAGCTGGAAGATCCCTGCTGCTCACTAGAAATGGTCGGTCTTTGATGAAAAAGAGATAAGAAATAACTCATCTGAATAGATGTGTGCAGAAGAGCTGGGAAAGGAAAAGAAGATGAACAAACCTGTCTGGGCAGAAAGGCTGTTTCCTTCCTTGGCTTGAATGATCAGATTGCATTGACCCACCTCGGGCCACGGGTGATCATAGGCTCGGCCCTGGTTCAGTCCAGCACTGGAGGCTGAGTGGATGGCTGGCAGCCTGTGGTTCTAGAACCTAGGTAGGACTGGGGTCTCAGGGGCTCCTTTGCCGTGCAGTGCGTGGCAAACTGAGAATCTGACGCAACCTGTTAACTATAATAGAGGCTTTGTGTGCTTGGGGCTGGGTGGGTACTCCCACCCAGTGACTGCCCCGTGGCGCCCCCAATCAGGTGGCAGGAATGGAGTTTGCTCTTGTCCCAGGATTCATGTGGGTGCCCCGTTTGTAAACTGACTTGCAGGTGGGCACGGTAGGTTGGAGGCATGTAAAACAATTAAGCAGGTGCCTTCCTCCAGACTGTTTACAGCTGGAGCCTTTGGGTCCCGGCAGCCATGCTATGGACTGTTGGGGGATTGTAGCCCCAAGTCTGTTCTGAACGGCCCCCAGCACAGACACTGCAGGAGGTCCACCCCCCCTCAAGCTTTGTTCTTACGGATCCCCACATATCCACTTTTACCCATATCTTACGCTCCATAGGACTCCCCCTTCCCCAGTCTGGTTCCCTCCCAGAGCTTTTATGCAGCCCGTTGCAGCCTAAGTACCCCTCTCTTCCATCAGCTATGAGTTTTGAGTCCCACAGCCAGGCCAGGCCCCAGACACCTGGCAGGAGCTTGGCTTGGAATGACTTTGTCCAAGGCCTCCAGGCTCTGATCGAGCCCTGGCCTGGTTGGCCCGGGGAGGCCTCTTTGGTACCGCCCACTTGCACCTTCCTCTGGATTTCCGTCCAGGGAAATCCAATCTAAGCAGGCTGAAAGTAGGCTGGAGCCAGATCGGGTTTTCCAAAGAGCCGAGAGCAGATTGGGAAAATGGTATCGGCTGGGGGGGGGGGGGGAGTGTCGGGGGGGGGGCAGGTGAGTTCGGAGAGCCTCCAGAACACACTGGTGTTTAAGGGTGAGTACACACCCACACCCTCAGCCTGCATTGGAATCTACAGTACAGTGTGCAGATTGTGCAGTGTTACACACGGGAGCGACAGGTGTGCGGGAGCCACGTACACACGACTTCCCTGCGGGCGATGGCCCGAGCGCACGCCCGCCGCGCCCCAGCCACTTCCCGCGGTGGTTTTCGCCTGAGCACCTTTCTCCATCCACTCCTTCAGCCGGGACAGAGGAGCGTCTACATCCACACCCAGAGGGCCTGGGAGGTGGGGACTTTCTCTAACCTGATTTCAGTCCTCCAGCCTCCTCGGCGACGGAAACCCGGGCTTCCCAATCTGGGCTGAGGGCCCCCAGGCCGCCCTGAATTCAGGCGGAGGGTTCCAGAAAGGCGGAGAAGGTCCCGTGAAGCCCGAGGAAACCCAGTCTCCGGCAGGAAGGTGAGGAGAGGGGCGAGGGCAGGTGGGGAGAAGTGCCACCGTCACGTGCCTCCAGGGAGAGGCTTTCGTGGGGCTGCCTCTGCCCTTCCCGTTTTCCGCCCTGGGGCCCCAGCGCCAGGATTCTTTGGGGGCTGTAGGATCCGAAAGCGGCGCTGGTGGCAATGAAGCCGCCCAGAAGTGGGAGCCAGACTCGGGCTTCGGCACCGAAACGCAGAACAAGTGAGTTCTGGGCGCCCTCTAGGGGCCACACGGGGAGAGGCGCCTTAACAGAGGCCGGGGAAATTGGGTTGTAGGTGCGCAGGGACAGCCTGAGAGTAAAATAATCATAGTACTAACAGTGAGCATTTCTGTATATTAGGTATTGCGCCGTGCTGTGAAAGTGTTATTAATTCCAAATCAACGCCCTATAAGACAAGTGGGGTGTGTGTGTGTGTGTGTGTGTGTGTGTGTGTGTACAGTTCCCAGGACTTGAACTTGGGTCCTGGGTGCTATCCCTGAGCTTTTTTACTAAAGACTAACACCCTACCACCTTGAGCCACAGGTCCACTTATGGCTTTTTGGTGGTAAATTGGAGATAAGAGTCATGGATTTTCCTGTCTGAGCCTGCTTTAAACCACGATTCCCAGATCCCAGTTTCCCGAGTAACTAGAATTACAGTTGTAAGCCAAAGGCACCTGAAAGTTCGAATAATGTTTTTATTTTTTGGGGGGAGGGGTCCGGTCATGGGGCCTGAACACTGTCCCTCAGCTCTTCAGCTCAAGGATAGCGCTTTACCACTTGAGCCACAGCGCCACTCCCAGCTTTTTTTCTTTTTGCTTATGTGGTGCTGAGGAATCGAACCCAAGGCCTCAGATATGCAAGGCAAGCGCTCTACCACTGAGCCACCTTCCCAGCCCCCGATAATGTTAAACAACATGACTAAGAGTACTCCACTGGTAAACTGAAGGATCAGCATTCAGAGCCAGCATTCTAATGCTACAGCTAAGGCTTTTGGGAGGAAGTAAAAAAAGGTGGGCGGGGTTTGTGACTGGGGAGAGGATTGGAGGGGCCCCATCAGTCTTCAGTCACTCCTGTCAGCACCTGGTTTTGTGGACGGAGCTCTCAGCTCAGCCTTGAGCTATGTTTAGCTTCTAGTACTCTGGGAAGTTTCCCTCCATTCTCTGAGGCCCCTCCCACCACACTTCTTCAGCTTCCAAGCCCAGTGCTGTGTGTACTAAGAGGCCACAACCTCCTCTCCAACACCAAAACAAGCCTACCCACCCTTCGGGCCTTCCTTGTTGGCCTGGCCAGCTAGTGTCTTTCTAGGAGCACCTGGAGTTGGAAGATGTTTCTTCTTATTTCCACTCATTCCCTTGCCTCCTCTGGGTGAGCTGAGATGGGAGGATCAAAGTAGCAGAAAGCTAAAAATAGCCACAAATGAAACTTACTCTTTGGTTGTTGGTGGTGGTGGTCCTGTGGCCTGAATGCTGGGCCTGGGCGCTGTCCCTCAGCTCTTCAGCTCAAGGCTAGCGCTCTACCACTTGAACCATAGCACCACTTCTGGCTTTATTCTGTTTATGTGGTGCTGAGGAATCAAACCCAGGACCTCATGCATGCAAGGCAAGCACTCTACCACTGAGCCACCTTCCCAGCCTCTGAATCATATTTTTTAGAGAAAGGAATGGAGGACTAGGAAGGGAAATCTCTGCTCCCCTTAGGGAGGACTGCTCTGGGCCACAGGTGGCAAAGTGACCTGAGGTGAAAAAAGGGTGAGGCCTGAAAGATCTAGAAGTGAACAGAGGTCTTTTTGTTTGTTTTGCTTTTTGGTGCTGGTCCTGGGCTTCAATTTGGGGTCTAGGTATTGTCCCTGAGCTTTTGTGCTCCAGGCTAGCATTCTACCACTTGAGCCACAGCTCAAGGTTTTTTGGTGTTTAATTGGAGACAAAGGTCTCATGGATTTTCCTGACCTGACACTGAACCTTAATCCTCAGATCTCAGCCTCCTGAGAAGCTAGGATTATAGGCATGAGCCACCAACACCCAACAACAAAGTTGTGTGTGTGTGTGTGTGTTGTTGTTGTTGTTGTTTTTAATGGTGATCTGTAAGGTTCCGTCAAAATATAACAGAAAAGAGAGCTAGACTTTCCTTCCTTTCCTCTTTCTCTGGGTGTGGAGAAGGTGGGAGTTAGGATGTGGTACTGGAAAGCTCTTGTTTTTTTTTTTTGTTTTTGTTTTTTTTTTGTCAGCTATGGGGTTTGAATTTAGGGCTTAGATGTTGTCCCTGAGCTCTTTTGCTCAAGGTTAGTACTCTATCACTTTGAGCCACAGCTCCACTTCTAGTTTTCTGGGTTAATTGGAGATAAGAGTCTCATGGACTTTCCTGCCCAGGCTAGCTTTGAACCATGATCCTCAGATCTCAGTTTCCTGAACAGTTCAGATTACAGGCATGAGCCACCAGCAGCCAGCCTTGAGAAGCTGTTTTATAGATAACATATTTAGTTGTAACCAAATAACCCTTGCCAGTACCTTAAACCTTAATATATGCAAGAATCACCTGGACCTTGTTAAAATGCAGACTTACACATGAGATCTGGAGGGTGCCCGAGAGTTCACATATAGACTGAGCTTCCTAATGTTCTTGCTGTTGCCAGCTACCACTCCAAGTCTGAATCTAATTCTGGGTCTCAAACTCACCTGTCAAATATGGCCTGCAGACTTCTTTTATTTGCTCAAGTCCTCCCCACCATACACACCTACTTTATTTAAAGAAATGAGAAATAGAAACACATTAGATGTATTCATTCCATACCACAGCCTTTACTACTCACTGTAGATAGTGGACATCCTGCTGCTTTCCAGGTTACCTTCATGGCCCCTCTCTGATCCTGGTTTCTACTTCTGCACCTGCTGGCTTTCTAAAGCTCTTTCTCTCCCAGGCAGCTGGTTAAGTGTCTTTGGATATCACCCTATGTGTTGAGCCTGGCTTCTTTGCTGTCTAACCTCAGGCAAGTTAATTAAGTTTTAGGAGCTTGCAATTTCCTTGCACATATTATAGGGCCAATCCTTCAGTGGATTACTGAGGGGATTAAGGAGATAACTCAGGTAAAAGTGCTTGGCTCTTCAAAGGTGCTCAAGGAATGGCACAGAGTGCCCCAGGGTGGTGAGACCTGAGTTTTCTATACTTGGGACTCTATGGGGGGTGAATCTTACAAACCTCAGAGACTGGGCCCTCCCCAGCTAATTTCCAAACCTTCCATTTCCAGATTCTTGTTTTCCACGAAGGAAAATCAGTGGCTGTTTTCCTGACAGAGAGCTTTGCTCTGCAAGGCTTCAAAAATAGACTGTTAAACATTTAGGTGACTGGAGTCTAGTCCCTCTTTGGAACAGCAAGAGGATTAGGGTCATTTTATTCACAGGTGCCTTAAATATCCACAGGGCAATGAGTATGGCTAAAAGCTAGTAAAGGCTCAGAGAGGGTGGGTGGGAAGGGGCTTTGGTAAAGAGCTACCCAGATCTAGAGGGTTCCTTGTGCCTGGCAGGGGTAGAACTCATGTAGAGAGGCTTCTACCACTCCCATCAATACACTCCCCCCCCCCCACCTCCACACCTCCACATGTGCATACAGGCACACACTGGGCACTCTGTCTCTCTCAGCTGACCCAGACATCCACTCATGAGGAAAGTCATGTTCCATGGCTACACATTTATCCCTTGTGTTCCCCCTAAGATCTCAAGGGTTATATGAAGAGTTTAGACACATTTATCTCCAGTCCAAAGCAAGGTGAGCACATTTGTGCCACTTCCTGTTTCCTAGGTGGTCACAAGGAACTGTGATTGCACAAAGACCCAAAGACCAGTCCCACAGGCTCATGGGAAAATGCTTGGGGGTTCACTCTTAAACCTTTCACCTGCTGTCAAGGGCAAACCAGTTCCCAAATGACCTTAGCTCAACTGTTCTCAGCCCTGCCATGCCAGCGTACGGTGCTTCCCTTGCACCTAGTTTGTGAGTGGATGACTTTACAGCCACAGGCTTAATTTTCCCATTTCTCATCTCAAGTTAAGATCATGCAAAGGGCAGTGTGATTACTGCCCTAGGGTGAATTCTGCAGGGAGGTCAGCAGGAGAAAGAGCGGGGGAAGGTTTACTAGCATCCCAGACTCCCCAAGTCATTGTGTCCCCAAGATTTCCAGTGTCTGTGAGACAGTAGCCAGCCTGGATAGGAATGAAAAGTGGATTTTTTCCTCTTCCTGGCCTAGAGAAAGTGGGGGGACAGTGGTGGACCAACAGTAAGGTATTTCGGTGAGGGCTGGAGCGGATCTCCCAAAAGTCTGGATACACAACTGGGCTGAGCCACCAGTTTAAAGCAGAAGTCCTCCTCCTGCCCCGCCTCCCCCGTAATCTCCCAGTCTTCTACCCTGGGGTGGGAACTATGGTTCCCTCCATACATCAGTCTAGCTTCCCTTGTCAAGAGAACCACTGGCATTTCCCACCCAGCACAGGGGATCATGAAGCTCCAGAGTGCTTCTACCTGCAAAAAGGGACTGTCATGGGTGTGCCCCACCCTGTGATGGAGACACCCTAGAGCCAGAGTGCTGGTGACCTTAATCCTACTGGGACCTCGCTGCCCTTGAGTGGGGTCCACTGTGCATGGTGGCCCCATGGGTGGAGAATTCAGTCAAAGCTGGCCCTATCTCCAGGGTGGGTGGCATGGGCACCTGGATCATGGGCTGCTATGCTGCAAGGAATCTGGGCCCTCTGCCACCTGCTGAGTGGTGACAGGGGCTTTGACAAGGTGTGTGATGTAATGTGTTTGTGGATTTCATCCTGAGAGCCAAAACGCTGCCCAGAGCCACAGGGCCATTGTACCTTGGGACTGGAGATGGCACAAAATGCCGGGATGCCCTGGCTTTTTCTTTGGGCCACTCTCTCAGACCACCGACATGGTGGAGAATGTGTGACTGTGCGGAGGTTGTCCTAGGGCCCCAAGGGTCGCACAGGGAGCCCCAGGCCCTTCCCAGCTCAGCTCTCCCGAGCTGCAGTTTTTGCTCCTGAGGGTTGAGCAGAAGAGTCCAGCAATTGTGATTGCTCAGGGCACTGACCCAGCCTCACGCCACCACAACCCATTCCAACTCATCCTGCAAAGGAGTGGGCACCCTCGGGGTCAGCATTCACCCCGAAGGCCAGGGAAAGAGGCCACAGGGTTCCAAGACCATGAACCTGGACACCCAATCCCCTGTGGCTCATAAGGGCAAGGCAAGCCTCCTCCTCTCAAGTTCTGCCCTCGCCTTGAGCCCTGCAGGGCTAGGAGGACCTAGGGAAAGCAGTCCCCTAACTACAGAGGTGACAACCCCAGAGTCCCCAAAGGAATCTGCCAATTCCCAAAGGAATTCTCTTAGTTGGCCCAGCCCCCAGCAGCCCATAAGGATCAGGAAAAAGATTCAGGGAAGGAGAGCTGAAGTGATGTTCATATCTATTGGAAGGAAAGCGCCCTTCATTGGCTCCTGGCTCCTTGTCCACTCCGCTGTGCTGCACTACTAGATTGCAGACCTGCTGCCACTTCCCCTTCATTCAGAACAGCTAGAATCCTGGAGGAGTTGCTATCCCAAGCCTGCCCTGCCTGCATTCATTCTCTTTCCTTTCCTTTCCTTTTTTCTTTCCTTCCCTTTCCTTCCCTTTCCTTTTCCCTTTCCTTTTCCCTTTCCCTTCTCCTTCCCTTCTCTTCTCCTTTCCTTCTCCTTCCTTCCTTCCTTCCTTCCTTCCTTCCTTCCTTCCTTCCTTCCTTCCTTCCTCCCTCCCTCCCTCCCTCCCTCCCTCCTTTCCTTCTTTCCTGTCCTATGTCCTAGGGGGCTGGTGGGGAGAGTAGAGTAGTGACGTTGAGTTCTTCAGATCTCTGGATCACAGGTGTGGCAACTGTGTAGTTATTCTGGCAAACAGTTCTCAGGAACATAATGACACAAAGGAATGATGGCTAACAGATTCACGTGGCCACATGTGCACTTTGGGTATGGTTTTCATCTGGATCTGGGGCCACTTGCTTGGGAATAGGTTGAGAGGTGCCTCAGGCAGATCCAGAATGAGTTCCCATGTCCACTAGGTAGTAAAAACCTTTTATTTGGAAGACTGGTTGATCACTTTCATACAACAGAAACAGTCTCACCATCTATGTCCATCCCCAAAGATTGATCCTTCCTTCCTTCCTTCCTTCCTTCCTTCCTTCCTTCCTTCCTTCCTTCCTTCCTTCCTTCCTTCCTTCCTTCCTTTCTTGTTGTTGGTTATGAGGCTTGAACTTTGGACCTGAGCACTGACGCTCAGCTCTTCAGCTCAAGGCAAGTGCTCTTCCACTTGAGCCATAGAGCCACTTCTGATTTTCTAGTGGTTTATTGGAGAGAAGTGTCTCACTGACTTTCCTGCCTGGGCTGGCTTTGAACTGTGATCTTCAGATCTCAGCCTCCTTAGTAGCTAGGATTATAGGTGTGAGCCACTGGTGACTTTGCCTTCACCTTCTTGCCCCAAGTCCTGAGGCTACAGAGAGCAGACAGACTACTACACCACTTTTAGTGAATCTGACTTGACCAAAGTATTTTTTAAGTTTTTTTTTTTTTTGCTGGTCATGGGGCCTGAACTCTGGGCGCTGTCCCTCAGCTCTTTAGCGCAAGGCTAGCGCTCTACTACTGGAGCCACAGCTTTTTCTGCTTATGTGGTGCTGAGGAATCGAACCCAGGGCCTCATGCTTGCAAGGCATGTACTCTACCGCTGAGCTACCTTCCCAGCCCCTATTTTTTAAAGTTTTTAGAGAAGGATCCTTTCTAGGGATGTAATAGCTTGATGGCCATGTGGCTTCTTCAGGGTTTTGTTGGTGGTGGTCATTGGGCTGGAACTCAGGACCTGGGCACTGTCCCTGAGCTTTTATTCTCAAGTCTAGTGCTCTGCCACTTTGAGCCACAAAGCCTCTTCCAGTTTTCAGGTGGTTAATTGGAGATAAGAGTCTTACCAATTTTCCTACCAGGCTGGCTTGGAACTCCAATCCTCCAGCCTTTAGAAGTTTTAAGACTCCTTTAATGGTTATAGTTTTCTCTGATCAAACCAAATTTACTAATATAAAAGTACTTATCAAAGATCAGGAAGTTGATGTGTTAGTCTGAGCAGTTGGGAGTCCACGAGTTTTGTTTTCACTACTGAGGACCAAACCTGTGACCTCACAGCATGTTAGGCAAACTACAGCCCAGCACCTACAGAACCCAGGGTCCTGCCAGTTAACCTGGCAGAACCACTTCCCACGGCTCAAGTGAGAATAGTGATCTCAGAATCTTTGCTGGGTGTTTGTGCATGTTAAATTCAACCAACACTAAAGCTGTCACCCTTTCCTTGTAGAATCACTCCCACGTCCTTCAGAGTTTGAATCCTAAATAGTTTTGATGTTGAAGCCTTATCTCTCTAGATTTGCTGTTTCACTTGGCATACTGGGACATACTTCTTTTTTTCTTTTCTTTTTTTTTTTTGTTAGTCATGGGGCTTGAACTCTGAGCCTGGGCGCTGTCCCTCAGCAGCTCTTCAGCTCAAGGCTACCGTTCTACCACTTGAGCCATAGCACCACTTTTGGCCTTTTCGGTTTATGTGGTGCTGAGGAATCGAACTCAGGACCTCATGCATGCAAGGCAAGCACTCTATCACTGAGCCACCTTCCCAGCCCCAAGACATATTTTTTAAAAATATTATCTTAACAAGACATATTTTAAAAAAATATTATCTTAACGTATCTGAAGATAATGTTGGAGAAGAGGATGGGGCATGATAAATGGTTCCTTCCTGCAAGGTCCGGATATCATGAGACAAAGGAGGAGCTTTGTCAGACAGGACAGAGTTGCTTCAGTTTGGAAGGATACCTGGTGGTAGCTGGGGATTGAGCTAACCGATTTTCTGGTGTTCCGTTCATATCTGTATTCTAATTCTTGGGGTTCTGCCTCTTCTTAATCAGTGTTCTAATTTGATGAGACTGTGGTTAGTCAAACGTAGTTGAAGAGCCATTAAGATAAATTTAAGATTGCTGTTCATTTATGCCAATCCTGATACTAGAAGAGATATATTTTCAGCAATGAGAGCAAAATCTAAGTGTATAATTTGTTACTTTGAGTTGAGAATTTAGGCTTAAGTTTGTGATTCATTTCTTTAAGATGTCTTTTTTTTTTTTTTTTTTGTCAGTAGTAGGGACTGAACTCTGGGCCTGGGCGCTGTCCCTCAGCTCTTTAGCTCAAGGCTAACTCTCTACCACTTGAGCCACGGGGCCACTTCTGGCTTTTTCTGCTTATGTGATGTTGAGGAATCGAACCCAGGGCCTCATGCATTCACGGCAAGCACTCTACCACTGAGCCACCTTCCCAGCCCCAAGATATCTTATAGTTTAAAAAAAAAAAAACAACCACCATATCGTCTCCCAAAACTTTGTCCTCATTTTGTTTAGGTGACCTTGAGCAATCATTTAATTAACTCATGCATATCATATGGAGTAGGCTACTGAATACCTACAGTGTTAACAATTTCTGAGTCCCAGTAGGCCTTCGTCCCAAATGAAGCCAAATAAACATTCCTACTACCTCTCATTTTTCTGATAACCTTTCACCCACTATCACATGTGTCCACCATAATGTATATGCCATTTAGAATTCTTGGCAGTAAGTGCAAAAATTAAAGATAAAACAGTAGAGGGAGCTTTTTGGAAAGATGTTGGGTAACTCAGAGAATGGAAATAACTGCCAAAGAATCAGTGTGCAGAATGAGATGCAAAGCAGTCATGCAACCAAGGTCAAAGCATTAGAATCTTCTGGCTATTCGGCCAGGGCTTGGCACATGTAGAGCACCTGCCTAGTATGTACAAGGCCCTGAGTTTGACTCCAGTATCAAAACAACAACAGCAGCAGCAGCAGCAAAACAAAACAAAACAAGAAAAGAAAAATACCAACCCAACAACACCAAAGCTCTGGCCAGGAGCCACACTAGTTGTATCTCTACCACTGAGTACTCACATTCCAGGTGCTGTGACTCAACCTATTTGCTTCTGCTTTGAATAATTGTTGTGTCAGCCTTTGTGTCTTTGAATCATTCTGGCTTAGAGCAACAATTGGCTGCATTTGGGTACAGGATCCACAGGTTGCTGATGGCAGGGTGGGGAGAGGAGACAGGGCCCTTCGCTTCTGTGGCAGATACGGTTGTGACTCCCTCCAAGAGAGACAAAGGGAAGGTTGTTCACAGGAGAGCACACATAGATTCAGCGCTGTTCACCAGCATCAGGAACTTCTTAGCTGTCCCCACCTCATATAGCCTAGAACCCAACCACAAAAACCTGACCTTTCCAACCCATGCCCCCCAACCTCACTCAGGCCCTCATTTTTCTATTAGGCCACAGCACTGCCAGCAAAATTCAGAGTGGCTGAACAGGGCAATTCATAGAGGTCAGGCTTTGTTGAATTCCACTTAGGCTTAGAAATGTTTCTTTGTCAACTATATTTGCTTCTGAAAACCAAGACACTTGATTTCATAGGTGGCTAAAATTAACATTAATTCTCGAACAATGTTTCATTTCCAGCTCTCGTTCTAGTTGTTCCCCTAATTTTGTGAAGGCAAGTAAAATCACTTCATTAATTCCCCCCCCCCCCAGCTGTGGGACTCGAACTCAGGGCCTAGGCACAGTCCTCGAGCTCTTTTTGTTCGACAATAGCACACTACCACTCTGAGTCGCCGCGCGCACTACCTCTGAGTTTCTGGTTAACTGGAGATAAGCGTATCAAGGACTTTCCTGCCTGGGCTGGCTTTTTAATCTCAATGCTCAGATCTCAGCCTTCTGAATAGCTAGGATTACAGTTGTGAGCCACCAGCGCCCAGCTAAATTATTTTTAAATAGGTCAATGCTCTAAATTATGTAAATGCAAACAGTACAAAGTGCTATGGAGCCAAAAAGGGGACACACCCTTTACTGCCCTCCAGTTCTCCGTTCCAAGCCATAGAAATACTACTCGTTGAGTTCATGTGTTGGGTTTAGTTTCTTTTGAAGACATTCAATGCCGGCATATCCTGGATAGTGGTACAGTGGTACACCACACTCACTCTCCTATTGCTTGCTGCATTTATTTGATGACCTGTCGTAAATGTCTTTCCATGTCAGCACGGACAAAACCCTTTTATTGGTCCCTGTCTCCTTTCTCCCAAAGACCATGTATTTCCCAGAGTGCTCTGTGTTCTCTCTTAACACCTAGTCTGAACGTGGCAGTTCCTCTGTCCAAAATGTCTTCTCTTTAATGTGGCCAAACCATTTAGCCTGTCAGACAGCTTCCTTGCCTTGGGGCAGAATTATGCCATTTCTTCTGCCCTTCCAAATTCCCTGGATTTTCTTCTCTCATCACCCTCACGCTGGTGTTTTATGAGGGCTCATTTGTGTGTCATCTTCTCTCACTAGACTATGTGGCCCTGAAGGCCATACTGTGAGTTGTAACCAAATTGGTCCCAGTGCCTCACTGAGTTCTTTCAACCATTCATGGGGGCAATAGGAAGTAAGGACATGGCTCAACCAGATCCCCAGAAACAAGATAAGACCAAAGAAGCAGTACCTTCTGAACAATGACAGGCCTAAATTCTCCCTTGCAGGCCCCTTTGAGACTCTCTCAAGTGGAGTCTGTTGGATAAGGACAGAAAGTTTGGGGACATAAATAATAATGACCCCCAAATCACTGGCTTGACCTTGGCATTTCAGGGCAGGCAGAGTGAGAATTACTAAACACTGGGTTCTACCTGCAGAACAAGATCTTTTTGGCCTTTTTCTTTCCTTCCCTCCCTCCCTTCCTCCTCTCTCTCCTTTTCCCCCCTTCTTTCCCTCCCTCCTTCTTTCCTTTCCTCATAGAGCTTTTTTCTCCACAGCATCAATCTCAGGGCCTATGGGTGCTGGATGGGTGTTTTACCCCCAGCCCAAGACCACACTTACCTTGACCAGACATCTCTAAAGTGGAGCAACTTCTTCCGTGACACAGCCAGGTTGGCGCATGGGAAGATGTGTGTGGTAGGCTAGTTGAGTTCATACAATATCTGGGAAGGAGGATAAAGTAAAGCCCCCATGACCAGTGCAAGTGTGAATACTGTGAGTCATCCCATTAAGCATTGTTTTTCTTTCTAGGATGTTTTCCTGTACCATAGGGAATAGAAAGCTAAAACAAAAACCTACATTTCCCAAACTTCCTTGCAGCGAGGGAGCAGACTTACAGGTGGCATTGACACAGTATGTGTGTGTACAAGGTGTGGATTCAGAGCTCAGTTTACTGGGAAAGGAGTGGAGCCTGAAACATCACCTGATACCTGACAGTGAATCTCCTGCTGACTAGGTGGAGTTTGTAGCTGATTACTAAGCCCTAACTGATACACAGGATAGCTCCTTAGCCACATGTGCATTTGTGGGATTTGTGTGCGCATGTATGTGTGAGAGTGAGTACTAGGGCTTGAAGTCAGACCTCATGCTTTTACTTGGCTTTTTTCACTTAAGACTAGGCCACGTAAGCCACACCTCCAGTTTGTTTTTGGTTTTTGGTTTGTTTGTCTTTTGCCAGTTAAAGAATTAACTCAGATTTGCCAGTTAGGAGTCCCTCAGATTTGTCTGCTTGGGCTAGCTTTGAACATCAATCCTGAGATCTCAGCCTCCTGAGTAGCTAGGATTACAGGCATGAGACAAAGGAAGCTTTTTTTTTTTTTTTTTTTTTTTTTTTTTGTAGTCCTGGGGCTTGAAATCTAGGCCCAGGCACTGTCTCTGAACTCTTTTTGCTCAAGGCCAGTGCTCTACCACTTGAGCCACAGTGTCACTTTCGGCTTTTTCTGTAACTAATTGGAAATAAGAACCTCATGGACTTTCCTGCCTGGGCTGGCTTTGAACTGTGACCTTCAGATCTTAGCCTCCTGAGTGGCTAGGATTGCAGGTGTGAGCCACCAGTGCCCAGCTGTGCAGTGTTGACAGTTCTAAGCCAGTGTGGTTGGTGAAAATTCAGCAGGCTTTACTTAGCAGGATTAGATCAAACTTTTACCTGCTGCCTAGAGGTACTCTGATCTTGAGCAAAGCACCTTCCTCTGTCTCAGTGATTGTAATTAATAAGGTGATGATATAAAGATATAGTAATATAAAGTTATAAATATATAGTAAAAATTATGGAACAGGTTGTTGCAAGGATTGATGTCACATGTAGAAATGCTTATAACTTCTACATGCTTCTCTATAGCTATCAAGGTAGCTATAGACTTAGAAGGGTCTGGGTGGGGGAGTTTCTCAGGATTTCCCTTTTCTGTTTCTGGGGTGAGGCTGGGGGACTCCCAGCCCTCTCATGTAATTAGTTGTCCTCCTTCCCTGCCCTTCCTTTCTAAAAATCTAGCTTTTTCTTGTCTGGAACATTTTCAATAATCTCATGATTTGTTTGACAAATACTTCTTAATGCTTGTTAGGCAATCAAGCATTGCACTGATGCCAAGACTTCACTCTAGCTTAATAAAATTAAGTTTTGGGTTTTGTCAACTTGTCAGCCATTGTATTACATGAAGATGCTGGAAGGGTTTTATGGCTTTGGAAAGTAGTGATACCTATTTACTAGCAGTGAGCCTAGGGGCAGCCTACCCTTTAGAAGAGGTGATTCTACAAGTGAATGGGGATTATGTAGGAAGCAGGGGTTACTGGAAGCCATTGCAGAGACCACTCACTACATCCCTTATTTGTAACACCCCTCCCCGCCCTCCTGCCATGCCAGGCTACCTCCTTTTTCTCTTCATCTTCACCCTCATAACTCCGGCATTACAAGCCACAGACAGCCCAGGTGCCTTTCCCAAGTAGCATCCAAGACAGCCTAAGAAGCACTTTGGTCTCTGAAGTCAGGTACCCAAAACTCAGGACTTTCAATTCATGGAATAGACAGGTATATTTGGTGTGGTTATTGTCACTGCCCTGTAGATGGATGGAGAAGAGCCAGCACTGTGCTGCTTTCCCAGGCCATAAGTTAACTCCTCGTCTTTCCCAAATGGGAAGGGAATGCAATGTTGACTCTTCTCCAAGATTATCTCTGCCTAATGTGGCTCAGTTTTGGTTTGTAGGCACTGTTTAGTTTTAGGATAAAGATGTATATATGAGTATCTGGGAACTCACAGGCCTCTGTGATCCTGGAGAAAGCTGAAAGAATCTTTGCAATTTCCTTCAGGGGAAGGGATCTTATTTCATATTTATGGATCAATTCCTTCTTCTTTAATCCTCCATTTCATTTTGAGTCCCCAGGTTTCCATTCCTCTGACTTTGTATCTCTTCTCTTGACTCCACATCCTAGAGCAGGGACACAAGATGCCCCTCAAATTAGACCTCTACTCTCTAGAATGAGGCAGCAGGATTTGGGAAGACTTCTCCTCTGTCCTTAGCATCTTAGAAAAAAAGCCCAGGCGGTCCTGGGCCTTCCTGTGTAATTCCAGTTTACAGCCACAAGAGGGCACTCTCACATGCTGCCTGTCTCCAAAGCCACCTTTCAGAGAGCCGCCCAAATGAAGGTCAAAAAGTTAGGAAGGTTGGGAGGGTTGGAGTGAGGAAGGTGGGGGAGGGAAGGGACAGTAGGAGAAAAACAAAGGAGGGGGTAAAGAGTTCGACAAGAAACGTACTCATTACCATACTCATGTAACTGTAACCCCTCTGTACAGCATCTTTACAATAAAATACAATAAAAAAAGTCAGGAAGGGTACAATGCAGTAGGAGGAATGTTATGATTTGCACAAGTCCCAAGGTCCATCCCAGACCTTGGAAAATCCTATTCCATGTGTCCCTCGCCATTTCTCCCAATGCCACAGCATGCCGAGGGTATGCCTGGTCCAGTTCATCTTTGTGTACTTTGGGCCTGCATCAATGAATGACCAAACAAATGAGCAAACAAGTATGTAGAGAGTATAGAGTGAGAAGATTGTATAGAAGAAGAGAAGAGAGTGGAGAGAGAGAAGATGAGATTATTTATAATGTCTAAAATGGGAAACAAATGTCTGCCAGTGGAAAACAAATAATGACCCAGCTACCAGGGTCCTCCTGCGCATCATAAAAAGAATACCCGAGCCAGGCACTGGCAGCTCACACCTGTAACCCTAGCTACTCAGGAGGCCAAGATCTGAGGATTGCAGTTCAAAGCCAGCTTGGGCAGGAAAGTCCATAAGACTCCTATCTCCAATTAACTACCAAGAAGCTGGAAATGGTGCTGTTGCTCAGAGTAATAGACCACTAGCCTTGAGTACAAAACCTCAGGGATAGTGCCCAGGTCCTTAGTTCAAGCCCCAGGACACACACACACACACACACACACACACACACACACACACACACACACTACATGGTTGTTGAAATGACTTAAGATGCATTGTTAGATGTAACAAAGGAGATGCAGGAGAGTGTGCGTGTTAGTATGGGGGAGGATTTTGGCGGGGGTGGGGAGGGAGAAAATAGGTATTTGTATAGAAAATCTGAGGGAATACTCAGAAAATAAAAGCACTGACTTCCAGGGAGATGACAAAGAGATAATATAGAAGGAAGGCTTACTTGTTGCTGTTTTAAACTGTTTGAAGTTTGAATTGTGTGAAAATATTGCTTAAGCAAAAAAAAATACTTTGGAAGCCACATTTGGAACCACGCACGGGGGCTGCCCGCCCCGCTCTGCCGCGTCCCAGCAGTGTGGCTGTGCTCCGCTAATTGAGACTTTCTCAGTCTCTATGTCTTCATCTGTAAAAACAGACAGAGGTCTCTCTGGCACCCTGCCAAAGGTGTTTCTTTGGCACACTTAGGGAGCCTGGAGTTTTTCTGGCACTGCCACCATTTCTGTCCTTTCATGCAAGGAACAAATGAAGAGAAACCTCTGACAGGGAAAGGCAAGGCCGTTTACTCATTTATTAAAACCCCACTGAAGGTTGGGTGCTGGTGGCTTACACCTGTAATCCTAGCTATTCAGGAGGATGAGATATAAAAATCACTGCTCAAAGCCAGCCTAGGCAGACCAATTTGTGAGACTTTTTTTTTTTTGGTCAGTCCTAGGGCTTGAACTCAGGGCCTAGGCACTGTCCCTGATCGTTTTTGCCCAACACTAGCATTCTACCACTTGAGCCACAGTGCCACTTCTGGCTTTTTCTGTTTATGTGGTACTAAGGAATTGAACCCAAGGCTTCACGCATGCTAGGCAAGCACTCTACCACTAAGCCACGTTCCCAGCCCCTTGTGAGACTTTTATCTCTAATTTACCAGCAAAAAGCCAGAAATGGAGGCGTGGCTCAAGTGGTAGAGTGCCAGCCTAGGACAGAACCTAGGCCTTGAGGTCAATCCCCAGTACACACACACACACACACACACACACACACACACACACACACACACACACACACACACACACACACACACACACACACACACACACACACACACACACACACACACACACACACACACACACACACACACACACACACACACACACACACACACGGTCCAGACACCAATGGTTCATGCTTAAGAGGCTAAGATCTGAGGACTTTCATCTCCAATTAAGCAAAAAGCTGAAAGTGGAGATGTGGTTTAAGTGGTAGAGAGTGCTAGCCCTGAACACAAAAGCTCAAGGACAGTGTCTGCTCTGAGTTGAAGCCCCACAACTGGCACACACACACTAAATATATTGGGAGATCTACAATGTAAATCCTGGTATCAAGTTCAAAAAGCCAGCTCAACTCTTGGGGTTTGGCTGGGTAATGTAATCTTCTCTACTTTAGCAACCACACGAGGAGCAAGCCTTCAGGGACTCTGTCCCAATACCGGACAATCATACAATTATTTTGATGCTTCCCTTTTTCCTACATTTTACCAGGGAGGGCATGTTAGCAGAATGAAGGAGTAACACATAGCCATTTGGGACTTTCTGAGGCAAACTGCTCACGATTTCGAGGTTAATGGTCTTTAGAGACATGTCCCTGAGTGGCAGCTTGGGTACTACAGGACTCCAGGCTACTCATGAAGGCTGTGATGGTTACCCTGTGTCCAAGACTCCTTCCCTCACCATTTGCTCATTTGATTAACATTTATTCAGCCCTTTCTCTCTGCCTGGAATGTAGAGAGAGAGAGAGCTGCCTGAGGAAGTCATGGCCCATTGGTAAAGACAATTAGATAAACCATTCAGAACAAAGTGCATTGGTGTCATAGACACAGCTAACTTTCATAAAAGTGGAAAGCAGAGGAAGAAGACACAGGACCCGAGTCAGCTGGATTTGAGGCTTGGCTAGCACTTCAGGATTAAGGGCAGAAAGCACTGGTTAAATTTTCTTCCAGATGTTCTGGAGATCTGATCCTGGATGCAAATGGCTTAATGTGGGAGGCCAAGACATTAAGCCTCCATCAGTTCCCACAGTACAGTTAACAGGAACAAATTTCCACTGGCTGCTATTACCCAGACCTGTCACACGGGGGAGCTCGTACCCCATTATTGCGTAGTCCTGCTCTAGTCAGGCAGATAGGTGCAAGATATCATTCTTCCCACTTGTGGCTGGTTATTTATATCTATCAAACTGATGAAGCACCCCCAGATACCCCCTGATAAGTCTAGTGTGTGCCAGAGCACATCCTAAAAGGCTCCCATCAACCTCATCTTAGTGTTTTCTCATAGAGCTGAGGATTTATCTTCCCTTCCTTCCTTCCTTCCTGCCTTCCTTCCTTCCTTCCTTCCTTCCTTCCTTCCTTCCTTCCTTCCTTCCTTCCTTCCTTCCTTCCTTCCTTTTCCAATTGTAGGGCTTGAACTCTGGGCCTAGGTGCTGTCCTTGAGCTCTTTTCCTCAAGGCTAGCGCTCTACCACTTTGAACCACAGCTCCACTCTGGTTTTCTGGTGGCTTATTTGAGATCAGAGTCTCCTGGGCTTTCTTGCCTGGGCTGACTTTGAACGTTGATCTCCAGATCTCAGCCTTGTGAGTAGTTAGAATTACAGGTGGGAGGCACCGGCCCCCGGCCCCATGCTTCTTTGGAGTGAGACAGACCTCGCTCTATTGATGATCTGAAGCAAGTCACATGCCTGCATGACTGTCATTCATGAAACAGATTAAAAGAAGACCTTGCATCTTACTTAAACAGAAGGTTGAAAGGGCAGCTGTCCCAGGATAAACGTATTCTTCAGCTGCCTACTCCTCCCTCACCTCATCCATGGAAATCCTTTAAACACTTGCTGAGATTGACATTCAGGTAATTCCCCCAAACAGAGAAGAGTTTGTTTCTGACAGATAGCTTCAAACCCAAGAGAGAAGTCTGCGCTCAGGTGAAGGCTGGCAGGAAGTCAGGCAGCCCCTACCTACCCCTCTCACAACAGGAGTCTGGCTAAGGCTGAGAAGTGACAGATACAGGGCCTGCCAGGGTCAGCAGAGGGGCAGGGGAAGGCTTGCCAGTGGAGGAATCAGACACTGACATGCCTCATACATGGGTTACTGGGTTAGGTCTGCCCCTATACTCCAAGGAGTGGGAGCCACCTCAGGGACCTGTGCCCCCCTCAACATCTGCCACAGAGAAGCAGTCTCTGGCCCTACCAGTAATCAGGGCCTTCATCTTCATGGAACTTGTTCCATCTGCCAAATGACCATCTTGGGAGGTGACAGAGGGTGTTGAAGAGGTGTCCCATTTTTAACTACAGCTTGCTTCTCAGTGAAACAAGGAGACCAGATTATAGGAGTTTTTGCTGGTGTGTATTTTGTTTTGTTGTATTTCATTTGTGGGGGTACTGGGGATTGAACCTAGGGCCTCTAGCATGTTTGGCAAATGTTCTACCACCTGAGCCAAGTCCTCTGTACATCACAGATTTTGAAACTATTTTTGGGGGGAACTTGTGGGAGAAAAGAAGGCAGGGAGAGAGAGGTGATAAAGTTGCCAAAATGGGGGGGGGCTGGGAAGGTGGCTCAGTGGTAGAGCGCTTGCCTTGCATGCCTGAGGCCCTGGGTTCGATTCCTCAGCAAAAAGAAAAAGCTGGAAGTGGCGCTGTGGCTCAAGTGGTAGAGCACTAGCCTTGAGGTGAAGAGCTGAGGAACAGCGCCCAGGCCCAGAGTTCAGGACCCACGACAGCCAAAACAAACAAACAAAAAACAATTGCTCCAAGTCACTTTTCTCACTTTCATTTAAGCCAGTTTGACTTGCTTGCCTCTCTTGCAACTGGAAGAGAACCAAAGATGCAGAGGTTCTAAAAGGTGGGCAGGGGAAAGCTGAACTGAAAGTTGTTTCACTCTTGAAATCAGGTCATCCCTTTCCTGCAAGGACCAGGCCGCTTCCAATGGGCCCAAAGGTTTGAAGCTGATAGGTCAGTCTCAGTCTCAAAGAGTAACCTCTGTCCCTCCTGAGTCCCCAAAATGTGCTGCCTCAAACAGAGACCATCGGTACTCTGTTACCTCCTTGCCAAATCCTTGCAGCCGAGATCACAAAGATCTCCCTAATAGGATATAATCTTTGCACTGGAAGAGTATTTTATAGGGCATTTTATAGAGTATTCTTCTGTAAGGGTATTTTGCTGGATGAAGATTATTTAAGAATGTTCATTTCATGTTCAATCCTTGTTGCAAGCATGCCTTAAAGCTTTAATGACAGAAGCTGTCAGGAGGGAGCAGTTGGCTGCTTAATTGACAGTTGTCAAATCCTCCCTGCCCTCCCCCCCCCAAACCTAATTGACAGCTGTCAAATCATGCCTGCAATCCTAACTACGCAGGAAGCTGAGATCCAAGGGTTACAGTTCAAGGCCATCCTGGGCAGGGAAGACTTATCTCACACCCAATTAACCACTAAAGAAGCCAAAAGTGGGGCTGTGACTTAAATGGTAGAGTATCAGCTTTGAGTGGAAAAGCTAAGGGACAGCACCAGGCCCTGAGTTCAAGCCCCAGTACCTGCACACAGACACAGACACAGACACAGACACAGACACAGACACACACACACACACACACACACACACACACACACACACACACACACACACACACACACACACACACACACACAAAGGCAGGCAGGCAGGCAGGCAGGCAGGCAGGCAGGCAGGAAGGAAGGAAGGAAGGAAACAGTGTCAGCAGCAACTGCCCAAATCAAGCAGGGTAAAGGCCACTCAAGAACTACTATGTTAGCTGGGCGCTGGTGGCTCACGCCTGTAATCCTAGCTACTCAGGAGGCTGAGATCTGAGGATCACGGTTCAAAGCCAGCCCGGGCAGGAGAGACCGTGAGACTCCTATCTCCAATAAATCACCAGAAAACCGGAAGTGGCGCTGTAGCTCAAGTGGTAGAGTGCTCGCCTTGAGCTGAAGAGCTGAGGGACAGCGCCCAGGCCCAGAGTTCAAGCCCCATGACCGACAAAAAAAAAAAAAAAAAAAAAAAAGAACTACTATGTTGTCTCTGCCACTCTCAATGTTGCATGGGAGGTGGTGACAACTAGGACTTCAGCCCCAGTGCTTCCGAGGTGATCACAAAGCTGTGGATCAAGCAACAATCCAGGAAGCTGTCAGGAGGACCCTCTCCTGCTCTAAACGCCCAACGGCTTCTCATGGAGATGGTTCCTTCTACACTTGGACACCCTAGGAACCCTCTGCCCCAAGGACACTTCCAATAGAACTTCCACTGAGACCGAAGCTGTCTCGAGGGGGCAGAAGCTGTTGCTTCTGTCACAGAGGCCACACTAAGACTACACTAACAACAGCTGCCTTGGGAGAACTCTGCTTCAGCAGCTACTGCTGATGCCTCCAATGATCTAGAAGTCAGTCTAGCTGCCCCACACAGCCCCACACATCCTGATATCTTGTGGATTCCAGGAAGGTGTGCGTACAGGGTCTGCATGGACTTCCCTGTGATATTACATATATGCACATAATGTGCTTGGATCATATCCACCCCCTTTCTTTGATTCATTTGTTTATTTGCTTTTTTTAAATTTTTTTATTTTTGTGCCAGCGCTAGGGCTTGAATTCAGGGCTTTGAGCTCTCACTGAGCTTTTTCTACTTATGGGTAGTGCTTTATGACTTGAAACATACCTCCATTTCTGACTTTTTGCTGGTTCATTGGAGTTAAGAGCCTCTGGCATTTGTCTGCCTAGGCCAGCTTCAAACCTTGATCCTCAGATCTCAGCCTCCTAAGTAGCTAGGATTATAGCCATTTTGGGGGGGGGGGGCTCCGGTCATGGGGCCTGAACTCCGGGCCTGGGCGCTGTCCCTCAGCTCTTCAGCTCAAGGCTAGCGCTCTACCACTTGAGCCACAGCACCACTTCCAGCTTTTTTCTTTTTGCTTATGTGGTGCTGAGGAATCGAACCCAGGGCCTCAGGCATGCAAGGCAAGCGCTCTACCACTGAGCCAACTTCCCAGCCCCCATGAGCCATTCTTATCTGGCCTCTTGCCCTTACTTTTCCTCCTCTCTCCCCTTCCACAACCCTAAGCAAAGTGTGTGTGGCTGGCAGAAAGAGGCTGTGTGGTGGGCAAGTGCCTATCTAAGCAGCCATCCTCTTGCTGTCTTGGACCAGTCTGGGAGAACTTGTTCATGTTGCTGCAGCCTGCATCCCATTAAAGCCTCCATCTGAGTGGTTTTATTGCCTAGTGTGGTGTTAATCAGCAGTAGAGGGGGCTGAGCTGGTAACAGGAAGAGTCAACAACTCCTAGGCACACCCAGCAGCCAGAAGGCAGCTGGAGAGTTCTGGAAGCAATGGTACAGCAGAGATTCAGAGAACCGAGACTACAAAGGACTAGAGAAGTATTGGGAAGTTGTGAAGTTGCTTTGGGGAGCTGAAAAACTGCAGAAGACCAGAGGAGAGCTGAGAGACAGCCGAAGAGAAGAACTGCACTCACAGGAGGGCTGCTGACAATGACTGGCCTGGCCAGGGCAGCTGGAAGAGCTCCAAAGAGTCTCCAGGAGCTAAGCAGATCCCTGCTAAGGGGGGCTGACAGAGCTGTGAGCACTAACTGCTGAGCACTGGGCCTCTGGCATGACAATACTTAGAGTGGAGGGCCTCTGGCAGTCGGAGCTCAGAGTTGCTGACACCAAGAAAGCTGCACTTTGCCTAGTGGAGATCTCCACACAAATAGAGCAAAAGAACCCGCAGCCAATTTGTAGCACAGCCAGCAACTTGGGTCCTCAGGCCTGAACTGAAATGGAAAGGAAGAATGACTGAGACCACCTCTTTTTCTTGCTATGTGCTTTGTGGGCTTTTTTTTCCCTCCCAATTTGAATTTGTGTATATGTAATTGTACAAAGTAAAGGGCTTCATTGTGACATTCTATGCATGCACATAATGTGCTTTAGTTATAGTCATTCTCCTCTAGACCTTTCTTACTCTCCTCCTCTCTCACCCTTTTTCCCTTAATAGTGCCCCCTTTTACGTGTGTGTGTGTGTGTGTGTGTGTGTGTGTGTGTGTGTGTGCAGGTACTTGGGCTTAAACTTCGGATCTGGCCTCTGTCCTGAGCTTTTTTGCTCAAGGCTAATGCTCTTGAGCACTTGAGCCACACCTCTACTTCCAGCTACGTGCAAAAGTCATTCTTGGCCAGGGGAGGTGATGAACAGAGTTGGCGAGAGAGGTTAATGGACTTTCTGAGGGGATAGGTAGTATATTGGTGTCAAGCAGGAAAAGGGTCTGCTTTGCAGGCACAGTGTTTTCCAGGTCTGGCCCAAGTGTATAGGATCTGTAGCCTCTGGCATTATATATCAGCAAAGAAATCAAGAATAACTCAAGGAGATATAAGAACTATGAATAGGGCTGGGAAGGTGGCTCAGTGGTAGAGCGCTTGCCTTGCATGCTTGAGGCTCTGGGTTTGATTCCTCAACACCATATAAGCAAAAAGAAAAAAGCTGGGAGTGGTGCTGTGGCTCAAGTGGTAGAGTGCTAGCCTTGAGCTGAAGAGCTGAGGGACAGCGCCCAGGCCCAGAGTTCAGGCCCCATGACCGGACCCCCCCCCCAAAAAAAAAAGTTCAAGTACAAGTACAGTGCCTAGGCCTTGAGTTCAAACCCAGGACTTGCTAAACAAACAAATAAATACATGAATTTACTATAAAAAAATAAGAACTATGAACACATATACACCTGCTGATATAGATTCAAAATTATAAATCATGGCTGACCAAACTTGGAATGAGATAGGAACAGATCAATAGTAGCTACAGGTTTTATTCCCAATTTTTAAACTGACATGTAAAAAGTTATATTGTATGAGGAATGGTACTCAGCCAATGAGGAATCGGGGGAGGGGCCTACTCATGAGGGGAATCAAGTGCTTGCCATGACTGCTTCTGGCGTGACCCCACCAGACCTTGATCTTACAAGCCTATCATTAGCCATTGAAGTTTCAATTATACTGTACTTTCTGTCTCTACCTCCATTCTTTTTTTTTCTTTTTGGTGCCAGACCTGGGCTTGAACTCAAGGCCTGGGCCCTGCCTCTGAGCTCCTATTGCTTCAGGCTAGTGCTCTATCATTTTGAACCACAGTTCTACCTCTGTTTTTTTTGTGGTTAGTTGGAGATCAGAGTCTCACAGACTTTCCTGCCTGGGCTGGCTTCAAACCTTGATCCTCAGATCTCAGCATCCTAAGCAGCTAGGATTACAGGTGTGAGCTACCAGCCTGGCTGTTGTTTTTTACTTATTTGTTTTGTTTCTTGTTTTGTGTGCTTGTACTGGGACTTGATCTTGGGGCATGGGTGCTAAGCATGAGCCCTGGTGCCTGGCTGTTTTTTGTTTTTTTGAGACAGGGTCTCACTGTGTAACCTAAACTGACTCTCCTCTACTCCTGTCCTAACTCAAGATCATTCTGCCTCAGCCTTCCAAGAACTGGAATTATAGGTAAGCACTACCATGCCTGGCTTTAAAAAAGGGTCTCTGTTTTCTACTCTTTCACTCTCTTTTGTAATATTGAATTTTTGAATTCAGAACCTTATCCTTGCTGGGCAAATGTTCTACCACTTGAGTCACACCCAAGCCTTCCTCTTTTTTTTTGGACAGGATTTTATGTTTTTGCCTAGACTCAGTCTCCAACCATGATCCTTCTATTTTATGTCTCCAAGGAGCTGGGATTACGCCATGAGCCACCATGCCTGGCTTGATGATTGAGATGGGCTTTTCTGACTTTTTGTCTGAGGTAGCCTTGAACCACAAGGCTTCACTCTACCTTCTTAGTATTAGATTTACAATGTGCACCACTAGGTCTGAACTCTCTTTATCTTTGACCTATCTGTATTCTTTCAAAAATTATAACACATTTTTCCAGGTGCTGGTGGCTCACTCCTGTAATCCTAGCTTCTCAGAGATCTTAAGATTCAATCTTTGAACCCAACCTGGACAGGAAATATCCATGAGACTCTTATGATGGCATGCTGGGCCATGTGTTAAAAGCTTGGTCTCTAGCATGGTGGTAATGGGAGGTGCTGCAGGCCTGTAAGAGATAACCTAGTGGGAAATGCTATTGGTAGTTGCCCTTCAATGGGATTATAGGACCCTGGCTGGTGATCTCCTTCCCTCTCTCCCTCACCACTTTCTGGCTTTCAATAAGGATTCTCACTCTAACACACACACACTCCTGCCATGATATGCTATCCTCATCAGAGCTGGGCTCTGATCATCATGAGCTATCCTCATCAATTGAGCTGCCGGATCCTTGACTTAGGCCTCCAAAACTGTGAGGTAAATAAACCTTCTTTTCCTTATAGATAGCCCGCCTCATATGTTTCATTATAGTACCATGAAGCTGACTAGTACACTAAGCCATGCTATTTTCTCTTAGAACTACAAACCCTTCCTTGATGAGATGTGAGTCTAGCCATGGGACACCAATATCCCTAGTAAACTTATATAAGAATTAGAATAGCCAGGTAGAGCAGCACATATCTGTAAAGCCAGCACTCAGGGAAGCAGAGGCAGGAGAATTTAAAGAGACAGAGAAGTCTAGCCTGGGCTACAGAATAAATGCAAGGACATATGTACAAGTTCAAGGTGTATGGTAGGACACGGTCTCAAAAGGAAAAATGGAGGCTTCCAGGCATCTCTTGCCTTTCTACTTCTCCGTCTGTCCCCTGCCTATCCTCTGCCTCAGGGACACCAACCAGTACAGTGCCTATGCAGTCCTGGCCCTAATGCTGCCTTCCCTTCTCATCTACCTCTCACTGTCCTGTCCTCAATGTGGGGTTTCCCTTCTGCAGAGCAGGGTGGAGTCAAGGATCCTCTGAGCAGAAAAGGCCCTTCCCCATCCCTCCTTTCCACCCCTCCCACTAGGCAGCCCCATGACCCAGCCTGGCTCTTCAACTTCTATTCATCTTCCAACTTTACCATTTTAGTCTAAATCCCAGTGTCTACCCTTAGGAACTGTCATCATGTTTAATCCTGCCTGGGGGAGACCCCCCCCCCTCCACCTTCCTCAATGCAGGGTATCCCATTACTTGGAAAAGTGCGGTTTAAGTAGCTGTAAGGAAGTGACAGAAAGTCTGTCAGAGATGAGCGGGACTTGCCAAAACTTGGTGCAACTTGGGGATGTTGTCAACAGGCCTCCTGAGGAAACCTGAGCTGAGGGCGGCTGGAGGAGTCAGGATGTTCAAGGTAAGAGACAGGAAGTAGTGTAGGGAGGGGTGGGCAAAACTCATACCCCCCCCCCAGGGTGGTCTGAGAAAGAAAGGCTCCAAGGAGTGGGTGGGGCTAAGGACTTCTTTGTCAACGTGCTACCAGACAAAGGCAGAGGGACCATCAGGACGTGGCCGCCATGTTTTATTGTGGTACAGGGGCCCCAGCTGCACTAGTGTGGGAGGAAGGAAGAGGGAAGTTAGAGGGAAAGGACTTTCTCCCACAAGCTCTTCAGATTGATGCCAGAGACGCCCCTCAAAACCCCAATAGGAAAGGTGGTCTTTCCAGAGATGAGGAATTGACAGTTTCTGGAAGAGAAGGAGCCTTTGCTGCTGGAGGGCCAAAAACTGACCAACAAAAATATCCAGCAGCTGGGTGCCAGTGGCTTACACCTGTGAGCTACTTAGGAGGCTGAGGTCTGAGGATCCTGGTTCATGAGACTCTTATCTCCTACAAACTACCCAAAAAAGCTGGAAGTGGTGCTGTGGCTCAAGTGGTAGAGCACTCACCTTGAGCAAAAGAAGCTCAGGACAATGCCCAGGACCGGAGTTCAAGCTCTGAGACTGGTTAAAAAAAAAAAATCTATCTGGGCACTGGTGGCTCACCTGTAATCCAATCCTAGCCACTCAGATCTCAGTTCAAAGCCAGCCCAGGCAGGAAAGTCCATGAAACTCTTAGCTCCAATTAACCACTAGAAGACCAGAAGTGGTGCTGTGGCTCAAGTGGTAGAGCCCTTGCTTTGAGCTGAATTGCTCAGGGACAGCGCCCAGGCCCAGAGTTCAAGCCCCACCACAAAAAAAAATAAAATAAAAAATCTAACAAACAATCCAAGTACAACAGCCAGCAGAGAAAGGCCCAGCCAAACTCCATAAAGCACAATCCTTCTCAGGGCTCTGCCCTCTCCTATGCTTCCTGGATCACTCTTTGAGACTTTCAACCGTCAGCTCCTCCTATCCTTTCTGCCCTGGGCCCTGAAGCCAATCCGAAATGCAGTCTGCTTTCTTTTAGCCTCACTCCTACTCTCGGGCTCACCAGTTGCCAAGGTGTTCCAGTCTTGCCCAAACCAACCTTCAGCCAACACTATCTCTCCTGAAGCTGCTGAGGAGCCACTTCAAAGCCTTTCTGGGAGCAGGTGAGAGTGAAAATGTCAACAAGTGAAAGAGTGAGTCACTGGCCCTCCCAGTCCTAACACAGAAATATCTGTCCTTCTATCTCACCCAGGAATCTCTGAAGACCCAATCTGGGTTGTCTACCAATGTTTGAGCTGTCCTGGGCTGAGGCCAGTCCAGATTCCCAGCTTGTCAAAGCTTGCCAGGCCCTGGTGGCTTACACCTATAATCCTAGCTACTCAGGAGGCTGAGATTTCAATTCAAAGCCAACCTGGGCAAGAAAGTCCATGAGACTCATCTCCAATTAATCACCAAAAAAGCTAGAAGTGGAGTTGTGGCTCAAGTAGTAAAGCACTAGCCTTGTACAAAAGAAGCTTGGGGACAGTGCCCAAGTCCCAGGACCCATACAAAAATAATGTCAACTCCTGTGAAAGGAAGGAAAGAAGGAAGGAACGAAGGCAGGAAAACAAGATACTGGTGGCTCAGTATCTATAACCTTAGCTACTCAGGAGGCTGAGCTCTGAGGATCCCTGTTCAAAACCAGCCTGGGCAGGAAAGTCTGTAAAACTCTTTTGTACATTGTGGGGCTTGAACACAGGGCCAGGGAACTGTCCTTATGCTTTTCTGCTCAAGGCTAGTGCTCTACCACCTTGAGCCACAGTGCTAATTCTGGTTTTCTGGTGGTTAATTGGAGATAAGAGTCCACATAGTCTTCTGACTGGCAGCCTCCAGAATAGCTAGAATTATAGGCATGAGCCACCAGCACCCAGCTCCAATTAACCACCAGAAAAAAACAGAAGTGGAGCTGTGGTTCAAAGTGGTAGAGGTCTAGCCTTGAGCAAAAGAGTTCAAGGACAGTGCCCAGGTCTTGATTGAGTTTAAGCCCCATGACCAGCAAAAAGAAAAAGGAAAAAGAAAATAGTGCTATATCAATAACAGTTCCTTATTTGGGTAATTGTCCAGAACACTCTTGAGAGTTACATGCTGAAGTATTTAGGGATGAAAAATTATAATGACTTATTCTCAAAAAGCTCACCCAGACCAGAAACAATTATTTCTTCATGTATAGGTATGCGCCTGTGTGGGTAGAGAGGATGAAGGAAGAAAGGGAAGGAGGGAGGGAAGGAAGAAAAAGAGGAAGGAAGGGACTAAAGCAAGTGTGGCTTAGTGACATGGTTGTGAAAAGGATTTTTTTCAAAATAAAGATTGCCAAAGAGTGAAGAGTGACTGAATCAATACCCTTTGTGTCTAGCCTGGTATTTACTTGACCTCACTAGATGCCCGCTCACCCCTTGTGCAGGTCCTGGGTACAGACAGCCCCGTGCCCTGCGAGGCAGGGAGAGATCCAGGTACTTCCTGGCCTTTACCTTCTCTTGGATCCTCAAGCTTCACCCTCCCTCAGCCACCCTCAGAAACATCCGGGCAAGGTGGAGATGGGGAGTGGGGAGTACAGTGTGGAGCAGGGGAAATGGTCCTTCCTCTGTCTTCACTCCCCTGGATTGTGATGTTGGAAAGACTGGACACGTTTATCCACAAGCACCAAGTGGCTTGTACCATGAGGCTTTGCAAACGAACAGTAGAGTACTGATTGAGATGGGGAGGAGCACTGGGCCACTGCACTGCCTCTGGGCCTTGCAGCAGGCATGGGGGTGGGGAGGAGGGGGAGGTTGGTTTTCTCACAGAGCCTGGGGCAGCACTCAGTGCTGGGAAAGCCAGCCTGAGTGTCAACACCCTGGCAGAGAGAAGTGCTAAAATGCATATTTGAAGATGTCTGAACAGACTTGTTTGAGAGACAAGGAGAGCTGTGAAGTAATCCCGGTGTCTCCCCATGTCTCAGTTTTGAAGGCAGGGTGTGCCAGGAGGCCTCTGACCTCCAACGTTCTTCTATTATTGTTAGCATTTAACAAAACTTTGCTTAAGACTTGGGATGACAGAAGTCAACACAGAGAGGAGCTTGTAATTGTTACTAGAAGGGCTACTCTGAAGACTGGTCATGAGATACAAGCCAGCTCAGGCAGTTTGGAACTCTCTGGGCCTAGTGCCTGGGCCAGTAATACTGCACCACCTAGAGGCCACTGTCTGCATTGGCTGGACTGCTCTGTCCCACTGAGCCAGAAGGTCCAGCCCCAAGAGCAGAGCCAACCCATCAGGGAAGAGTTAAGGACTCTTGCTCAGAGCCATGCTGGGGAATCCTTCCCAGAGTGGAAGCGCTCTGAGAGACAGCTGGCTGAGCCCAGGTAGAGTGAGTCATGGCAAGAGACTAAGGCTCCAGGGACAATAAGAAACAGATGGAGCCAGGCACCAGTGGCTCATGGCTGCAACCCTAGCTAGTCAGGAGGCTGAGATCTGAAGATTGCAGTTCAAAGCCAGTCTGGGCAGGAAAGTCTGTAAGACTCTTATCTCCAACTACCTGAAAACTGGAAGTGGTGCTGTGGTTCAAAGTGGTAGAGTACTTGCCTTGAGCTGAAGAGCTCAGGAACAGAGTCCAGGCCGAGTTCAAGCCCCATGACTGACCAAAGAGTTGCTAGTTGAAGGGCTCAGATTTGCAAAGACAGGTCTCTAGGCCAGAGCTAATCAGGACCCTGGAAGAGGAAGGCCCAGAGCCATGACTGCTACCTTTCTCTGCAGTGTATCTGTCACACTGCAAGCTACTGAAAGGGGCTTGCACACAATAGACCTAGTGCAGTCAGCTAGCTCCCTTCCAACCAGCTCTGCATTTGTTGTTGTTGTTTTGTGCCAGTACTAGGGCTTGAACCAGGGCCTTGGTGCTGTCCCTTAGCTTTTTCACTCAGGGTTGGCACAGTTCTACTTCTGGATTTTTGGTGGTTAATTGGAAATAACAGTCTCATAGACTTTTATTTTTCTAATATATACTTTATTATAATACTGTACAGAGGGGTTACAGTTACATGAGTAAGGTAATAAGTACATTTCCTGTGGAGCATTGTTACCTCTTCCCCTACCATCCCTTCCCTCCCCACCTCCCCACCTCCCCCACCCACCAAAGTTGTAAAGTTCATTTTCAACATAGTGTCTTCTACATCTTATTGTTACAATGGGTCAACTGTATCCTTATTTCAGCATTTCCTTATTTTCCTTCCCTTCCCCAAATTAGAAAAATGCGCATACAAGATGCAGGACACTGGAATCAAATACAGTGAAAACAGGGGTTAAATGAAGTAAGCCAGGCCCAAAGAAACATAGGTCCCATGGTTTCCCTTATTTGCATACCTAGTATATGTCTAGAACAAGCAGAAAAGGTCAAAAGCTATGTACACATGACCATATAAGATGATGATAAGCGAAATGAACCCCAAGATAGGGACACAAAATGTTTTATCTTTCTTGCTGTTGTTTTTTTTTTTCATTTTTTATTATCTTTAAGCAGTTGTACAAAGAAGTTCCCATTCTACAAAACAGTATGTGTCTTACAACATTGTCACCCATGGCTCCTAATCCACCCCTTCTCTCACTTTTCTTTTTTTTTTAAATTGGGATTAGGTGATTATAATCCTCAAATCTTAGCTCCGGAGTAGCTAGGATTACAGGTGTGAGCCACTAGTGCCAGGCTCCAGCTCTGTTCTTTAAGAGAGCCCCTTACCCCCATGTAGGTAGAGAGAGGCTTGCAATCAGTGTGCTTGATGACAGAGGCAGAAGGCCTTCCTTTAACTCAAGACTCACTAATTTTGAGGACCTAATCCTAGAGTTGTCAGTCTTCCGCATGTCCCACATGAAGGCCCAGAACACAGTGAGAGGAGAGCAGAATCCCAGTGACTGTTGGTGTTTCTGGATCACCTGTTCATGAAGCCCTTTTTACTCTGTTCATATCAGCTATTGAACTGCTTCTATTTTTCATTTTAGACCAGCTTGAGTTGCACTTCCATCTCTTCTTTAAAACATGGGTCCTGCATGGTAGACTCCATGTCTGTAGTGGTACATGTCTGTGGTGGTACATGCCTGTAGTCTCAGTACTTGGGAGGTAGAGGAAAGAGGTTTTAGAGTCTGAGTCTAGCCTAAGCTACATATCAAAACCCTATTTCAAGCTAGATGCTCATGCCACCTAGCTACTCAGGAGGCTGAGATCTGAGGATAACAGTTCAAATCCAGCCTGGGCAGAAAAGTCTGTGAGACTCTTATCTCCAATTAGCTACCAGAAAACCAGAAGTGGAGCTGTGGCTCAAAGTGGCTGCATGCTAGCCTTGAGCAAAAGAGCTTAGGGATAGCACCCAGGTCCTGAGTTCAAGTCCTATGACCAAAAACAAAATATAAAACTAAAATCCTATCTCAGTAAAAAGGCTTGGGACATAGCTCAGAGTAGAGCCCTTGCCTAGTATATGCAATGCTCTGGGTTCAGTAGAATTATTCTCTCGTCTCTTTCTCCTGAGTTTTAAACTAAGAGGTTGTTGGGCAATGGTGGCTCATGCCTATAATCCTAGCTACTCAGGAGGCTGAGATTTGAGGATACAGGTTCAAAGCCAGCCCAAGCAAGAAACTCCAAGAGATTCTTATCTCCACTCGGAAAACTGGAAGTGGCACTGTGGCTCAAGTGGTAGAGCACTCGCCTTGAGCTGAAGAGCTGATGGACAGTGCCCAGGCCTAGAGTTCAAGCCCCATCACCAACATAAATAAATAAATAAATAAATAGGACATCTGGATGCTGATAGCTCATGCCTGTAATCCTGGCTCCTCATTTGGCCTCAGGCAGACAAATCCAAGAGACGCTATGTCTGGTGAACTGCTGGAAGGAGGCTCCAGTGTTAAGCAAATGAGCAAAGAAAAGCACAGCACAAGGCCCTCACTCAGTTCAAGCCTAAATACCAGAACTAAATAAATACAAAAACACTAAGAGGTACAGATTGAATCCAATGTTGTGGGTAAACATTGCCTGGATTCATGATTGTGGGAACTACTTGACCTGAGTTCATTACTAGAGAGAACAGAAGAAAGCTACTTTGCTGAGATCAATAACAGAACAGATCTATATGGGCAAACTGAGAGAGAAAGAAAGGGAGACACAGTCTTGCTTCCTGCCCTGCCTTTCTGTGACATTCTCTGAATCCTTACCATCTGTGGGTGTAACTGACAGAAATGAATGCAGCCTGTGTTAAGGAAAATGACAGGCATTGCAGGGAAGGCAGATGTCTGCGTCAGGTCTGCAGCCAGGCCTTGGGATGACCTAGAAAGCCAGGCATCTTCTCTTTGGGCCTCATAGTCTCAGGCATCTTCACCAAGACCACCTTCCCCCAGTAGCCCATGCACATGAGTCTAAAAATGGCTGTTGAGAGCCCAGAATATACAAGTTTAAGTGGCCACTCTGAGACACAGTGATCACTCTCTAGCTCTCATGCAAAGGGCCAGGAGAAAAACTCTGGCAGGTCCAGTTTTCCAGGCAGCCAGGGGAGGATCAAAAGCCAGCCATAGGCTAGGTGCCAATAGCTCACACCTATAATCCTAGCTACTCAGGAAGCTGAGATCTGAGGAACTGTGGTTTGAAGCCAGCCCAGGCAGGAAAGTCTGTAAGACTTTTTTTTCTGTAAGTTGTAGGGCTTAAACTCAGGACCCAGGCACTGTTCCTGAACCTCTTTGTGATCAAGGCTAGTGTTCTACCACTTGAGCCACAGCTCCACGTCTGATTTTTTGTTGTTTGTTTTGTTTTTTGGGTCCAGTCATGGGGCCTAAACTCTGGGCCTGGGCGCTGTCCCTCAGCTCTTCAGCTCAAGGCTAGCGCTCTACCACTTGAGCCATACTGCCACTTCTGGCTTTTTTCTTTTTGCTTATGTGGTGCTGAGGAATTGAACCCAGGGCCTCAGGCATGCAAGGCAAGCACTCTACCACTGAGCCACCTTCCCAGCCCATCCACGTCTGATTTTTGAGTGGTTAATTGGAGGTAAGTGTCTCACAGGGACTTTTGTGCCTGGGCTGGCTTCAAACCCACAATCCTCAGATCTCAGCCTCCTGAGTAGCTAAGATTTACAGGCGTGAGCCACCAGTGACTGCATTGTGAGACTCTTATCTCCAATAAACTACTCAAAAAAGCTGCAAGTGGTGTTGTGGCTCAAGTGGTAGAACACTTACCTTGAGCCAAAGAAACTTAGGGTCAGTGCCCAGGTCCAGAGTTCAAGCCCCAAGACCAGCAAAAGAAAAAAAAAGCCATATTATATCAAGGTACTTCTATTCACTAGTCACTGCCACCAAACAGAGCTAACTAAACCAATTACAGATAATCTTGGGATTCCTCCCCTCCCTCACCCCGACCTCTCCCTGTGTGGCTAGAGGACCTGCCCAGCTGGCCACGAGGCCCTGTCCTTCCTAGATGAGTGCTGAGAATGCTCTTCTGACTCTCCTCCTTCTCTAAGAGAGGCCCAGCCTGTAGCATGTAATCTGGATGGCATCATTCGTCATGCAAGGACTCCTACAGAACATTCCAAGGCAGATTCCTGTAAGGTGCATGTACATGGCTGTTTATTCTAATCTGTCCCTTCAGAGACCACAAATACTAGTATTTCATCATCTCAGGACCATCCCTGGACTCACGCAGGCTTGACACTGAATGGAGAATTCTGGAAGCTGAACATGATTCTACAGATCTCTTTGGGGGTGGTAGGAAAGGCTGCAGAGGGTGTAGCAGTTGGCAGAAATCTTGGGCAGCTTTCCCACTTCTACCCTTGGAGTTCTAAAGATAGAAACTCTACCAAGAGGCCAGAATTTTCCTTTCTAAGCATCATGTTTGCCTGGTAGATCCCTTCAGGGTCTCTTTATCAGACAGCCTTAGATCCGGGATGGGCCATGTCTAAGAACACAGGAAGACCAGAGGCTCAGCATGGGAAAGACAGCAGGAAACTGTTGTTACTCTAAGCCATGTATGAAAGTAGAACACATGCATACCGCTTAACACTGTGGAAGGAAATGTGAAAATTAAACATGAGTTGGGCACCAGTGGCTCATGTCTATAATCCTAGCTACTCAGGAGTCAGAGATCTGAAGATCATGATTCAAAACCAGCCTGGGCAGGAAAGTACATGGGACTCCTCTGCAATTAGGAAAAACTCCAGAAGTAGAACCATGGCTCAAGTGCAGAGCACCAGCCTTGAGTGAAAGCTAGGGACTATGATTACACACAAGTGCAAACAAGCCAATCTCAGTACCTCACACATCTAGCCCAACCTTGTTCCCAGTCACTTTCCAACTGAATTCTAATTTTCTCCTTGAGTATAGGAGAAATATTTCAACTGAAGAATAATACACTTCTCTAAATCACCCCGATTCTGTCGTTAGCTTGTCCTGGGTTTAACTTCCTGTTTACCTTCAGGGCAGATGGACATCTTCCCATTAGTCTTTAGCTCCATGCCAGCACGGCCATGTGACTGAGTGGGTGCTTCTGTCAGCAGAGGCTGCATTCCAATACAGCAACCCCATAGCAGCCTCAGTGACAGGGAGACAAATATATGTGGGGGAACAGGGTGAGGCTGCAGCACAATCATGAACTACTGAAAGTAGTTACCAGGAAAGAAACTATAGGGTCTTGGAGAAAACAGGATCTCAGCCAGGTGGTCAAGTTAGGTCACCAGCAGTGAATCGTATTGATTTCATATCCCCATTCTCTGCCCTGTGCTGTGTGTCCCACACGGGATATGATGATTGCCTCCGTAATCTTCCCCTCTGTTATGGTTTAGATACTGAGTCCTGCCCCCCCCCAAAAAAGAAAAATTGTGTATTTAAGGGCTGGTCTCTACCTTGGTATTTTTTGTGTTGTTGTTTGTTTGTTTGTTTTGCCATGAGGCTTGAACTCAGGGCCTGGGCGCTATCCCTGAGCATTTTTGCTCAAGGTTATTGCTCTACCACTTTGAGCCACAGCTTCATTTCCAGTTTTCTGGTGGTTGATTGGAGATAAGAGACTTTCTTGCCTGGAATGACTTGTGATCCTCAGATTTCAGCCTTCTGAGTAGCTAGGATTACAGGCATGAGTCACTGTCACCTGGCTTACCTTGGTACTCTTTTGAGAGATTCTGTCTAGAAACTTTAGGAGGTGGGGCCTAGCTGGAGGAAAAGTCAGAGGAAAGTATGTATTATTCCCTCCTCTTCCTGCTTCTCTTTGCTTTCTGTCTACCATGAAGTGAACAGCCTCCCTCCAGATGCTCTCACCACCATGATGTCCTTCCCAAGCACTGGGAGCCAAGCAATCATAATGGAACCTTCTGAAACTGCACTGAGTTGTTCTTTCAGGTCCTTTGGTCACAGCTATGCAAAAGTAACTAATATACCCCCAAAGCTATAACCCAGACTCCCCATGAGAAAACCACTAAGCAAGCCTGGAATAAGGGACAGTCTACAAAATACCTGGCATCCAGTCAACTGGTAAGAGAACGGAAAACAAGGGAAGTCTGAGCAGTCCTAGAAAGCCTAAGAAGATGTGGCGAATAAATGTAATGTGGTATCCAGGATAGGGTGCTGAAACAGAAACAGGACATTAGTAGGAAGGCCAGTGAAATCTGAAGAAAGTAGGGAGTTTAGTTGTTAGGTATATACCAGTACCATTTAATTAATTATGATAAATAGGTCCCAGAAATGGAATATTGCCAATAGGTGACCCTGGGAAAGGGTATATGAAAACTCTCCATTCTATCTTTGCAATTTTTCTATAAATTTCAAACACCACAGATGAATGGATCCAAAAATTGTGGTATCTATACACAATGGAATATTATGCAGCCATTAGAAACGGCAACATAATGGCATTTGCAGGGAAATGGATGGAGCTAGAAGAAATCATGTTGAGCGAGGTAAGCCAAGTGCAAAGAGACAAATGGCACATGGTCTTCCTGATAAGTGGATGTTAAATCCAAAATGTTAGATGATATGACAAAATTAACAGGACTTAAGAAACAAAGGACTTCTACTCATCTGGTCGAATAACTAAATAACCCCCATGCTGCTGATCACGTGTATGGTATATATGTGCACACCAGAGGGAAACCAGAAGGATGACACAGAACTAGAGGGAATCAGGGAAAAACATACAACAGCGGGACCCATCAACTGCACTGGACATTGACCAAAATGAACTTAGCAACTCAATGGCAGTGATGGGAGGGAGGGAACAAGTGGGAAAGAGGGAACAGCTGATGCTATGTAAAACAAAAGAAATGTACACATCACCCAATGTGGAAGAAATACTGTATTGCAAAGCTCATAGAACTCATAAATGTTATAGACCATGATAAACAAAAAAAAAAAAACTATATTGGCTGAGTATGAGTGGCTCACACTTGTAATCCTAACTACTACTTAGGAGGCTGAGATCTGAGGATCAAGGTTTGAAGCCAGTCTGGGCAGGAAAGTCTGTGAGACTCATATACAATTAACCACCAAGGGGTTGGGAAGTTGGCTCAGTGGTAGAGTGCTTGCCTTGCATGCAAGAGGCCCTGAGTTGGATTCCTCAGCACCACATAAGCAGAAAAAGCCAGAAGTGGCACTGTGGCTCAAGTGGTAGAGGTGCTAGCCTTAAGCTGAAGAGCTCAGGGACAGCACCCAGGCCCCAAGACTGACAAAAAAAGGGGGGGGCTGGGAAGGTGGCTCAGTGGTAGAGCACTTGCCTTGCATGCATAAGGCCCTGGGTTCGATTCTTCAGCACCACATAAGCAGGAAAAAAAAAGCTGGAGGTGGCGCTGTGGCTCAAGTGGTAGAGCGCTAGCCTTGAGGTGAAAAGCTGAGGGACAGCACCCAGGCCCAGAGTTCAGGCCTATGACCAGACCCAAACAAAAACAAAAACAAACAAAAAAAAACAAACAACTACCAAAAAGCCAAAAGTGGAACTGTGGCTCAAGTGGTAGAGTGCTAGCTTTGAGCAAAAAAATACTCAAGGAGCCAGGCACTGTTAGCTCATGCCTGTAAGTCTAGCTACTCAGGAGGCTGAGATCTGAGCACCAGAAGTGGTGCTGTGGCTTAAAGTGGTAGAGTGCTAGCCTTGAGCAAAAAACACTTAGGGACAGCACCCAGGCCCTGAGTTCAAACCCTAGAACCCACCAAAAAAACAAAACAAAAACAAAAAACAAAACTCAGGGACAGTGTCTATACCCTGAGTTCAAGCCCCAGGACTGGCAGTAGCACACACACACACACACACACACACACACACACACACACACACACACACACACTTAAAATGAAAAGGTTTTGTGGGTTTCTCTGTGTGTGTGCATGCATGTGCGTGTGTTTGTGCCAGTGTCAATACTGGGTCTAACAATTAGGACCTGTCATTCTTCCTAGGTTTTCTTACTGAAGGCAGGCACTTTACCACTTGAGCCACACCTCCACTTCCAGGTTTTTGCAGGTTAATTGGAGATAAGAGTCTCACAGACAGCTAGGTGCTGATGGTTCACAGCTGTAAATCTGAGGACTGAGATTTGAAGCCAGCCCAGACAGAAAATAAGTCGTTTAAGGATTCAGGTGGACCTGTTGCAACAATGAGAAGTACAAAATGTCATGTCAAAACCAGCTTTACAATGTCGGTGTGGGGGGGGGAGGAGGGGGGTATGATTGTGTGGGGGGGAGGGGGGTGGCTGGGAAGGGAGGTAAAGGGTAAACAAAGGAGGAGGCTGCAATGCTTGGTAAGAAATGTATGCATTATCCTGCCCATGTAATTGTAACCCCTCTGTACAGTATGTTCTCAAATAAAATAAAATAAAATTTTAAATTTAAAAAAAAAAAAAGAAAATTCCATGACACTCATATCTTCAATTAACAGCAAAAGGCTGGAAGTAGAAGTGTGGCTCAAGTGGTAGAGTGTCAGCTTTGATCAGAAAAAGTTGAGCCAGGGTGTAAGGCCCTGGGTTCAAGTCCCAGTACCAGCACACACCGTCTCACAGACTTTTCTGCCTGGGCTGGCTTCCAACCACAATCCTTAGATTTCCACCTTCTGAGTAGCTAGGATTATAAGTGTGAGCCACCAGCACCCAGCTCAAAGTTTTATTTATTTATTTGTTTGTTATAAGCAGGAGAGTAAGGTTGAGCAGAGGATCTGGCTTTCTGGTTGGAAGAGGTGGGGATGCCTGGAAGTCAGAAATCCTAGAAAATATGAACAAGAAGCAGAGAGATTATAGGTCCTGGACCAAATAGACACCCAACAATCAGCACCCCCAAAAAGAAGAGATTTCTTACCTCTCCTTACCTGTAAGTCTGATATGCTGGAGACATCTAGCGAGTCTTGTTAAAACACAGCTTCTGGCTGGGAATATCTGGGTAGGGACTGGATTGTGCTTTTCTAACTGGCTTCCAGGTGTTGGCACTGCTGCTAGTTGTGGGCCACACTCTGAGTTTAGAGAAAGTGGCAAATTGGCAATCCCTGCTGACCTAGGAGGAGGGAAGGGACACTTGGAGGGAGGGCTGCAACTGCTCACTGAGGAATACAACCCATCCATGTAAGGTTTTATGTGTACAACAAAGAGAAAGTTCTTCATATAAAGATATATATGTATATATGTATATATGTGTGTACATATATATACATGCTCACATACATATATATTCCAACTAAAGCCAAATGTATGTATATGTGCTTTTGTTTTCAATTGGGAATGAAAATGTATGCATTCAGCAGGGCGCCATAATCATAGCTACTTAGGAGGCAGAGATCTGAGGATCGTGGTTCAAAGCTAGCTGGGGCAGAAAAGTCCATGAGACTCTTATCTTTAATTAAACACCAGAAAACCAGAAGTGGAGCTGTGGTCAAAGTAGTAGAGTGCTAACCTTGAGCAAAACAGCTCAGGGACAGCACCCAGGCCCTGAGTTCAAGCCCTACAACTGACAAAAAAGAAGGAAAAGAAAATGTGTGCATTTAGGATGTGCAATATATGATGCTTTGATATATATATACGCTGTGGCTCATGGGAAGAAATTCTAACCTAGGCACCATATTAGTTGGGGGCAGCTGGTCCATCAGCAAGAGGGCAAGGCAAAATTGGCAAAGAACAAGAAATAGAAGTGGAGTTGGGGTACTCTGCTCTCGTCCCAGTGCAAACTTCAGAGACTCCTTCCTGAAAGCAGGGGCAAAGTAAAGGCAACCCGCGGGTCAGAATAGGACTTTTCGCAGCACTTCAGCGCCATTCCCAAGCAGTGTCCAATAATAGACAGCAGAGGGCGCGCTTGCCTTATCTTTCCGGCGTGGAGGAAGGTGCGAGAATCCGGACTGGTTGGTGACTTAGGAGGGGCGAGGGGGACAAGTAGAGGACTATGGTTTGCTAGGGGCTCCTAATTATTTCTCTTGTAGGCGCTCACCCAGAAGCGGGAGGGAGTGACCTTTTGTGAAGGCCCCAGATTCTCCCCTCCCCCGTTCCTACCTGCAGAGATACGGAGGGGCTCCTATCCATACCTAACCCTGAAAGCGCGTCACCTGTATCTGCGGGTTCGAAGGGGGAGGCTCCCAGCCATACCCATGCCATTCCCGGCCTGCAATCCCTCCTAGAGGCTTTTGATTGAAGTCTGGAACCCGGTGCGTTCTTAGCCGTTCTGAAGAGCGCGCGCTGGCGGTGGAGTGGCGCCACGTCGCCGCTAGGTGGCGCTCGAAGCCCGCGACATTGAGAAGCGCGGGACTTTGAAGAGGCGAGTGGGAGTGGAGCTGACTGACCCGGAAACCCCCAGAGAGCGGGAAGAACAAGCAGCCCGCAGGGGTCCAACCTCCTCCTCCGGGCAGCCGAGGGACGGCCTGGGTACCTGGGGGACGTGGGAGCAACCATCGTTCCACGGAGGCTTGGGAAGAGCGAGGCGAAGAGATCGACGTCAAGGCTGCCTCCGCCTGGGTGGAGCTGGAGTGGTGGCGGCGAGATCCTCGGTGTCCGTCGGCCACTGACCCCCTGCCTCTCGGGATGTGTGGATTCCGTTCTCGGACCGCTGGGCGAAGAATGATTCGGCCTGGAAATGAAAACCCCAAGAGCATGTCCACCTGCTTTCTGGACAGCACCTGCCCCGAACTGGCCAACCCGCACCCGCTCCGCTCCGCTCTTGGCGTGGATCTCTGCGCCTCAGTTTCCTTCCACCCTCAGCAGTCTGCTCCCGTCGAGGGCCTCTGAATGTATCTATTCTAGTCCCTTCGTGAGCCCCCCCTCCCCCCGCCAACGTGGCTGGCTCTTTCTCTGCCTTAGGCCTTCCCTGGACTGGTTCCCAGCTTCTCACCATCGCCGGCAAATGGGAGAGATCGGTGCGCCCTCCTTCCACCCCCTCCCCATCTCCCAGGCTAGGTTCAAAGATGCCATCCTCCTCCCCACTCCTCACCCCGCGAGTTAGGGCTGGGGCCTGTTGGGGCGCAAGGCGAGACCCGCAGAGAGCCCGAGTGGCCGCAGGTTCCGGCAGCTCGGGCGTTAGGAAATCGAGGTCCGGTGAGCGGCGCTAAAAGCCACGCGCCGCGGGAGTCGGGGTAGGGATCGCAGCCTCTGCTTCTCCCTCAAAGGTAAAGGGTGGCACAGCGTTCTCCCTTTAGGGGGAGGTGAAGTGAACGGGGCGGGACGGAGGCTCTGGAAGGCGATGCCCGGAAGGCCCCTGCCCGCCTTCCCTCCCCCCCCCCCGCCCCGAGTCCAAAGCAGCTCCCCCGGACGCGGGTGGGTGGAGCTTCCCGGGACCCCGCGGCTCCCTTAGGGAAGGCAGAGTCTCCGGACTCTCGCGTCCGCCTCCATCCACGCCACCGTGCGGGGCCTCCGAGACAGACACGCTGCTGTGCGGGTGGCCCCAGAAAGAACGAACCCAAGAACCTGGGAAAAGTGGGTGGTAGCCCCGGGTACCTCGCCCGCCCGGCGCTTTACCACTACCGACCGTCAGGCCAGGGGGAGGGGGAGGAGGAGGGGAAGGGAGGCCCGCCCCTCCCTGCGGCCCCAGCTACCAGCGCTGCTTGGTCGGACTTCACTTCTTCGAAAATGGAAACATATCCAGGGTCCTTAATAAAGTGAATGACGAGGCTTCGGGTGACATTAGGCTTCCGTTTGGTGGTTCTTTCCTTACATTGGCGGTGGAAAGATATAAACCCATACGTAGCACATGGATGTGATTCTGTGGCTATCAAGTAGTGGGTAAATGAGCCGAAACCGGTCTGAGAAATGGGTACAAACGCGTACCCAGACCGACAGACTCAGAGGCCCGGACCGCCACATCAGCCCTGCAACCGAGTTCCAGCCTGAGACCCGCCCCTTGGCTGCCATAAAAACACAGGGATCCTTATTGCTAGGCTGGGATGGGGGTGAGTCTTTTCGCCGGCCGGGGCAGCCTGGCTGCGAGTGCCCGGACCGCTCCCCCGGTCGGCCGGCTCGCTGGCTCGCTGCATATTTCTATGCATAATCCAATTTTCTCCGTGACTATCTAGTTAAACTCTTTTAACAACAGCTACATAATTAGAATTTGGATTCCCATTAATTTTCCCTGGGCCTCGAACCATTTGCAGCTCACACTGGTAATTAATGCGATACATCACTAACTTTACCCAACGCCGACCAGCCCAACTCTGGTCGCTTGGCCTGCGCCCCACTCCCCCACGAGGGACCCGGACTCAGGACTCCGCTGCCCGAGTGGGAGCTGAGCCCCCTCCCTCGGCAGCTGAAAGCCTCAGCCTGCAACACCCCAAGATCTTCTTTCCAGGAAATCTCACAATTAAAAATATTTATCGGGAGCAGATTTACGTTTCTGGGTTTCCAGTCTCGGGGCGTCTGGGTAGGCTATTAAGAGTAATTAGCATCTTTTGTGCATGCAGATTTACTTCGCTCATTGCCACATAACTCATCCCTAAAAGCCAGCGCAGGCGAACGCAGGCGCCACAGCCAAAGCCGCCGCCAGAGCTACAGCCGCCCGGCCGGGTGTGACTCGGGCTCAGCCCCGCACTCACAGGGCGACGCGAGGTCCGCCTCTGGCGGTTTCCCCGGCGCGGGCACTGGGAGCGCAAGGCTCCCCACCCCGGAGATCAATGGCTCCCAGGCGACCTTAAGGCTCGGCGGGAGTCAAGCTCAGGCCAAACTCTCCCGTTGCCTGGTCCGCACCGTCTAGACCGTAGGTATCGCGATCATGCGCGTGTGTTCACGAGCGAGTGGGCGGCTCCTCGTGTGCACGCTCGCGTGTATGCGAATGCGCGCACATGTGATCCTTAGTGCAAGGACGCGCGTGGAAAAACGCTTGAATACTTTCTCCCGCTCCCTCTCGGCCCACGGGTTCCCAGGGCAGCCTGTCACACGCCAGTCCTAGGCCACCTAGCTAAGGCACTGAGGCTCAGAGGGAGATCCACGCCCCTACCTGGTCCCTAGTCCTGTTACAGAGCCAGCCCCAGCCAGCCACACGACCTAAAGCACTGGATACCCAACCCAGGGAGCATTCAGAGGCCCGGTGCCCCGCCCCAACACCACTTGCCTCTGTGGTGAGGCTGTCAAATAAAGTGCGGGCAGGGGGGGCGGGTGAGAGAGTCACTGAACAGAGCTTCTGACACAGAGAGGTTGGCTGAGAAAAGGGTGGAGGATGCTTGGTAGGTTGGACAAAGGACCAAATGGTCGTAGATGAACCAGTCACCAGGGATGCGGCTATGCCTCCCGTGCTCCAGGCCGAGGCACCCACCCCCGGTTGGTTATTAACACACTGGGAAGTCCGTGAGCCGCCCAACTTTCTTCTCTTTAATGAGCCTAGAAGAAGAGGCTGCCCTGAAGGGGTTTGTTCATTAAAGATGTAGCTGGAGGAATATTGTCTCATTAATTATCTGGTTTTAATTACACTGCTACCCTTTGAATCCAGAGATGGGAAAAGTTGATTTGGTAACCCCGCCCCCTTTAGCTTAAAGAGTCAGGCAGGACTAGAGGACCAGGAAGGGGTGAGGGGGGGACTGTGCATAGAACCGGGGAGTATCTGGAGTCTGCCCAAGGGAGAATCCAGTGCCAGGGCACTCCATGTCTCTTGTGTAGACAAGGTCTGGGTGTGGATGAGGAAATGTGTGTGTGGCTGAATGTTTGACCATGTGTGGCTGAGAGGCCATGTGAACGTGACTTGGATGTCTATGTGTATTCACTGCCTTGTGTGTGGTTCTGTGCACCCGGGTAGCTGAATTTGTGTCTACAGACAGGTGGGGGAGGTAGCTGTGGCTGTGTGTGTCTAAGCCTGTGGCTTCCGGATCTGGAGTTCAAGTGTGAGTGTCTGACAGTATCTCTGGGACTCTGTTGTGCCTGCATATGTCCCATGTGAATGATGGGGGGACGTGGCTGGAGTATACTAGGAGTTGTACTGCTCCAAGGACATTGCTCAGTTTCTGAGGGTCTCTAGGACTTGGCGCCCCTGGAAATCATGGTCCTTGGGGGGGGGTGGAGTTATTTAAGGGGGTGCTCGTCCCTGCCTCGTCCCTTGTCAGGCCAGTGCTGCGCTAAAGCGGGGGCCGTTTTCCCTTTAAATCGCGGACACTTTGACAGGGGACATTAAGGACCCGGCTGCTCAGGCTGAGCAGATCATAAAACCGGACAGGCAATTTCTGCTCCCGCCAAATAGCCGGGCAAACTCGTTCTGCATCTTTGGTTTTAATGCACTAAACTGGCAGCTAAGCAGGGAGCCAGCAAAGGAGGGGGGCAAGGCCCCCCCATACACCGGAGCACACACCGACACACAAGCGCAAATACCCCTTCACACTCAGTGCCCCATGCCCCGCCCCGACCCCCCCACCGTTGGAATTATCAACTAGAATTTGATTAATATGCAAATCGCAGGCAAACAGCTCCATATAATTCTTTCAGTGGAGAGTAATTAATCACCAGTTAAAGCAAATTAATACATATATCAATTTTGTCAGAAACATGCTTAGTTCAATCGCCCGTAAAATTGAAGTTTGAAGTATTAAGAGGCTCTGCAGAAACGCCAGGACTAAAACTTTCAAATTGATCCTATTTAGTAATCAATCAGGCTCTCCCCTCAGGTTAATCTGCCTAATTTTTCATCTCAAATCATACACTTTACTGACACGCCATCTAGCAAACAGTCGATAAAAAGTTAACAAAAATGATAACGACTCCAGCCAGAGCCATTGTGCTGGGCGGGCGGGCAGCAGGCAGCTTTGATTGCATTTCTGGGGATTCAGGGGTTTTTTCCCCCCCTAAGCCAAGGTCTGGGAGCTTCCCCCAGACAGCCAAGCCTCCCTGCCCCACCACCCTTGTCTTCTGGTGACTGCTATCTCTACTGTATGACTCCCTTCAGAACACCAGAACACCCGCAGCCTAGTTCCAATGAAGTCTCCTGGAACAGCTAGCTCCTACACCCTCCTCCCCCCAACCCCTGCGTACATACACACTCCAATGCTGGCTGAGGTGTCAGCATGCCTGTGCCTGGCTCCAGGTGCCTGCATTGTATGTAGAATAGTACAGATGCTGTGTATCTGCTTAGCAGCAAAGGTTCATCTGTTTAATTTTTATTTATGCTATTGGCAGTCAGCATTTAAATGGATACATTGCATCCTGTGATGGCACTGTGTCCAGGCATCTTGTGAGTCTGTCATTGAGAGGGAGTGGTGGGTTTTTTGGTTTGTTTTTTGTTGTTTTGTTTTGTTTTGTTTTTCTGGAAGGGGGGGGATCTCTATAACTAGGTGTCTGCCCTGGGTGGGTCTGTGTTGTTTCTGGAATGTAAAACACTATGTGCCTGTGTGGTGGTGGCTGCTGAGGGCCTTTCTGGTCCCACCTTTCATCTAAGTGAGGGGCCTCAGGCAGGAGGATCTATAGGCCCCTTTACAAGAGGAGACAGTCTCTACAAAGACTGGACAGCCTCTGAGAAATGGAAAAGGGTCACCTCTTGCCCTTTAGCCCCCTTCCACCTCTCTTCCATCCTTTGGGAGAGTGAGAAAGGGGAAGCACATTTCTTCAGTTCCCAGTAAATGGTATTCCATGGATCTCCATCTCCACAGAGCCCTAGACTTACTGCTCCTGACTGGGCTGGTGAATTTGGGAGGGGTGGGAATGTGGGCACTCAGGGATGCCCTGGATGACACATCCACACTCATCTCCAACTGCTATAGATGTGTGCTGACAACTAAACCGGTTCAGATCCCAGGATCCACACAGGTAACCAATCCTCCCTTCCCACAGCATTCACCGCACTCAAAGACAACTAGTAACATCCAATTTCCCACAGGGACAGCTTGCATATGCCCATGTGCCCACACATGTGTGTGCCAGCACACGGATTCCTACATCAGGGATAGATTCATTCACTTCTACCCCACTGGTCATCTTGCCCATCCCACATGGACATGTGTGTAATTATCATTTGTACCCTCCCCAGTGCAGGCAGAACTGAGCCCCCACAGGGAAAAGGAACTTCCCTTGAATGAACTGGGAGATGCTAGGGCTCCTAAGACTGGTACAGCCAGGAGTGGGACTGCAGATCATTCAAAATATGGGCTCAGTCTAGCAACCCCCACTTGAATGAAGAGTGGCAAGCAAGGAGACCAGCCCCTCTCCAAACTAGCAGAGTTCAGACCTTCATGGTGTTTGATCACTGGCCTTGGCTGTCCTCAAAGAAGTCTCCAACTCCCACAGCAGGTTCTCAGTTCCACCCTCTACCTACTCAACTTGTAGACCATCTTCCCTTCAGGCCAGGTGCTCTTGCCTCAGTCTTTCCCATTGCACTAGTCAATGTGAGCAACTAGTTTGGCCAAGCTGTTTGAAGCTAGAATTCTTGTTGTCTGTCTGTAGGTTAGTTCTCCTCCCATGTTCACACTCACCCAGTTATCTGCTCACACCAGCCACCTGCACACATCACGCACCACCTCAGCCCACCTCAGTGACAGGGTTACTCTTTTCCTCTTCATTGCACAAATTTAGTCACATCTAGTTGCACACTCATTTGAGACAACCAGCTACCCCAAATGCAGCAATACCCCCCTCGCACCCCCAGTAGCACAGGCACTGTTTTGTCACTTGGCTGCATGCACTTGTCTTTCAGTTGCACAAATTTGACATACTCAGAAACATGCTCTTCTTGGTCCCCAGGTAGCACAACACACACACACACACACACACACACACACACACACACACACACACACACACAGAGCGGTGAGCTGTGGGGAGGAGAGTATCTTGGAGCCTGGGGGTGCAGCATTGGGGATCCAAAGTGTGAAAATTCTCCTTCCATGCTCCACAAAGCCCAGAACCCTCACCTTCTTTCACTCCAGTCCTAAGAATCTGTTTCTGGGGGGAGTCTGGGCCTGTGGATCCACTGGGGGTCAGGTTCTTAAGTGACCAGTGCCTGCCCCAGACCTCCATATTTGCACACCAGATCTAGGGATGTGCCCATTTCCCAAATGTTCCCTCACCAGTATTGGGCATCCCCAACACTACCACCTAGCTCACCCACCTGGAAGCCACTCCATTTTACAACAGCCCCTTCTTACCCCGAGGCCCCCCTCGCCCCAGTCCCCTCAGGTTCCCTGGGCCGTTTCTGCTGGCCTTTGACTTCACCCACCCAGCACCCCTTGACCTAACCCATCCTGCACCCCTCATCCCACTGCTCTCCTGGTATCTCCCCGGCCTCCCGCACCCGCCTGCCTGGGAAAGGCTGTGTATTATCAGCACAAACTGCTTTCTGGACCCCAAGAAAAAAAGGGGAGCTGTTTATTGGGGGGGTGGGAAACACAGCCTGGTGTCTCTGGATTCTGAGGGCATGGAGGGGTGAGTGGACTTTCCTGGACCTAGCGGCTCAGAAAGGTGGGGAGGAGGGGGGTCCCCGCGGCGACGGGCAGGGGCCCCAGCCCGTCCCTTTCAGGGGGGACTCATGCATCAAACTTCAATTTTCCGGACGATTGAATTAGTGATTTTTTTTCTCCTGAACTAAAATACACTTAAGTCTTTGGGATTAATTACCACGTTCTGGTCCCTCAGACTGGAGTATTACTTATCGGAGCTGCGTCTGACACCAGCCCGACACCTCGTAAAATAAGGAACTGCGCCTCCCGGCCTCGCCCGGCGTCGCCCGCCAGGCCGCCGAGCCGGGCCAGGCGGAGCGGGGGAAGCCAAGCCAGCCGATCGCGACGCGCCACGTTCGGCCTGCCGGTGCCCAGGAGTGCCCAGCTCGGACAGCAGAACCCGGTTGTGTCCCCGGACTTGGCAAGCGCTCACCAAGGTTCACAACCCAACCAGGAAGAGAGACAAAGCCGCCTCGGGGGAGGGGGTGGGGAGAACAACTCGAAATTGGGTCCTCAGAGAGGCCAGATTGCCAAAGACCCAGGGCAGGGGCAGGGGCAGGGATGGGACACTGGCCTGGCCGCAGAGCCGAGCCTTAACGAACTTTGCCTAAGAGTGGTCGTGGGGTCCACAGCCCCACACACGACCCATGCCACGTTCAGACCCAACGCTCAGGTGCAAAGAAACACACTCAGTATACATGCCCCACGCCCACGGTGTTTGCTCACGGGTGGGTGCACGTACTACACACAGCTGCACGCGAGACAGGCCCGGCAGGCACCTGCTCAGAGGCCCAGACGGACCCTTGAGCTCCAAGACATCAGATCGTCCGTGGTGCCTGTCCACTCCAGGCCCCGGCCATCTGAGCGCGCCTTTAGCCTTTAACTCATCCCTGCTAGAGGCCCCTGTCACCCACACTGGGATAGCCAGAGCCCAAGCCTCCCGACCCCATGCCTTCGCCTTCCCGAAGCCCCATGGCCCTAACCCACACCCGCTGCTTTCCCCATGGCTCCCCGATGAATGGGGGCCTAGTGATGAGCCCCAGACTGCGGTGCTCTGCTCAGTTCCAGTCCGGGCCCGACACCTCCCGTGGGGCCCACTGGGTTTCGGAAACCCGCCGCCAGCCGGGCTGAGACATCAAATCCAACCGAGCCGAAGGGACTGCAGAATGTCTGGGATCATTCTGCATTTTGTGCGGGAACCCAGCTTGCGGCTCTCTCCTCGGGGTCCTCCTCGGCTGGAGCTCAGCATAAGGCTCTTGCATTCACTTCCTCCCACCCTTCGAAGCCCCGGTTGGGTCTCTCTTCCACCAGTCCTCCTCCTGTCTAGCCTGTAGAGGCCTACGTCCCTTGCCACCGCCCCCCACGCACCCCCCCAGAAGCCGGAAACCACTTTGGAATCTCAAGCCGCCTCTGCTCATTTTCCCCAGCAGCATTTCCCAACCCCTATTAACGCTTAAGTGCGTCCCTGCCTGCCCACTAGACTGTGAGCACTAGACTGCGAACACTAGATTGTGAGCTCCTTGCGGGCAGGAACCGGATCAGATTCGTTTCCATTTCCCTAGCCACCTGTGCACAATAAACATTGCTGAACTGATTTCCCTCTTTATTTTATTAATCCTGCCCCCTTCATTCTTTCCCTCTTTCTTTTCCTCCTTCCTTCCTCCCTCGTTATTTTTTATTTCTTGGTTATATTCAATTGTCATGTTTTTCAGGCTCATTAAATCCATTTAGAGACAAAAGAATAAAAGGCAGAAGGGGAAGGGAGGGGGAGGCGGGGAGGGGGAGGGGAGGGGGAGGCCAGAGAAGCAAACAAATAACCCGCTTTAACTAGACGGGCGGATAAATGGCCCCGTTTCTCCTCAGCCCCGATGCGCCTGCTTAGCTGCGCGCCCCGCAGGCACCGCAGCTCGGGTGGGCTCAGCCCCGAGGCTGCCGCCCCCAGCCCGAAGGGACCCAGCAGGGCCCAACCCAAGGCCGCGAAGCAAGGAGCGGCCAGAGGTGCCAGGGCCGCTTCATTGGGATTCATGGGCGTGTTGGGCGGGCGGCCTGGGGCTCCGGGCGCGGGGCGGGGGCCGGGCAAGGGGGGGAGTGGTGAGCGCGGCGGGCGCAGATGCCCGGGTGACCGCCGCGCCGCGGTCCCTGCGCCGCCTTTGTGCCGGGGAGGCGCGCGCGGGGACCTAATCCATCAAATTGTCTACAAATTGTGAAGAAAATTCAAAAACCATATGGTCGCCAGCGCCGGCGCGCTCTGGGCTGCGGAGGGCCGCGGCCGTGCCCGCACCGGGAGCCGCGGGGGGCTGGGCCCGGCTATTGTCGCCTGTCAGCGGCCGCCCGGGCCCATTCGTCCCGGCCTTCATGGTCCGCGCTCCGAATTACAGACCCATCCATCCTGAGAGAGGGCGATTTATGTCGCCCCGAGAAGAACCGGCAGCTCGCCCAAGCCGCTGCCCGGTCACCTCCTTCCTTCTCTGGTCCCTCTACGCTTTCTTCTCTCGCCTTTTCCTTTTCTCGTTCTTCCTCCTCTGTCTCCATTTCCCTGTCGGTCTGTTTCTCTTTTTACGTTTATAAATTGGCCTCCTTTCCTCTCCTCTTGTGTCTCTGTGGATGCCCCTCGTTCTGCTCTGGACTTTTTTTTTTTCTTTCCTCTTCTGGTCTCTTTTTTGTTTGTTTGTTTCTGGCTGTCTTAGTTTCCTCCCAGACCCTCACATTCCGGACTCAGGCCCGGGGGCCCCACCGCCTGCCCAAGACCAGATGCGAATTTCTCACATCAATTTTTCGGAGAAAGAGAGAAGAGCGGCCCGGAGGCAGGACCTTACTCTAGTGACAGCGGCCACTCGCCAGACTGGCGACAACAAAAGCTCAGAGAGAAACCCCGGCTCTGTCGGGGGGGAAAAGTGAAAGTGGCATGAACCCCGCTCTCGCCACCCTCCGGAGTGGCAAAACACAGACAACCCTGACATCCATTTCTCTGCTCCTGGCTGAGGTTGCGTGTGTTTGAATTTGTGAATGTCACCAGAATCTATCCCAAATCCCAGACGCTTTGCACTCACACTCCAGTGTTCCTGTGCAATTCAGCCTGCCCCTGTTGCTACAGCCTCCTTCTTTACTGCCCTGCCACCACCAAGGAGGAGGCCCTCAGGCCGGGAACAAAACTTGGGAGCCCCAATGCTCCATCTTGATGTCCGGCGGAGTGACACCTGCCATACACCTAGGGCTTAGCCAGTGTCTCCAAGAGCACAGGTAGAATTTGTTGGAGTGGGGGGAGGTAAGGGTGGTAGGGTTGACATGAAGAAACATAGGACAAATCTCTCCTCCCCAGCCTTTGTTCCACACAAATTAATTTGTTCTGTGACGCTCCTCACACACAAGCAGCCTTCTGTCAGTATCTCAAACCTTTTTTTTTTTTTACCCCCACCTGGCGAAGGCGTTCTTTCCCCTTATTTAGTAGAAGCTTCTTGTTTAGGGCAAGAAGCACCTCCTCTCATTGCTTCCCTTTCATCTTTGGCTCTCAAGGCTGTCTTGAACCCCCCCCCCCCAAATACACACACACACACACACACACACACACACACACACACACATACAAGGCTGGGGTGACCAGGGAGGAGTCACTCAGACTGCTGCTACTTCCATGAATTGGCCCACTCACTCTGAGACAAGGTCGCGGCGGATTCTAGTAAAATGGCAAAGACTTTTATTTATAGGAGAAAGAGGCCTTGGGTACAGTCCGCAGAGAAGAGGGCAATAACAGGAAAGGGGCACAAAGAACCCACCCTCATCACGCCACCCTTGTCTGGCCAAGTCGAGCTAGGAGCAGGGCATCGCAGACCGAAAGTCAGACCTAGAGCTGCAAGGTGGGGCGAGGGTAAAGGATTAGATTGGCCTCCTCTCTATCTCTGTCACATGCAAAAAAATTCTATAAAGAGTAAAAAATAATTCTAGGGCTTTGGATTCTGTTTTCGATGGTTGGTTGATTGGTTGGCTACCTGCTTTGTCCCTAAGAGCCGAGAAAATGCAGAAGGGATGGAAGAATTTAAAAAATATAGCAAGTGGGCACTGGGAGGCAGAAATGGCACCGAAAACAGATTTCTCTTGCGTGGGGAGGGGGGAAAGAGTGATTTTGAAACTTGCAAGTCAGGACCTGGCTGCCACCCTTACCCACTTCCCACGCCTGAGAGGGGGAGGGGGAGGAGGAGAAGAAAAGGCAGAGGGAAATTTTAAAAGTCAACTTTCATAGGCCCAGGGAGTCCAAGAGGAACCGGGCCGGTGCATTCGCCACATGCAGAGAAAAAATCAAAACGGCGGGAGTTGCCCCTCTTCTAGACCCTGGGGTTAATATTCGCCGCTCTCCATTCTGCCTCACCCTTTACCAACCCGGCAGCACCGAGCTTTGCAAACATCGAAATATCTGCGATATTAAAAAGAAGAAGAAAGAAAGAAAGAAAAGAAAGAAGAGAAGAAAAGAAATAAAAAGATCAGGCTGCGGCGGGCGAAGGGAAGGACCTGCTATAGAGGTTTAAATATTTATACAGAAGCCATACAAAATTGCACGGCAGCGAGGGCTCCGGGGCGGCGGAAGCCTCGTTCTAGGGCCAGCCCGGCCGGCCAGATCGGATTTATTGCTTCGAGAGGGAAGAGATGGGGGCCTACACCGGGCGCGTGGACAAGGGAGGAGGCGGGAGTTGCAGAGGAGGTCCCAGCTCCCCTCGGCGGTCCGGTCGGGTCTGGGAGGCGGCGGGCACGCGGGCCTTAGGAGCCCGGGGTGGTGCAAGATCCAGAGCGCCACTCAATCGTCCACATCGATCTCTTCGTCCTCCTCGTCCTCCGAACAGTCCTGGCTGCTGGCCCGCTGGTCCGTTAGCGGAGAGGCAGGAGAGAGCTGCAAGGGCCCGGCGCCGGGGACCTGCGGTGCGCCTGTGGGGAGAGCCGGAGAACCCGGCCTCGATTTGGCCCGGCCGCAGCCACCGCCGCCACCGCCTGCGGCCTCCGAGTTCTGCTCCAGTTCCGCTAGTGCTACGATGTCCATCTGCCCGCTGGGGCCCAGTTTCTTGGCGGACTCCACGTCGGCCTTCATCTCCTCTAGGTCCCGTTTGAGCTTGGCACGCCGATTCTGGAACCAGGTGATGACCTGTGCGTTGGTGAGGCCCAGCTGCTGCGCGATTTGGTCGCGATCTGCTGGGGACAAGTACTTCTGGTAAAGGAAGCGTTTTTCCAATTCGTAGATCTGGTGATTCGTGAAGGCCGTGCGGGACTTTCGCCGCTTCTTAGGGGTCTGCCGCTGTCCAAAGATAGTCATCCCATCGCGGCCTGGAAAGAAATGAGTGTAGGCTCACATCGGGACAGTGAAGACCCCCGCCTGGTTCTCGTCCCGTAACTCTCCACTCAGGCCCAAATAGGCTGCTCTGTCTCGGGTCCCCTTTTCCAAATTTCATTTCACTTTCAAGACTAAAGCAAACCCGAGCTACGGCAAAGCTCCTCCGGCTTCTGGACTCCTAGAAGTCCCTTGGAAAAAAAATTATTTTAGTCTCTGCCCCCCAAGAGTTGGGGTTTACAGATCCGGTCTGAGAACAGGAAGAAGAAGCCAGATAAAAACTCCTTTATGGCGGTGTGAACCTTGGTTCTCCACCCTTTTCCCACCCTCGTACTCTATTCTACCCAAAGGTCCCAGATAAAGCTTGTCTCTCCCCACTCCATGAGTAAGGCCGTGGGGAACCTGGGAACTAGACGGAATCAAGCAGAGCCCGGAGACCTCTGCGACCATCTCTCTCAGATCATCCCAACTCTGGCCTACCTAGAGGTCTCTAGGTATCAGGGACTAGGTCCTGTCCCATCTAACTACCAACACCAGCGGCTCAGGCTGGAGGGCCCTGGCGGCCGGCGCAGGACAGAGGCACAGGACATTTCCGTGCAGGGCACTGCGCGTGGGGCGCAGCGGGGCGCAGGGGAGCCTAGCGGCAGTGCCTACCTTCGGCTGCCTGCAGGACGCTGACCTCCAGTCCCTTAAAGGTCTTGCTGGCGAGCTCCTCCAGCGCGCAAAGCGGTGAAGTCTGCGAGAGTAGCGCACGGCCCGCCAGGGGCAAGCCGCCCGGCGCGTGCTTGTCGGCGGCGGCCAGCAGGTGCGCCGCCCCGCACAGCGAGTAACTTCTCCGCACAGACGGCTTGTTGAGGATGTCCTCAATGCTGAATGGCGTCAGCGGCTTGTTGGAGTTGGCGGGAGGCGGCAGGTGGTCCAGCGGGCTGCGCCGCCGCTCCTCCCCCGGCGCCGCCTTGCCGTCCTCTTTGGAAGTCATCTCGGCCGCGTTTGGGGGCCCGGCCGGGGAGGCTCGGGCCGCGGGGACCCAGCCCGCGGGCAGCTCGGGCGTCGGACGGTGCGGGAGGGCGGCGAGGGGGTGGGAAGGAGGCCTCGCCGAGTTGGACGCGGCCAGGCACGGGGGTGATTAGCGCGGTGGCTGAGGCAAGCAGAGCCGCCCGGGGCCCCGAGAGGAGCGCGCTGACGCGGGCACCGCCGCCGCCGCGGCTGCCGCTGGGGCTTCCAGCAATCCGGGGCTGGAGCCGGGGCGCGCCGCGCGGGGCTCCAGTTTCGCCAGCCCCGGTGCTATTTAAAGGTGTCAGGTGGCTCGGCGGCGGCTCCTGGCCCCGGGTCCTGGCCGCGGCAGTTGGAAGAGCCGAGGCGAGGGCGCGGATCCCGGACTGCGAGGGGAGGCGGAGAGACGGGGCAATTGACTATTGCTAACAAGTTAGCCTTGATCGAGGAGTAATCAATTATCTGCAGCAGCACTTCTCTCTTTCTCCCTTTCCCCTTGTCTTCTCCTCTTCCTTCTTTCTCTCTGTTCGCTCTCCCCCCCCCCGTCCTCTCCCTCTTCCCTCCCTCCCTCTCTTCTCTCCTCTCAGCTCCCCCCGTCTCTCTCCTTCTCTACCTCTCCCTCGCCCTCTCTTTCACTCTCTGTCTGTCCAATGCAGGCGGCTCTAAGTTGGAAAGCTCATTAATTAGCGGGCCGGGGGTAGGAGGAGCCGGCTGGAATTAGCCTGCCTAATGCGCCTGTCAGTCCGGGCTCCGCGCCGCACTCGGGCCGAGCTGTTTGTAAATTACATTAGCGGCGCCTTTATTGCACCCGAACCTCGGGCGACTGAAAAGCCACCGCCCCCCACCCCAAACTGAGAACCGGGCTCCCCGGCGCACCCACCTCCCGCCGGCCTGGCTGAGATGGCAGCGCCAGTCCGGAGATCTCGGGCTCTTCTACCCGGAATTTGGAGCCCAAGAAGGGTGGCGGGAGCCCCAGCCTGGGAGGGACGTGGTCGCCGCGCGGGCCAGGTAAGAACAGGAGCCCGAGTGGGCCCCGCTGCCGCTCAGAGAAGACTTTGCCCAGCAGAAATCAAGAACCTAGCGCCCCCCATTCCCGGAACCCTTGCCCCTCATCCCTGGGCCCTGCGCCTGGGAAAAATACAATCTTCAATCCAACCCCACCCCCACCCGCCGCCCAGGGCTGGCCAGCCCCACATCCCTGGGTGGGCGACGCTGGACAGGCATGGAGATCCCAAGAGTTGGGGGAGGAGACCAGTTGGAGGACTCAGCCTTCTCCACGCCAAGAGACAGAGGGAGGAGTAGTTGGTGGTTCCGGGCGCCTCTTCCCTCCGCCTGAGCCCGAAGCGGCCGCCCTACCTCCTCCAGCGATCTGGCACTCTTTCCTTCTGTCAGGCTGTCGAGGCCTGCTAGGGCCACTGCTTGTCTGATGATGGCTTCCGAAGGCAATCCGACCGCGTGCCGGGGCTACCAACACCGGCTCAGAGCTTCCCGGTTGTGCTCGGCCGGGGCCCGGGTAGGGGCCCCGCTTGCCTGCCCCGCCCAGCCCAGTGCAGGGCTAGAGTGAACCCGCCGGCCCGCCGACCGGCCGACTCCAGCTGTTCCGGATGCGGGGTGGGAGCCCAGAGGGGGCCGGGCCAGTGCTAGGGCTGCGCTCTTTGGAACTCGCGGGGAGGCCGGGTTCCAGTGAAGCTGGAGGTTGGAACCCAGTGGCCTGGAATCTATGAACAGTAGACGAGTATTTTGTGTGCATTATTTGAAGGCGTTTGTGCTTTCAAATGTGTGTATTGTGTGGTTCTCCATGGAAGTATTTATGCAAACGTGGGCGAACCTCTGGTCATACAGACAGGTTTGGATCTCAATCTACGATGTCTTTGATTTCCCTGAGACATGTCGGTGGTGGAACTGTGCCCTCCGGCCTTCTTCTCTCTTGCTACCCCATCTGGTTTGTGTCGGACCCTAATTTTCCATTTCTGCCCTTGGAGAAAGAAAAGGGTTGGAGCCAAGGAAAGAGGAGCTCTCCCTCACATCCAGCACACACAGACCTGCTGGCTTTGTTTGTAAACTCCTGGTGGGCAGTGCGGTTTAGGCAGCTCAGCCTGGACCTGAGAGGGGCCCAGACATTCCAGCTGGATGACTTGTGGCTCTGGACAGTTTGACATGGAATTTCTTGTCCCCCGTGTCTGCCCTGGAAAGGGAGTGAGCTCAGCTAGCCTCACCCAGCTAGACTATGGAGCAGGATGCAGGTTCTCTCCTCTCTTTGCCTGCTTGGAAGGGTCTTTATGTGTCAGGGATAGATTTTTTTTTTTTTAATTTCACATTTACTTGTGTTTGGAATCACAGCTTGCAGCTTTCTGGAGTAAAAGAGAACAAGTAGGGTGAAAGGATTTTTGTAGGGGCACTAGGGCCACCGGGAATACTGGAAGGAGTATCCTACTCTCTTCCAAATCTTTGCCCTGTATTATTTGGGGTGGAGGGGGATAGGAAATAATGGCTGGTGCTCAGAAGCAGAAATAGTTCCACAAAGCTGCAGGTCCATCCCCAGGGCAGGATGTATCCCCTGTCTCTGATACATTCCTTCTGTCCTAGGAGATGCTGGGCCTAGTCATCTCGATAGATGGATAGGGATAGATGGAGAAGAGTCTGAGGATGAGGATGCCAGGAGAGGCTGGGATGGAGAAGGCTTGCAAGACAGATCTGTTTCCTTCTCTCACTCCTTACCCAGAGGATCTCACCTCAGACCTTTCTTGCCATAATGCCAACCCCCTAACCCAAAGCCTCAGGCAAAACACCCTTCCTCAGTGCTAGCAGAAGGGTCTTGCTAAATAAGATAAGGAAGCTGTGTCCTTTGGAGTCCTTACCTTTTTAGGAGGGAGCTTCCTTTAATATACACACCCTTTTTTGTTGGAATCATTTTCTACACTGGGTAGTCCTTTAGAGTTGGACCTGAAGGACAAGCCCAGCCCCTAGTCTTGCCCATCTCCCAATTCCTGAAGACCAACAGAGTTCAGGGTTACTGGGAAGCTTCCAGGAAATGGTAGAATATGAACTGGGAAACAGAAGGGCACTGCTCCCTGGGGCCTGTAGTCTCTGGCCTCACCATGTCAAAATGAAGAGAGGACATTCCACAATCATTTGCAGTATTACTTCCATCCACTTTCCCTTCCCCTTCTGGCTAGTACCAGCTGCCCAGTCCCAAGGCTTTCCTCCTTTGGCCTAATTGGTTGGCCTCTTGTTTGTGTTCAGCTTCGCAGCCTGTTGAGGAGCACGTGGTACCACCTGGTGTGTTGTTGTTTCAGTTCTTTTTGCTCAAATTCCCTTGTCCAGGCCACCTACTGAAATCTGCCAGAGGGCCCCCAAAACCTTAGCCCACCTTCACTCCCCCCAAACCTCTGTGTTGCTGACTGGGATCCTATAGGCTCTCGGGGGTCCAAGTTGTCTGGCCTCCCTTACCCCTCCCGTGGCGGCGCAATGAAGTACATTTTGGGTTTGCAATTGGATGCCCTCCCCAAGAAGACCTTGAGATCTTTAAAGGTAGGATCCTAGCTGTGAGTTTTCCATGCAGCCCTGACCCACCCTGGCCTGGGGGAACCCAGTGATAAGACACCTAGAATATTTGCTGAATGGATGTCCATTCAGCAAATATGACACAAATGATTGCATTAAAAAAAAAAAAAAAAAGAATGGCTCAGAGTTTAGAGATCAGGAAACTCCAAAAGGGGAGAGAGCCTGCAATGGCTGTAGATATGGGTTAGAAGCAACCTAGCCATCAGAGTCAAAATTCTAGTTTTCCATCTCAACCCTCTTCTGGGATTCCACACCAGAAGGAGATGCTCGCTCAATAGCACCTCCTAGTCAGTTGGGCTAGTTTCGAGTCACTTGGAGCCAATGGCAGCTGCTATCTGGAATCTACTCAAGATTGAATATCTGTTCTCAAACCCTGGTCTCATATCCAGAGACCCCTTGATTCTTTTTCATTGCCTATAAGACCAGGATCCATCTGGACCATCTCCAGTGAAAGAGAGGCAGTTGTTCTACTAAAAATCTGCTTGCCCCAAGTTTTAGGAATATTCTGGACAAAGGAGGGAAAGAGCATTGCATGAATCACCATGATAAGGGGACCCTGCAGACTCAAACAAAATAAGTTATTCCTTAGCACAGGAGAATAATTCAGTTAACCCCCTCAGAGGCTCCCTCGAATTCAATCCACATTGTTGTTTAGCCCCATTTGTTTCCAAGTTCTTCGCATAAGCCATTGGCTCTCAGGTTAGAATTCCTTTACAAAAAAAAAAAAAAAAAAAGGGTCTGACACCATTTAAAACGAACTAACTTGACCACTAGTCTGGATCACTTTTGCCCCATGGAGACTACTTCTCTGATAGTTCTTAGGGAATTCAGAGAGTGCTTCTGCTATAAAAATTGTTTTCCAAAGATGGTTTCATACCACTCTGGTTGAGCCAGGACTGCCCATTTGGTTTTTATAGATCAGTGTGTAGTAGTAACAATGATAACCAAGACAATATCAATATGAACAAGCCTTTAGTCTACTTGTTTTTTTATTTATTTAATTTGTTACAACTCCTCCTTCCCTCCCTTCCATCCTTCTTTCTTCCCTTCTTTCTCTCTCTCCTTCCTTCTTCCCTCCCCCTCTCCTCCCTCCCTCCTTTATTCCTTCCTTCCTTCCTTCCTTCTTTTCTCCTCTCTCTCCTTCTCTTCCCCCCACCCCACTCTGGTGCCAGTGCCAGGGTTTGAACTCAAAGCCTTCCACTCTTGTTTGGCTTACTTGCTCTCTGAGAAATTTCTACCTGTCTGGCTTCAAACCTGTCCTCCAAGTCTCTACCTCCTGAGTAGTTAGTTTTACAAATGTGAACCACCAGCACCTGTCTTGTTTCAACTTTCCCCCCTCCCCCCAGTATGGGACATGAATTCAGGACCTCGCACCCAGCTTGGCTCCACTTTTGGCTTTTTGCTGGTTAATGGGAGGTAAGAGTCTATCAAATTAGTCTTCCCTGGGCTGGCTTTGAACCTAAATTCTCAGCTCTCAGCCATTTGACTGGATAGGATTTATAAGCATGGTTGTTAAAATCTTTTGAGGTTATTACTAATACTTATTTTACATAAAGAATATGAAGCACAGAGAAATTCAGTAAGCCTCTCAAAGTCACACAAATTGTTTTGGAGTAGTTGGGATTGGAACACGTTTTAAAATTTTTTTTGTCTCTAGTCTGTACCTTTAATTTCTGAAGGATGAAGGTTTTTGTTTTTGTTTTTTGTTTTTGGTCAGTTGTGGGGCTTGAACTCTGGGCCTGGATGCTGTCCCTCAACTCTTCACCTCAAGACTAGTGCTCTACCACTTGAGCTACAGCACCACTTCTGGTTTTCTGGTGGTTTATTGGAAATAAGAGTCTCACAGAAAAAAAAAAAAAAAAGAGTCTCACAGACTTTCCTGCCCAGGCTGGCTTTGAACTTTGATCCTTAGATCTCAGCCTCCTGAGTAGCTAGGATTACAGGCCAGGCAGCGGCATGAGCCACCAGCAACCTTCAGGGTGAAGTTCTTAATCAGACTTTCTCCAGGGTTCTTTGAAGAAGCTTCAGGAGTTTGGCAGATCCCAGAAATTGTATGTAAAATTTATATAGGAGCACAAATGGGCATGTTTTTCTTGGGTTAGTTATATAAGACATTGTATTCCCCAAAGGGTTGGAGATCCAGAAAAGGCAAAGGCTAAAATCAGGCCAATGGGGAACAGAGGGGAAGCTGCTCCTCCCAAGCTTAGGGGAGTGAAGAATCAGCTACTCCAAAATGCAGGCTGCACTCCAAAGCCTGCTTTTGAACCTACCTTGCTTTCATTATCCAGACCTGGCTCTGGAGAGGACAGCTAGTGAAGAGAGGTTAGGGTTTGAAACGTCCCTTCCTGACTCCCCTCCCTACTTCTTTTGTGAACTGAATTCCTTGGGTATGCACTATCAAGGTGGCCTTCCACTTGGACCAGACCAACCTTCCTGGCACTTCATCCCTGCATGGAGGGAAGAATTGACTGTCCTTTGGAAGTAGAAGAGCATAGACAGGCCACTAAGTGACATAGATAGGTGAGGGTGAGAGGATTTCCTAGAAGGTGCCAAGGTCCAGGGGGGTTATACAATGCAGCCTCCAGAATAGCCTCTGTTTTGGTCTCCGGCTTTTGCTTTCTGAGCCAGAATGATCTGTCCCTTTTCCTCCTAGAGTTCCTTGCCCTGTGGTTCGTGCCCAATCATCCCTTTGGGGCAATTTTTCCTATCCTATCTATGTCCTCAGTACACTCCCTCAGAGTCTCATTGCCAGAAACAGAAACACATTGGTATGTCTGTCTGCCCTTCCACCACTCTTTTCATCTGGCTGTGAGATTGGTGAGAATGGTACCTCAATCTCTCTGTGCCCCTATGCCAGCCTGGGATACATCAAGAGCTCCTCAATCATTTGTTGGATGAATAAACTAACTGGATAAATAAAAGACAAAGAGAGAACCAGGCACAGAACTTAGCTTATATCCCAGAGAGAAGGCCAGGGGCTCAAGTGTAGGGTAGGTGTGTTGCTTTTGCCAGCTGCATGCAGATGTGTGAGTCACTCTTGCTGCTCACATCTCCAACATTTACAAAGGCACACACAGACCTCTTTTTTTCGGGGGGAGGGGATGGGGGTGAGGAGTGGCTTCTGGATCCAGCTGGGATACTGTAGTCTGACTTAGAAATGGACTTAAAAACAATTTAAAAACAACAGGATTGGGCTGGGAAGGTGGCTCAGTGGTAGAGCACTTGCCTTGCATGCATGGAGCCCTGGGTCCAATTCCTCCGCACCACGTAAGCAAAAAGAAAAAAGCCAGAAGTGGTGCTGTGGCTCAAGTGGTAGAGCGCTAGCCTTGAGCTGAAGAGCTGAGGGACAGCGCCCAGGCCCAGAGTTCAGGCCCCAAGACCGGACCCCCCCCAAAAAAAAAATAAAAACAGGATTATTTCCCATCATGTGTTGGGCCCTGAAGTAGATAGGAATGGACAAAGATGGAGGCAGAGTGAAGGGCGGGCAAAGAAACAGATACATATCTCCTACAAGTCCATGGAGGCTGTTGTTAGGATAAAGGAACCCTAGTTCCTTGAGTGGATAAATCCTGGTTCTGTTCCCAGTGGAAGTGGCATTTGAGTTGAACTGGAAAAGAAAATGAAGAAGCATGTGAGTGAGTGCAGAAGCAGGACCATATTCTGGAAGAAAGGGACATCGCCAAGCAAAAACAAAACAAAACAAAACAAAACAAAAACAGAGAAGGAAGCCCAGAAGGAGCCAGAACGCCCATACCTCCTCGCGGTGTTGCCTGGTTTGGGAGGAAACCTAGTGCCTGGTGCAGCCCTGGCAAGCCTGGGGCAAGGACTATGTATGGGGCTTGCGGTTGAATAGAGGCTGCATTCTGCCCTTGTTTGTTACCTCCAAGCTCCAAGAGCAGACTTTCTCCCTTTCTCCGTCTCTGTCCCAGTGCACCCAAGAACCTCCCTTCCCTGCTCCCCCACCCCCTGGGGTGGATGTAAAACCGCTAATAGGAGCCAACGCATCTCAGTGCCTTTGGAAAAGCACAAGGTGCAGCCCAGGCAGCAGGGTCTGGGTTAGGTTAGGTGGAAAGGCAGAGGGGATGGAAGGGGGAGAGGCCCGGAGACCGAGGAGCCCCACTACCCAGCTAGGCGGAGGAGCCAGAAAGGCCTGAGTCAGGCTTCTAGTAATAAACTGCACGTGAATAATTCAGCAGCTGCGCAGGGGCTCATTGCATTAGCGCCTCAGCCTGTGCCTCCCCTTCAGTCCCTGCCAAGAGGAGGGGGGCCACTAACTTACAGGAGAGACCCCCTGCCTGTCCATATCCTGGATTAGGCCAAGTCACTTCCCAGCCAGCAAGTCCCCAACACCCACCACCTCCACTAGTCAGAGGAATTGGGCCGGCTGTCCCAGCTCCAGAGCCCCCGACCCCAGCCAGAGAAGACAGGCCCAGCCAATGGAGGCCAGAATAGGGGTAAGCAAGGATCCAGGCGTCCTGCCCGATGAAAGCCTGGCACCTGAAGTGTTCACCCGCATGGGGAGCGTGGAACATGATGGTTCTAAACAAAATGGGAAGACCGGCTGAGTCTCCTTCTGGGTGCTCGGATCCTGTCGCGGCTTCGTTCTTGCCGGGATTTTCCTTGCTGTTGAAGTGAAGCAAGCACCCCACCGGCTCTGAACCCTAGGTTCCCCGGCTTGTGTCCCGCGCCCCCCACCATACCCCTGGGGGGCCTGGGTCCAATTCTAGCCAGGTCAGACTCCCCTGCCTAGGGGGCCACAGCTCTCTCCCGATGCAGGGAGGGGAGCAGCGTGGATTCTGGTTTTACTCCTCTTGGAGATGGCATTTGAGTTGAACTTTGAAAAATCAGAAGCATTAGGCTTCTTGGAGAGGTTAAGTGTGTAGCACCAAAACCTGAAACCTTATTTCGTTAGAGCGGAACCATCTCCCTTTGGCCTTTCCTGCTTCCCACATGTCCCTAGAATCCTGATTGCAAAGGATCGAATTCATTCCATCTCACATCCACCAATGCCTCCAAATCCATTCATTCTTCCAGCTCCTGCCCACATCTTCCACTTCCCACTGCCACTTAGTGAGTCTCCTGCCAAGCCCAGCACAATGGAGCTGGTCTCAGGAGACAGCTCCCCTCTGCCTTGCCCCCCCTTCACCTCTGCCACTATCCCTGCCTCCCCCTCTTTATTTTCCTCTTTCCTTGATCATTAAGTATTTCTTCCACTGATTTTTCTTCATCCATTCGTTGTGAGCGGCACCCCCCAGGAAAGCCTAGACTTAACCCTGCTGCTCTTGGCTCATGGCCAAGCTCCACAAGCTTCCAGAACACTCATCAGGACAACTAAGATGTCTTCACTCACAGGTGGGCTGTGCTGAAGGCACCTGGACCTCAGAGGATTCCACCACGTGCCAGCTGTGTGATTTTAGGTAAGTCCTACAGTCTCTGAGCCTTGAGGATACAAAAAGCAGGAGGTTTAGGGAAGGTGAAGGGAGATTTCACTTTCCTTTGGGGTGCTTACCTTTGGGGCTTAAGGGACGGGGCGGGAGTAAGGAGAGAATTGTAGATTGAAATGGCTATTTACTTTAACGAATATTTCCTGAGCAATTGGCTGCTCCTGCTGTTGCTAATTTTTCTTACAGCCATTGGGTGCCACACATTTGAATCCTTCAATCCACTCCATGTCTTCACTTTGCCAAAAAGGAAACTGAGGTTGTGGTAACAAGGCTCTGGTCAGTCCCCACATTCCCAGTGAATTCCCGTCTAGATGGTATTCAGAGCTCAGGCTTACATCTTGTGTGGGGTGGGGGTGGGGGGACTAAGCAGAGAGAAGTTTGGGAAAGTTTTGGAATTGTTATTTTTTTCGTTCTTTTCTCTGTCCTTCCTTCTTTCCCTCCCTCCCTCCCTCCCTTCCTTCCTTCCTTCCTTCCTTCCTTCCTTCCTGTGTGTATACTTGAACTCAGAATCTCACACTCTCACTGGGCTTTTTCTTCTCACAGCTGGCACTGTACCACTTGAGCCGCATTTCCAGTCCAGCCTTTTGCTGATTAATTGGATACAGAGCCTCGAAGTCTCTGTGTGTGTGTGTGTGTGTGTGTGTGTGTGTGTGTGTGTGTGTGTGTGTGTGTGTGTATGTGTGTGTGCCTGCACTAGCTTCAAACCAAAATCCCTGAGGTCTCAGCCTCAAGTAGCTAGAATTTCAGGAAGTGAACCACTGGTGCTGAGCAGAGATTCTTATTTTCAAGTAAACGATTTTGGCTGATACTAGAGAAGGATGAAAGTGAGACCTAATAAACGACTTTCTGCAAGTTATGAGACATAACTGCTGGCATCAGGACCAAGATAGAAACCATCAGTCCTGGATTTGTTCTTAGAGCCTGCCCAGCCTCTCACAAATCAGTCCATCCTATGTCCTATGGGGACTATGTCCTACAGTTCTCGACCCAGGGGAGAAGGAACACATGGCCAGTAGTTTCAGAGGATCCAAGAACTCTTATTCTCCAGATGTACCTATCTGAGGGCAGGTTTCCCCCAACAGCAGAGATCTGCTAGCTGTAGGGCAGCAAATAGAAGTTGGAGACTGGGACCTTTTCGATGGCAAGAAAGGGCTGAAGTCCTCCTCCCTGGTGACCCCATCCAGAGCCCCAGCTGTGGGGTCGCCCAGTGACAGCCCCAACAGGCCAGGCGTTCCTCGCCACGAGTCCCATTATGTTGTATTTATGTTTCACTTTATTGTTTTCTTCCCCTCTCTTATAATGGTCTTACTCTGGGGGAGGCAAAGGATATAATATATTCATCTTTATTATACCAAATCTGTGTGAAGCATTTAATAAAATGCTGTTTCCACACAGCCAGGGATATTAGTGTGAGCCCTTCTTAAGTTAATGCTCCTGTACAGTGGCGTCTCAGCCACAGTGCCTACTGCTGTCAGGACAAGGGAAGTGCAGGCCCTGGCCGACATGCGACCTGTGTCCGTCTGCCCTGGGCCCTGGGTGCCAGCATGTCCCACTGTCTCCCCGTTCCTAGCGTGCCTCTTCTTGACTGCTGGAGATCCAGGCTGGCAGGAGGGACTCACAAGAGATGAGGTCAAGTTCCTCCACCTTCCTAATCCTCAATGAGCTCCTTGGTTTGTGCCTATGAAAAAGGCAAGAATTCCATCACTGCCTTCCTCATAGGGCTCTTGGGAGCCTGAGGTAAGGGTGGACAGGGTTTTATAAAGAGGAAAGAAAAATTCAACGATCTGAGAAGAGGGGATATATGAGGGCCAAAGAAGAACCAGGAGGCTACACGGATGGTTCCAGACAACTTGTATCAAACTAGACCCCAGGGGAGCAAATAGGGAACTTCAGTTGAAGGGGAGCCTAGGTTTTTCAAACCCACCTCAGGCTAACTCCCAGTGAGTGATGACCATCAAACCTAGAAGGTATATTATTATTAGTAGTAATAGTATTTAGTTGTACAAAGGGGTTACAGTTCCATAAGTCAGGCTATCAATGCATCTTGTTTAATTGTCATCTTCATTCTTACCCATTTCTAGAAAGGATCAATTCAATACCCCTGGCTCTTGAATAGCCTTACATACAGGCTGGAAATTAGTCTCTTAAAGTGCCATTTACACTTAGCAAATAGAGCCTCAGCAAGATCAGTGGCTCAATTGAGATGGCTGAACTAGGAAGTAGTGTAGCAGCCCACAGCTCCCAGATTGCCCATCTCTCCTTCCCTAGCCTTCCTATTCTCTACATACATATAGGGCAGCAGATAGAAGTTGGAGACCTTTTGGGTGGACAGGGATACCCTATATATCCTCAACAGTTTTCCATGGCCCATGAACTTGACATCTGCCTTACACACACACACACACACACACACACACACACACACACACACACACACACACACACACACACACACACACACACACACACACACACACACACACACACACACACACCTGGAGATGCTGACCGGAGGGAGAATCAGACTATAACCAGGTTCACTGCCCAATCTTCTTCAGTGCTACAGCCTAAGTGCTTTGAGGGCTCAGATTTGGTCTAACTTATGCTGCTGGTGCCAAAGTTCTAGGAAGAACTCGGGTCAGGCCAGGAAAGCAGGAAAACTTGGACAGGAGAGGCTTGAAAGGGGCCAGTGATCCTCCCTGACTACTACTAATTCCCTTTTAAATCTCAGTCCTTCTCTAAGGCAGAAGCTGCATTAGGTCATCCACATGCTGAGGGCTGTTGGGGAGGCTCACTTCGAGGGTGATGGGACTGGAGGAATCTAACAGCTCCCACTTGGGACTAAGTAGAGAAGAAAAGCAGAATGAGGAATAGAGCTGGTCAAGTAAGATGCCTGGAGCCCCAGATTTAAGGAGATATTTGCTCTCCATGTTGCTCCCCTTAAATTTTGTGCCTTCAGCAATTGACTAAGCCTGCCCTTATCCCAACTTTGCTGTGTGGTTCCAGGAGATGGGATCATGACCTGAAAAATGCTGAGCAGGGACTAGGAGTCTGAATTCAGCTCATCCTGTGAAGGGCTTTTTGAAGGGGGAGGTGTGAACAATGGAAAGAACTGCTTTGTGTGGGAGTGAGCTTCCACCTCCATTGGAGTATGCAAGTGGAGTATAGAACCTGCTGAAGAGGATGCTAATCTCAGGTTTAGAAGCAGCAGCATCTTCCCCATTTAGCTATCTCTTGTTTTGTGTTAAGTAACAGCTGAATTCACATTATCTTAAAAAATGTATATAATTAATTTGGCTGAGATTAGTCTCTGAACTCCTGAGCCTTTTCAAGTTCTAAGGGTCTATTGAAGGACTGGGAATGTAATTTAGTGGTAGAGTGCTTAGTAGCATGCATGAACCCCTGGGTTTGATTCCTCAGTACCACATAAACAGAAAAAGCCAGAAGTAGTGATGTCTTTCAAGTGGTAGAGTGCTAGCCTTGAGCAAAAAGAGCTCAGGGACAGTGCCCAGGTCCTAAAGTCAAGCCCTAGGACTGGGTGGTGGGGGAAGCAAAAAAAACAAACAAAAAACAAAACAAAACAAAAAGTCTGTGGAGCACATTGGCTAACTTGGTTGGTTCATTGCATGGTAGTTATTTGTACATGGACTTAGCTCATTTTATATTTATTTATATATATAAATATCTATATATACACACACATATATATTTAATTAATTAATTTTTTATGGGGCTTGAACTCAGGGCCTTGGCTCTGTTCCTGAGCTTTTAGCTCAAAGGTAGCTCTCTACCATTTGAGTCACAGCTCCACTTCAGTTTTCTGGCAGTTAATTGGAGATCAGAGTCTCACGGTTTTCCTGAGGTGGCTAGTTCTGAACCTTGATCCTCAGAACTCAACCTTCTGAGTAGCTAGGATTACAGGAGCGTGAGCCACCAGTGCCCAGCTTCATGGCCTATATTAATGAATAAGCTCTTCGATGGCAGAATCCAAATCTAATCACTCCCCCCAGCGATTAATTATTATTATCATTATTGTTATTACTGTGCAGCTGTACAAAAGTACAACTCAGTCTCTGAGTACAATGCTTCTCTTGGTTAATGTCACCCCTTCCCTCATTCTCCCCTATTTCTCCCTTTCTGCCCCACTCTAAAGTTATGTACTTCATTTTTTCACAATGTATATTGACTATATTTGTTATATTTAATCTCATTTTATTGATTTTTCTCTCCTACTCCATGCCAAGTGTAGGTCTGGGCATACAGCAGGTATTTAATATATGTGTTCTTAACAAAATTATGAGTAAATCATGATCTGGGAGCTGTTTGTCTATCTGGCCATCTGCCTTCCAGGCTGAGTCTGAAAGAACCACAAAGTAGCCACTGGAAGAGTGTGGACCAGCACAGGTCTGCCTGGGCAGAAGAACTCAAGGCTCAAACTGGACAGACCTCATGAGTAGCTATTCAGAGAGGGCAGTGGCCTCTGAGAGGTAAGAGCAAGGAAGGGTTCTGGATCCAAGAAGTCTAACTGGGGCTGGAGGTATGGCTCAGCAGTACAGTATCTGCCTAGTAAGTCTGAGGTGCTAAGTTTAAACACCAGTATCACACACACACACACACACACACACACACACACACACACACACACACACACACACACACACACACACACACACACCAGTTCATTAAAAAGGCTTGAGGTATGATGCTGCTGTAGAGTATCTGCCTACAATCACTAGGTCTTGAGTTCAAACCCCAGTACTAACCAAAACAAAAAGAAATCTGCATAGCAGAGCTGAGTCTAGAAGGCCTAAGTGGCTGGAAGGAAGAAATAGCAAGTTCTGAGTTGGAGTGAGGAAGCAGCAACGGTGCAGAGACAGGACTGTCCACAATAGTTTCGAGGAACAGACAGGCTGATCTGGAAGATGGATGACAAGCAAGAAAAGATGTTTTTGGAATGCTTTGGTTGTCCAGGCTCAGAAGTAGAAACCAGAAAATGAAATTCAGAAATCAGGATTCATATCCTAGAGCCCAGAAACCAGGATTTAGAACTCAATTCAAGGCAAAAGTTCAGACAGCCTTGTCCAAAGCTATTCCATTAGTTGATAGAACTGTTCAACATGATGACTCCATACTCAAGGTGTATGACTCTGTGGGACACAAGATGAACTTTTCTAATAGGCTTAGCCAAGAAGTCCAGGCTCAGAGCCAAGCACTAACCCCGGTCTGTCTGGGGCCTGCACTCAAGAGCTAACATAACTAGTCTGGGGTCCCTTGAATTAAAGCCTGAAGTCTAGCATCAGCTCCCTCCCAGGCAGCCTGAGCTGGGGATCACAGTATCTACCCACACCAGCCCTACCTCCATCCTCTGGTACAGGTGGGACCTGAGATTGTAGCTGGACCCAGCTGGGCCAGGATGCTGGAGGGTGGAGCTGTGGTGTCTGTGGCGTTGCCAACTGAGCCAGTGTGTAGGCGTTGCTGTGCCGGCCTGTCACGGAGCACAAGCCTGCCAAGGAGCCGGAGCGCTGTGCCGCGTGGAGGGTGTCAGGGGTGGTATTGTCGGCGCACAAATGCTCAACTTTATGTACTTTTAACTAGAGGTGTAACAGATGGCCCCGTTTCTGTCCAAGCCAGGGAGACTGGTGCCCATTCTGGCTGCAGCCAATCAATCGCACCACTCTGGGGGGAGCTGCAAGCTGGGCTGGGAGGCCTGGAGCCAGCAATCGCAAAAGGCTGTCTGCTCGGGCTGGCCCAGCACTGCCTCCGCCAGCCGCTCAGCCATGGGCCCAGGAGGTAGGAGGACAGGCAAGTGACAGCCTTGCCTGGAGCCTGCTCAGAGGTCAGTCTGCGAGGGACAGCCTGAATCCACTTGTCAGGCCCTAAATGGCCAATGAAGGCAGTCAAGCCCCCGACTCACCCCACTTGGTCCTCATTATCTGTTTCTGCTCAACATCTACCCCCCAGCCCAAAGCCTGATTGACAGTGCTTCAACTTCCTAATTCTGCATTTGCTGGATTGTGGATATCAGCCATTATTTGGGACAGGGGTCTGGGTGAGCTGTGGCATCATTGGAGAAATAGGGATTGTAGTGGGTTTCAAGAAAAGCCCAAGATTGTGAGAAAAGACAAGAGAGTCCTCAGCAGTCCCAGAGTTAGGAAATATGGAATCTATTCTCAGTCAGTCAACAAACACTTAGCAAAAGCCAAGCCCTCTATGAAGCATAAATAACACACCATTCCTATCCTTGAAACCTCCCAGGGAGGGGGAGGAAGCTAGACAAATGCACAGGTAACTGGGGGCGGGGGGTGGGGGGGAGATAAAATTCACAAATCTGCAAAATGACTGTGAAACCCAGAGTGAGAACAGTTAACCCTGCTTGAACAATCCAGAGATGATGCCAGCACCTGAGCTGGCCTAGGTAGGAGTTTTCCAAAAAGTACTCGGAGATAAGGGCACCTGAACAGGAAGGGAAAGCATGCACAGAGACATAGTAAGGAAGCACAATAAAGATAAAGGTCTGGGGCTGGGAATGTGACTTAGTGGTAGAGTGCTTGTCTCGTATGTGTGAAGCCCTAGGTTCCATTCCTCAGTACCACCTACACAGAAAAGGCTAGAACTGGCACTGTGGCTCAAGTGGTAGAGTGCTAGCCTTGAGCAAAAAAAAAAAAAAAGCTCAGGGAGAGTTCCAGGCCCTGAGTTCAAGCCCCAGGACTGGCAAAAAAAAAAAAAAAAAAGATAAAGGTCTGGAAAAATGCAGGTGCAACTGGGGCTTGGAGTATAAGAAGCACGTACAAGAAGCATAGAGAGGATAGGTTGGACAGGGCAGAGGACAGGCCTGGACCCCTTCCCACAGCTTGGGAACCTGACCTAGATAGTTGCCCTTCTGTCACTGACTGCCCCTTATTCTGGGTCCAGAGAGAAGGATAAAAGGAATAGGGCAGGCCTAGCCCTATATATGCAAGGCAGGAACTCAACAGGAAACCCTGCTCATTAGTCCCTCATGGCCATGTTGGTCCTGCCTTCCTTCTTTCGTATGTTGAGGAACAAACAATGAACCTATTCTTCACTAACTGTGTACTGTGTGAACTTGTGAGCCTCCTAAAAGCAGCCTTCCAAAGCTTCACTAGAAGGTCAGGAACATCTGTAATCCTAGCTACTGAGAAGGCTGAGCATTGTGAGGATTGTGATTTGAAGCCAGCCTGGGCAGGAAATCCTGTTGTTTTTCCTTTTATTTTATTAATTTTATTTATGTTTTTGTTTATGTGGTATAGCAGAATCGAACCCAGGGTCTCATGCATGTTAGGCAGCACTCTACCACTAAGCCACATTCCCTGCCCCTTTGTAAGACTTTTATCTCCAGTTAACCACAAAAAGGCTAGAAATAGAGCTGTGGCTCAAGTGGTAGAACACCAGCCTTGAACACAAAAAAGTAAAGGACAATGCCCAGGTCCTAAGTTCAAGTGGACACACATATCACACACACACACACACACACACACACACACACACACACACACACACAGAGCACAAAAATCCAACCAAACTAAACTATCACTAGAATTTGGACTTCATTCACTCAATCCATCATTCATTCACTGAGCATTGTATATCAGCTGTGTATAAAGCCAGGTAGAAAACCAAGGCACATAGACTATTACTGTGAAGCATGAGGGGTACAAGTCTAGGTACAGGGGATGAATCCAGTTTGAACAAAGCCTTTTCCTTTGCAAGAAGTAAGTGTTCACCTTGAGTAACTACACAAGAAGGAAAGCCATTCGAACTGAAGCACATGGTTGGTCATTGGAACTGGGCCATGGAAGTGGTGGGGACAGAGAAAACTCTAGGAACAAGCTTCTCCCTCCTGATAAGGCTCAAGGAAACCCCAAGGGTCTCACTTTTATTTCTACATCTTTCCATTCTTACTAGTGACATTAATTGATATTGTTGTTGTTTGTGGTTACAGGAGGAGGAATAATCATATGTACAACCCCTGTGTCAGATGCACTGATGTCCATGTTCATCTCAGTTAATTCTTTCACTGTGAGGCTAGCTAATATCACTATCCCATTTTACATATGAGAACACCAAGGCTCAAGGAGGCTAGGTCACTTTCCCATGTTCAAGCTGGGAAGTGATGGAATCAGGATTCTCACTCAGGTTGGCCTCTGAGGCCCAGTCTATAACTGCTTCTGACCCCTGTGCGGCAGCAAGAGCTTCCTCATAATTTCTCATAACCGTGACTTGCATTTGACCAGCCGGCCTCTCTGAGTCTCTCTCTACATCACCTCTGCTAACGGCTCTAGACTCTCAGTATTTCACAGTTCAAATTCCCAGGAGAGGAAATCAGACTGGCCCAGCTCATCTTTTAATGCCAGGCCACATTGTAAGCAGCTGCCCAGCCAAATTGCTGGCTGGGAGTGGAGCCATGTGCACTCAGACCAGTAACTTTTAAGGGAGCAAAGTATAGAAGTAATTCATATTTAAGAGAACCTGCAAGGTACAGGAAAAGATGGGGGAACCTTCATGGATAGTTTAAGGTTTAAGTCTTAAAATAAGAATAGGGATGGAGGAGCAGAGTTGGAGACAAGGAGCTTCTGAGAGAAGAACCACACGAACACAGGAATGGCAGGTGGCTAGCAAGAGACACGGTTAAGGACTCATGCATGTTAGCGTATTAAGAGAGTAGATACATGCAGGGGAGCAGTGGAGGGCAGGCTGGAAAGGTAGGACTCAAATACAAGCACGAGGAGTTTGAACATAGTTCAGTAGGAGTCACAAAAGGTCTTTGAAAACTGAGAGGAACGTCATCAAATGTGCTCCTGGAAGGGAAATAATATATACACCCAGAGACATTCCAGTCTATACCTGCTGTCCGACTGCATTTCTTTTTTCTTTCTTTCTTTCTTTCTTTCTTTCTTTCTTTCTTTCTTTCTTTCTTTCTTTCTTTCTTTCTTTCTTTCTTTCTTTCTTTCTTTCTTCCTTCCTTCCTTCCTTCCTTCCTTCCTTCCTTCCTTTCTTTCTTTCTTTCTTTCTTTCTTTCTTTCTTTCTTTCTTTCTTTCTTTCTTTCTTTCTTTCTTTCTTTCTGCTTTTCAGCTCAAGGCTAGCACTCTACCACTTGAGCCACAGTGCCACTTCCAGCTTTTTCTGTTATGTGGTGCTGAGGAATGTAACCTAGGGCCTTATGCATGCAAGGCAACCACTCTACCATTGAGCCACCTTCCCCGCCCCTACAGTTATTTGTTTTTATCATAAATTATTTTTATTTTGCAGAACCTTATTATTTGTAAGTAGTTATACAAAGAAGTTTGAATTCAACAAATCAATTTATAAGAACAATGTATCTTGATCAATGTCACCCCTATTTTCCCAATCCCACCTATCCCCTTGAGTTATATGGTTCCATTTTCACATATTACAGAGCCTTCTTTCACATCTGAAAGCATCCTGATTTAGCCAGGCATGGGGCATTTCTATAATCCCAGCACTCAAGAAGTGTTGCAGGAAGGTGGAGAGTTTAAGGCCATCCTAAGCTATACATCAAGAACTAACTAACTAAACAAATAAATAATCAAAAGCCTACTAGTGTGACCAGTAAAGTGTATGGTTGGCTTTAGAGTGGGTGAGCTATTGTTATGGTAGGAAAAGTGTGAAAGTGGCAAGTTGAAAGACATGATGGATGTGGATAAAGAAGTGTCACAGTTTGAGAAGGGACAGGCCAGAGGGACAAAGAAAATAGAACATCAAATGATATGAGCAAGAGACAAGGCCAGTTTAATTCTGTCCAGTTCTGATGGTGGAATAGATTGGGGAGACAGGGAAGGAGGAAGGTGGTATCTAAGTTTCTGAGTGCCCAGTTTGGTTGAAAGAATGGTGGAAGTCTGAAGGCCAGACATGTTGGAAATAGGAGATGGAGGTACAATAGTTGTGGTCACAATAGTTTAGGTATTCCTGGGAGATTTCAAGGTGCTCAGCAGAAAACTGGAGATTCTAGACCAGGAGTCAGAGATGTCAGAAGTTCTTCCAAACACATAGCTTGTTAAAGCTAGGAAAATGATGAGCTTGCTTGAGAGAGAACAGAGTAAGACTATACACTGAATCCTGGGCGATCCCTATATGTAAGATGTTGATGAAGGAAAGAAGTCAGAATGACTAAAAAGGAGTCATTGGGAAGTTAGGAAGAAAACAAAGGGAGTGAATGGCCTGGAGAAATCTTTTCATGGAAGTGTTTTAGGGAGAGAACTAATATCAAATCTCTTGGAGCATTTGGTGAAGAAGACAAAGTGAATGGCCTGTTAGGTTATTCCCAGATTACAGTGACAGTAAGAAGCTATCCCATGGTGAGGGTATTGAGTGAAGTGCGAATGGCCAAGAGGTGATTAGGGTGACTACTTGCTCAAAATTTGTCAAGGAGCAAGTTGAAAGGCAAGAGAGACAAGATGTGGGAGAGGATGCTGATGGAGAAAGTTTTGAGTAGCTTCTTTGCTAAGAAGGAACTTTTCCTCCTTAGAAACAGGAAGGAATAGTAAGGGACAATCCAGAGAAATGCTGAGGTGGGGTAGTGGGTTTCAGGATAGATAGAGAAGGTAACATTATTTGAAGCACAAGCTTCATATTCTTGGTCAAGTTACAAGGACAAGGAATGGAAGGATTGCAAAGTCTGAAATGGTTGTGAAACTGGCATGCAGGATCATGTATGGATGAAGAGAAAGCATTTTTCTTTACCCTTCCAAATGCTGATGAATGATGAGATGAGACAGAATAAATGAGCTAGGATTTTGTTTTGTTTTGTTATTTTTTTATGCCAGTACAGAAGCTTGAACTCAGGAGCTGGGCACTGTCTCTTAGCTTTTTTGTTCAAGGCTGATGCTCTACCACTTGAACCACAGTTCCACTTCTGGCTTTATGGTAGTTAGTTAGAGATCAGAATCTTAATGGACTTTCCTGTCTAAGCTGGCTTTGAATCTTAATCATCAGATCTCAGACTCTTCAGTAGCTAGAATTGCAGGTCTAAGTGCTCAGCTCTAGTTTTGAAAAAATTTTTTTTTGGGGGGGGGAGTTGGTTGTAGGGCTTGAACTCAGGGACTGAGTGTTGACCCTGAGCCTCTTTGTGCTCAAGGCTACTGCTCTATCACTTGAGCCACAGTGCCACTTCTACTTCTAGCTCTTTCTGAGTAGTTTATTGGAGATAAGAGTCTCATGGACTTTCTGGCCTGGCTGGCTTCAAACCACAATCTTCAGATCTCAGCCTCCTGAGTAGCTAGGATTACAGGCATGAGCCATGGTGCCGGCACCTGTTGTCTTTTTTTCTTTAAAAACATTCAAATAATTAAAATAAAATAACCCATATTTCTACCCTTCAGAAATGACCATTGGTAATATGTTGGTGAATATTCTTATTACATTTCTTTAGCTTATGAACAGTAGAAATTTATTTCTCACAGTTCTTAAGGCTTGGAAATCCAACTAGCTGGTAGATTTGGTATCTTGTAAGACCCTGTTTCTTATAGATGGTGACTTCAAGTTGAATTTTTGCATAGTACAAGAGTTATACATACATTTTAAAAGCCAAAATAAGCTAGGTGCCAGTGGCTTGTGCTTGTAATCCTAGCTACCCAGGAGGCTGAGATCTGAGGATCACAGCTCAAAGCCAGCCTGTGCAGGAAAGTTCATGAGACTCATCTCTAATTAATTACCAAAAAGCCAGAAGTGGAGCTGTGTTTCAAATGGTAGAGTACTAGCCTACTTCAGGGAACATGACTAGGCCCTAAATTCAAGCCCCAGGAACGCCCCCCCCACACACACACACAGCATACACAGAGGAAAAGTATCACATTATATATACATAATGGTTTTAAATGTTTTTTTGTTTTTGTTTTTGGTCATGGGGCTTGAACTCTGGGCCTGGGTGCTGTCCCTCAGCTTTTCAGCTCAAGGCTAGTTCTCTATCACTTGAGCCACAGCACTACTTCTGGTTTTTTGGTGGTTTATTGGAGATAAGAGTCTCATGAACTTTCCTGCCTGGACTAGCTTTGAACTGCAATCCTCAGATCTCAGCCTCCTGAGTATCTAGGATTACAGGCGTGAGCTACTGGTGCCTGGCTTAAAATAAGTTTTAATATTACAATACTTTTTGATATACAGAAAATTTGCAAAGAAGCCGGGCACCGGTGTCTCATGCCTGTAATCCTAGCTACTCAGGAGGCTGAGATCTGAGGATCGCGGTTCAAAGCCAGCCCGGGCAGGAAAGTTCGTGAGACTCTTATCTTCAATAAACCCGCTAGAAAACCAGAAGTTGTGCTGTGCCTCAAGCGGTAGAGCGCTCGCCTTGAGCTGAAGAGTACAAGGACAGCACCCAAGCCCAGGGTTCAAGCCCCACGATCAACAACAACAACAAAAAAAAAATTGAGAAGATAATACAGGGAGTTTCCATATACCCTTCACCTGCTGTTAACATATTACATTACCACAATATATTTGTCAGAGCTAAGAAACCAGCATTACTACATTATTAGTAACTGAGCCCCAGATTTGATTTGGTTTTCACTAGCTTGTCTACTGATACACTTTTCTTCTTCCAGGATCTAGTCCAGGACTCCACACTGCATTTAGTATCTATACTGCTTTGCAACCTGCTTGACTTCTTCAGTGTGATACAGTGAATGCCTTTCAACAATGCTAAACACTCTTCCACACCGTTGTTTTAATGGCTATGTGGTATTCTGTTGATGACTGTACCATTGCCAATCCCTACTGTGGGATGTTTAAGTTGTTTCCAATTTTTCACTTTTATAAACAAGGCTGAGATGAGCCCTTGAAGCTAAATTGTCTGGACTGTCCCAGTTTATGTCCTTACAATAATTTCCTAAGCAGGACCTTACTGGGGCAGAAGGGATCCATCGTACCCAACTTCTCTTCTCAAAGATTCTACTCACTCGTCATCATGCCAGCATCACTTGGGCCTATCTTCTTTCTTTTATAGTACTGGGAATTGAACCTAGTGCCTCATATATGCTGATGAATTCTTTGAAGTTTGTGTTTAGGGAGGTGTGTGGGTAAAGACAGATCTTATAGAGGGGCTGTGTCAATATCAGATCTTCTCTCTCAAATATGTTCTTCTCCATGCTACTAACCCAGAATGCAGATAGTAGCCAGGGTGGGGATGGAGTATGGCCCCTGAGCTTGGGGGACATCTCCTGAGCTGAGAACTGAGGAGGGGGCTTAGACAGCTGCCAGGGCTTTGTTCTTTTGTCAAGAATTGAGCTGACAGGGAGGGAAGGGATGAGGAGAGGCTGTAATGGGAGAGGGAACCCTCCTCTACCCTCATGAAAGCAGAGAGGCAGGAGGGCAGCTCCCTGAGCCAGCAGGGGGGCGGGAGTGGAGGGGGGAAGCAGACGGACTAGGAGAAACGTAACCTCCTGGAGACGCATGCTCCACTTCAAGCTGCAGGCATTAAGGATGAAATATCTCCTGAGCAACAATTCATCTCTAACTGGGAGGAGAGGGACTCGCTGACATTTAGCTGTGATCAGGGGCTGCCCATGCCTGTCTCCAGAAGCCTAACAGGAGCATGGCGGCATGTGTGCACAAGGGATTCTGTGTGTGTGTACACACACATGCACACATGCGCCAGGGCACGAGGGACTCTGCGGCTATAGTGAAGTAGTGAGTGTGTGGATAACATGGTGTATATGAAATGATAGATGATGGAATGTGAACAATAGGGGAGATTGTCAGGAGGCTGTGTGCAAATTGTGAGAATCTGCATGTGTCTGGGTATGTAAGTCATGACTGTATCAGGATATTGGAACCTATGTGAGTCTGCATATGATGTTCAATATACATGGCGATTGTGCAATACAAAGGTATTGTGTGACACTGTTTGTGATGGTGGGATAAATGCTGACATTGGCCTTGAACTCTATGAGACTGGGTATGAGAGATAACAGAATACATACAGGCCCGCCTAGACTGGCTCGTAGCTTCCATGAAGACCCTTGGTGAGAAGTGGGAGACCTTGCCTGCCTCCACAGTCTTGTTATATAGCTCACACTGGCCTTGAACTCACAATCCTCTTGCCTCCGTCTCTGAATGCTGGGATTACAGGCAAATATCATCATACCTGGCCCCCACTCTCATTTCTTACAGTTTAATTGAGTTTTCTCTATTATGTCACTGTGATTTTTAACTATTTTATGTCAATGTAGTTTTTTTATTTGTTTGCTTTTGCTTTCAAGCCTTGGGGCTTGAACTCAAGGTTTGGGTGCTATCCCTGAGCTTTTAAGCTCAAGGCTAGCACTCTACCGCTTTGAGCCAGAGTGCCACTTCTGGTTTTCTGGTGGTTAATTGGAGTTAAGAGTCTCATAGAATTTCCTGCTGGGGCTGGCCTTCAAAGAATCCTCAGATCTCATCCTCCTGAGCTAGACTTACAGGTCAATATGTTTGATGCCCCTCACCCCCCACTAGGCTATAAACTTCATGGGGCCTAGGACCACATGTCTAGGTCTGTCTTGTTCATGATTGTGATATCAGCTTGTAATCCAGGGCCTAGGATCAAATAGATGCTCCATAACTTTTTGCTGGGTAACTAGGTATTGGTTGAATAAGACAAAGAGAGCTTGTGTTTGTGTGTAAGTGCCTATGCATGTGGATGTGTGGACTGAGCCAGGCAGTTGCAGGCCTGAGTCACTCATTCCTCAAACACTTTCCTCTCCTGTCTCCATTGGCCTGTAGGCCAATGCCCCTCTGTACAGAGGTGGGGCAATAGGGAGAGAGTGGTGAAGTTGGGTTTGCTAACTAGGACAGGCTGGAGTCACCTCTCCCCTTGTATCCTACATGTTCTCTCCCCGCATTTCCCTAGGTTGGATAGGATCCTGGCAGTGTTTATGAGGCTTGATTCAGGAGAAACCCCTGCCCAAGCTCTCTAGGCCCCATCTCAGGGCCAGCTTTGATCCACTGTCTCTCCCCTGACTCACTCAGGTATATGTAGGATTCTTTTGCCTTTTTGAAGGCAACAGTCTCCAAAGCCACACTAGCCTAGCCTTAGGGATGGCCTTAACCCTAGGAAGGAGAGCGCTGTACCCTGGGTTGTGAGGGAGGTATGCATGGGAGGAGACAGGGTTGAAAAAGGATTGGCTTGGGGACATCTGGTGGGAAAGGTGGCAGGAAAGTAGAGAGAAAATGGGCTAAGAAAGCACAAAGAGGACAAAAAAGGCAATGTGTTAATGGCCAAACAAGTTCTAGGCAGACCAGGAGGCAAATGTCTAGGAACCCAGGCCTTACCCTGTCTTCGGTGAGAACTGGGGAAGAATGGGAGGAGTTGAGAGGTCAGCAGGTAGCCATCAACTCAAACAACCCACTGCTGTCTTCTAAAATCTGGAACTGTCCCTGAGGTCCATTCACACGGGTCCTCTTAAGACCTAAGCAGAAAGTTGCTCCATTGGAGAAATGTACTAAAAGAGTCCCTTGGAGAAAGAGATGCTCAGCTTTGAGTAGCTGCAGGAACCACAGACAGGCTGGCCACGACAGACCCAATCTAATGGATGTCCTTGTGTGACCTGCACCTCAGTTTCTCCCTCTAAATTAGGTATCAGGGTGAAGTACTCTGCCAGGTTTCCTCCAGTTTAGACTGTGCTATAAGGGCTCTAATTGGGCTGGGAAGGTGGCTCAGTGGTAGAGCACTTGCCTTGCATGCCTGAGGCCCTGGGTTTGATTCCTCAGCACCACATAAGCAAAAAGAAAAAAGCCGGAAGTGGCGCTGTGGCTCAAGTGGTAGAGCTCAAGTGGTTGAGCTGAAGAGCTGAGGGACAGTTTCCTGGCCCAGAGTTCAGGCCCCATGACCGGAACCCCCCCCCCAAAAAAGGACTCTAATTATTGTGCCAAAATCAGAGGGCTATGTTCCCTCTGTTTGCCCCTAGCCTCTACTTACCCAGAAAAAGCTCAAGCACAGGTCCTGGGGGTGCCTATAAAGCCCCGGGGGCTCCCTCCCCTAGCTAGGGACTAAACTATTACTCTCCCTTCAGCCCGCCATCCTCATCAAAAAAGGCAGACATTTTGCTGTTTGCTCAGGAATCTGACCTCAGGACAAGGTATCTTCTGTTTCTGGCTTCTGCCCTCTCTCCTAGGGCCCTCAATGCTTCCTTAATCACAGTTTCCAGCCTATGCAGAGGCCTGCCCAGCCAAGCAAAGAAGTAAAAGGTACTGGCTCTGTCCCAGGCCTTCGGTATGCATATCTTTCTGCCTCCAAAGGGAACAGGACAGGGTCTAAGCTCAGACTAGAGATAGAGGGGTTGGGCTTGTTTTCCTCTGTCATCATTCTCCCCCAAGTTTTAAATCTGTTTGGCTCCATACATGACTGGAACCAATTTCAGGTAATGCCCCTGTCAGGGCATAGCTGAGATCATCCATTACTTGCTGGGATCTTACCCACAGTCCCCTCAGGAGACTGGCTCAAGTGTTCAGTTGACCCTTGACAAGCAGAAGGACCACCATTTGTTCTTCCTTCCTCTCTTCTCAGCAATGATTTGATCAGACTGGAGACTCCATAAGGACAACAAGTAAGGAAGGAAAGCAGGAAGGAAGGAAGGAAAGCAGGAAGGAAGGAAGGAAGGAAAGAAGGAAGGAAATAATAGGAGATCTGCATCCCTTTGCTCTGTGGTGAAGGCAGACATGTCTATGCCATAGGCTTTCTGCAGGTAGATTGGGGAAGCTGCCTCCTTCCCTCATACCTGGGCTTACCTCTGTCACTTCACAACCCATTTGCCCAGCACTGGGTTAGAGGGGCCATTATTAATGAGCGCCGAGCTGTTCTCAAACTATAAGCATCCTGGGTACCTGTTACACCAATCCCATCCTCTCTACAAATAGGCTCTACGTTGGGCAGACCCCAGTGCCAGGCATTAGGAAGGGATTGGGTCTTAAAATATATACACTAAGGATATAAATCCCTTCTGTTTTATCCCTCTATCAAGTTTATTCAGATTTAGGGGTTAGTGACCCTTACCTTTTGGTTTATACACTCAGATCAAGAGATGCACTTTGGAATCTGAACCTAATCCAGATACACATCTGGGAACACATCTGGGTTCCCTCCCTGTACGGGGAAGAGAGCCAAAGACAGCTGAAGGGCTCAACTGCTTTTGGAGAACCTGGTACTGGACTGGGGCATGGCCCAAGTAGTAGAACACTTGCTTAACAAGTACAAGGAAGGAAATGAAGAAGGGAGAGGGGAGGAGGAAGGAGTGGAGGGAGGAGGAAAGGAGAGAAGGAAAAAAACCTGGATGTCCTGTGTATCCCTGGGACGGGAAAAGGGTAATAGGAGCAGCTGTGGCCCGAGTGTAGGAGACTCTGGTGCTCAGATCTTGCTACCTCTGACACAGTCATGCCATCAGTAAGAGTGGAGAAGGACCCTCCCCTCAATTAAGATCTTGGGATATTCAGACCCCCAAATCTTATGTTGCCTATGGGAAAGACAAAGGCTACAAAGGATCTCTCTCCACCATAGAACCAAGTGTCTTTCTGGGAACAACATGGCAAATATATGAGCTAGAATAAGACCATTCTAATCTCCTTGAGATAGAACTCTTACCCCTTCCATGCCTGCCAGCTTTATATTTCTATACACCAGGTTTTCTACATTGGTAAATCCTGCCAGGAAATGTTCTTTCCCAGCTTCCTTTGGGCTTGGGAATCCCAAATCAGCCGTCAGAGACCAACTATACAAACACAGCCTGTTTTTGCTCAGCAAAACTCCAAGAAAAGATGTTGGCAGGATGTTCATTCCCTTGAGAGGACCAAGCACTGCCAAGCTCCCTCAGCCAAACCAGGAAGACCTCTGAAACTGATAACAGAGTAGCCAGAGCCAAGTATCCATGAGTTAGAGATCAACAGCCATAGGTTAAATGTAAACCAGGCACCTAAAAATGAGCATCCGAGCACAGAGAAAGAGATCACAAATTTCAATAGATACTGTCCATGGCAGGCAAGAGGCCAGAACACCAAAGGTCAAATAGTACAATGGAAACTTGATCTGAGGCAAGAAGGATTGAGTGTTGGAAGATTCTGGGGACCAAGGGGAATGTAAGGTTATTTTGACCAGTTGGAAATTATGGATGTTTTCTGAGACTTCTAGACAGAAGGAGAAAACCTGGGGTATCTTTATAGGCTAAGGCGGTGGAGATGTTGGAGGTCCTACTTATTATAGGATGATAGACATGGGGGATGGGTTGCCATGTGTATTGAGGTTGGTAGTGATTATAGCAATAGCTGGCATGTGGGTGGTGAGTGAATGGGGCTTTGTAAATGAAGATTGCCATAGTGATAAAGGGTGTACACGGTGATAACTATGATCATGGTGGTGATATTGAAGCTTAGCCTAATAGAAACAATGAATTCTTGAGATTGACATCACATTGCTAGATGATAGTGAGAATAATTATGGTCACACATAGAAGTGACAGTAAGGTTGGTGGTAAGATTATTTTGATAAATCTGAGCTGTTCATGTGGGAGTGTTGTTCTCTTTTTAATCCTTCAAATGCATGAGATAAACCTGATTCCTTAAGTGAGTTCAGGAGAAACATTTAATGGCCCCAGTTCTCCTGAGTCTAATGTTTCTATGGCCACAGGGATGCTGCATTTTCTGGCCCACTGTACTCTGATCAAAAGCAAAGTGGAGACTAGAAAGTAACCCACATTCCAGCTTTCCCTTCTGCTTCTACATTTCCTTGCTTCCTAAGATAGTCCTGCCTCAGGGTCCAATATAGGAAGCTAAGGCATAGTGGAGTTTGCCATTGGGCGGAAGCCAGAACACGCTAGGTATGCCAAGCTCCTGGTAGAAATAGAGTAACTGCCAAAAGGTCCTCCTTGCAGCAATGAGAGCAGTGGCTACTCTTAATTCAGAACAGGCCCTCAGTCCTTAACTGTTTTTCAGCCTTTAGCAAGTCCCTTACATCTGGATTGGCCAGTTTCTTTCACCTCTAGTCTAATTGAGTTGTTAGTGCTAAAGCTATGTTGGATTTTGAACACTTAGATTGAAGGAAAGAATGTAACTCTCTTTAATAAGTTTTCTGTATTATGCACATGTCAATAAAAGATAATTGGGGGGAGGGAGGAGAAAAACTGGGAGAATATGAGGGAGGAGCTGACACTGTTCAAAAAGAAATGTACTCATTACCTGACTTATGTAATTGTAACCCTTCTGTACATCACCTTTACAATAAAATTTAAATAAAAAAGAAGTAATATTTTGTAAACATTGGGTTAAGTTGAATAAATATATTGTTAAAACCAATCTCACACCGCTGGTGGCTCATGCCTATAATCCTAGCCTCTCAAGAGGTTGAGATCTGAGGATCATGGTTCAAAGCCAGCCAGGGCAAGAAAGTCTATGAGACTCTTATCTCCACTTAACCACCAGAAAACTGGAAGTGGCACTGTGGCTCAAGTGGTAGAGCGCTAGCCTTGATCTGAAGAGCTAAGGGACAGCGCTCAGGCCAAGTTCAAGCCCCATGACTGACAAAAAAAGGAAAAAGAAGAAATTGCAGTCCTCCCTTCTGCGTTAGCCTTCTAAGTGCTGGGTTTATATGTGTGTACTACCATGCCAGGCTTATTTTTCTTTTCTTTTTTTGTCAGTCATGGGGCTTGAACCCTGGACCTGGGCGCTGTCCCTGAGCAATTCAGCTCAAGGCTAGCACTCTACTACTTGAGCCATGGCACCACTTTCAGTTTCCTAATGGTTAATTATAGATAAGAGTATCATGGACTTTGCTGCCCAGGCTGGCTTTGAACCGTGATCCTCAGATCTCAGCCTCCTGAGTAGCTAAGATTACAAGCGTGAGCCACGATCACCCAGCTATTTTTATTTTCTTCTTTTGTTTTTTCTTTTTTGGGTCCGGTTGTGGGGCCTGAACTCTGGGCCTGGGCGCTGTCCCTCAGCTCTTCAGCTCAAGGCTAGCACTCTACCATTTGAGCCACAGCGCCACTTTCGGCTTTTTTTTTTTTTTTTTCTACTTATGTGGTGCTGAGGAATTGAACCCAGGGCCTCATGCATGCAAGGCAAGCGCTCTACCACTGAGCCACCTTCCCAGCCCTATTTTTATTTTCTTGATGTGTCTACTACATGATTTAAAACATCATATGCAGTTCACATTACCCTGTACAGGTCTGCCTGTGCTTATTTGCTTTTCCTTTGCCCAAAGAAGAAAATGGAAAGAAATGAAGGCATACACCTGTAACCCTAATATTTGGTGGACTGCCCAGGAGAATACTGCACTCTGGTGTGGTGAGCTTCAACCATAGAGCAAACTAACAACCACAAACAAACAAACAAAAATAAGTATGTTAACTACAAAAAACAAATTAGTAAGTTTGTTTTGTAAGCTGAATTATGTGGAGACATATATAGGCAGCGGCATCGCAGGGTCAAAGGTTCAGGCTCCTTTTTGTGTACCCATTCTGGGGCTTGAACTTGGGACAAGGCATGGGCACTGTCCCTGTGCTTTTCGCTCAAGGCTGGTGCTGTACCACTTGAACCACAGCTCCACTTCCAGCCATTTGGTAGTTAATTGAAGATAAGGGTATCATAGACTTTATTGCCTGGGCTGTCTGCCTTTGAATTGAGCCCTCAGATCTCAGCCTCCTGAGTAGCTAGGATTACATCAATGCCTGGCACAAGGCTCTTTCTTCATTATGTCTTTACCATCCTCAACACAAGCCTTCTATATTGGCTGCTCTACTTCTGTGTCCATTTTATATCATATGTGAAGAAGAGAAGATCTAGATACTCAGCTCCTTCTATTAAGGGCAGAGCCCAAAAAATAGACGCTATTTCTGCTTTTCCTTTATGGGCCAGAATCTAGTTACCTGGACCTAGTTAGCTGCAAAGGAGTCTGGGAAATGTAGTTTTCATCTGGATAGCCATATTTCAGGTAACATTTGTGGATTTTAATCAGAAGAAAAAAAGGAAAGGGCTGGGAATGTGGTTTAGTGGTAAAGTGCTTGCTTAGCATGTATGAAGCCCAGGAGTTGATTCCTCATACACAGAAAAAGCCAGAAGTGGCACTGTGACTCAAGTGGTAGAGTGCTAGCCTTGAGCAAAAGAAGCTCAGGTATAGTGCCTAGGCCTGAGTTCAAGCCCCAGAACTGAAAAAGAAAAACTGAAAAAGAGAAAGAACTGAAAAGAGAGAAAGAAAGAATAAATCAGCAATATCTTGACAGTCTGACTAGAAAGAAAAAGGAGACGGAATGTATGGCATTTGATATCTCTATTTTCTTATTGGGCAATGACTCTGACTTCAATATTTTGAAAATTGATTTTTTGTTGTTGTTGTTGGTCATGGGGACTGAACTTTGGGCCTGGGCACTGTCCCTCAGCTCTTCAGCTCAAGGCTAGTGCTCTACCACTTGAGCCATAGCACCACTTCTGGCTTTTTCTGCTTATGTGGTGCTGAGGAAATGAACCGAGGGTCCCATGAATACGAGGCAAGCACTTTACCACTGAGCCACCTTCCCAGCCCTGACATTGATATTTAAGGTTTATGCTGGTCACAGAGCACAGGAACAATGTCTCCAAGCATTTAAGCAGACTATGGTTATTAAGTACTACCTGCAGACAGGTAGTAGGCATTCATGCCTATAACCTTAGTTATTTAGAAGGCTAAGAATGGGAGAATTTCAGTTCAAGGCCAGCCTGAGTAAAAAAGCTTGGGAGTCCCATAGCTTGGTACAGGGATATGCTTATCCCAAGCTATGTGGGAGGCTAAGAATATGAGGATTGTGGTTGCAAGCCAGCAAGTATAGAAAAGTCCATGAGACTTTGTTCATGGAGAGAAGCTAGATGTGGTGGCTTGTGCCTATCACAGTAACTATGCGAAGCTAAAAGTAGATTGAATGGAGATCAGGTCCATACCTGGCAGAAAGTGAAACCCTCTTCTAAAAGTAACCAGTGAAAACAGGACTGAGCTGGGCCCTAGTGGCTCATGCCTATAATCCTAGAGACTCAGGAGCCTGAGATCTAAGCATCATGTTTTGAAGCCAGCCTGAGCAAAGAAGTCTGTGAGATTCTTTTTTTTTTTTTTTTTTTGGTTGGTCATAGGGCTTGAACTCTGGGCCTGAGCACTGTCTCTCAGCTCTTCAGCTCAAGGCTAGCATTCTACCATTTGAGTTACAGCACCACTTCCGGTTTTCTAGTGGTTTTATTGGAGATAAGAGTCTCATGGTCTTTCCTGCCTGGGCTGGCTTTGAACCACGGTCCTCAGATCTCAGCCTCCTGAGTAGCTAGGATTACAGGCGTGAGCCACCGGCGCCCAGCTCTGTGAGATTCTTATGTTCATTAAACTACTTAGAAAAAGTCAGAAGTAGAACATTGGCTCAGGTGATTGAGTACTGTCCGTGAGCAAAAGAAGCTTAAGGACAGCACACAGGCCCTAAGTTCAAGTCCCAGGACCTGCAGAAAAAAGAAAAGAAAAGAAAAGAAAGAAAGAGAGAGAGAGAGAGAGAAAGAGAGAGAGAGAGAGAGAGAGAGAGAGAGAGAGAGAGAGAGAGAGAGAGAGAGAGAAAGAAAGAAAGAAAGAAAGAAAGAAAGAAAGAAAGAAAGAAAGAAAGAAAGAGAAAGGGAGAGGGAGGGGGGAGGAAGGAAGGGAAGGAAGGAAGGAAAGGGGCTGAGTACTGATAGCTCACACCTGTAATCCCACCTATTTAGGAGGCTAAGATCTGAAGATCAGAGTTCAAAGCTAGCCCAGGGAAGAAAGTCCATGATACTCTTATCTCCAATTAGTCAGCAAAAAAAAAAAAAAAAAAAAGCCAGAAATGGTTCTATGGCTCAAGTGGCAGAGCCCTAGCCTTGAGCGAAAAAGCTCAGGGACAGTGCCCAGGCTCTGAATTCAAGCGTCAGAACTGGTTGGTACCTTACACTCATGCCCGTGTCTCTCTCTCTCTCTCTCTCTCTCTCTCTCTCTCTCTCTCTCTCTCTCTCTCTCTCACACACACACACACACACACACTTGCTTGCTTTCGTTCTACCTATACCTTTTCCACTAGTACCTAGTGCCTAGTGCTAGCAGAAAAGTGGACCTAAGAGACATATAAGGCCTATATTTAAGGGAGTGGTATGACTAAGAAGTTAGAAAACAACCAAAGACAATTGTCCATGAAACGAGCAATGACTGAGCCAGGCACATTGGGCCTAGCTTTGAATTTCTCTTCCATACAGGCCTTAAGGAAAAGATTTTCAAAGAAAGATAAACTTGGTCTCCATAAAGATAGGACCTAGATCCATCACGTTCATAGATGTATTCTTGATGTCTGGCACATAATAAGAATCTGAAGAGCAGTTGTTAAATGGAAAAGTGAATAGAGTTGGCTTTGCTCTGGCGTCAAGTTTAAACTGTGAACGAAGCCTATAGGAGATTATTTGGGTTTTGAACTTGAGGACTTCATAACTGCCCCCATCTCTACCGCTACCTCTTTCTCAATGACCCAGACTCTGGACCTGCAGCTCCATCCTTGCCAGGATATTTCATTCCACTGCTGCTGAGCTGGTCATTTCAGCTCAGGGTGAGTTTGCTCCTGATGAACTAGACATGTTAGGCAGAACAATGGGGCAAGATGTGGGTATTTCCTGCAAGGCTAGCCTCGCTTAATACCTATCTCCTTGCTTTGTTTTCAGATTAAAAAGACTACCCCCACTGCTGCCTGCTCCATGCAGTGTCTTCTCTCTCAGTCAGGGTCAGATAAGGAGGCCACAATTCGCCCTAGGACAAGGCCTGGACTGGCAGAGGGGCCCATACTCTCCACTTCCCCCTCCTCTCATACATCTTGGTGTCAAACACATTTTATTTCCTCACGTCTGGAGACCCAGGGGCTTTCCCTCCAGGATTACTTCCTCCTCCGGTTTGTTTTCCAGCTGGAGACTCTAGGAGCCCCGCGGCAGGGGGCGGCTCCTCCTCTGTGGCCCACAAGCTTCAAAGGACCAGGAGTGGAATGCCTCAGCCAGGACACTGCTGCCCTGGGAAGAGGAAGCAATGTCAGTCCAAGGTATGAGGGGCTCTGGATGTGATCCCCTTCATTTTCAAACTTTTCCCTTCTCCCCACTGACATAGAAGCTCTATCTCTAGGCAAAAGTAGACTTCAAAGGTCAGGAATAGGGGACTCCCTGCTACTCCCTCCCCCAGGGCTCAGAGTGGGCCAGGAAATGCACCCCCCCCCCCTCCCATGATGGATTAGGTGGCTAAGAGCCATGGCGAGCTCATGGAAGGGGAGACCTTCTCCCTTTTCATGGGGCTCAGATTTCACGATTTGGGGAGGGAGGAGGTGGGTGAAATAATTAGTAATTTGTGATTAAGTCTTTTCATGGATATTTTGTTTCTTTGTTCTGTGATGTCGCCTGGAGCCATTTAAAAAATGACTTAATGACAAAAAAAAAATAATTGCTCTTTGTAACTAATGACTGTGTCAGAACTTAGAAATCACCAAAGCCTTGGAAAGTAGAAACTGAGACATAGACAGGATTGGGGGTGCTGCTCTCCAAGGAATTGGATCAGAAGTCATAAAAATGGCCCAGGATCTGTGCACTGGGTGGCCTCCTGCTTCCTCTGGAACCAGCCAGCATCCCCAGGCTTGTCTTGCTCCTGGGCAGCAGAAAATGGTCAGAACACTCAAGGCCAGCTACAGGATCCCAGCTTGGCCTAGCCTTAGAATTCCTTCCTCTTTCATAAAATACCTTCTGGAAAGAGACATCTCCACTTCAGGGCTTGGAGGAAAAGGGGGGGGGGGGTGTCTTTCTCTCTCTCCTCCCATGGAGCCCCACAGGTGCCTTGAGATTCTAGATTCTTTTTTAAAACAATATTTAATCTATGTCAAATAAAGATTGAATATATTCAAGGTGTACTGTGTGATGATTTGATAGAATCTTCCAGATCATTATTGCTCTTGTCTCCTCATGAAACTGGGAGAGGGGGCTCCTTTAGACAGAGAAAAAAGAGCCTTTCTTCCTCTCCAGATACTCCTGTCTCTCGGCCCCTTCAGAGGAAAGGCCAGTCACTTCTTAATCTACTACTCCACTTGGGAGCCCTACCCAACTCTGGGCTCCCAGTCAGGGAGCTGCCAGGGCCTATACCCCAAGTATGCAGTGCAGTTCCCCACCACCCACCACCCCCAGTGCCTCCTGCAGCCTCTGGGGACTGGGCCTGGAGATGGGGAATTGCTCACGCAGCAGATTCCTCTCCTGTTCCCTTCTCAGCCCTCGCTTGGATTTCTCCCAGGGGGAATTGCCGGGGGGATAAAACCCGTTAACTTGTGCCTTCTATTTGGTTTTCCTCTGGTTATTGTTTAAAATGCAGAGATTATGAGGTCAAACTCTCCCAGCCAATATTTTTCTAATGAAAAATGTAGTAAGGCACGACTGAGTAATCTAATCTATAAGTTAAGCGTTCCACACAGCAGCGATTTTCACCGACAGAACTTCAATAAATCTTGTTTTGAGAAAAATGATATGAGGCTGATGTTCTATTTTTGTCAATTTGAATGGACTCCCCTACCCCCCCCATCCCCAGAAACACCGCATTGCACCCAGCCAATCTCCTCCTTCCATCCCCCAGAGCTGGCAGGATGAAGGGGGACAAAATGAAAGGCAGAACAGTTTGAGTTTTGATCTAGCTTAGCCCTGAAGAGGCGAGGGCCCAATGCAGGTACCTTACCTTACCCATTCTCTTCAGCTCTCCTCTCAGGCAGGGGCCTTGTGAAGGGGTTGAGGGTCTTGACATCTACTTCCTTAGTCAGAGAGTTGGGGTGGCCAGGAAAGCCTGTCTCTCCTAGCTATCCCAAGGCTGAACAAAGAACAAACAGCAAGTACTGAACCTTTCCTCAACGCCCCCCCCCCCCCACAAGCCACTGATAGATTTGGCAAGAAAGGACTCACCTCAGGCAGAATTATTTTAAATCTATCCTTAAAACTTTTGCCCTCTTAGTCTGGCTTAGTAGAAAAGGCAGAACATGTTAAATCCTGCTACAACAAAGGATGTGTATGTACACCTGTATATAACTGTATGTCCCTGTGTGCAGGGCTCTGGGGAAGAAGACAGGCTCTTCTGATGGACATGTGGGGCACAAAGCATCATGGGTAATGGCTGCCAAGACTAAAATCCAGAAAGATATTTCCAGCCCATGGAATATGCAAGAGACTGGGAGGCAGAATATGGAGAGTCTGTATGAAGAAACTGGAGAAGCCGTAAGGGCAGCCAGAAAGGATTAAGGCCTCTCATCAGAGAGAAATCAATTAGGAGAGGTTTGGAAATGAGAAGCTCCTCTTTCTACCTCCCAACAAGCTACCCAGGGAAAGCCATAAGCAGGCAGAAGCCATAATCAGGAGAAGCAAGGTTGTGCTGGGGAGCACAAGAACCAAAGGCTGCCTCAGTCTAAAACCTGCAGGTGTGGAAAACCAAGACATAAGGACCTTGGTTTCTCAGGGTCCAGAGGAGCTGGGGATAGGAGGTAAGCTGGAATGAGGTGCCACAGACCAAGGGATCCGGTTCTGACTAGCAACCATCTAAGATCAGGCCTCTGTTTTTTCATCTATAAAAGAAGGAAAAATCTAGATGTTGGTGGTTCATGCCTGCAATGCTACCTACTCAGGAGGCTGAGATCTGAGAATTGAGATTCAAAGTCAGCCCTAGAAAACAAATCCAGAAGATATTTATCTCCAGTAAACAAGCAAAAAAAAAACAACAACAGACGTGGAGGTATGGCTCAAGTGCTAGAGAGCCAGTCTTGAGGGAAAAAACTAAGGGAGAGTGTGAGGCCCTGAGTTCAAGTCCCAGTAGTGGCACAAAAATTTAAATAAACACATAAGACAGAAAATAAGACCTAGCCTACTTACCTGCTAGTAATGTTAGCCAATCTGATGAGAAGATACATTTGAACAGACACTGCTTAAAGTATTGCACAAGAGGAGCTGTGTATAGAATTGTGCCTACAGCTGGATGCTGGTGACTCAGGCCTGTAATCCCACCTACTCAAGAGCCTGAGATTTGAGGATCATGGTTCAAAGCCAGCCTGGACAGGAAAAGCTGTGAGACGTATCTCCAATACACTACTTAGAAAAAGCTGAAAGCGGTGCTGTGGCTCAAGTGGCAGAGCACTAACTTTGAACAAAATAAGCTCAGAGACAGCATATAGGCCCTGAATTCGAGACTCAGGACCGGCAAAAAAAAAAAAAAAAAAAAAAAAAAAAACAGCAACTGCCCTAGGGCAGGAGACCTAGCCTCAAGATTCAAAACTTGTGCCTTAGGGTCAGCTTAAACTGAGTGGTAAGGCTGGGTACCTGTCCTTGGCCTGCTTGTGGATCTGGGGTTAGAGATTTCCTCCTTCAAGAAGAAAAGACTTAGCCGGACACTGGTGGCTCACGCTTTTATAGTCTTAGCTACTCAGGAGACTGAGATCTGAGGATCACGGTTCAAAGCCAGCCGGGGCAGGAAAGTCCACGAGAATCTTATCTCCAATTAAAAAACTAGAAAACCAGAAGTAGCACTGTGGCTCATATGGTAGAGCACTCACCATGAACTGAAGAGCTCAGGGACAGTGCCCAGGTCCAGAGTTCTGACAAAAAAGAGGAAGAAGAAGAAGGAGAAGGAAAAGAAGAGGAGACTTTGGAAGCTTCTAGCACTGGCCAGTGGTGTCACAGGTCCACAGTGTAACCCTAAGAAAGACTCACAAAAGTGAGCAGTCAGGACAGTGATCGGGGTACTGGAAAAGGGCCTTGGACAGGACTTGTTGAGGGACAGAGGAAGAGAAAAGGGAGAGGCAACAGCCTCTGTTTCTGCTAAATCAAGGAATCTCCTTTCCCAGGCCTTGCCAATCCTTCCTTCCCCAGAGTTCACTGAAGGCAGGGGCCATTCTGAGGCTCCCAACAGCTACCCAGCTAAGGAAAGGTGGGTTATTAAAACCCTAAACATCAAACATTGGCTCCAAGTCTACTTTCATTTTCTTTCTTTTTTTTCTTTTTCTTTTTTTTTTTTTTTTGGTCGGGCCTTGAACTCTGGGCCTGAGCCCTGTCCCTCAGCTCAAGGCTCAAGGCTCGCTCTCTACCACTTGAGCCACAGCACTATTTCCGGTTTTCTGGTGGTTTATTGGAGACAAAGTTTCACAGACTTTCCTGCCTGGGCTGGCTTTGAACCAAGATCCTCAGATCTCAGCCTCCTGAGTAGCTAAAATTACAGGTGTGAGCCACCAGCACCTGGCCTTCTACTTTCATTTTCTGACTCCTCATTGTTTTCCATTCAATCACCCACTAATTTTGCCTAAGAAAGGCAGCCTGAGCCCAAGGGGAAGCAGGTGGCTAGGGATAGTTAAAGTGGATCAAAGTAACCCAGAACTACCTTGTCAGCCTCAGAAACTCTGGAATCTCACTTCTTAAAGAAAATGGAAATGAAAGGAGATGGAATATGGAATTGTGTATGACTAGAGTGAGAGGATGACCCCAAAGCATAAATTTCCTTCTCAAGTCTCCATGTCTGGGTATGAGGAGTAGCTATAGCAGGGTCTAGACAGTGAAAGGAGTCTGCCTCACAGCTGGTTTAAGAGCATCACTGGTTTGAGCCTGTAATCTTAGTTACTCAGAAGGCTGAGATCTAAGGATCTGGGTTTAAAGTCAGCCCAGTCAGGAAAGTTCCATATGGCTCTTTTCTCCAATTAACCACCAGAAAGCTGGAAGTGGCCAGGTGTTGGTGGTTCACACCTGAAATCCTAGCTACTTAGGGGCCTAGTTCTGGCAGGAAAGTTCATCAGACTCTTATCGCCAATTAACTACTTAAAAGTGGAAAGTAGAGCTGTGGGTCAAGTAAAAAAAAAGTTCAAGGACAATGCTAAAGCCCTGAGTTCAAGCTCTAGGACCAGCACACACGCGCGCACACGCACACACACACACACACACACACACACACACACACACACACACACACACACACACACACACACACACACACACACACACAGAGTTGGAAATGGTGGTGTGATTCAAGTAGTAGAAAGTCAGCTTTGAGGGAGAATACCATAGCTCGAGGCCCTGAGATCAAACCCCAGTGTCAGCATAATTCTTTTTTTAAAGAGCCCCAGTAGCCTAGTCTGCTTCTCCTCTTGCCCTCAAAGAAGTCTCAAGTCCCTAGGAATAATAGCTGAGCTACACATATGAGGAGCTCTTGAAAACAATGGGCCAGGGTTATGCTTAAGAGAGAGATAGATTGTAGGTCTTATGGTAATTCATAGCTACTAAAATTCTGATTTATAAAAAACGTTTAATCACAGAGGAATATACTCAAGACATAATAAGAAAAAAATAGGAATACAAAACATTAGTTCTAGAATGATCTCACCTATGGAACAAAATTAAATCTATGAGTCGGGAGCTGGTGGCTTAATCCCCAAAAGAGGTCAGGGACAGCACCCAGGCCCTGAGTTCAAGCCCTACGACTGACAAAAATTAAAAATTAATCCATAGATTTAAAAAGAAGATTGAAATAAGACCAAACATAGATAGTGATTGTTTTTTCTTTTTTTTCTTGTCAGTCATGGGGCTTGAGCTCAGGGCCTGGGCACTGTCCCTGAGCTTTTTTATTCAAAGCTAGTCCTTTACCACTTTGAGCCACGGTGCCACTTTTCTGGTGGTTAATTGGAGATTAGAGTCTCACGGACTTTCCTGTCTGGGCTGGCTCAGAATTGAGATCCTCAGATCTCAGCCACTTGAGTAGCTAGGATTATAGGCATGAGCCACCAGTGCCTGGCTTATTATTTTCTTTTCTTTGTCCTTTTTTCTCTCTCTCTTATTTTTTTTTTTTTTTTTGCTTGTCATGGGGATTGAACTCATTGCCTGGGCACCGTCTCTGAGCTTCTTTTGCTCAAGGCTAGTACTCTACCACTTGAGCCACAGTGACACTTCAGGCTTATTCTCTTTATGTGGTACCGAGGAATTGAACCTGGGGCTTCATGCACGCTAGGCAAGCACTCTGCCACTGAGCCACATTCCCGGCACCCTTTGTCCTTCTTTAGTTTTCAAAATTTCTACTATCAACTTTCATATTTTGAATTTAAGAAATTAAGAAAACAAGATAATGATTTGGGGATTAAGGTGTCACTTCAAAGATAGACCCAGAACTTTTGCAGACCCCACCCCCAGGCCCACAGCCTACACTCCAGTGTGGGTAATCTGGCTGGCCCCCTTGATGGCAGCCCACGGGGGGGGGGGGGGGGGGGGGGGGGGGGGGGGCGGGGGAAGGGTAGGTCAGCAGCTGGGAGTCAGCTGTGCCAGGAGACCATCCGTGTCCAATGGGAGGTGGGGCTCATTTCTGAGCTGGATGGGGGCCAGGCTCAGGGGCTGAGTCTGCCAAACAGCAACCTAGGGACCGGTGTTCCCTGCTCTTCCCAAATTCTGCCCCTAAAACCAGAACAGATGCAATAGACTCAGCCTCTGCCCAAAGGGTCTACTGTTCTGCCCCAGTAACAGGTTATGGCTTGAAGATTCAGTAGAAGGGCTGAGGTTCAGAACTGGGAGAGACATTCTGGCTTGCAGTTGAGTCCTGTCCACCCCAGCCCCAGGGCTCTCAAGACCACGGATTCTGTCAAGGTAAGACAGTGTCTGATCAGAGCCTAAGTCTAGACCAACAAGTCCCAGTTAATCCCAGCTGGGAGTTAATAACAATATGACTAAGAAATTTTAGCCTACCCTCAAGTGTTAAGTCGTGTTAAAGAAAAACTTCACACATTAAAAAAGGCTTCTTTAGACAATTTATTTATGAGCACATGTCAAACTTTTATTTCAGTCTTACTATAAGTGAAAAAAATGTGTGAGAAGCCAACTCAAGATTATCTTTTGGGAGACACATTTGCAGGAACTAACCATTGTTAAAATAAACACTCAAAAATCATGTCTGAGGGCTGGGAATGTGGCTTAGTGATAGAGTACTTGCCTAACATGCAGGAAGCCATGGGTTCAATTCCTCAGTACCACATAAACAGAAAAGGCCAAAAGTGTCTCTGGGGCTGAAGTGGTAGAGTACTAGCTTTGAGCCAAAGAAGCTCAGAGACAGTGCCCAGGCCTTGAAGTTCAAGACCCAGGACTGGCAAAAAAACAAAAAAACAAAAACAATGCCTGAATAAAATTTATCATATTTATAATAGGCAAGCTAGGTGAGAAACTGGTTTCTGAGAAGAAATCTGAATCCCATGAAGTTTTGTTGTTTTGTTTTTTTTTTTTTTTTTTTTGGGTCCCGTTGTGGTGCCTGAACTCTGGGCCTGGGCACTGTCCCTCAGCTCTTCAGCTCAAGGCTAGAGCTCTACCACTTGAGCCACAGCGCCACTTCCGGCTTTTTTCATTTTGCTTATGTGGTGCTGAGGAATTGAACCCAGGGCCTCAGGCATGCAAGGCACGCGCTCTACCACTGAGCCACCTTCCCAGCCTAATCCCATGAAGTTTGTTAGAAAACTTAGGCAGGGTGTGGTGGAACCCACCTGTAATTCCAGTCTGGAGGAGAAGAAGGAAAGGGCGAGTAGGCAGCCACTGGTTTAGAGTTGTTTATCCAGGGAGCTGTACCTCTGGCAGAAAGCCAGGTAATCCCTGATGGTGCATTGACAAGATGTTAAATCACATGGAGTCACACAGAAAGTGTTTTCCTTGTGAATTCTCTTTCTAGCCCTCTTTTCTTCCATCAGAACTAGGGTTCACAGAAATAGATAAATCAAAGTTATTGATTCATAATTCACTCATCATTGGTTCTTTTTTTAAGCGTGTGTGTGTGTGTGTGTGTGTGTGTGTGTGTGTGTGTGTTAGTGCTGGTATTGGAACTTGAACTCAGGGCTTGGGCACTATCTAGCTTTTTTTTTAGCTCAAGGACTGACACTCTACCACTTGAGCCATAGCCCTATTTCCAGCTTCTTGCTAATTAATTGGAGGTAAGAGTCTCAGAGACTTTTCTGCCTGGCCAGGTTTCAATCTGTGATCCTCAGATCTCTGCCTTCTGAGTAGCTAGGATCATATGTGTGAGCCACTGGCACCTGACTCATTGGTGGAACCAATTGGTAGAACCTCTTCCTCCTCCTCTTTCTCTTTCTCCTCTTCTTCCTACTCTTCCTCTCCTCTTCTTCTTCCTTCTCCTCCTCTTTTTCTTCCTCCTCTTCCTCCTCCTTCTCCTCCTTCTCCTCAACTCAAGAGTCTGAGGCAAGAAAATCTCAAATTCAAGTCCAATCTGGGGCTAAATAGAGAATTAAGAGGCCAGCCAGGAATACAGAATAAGACTCTGTCTCAAAATCAAAATATTTAACTGGTTTTAATTTTATTCAAAACAACACCAGGCTGCATATGTTTTTCTTTTTTGTCAGTCAGGGGGCTTGAACTCTGGGCCTGGGTGCTGTCTCTGAGCATTTCAGCTCAAAGCAAATGCTCTACCACAGTGCCACTTCTGGTTTTCTGGTGGTTGATTGGAGATAAGAATCTCACAGGCGGGGCTGGGAAGGTGGCCCAGTGGTAGAGTGCTTGCCTTGCATGCATGAGGCCCTGGGTTCGATTCCTCAGCACCGCATAAGCAAAAAGCCGGAAGTGGCACTGTGGCTCAAGTGGTAGAGCGCTAGCCTTGAGCTGAAGAGCTGAGGGACAGCGCCCAGGCCCAGAGTTCAGGCCCCACAACCGGACCCAAAAAAAAAAAAAAAGAATCTCACAGGCTTTCCTGCCTGGGATGACTCTGAACCTCGATCCTCAGATTTCAGTTTCCTTAGTAACTAGGATTACAGGTGTAAGTCACCGGTGCCCAGCCTTGCATATGTATTTTTTATTTTTGCATAATATCATACTGCTACGAGTCATGTAATTGATGTATGTCACAAAAAGATTTTTTGTTTTGGTTACAGCATAAATAATCTATTATGCAAAGTTAAGTTAGGCTATTGTAAAATATATAACTTCATTTACACTCATGATGATGGCAGTATTATTTGCAGTATTCAAAAAAGTGAAAGAAATGCAAGTGCCCAGCAAGAGACTAACAAAATGTATATATCACAAATGGTATATATCTACAATAGAATATTACTCAACTTCTAGCCAGGCACTGGTGCCTCATGCCTAAAATCCTAATGAGGCTGAGATCTGAGGATTGAGGTTTGAAGTCAACCTAAGCAGGAAAGTTTATCTCCAATAAACTACCAAAAAAAGTTGGAATTGGAGCTGTGGCTCAAGTGGTAGAGTACTAGCCTTGAGCAAATCAAACTGAGGGACAGCACCCAGGCCTGAGTTCAAGCCCCAGGACCAGCACAAAAAAAAAAAAAAAGAAAAGAAAAAGAAAATCAAGAATATTACTTGACTTCTAAAAGGAAGGAAATTCTTTTTTATTTTTTTGGGGGGGTCCAGTCATGGGGTCTGAACTCTGGGCCTAGGCGCTGTCCCTCAGCATTTCAGCTCAAGGCTAGTGCTGTACCACTTGAGCCACAACGCCATTTCCATTTTTTTTCTTTTTGCTTATGTGGTGCTGAGGAATCGAACCCAGGGCCTCATGCATGCAAGGCAAGCACTCTACCACTGAGCCAACTTCCTAGCCCAGGAAATTCTTATACATGCTACAACATAGATGAATCTTGAGGACGTCTACTAAATAAGCCAGTCACAAGAGGACAAACACTTGTAGCACATGTCTGGGGTAATCAAATTCACAAAGTCAGAAGTAGACAGTGGAATTGGGGCTAAGGTAGAGAACAGAATGGGGGTTATCATTTCATAGGTACCAAACTTGGGTTTAGGAAGTTGGAAAGACTTCTAGAGCTAGATGATGGTTACAATAACACAACAGTGAATGTAATTAATGCCACTGAAGTGTACACTTAAAAAATTGTTAACAGGCCGGGCGCTGGTGGCTCACGCCTGTAATCCTAGCTACTCAGGAGGCTGAGATCTGAGGATCGCGGTTCAAAGCCAGCCCAGGCAGGAGAGACCGTGAGACTCCTATCTCCAATAAACCACCAGAAAACCGGAAGTGGCGCTGTAGCTCAAGTGGTAGAGCTCTCCCTTTGAGCTGAAGAGCTGAAGGACAGAGCCCAAGCCCAGAGTTCAAGCCCCACGACCGACAAAAAAAAAAAAAAAAAAATTGTTAACAGGGCTGGGATATAGCTCAGTGGCAAAGTACTTGCCTAGCCAGTACAATGTCCTAGGTTCGATACTCAGGACCAAAAAGCAAGAAAAAAGACCAAAAAAATACAGTTAAAAAAATTGTTGCTGGGTGCCGGTGGCTCATGCCTATAATCCTAGCTACTCAAGAGGCTGAGATCTGAAGATCTCGGTTCAAAGCCAGCCTGGGCATGAAAGTCCGTGAAACCCTTATCTCCAATAAACCATTCAGGGGGCTGGGAAGGTAGCTCAGTGGTAGAGTGCTTGCCTTGCAAGCCTGAGGCCCTGGGTTCGATTCCTCAGCACCACATAAGCAATAAACCACTCAGAAAACCAGAAGTGGCGCTGTAGTAGTAGAGCGCTGTAGTGGTAGAGCGCTGGCTTTGAGCTGAAGAGCTGAGGGACAGCACTCAGGCTCAGAGTTCAAGCCCCACAACTGACCAAAAAAAAAAAAAAATTGTTAACATAGCCAGGTGCTAGCGGCTCAGGAGCCTGAGATCTGAGGATCACAGGAAAAAAGTCCATGGGACTGTTTCATCTCCAGTTAATCACCAGAAAACTAAAAGTAGAGCTGTGATTCAAAATACTAACCTTGAGCACAAAGAGAGTGCCCAGGCCCTGAGTTCATGACTGACAAAAAATTGTTAACATGAAGCCAGGCAACAGTGGCTCATACCTATAATCCTAGCTACTTAGGAGGCTGAGATCTGAGGACCACAGGAAATTCTATGAGATTCTTATTTCTAATTAACCACCAAAAAGCCAGAAATGGAGCTTTGGCTCAAGGGGTAGGGCACTAACCTTGAGCCAAAAAACAAAGGGAAGTATTCAGGCCTTGAGTTCAAGCACCAGGACTGGCACACATACAAAAATTTTTATTAGCATATATTAATCACAAAAAAATGAGTTTCAAGCCAGGTGTCCGTGGCTCATGCCTATAATCCTAGCTACTCAGGAGGCTGAGATCTGAGGATCAAGGTTCAAAGCCAGCCTGGGCAGAAAAGTCCATGAGACTCTTATCTCCAATAAACCACCAGAAAACCAGAAGTGGTGCTGTGGCTCAAGCTGTAGAGCGCTAACCTTGAGCCGAAGAGCACAGGGACAGTGCCCAAACCCAGAGTTCAAGTCCCACGACCGACCAAAAAAAAAAAAAAAAAAGAGTTTCATTGTGACATTTTCATGCATACATATCATGTATTTTTTTATAATATTTACTACCTTCTTGTCTTTAAAAATATCCTCCCTTGCAGAAAGTGCTTGAACAAGTAAGTAACATGTCAGAAGAACTCAGAACTTGAGCAGGTAGCACCTGGTGAAAATTCTATCCTAGTCCAGCCTGAGACTGCTAATTAGTTCATTAATCCCTCCGATATTTATCAACAGTCCCAATGTAGCAGATACTGTCCTGTGGATTCAGTGATGCACAAAAACATACTCCTCATCTTACAATCCTCTAGTGGGCGAGCCAGACATTAAATGAAATGATCATATCGTCATAACAGTACAAGCGTCCCAAGTCCACAAGGAGGATGTTTCTGATGCCATGAGGGCAGACAGTAGTGGGGAGGTTTATCTGGTTTAGAAATCCAGGCAAGGCTGCTCTGAGGAAGTGACAGCTGGGCTGATTCTGAAAGGGAAGAAGGAGTTAAATAGGTAAGAGAGAAAAAGCCTTTCAGACAGAGCAAGGCCCCATGACCTGCAAGTGAGTCCTAGAGAGGCCCAGAGGTGAAGAGTCCATGAAGGTCCCATGTAGCTTGGTCACTAGGATTTTGGAGAATGTGGAGGCAGGGAGGTCAGTAGAGGCCAAAATATACCAGAGCCCAGCAGGTTGTAGAAGGCTTGTACCTTTATCCTAGAGAAAGCTGCTGTGTACCCAGCTATGATATAAGCAGATCTGTGTTCTAAAAACAAACAAGTGTGGCACTTGTGAGTGATGGTTGGTTATAAGTGGTTCTTTTTTTTTTTCTTTTGTTGCCAGTTCTGGGCTTGAACTCAGAGCCTGAACACTGTTCCTGAGCTTCTTTTGCTCAAGGCTCGTACTCTACCACTTGAACCACAGCATCTCTTCCATCTTATCTGTGTATGTGGTGCTGAGGAATTGGACCCAGGGCTGCATGCATCCTAGGCAAGCACTCTACCACTAAGTTACATTCCCAGCAATGCAAGAACCTTCTAGGGCCCAGTAATTGGCAGTCTAACTAAGGCCATTTTGCAGGTGCCTGGAGAAGGTCTGGGGTGCACAGAAAAGCTGCAAGGGAGGAGGTGGTCCTGAAGATCAAAGGATAAGTCAAGGAGAAGGAACAAGGGGGACTTCTGCATGACAGAGGAGGTGACCCAGAGAGTAACCAAGTGTTGGGCCCTACACGCAGCTACAATTTGGAAGAAGAGGCAGGACCTAAGTCCCTCATAGATATGAAGCTGCAGCAGTAACCATGTTTTCCCAGAAGAGGGCTCCACCTTGGGGAAAATGGCTGTGTCCCAAGGAGTCAAGTGAACACTGTAGTCCCCAGAGAAAATATGTCCAAGGACAGGGGCTTGGGAAAGCCCCGTTATGGCTGGAAGAAAAGCAGCTGGGGGCAATGGCAACGTTATCCTGTCAGAATGGAGAAGGGGACCACCAGAAAGAGCAGTGAGCTGCAGTGACCAGGGCTAGTGAGTGGGGACAGAGAAGTGGCTGTATTAGGATACTCAGCAAACCTGGAAGGCTCTGACGCTCTTGGCTCACCCTTTTCCCTGGCGTGATTGTACTTTCTCATGGATATGGATGGGGTGGGGAAGAACTGGTAAGAAGTGGAAGCAGGTGGACTATTGACCAAGATGCTGGGAGAAAAGCTGACCTGGAATTCACAGCTTCTCCCCTTCTCCCCTAGCATCTCCACTCTTCATTCTAAACTTCCCTGGGTTATAGAAAAATAGGGAGGCTGAGAAAACATGAGCCAGATTGTAGGGTGGGAGAGAGAAGAGGAAATCTGATTAGAATCCCATAAAGCTTTTCAATATCTTTTAGTAGTGTGGGGAATAAAGTGAGTTTGTGCGACCATGTACACATGTATGTAGACACAAATACATACTCATTCCCAAACACTACTCATGCACCAATGTGTGCACGCCCAGAGTACTCACACACATGTGTGCTCCCTGTGGAGCACTTTCTCACATCCACTCAAACACGCTCATCCACACACATTCCTGCCTAACACATGTTCCCTCCTAACCCCTTCTCCCCTCCCCACACACCCAGCCCAGGAGAATTCCAGGCAGCAGTTGACAACATTCCATGGACTTCATGAGTGTGTTATGAGTACTCACTAGGAGAGGTGAGTGGACCCATCATATGTTGTGTGTGTGTGTGTGTGTGTGTGTGTGTGTGTAAGTAAAAGATAAAAACTAGGGGGGTGCCAGTAGCTCATACCTGCAATCCTAGCTACTCAGGAAGCTGAGATCTGAAGTTCATGGTTCAAAGCCAGCCTAGGCAAGAAAGTCTATGAGACTCTTATCTCCAATTAACCAGCAGAAAGCCGGAAATGGAGCTGTGGTTCAAAGCAGTAGAGTGCTAGCCTTGAGCAAAAAAGCTCAGGGAGAGTACCCAGGCCCTAAGTTCAAGACCCAGGACTGACAGAAAAAAAAAAGACAAAACCCAGTGCAGCACACAGGCTCTCTTCCTACTTACCATCAGTACACCATACAGGCTCTCTTCCTACTTCCCATCAAGCCATTAGGACATACCTAGTAAATGCCATGATGGGGGAGTGGCCCCGTGTCTTATGTGAGCTGGGAACAGACTGGGTGACCAGAGAATTTCCAGAGAAGGAGGTATGTTCCTTAGTGAGGGGAATAAGGACACTGGGCTGGAGAGCATCATGGGTCATGAGCTGCATGGCAGCAGGCAGGACCATGTTTAGGTGGGCGTGCCATGGGAAGTTTGAGCATGATATGTGTATGCAAGTATGGCCATGTGTGTTCATGGGAAGGGGTGAGGTGTGTATCATTATCAGAATTATCAGAGCAAACCAGTTCTTTATTACATGTATAATTTCCCTGTGTCCCATTGGGTCCCTCCGTGCAGGGAGAGCTGGAGTGGAACTAAAACAAATAGGGGATTTAGCAACTTCAAGGGGCTGAGGGAGAGCTTAAAATGCTGCTGATGGATGGTGATGGCAGGTGGGGGAGGGGAGGAAGTGTCAGCAGCTAGGGTAACAGAATGGAGGAGGGGGTGTTGATTGAGCTGGAGTAAGGGACCAATCCCTGCTGCCCGCCTTTAGGGAGATCTGGGGACAATTCCAAGGGGCCAACAGTTTCTTAAGATACCTGGGGGAAAAGAAGGGATAGGAGAAAGGAGGTCCCTATGACCAGGTCCTACCTGGGTAGGAGATTCCAGCCTGCTCACCTGACTGACTACACAGCCTCCTCATGCAGGAGTATTTCCTGTATCTCGCCTGTGGAAAATAGGCTGGAAAGTCGACAGATGTCACCTCAAATCTCCCCTTCCTAATACCTTGGGTAAATTACTCTTCAGAGTGGTGTCATAATCAGGTATTAGTAGTTACTCTGCAGGATCATGGTCACAGTCTATGATAATGTACAAAATCTCTATCATCTAGTAAGCGCTCAATAAATGATTATTTAAAAAAGGGGCTATTAGCCAGGCACTGGTGGTTGATGCCTGTAATTCCAGTTACTCAGGAGGCAGAGATTGATAGGATCAAGTTCAAACCATTCTGTGTAAAAAAAAAAACCAAACAAACAAGTTAGCAAAGATCCCATTTCAACAAATAATTCTGTTCACTCACTCACAAGCTCCTATGATCTCAACTAGGTAAGAGCCTGGGTGGAGAGTGGGAGTCCAAGGCCAGTCCTAAGCAAAAATAACTAAAAAATAGCTAGAGCAAAAATAAATTGGAGCTGGGAAGGTGGCTCAGTGGTAGAGCGCTTGCCTTGCATGCCTGAGGCCCTGGGTTCGATTCCTCAGCACCACATAAGCAAAAAGAAAAAAGCCAGTGGCTCTGTGGCTCAAGTGGTAGAGCGCTAGCCTTGAGCTCAAGAGCTGAGAGACAGCACTCAGGCCCAGAGTTCAGGCCCCCTGACCGGACCCCCCCAAAAAAATAAATAAAATAAAATAAAATAAATCTGTGTCATGGCCATGAATTCAAACCCTGGTACTACAGAGAAAGAAAGAATGAAAGAGAGAAGGAAGAAAGACGGGCAGGAAGGAAGCAAGCAAGAAACAAAGAGAGAAAGAAAAAAAAGGAAGAAAGGAAGAAAGAAATTTAAAAAGCAGAAGCCAGGTGCCAGTGGCTCATACCTGTAATCCTAGCTAGTCAGGAAGCTGAGCTCTGAGGATTTCAGCTCCAAGACAGCTCTAGCAGGAAAGCCTGTGAGGTTCTTATTTCCAATTAATCACCAAAAAGCCAAAAGTAGAGCTGTGACTCAAGTGATAGAGTGCTAGCTCAGGGACAATGCCCAGGCCTTGAGTTCAATCCCCAGGACCACACACACATACACACACACACACACACACACACACACACACACACACACACACACACACACACACACACTATCCAGTACCACCATTTAGTAAAAATTCTTAACAAGTGTGACTATTGCAATGTTTTGGATGTTTTATTTTTATTTAATCCTCATAGGAAACAGTTATGTCCATTTTAGAAGCAGCAAGGCACAGAAGATAACTTGCCCAAGACTGTACAGCTAGAAAAGTGGTAAAGGAAGGTAGCAAACTCAGGCAATGACACTTGCTTCCCAATCTTAAAATGATTCTGTTTTCCAAGTACTTTCTAGTGGGCTTCCTATAGTTACTTGCTGTCTTAGTTGGATATGACCTCTATTATTCTCATTGTACATGTTTACTACCCACTTTTGTCCCTAGCACAGCACTAGGTCCTGCTGGAAGCCCAAGGCAGATAGAGAGAAGAGCTTTCCAGGGCCCAGCTTCCCAAAGCCTTGCAGGCAAGGGCCAGAGGGCAATCTTCTTGCCAAGGGATAAAGCAACACAGAAGCAGCAGATGTCCTCAGCAGGGGCTTGAGAAGAAGCTGTCTTTCAAAGGACTATGCTCTCTGCTGAGCCCTCTCCTAATGCCCACTTCTCCTGACCACTTCGTTCACTGGGCTCTGGTTCCTCTAAAGCACAGCCCTGGCACCTAGGATCCCAGAGCCCTATTATCATCCCTGTTTTTTTGTTTTGTTTTGTTTTGGTATATGTTGATACTAGGACTTGAACCCAGAGTCTTAAGCTTTCTCAGCTTGTTTGCTCATAGCTAGTACTCTACCACTTGAGCCAAGACTCCACTCCAGCATTTTGCTGGCTAATTGGAGGTGAAGTCTCACAGACTTTTCTGCCAAGGCTTGTTTCAAACCACAATCCTCCAGGCCTCAGTCTCCTGAGAAGTTGGGATTACAGGCAGGAACTATTGGCTCCTGGCTATAAGCATTGATTTCTCATGAGTATATACTCAGGAGGGTAAGATACACATATGCTTATCTTTTGTAATACTGCCAAACATGTGTTCACAGTGACTCTAACAACTTATATCCTAGGAAAGCCACTGGTTGCTCCCTTACTGTTAGTCTTTTTAGCCATTCTAGCAAACGTGATGGCTATTTCTTCATATTTCATAATAATAATGTTTATTTATGACCTTTGGATCAGACATGACATTAGAACTTTAGCATTCATTGCCTTTAATCCCATGACTCTAGAAAGTAGATTTTTTTCCCCCTTCCTTGCTCTTTCCCTCCAAAAGGAGACATTAGTGGATTTTTTTGTTTGTTTGTTTGTTTTTGGTGCTGGTCCTGGGGCTTGGACTAAGGGCCTGGGCATTGTTCCTGAGCTTTTTAGCTGAAGGCTAGTGCTCTACCACTTGAGCCATAGCTTTACTTCCAGCTTTATGCTGGCTAATTAGAAATAAGGATCTCATGGACTTTCCTGCCTGGCCTGGCTTCAAACTGAGATCTACAGATCTTGGCCTCCTGAGTAGTTAGGATTACAAGCATGAGCCATCAGTACCCAGCTACATTACTGAATTTTTAAAATTTTATTTTGGTGCTAGAAATCGAACCCAGGCCTTTGTGATGCTATGCACGTGCTCTACAATTGAGCTACACTCCTAGTTCCAGAAAGTAGGTATTACTGTCTCCATTTTATAAGTAAAGCACTGAGTGACTAATAAATTGGACAAAGCGACATGGATGGTAAATAATAGAAGCAGAATATGAATGCAGAACTACCTCACTGTCCAGATATGTTCTGTAGCCTCTCTCTTGGCACATAGTAGGGAGCTTATCTTATTCTTCTGGGAATTGAGATGCCTCAGTAAGCACTTAATAAAGGATTGTTAAGTTAAATAAATTGTTATTCATGAAGAGGCTGTGCTCAGCACAGAGGGGGGAGCTATTGCATCAGGGCAGACTCCCTGGAGAACTGTTTTAACCCCAATCTGATTGTAGTGGGTAGAAATCAGGAGACCTGTTTGTTTGTTTGTTTTTGTCAGTCATGGGGCTTGAACTCAGAGCCTGGGCACTGTCCCTGAGCTTTTCCCACTCAAAGCTACTGCTTTATCTCTTTGAGTGACAGCGCCACTTCTGGTTTTCTGGTGGTTAATTGGAGATAAGAGTCTCAGGGACCTTCCCGCCCAAGCTAGCTTCGAACTACAAGCCTTAGATCTCAGCCTCCTGTGTAGTGAGGATTACAGGCCTGAGCCACCAGTGCCCAGCCTGAGACCTGTTCTTAAAGAAAGAGATGGGAAGGGAGGGAAAGAAGAAGGGAAGAAAGAAGAGAGGAAAAGTCACTCACTGCTCTTAATCACTTGGGCCTCAGTTTTCTCATCTGTAAAATGGAAATCATAATACTGTCCTGACTAAATGCGAGTGTGAGATAAAGTGTTTTGTCATATAAAAATCATAAAGATTTTGTTTGTTGGAAATGTTTACTCTATTTAACCCAGACTGTCCTTCAACCCACAATCCTCCCTTCTCAGACTCCCACGTGCTGCTTAATTGTAATTTTCAGATAGATAAAAATTTAAAACTATAACCATTATCTGTGGAGCCTTATAATATATAGATTCCAAGACTCAACCCTGAAGCCCTAGGTTGATTTGACATGGACATCTTTTAAGAGTTTCTCTGGTAATTTCAATGCTCAACTATGGTGAGAACTGCTGAGGTAAAGACTTTTGTCTTCAATTAGCCAGCAGAAAGCTGGAAATAGAGGTGTGGGTCAAACAGTAGTATACCAGCTATGAGCAGAAACAAGTTGAGTGTGAGACTCTGATACACACACGCCAGAAAAAGGATCCCCAAACTTGGCTCTTTGAAGAGCATAGCTATTCCCAGCATCCTGATTTGGCCACAGCTGTGTGTGGGAATGGTCGCATCTTGTCTATCCTGACAGCTGAGCTGGGGGGCAGGGGGACACCTGGGGATCTGGCCTCAAAACCCCTACAGCCAACTCTTTCATTGCTGTTAGCTCTTCTTTTCCATTTAACTCTTTCATTCCTGTTAGCTTATCTTCCCTATTCTGAGTACCACAAGAGAGTGACCATCTCTGAAAAATCCAAGGCACAAAGAACACCTCACCAACTCCCTTTCTCCCCAGGCCTTCGGGTCCACTTGTCTGTTCTCCATTCAAGACCGTGAGAGCAATTTCTTAGGTTCTCCTACTGTTTATACTCAGTAGAGGGGATCTGATAAACCTATGGGACTAAGTTAGGGCCCCTGCATGTACTGGAGTGGGAGGGAGTAGAGGTCCTATTTCAGCTAAGAAAAGCATGTGGGAAGATCGAGAGGAAATAAAACAGAGGGCAGGATTAATGAAGTAGCTTCAGAAGCTAATAGTGCATTTACCAACATCTCCTCCTCTGACTCTCCCATTCCAGGGAAAGCTGGCTGTGGCCCAGAAGCAGCAGGTCCAGCTCCCAGTCCTACTCAGGAATCCCAGGACTGGGAAGTCTCTCAGGACAAGGAGACCATGAATCTCTTGTACTCCAGCTTCTGGAAATGAAACCCAGATGCTGGTCCCTCCTATGAAACTTAGGCCCATCCCCAGAGCTGCCCAGCTCAAAATAACTAGTGAGAGGTGCCTGATCAGGTGATGCTTTAGAGACAGGTCCCCCTCAGCCCTTGCCCTTCCATAGTTTCTTTTAGCTCCTCCTCTTCACATACACTCCTCTCTCCCAGGCCTCCTCCCTAGAAGCTGACCTGGTGCTGATTCCCAAATAAACAGTAACTAATTGGATTAGGAGCTGATAATATTGTTGACCTTTCTTAATGTCTGCTGGCTGTCTTTCCACCACACTGAGGCTTAATTGTATAGGATGGGGAGAAGGGGGGGGGACTTCCAGGAGTGAAACGTGACCCCTGTTAACCTCAGATAAAATGGGCTCAGCGTCTTCCCAACTGCCTGTCATCCCCCATGGAGCAAGAACACACACATGCTCCCACTCTCATCAAATAATTACACAGATGATACACACATGCATAGGCATGCACTCAGAAGTGCAAACACTCCCAGAGGCACTTAGAATCCACACATGTGCACACATGACTTTGAATCTGGATCATACATGTGCACAAGTCATACTGAATAGAAAATTGCACATATATACAACTCAAATATATGCATAAACACAGATAGATGCTTGCTAAATGCAAGCACAGTGATACATGTCGATGAACGCAGTTGTAGATATGACAAAAATGCATAATAGACGTATTCATGCATGCACATAGCAGATGCATATGCATGAAAGTAAAGAGAGGCACACACATAGTCTATACATGATGCTTGAAGAAGTGAGCATTGGAAACACGACACGTGTATGCACACGTGTGCATAGCATGCACATACCACTGGTAAACATCAGAGCCCCCCACCCCCCATACACATAGACAGTTTGCCCCATTGCACACTCCAACTCTTTCACAATCTCTGCTGCTTCTATTTTCTATTTGTTCCTGGATTCTCTGGCTGTGTTCCTGGGATCCTGAGTTTATAGGTCTCTTGGAGTTGAGTATCTCCATCTCTCTCCTTCTCTCTGGGGCCCTGTCTCTCTCATCCTGGGATACTGACCTCGGTAAGATGGTGGGAGAGCATGAGAAATGAGAAGAGGAGGACTGAAGAGGGCAGCCAGAGAGTGTGGCTCGGAGGGTCGCGGGGGAAAGGGCTGGGAAAGAGGGGAGTAGCGAGGGGCGGGAGCGAGGGGCGAGGGGCGGGGGAGGCGCGCCTGCCTGCGCACAGCAGATGTTGCCGCTCCTCGGATGGAGCCGTTAATGTAAGTGGAGTTTCTGCAATGGTAATTAGGAGGGCCCTCATTACCCTGGCGGAGCCGGCTGAGAGCCGATAAAGCCGAGGGGGAGAGGGGCCGACATCAGGGTAATGGGGGAGTAGGGCCATTGAGGAGCTGGAGCCGAGCCGGGGACCGCTCCATGCGCAGCTGGAGCCCGGGCGAGAGGGCCAAGGAAGAGGGAGGGGGCACGGACAGGGCCCGGAGCCCCGGGAGGCGGCGCAGGGACAAGAGGGGCGAGAAGGCTTGGCTGGATCTGCCCAAGGGCTTCGTGTGGCCTAGGCTGCGAGGACCAGGTACCAGGAGTTGGCCCTAACTGCCAAAGTCGCTGGCAGAGAAAGGTTTCCTGCTGGCCTGCCTTCGTGCCTGCCTAGCCTGCAGCCTGGGTGGGGCCATCACTCAGGCCACTGCGCCTAAACTCACCGAGGAGGGTGGGTGGGTGGGGGGTGGCCCAATAGAGATGGACCAGAGTATGGGAATATAGAAGGGACACCCTTTCCCCCTACTAGCCCTTCTCCAGGGACATGTGTGGGGAGCCACCACATGGGCTCTAGAACAGCCAAGGCAAAAGTTAATGCCCAAATGGAAGGTTCCAGAATTTTAGATCAGACTCTGCATACAGAGGTGGAGGCATAAGCCCCAACTTGCCTCCTTGGAGTTAAAAAGGCAATCCCTTTTCTCCCTACAGGTCCTTTCTTTCTCCCCCCCCCCACTTCTTCTCCCCCCCTCCCCCCCCCCCATACACATACACGGTGAGGTTCCCAAACCATGTTTTTGCCAGGATCTTGCAGGGAGAGAAAGAAGGGAGGAATGTGCAGGAGCACACACCTGCAGCTCTGCTCCCAAGCCAGGAAACAGAAGCCTCTTCCAGAATGAGGGTGCAAGGTGGAAACCCATTCTGTTATTTACCCTCTGTACCCCAGATCTTTCCTGGAGAGAGGCTGCCAAGCCCAGTCTTTCCAGTCAACTGAGGGCCATCTCTACAGAACAGACTGTTTCCTTCCCTTCTCTCCTGCTGCCCCAGGTCAGGATCCATAGAGATTTCCAGTAGGCAATGAATCTGCAGTGCAAGGGGGGGGGGGGGGGGGAGGGAGAGATGTGGGGATCTTTGCAGGCACCTCCCAACAGAGAAACAATTACCAATCACCCTTTTGTATTTCTTCACACACACACACACACACACACACACACACACACACACACACACACACTGCCCTGCCTTCAAAAGCACAAGGTTGCTGGTGGCTCATGCCTGTAATCCTAGTTATTCTGGATGCTGACATCTGAGGATTTCACTTTGAAGTCAGCCTAGGCAGGAAAGTCCATGAGACTCTTATCTCCAGTTAACTACTGAAAGACCTGAAAGTAGGGCTATGGCTAAAGCTATAGAGCCTTGGGCAGAAAAACTCAGGGACAGCATCCAGGCTCTGAGTTCAAGCCCCAGGACCAGTAAAACAAACAAACAAAAAACCCCAACCAACTCAAGGTCATTGAACCCTGGCACTCTGGTCATTGAACCCTAGTCTGCCAACTTTGCCAGTATCACCTAAGCTCCTCTATCATGGGAAGACTAGAACAGAGGAAAGAGCTGCTTTTCCTTTCTACTCTGGAGAGAGCAAAGGAAAATTCTGCCACTGCTTGCCACAAAAATAACCTCTTTCCCCAGATGACTAAAGGAACATGGTATCTCTAAAGAAGCCAGAGTTTGTGGTGTGAGATGTTCCAGGGCCTAGGGACAGCTCCTTATAACCCCCCTCCCCGCTTTTACACAAACAGCACAGTGGCATGGCAGAGCAGGGGTTAATGGGGAGAGGCAGCCAGGGCTGGAGCAGGCGGTAGCTCCCCCCCCCCCCCCCAGAGTTGCTGACTCTTCCTTTTTGTTCAGGCTGACAGCAAGCACCTGGTGTGCTCCTGCTACAATATTGCTCCTGCCTCCTTCCCTCCCTCCTCCCCAGGCCCCAGGCTCCCCTCTCCCCCTCCCTGCCAGCAGCCTTCCCCTCTGCCTCCTCTTCCCCTGCCCCTCCTGCCTGTGTCCTCCTAGGCGCTCCCCCCTCCCCCCCCCACCCCCAACCACCACAAACACCGACCCTGCGGTGTCAATAAACACAACATATGCTGCCATTAATGTGAAAATCGTGCCCTCTACTCCATTCATCCCCTCAGACTGCCCGCCTGCTGAGGTGGGGGTGAGATGGGGGTGGGAGGAGAAAGGTCAAGTAGGAACCATTAACTACCCTCTTTCTTGATCTACTCCATCCCCACTCCCATCCCCCAGGGAAGAAACTGGAAACAGACTTGGGGGAGCATGAATGGGGTAAGATAGGGGTTTCTGAGACCCACATTCTCTGATAGGACCACCAAGCCTTCCTCAGGGAAACAGGTAAGCATCCCTCAGCCTAGCCATTTTGAACTCCAGGGGCTGCTCACAGGGAGGCAGATGGCCCTTCCATGGCCAGCCATTTTGTTGGTAAGCTTCTCCTAGGGCAGAGGGGATTGTGGCCGTCCATTCTCTTGCAAGTCCAGGAGTCATCCCAGCTCCTAGAGACTTCTGTCTGTTGGATTAGTAAAAGAAGAATCAGAAGCCTTCTCTAGGTGGGCTTGGACTTCAGGAAGTCCCTAGCAAAGGAGCCTGTACTTTAGGTGGCCAAGAAGGGAGTGGCCTGGCCTGTCTCCTCAACTAAATCACCAGCTCCAAGACAGCAGGGAACACTAAAAATAAAAATAATATAATAACAACAGCTAACATGTAGTGAGGGCTTATTTATGTACCAGGCATTGTGCTAAGCATGTTACAGGCTTTATCTAATTTGCTCCCCAGAAGACCCCTACAGGGAAGTTACAACTGATATCCCCATTTCACAGCTGTGGCAAAGAAGCTTGATAGGGTCCCTGGCATGTACTGTATGCTCACTGCACACTAGTCCCTGTGCTGAGTTCTCAAGAATAATGTCAATGACCCCCTGAGGTCAACAGTACTATTAGTGCTATCCTACAAAAGAGTGAACTAGGGCTGGGAAGGTGGCTTAGTGGTAGAGTGCTTCCCTAGCATGCATGAGGCCCTGGGTTAGATTCCTCAGTATCACATAAACAGAAAATGCCAGAAGTGGCACTGTGGCTCAAGTGGTAGATTGCTAGCCTTGAGCTGAAGAGGGACAGTGCCCAGCCCCAGAGTTCAGGCCCCACAATGGACCAAAAAGAAAAAGAAAATAGGAAGGAAGGAAGGAAGGAAGGAAGGAAGGAAGGAAGGAAGGAAGGAAGGAAGGAAGGGAGGGAGGGAGGGTCTCTTAGCTGGGTGCCCATGGTTTACACTTGTAATCCTAGCTACTCAGGAGGCTGAGATCTGAGGATCTCAGTTTGAAGCTAATCAGGGCAGAAAAGTCCCCTTGAGACTCTTATCTCCAATTAACCACTCAAAAACCAGAGGTGGTCCTGCGGCTCAAGAGGTAGAGTGCTAGCCTTGAGCATAAAGAGGCTCAGGGACAGTGTCCAGGCCTAGTTCAAGCCCTACAACTGAGGGGGGAGAAATAGTTCAAGGATCACACCCGGGCCCTGAGTTCAAGGCCCAGGACCAGCAAAAACAAACCAAAGAGGAAACTGATGCTTGAAAAGGTTCCGTAATGCTCAAAGTTACACAGCAGGATCAGATACAGTGGATCACATCTGAAATCCCAGCTACTTGAGAGGTCAAGATTGGGAGGATCACAGTCTGAGACCAGCTCAGGCAAAATGCTTTAAGATCTTATCTGAAAAATAACATAAAACAAAATGACCGGAGGGATGGCTCAAGTGGTGTAATGGTTACAAGGCTCTGAGTTCAAACCCCAGTACTGCCAAGCACACACACACACACACACACACACACACACACACAGAGGTCACATTACCAATAAGCAGAATTTGACTAGGAAGGAACCCAGGCCTGTCTGAGAGCAAATTTTCATCATCCCTTGACTATCCTGATTCCTTTATCTATTTGCCATCATCTCCAGTAGCTTCACAACATCATATTCTTCCAACTCACCCCGTGGATTTGACTGTATACAGTAGGGCAATGAAGAATGAAAAGCAAGTGTATGGTCTGAGCATAATACAGCGTTTAAGACTATTATTCTCTCCAGGACCAGTAGCTTACACCTGCAATCCTAGCTATTCAGGAGGCTGAGATCTGAGGATCATTTCATCCCTGGCAGGAAAGTCCCTAGACTTCTATCTCCAATTAGCCAGCAAAACACTGGAGGTGAAGGTGTGGCTCAAGTGGTTAGGGCACTAGCCTTGAGTGAAAAAGCTTAAAGAGCCAGGCGCCGGTGACTCATACCTGTCATCCCAGCTATTCAGGAAGCTGAGAACTGAGGATCACGGTTCAAAGCCAGCCTGGGCAGGAAAGTCAGTGAGACTTATCTTTTTTTTTTTTTTTTTTTTTTTTGTCGGTCGTGGGGCTTGAACTCTGGGCCTGGGAGCTGTCCCTCAGCTCTTCAGCTCAAGGCAAGCGCTCTACCACTTGAGCTACAGCGCCACTTCCGTAGCACTGTGGCTCAAAGTGGTAGAATGTTAGCTGTGAGTAAAAGAACTCAGGGACAGTGCCCAAGCCTTAAATTCAAGCCCTACAACCAACAACAACAACAAAGCTAAAGCACAGCACCCAGGCCCTTAGTTGAAACTCTTATAATGGTACATATACACACACATACAAACACACACACACACTCATTCTGTGTCACACTGTCACTGCTGCCACTGAGCTGTACCATCCTGCCTGTGTGCTTGCTGTACTCCTACTCCTTTGCTTAGCCCCATTCGGAGGATTCATTGTGAACAGGCAAAGTGCCCCTCTAGGCTCCCAGAGCACAAAGACTTTGTGCTTGGCTCTGCAGCTCCTCACTTCTGAGACTCCAGTTGCTTTATTGATATTAACTTAACCCACACACACACCACCACTTCCCCACCCTCCCTGGCCCAGTCTGACGGGCAGAAATCTGCTGCCTGGGCACCACCCTGACCTCTCTTTTCCTCTTTCATTATCCACTCTGGGCACTAGGGAGCCAGCACCAAAATTAAAACAATAACTAAGCCCGAAGCGGACCCAGCATCCCCCACTCCCTCCCCAAGGGAGGCGGAAAAAGGCCACAAAAAAAAACACCTGGAGAGGAGAATAATCAATGGAAGTAGAAAGAAGAGGTGACCCACTCCTAAGCCAGCACACCTCCCCACCTGCCTTAACCCTTTGTACCCTGCAAAGTAAGCAAGTTGCCCCTAGCTCATCCTTCCTACGGGTCCTATAAAGCAGCAGCAGATTCAGGCAGCTGCTCAGCCATTTTGGCACTTTTGGATTTGAACAAACAAACTTGAGATAGTGAGGGCCCCAGCAATCTACACCCAAAGACTAAGATACCCAGAAGTTCTGCCACAGTAGGAAGTTTCTCTTTGGACAAATTCGTGGAGAATTACTTCATCACTGACTTAGTGGTCAGTAGCAAATACTTGATAAAATACACTGCCTTATTTCATCTACACAGCATCCTGGCAAAAATAGTGGTGTTGTTCCCATTTTCCAGATGAGGAAACTGAGCTTAATAAGGATTTGCCTAGGTGTATAAATCAGACTTTGAACTCAAACTTGAGACTGTTTCTGGAGCCCACTGTTTATTAAGCAGTCTGCACAGATTTTCTTGAGTGTTACTTAAATCTGGCTAAATGAGTAGACCCAGTTAAGGTATGCTCTGGTCCTCCAGTTCCCAGTCTACAGATTGGGACAGCTTTAACCTGTGATTTCCTCTCAGAGCCAGCCAGCCAAGGAAAGGAGACAGAGGCCAGGCCAGTTTTAACTTCGTTGAGACCAGCAGAGGGGGCTGCTGTAACTAAGGTCAAGTGGTAGGAGACAGAAGAGTGGAGAGGTTGGTCCTAGGAAAACAAAGGTGCTGAGAATCTGGTGATGTGATGGACATCTAGGGGCCAGAAGATCCATCAAGGACTACCTTCCTAGGAGGAGGAGACTAAGAGACACTGAACCATCCTATAGGTTGAGTTCTATCAATGGGCAGTTGCTCTGCCCATTGTCAGGGCTCCACCCTCCCTCAACCCTCTTAGAAAGAGGCTGTCTGGCTATGGATACCAGATTTCCCATACCCTCCTCCTGCTGCCCCTTTCCTACCTCTACTCCCCTCTGCCCTAGCCCCAAACTCTAGGCTCTCAGGGGGCTTTTCTTCACCCCATCATCTTGTCTCAGGTGTGAACAAGTCTTTGCTCACCTTATTTCTGCACTGTCGTAGAAAGCTGAAAGGAGAAATGAGAAGAGCCAGCACTTCCAAGGTAGCATGGCCATAGACTCCACCTAAAATCTGTACAACCGTTCTTAGAGGTAGATAGGCCTATTCTACAGATGGAGGAAAGGAGAACCTGAGAACTAATAAGCTCAAGCTGGTAAATGGCACAGCTGGGATTTGAATTCCAGGCAGTAGGCTCTTATGCAGCATGGTTTTCCAAAAAGGAAAAAAGCAAGTTTGGAGTCTTTAAATTCTTTATTCTCTATGGACATTCTTGCCCATCACTGCATTCCTATACCATAAGGCTAAGGTGAAATGGAATATCCATAAGTGCATATGCCTAATCAATTCTAAAAACAAGTCAAAACCTCAGAGGACTGCCTACCACAACCCCTAGCACAGAAGACAAGATACCTCCAGTTGCCTTGACCTTGACGGTATGCCAGACTCAGCAACACTAATTGCTAGCCAGAGGTGGGCTCGGCAACTCTAAAGCTAGGTCTGGTGAGATCCTGTGGCCCTTCCAGTATCTTTTTTTTTTTTTTTTTTTTTGTCCATTGGGGACAGGACTGAACTCTGGGCCTGGGTGCTGTCCCTCAACTCAAAGCTCAAAGCTAGCGCCCTACCACTTGAGCCACAACGCCACTTCTGGCTTTGTTCTGCTTATATCGTGCTGAGGAATTGAACCCAGGGTCTTATGCATGCGAGGCAAGTATTACCACAGAGCCAACTTCCCAGCCCCCTTCCCATCTTCTTATTGGTCTCCTTAGACCCTGTGGGTGCTGACCTAGTATTGGCACTGCAACTAGTCCACAGAATCTTCAAATGCTGGTCCCTCCTTTCCTCCAGAGACTAGTGGACCTTCATGACAGCCCCTTCCCTCACGAGGCCTTAGCTACCCACAGAGCTCAGTCCTGCCTGTCATCCTGCAGCATATTTGTGATTAGGGCTTACTCTGCCTTTCAGAAGCTTGGATCCCTTACCCTGCAGCCTGGTTTCAAGTTGTCCTGAGTGCCAGGAGCCCCTCCCTCTGCCGCACACCTCCCAGGCCCCCAGCTGACCAAAGACTTTCTTTTGCCACCCCCTCCACACAAGCCCTCTATTGTTCCTGTTCCTGACATAAGAGTTTCCTCCAAATCCCCACACTGCCTCCGGTGACCCACTTAGAATCTTAACTCTCCGGACCTAAAATAGAAAGCACTCAGCACAAGCTTTTACACTTCCCGCTACCGCTAAATAAAGGTTGCATCTTAAGCAAAACAAAGCAAACTAAAAAAAAAAAAAAAAAAAAACAACCAGAACCACCGAGTAACACTAATAGTTACCCACCAATTTAGAGAGGGTAACCATTTATTTGCCCAGGTTCCCCCAACCCACTTCCTACCTGCCCCCAGGCTGTGTCAGTGCATGGGTAGGAGAGAGTATCTTGAGGCACATGACATGTAGCTTGCCTGGGCACTGTGTGTTTTCCCCACCTTGGGAAAAACTCCAAAGTGACTGCTTGCCCAGGACTCATCTGTAGTCTGGGACATTGATTGGGGCCCATTGATAGCTGATTGTTTTCACACGTGACTCCTGACTGGGAGTCACATTCCTCTAATCTCCATCCTTCTGCGAGGTTTGCATGACAAGAAGCCGCCTCGGTGGGGAGAGGTCATTCACCTCTGACCAGGATATAATTGGAAAAAGAAGGTCATTGCCGCCTTTGCTTCTGGGGCAGATCAACTTCGTTCCATTTGTGTCACGAGCTCTTGCCAGCACACACACTCTCAATGACATGAAGACAATGGCTGTGCCCTACAATGGAGCCCACAGAGACGTGCTCAATGTGACACAAACACACCAGGGGACTCGCACTCACTCTCATCAGGACAGGCATGTACAATGACACACACACAATAGGTTCTCTATATGAATGCTGATGGCCCCGATGACACAGGAAGATGCATACAGAGTGACATCCACATACAGAGGATGCACAAAGAGATGAATAAAGCAATGCTCACACAATGACACGGGTACCTGACATTTGCACATAATAACATAAAAGCACTTCTATGAGGGCAAATACCCAACATAAGGGAAAATGCAATATTAATGTCCTTCTTTAGGCTTGGTCCATGTGGAAATGTATCTGAATTACCTGGGGAAGTTAGATCAAGTGCATGTTTCCAGGATGTCTGTTGGTACATATGCATTCCCTTATACAGAAGTTATGTGGGTAAAAATGTTGGTGTTGAAAAGTCCCTTCAAGTAATTCTGACAAGAAGTGAGGTTGAGAATCATTGCACTGGCGCCATCAGTCTCTCCTGGGTGGCAGAACTTGCTGGCAAGGGTTCTAGGCTGTTTTTTATTTTCTTACTCAGTTTAGAAAGGGACGGACTGAGGAAAGGATACATCAGTGGGAGGTCAGATGCATTCACCAGGAACATAAAGAGTTAAAACTGGGCATTGATCCCCAGCGACCTTGGTCAGGTCCCCTTAGTTGTCCACACAGACCAGGATGTCCAGATCCTTGACTGGATGTGAAGGCCCAAATACCACACTGCCTTCGAAGCTGCATCTGCCACAGCTACCCTGGTGTTTTCAGAAAATGCTGATCAGCCTTAGACCTAGTGACCCATCCTCTAGGCCCTAAACAGCTCCAGGCCCACCCCACCCCAACCCACCCCTCGCCCCTCGCCCCGGACTCCCAGGGAACGTTCCCTGTTCAACACCCTGAAAGTCAGAAGGTTCCTTCTGTTCGCGTCGGGCACTGGAGAGCGACGCTGTGCCCACCCGTGGCACGCAGGAGCGCCTCTGGAGAAGGGCAGAAGGCTCTACACGGGTACCAGGTGTCCGAGGCGACAGTTCACTGGAGGCCCCACGGATGAGGCATAGATCCTCCTGGAGAGCACAGGGGCCCGCCGCCCCCTGGCGGCTCAGTAGCACAGTGGAAGTTCGAGAAGCGGTGGCTGCGGGGTCGGGGCGCTCCGGGATGGGTTCCTCTTTTCTAGGATTAAGTGGGGCGAAGGATGCTGAAGAAACGCCCCCCACCACCAGACTGCCCAGTCCTGGCCCTTCCCTGGCTGCTCTCTCCATCCCTTCCTCTCTGCTCCTCTTCCCCTCCCCATTTTCTCCCTCTCCCCCTCCTCCTGCCCTCCTTCCTCCCCCCCCCATTCCTTTCTCTCGTCCTTCGCCCCCCCCGCCCCCGCCCCCGCGGGGCAGCGCCTCCGTGCGCCCGCTTGGCAGTTAGCCCATTAGATCTCGTACTATTGATCCGCTTCTGAGCCGAAGCTGACAGCGTCCCCCCCATCTCCCCTTGTCCCTGTTCCCGACGCCCCTTTCCCTCCCTCTCTCCCTCCCTCCATCTCCAAGAAGCCCTGGCCTCCTCCTCCCCCCCCCCCCCAGCGCCCGCCCCAAGCCGGGCCGCGCCGAAGTCTCGCCCTCACGAAGGACAAGAACAAATGTAATTAAAGCGACCGGCAAGGGGGGTGCGCCCCTACCAGCACTAGCGCGAGCGGGGGTCCCAGCGGCCCGCGCTTGGCCCCACCACCACCCTCCCTTCCTCCCTCCCTCCCCCCCCCCCCCCGAGCGGGAGCATTTGGGTTGAGCGGCGCCTGTCCTATAAATCCACATATAATTCTCGCCTTTCCTGTTCAGCTAAGGAAAATAAACGTGTAAGGCTGTTTCTGGGAGCCCAGCTCAGGGACCGCTCTAAATTCTCCTCTTATTGAGTCGGGGCTGGAAATCATTCAGCTCGGCGGCGCGCCCCAGGACCCCCCCCTCCCCCCTCTTCTCCCCCTCCCCCCCCCCCCCAGCCCGGGCCCTCACCCGCGCCCGCGCCCGCCGCGCACACGCACGCGCGCACTCGGAAGGCAGGCGCTGGGTATATAAATATCTCCAGCTCTCCCCATAGCCGGGCAGATTTATTCCGCTGCCAAGCCTGCAGAAAATTGACTTGTTCATGGAGGCGGCTATTGACACATCACCGGGGGGAGGGTTAGAGGAGAAAGCAGTGGAGCCGGCGCCCCTCCATTATACGTTAATGTAATCAGCAGTGTGCGAAATGACTGCGCGGAAAATAGCATCACTGACATTTATATTAGAGGATATTGATGGCAGGAGCTGTGACCGCATCACTCTGCCTCCCGTTTCCACGGATTGACACAGGAGCCTCTTGTTGGCTCCAACCACGCTTGCCTCCCCTCCCCCTCCCCCTCCCCGCCCTCTCCTCCCTTTCTCCATCCACTCCGTTTCCCTCCAGCTCTCTCCCTCCTCTCTCTCTCTCTCTCTCTCACCTCTTCCCACCCTATTCACTCTTCCACTGATTCCTTTTTCCAAATAATCCTTGAGCACCTACTGGGCGCCACGTGTAAGGGTCTCTCCCAGGGTGCTTCTGCCTAGGTTTCTTTCTCTCCTCCGGGATCATGCCCTTGCCCTCTTTCTCCCGCCTCTCCGGTGCTGCCTTCCCCTCCCCCCTGCTTTAGCTCCTTGGCTGGACCATTGCTGTCACAGCAGATAGATAATTGAAAAATGGGCCTCACCTTTGCAGCCAGCAGGAGGGGTTCAGGCGGTAACCGCCAGGGTTACCTACTCTATCTCAGGCCCAGGCTCCAAAGAGATTCTGAGGAAATTGGATTTTACATGGATGTTTTATTCGGGCAGAGGCTTTAGTGTATATAAATACAGGCGAGGATGTCTTGGCGGCAAGGATGAGTGAGGCGAGACGATCCCAATCTCGCCTGGGGCAGGGAGGCTCAGGGGAGGGAAGCAGGCAGCCTCTGGGCTCAACTCCTGGTCCCCAACCTGGACATTCATGCTTTCTTTCTCATCATCTAGGACTGAAAGAGGTTAATGACTCTCAACAGCTCCTCAAAAGCAGTTTGGGGAATAGAAGTATGTTTGTCAGGGGCTTGAAAAAAGAAGGCAATAGATTGGAGAAATCTGAGTGCTGACTCTTTCAGTATTTACTGAACCTTTACCTTTGAGATATCATGTTTGAGGCACAGGAATGAGTAGATTAGGCATGGCTGCTGTTTTCAAGGACAATCTGTTTGGAGAATGGCATAGGAGCAGGGTTCAAGTTAAGGGAGAGGGAAAAGGAAAGGTAGGTTTAGTTGGTGCTAAGGTTCTTTGTCTAGGACTTGGCCAGTAGGAGAGCTTATATGAAGGAAAGGGAAGTCAGTTAAATTGGGAAGAAGAATTGGTCCCAGAACATCTGGGACCAATTTGGTATAAGTGGCTACTGAGTCTGTAGGCCAGTTCACACACAAAATGTTGGCAAGGAATCCTGGTGTGCATCTCTGGACAGTTAGGATTCTAGAGCATCCAAGAACAAGGTGAAGCCTTTTACCAGGTAAAAGATGACAAGATGATCTTTGTGAAGAGCCTTTTGGGGTAGGCCTAAGAGGAAAGATCATGACAGATAGGGATATTGGAAGAATAGGGAGATGGGAGGTGGGTGTGTGGAGTGTATTAGTGCAAAAAATCACTCACCACATGGGGCATGGCTCAAATGGCACATCAATACATACTATTTATATACACATACAAGAGGCTATACATACATAAAACACTTCAACAGGAAGCAAGAAAAAATGGATACTGTGGGTTTTGTTTAGTGGTAGAACATTTGCCCAGCAGCATGTGCAAAACCCTGAGTTCAGTCTCCATCACTATAAAGAAAAATGAAAAAGAAGGAAGAAAAAAAAAAAGAATCTCCAGGCACCAGTGGCTCATGCCTGTAATCCTAGCTACTCAGGAGGCTGAGATCTGATGTTGGCAGTTCAAAGCCAGCCCAGGCAGAAAAGTCCATGAGACTCTTATCTCCAATTAACCACCTGAAACCTGGAAGTAGTACTGTGGCTCGAGTGGTAGAGTGTTAGCCTCGAGCTGAGCTGAAGAGCTCAGGGTCAGAGCCCAGGCCCAGAGTTCAAGCCCCATGACACCCCCCATCCCTCCAAAAAGAATCAAAAGGTGCCTGTGGCTCATACCTATAATCCACCTACTAAGAAGGCTGAGATCTAAGGAATGCCATCCAAAGTCATCCTGAGAAGACAAATCCATGATACTCTTATTGACAAATAAGAATCTAGGAAGGGGCTGGGAAGGTAGCTCATTGGTAGAGTGCTTGCCTTGCATGCATGAGACCCTGGGTTCGATTCCTCAGCACCACATAAGCAGAAAAAGCTGGAACTAGTACTGTGGCTCAAGTGGTAGAGCACTAACCTTGAGCTGAAGAGCTGAGGGACAGCGCCCAGGCCCAGAGTTCAGGCCCATGACCAGTAAAAGAAAAAAAAAAATCTAGGAAAAAAACAAAAGTGGCCACACATTGTGGCTCAAGTGGTAGAGCACCAGCTGTTAGCAAGAAAAGCCAAGAGAAGCTCCAGGTCCTGACATTCTCCTGTGAGGTGACCTCCCCCATACCTATGAACTAATGACCTTACACTATGACCTACCTTTCAAATTTTCCTCTACCTCCCACTATCAGGAAGGACCAAATCTTTAAATCTTTGATGTCTCCAAACTAAAGTGAGCAAAGAGTAGATGTTTGGGAGCCTAGGATAAAGATTCTCCAGTGTCTAGAGCTGACTGTGTGGCTCAAGTGGTAGAGTCCCAATAGAGTGCTAGTGGAGCAAGCAAAATGAATAAACATGGGCTTGGAGTTCAAACCCCAGTGCTGGCAAATAAATTAAATTAAAAAAATAAAAATAAAAGCCAGGTACTTGTGTCTGACACCTATAATCCTAGCTGCTTAGGAGGCTGAGATCTGAGGAGATTGTGGTTCAAAGCCAGACTGGGCAGGAAAGTCTGTGAGACCTTTATTTCCAATTAAGCACAAAAGAAAAAAGAAAGAAAGAAAGAAAGGAAGGAAGGAAGAAAGAAAGGAAGGAAGGAAGGAAGGAAGGAAGGAAGGAAGGAAGGAAGGAAGGAAGGAAAGAAGGAAGGAAGAAAGAGGCCACCAGTAAAGTTGTAGTTCAAGTGGAAGAGCACTAGCCTTGAGCCTAAAAGCTTGGGGACAGAACCCAGGCCCTGAGTTCAAACCCTAGGACCAGCACAAAAAAAAAAAGGAAAAAAAATTCTCCTGTCTGAATGTCCTGTTTATCATAAGAAGGTCTCCATTTCAGTCTTGGGCAAGGTTTTTTCTGTGCCTGATTAGGGTGTGATTAGGATGATTAGGGTCTAGGTGTCTTGACAGTTATAGCCGATCATTTCTATTCCTTTAAAAGAGAGCTTTTCATGAGCCATCATGGCTGAAGAACTAGAATTGGGATAGTTGACCTAGGCTCAAACTGCCCACTGAAGGAGCAGGGGTTCTGAGCACAAAATAGTCAACAGCTGCCTTATTCTAGCCATACCACTGAAAGCTGGACCATTCCTCCCCCAGAGTAACACTCCAAAGCCCCCCATCCTCTGCCACATTGTTTTACTGTTACATCATCAGCTTTGGAGAGGACAGGTGCTGGATAGATCATAGTCATCCTTCCAGCTGCCCCCATACATCCCAAGCACTCCCAGATGGTGGCATCCTGGGAACTGCAGTCCAGCTGTAGGATTGGAGTAGTCTTAGGTAACTGGATTCCCTTCCAAAACTCTCCCTTTCTGACTCCTATCAACATCTTCCCTCTTGCCTATAGATCACATTCATCCTAAGAGCCTACTGGAAAAGGAGCCCATTCTCAGCTGTCAGGGAATAAGGCCACTAGCACCTGCCTTAGATACCTGTGCCTCCCCTGCACCTCTGCCCTCAAAAACCACAGGAACATGTGTTCTATATCTGTTTTTTTTCGTCTTTGTGATTCATTTGACACATAGACCTTGAGATTCTGGTCTTACTTCTAGCTGAGGATGCTGCTATAGTTTTAATATTTGTATCACTCCAAAATCCATGCTGAAACTTCACCTTCAGTGAAATAATATTAAGAGGTAAGACCTTTAGGAGATAACTAGGTCATAAGGGCCCGACAAATAGGAATAATTCCCTTGTACAAAAGACTTAGGGGAGGAGAAGTTGGACACATGGCTCAGTTGGTAGAGAGCTAGCCAATGAGCAAAAGTGGCAGGTACTGAGTTTGAGTCCTGATGTTAGACCTCAGAAAAAGACTTGGGGGTGCCTATGTCTTCTTTCTACCATATGAGGACACAGCAAAAGGTAGCATCTATGTAGCAGACAAGGAATCTTTATCAAACCAGGCACTGGTGGTTCATACCTATAATGCTAGCTTCTTAGAAGAATGAGATCTCAGTTTGAAGCCAGCCCAGGCACACAAATCTGACACTTTATTTTGTCTATTGTGGGGCTTGAACTCTGGGCCTGGGCACTGTCCCTCAGCAAATTCAGCTCAAGGCTAGCCCTCTACCACTTGAGCCATAGTGCCACTCTGGTTTTCTGGTGGTTTATTGGAGATAAAAGTCTCATGGACTTTCCTGTCCGGGCTGGCTTTGAACCAACTGTGATCCTCAGATCTCAGCCTACTGAGTAGCTAGGATTACAGGCCTGAGCCACTGGTGCTGGCTCTATTAACCAGACAAAAGTAGAGAAAGTAGAGATGTGTCTCAAATGGTAGAGTGTCAGCCTTGAGGGGGAAAGCTAAGCAAGAATGAGAGGTTCTGAGTTCAACTCCAGTGCGAGCTCTCTCTCTCTCTCTCTCTCTCTCTCTCTCTCTCTCTCTCTCTCTCTCTCTCTCTCTCTCTCTCTCTCTCTCTCTCTCAGGAGTCTTTACCAGATACCAAATCTGTTTGTGATCTTGATCCTCCCAACCTCCAGAAATGTGAGGAATAAATGTCTATTGTTTGAATGTACCCAACCTAAAATATTTTGTTATGGTATCAGGTAAAGACTAAATATTCTTGAATAGTCTGGTGATAAGAACATAGAATGCATGTGTATGAATGCATTGTATGGATGTGTGCCAATCAGGCACTACGTACCCTGGAACACCATTTATGGAGTAGCCTTGAGCATACCCTGCCTTCCAAATTAGGAAATTGATATTTTAAAGAAATAAATAGGGGCAGGGAATGTGGCTAAGTGTTTGCCTAGCATGCATGAAGCCCTGGGTTTGATTCCTCAGCACCATATAAACAGAAAAGGCCAGAAGTGGCATTGTGGCTCAAATGATAGAGTGCTAGACTTGAGCAAAAGAAGCTCAGGGAAGGCACCCAGGCTCTGAGTTCAAGCCCAGGACTGGCAAAAATAAGTTAATTAATCAATCAACTAATTAATCAATAAAAATAAATAAATAAAAGGAGTATGTAGGGAAATAGCTCCCAACAGGGGAAAGGGTGGCTCTAGCGCCTCCAGGCCTTATGAAGACAGATGTTATTTCTCCAGGATCATCTGCCCAGTAAGCCAATGACGTGGAGGAGTGGAGGTTTGAGGCAACAAAGCCACCATATAAAGCTCAACCATTCACAGAGACTGTCCATTTCCTCTCCCTAGGGAAGATCTGAGATCTCCTGCCTGGAGGTAGGGCTCAAAAAAGAATAGGCCTTTGAAAAATCAAAACCTATTTCTAGGACACAAAGGAAGCTATCAGGAGGTAAAAGGTTGAAGGAGGTCTAAATGGAGCAGCTATGTGGCATGATCAGTCAGCTAACCTCTCTGGGCTTCATATTCCTCATCTTAAAATAAAAACATGACAGCCAATTTCAGTTCTAATTTCTATGACTATGTAGTGAGTAACCCTAGCCTGTCATGAAAGAAGGAATTTCAGAGCTGAAGATGTAAACTCTTCCAAGAGGGATGAAGAGAGGTAATTGTGGTTCCAATGGGGCCTGAAATTTCTCAGGGGATAATCCCTGTTGGAATTAGGACAAGTACAGAGCAGAAAGCAGCCCATCCCTAAAGCAGAGGAAATACGGGGATAGATTGAGGGCCACCTAACTTGTCTGTCTCCAGTTGAGTCTGACTAGGATCCAGCTTGCAAAGCACAGTGTTGATGGGTGGAAATTCAAGTAGCCAGGCATCTATCAATCAATCAGAATGACAGTAACTCTATGCACTCTTGTATTTGGTGCTTTGGCAAGAAATGGCTAGGAGGTTAAGGAGGGTCTTTGCTTTGTTTCTCTAGTTTCTTAGTGACTGTTTCCTACTTGAGGTTCATTAGCAATACTTTGTCTATTCGAATAGAGTGACTAGGGCGCCCCTAGTGGCAGAAACTGATAGTTGACAGAAGCAACACCTTAAAGATTTCTGCTTAGAGGAACTGGAGACAAAGATAAAGCTGGTGGAGAAAGACAGCGGAGGACACTGAGTGTAATGCAGACATCCCCTGCCCCATCTTTATTTGGCAAGATGAAACAGATCATGTCACCAGAGAAACTTGGAGCAGAAAGCTGCCTTGGGTGATACTCCCCAGAGGGAAAAGACTAGAAGCCCAGAGCATAGGCAGCCAGAAGCCAGCAGGCAGGGGAAGAGGGGTAAGGAGCAAGGAGGAAACATATCCCTTTCCACGAATGTGCCTTGGCCTCTGATCAGGCAGAGGAGTAGATCTTGTCTTGTCCCAAGCCCCTGCATCTGCCACCTTGTTTACCTCGTGTCTATTTATAGTCACAGGCTCCAAGCCTGGCATGGGACTCTGCGATTTATATGACTATAAACTTCCAAAGGACACCAAGAGTTGGCAGGGGATAGAGACAGAGGCAATCCTCCCAAGGTCAAAATGCCCACCCTCCTACCTGGGCTGACCTTAAATTCTATTATAGGGCAAGAGGTCATAAATAGGCCCAGGCAAATAAAAAAATGGACAGGAAGCCACATTCCCCTCCCCTCTTGATTCTTTCTACTTTAAGCCTTACTAAGTTAGAATTTGGAGCACGCTAGAGAAAATCTGCTTTAGTCTGATCATCCCCCCCACACACACATATAAACACACACACAGACACACACACACACAAACACATTAGGAGGAAATAGGAAAATTTACTGTGGCAGTATGGGTCTCAGCAAGGGATGACTGAATTTAGGAGAGTCCACCCTTTTGGGGGGGAGGGAGGGGGGAAATGGAGATAAGCTGCCCAATTCCCACATGTGCCATGTACTGAAGAGTAGAAAGAAAGAACAATAATGAGAAGAAGAAGCACTCTTGGCCCCTGACTTTCCTATAGGGGTGACACCTGTGCAGACCTACTGTGCACTCAGGACAGATAATGAAAGACCCAAGGCCTGGTTCCCCACTCATGGGATTCTGCTAGAGCGGCTCCTTACCCACACTCTTCTCTTTGGAGGCAGACTTGCTTAGCCTCTGGCTGACCTCCTGTTTTTCAGTTCATCTCCCTCTCTAAGGGCTCTTGCTCTCCTGCTTCTATGTGCTTCCTGCCTCTCAGCTGGATGTCCTAAACACCTGATGTGCACTTTCTACCCTACCTCCTCAACACTGGTCCCCACCCTATAATTTGTTATGTGAGATTAATTCTGGATATAACTCAGCTGAGTGTGTGTATATATGTGTACGTGTTGTACAATCAGTTCTACAGGAGGAGAAAGACCTAAAATAATTTTCTCCTTGACTGTCTTACTTGTCCATGGACCATGTCTGCTAGATGGAATCTAAGGACTAGGCACATCTTTTCAGCCCACATGACCTCTTAATCATTCCTAGCACTTTTTTTGGCCCTCCTTCCCCACCATCTTGGTTCTCAGGCCTCTCAGAGATGGACCAAACTTAGTACAGAAATGGACCAAACTTAGTAGGCAGTGGGCAGAGTTTGGGGTCAGGCATTTCCCAGATTCAATCTTTTAGTGGGATAGGGGGAGAAGAGTACTGGAAGACAGTGACCTACTAGTCAACATAAACCCCTACCAAGCATGGGCTTGGCTGACACAGCCTGGGTTTGGCTGATACAGGTGGTAACCCTGGGTAAAGCCATGCTTCCTGCAAAGGAGGAGTGCATAATGGATGGACTGCCTTAAGCCCACTTCTCTTACTCCAGCTCAGACCACCCATAGGGGTGGTGCTGCAAATGCATCTTAAGGAAGAGAGGCAGAGAGGAAATAGAGAAGATCCCGGATCCCAGATTCCCTATTTGCTCAATTACTAGTATACTTTTTATCCAATGCCATCTCTGGGGTTGGGTTAAGTTGAGAGTATCAGGAAGATGAGCTAGAGTCTGTGATAATTAATTTTGACTGGGCAAAGAGATACCCATATAGGGCTGGGAAAGTGGCTCAGTGGTAGAATGCTTGCCTTGCATGCATGAGGCCCTGGGTTCAATTCCTCAGCACCACATAAGCAGAAAAAGCCAGAAGTGGTGCTGTGGCTCAAGTGGTAGAGTGCTAGCCTTGAGCTGAAGAGCTGAGGGACAGCACCCAGGCCCAGAGTTCAGGCCCCATGACTGGCAAAAAAAAAAAAAAAAAAGAAGAGATACCCATATAACTGGTCATATATTATTTCTGGTAAGTCTATGAGAGTGTCCAGAGATTAGCATTTGAATCAGTAGACCAAGAAAGAAGATCTACTCTCACCAATGTGTGTGGGCACCATCCAACCTATTGAAAGCCTGAGTAGAAGGAAAAAGGAGAGGAGAAGGGATTTGCTCTTTCTGCTTCAGTCTGGACCAAAACACCAACTGTCCTGAGCCTCCAACTCACAGATAACAGATTATAGGATCTCTCAGCCCCCACCATCAGTGAGCCAGTCCTTTATAATAAAGTGGTCTTTTTTTTTTTTTTTGCCAGTCCTGGGGCTTTAACACTGTCGCTGAGCCTCTCTGTGCTCAAGGCTAGCGCTTTAGCACTTGAGTCACAGTGCCACTTTTGGCCTTTTTTGTTTATATGGTACTGAGGAACCGAACCCAGGGCTTCATGCATGCTAGGCAAGCACTCTATCACTAAGCCACATTCCCAGCCCAGTCCTTCATAATAAATCTATATCTGTATCTATTTCTGTATCTATCTATATCTCCTATTAGTTCTATTTCTCTGGAGAACCCTGATGAAGCGTGTCAGAATCTAGAGATAAGCCATGGGCTTTTGCCTACAATCCAGCTAGTCAGGACACAAAGTGTCCTGCCAGGCAGAAAAGTTCTCTATACTCCATCTCCAAGATAACCAGCGAAAAGCAGGGCTAGAGGCATGACTCAAGTGGCAAAGTGCCAGCCCAGCTGAGTTCAAACCCCAGTACCACCAAAAACATCCACAGCTGGATGGGGTGGGTAGAATGAAGAGGAGCTAGAATAAGGGGGAAGCGCCCCTCCTGCCCTCTCCAGAGGGGGGCAGCAGAGGACCATAGGAATTGCCCCATCTAACTGAATAGTTCAGTTCCCTTCACGTCCTCTGTCCACTGTAGAGTCCACGTGGAGAGAGTCCACTGGTTGGAAGCTTTTACAGTTTTAACTTTGATGAAGAGGGGAAAGCTAACCTGTCTTCTTTCTTTCTCATCACCATCCCCTTAAACTGTAGGTCTGGGCACTGTCCTTGAGCTCTTCAGCTCAAGGCCAGCACTCTACCATTTGAGCCACAGCACCACTTCCAGTTTTCTGGTGGTGAATGGGAGATAAGAATTTCATGGACTTTCCTGGCCAGGCTGGCTTTGAACCATGATCCTCAGATCTCAGCCTCCTGAGTAGCTAGGATTACAGGCATGAGCCACTGGTGCCGGGCAGAAAACACTTTTGTCTGCTCTCCATCTCCTTACATTTTTCAGCTTACTGAACTCTTTAACACCAAGATCTTCTTGAGGCCCATAGCCCAGCCTTATCACCACTCCAGACAAGGAGTCCAGCCCTGTGCCCACTGTGCCATAACCACGCTAGGTAATTCCTCCCTAGGGAATTTCTAATGACACTTTAATTGATGTCTCCTTTCCCCTATTCCCACTTAGGCACTCAGTAGGCCATAGGTATGAGAACCAGTCTGGCCCTGGCGGCAGCATAGACTTCCCAGGAAGAAAGTCCTGTGTTAGGGGTTAAGCACAGGGAGCAGCAACATGGAGATCTGATGTGTGACCTTGAATGACATGAAGCCCTAATGCCTCAGCCTATACACATTCCCCTCCCTACCACACTTGAAGACATGAACCTTCCAGGCCACCCCATCTACCACCCATTTTACAGATAGGGAAAGGAAGATTCAGAGAATTAAGTTCCTGGGTTCCCAACACTACCACCATCAGCCAGCATCATTCTCATATCCCAATTTGGCCTCCTCCCATGGAGCAGCAGGCTGATCTGCCTATCTGCCCCAAGATTTCTTCTCAGATTAAGCTCTCTCAGCCCCATTTTTGCTATATTTGGCTCCTCCCACACTTGTTCCACCAAGGAGTCTGGTTGGGACACCTCCTCTCTCCTTTCCTATCCCAGCCTGGGACTTCTGTGAGGCTTCCTTTGCAACTTGTGATGTCATGGTCTTCCTATTACAATGTCTTTCCCATTCTGCCTGCTTCCTTCCCTTCTTGATTCCCCCCCCCCCCCCCCCCCCCGCTCCACACCGCTCCCTCACAACCCCCCCCTCCCCCCCGCCCAGACAGAGCCCTAGAACTGCTGAGATGAATCTTTGAGGCTTCATGGTTCTGCTCTGTGTTCTTGGTAATTGAGTTGTGCTCTTTGGTTGTGAAGTGACGGGGGAGAGGGCAGTGGCCGCCTGTGGGTTTGGTCCTTTCCCAGCTGTGATCCAGGAGAGGGTGAGGGGGAGAGTGGCAGGATGCTTGCTCTTCCTCTACCCTGCTGCCTTCTCCAGCTCTCTGTCTCCCCCTCTCCCCCTCCCTGCTTCATCTCCAGCACAAATCACATGGTGACAGCCCCATCCAACCTTTGGGGAAGGGTTTGTAAATGTGTCTTCCTTAGCTCCGATCTCCAAATTGTTCCTTTTATTGCATTTGTCACGGTGAAGATTAAAGTCCCTGGGTGGCCTGCACTACAAATCACAGGAGTCTGCTCAGGAAACGGCTGCAGGTTGGGAATGGATGGAGGGGTCTGGGCCCATTACAAGGTGTGTATGCATGTGCACACTCACACACTCCCATGTGTGGTGGGGACTTATACTTAGGAAAAGAAAGATGTGCCCCTGGCGTCATTCTGAGCCACTGGCCTCCTCTGTCAAACCGCCAGGATCCTACTGCCCATCCTGTGGGCTGGGGATGGAGGGCAGTTGTAGAACCCTTGCTTAGTATGCATGAGGTCTTGGGTTTGATCTCCAGTACCACAAAAAATAGGAGGGGAGGAGCCTCTGCCCATTCTGTAGTGGGCATCTCTGTCTACATCATCCCTCTTGTCTCTTCCATAGGCAGGATGGAAAGCTTATTATTTGTATCACAGATAAGTCAAATATTTGTCTGGCTCTATGGCCATATTGATCCCTAGAGTTCACCCTGCCTGCACACAGACTGGGTCAAGGGTAGTTCAGGCTCAAAGCCCCCAAAGATTCCCATCAGGGCCCCAGAGACACAGCTGACCTTTCCATGCCCCCCACCCCCACATCCTGACTTTATTTTTTTCTCATCTTAGGACACAACTGGGTGCACAGGGGACACAGCTGAGGAGCCAAGAGGACAAAAGCTCTCTTGTATACATGCACTGAAAAACAGTCCCTTCCTTACTCTTACGAGGTGGGCTTCCTGCCTGTCCCTCATGCACATTCATAACATTCAAATTTATGCTGTAATCTCTGCCGCTCCATATGTATGAGGCTTTGATGGGTGTTTGGGTTTATGGGATGCACCCAGCCCTCCGTTCCCTCACCCGCCCACCGCCTCCAACCACTGCAAAGACGCTCGTACATAATTGACATCGGCAGATTCTTTCATTATACAAGATTTAGCATCTGCTCGGGGATCGCTCGCTCCTCACTCACTATAGATGACTTTTCCCTGCGTTTCCCATTATCAATTCAAATTAGTCCCATTTCCCCACCCAACCAGTGCTGCGTTTACACTTGACAGTGAGGAAACAGCAAGGCTATAATGGGCTTCTCAATTATTTAGGCCCAGTTAGGCCAAGACCCACAAGGCCTCAACAGGGGAGTATGTTGCAGTAGGGTCACCCATAGGGGAAGTATAGGGTAATAACTATTGGCCTTTCTACATCCCTCCACATTCTCATTTTCCACTTTGGGGAACCCCCCCCCCATACACAAGAGCTGAGACAGTCCATTTCCATTTGCCCCACAAGAGTACCTAATGGGCTACTAGCAAAAACCAAAGAAGGCCTCATTAGCACCAGACAGACTTTGCTCCTTCCCTTAAGATGTCACCATATCTTAAGGTGCATCTCTGTGACATAAGAGATGGTGCCCTAGGATCTCAGAGGTCGTGAAATTGATTGAAATCAAATCAAGCTCCAGCGACAGGAAAAGAGAGAAAGACAAATGCTGAAATGCAGAGCCTAGGGCTCTGAGAAATGCTGAAAGGGACTTGGGAAAAGTCACAGCAAAGCAGAAAGGCTGGGGCAAGGCCCTTCCTCAGACCACAAGGGCTGTGCAGAACTGTAATTAGGTCAGTGCTGGCCACCTGCTGGTCTGACTAGTCCAGGCCCAGCCTTCTGTAATAACTCCTAGGCCTAGTGGCAATTCAGGACTCGCAGGCTCTCCTGAGCCCTCTAAACCGCCCCAAGTACAGGGACAGGCGTTCCAAATGAGCACCAGGCCCCAAACCCAAGATTCCAGCCAGCTCTCAGCTGTCTCAAGCAGATCCAGAGGCAGCTAGCTCAGCTCCCTGCACAGGCCCTTGTCCCTCCTGCCACTCTCCCCTCTCCTCTCAGCCCATATCAGTTTCCAAGGGCAGTGATGGGGGAGGTGGCAGGCAGGGGTCCAGGCAGCTTAGGGATTAGAGGTGTCTTTCCCAGGCTCTGCTTCTGCAAAATCAAAGAATTCCTCTGCCTGATTGGATTTACCCTAAGTCACAGGCGTGTGGGACCTTCTTTCCCTCAGCAACAGCTGGAAACAGCCCTAAATATGATTAATTAACACTGTAAAAAGCCCCGGACACAATTAAGATTTATATGTGTGTGTGTGTGTGTGTGTGTGTGTGTGTGTGTGTGTGTGTGTGTGTGTGTTGGGGAAGGGGAGGAGGGGGGAGTAGCAAGAGGTGGGTAGATTACCAACCAACCCCGCCACCAACAGGGCCCTCCAGGGAAATGGAATGATATTTCCCTACAGACATTTCTTTGACATCCTTCCCCAGCAGGGGTCATTTTATCCTGCCTCCAGCTTTTGACAGATTAGCCCTTTCCTCTATCCTAGCACCACAGGGCTGTTTTCTGCTCTCCTCTGATGGGGGTGGGGTGGTCGTTCTGGGGCAGGTGCCTCATCCTTCTTTCCTCTACCACAAGTGGAATGTTCTCTGCCAAATCTAAATTCCTCTGACCAAGTCACCCTAGGGATCAGCCCCAACGTGCTGCTCTGACTCAGCCCAAATGAGACATAAAATATTGAATCTCAAAAGAATCTGAATAGCTGGATGCCGGTGGCTCACGCCTGTAATCCTAGCTACTCAGGAGGCTGAGATTTAAGGATCACGGTTCCAAGCCAGCCCGGGCAGGAAACTCTGTGAGTCTCTGATCTCCAATAAACCACTAGAAAACTGGAAGTAGTACTGTGGCTCAAGAGGTAGAACACTAGCCTTGAGCTGAAGAGCACAGGGACAGTGCCCAGGCCTAGAGTTCAAGCCCCACGACCGACAAAAAAAAAAAAAAAAAAAAAAATCTGAATATGGAGCTCAAGAAACTAACCCCTCCCAAACCCAATAAACCAATCACTAAATGGGCAAGGGAGCTAAGAAGAGACTTCTTAGAAAAAGAGATAAGAATGGCAAAGAAGCATGAGGAAATGTTCATCATCACTGGCTGCAAAGGAAATGCAAATCAAAACAACCCCAGATATCATTTTACCCCAGTTAGACTGGCTAATATTCTGAATTCAGACAACAACAAATGCTGGTGGGGATATGGAGAAAAAGGAACCCCACTGCACTGGTGGTGGGAAAGTAAATGAATACAACCACTCTGGAAAGCAGTCTGGAGGTTCCTCAAAAAACTAAACATAAGTTTTCCCTATGACCCAGCCATACCACTCCTAGGTATCTACCCTGAGCATCATGAACCAGAATATGACAAGGACACCTGTACATCCATGTTCATTGCTGCACTATTCACAATAGCTAAGAAGATATGGAAACAACCCAGATGTCCCACTACAGATAAATGAATCAAAAAAATGTAGTACCTATATACAATGGAAGTTTACATATAAAATAATTTTACATATAAAATAATGTCATTTGAAGGGGAATGGATGGAAATAGAAAATATCATGTTGAGCAAGTTATGACAAGATCAGAGAGACAAATGACATATGTTCTCCCTGATATACAGAAGTTAGATTTAAAACGCAATGGGATATGACAAATTATACAGGATTCTAGACACCCATATACAGTGAGACTAAAAGAGGATAGTCTGAGGAGAAAATCACCAACTTGTAATACCCAAGCGCCTCTTCATATGTATATAAAATAATATATATACCGAAACGAACTTTAAAGATAAGGAAACAAGCCAGGCACCAGTGGCTCACGCCTGTAATCCTAGCTACTCAGGAGGCTGATATCTGAGGATCGAAATTCAAAGCCAGCCTGAGCAGGAAGGTCTGTGAGATTCTTATCTCCAATTAACCACCAGAAAACTGGAATTGGCACTGTGGCTTAAGTGGTAGAGTACTCACCTTGAGCTGAAGAGCTCAGGGACAGCGCCCAGGCTGTGGAGTTCAAGCTCCATGATCATCATCAACAACAACAACAAAAAGATAAGGAAGCAAAAGACCTTTTCTTAATTTGTCCTTTTGTTTTCAGATGACTCTGTATTCTTTACCTTATATACAGTGTACACACGAGCACAGCTAAGGGAAGGTTGGGGGAGGGCACAGAATCAGTGGGAAATGGGTGAAAAAGTGTAGCCCACTGGCTGAACTGGACATTGATAAAAGTGAACCATACAACTCATGGACAGAGATGGGAGGAGGGAATGGGAGAGAATGAGGGAACAGATGATACTATGCAAAAGGAAGGAAATGTACTTACTACCTGACATATATAAAAGTAACCCCACTGTATATAACCTTTAAAACAACAATAAAATAATTAAAATAAAATTTAGAAAAAAGAATTAATGCTCAGAATGGCAACTCTGGGGCGGGGGCAGCGGGGGGAGGAGGAAGAAAGAATCTGAATAATTGAGTGGCCAGTCAAATCTCCTACCACTGGGAATGTCTAAAAAGCATCCTCAAAGACTTAATAACCAAGACAAGACAGAACAAGACAGAAGTCTTTTTTTTTTTTTTTTTTTGGTCGTGGAGCTTGAACTCTGGGCTTGGGTGCTGTCCCTCAGCTCTTCAGCTCAAGGCTAGCGCTCTACCACTTGAGCCACAGCACCACTTTTGGCTTTTTTCTTTTTGCTTATGTGTGTTGAGGAATCGAACCCAGGGCCTCAGGCATGCGAGGCAAGCGCTCTACCACTGAGCCACCTTCCCAGCCCCCTCCATGAGACTCTTATCTTCAATAAACTACTCAGAAAAAGCCAGATGTGGTGCTGGGGTTCAAGTGGTAGAGTGCTAGTCTTGAGCAAAAGAAGCTCAGGGACAGGGGCCAGGTCCAGACTTCAAGCCCTAGGATCTGCAGGAAAGAAAAGAATAGTCTCACAGAATTCCCTGCCCAGGCTGACTTCAAGTTAGGATCCTCATATCTCAGCCTCCTGAGTAGCTAGGATTACAGGTGTAAATCACCAGTGTCTGGCTGGTAATGGCCTTCTTGTCGGAACCTCAAAAGCATTGTGTGGAATAGAAAACGAATAGGAAACTGAATGCCTTGGAGAGACACCTGTTTTTTTTTTTTTTTGGGTCCGGTTGTGGGGCCTGAACTCTGGTCCTGGGTGTTGTCCCTCAGCTCTTCAGCTCAAGGCTAGCGTTCTACCACTTGAACCACAGCGCCACTTCCGGCTTTTTTCTTTTTGCTATATGGTGCTGAGGAATCGAACCCAGGGCCTCAGGCTTGCAAGGCAAGCGCTCTACCACTGAGCCACCTTCCCAGCCCCGACAGCTGTGTTTTTGAGATATAGTCACAGACTCTACCATTCCTTATTGCATTTCACTGTCTTCTTTATATTTATATAATTTTCCTGAAGCTATGATTTTTTTTTGATGGAGAGGGATTTGACTTGACAAATTTTGACCACCATGGAATGGCTATTGGGCATACTGGTTGCTAGAATGGCTCATTGTGGGGTCTCCAGGTAAGCAGGTAGGTAGGCTTTCATTCTGCCCATCTTGGCAACCCAAAGGAAGGTAAGTCTATTTTGTTCTAGAAGTAGCTGGGAAGTGGGGTGTGATGGTATACAACTATAATCCTGGCACTCAAAAGGTATAGACAGGAGGATTCAGAGTAAGAGGGCAACCTGGATGACCTGTTTCAAAAATAAAAAAAGATAGAAAAAAAGAGATAGAAATAGAGTGAAATGCAAAACAATAGGCTTATTCTTAGTGTTGATTTCATTCTTTCAATTAGCTTCCCAAAACTCTCAGCCAACCTTGTAAGATCAGACCTCCACCAGAAAGGGTTCAATACTGAGACCAGATTTGTTCCTGGTATGACCCCATCAGGCAGTAGCTGCCAGAAATCTTGATTCAACCCTTTTATTTGACTTTCCAAAAGCCAAGAGATGGGAAGGGAAGCAAGGGTGACTTAGAGGGACTATATGAGTCAATGTTTATTGAATTTTATATTTTGTGCCAGGTAGCAGACTTCCCCATTCTCAACTCTCCAATGGTGGGATGGAACCTAGAGCCTTATGCTAGGCAAGCATTCTACCATTGAACTACACTCCCATCCCAGACTAGGCATTTTACACACTACAGCTCATTAAACGTTTACAGCCATCCAGTGAGGTGGGTATTATTATCTCCTAGTATTCAAAGTTCTAGCAGGTTAAAAGCTGCTTCAAAGCCACATAGCTATTAAGTGGCAAATTTAAATCAGGGCCACTGCTTTTCTCAGTAAATCCATGTGAAATCAATGAGCAGGAGTTTCAGATTTAACAAATTTAAAAATAAAAGATGTTTACTTAAACTTGAAATTCAAATACACAGGTTTTAGAAAAGGATCCATAATGCATGCTATGTACTTGTACTATTTTTTTTAACAGTTGTGAGGCTTGAACTTTGGGTCTGGGTGCCGTCCTTGAACTCTTCAGCTCAAGGTTAGCACTCTACCACTTGAGCCACAGTGCCACTTCTGTTTTTCTGATGGTTAATTGGAGATAAGAGTCTTATGGATTTTCTTGCACGGGCAGGCTTTGAACAGAGATCCTCAGATCTCAGCCTCCTGAGTAGCTAGGATTACAGGTGTGAGCCACTGGTGTCTAGCTACTTGTACCAAAATTTTGCATTTGGCTAGGCGCCAGTGGCTCACATTTGTAATCCTAGTTACTGAAGAGGCTGAGAGCTGAGGAATTTTAAAGCCAACCCCTGACAGACAAAACATGCATTAAGTCAAATATTGGTGGCTCACACCTGTAATCCTACCTACTCAGGAGGCTGAAATCTAAGGATCACCATTTGAAGCCAGACAGGACAGGAAAGACCATGAAACCCTTATGTCCAATTAACCACCAGAAAAAGTGGGAAGTGGTGCTGTGGCTCCAGTGTTAGAGTGCTAAGCTTGAGCAAAAAGGAGCTCAGAAGCTGGCGCTAGTGGCTCAGGCCTGTAATCCTAGCTACTCAGAAGGCTGAGATCTGAGGATCTCGGTTTAAAGCCAGTCCAGGCAGGAAAGTCAGTGAAACTATCTCCAGTAAACCACCAGAAAACCAGAAGTGGCTCTGTGGCTCAAGTGGTAGAGCGCTAGCCTTGAGCTGAAGAGCTGAGAGACAGTGCCCAGGCCTAGAGTTCAAGCCCCAGGATCAACAACAACAAAAAATAAATAAATAAAAGAGCTCAGAGACAATGGCCAGGGCCAGAGTTCAAGCCCCAGGACTGACAAAAAAAAATTTTTTTTTTCGTTTATCTGAAATCCAAATAGTCTTATATTTTGTCTGGTACTTCTAGAATAGAGTCACAGGCAGGCATACCCCTGCCCATCTCCCCAAGACTTGAGAAAAATACCCAAATAAGAGATGCTGTGAGCTTCATTCGATCACTCAGGCTGTCCCTGAAGCCCCTTTCTCCCTTCCTGAGTAAAGTCGGGCTGGGAGTGGGATTCTAGGTGCAAACCCTCACTCAGTTCCCTACTTTCCCACTGAGAAAACCAGAGATCATGCCCACATCAACAATGATTGACCCTTAAGAGACAGAACAGACCATAAGTGGGTCACTAGCTTAACAGAGATCCCTGGAAAAGAAATGTAAAATTAAAATCAAGAAATTGGAAATGTAAAAAAAAAAAAGTATCAAACAGCGGTCATGAAAAACAATTAAAACTCCCAAGACCTTGCTTGTAGTAGTGAATTCCACAGTGTGTGTGTGGGGTGTGGGGGAGGGGGGGGTCAAGAGTAAAACTTACTTAAGGTTAGGACTTCTTTTTTCTCCCTTCCTTCCTTCCTTCCTTCCTTCTTTCCTTCCTTCCTTCCTTCCTTCTTCCTTCTTTCCTTCCTTCCTTCCTTCTTTTCTTTCTTTCCTTCTTTCTTTCTTTCTTGTTGGTCATAGGGATTGAACTCAGAGCCTGGGCACTGTCCCTTGTGCTCTATCACTTTGGACCACAGCCTCCACTTCTGGGTTTCTGGTGGCTAGCTGGAAACAGGACTTTTCTGCTTGGGCTGGTTTTAAACCGTGATCATCAGATCTTGGCCTCCTGAGTAGCTAAAAATACAAGTGTGAGCCACCATCGCAAGGCTGAGAACCTACCTTGGAGCCACAGCTCTAGCACCTTTCCCTTAGGGAAGGCCAAACTCAGGGAGGGGGGCAGGGATATAGGGGGTTCCAAAGTTGGGAGCTGTTCCTTGTTTATCTATTAGGCCCTAAACTCAGGCCTAACTACTCCAGGCCACCAGCCCCGACTCCTCTGTCTTCGGTCTGTCCTCAAGCTCTTTTCTGCTCCACCCCAGGCTCCAGTGCCTGTTCTGGTAGCGTCTGCCCAGGCTTTCACTCCCATTGGGCTCCCATTGGGTTAGTGTTCTCACTCCCTAGCCGGGTTGCTCGGCTTGCTTGGGGCGTCTCCCTACTGAAGAATTATGTTGCATAAAGCAGCCGCCACCATCTTGAACTGGCAGTGAACTTTGCTTTCTACATATAAATACAGATAGCAATCACACCCCAATCAGCGCTGAGGCTTCAGGGCATCATCTCAGCAACTCTAACTTTCCCATTACGATAATGTGATTTTCACTCAGTCTATAATATCACCAGCCATGAATAAAGCAACTGGCTCTTTCTGCCTCCCTCCTTCCTCTCCCTTTCTCTGCCTCTCTCCCACCCTCCTCTCTCCTTTTTTTTTTTTTTCTTCCCTCATTGCCTCCTCCCTGTGTCTCTGCTCAACCCCTCCCGGTAACAGTCTCCATCTCTCTATCTCTGCTACTCTGAACATTTCCATCTTCCTCTTCTAGTCTCTCTCTCTCTCTCTCTCTCTCTCTCTCTCTCTCTCTCTCTCTCTCTCTGTCTCTCTGTCTCTGTCTCTGTCTCTGTCTCTGTCTCTCTCTCTCTCTCTCTCTCTCTCTCTCTCTCTACCTCTGGGACTCACATTCCTAAATACTAATGGCGGAGATTTGCTGTGCCCCCAGGGTTCCTTTAAGTTCTGCTCCCCAGCTCTGCCATCATCTGCCTTTGCCTGAAGGTGAGAGTCTGCTGATGGGTGTGGGGGGTGGCCTGCTAAGCATCTGGAGAAGGTGAGGAGATGGGAAGGGGAGGGGAGGCTATGATGGCTTTTTCTTTTTCTTTCTCTTCTGTCTCCTCCCTCTCTCTTCCCTTAGGTAACAGGATAGCTCTGCAAAGATGTACATCACAAATGCCAGAGCAGGAACCCCAGGAACCCAAGGATCCAGCTAGGGAGATTTGAAGCATTTCTGTTTAGGAGAAAGTCCTGAGGGTCTCTGACTTTCTAGATATGGGGGGGGGGGAGAAACTCAATCAAATTCCCAATATTAGAGTATTATGAGTAAATAGAGCCAAGGGAAGGGCGCTCTGGAGAGGCCTAGGAAAAGGGTGGGGAGAACTAACTCAGCCCTTTAGGATTTCTTCTGAGTCCAGCTCAGTCCAGAGCCTGGCACCGCGGCCCAGGCTAGAGCTGACTTTGGCAGGATATGTTGATAAAAAGCCTGTAGAACCTTGATCGATGTCATGGTACCTTATTAACTCCTGGAGAAGGCTTCTCCTTCCTCTGTGGGTATTCTCCAGGTTGGTAGTCATGCTGATGGGTGAGTGTTTTGGTTTGGTCATTCATTTATCTGTACTCCTGCCATTGTATTTGTTTCAATTATTAGATTAGAGACATAAGAGAATAACCTTAAGCTTCTCTACCCCTCAGTGTCATCAGCCACAAAAAGGTCTGAATAATAGTATCTACCCACTGAAAAAAATAAAATGCTTAACACAGAGCCTGGCACATTGTTACATGCTCAGAGAGTGTTGAGGATTAATATTACTATCAGCAAACATTGAACAATCACTTGCTTTGTGTTAAAGCAGGATAGCATGAAGGTTAAGGGCTTGAGGTTAGGAAGTTAGATCAGCTGAGTCACAGGACAACTTTGTGGAATTAGGGAAGTCACAGTCTCTTTGAGATTCAGTTTCTCATCTCTAAGGGGAATACTAAATGGTCTCTAGTTCAGAGGGTTACTGTGGGGATTACTTAGACTACTCTAGAGCTTGGTATTGCACTGATTTCTTTCTTCCTTCCTTTTTTTTTTTGTCAGTCATGGAGCTTGAACTCAGGGCCTGGGTACTGTCTCTGAGCTTTTTGCTCAAGGCTATGTTCTACCATTTTGAGCCACAGCACCACTTTGGGGTTTCTGGTGGTCAGTTGGAGATATGAGTCTCACAGACTTTCCTGCCCCGGCTGGCTTTGAACTATGAGCCTCAGATCTCCTCCTGAGTAGCTAGGATGACAGGTGTGAGCCACCAGAACCCAGCTCTAGGAATATTAGCAAGTAAAGGTCAGCCTATAGATCCAGCAGCAAAAGAGGCAAACATTGCCCTGGTATCCTAGAGATCACATTCTGTGGGTTAAGGTTTAGGCCCTGATTTTTTTCTGTGTTGCTCTAGTTCATTGGTGGCCTTGACCTTTATTCCTATGCAGGATGAGGACTTGCTTCAGCTTCTCTAACTGAAAGAATCATACTTTTTTCCATTATCTGCTTTCATGGGGTAAAATGAAGATTCCTGTCCCGTCTCTTCCCTGGGTCATGAGAGAAGATAACTCCTGAATGTGCTCTGTTAGGTATGGGTGACAATGTCTAGAAGGTGATTGTGTTTTGGAGATGGAGTTTCACTCTGTTGCCCAATCTGTTCCTGAACTTCACTACTCAAGCTTTCCTCTCATTTCAGCCTCCATAGTAGCTGATACTACAGGTGCATGCCACTGTGTTCAGCTTAGAAGATGAGCTAGACACCGGTAGCTCATGCCGGTAAGCTACTCAAGAGGCTGAGATCTAAAGATTGTGGTTTTCTAAACCAGCCTGGGTTGGTTTATAAATCTGAGAGATTTATCTCATCTCCAATTAACCAGCAAAACCAGAAAGCTGGGGTGTAGCTCAAATGGTAGAGCAATAATCTTGAGCAAAAAAGTCAAATTGAATGTTAGGCCCTGAGTTCTTGGATGTCCTCTCTTAAGCCGAGGTGATTAGAATCCAAATCTTCATTCTATCTGTTCTATATTTCTAAATATTTGCTTGTGGGCTGGGAATGTGGCTGAGCGGTAGAGTGCTTGCCTAGCATGCATGAAGCTCTCAGTACCACATAAACAGAAAAAGTCGGAAGTGGAGCTGTGGCTCAAGTGGTAGAGTGCAAGCCTTAAGCAAAAGCAGCTCAGGGACACTGCCCAGGCCCTGAGTTCAAGCCTAGGACTCGGTGGAAAAAAAAAAAAAAGAAAGAAAAAGAAAAGAAAGAAAGAGGGGATGGGAAGGTGGCTCAGCGGTAGAGTGCTTGCCTTGCATGCATGAGGCCCTGGGTTCGAGTCCTCAGCACCACATGAGGCCCTGGGTTCGAGTCCTCAGCACCACATAAGCAAAAAGAAAAAATCCAGAAGTGGCGCTGTGGCTCAAGTAGTAGAGCTCTAGCCTTGAGCTGAAGACCTGAGGGACAGCGCCCAGGCCCAGAGTTCAGGCCCCACGACCGGACCCAAAAAAAAAGAAAGAAAGAAAGAAAAAAAAAGAACCTAAATATTTGCTTGCTTTTTACCTCTTTTATTTTCTTTTATTTTCTCTAAAAATTCCTTGGAGCCAGGGCTGGGAAGGTGGCTCAGCATTAGAGTGATTGCCTCACATGCATGAGGCCCTGGGTTCAATTCCTCAGCACTACAGAAAAGGCCAGAAGTAGTGCTGTGGCTCGAGTGGTAGAGTGCTAGCCTTGAGCTGAAGAGCTCAGGGACAGTAACCAGGCCTAGAGTTCAAGCCCCATGACTGACAAAAAAAAAAAAAAAAGAGAGAGATTCCTTGGAAATTTTCCAACTTGATCTTGTATAAGAAAAGTTCTCCTTGTCTCAGTCCAGCTGAGAACCAGCCTTGAGTATTGTGATTATTGTAAAACAGACCTGGGGAACTGGGAAGCCAACATCACTGAGATAGACCTAGGGGTACAATGTCTGACCAGAGGCTAATCTGAGTCTCTGCCTTCATAATTGGCCTGTCTGCCTTGGCTACTGTGTGTGTGTGTGTGTGTGTGTGTGTGTGTGTGTGTGTGTGTGTGTGTGTGTGTGTGTTATTGGAATTTGAACTCAGAGCCTTGTACTTGCTAAACTAGTGTTCTTCCACTTGAGAGCAAAGCCTTTAGCCCCACTTTTTGCTAATAAAACTTTTCTGCCTGAGATGGCTTCAAACTTCCATCCTCTAGATCTCAGCGTCCTGAGTAGGTAAGATTATAGGCATGAGCCACCAAGCACCCAGCAGCCAAATCATTCTTTTTTTGTGGGGGGGGTCCGGTCGTGGGGCCTGAACTCTGGGCCTGGGCGCTTTGTCCCTCAGCTCTTCAGCTCGAGGCTAGCGTTCTACCACTTGAGCCACAGCACCACTTCCAGCTTTTTTCTTTTTGCTTATGTGGTGCTGAGGAATCGAACTCAGGGCCTCAGGCAGGCAAGGCAAGCGCTGTACCACTGAGCCACCTCCCAGCCCCCTGAAGAATTTCTTGTTTGTTTGGGTTTTTTTTGTTTTGTTTTTGATTTTTTTTTTTTTTTTTGGTCGGTTGTGAGGCTTGAACTCTGGGCTTGGGCCCTGTCCTTTCGCTCTTCAGCTCAAGGCGAGCGCTCTGCCACTTGAGCCACAGCGCCACTTTGTAGCAGCAAAATCATTCTTACCCAAGTGCTTCAGCAAGGGAGCAGAACTACTGGGAAACTCACTACTCAAGTCCGGTCTCCTCTTTGCTCCTTGTTCCTCTGCTCCAAGAGTAAGAAATTGTCCAGGCCTTCCAGGAGGGAGATAGGAATGACACAGATAAGTCAGAATCAAGTGAGAGTCATGTTATGGATAACTACAGGGTTCAGGAGAAGGGGTACCAAAGGAGAGAGTGGTCCATTGGATCTAGAGAGCCAGGTGGGGAGGGAGAGCAAGTGTGGTGGAAGAATACTATCTATAAAAGCTGGGTGCCGGGCACTGGTGGCTCACGCCTGTAATCCTAGCTACTCAGGAGGCTGAGATCTGAGGATCTCGGTTTAAAGCCAGCCCGTGCAGGAAACTCCGTGAGACTCTCATCTCCAATAAACCACTAGAAAACCGGAAGTGGTGCTGTGGCTCAAGCGGTAGAGCACTCGCCTTGAGCTGAAGAGCTGAGGGACAGCGCCCAAGCCCAGAGTTCAAGTCCCATGACCAACAAAAAAAAGAAAAAAAGAAAAAGCTGGGTGTAAGCTAGGTGCTGATGGCTCACGCCTGTAATCCTAGCTATTCAGGAGGCTGAGATCTGAGGATCACGGTTCAAAGCCAACCTGGGCAGGAAAGTCTGTGAGACTCTTATCTCCAATTAACCACCCGAAGACTGGAAGTGACACTGTGGCTCAAGTGATAGAGCACTTGCCTTGTGCTGAAGAGCCCAGGGACAGTACCCAGGCCCAGAGTTCAAGTCCCACAACCGGGAAAAAACAAAAAAGCTGGTGTAAGTGGCTTACTACTGATTGGGATATACACCTGACTGAGGAATGGCTAGGGTACATTTCAATAAAGATATTCAAGGCTGGGCACTGGTGGCTCTCACCTTTAATCCTAGCTACTCAGGAGGCTGAGATTTGAGGTTTGAAGCCAGCCTGCACAGAAAAGTTGCTCTGAGGCGCTCATCTCCAATTAAAGATATTCAGGAGTTTAAAAGAACATTAGAACAACTTTATCTCTATACTTTTAGAGGATGTCCAATAGAGAGCTGAAAATAGTTATATGATGTTCAAAAGAGAAATGTTTTTCTTTTTTTCTGTATATAGATTTGGGAGTTACCAAAGTATCACTGAATAAGAGTATTTCCTCAGCTTCCAATTTCAGTGAAAAATCACAGAAACATAAGATCAACACACTTGAGCCACAGCACCACTTCTGGTTTTCTGTGTATATGGTACTGAGGACTCAAACCTAGGGTTTCATGCATGCTAGGCAAGCACTTTACCACTAAGCCACATTCCTAGCCTGAATTTTTTTAAATGTGTGTCCCCATTCTAAGGTTTGAAATCAGAGCCTGGATCCTGTCCCTGAGCTTTTTTGTTCAAGGCTAGTTCTCTACCACTTGAGTCACAGCTCCACTTCTGGCTTTTTGCTTGTTAATTCGAGATCAGAGTTTCATGAATTTTCCTGTCCAGCCTGGCTTTGAACCATGATCCTCAGATCTGAGCCTCCTTGGTAGCTACTGTGAGCCACCGGCATCCAGCTACTATTTTTTTATAAACATATTTTTTTATTGTGAAAATACTGTACAGAGGGGTTACAATTACATGTGCAAGATAATGAGTACATTTCTTATCAAGCATTGCAGCCTCCTCCTTTGTTTCCTCTTCCCATTCCTTCCCATCCTCCCCCTTGTCCCTCCACCAAAGTTGTAAAGTTCGTTTTTCGAGATAAGGACTTGTACATCTCATTGTTGCAATAGGTCCTCCTGTATCCCTGTTTTAATGATTTGTTTTTTTCCCTTCCCCTCCACCAACATCATATATAGTGAAAGCAGGGGTTATACCATGGGGGAGGGACATACAAAGCAACAAAGAAATAATCTTATAAATTTGTTAGAAACAACCGCATGAAAGATCTCTCTCTCTCTCTCTCTCTCTCTCTCTCTCTCTCTCTCTCTCTCTCTCTCTCTCTCTCTCTCTCTCTCTCTCTCTCTCTCTCTCTTTTGGTCAGTCGTGGGGCTTGAGCTCTAGGCCTGGGAGCTGTCCCTGAGCAATTCAGCTCAAGGTTCATGCTCTACCACTTGAGCCATAGCGCCACTTCTAGTTTTACCCAGCTCCTATTATTTTAAACTTTCTTGTCGCCTCATCTAACTGTCCTATCTCTGAAATATGGATGATAATGAAGGTCATATGAAGGAAGTTGGTTACTTAGGAAAGACAAAGAGGTTAAGTAGAGCCTCAGGAGCAGCAACACCCAGATTAGCTCTCAACTATGGCAGTGTATCAGGATCATCTGGGGACATGAAAAACAACAGTGTCTGGGCCCTCCAATAAACCAACTGAATCTTATATGGAATCAGGGGAGGGCAGAGGAATAGAGCCTGTAAAAGATACTGAGAAGGAATGTTCTCAAAAATGAAGACAGGGAAGCAGGCCATTATGGAGTAAAAGAGGGAGTATGAAGAGAGAACTTCTGTGTGTTTATGCTGGTACTGGGGCTTGAACTCAGAGCCTGGGTACTAAACCTTAGCTTTTTCACTCAAGGCTGGTGCTTTACCACTTCTAGCTCTTTGATCGTTAGTTGGAAATAAGTATCTTATGCAGAGTCCTCTTCTGCCTGGGCTGGCTTCAAACCTTGATCCTGAGATCTCTTCCTCCTGAGTAGCTAGGATTCTAGGTGTGAGCCACCAGCACCTGGCATGAAGGGAGAATATAAGAGCATCAAATTATGCAGAATAATAAAGATTAACTCCCTTGGAATACTTACAACAGTTTAGGGGCTTTACATGAACTTTTGAATCCTTCCAGAGACTCTGAGGCTGGTATTATCATCATTATCATCATCAGCATCGCTATTTTAAAGATAAGGAAACTCAGGCCCAGTGTTATTAAGTACTTGCCCAAACTCACATATCTAGTAAGCAGAAACCAGGATTCAAGCTGGATAGTCCAGGTGCCAGTGGCTCACGCCTGTAATCCTAGCTACTCAGGAGGATGAGATCTGAGGATCATAATTGAAAGCCAGCCCTGGCAGGAAAGTCCATGATACTCTTATCTCCAGTAAACCACCAGAAAACTGGGGGTGGCACTGTGGCTCAAGTGGTAGAGCGCTAGCCTTGAGCTGAAGAGCTGAGGGACAGCACCCAGGCCCAGAGTTCAAGTCCCACAACCCCCCCACCCATCCCCCCACATACAAAGCCTGGATAGGTCACTACCCAGCCTGTGCTATATTGCCTGTCAAGCAGAACTCCAAGCAAGATATGAGCTTTAGCAGCTAGATGGTCAGGGCAAACTTCCATGTATTCAGCTCTTCCCCTTCCCTCTTTACTCTCTCGTAGGAAAGACAACAAAGTCTTATACATGGGGGTGGCCACACTGTGTGGCAGCTGGCCAGTAGATGCTTCGTGGCCAGCCTGAACTGAGTGAACAGTCTTTGAAGCAGGGCAGAAGAAACCAAAGATCTGATCCTTCTGGGAAAAAGTCTGTGAGGCAGGAGATACAGAGAAACATCTTGAGGAGGAATGAAGCTAGAATTTATATTCACAGCGAGGTGATGTTGAGTCTGGTCTCCAAGCCATGTAACTCAACCCTCCTAAGTTACATAGGCTTTTAAAACATACAGCAAAGCTGGACTCTGGGGGCTCACGTCTGTAATCTTAGCTACTCAGGAGGCTAAGATCTGAGGATTGCAGTTCAAAGCCAGCCCAGGCAGAAACCTGGATCTGAAACCATTGGATCTTTGGATGAGAATCTCAGGGCCATTGATAGTCATTAAAGCTCCCCAGATAAAACCAGGTGCTGGTGGCTCATGCCTATAATCCTAGCTACTCAGGAGGCTGAGATATGAGGATTGTGGTTCAAAGCCAACCCTGTCAAAAAGTCCACGAGACTCTTATCTCCAAAAAAGTACTTAGAAAAAGCTAGAACTAGCACTGTGGCTCAAGAAGTAGAATGCTAGTCTTGAGCAAAAGAAGCTCAGGGGGGCTGGGAAGTTAGCTCAGTGGTAGAGCGCTTGCCTTGCATGCATGAGGCCTGGGTTCGATTCATCAGCACCACATAAGCAAAAAGAAAAAAGCCGGAAGTGGCCTGTGGCTCAAGTGGTAGAATGCTAGCCTTGAGCTGAAGAGCTGAGGGACAGCGCCCAGGCCCAGAGTTCAGGTCCCACGACTGGAACCCCCCTCCAAAAAAAAAAAAGAAGCTCAGGGACAGTGCCTAAGCTCTGAGTTCAAGTCCCAGGACTGACACAAATAAAAGAAATAAATCAATCTCCCTACATGATTCTTTTCTGGTTTGAGATTGGGACTCAAGCTAAGTACTTGATGCTTTTGCTTCTAGTTGGCACTCTACCAACTGAGTCACTCTTCTAATTCCTCCCTAGATGATTCTAATGTATAGTTGCAGAAGACCCTGGATTTGATGTTCAGATTTTGAGTTGGTCTTGAGAACGATCAGCCTCATTGAGCTTCAGTTCCTTATATTTGTACATCTCAAATCTGCCTGCTGCTCAGGTACCCTAATTGATGTGATATGTTTTGTTTTATACAATTAAGATAGTATGGTGGAAGTGGGGTGAAATACACACACTAAAAGAAAAGAAAAAAGAAACAAATGTGCTTTAGGTAGGTGCACTTGAATATACACATACACCCCACAGTTATTGGATATGTTCCAAAAGCAGACCTGTGGTTTTCTAAACATGGTAGACATGGGATTTAAGGTACTAGCTTTCTGAATATGCCACTAAAATATGGAAAGATGAACTGGTGTGTGTGCATGTGTGTGTGAGCATGTGTGTGTTTAAATGATTGCTAAAGTGCAGTATCATTTGAGTCCGCCTGTCAGCCTATCAGAAACGTCATCTATAACCTTCACTGTTTGCAGTTTAATCTCCCCTGCCTCCCCGCGGGCCCTGTTCTGACATTTTAAACCCCATAAATGACAGTAGTGCTCTAAGCCATTTTGAAAAAAGCCAAGCATTTGGAAAAAAAAAAAAAAAACACAGAGACATAGCCCTAAGTTCCCCTTATCCTGAACACATGCTCACTCACGCTCATAAGTGGAATCACACACATGCTTGCACCCCTCACTGGCCGATTTAGGAGAAGTCACAGATACTGGTTCTGGTCCAAAAAATGTGCATAAGAGCACGGTGCCTGTGGTTCATGCCTATAATCTTAGCTACTCAAGAGGCTGAGAGCTGAAAATCAAAGTTTGAAACCAGACCTGGGCAGAAAAGTCTGTGAGATTCTTATCTCCAATTAACTAGAGAAAAGCTGGGAGGTGGAACTGTGGCTCAAGTGGTAGAGCACTAGCCTTGAGCACAAAAGCTAAGGGAGAATATCCCTGGCCCTGAATTCAAGCTCCAGTACCCTACCTGTACAAACAAAAAGAAAAAAGAAAGAAAGAAGAGAGAGAGAGAGAGAGAGAGAGAGAGAGAGAGAGAGAGAGAGAGAAAGAAAGAAAGAAAGAAAGAAAGAAAGAAAGAAAGAAAGAAAGAAAGAAAGAAAGAAAGAAAGAAAGAAAGGAAAGGAAGAAAGAAAGAAAGGAAAGAAGGAAGGAAGAGGAAAGAATAGAAAAGAAAAAGGAATGTGCACAAGTATAGGGGCAGGACCCAGATGCATGGAAGCGTGGCAATGTGACTAGTACCCAGGCATGAACTCCAGCAGACATATAACAGGACACCTTTCTACTTTTATCTGTAAAAACCAAACATTTCTCTGCTCCTCACCCTTGAACTCTAGGCTCCTTGGAAGGCTCATTCCTGTACTTTGGATTTAAAAATCAGTGCAATTATATGGCAGCCCAAGGGGGCTGAAATTTTGGAATTTAGCGTCAGGTAAGGATGGGCATTAACAGATACAAGGTTCTCTGAAACCCCATGAGTAGAGGGTGGTAAGCAAGTTTTATCTCAGCCTAACAGCCACAAAAGCTAGCAAGGTTTAGGAACCAGAATGAAAGAGATATTTAGTAAGGAGATAAACATGAGTATAGAGGGACTTGTTATGAGATATGCATTGTGTTCACATCTGTAATCCTAGCTACCCAGGAGGTTGAGACCTGAGGATAACTGTTCAAAGCCAGACTGGGCAGAAAAAGCCATGAGATTCATATCCAATTAACCATGAAAGAGCAAAAAGTGAAGGTGTGGCTCAAGTAGAAGATTGTCAGATTTGAGGGTAAAAACGAAGGGACAGTGCCTAAGTCCTGAGGTCAAGCACTAGTACAAGCACACTGCACAAGTGTGCATGCGAACACACACACACACACACAAACACACAAATGAGGTACATTGTCAGCTCCATAAGTTCAAGGCTGTCAGCTCCAGGAGGTACCCTTAAGGACTGGCAAGGAATCTACCACATAGGAGAGGTATGTTTTTGGTGAAATGTGTGAACTCTAGTATAAGTGGTAAAGTGTGTGTGTGTGTGTGTGTGTGTGTGTGTGTGTGTGTGTGTGTGTGTGAGTGTGAGTGTAGATAGCAATGGGAGATTAGCTACTTAATGACAGTTTCTTAGAAGAGATAGCTTTTGATCTGGCACTGGAAGAGAGAGGCCAGATTACGTATTATATATTTGGTCCAGGGTAGCTGGCTGATTGTTCTTTTCTTTTCTTTTCTTTTCTCTCTTTCATTCTCTGTCTGTCTGTCTGTCTGTCTGTCTGTCTGTCTGTCTGTCTCTCTTTAGCCAGTTATGACTGATCTTGAATTCAGGGCCTGGTTGCTGTCCCTGAGCTTTTCTGCTCAAGACTAGTATTCTATCATTTGAGCTACAGCTCCACTGGTTTTGTGAGAGTTAATTGAAGATAAGAGTCTCATGGACTTTCCTGCCCAGGCTAGCTTCAAACCCTGATTCTCAGATCTCAGCCTCTTGAGTCACTAGGATTATAGGATTATAGGTGTGAGCCACTAGTGCCTGGCTTTATTTTGCTTTGAGCTGTAACTCTGGTAGCAAGATCTCCCCCACTGAAGGACCAGAAATATTCCCAAATAAATTAAGAAATTGTAGACAAGGTGAATGAGAATTGCCTTTACATAGTCTTGGCTATATGCAAGCTGAGATATCTGAGTGGCCCATTCCTGAGGCATTTTCCTGACCTGGTAAACATGGCTGTTTGCATGCCAGGTATGCAAACCAGCAACCAAGAGGGCTCTGAGCAACAGTGCTTGATTCTGAGGGGCTCTGTGGTCTCTTTGTGGAGGGCTGGTTCCTAAGGCCTCTGCCTCCCACTACATACATCAAGTCAGCACACACTTTAAGGAACTTGTTTCCAAGGCAACCAATTAGTGTCAAGAAGTGAGGGCTATGACATCAAAGGAAGGTGGGGGTGGGGTGAGGAACTCCATCTTCCCCATCTCCCAGGCTCTAGTGCTGTGGTTGTAGCCTGGAAAAGAAAGCTTCAGAGGAAGAGAGGCAAGCCATTGCCTTTGGGGTCAGAGCCTAAGAACAAGCACTGGGTTGGAGCTCTCACTCACCTGGGATTGCTTCCACCTGCCATGTCATTCCAAAATGTCAGTGAGGCTGTGGGCCTGGGAATGAAACAGTGTAGACACATTTAAGAGGAATAGTATTTCAGACCATTGGCTATACTATTCTCTATTGCTTTAGGAGATTGGGAATCTTAGACTCTTTTTATTTGGGGAACCAGTACACAAGGCCCAAATGTTTTGGCTCAAAGCAGAGGAAGATTCCTCCTTCAGTCCTGCCTGGGGACGTTTCTCTGCTCTTCCAGGGAGGATGGAGGCTTTGATCTATGGTAAGAAAGTATGAGCTTTGCCAGGAGCTGGTGACTCACACCTATAATCCTAGCTACTCAGGAGACTGAGCTCTGAGGATTGCGGTTCAAAACCAGCCCAGGCAGAAAAGGCCATGAGACTCTAACCTTCAATTAACCACCAGAAAACTGGAAGTGGAGATAGGGTTCAAAGTGGTAGAGTGCTAGCCTTGTGCAGAAAAGCTCAGGGACAGCACCCAGGCCCTGAGTTCAAACCTCATGACTGACAGAAAAAGAAAAGAAAAAGTCAGAATTCAAAAGACCTCAACTTTAGAGTAAATAAAGAAAGCTGGGCACATTTATTTCACAGTCTGGCTGAAGTATGCTTACTCTATTGTTTATTGTTGTTGTTGTTTTTGTCAGTCGTAGGGCCTGAACTCTGGGCCTGGGTGCTGTCCCTCAGCTCTTCTGCTCAAGGCTAGCATTCCACTTGAGCTACAGCACTACTTTTGGCTTTTTCTGCTTATGTGGTGCTGAGGAATCGAACCCAGGGCCTTATGCATGCAAGGCAAGCACTCTATCACTGAGCCACCTTCCCAACCCTGCTTATTCTATTGTATCAGCTTGGATATGCAATGTGAAAAAAGAGGAAGAGGGAGAAGAGAAGGAGGATGGTGAAAGTGATGTTAACATGGCAGTCAGTCACAGTCACTATTGCTTTTATGGCACAATACCTTACCCAACCTTTTTTTTTTTTTTTTTTGCTGGTCCTGGGGACTTATCATTGTCCCTGAGCTCTTTTGCTCAAGGCTCTACCACTTTGAGCCATAGTGCCACTTCCAGTTTTCTTTTTTTTTTTTTTTTTTTGCCGGTCATGGGGCCTGAACTCTGGGTCTGGGCGCTGTCCCTCAGCTCTTCAGCTCAAGGCTAGTGCTCTACCACTGGAGCCACAGTACCACTTCCAGCTTTTTCTGTTTATGTGGTGCTGAGGAATCGAACCCAGGGTCTCATGCTTGCAAGGTATGCACTCTACTGCTGAGCCACCTTCCCAGCCCCCACTTCCAGTTTTCTGGTGGTTAAGACTTTCCTGCCTGGGCTGAAGATCTCAGCCTCCTGAGTAGCTAAGATTACAGGCATGAGTCACCAGTGCCAGGCTTTACACAATACTTTAATCCTTGTGGTAGGCTCTCTGGTGAGCAGGGCAGGAAATGTCCTCAGGGGGATCAGGAAGCATACTGAAATGGAGAATTCTGTGCAGAAACTATTCGGGACTGCTCTGAGAAAGAACTGGAAGAAAGCAAGACTGAGCAGAGAGAGATATTGGACTGGGCTGAGGTTTCCCAAAAATGACTTAGCTGGGCATCGGTAGCTTATACCTATAATCTTAGCTAATCCAAGAGACTCTTATCTCCAACTAATCAGTCAAAAGCCAGAAGTAGAGGGGTGGCTCAAGCAGTAGAGTGCCAGCTTCAAGCAAAAAAGCTAGGCAAGAGCCTGAAACCCTGAGTTCAAGTTCCAGCTCGAACTCTGGAGCAGGAATGACCCTTCAGAAAATGATCATAAACTGGAGAGAGGGTGGGTGGACATTGTATGCCCATGATGCCAGTCATAGAGTCAGACTGCTCTGGGAAAGAGAAGTAAAGGTTAGCAGAGCAGCTCTCTTTATCAGTGGCAAATCCAAAACAGGCTGGTTGATAATGGCAGCAGTCAGAGTAAACATCTTCCAGCTCTGAAGGCATTGCATGGTGGCACCCACCACGGCACTTAGCACTCTCACTTTTTAAGTGAGGAAACTGAAGTCCAGAGAGAGGAGAAGTCCTGACTGGTCATAGTGCCATCATATAGCCAGGTAAGAGTGAATGTGAAGCATGAAGAAGGGCTATTCTATAAAACTCCAGTGTTTCATTCATGACAGGAGCCATTTACTGAGGGAAATGCTTGTGCTCAGGCAGTTGGAGTTGAGGATCCTGGGCTGGAAGGTTGAGAAGGGAAGCTTAGTTGGCTAGAGACAATCAGACTACAGAGACCCTGTGCCAGATTTCCAGGGAGCCTGCAAGGTCTCTGAAGCCCCACTGCTGTAGAAAACAGAGACTGTGACCTTAATCCCTCCCAGCACAGAGGCTACTGCACTGGCTCTTGTGGGCCGTGGAGAGAAGCTTTCCTGACAGATGTATCGGATTGACCAAAAGACAAGGGGCTTTGTGGAGATTATGCTGTCTACTGGATGCCCTGAGTCTCCAAGTTATTAAAGCTAAGAGAGGAACACTGAGGGCTTATGGGAAGGGCCACAGAGTGGTGCACAGGGGCCTAGCAATGTTAAACCTACCAGCCCCTTGCTCAGAAAAGTCTAGCAGAAGGCCATTGCTAAGGATTCAGCAGAGGCCAAGGGAACAACAGGGAATGGACAAGGTGACAGCAGAGTCCAAGAAACAAGGAGGGCCTTGGCTGTCTCTAGACCAGCCACCTCCCCCCCCCCCCCCCCCCCCCCCGCCAAAAAAATTACATACCCACAGACATAGACTGTGGGGAAGGAATCCGCTGGTCTGTGCTTGTTTGCAAGCTATGAGAATTGGACCATCTAGGGCCTATTAAACATGAGGGAAGTCACTGCTAAGTGTATCGGGGGCATGACAGGATCAGCTGTTTGGGAGAACTAGAGTGAGGGGCCCTCTTGCCTTTAGGTTGAAATTTCTGGACCCACAGGCTGAGTATGACAGCCATTCTTTATTTTCGCCCCAGTCTTGGGGCTTGAACTCAGGGTCTGGGCACTGTCCCTGAGCTCCTTTTGCTAAAGGCTAGCACTCTACCACTTGAGCCAGAGCATCACTTCTGGCCTTTTCTGTTTATGTGGTACTGAGGAATGGAACCCAGGGCTTCATGCATGCTAAGCAAGCACTCTACCACTAAGCCACATCCCAGCCCCATGACCGCCATTCTTGAAGGACCCAGAGATTCAGGAGGACAAAGGACCAGAACTCATGTCTTTATGGGGAAATCCAGCTCTTGCCTTAAAGGGTCTTTTTTGTGTGCTGGTACTACGGCTTGAACTAAGGGCCTGGGTACTGTCCCTTAGCTTTTTTGCTTTAAAGAAATGACACTTACTTCAAACTTTTTGGTGATAATAGTCTTCTAGTTAAGTGCTGGTGGCTCATGCCTGTAATCATAGCTTCATAGGAAGCTGACTTCTGAGGACTGTGGTTCAAAGCCAGCTCCAGCAGGAAAGTCCACGAGACTCTTATCTCCAATTAACCACTAGAAAACCAGAAGTGGTGCTGTGCCTCAAAGTGATAGAGCTCTAATTTTTTTTTGGTTGTGGGGCTTGAACTCTGGGTCTGGGCGCTGTTCCTCAGCTCTTCAGCTCAAGGCTAGTGCTTTACCATTTCTGGTTTTCTGGTGGTTTATTGGAGATAATTGTCTCATGGACTTTCCTGCCCAGGCTGGCTTTGAACCCCAATCCTCAGATCTCAGTCTCCTGAGTAGCAAGGATTACAGGTGTGAGCCACCAATGCCTGGTGTAGAGCTCTAATGTTGAGCAAAAAACCTCAGAGACAGCTCCTAGGCCCTAAGTTCAGTCCCTGTGATAGATGAAAGAAGAAAGAAAGAAAGAAAGAAAGAAAGAAAGAAAGAAAGAAAGAAAGAAAGAAAGAAAGAAAGAAAGAAAGAAAGGAAGGAAGAAAGGAAGAAAGAAAGAAAGAAAGAAAGGAAGAAAAAAGAGAGAAAGAAAGAAAGGAAGAAAAAAGAGAGAAAGAAAGGAAGGAAGGAAAGAAAGAAGAGAAAAGAGAGAGAATCTTCCAGATTTTCCTGTGGAGGCTGGCTTTGATCCTTTGTGCTCAGCCTTTTGAGTAGCTAGGATTATAAGCATGAGCACTGACACCTTGCTGGACATGGTCTTTCTTGCCCATTTCTGGAGGGCAAGAGTGAGTGGGGACAGAATCTAGCTAGGAAAGCTTGATCTGAAAGGGATTGTTTGGGGTTTTGTTTTTAGCTCTGTCACCTTGCCCCTCCCAACATATACATTCCCCTTTATGACCTTGTGACTCCTCCATTAGGTCTGTTTTTTGTTTTTTTTTTCCTTCAAGAGAAAGCCAGTCGGGGAGGGGTGAGGATGGGAGGGAGGTGAGGCAGGCAAGGCGGGGAGAGGCTAAGCCAATTGTGGGCTTCTGCAAGGTGCAAAGCAATCATCGGAGCCGCTGGTAAGCGGGGTCACTCAGTAGTGTGCACATCAGGGTGAAATCCTTTCAGCTCTTCGCCAAACCCCTAGTGAAAGACAATCAGGCTCGCTGTCACCGAGCTAATTCTGTCTATATAAAAGCAGTAATGAAATTCACGGCAGGATTACCCTCTCCATCCAATGGGCCAGCGTTGTGGTGACATATCTCTCTTATTGCCCGAATGTAACACACCATCTAATTTACGTCGTGTAGCGAGCAGGAATGAAATGTTCATAAAGAATTGCTGCATCTCGTCACCTTAACTGCGGCCCGGGGCTCTGAGGCATCTGTCAGGGAGAGGAGCAGGAGGAGGGAGAGCAGGCGGGGCTCAGGGAGCAGCCGCCAGGGGCAGGGGCTTCTGTGGGGTGGTTGTTTCTTAATAGGGTGAAGTGGAAGCAGGGGCTGGGGCAGAGGGTTGGGAGGAGAGGGGAAGAGTGGGAAGTCCAGGCTTTGGGGAGCTGAGGATAAATCAGATCAGGATGTAATGGTCTGGGGAGTGTCTTGGAAGTCAGTGTATGTCTGACAAGGCAGAGGGTATGTGTGCTTGAGTTTGACTGAATAGGAGACATGATTATGAGTACCTAAATGGCAAAGGATTGCTTGGAGGAGGGGGATGACCCTTTCATCATCTCCCAAATTCTGCAGGGCTCCTAGAAGTGGAACTCTATCTCTGAAGGCTATCACATAGAAACAAGCTAGTGAATGAGAAGACAGACCTCTCATAAAAGTCACCAAAGAGCAGGTAGATAACAAACTGAGGAGTTATCTGTGCCTCCTCCTTCACCCTTACCTGCATGTGCAAGGTCCCACACCATCAGTGAGCTTGTTCAATTCACTCTAGAATATATGTTTATCCCTATTCCTATCCCAGTCCAAGGTCACAGCCATCCCATCTGTTGTCTGGAGAACTCAAAACCCTCCTACCTTGTCTCCCTGTGTGTTTCTTGTCCCCTTAACTCAGCTGTGCAGTGATCATGTCATTACTACATCTCCCAACCTAAAGCTCTGCTGTGATGTTGCCTTGCTTTTGAGCTAAAGACAGAAACCTACCTCTCCAAAGACCCAAGCAAACCATGCTCCCACCATGTTGGCCTAATCCTGTTTTCTGAATTGACCGTATTGAAAGGAGTTACTGGGATTGTACATACCAGATTACTGTCGTTGGAAGATTCTCCTTGTCAGTAGCAGCAGTACCACCCTGTTCCATTGCCAGCACACACTGCACAATTCCTGCACAATTGTGACAGTGCTAGAGGCCTGGTTCACTCCTTCCTTCCACAAACATCTGGAGAGTGTCTTTCAGGCATTGTCAAAGGTTCTGTGGCCCCCATCCTCAACATGTAAAGACATAGTCCAAGCCCATAAAGAGCTCACAATTTGGTGAAAGACAGGTTAGCAAAGAAGATAACCATGGTGCCAAGCCTGTGGTGTGCTGCCTCACTCAGAGAAGAGTCACAACTTCACTCACTATGGAGTCACCTAAGAAGGAGTTGCTTCCCTGAGGTTGTACAAACTTCTCCCTAAATTTCTCCCAGGTACAGATTAGCACCTTTAGGAGGGGAATGCCAGCAATGTTAGAGAGTTATAATTCGAATTATCAGTGATAATATCATCAAACATTTATTTTATTTTTATTTTTATTGTCAGTCTTGGGGTTTGAACTCAGGGCCTAGGCCCTGTCCCTGAGCTCTTTTGCTCAAGGATAGCACTCTACCACTTTGAGCCACAGCTCCACTTCCAGTTTTTGAGAGGCTAATTTGAGATAAGAGTCTTAGGGACTTTCCTGCCCTGGCTGGCTTTGAACTGCAGTCCTCAGATCTCAGCCTCCTGAGTAGCTAGGATTATAGGCATGAGCCACCAGTGCCCAGCTATCAAACGTGAATTAATTTATTAAATGTTGACTGTGTGCAAGTACCTCATTTCACATAATTCTCACAACTATAATACATAGGTATATTATCCCTGCTTAAAAAGGGGAGAGTGAAGTTAGCTACCTGAGTTTAAATAACTTGTTCAAAAGCTAGTACAGGACCAGATGCTGGCGGCTCACACCTATCATCCCAGGAGGCTGGGTGCTGTCCTTGAGCCTTTTTTTTGCTCAAGGCTAGTATTCTACCACTTGAGTCATGCTGCCACTTCTGGCTCTTTTGAGTAGTTTATTGGAGATAAGAGTCTCACAGTGACTTTTCTGCCCGGGCTGGCTTTGAACTGTGATCCTCAGATCACAGCCACCTGAGTAGCTAGGATTACAGGCATGAGACACCTGCACCCTGGCCCAAATTCTTCATCTTTCTACCCTATCCCAAGCATTAGTTTGCAACCCTTAGAATCAATATAAGGAAAATAGGTGGTTAACCGGGCATGGTGGCTCATGCCTGTAATCCTAGCTACTCAGGAGGCTGAGATCTGAGGATTGTGGTTCAAAGCCAGCTCGGGCAGGAAAGCTCGTAATACTCTTAACTCCAATTAACCACCAGAAAACTGGAAGTGGCAGAGCACTTGCCTTGAGCTGAAGAGCTCAGGGACAGCGCTCAGGCCCAGAGTTCAAGCCTCATGACTGACAAAAATAAAAAAAATAAAAGACCTGCTTTGGGCACTGAATATGTATGTCCCATGATCTAGACCCTTTGTCCACTTATGGCTTTCTCACAGATATGTATGACACCGCAGATACCAGGCTTGGACAAGACAGGATGACTGAGTCTAGAGAATATCAGATCTTAAGCCCTCTAGGAAATATGCATAAAATGAGCCCTTTCCTTTTCTCTGATGCTCACTCTTCCATCAATACCCCAGGCTTGGGTTAGCCAGTCAAGAGGCCTGTGAAAGAGTCTTATATGGTAAGTGGAATCTCAGTCCTATGTGTATAGAATCAAGCATGTCATGTGTGTGTGTGTGTGTGTGTGTGTGTGTGTGTGTGTGTGTGTGTGTGTGTTACTGTGGTTTGAATTCAGGACCTCACACTGTAGGCACTGTACCACTTGAGCCTCCAGTGCAAGCATGTTTTGAAATATGTCCCTTGGGTCTGAGTTATCTGGTCCACTCATGAATTCAAAGTTGTTTACTCACCAGATGAGATATAGCCATGTGTGCATGTTATATGTACATATGTCTACACAAGTATACACAAGTATACGCTTCATCTTTTCTTTGGCTTTCTCATAGCCCAGTGATATGGACTCACCATAGATGTAGCACTGAGCGTAACCAAAGCTGCTTTTCTACAGGTGTCGATGGATCTTGGTCCCTGTTGCTTCCCTTTCCATTTGCTTCTATCTTTCACTTTTACAGACTATACTTATACTTGATCCTCCAGTGAATACTCACAGACCACATGATACATACTGCCCTTTATTTTGAGGCTATCTCTGCTCCCCAACAGGGAAACTTCTCCTCCTCCTCCTCTTCCTCCTCCTCCTCCTCCTCCCCCCCTTTTTTTGGGGGTCTGGTCGTGGGGCCTGAACTCTGGGCGTGGGTACTGTCCTTCAGCTCTTCAGCTCAACTTCTCCTCCTCCTCCTCCTCTTCCTCCTCCTCCTCATCCTCCCCTCCCCCTTTTTTTTTGGGTCTGGTCGTGGGGCCTGAACTCTGGGCGTGGGTACTGTCCTTCAGCTCTTCAGCTCAAGGCTAGCGCTCTACCACTTGAGGCACAGCGCCACTTCTGGCTTTTTTTTTCCTGCTTATGTGGTGCTAAGGAATCGAACCCAGGGCCTCAGGCATGCAAGGCAAGCGCTCTACCACTGAGCCACTTTCCCAGCCACTTCTCCTTCTTCTTTAGTCGGTTTTGGGGCTTGAACTCAGAAGCTGGGTGCTGTCACTAAGCTTTTCTACTCAAGACTAGTACTCTGCCACTTTGAGCCATAGCTCCACTTCTGGTTTTCTGGTGGTTAATTGGAGATAAGAGTCTCATGGAGGGGCTGGGAAGGTGGCTCAGTGATAGAGTGCTTGCCTCGCATGCATGAGGCCCTGGGTTTGATTCCTCACCACCATATAAGCAGAAAAAGCCCGAAGTGGCTCTGTGGCTCAAGTGGTAGAGTTCTAGCCTTGAGCTGAAGAGCTGAGGGACAGTGCCCAGGCCCAAAGTTCAGGTCCCACGACCGAGCAAACAAAAAACAAAAAAAAAAGTTTCATGGGCTTTCTCCTCCCTGTGCTGGCTTTGAACTGCAATCCTCAGCTCTCAGTCTTCTGAGTAGCTAACATTACAGGCGTGAGCTATCAGCGCCCATCTTCCTTCCTTCCTTCCTTCCTTCCTTCCCTTCTTTCTTTCTTCCTTCCTTCCTTTCTTTGTTTGTTTGTTTGTTTGTTTGTTTGTTTCTTTCTTTCTTTCTTTCTTTCTTTCTTTCTTTCTTTCTTTCTTTCTTTCTTCCTTCCCTTCCTCCCTCCCTTCCTCCCTCCCTCCCTTTCTTTCTTTCTTTCTTTCTTTCTTTCTTTCTTTCTTTCTTTCTTTCTTTCTTTCTTTCTTTCTTTCTTTCTTTCTTTCTTGATAGGCTGTAGCCATGTAGATCAGGCTAGCCTCAAACTGTGATCCTCTTACCTCTGCCTCTTGAATACTGGAATTATAACCATGTGCCAACATGACCAGCCAGAGTAATAGTTTCTTTATCAAAGAGCTAATCCATGGATAGATCATCAAAAAGATGATATATGCTTGGCAGGATGTAATCTCTCAAGCTTTTTTGCTATTAACATTATCATAACTCATTTGCCCTCCCTGACTAGAGGGTGGTCCACCTTCTATCAACAGCTCTCCTAGAGTTGGAAATACAAGAAAGCCTACTCTTGCTAGGAAGCTGCATTAAGCTTGGAGCACTGTGAAGGAGCTCTGGGGTTAGAGGGCTCCAGGCCATCATTATCCATATCTCTCAGTAGGACAAAAAAATCTCAATCATTCCTAGCAGGCAGCATTCACTCATATATATTTTTTAAAGTCCTCATAAAATAAGTCTCAGGAGTCCCTTTAGACATTGTATGCAAAACCTTAAGCTTCAAAGACACAAATTGCTTTCTATCATCCCTTTCCACAAGCACTTTTTCTTATGAGGGACTGAGGCCAGATCCAGTGGCTAATGTTTGCCAGAGAAATACAGTTTTGGTCATAATCCTAAGTCATTTCCTTTGGCTCAAAAGCTCTACCCTTCCAGCTAGTGATCAGTTCTGTGGCTCTGCTGTCATTCTAAACCAGATCTACTTCTTCAGGTGAAACAAGATATCAGTCAAGTTGGATGGATACAAAGGATTCAGTAAATGATCAGGGGAGGGAGAAATGACAGAGAACACAAACAACAGTTACAAAGAATCAGGCATTCTCCAGATGACATCTATTCTTAAAGGGGTATATGGCATTTTTCTTAGGTTTCTGTAAACCCAGAGGTCTAGACCTATATAATGTTTTTCCTGATCATCTTTGGACAGGTAAGAAGAGGAAGAGAAATTATACAGAACAAATGAACTAGAAGAGGTTGGTAATGCATTAAAAATGAGTATGCAACCTATGTGTTTGATTTCCAAATTATTCTACCTACTCTTCCCCACCCCCTTTTCTTTTTCCCTATGCCTGGACTGACACAAGTGATACTTTGATGGCTATTTCAGCTGTAACCCTTTATATCCAGGGAAGCTGAGCTCCCAGCTGCCAGCCAACTCTGATCCCCTAATTTCAAAGGGATCAGCTGGTCAGAATTCTCAGAGATTGTAGACCCCCAGTGAAAATATGGCTTCTGCTACGCAAGTATAGATTATTTCTCTTCTCTGTGTACTATTGGTCTTAATTTCAGCTGCCAGTATTCTTTTTACTCATACCACCCCTAGATAGTAAGAAGCAGCCTGGAGTTCTAGCAAAAGTATTCTAGAAATTCACCTTTCCATTTCCCATTATAATGACCAGATCCAAATAGAGTCATTCCAAGGATTAACATGATCTTGGGTGGGCTAGTCAGCCTCACTGTTAGTTTAGACAGCTGTTGAGTTATCGGTCATCAGCAGGAAAGTGAGGATGGCTCAGTGCCTCTTAGCCCTGCTGCTGAGTCTGTGACCCATTATGATAATTGTGAAGATAATTGCCTGGCCTCCTAGATTGTCTGGGAGTTTTGAGTACTCATAGATATGGCATGCTTTAAAACTGTGACAGTATGAAACAATCACAAGTTTCGAACCTGATTAGAGTTTGGTATGATGGCTAGGGGTTATCAGGGTGTAAATACAACTGGAAGGGCCCTCAAAATGAAGATTAATTAATGATTTGAAGAAATAGGCATAAACTCCTATTACGGGTGAATCAACTCCCTTATTTTCCAGGCCCTCCCAAAGCCTGGTGGTCATTGCTTGCTTAGTGACACTAAATTCTCTGGTAATCTGCAGGCATGTGTAATTATGCTGTAGTTGGTGATTGTTCACTAAGTAAAGCCTTGGTGTAGTTACCATGTAAGTCAACGGTATTTACAGGATATTTTTTCTGCCTGTAACTCAAAGCCTTACCGAAACAAATTGGAATTGCCTTCTGGAGGCCGTTGTTATAAATTACAGACCCAACATCTGTCCACATCTGCAATGTCTAGACAGCCTGTCTCAGCTACAAGAGAGGAGAGAGATGATCAGGGAAAAGCAAGAGAGATGTGAGGAGCAGCAGAGGGAAGTCTCACATTTGCATAGTCTTGTTTTTTCATTGCATTCAATGCTCTGAAATGGACCCCAAACCCTCAGCAACCCAAAGCCAATCTCAGAAGTGTCTGGGGCATGGTCATTGCCCTTGGATATGTGAACATTCAGTCACTTTTGTTGGGTTGCACCTCTGCCAGGACAAGCTTTCAGAGGTCATAGTAGAGCCTGGAAGATGGAGTCAAATGCAAACTGATCAGAGGAGGAGGCTGTTTTTCCAAACTTCCTCAACCCTTCTCCTGCATTATGTCTCTCCCCATCACCTGGCTCAGTCTTTTTGAGTAGTTGGGGGGTAGGGGGAGGCATTCCGGTATCTACCTTTTCCTGTGGTCCCTCTCCTGCACCCACGATAAGGAGCCCGCCCGTCAGCTGAGTGATTGTATTTTTTTTACAGTTCCTAGCACAAACCTTCTCATTTATATGTAAAGCAGCCATTAGTCATAGCTCCGTTCCCACACACTGCCTGATGTACAATCACATTTTGCAGCGGATGAATCTTTCCACACAGCTGCTCTGCTATGAATAATCCGTCTCCAGGCCCATAAATCAGAAAAAAATCATGCACCTCGTTCGCCTGATCCTTACACAAAGTCATATATTTTACATGAGGATGAGCTAAATATTCATGAGTCTTAAAGGCTTTTTTTCCAAGGCACTTGTTGGGGTTGTTTTCTACTTGGGAGGGGCGGGGGCTGGGGTGGCTACCAAGGTTGTATCTACTTGAGGGAAGGAGGGATTTTTAGAGAGGAAAAGCAAGGCAGACTCTGTGTGTATTGTCTGAAGAAAGAAATAGAAAAAGAAAAAGAGTGAAAGAGATTGAGATCCCAAGCTTATCTCAGTTTAGGAGTCGAATAGGACAAAGGATAGTCATATGAGGTCTTAAAAATATAATCAATATGTTGGGTGCTGGTGGTGGCTCATGCCTGTAATCCTAGCTACTCAGGAGGTTAAGATCTGAGGGTCAGTTCAAAGCCAGCCCAGACAGAAAAGTCCATGAGACTCTTATCTCCAAATAACCCCTGGAAAACCGGAAGTAGTGCTGTGGCTCAAGATGGTAGAGCACTAGACTTGAGCACTAGAGCTCAGGAACAGTACCTAGGCCCTGAGTTCAAGCCCCTCAGCCATCCAAAAAAAGGGGGAAAATATGATAAATATTTATCTGAGTTTCCATCCTACTCAAAGTCATAGATACTGCCTCTTAGATCTTCAAGGTCATTTCATGAACCTTTGCCCTCTGACCTACCTGTGGGGCAATGAATTTGACCTTTCTGTGTGTACAGAGGTAACTGTACCCCCAATTTAATAAAAGCAGAATTTGGGGGAAGTCAGCAGAGGTAAGAGAAATCACGTTGTTACTAACAAAGTCATCTACTAGACAGGACATGGTGACACATACCTGTTTCCCCAGCAGTAGGGAGACTGAAATAGGAGGGTCATGAGTTCAAGGCCAGCATGTGTTATATAACAAGACCCTGTTTCAGAGAACAAAACAAAAGGGGCTGGGAAGGTGGCTCAGTGATAGAGTGCTTGCCTTGCATGCATGAGGCCCTGGGTTCCATTCCTCAGCACCACATAAGCAAAAAGAAAAAAGCCTGAAGAGGCGCTGTGGCTCAAGTGGTAGAGCGCTAGCCTTGAGCTGAAGAGCTGAGGGACAGCGCCCAGGCCCAGAGTTCAGGCCCCACAACCAGACCCCCCCCCAAAAAAAAAGAAAAGAAAAAAGAAAACAAAACAAAAACTCCTACTAACACATCACTGGAGGCTCCAGCACATTCCAGCATTTCTTGCATGCCCCTTGTGTGTGTGTGGGGGGGGGGAGGATGCATGTGTGTACACACACACACACGTGCCAGTACTGAGGCTTGCATTCTTTTTTTCTTTTCTTTTCTTTTTTTCCCCGGTCATGGGGCCTGAACTCTGGGCCTGAGTGCTGCCCCTCAGATCTACAGCTCAAGGCTAGCGCTCTACCACTTGAGCCCCAGCATTACTTCCAGCTTTTTCTGCTTATGTGGTGCTAAGAAATTGAACCCAGGGCCTCATGCATGCAAGGCAAGCACTGTATCATTGAGCCACCTTCCCCAGCTTCGGGCTTGCATTCTTGAATTCAGGGCTCCTGTTCTTGGTGAGCTTTTTTGCTCAAGGCTGGCACTTTGCCACTTACGCCTCCACTTTCAGCTTTTCGCCGGTTAGAGATTGGCTTTGTTTGCCCAGGCTTGGCTTCCAACTTCGAGCCTCAGATCTCAACCTCCTAAATAGCTAGAATTATAGGCCCAAGCTACCAGTATCCAGCTTTGGGTGCCCCATTCTTGTGCCAGAGAGCATTTAAGGTGGTCTCCCTGCCCCCATGTGTGTCTCCCTCCCCTGCTCCAGCTCCTTCCACTCACTCAGCCGACCCAGGCTTGGTCACAATGCTCTCTTCTCGCTAGGGCTTCTTTTCAGCCTGGATAGCTCCTCAAACTCTCATTCTCTTCCCAAAATGCAAAAACCCGACCATCTAAGAAGTCTCCCTTCACTAAACAGGCCGGAGAGTTCTTCGCTTTGGCTGTATAAATCCCATTCTCCTGCCTTCCCTCGCTTACTCACTTGTCATCCCTGCTGCTCTGCTGGCAGGTGCTTTTTCATTTTATCCTGGCATTCACTCAGCATTTGTCTGTCTGTCTGACTCATTAATGTCAGTCTGCAGTGGTGATGACATGTCCTCACTTCCCTTGTAAGAGTAGAAAGTTCTCCCCCCACCCCCAGGTTTCACTGACAACATGAAGAGTATGTGTGTAGGTAGAGACTTCTCAGATTTCATTTGAGATCTGGAAACACACATACGTCCTCAGACCGCTCTTAGCTTTCAGTGGATAATGATAATGCCCTAGGTTCCAGCAGGTGTCTTCACAGGAAGAATTGTGTGGAAATTATAAGGGCATCTCAGTGAGCTAGTCCTTTAAAAAAAAAAAAAAACACTTTGCATGCCTAGTATGGGTTCTTAGCACTGAAAAATAAATAAATAAATAAATACTGGGGGACTGGGGATGGGGCTCATTGGGAGAGTGCTTGCCTAGCATGCATGAAGCCCTAGGTTCCATTCTTCTGTACCACATAAACAGAAAAACCCAGAAGTGCTGCTGTGGCTCAAGTAGTAGAGTGGTAGGCTTGAGCAAAAGAAGCTTAGGGACAGTGCCCAGGTCCTGAGTTCAAGCCCCAGAACTGGCAAAAAATAAAAACAAAAACAAAAACAAGGGGCTGGGAAGGTGGCTCAGTGGTAGAGCGCTTGCCTTGCATGCTCACAGCCCTGGGTTCGATTCCTCAGCACCACATAAGCAAAAAGAAAAAAGCTGCAAGTGGTGCTGTGGCTCAAGTGGTAGAGCGCTAGCCTTGAGCTGAAGAGCTGAGGGACAGCGTCCAGGCCCAGAGTTCAGGTCCCACAACCGGACCCAAAAAACAAAAACAAAAACAAAACAGGTGCTGTTAGGTCCAAATAGTCAGCTATCCTTGTCTTGAAGCTCTAGATTAGAGCCTTGATTTACAAAGACTTCCACCTTTCTCTTAACTGACTGTAACCCATTTGGCTAGAAACACACCAGTTTTTTGTTGTTGTTGTTGTTTGATTTTTTTTTTTTTGATCGGTTGTGGGGCTTGAACTCTAGGCCTAGGCACTGTCCCTGAGCTCTTCAGCTCAAGGCTAGTAGTGCTCTACAACTTGAGCCACAGTGCCACTTCCGGCCTTTTCTGTTTCTGTGGTGCTGAGGAATGGAACTCAGGGCCTCATGCATGTGAGGCAAGCACTCTACCCCTGAGCCACCTTCCCAGCCCCTACACGAGGGGTTTGTGCTGACCCTTCACTTTACTTCCTCTTTTTCTCCAGCTGTGACCCATTTCACACATTGTTATGCCTCACCATGAGTTACTTTTGTACCAACTCACACTCTAGCATTTCTCAGACCCACTGCAAATACCCCAGCCTGAGAGTGAGAGGGTGAGTCTCTAGCATTGCCTGAAGGCTCCCCTCTATAGGTATTTTGTTGTTGTTTTTCTAGCACCAGTACTGGGGCTGAACTCTCAGGGCCTGGATGCTGTCTCTGACCTTTTGTGCTCAAGACTAGTGCTCTACCACAGGTCCACTTCTAGACTTTTTGGTGGTTAATTGGAGATAGGAGTCTCACAATCTTTCTTGCCTAGCTTGTTTCCAACTGTAGTCCTCAGCTCTCAGCCTCCTGAATAGCTGGGGTTACAGGCATGAGCCACTTGGGTTAAGCTCCATAGGCTTTCTTCTTCCTCATAAACCTGTGCTGCTGGTGTTGAGGGCTCTTTCCATCACCACCACCTCCTCCTCCTCTTCCTCCTCCTCCTCCTCTTCCTCCTCCTCCTCCTCCTCCTCCTCTTCCATCACCACTACCCCTTCTTCTTTCCTTTTTAAACCTAATATCTACCAATGTTAATTCTAGTTAACAGGTGGCAGTGTTAATCCTGCCTGTTTTTCCTAGCTACTTGGAAGGCTCAGGTCAGGAGTATCATGGTTCAAGACCAGCCTGGGGAAAGAAATTTCTTGAGACACCCCCCCCCATCTCAACAGAAAAATCTGGATGTGGTGGCATTCATCTGTTATACAAGCTATGACTGGAGTGTAAATTGGAGAATCACAGTCTGGGCACAAAAACAAGAACAAAGAGGGCTGGAGATGTGACTCAAGTAGTAGAGCCTAGCAAGACTGCAGTCTTGAGTTCCAACCCTAGTACTGCCACCCAAAAAGTAATTTAATAAAACAATTTTCTTACAGATGGACAACTGAGGTAAAACCTTGGCAATTAGCATTTCAAAATTCAATCAAGAGGTGACAACAGGAAGCTGCAATTTCAGCTTTCATCACTTTTGTGCTTTTTGACTCTGGGCTTTAACTTTTTCTGCCAGCCTGCAAGGCATTCCTCTGTTTCTTTACATTCCAGGGGGCTTATCTGCCTGCCATTTTGTCCCTTGTTCCTCCTCACACTCCACACTAGCTCCTGTTCAGGGAGAATTAAGTCAAAGAACTGCCAGAGAGGAGGAAAAAAGTCCAAACAATCACAGATGGCAGACTTGAAAATTTAATTTAAAATCATTCTTTATTATCCAAAATATTAAAATTAAAGCTATAATGCCCAAAGGAAAACACAGATTAAAACCCCCAATGTTTCGCGGTCTCTTCCTCAGGGGGTCCCCAAAATACTGAGTGAGAATGCTTTTGAAAAGAAAGCAGGCTTGCTGGAGCAAAGAGCCAGCTGTAGATCATTGAGCCAAACACTGGGTGACTGACCCAATCAGCTTCCCTTAAAGCCAAACACCAACTGTTTCATATGCAATTAATGATTGCCCTGGCAAATTAAAGTGCATCAAGTCTTCACAGGCATCGTTGAATGAGAAGATACACAGCAGTCACAGGTATCTCATCCCTGGCATCTACATAATAATATTACCAGGCTAATCTAAGCTCAGAGATTTAATTCTGCAAAACACCATGCACTAAATATTTATATTCATAAAGGGTTAGAAAAAAAATGTCCACATGCTACCTCTCGGCTCCCCATTTATCTGCGATAAGCCGCTGGCTCATTTGCTGGGGAGTATGGTTGAGGGTAAAAAAAAAAATCAGTCAAATGTCAGCAGAATCTCAATATTCCTGTATTCCAACTTCAAATCTTCACAAAAGGCTCATGGCTGGATTGAATATTTAGAGGTACCCAAAGGAAGGTGAAGCTTTTTCCTTCTCTATGCAGATGCCAAAGCAGAAAATGAGGCCCTTTCATATTTCACAGCCAAGAAAAGGGTAGCAGAATAGATGAGAATGTCTATTCCCTATTCTTTGGTGCAGAAAATCAAAGTCCAGAGGGGGAAACCAGAGACCATTACGCTCATCCTTTACAAATTCCAAATTCTCAGAGATACTGTAGATATACTTCTGATTTGAGATGTCACTGTGTTTGAACTACAAAGCTGAGGAATAGGGGTGCTAGGAGTAGTGGTATACACCTGTGATCCAAGCTACTATAAGGGAGAGATTTGGAAGATGGAATGGTCTGAAACCAGAGATGTATAAGAATTCAAGATCCCGGCTGGGAAGGTGGCTTGGTGGTAGAGTGCTTGCCTTGCATGCATGAAGCCCTGGGTTCGATTCCTGAGCACCACGTAAGCAGAAAAAGTGGAAGTGGCACTGTGGCTCAAGTGGTAGAGCGCTAACCTTGAGCTGAAGAGCTGAGGGACAGTGCCCAGGCTCAGAGTTCAGGCCCCACAACCGGCAAAAACAACAACAACAACAAAAAGAATTCAAGATCCTTTTTTTTTTTTTTTTTGGGTCCTGGAAGGCCCTAAAGTTCATAGCCCTAGGACGATTTTCCTTAAAGCTAACTAACTAACTAACTAAATATATATATATATATATATATATATATAATAGATATATAAAACAAAAACGTTTTATTTAAAATAAAATATTGAAGAATAGGACCTCCCTAACTAATCATAAGCAAATAATAAACCACTGTTAATGGAAAGGAAATGTGCTTTCTTTGGCCTTCTAGACTTATGTCAGCTTCTTCTTTTTTTTGCCAGTCCTGGGGCTTGAACTCAGGGCCTGGGCACTGTCCCTGAGCTTCTTTTGCTCAAGGCTAGCACTCTACACTTGAGCCACAGTGCTACTTCTGGCTACTTCTGTGTATGTGGTACTGAGGAGTCAAACCCAGGACTTCATGCATGCTAGGCTAGCACTCTACCACTAAGCCACATTCCCAACCCTCAGCTTCTTCTATTGAAACCTAATTCTGAGTTTGTGGCTCTTACTTAAATATTTTAATTTCAGCACGTGCTGAGCCTGATCATCCCAGCATATAAGGCACAGGACCTAAGGAATTTGGCCTAACCCTTAGACCCATGGAATGGCCATCATTATTTCTGCAACCATTCTAGAGATAGTTCTCTCCCCACAGTATCCCAAACCCTAATTACTCAGTCTAGCCCCCTCTATCTTTTATCTCTCTCCTTGACAGCAAATGCAGATACTGGAGTCTGTAGGTTCCCTGCGCACAGCATAACTTGAAGCCTTCAGCAGCTTTTCTAGGACTCTGCATATTATAATCAAGATGGGATCAGCTAATAAAAATCACATTAGTTACAATCCAAAAAGATTAACCAGCCTTAAGGGTTTCATGGCTATGTACTATATTTTTCAATTTTCCTACAATTAAGCTAACAACAAATAATATTGATGAATTAACTGCCAGATCACTCTCTGAAGCTCAGCCATGGGGAGGGAGAGTAGTTCTACATCTGGCCATTCTCAGCTCATAAGGTCCAGCTCATAAGGTTCTTAGCACATGGTACTGATCTTGTTCCTAAAAACAAACAAATAACAATCAAAAAAATAGAAAAGAGGTGATCATCTTAAGTCCTTCCTTCTGGTTACCTCCAAGGAATTTTCCTGGTTTCCACTGATTTCTCAACTTCCTGAAGAAGACAATTTGTGATAAGACTATATGCTTATGAGGCACAACTATATCAACTCCTTCATTGATCTAGAGCCACAAATTCAGAGCCTAAAAGCAATGTGATCTAGCTGTGTAGTCTGGGGGCAGCTAGGAAATAGCAAGGAAGGGTCTTTAGTAGAAGTCTTCTCTCACACAGGTGCTAATAGAGATCTCTGGAGGACAGTCTTCTTTTCTCTCCACCTGGTTGCCCTGGAACAAGGTGGGGATGTAGGGATGTGGGGATGGGGGCAGCATAGAGTATTTTGTAAGAGAAAAAAGAGTTTGGGGAGGCTATAAGATGTTTTGGACTGGGTCTGCAAAGCTAAAACCAAATTACTACTCCAGTACTTTTTTATTGTATTACTCAGTATAGGGGGACCCAGGAGGATATTGGGCTAGGAAAGGATTTCAAAGAAACAACAATTACCGTCATTATATAATCAGTTTACCAAAAAAAAGTCCCTTTACTATTTGCCTAGTACTATGGAAAGTATATTCCACTTAATTCTTACGATAATCATATGAAGAGGTCAGGGGTATAGTTATAGAGATTAGATAGATAGATCTATGGATATAGAGATAGATAATAAGGGGCTGGGAAGATGGCTCAGTGGTAGAGTGCTTGCCTTGCATGCATGAGGCCCTACATTAGAGATAGATATAAAATGGGAAGATAAGCTTTATCTAAATTCTAGGGAGCTGGCTAAAATGCAGATTTGTGAGTCCCATCCAATCTTTTGTTTTGGCCAGTCCTGGAGCTTGAACTCAGGGCCTGGGCATTGTCCCTGAGCTTCTTTTGCTCAAGGCTGGCACTCTACCACTTGAGCCACAGTGCACCTTCTGGCCTTTTCTGTTTATGTGGTACTAAGGAGCGGAACCCAGGGCTTCATGCATGCTAGGTAAGCATTCTACCACAAAGCCACATCCCCAGTCCCCATCCAATCTTTTTGATAAGAATCTCTGCATATAGAACTCTTAAGTCGGGCTGGGAAGGTGGCTCAGTGGTAGAGCACTTGCCTTGCATGCATGAGGCCCTGGGTTCAATTCCTCAGCACCACATAAGCAGAAAAAGCCAGAAGTGGCGCTGTGGCTCAAGTGGTAGAGTGCTAGCCTGGCGCTGAAGAGCTAAGGCACAACGCCCAGGCCCAGAGTTCTGGCCCCACGACCGGCAAAAAAAAAAAAAAAAAAAAGAACTCTTAAGTCTGCTTTTCATTAAACTCTCCTAAAAATACGTAGGCATAAAATTGGGAACCATTATTATAAACTATCAATAGAAAGCCCTTACCTCCAAGCCTCTAGCTCTTGGTAGTCTCTCTCATTCATTTCTTCCTAATTTTGTTTCAATTCACACAAGTCCCTACTGTCACCAAAGCTTGTCCTTTTGTTTGCAGAGGCAGGAATGGGAAAATGCCTGGGCTACAAGATTTCATTCTAAAACTTTAGAAGGCCATAGATTTTCCTGAAGCTCTCTCCCTTATAAAGGTTAGGTGTGCCCTTCAAAGGCCAGTGTCTGCTATGTGACCTTCTATGGGCGACCAAACACTGGGTAGGACAAGGAGGATTAAATGCACAAGACACGCCTTTCCATACTCAGGCAACCTCTGCCCTGAATCAATCTGTTTAAGGAGGAGTTACAAGGGTAGGACCTAAAGTTCAAACCACAGCATTGGATAAAACCCCTCCCTTGGGCTGAGACTGGTGATTCTTGCTTGTAATCCTAATTACTCTGGAGACTGAGATCTGCTTATCACAGTTCCAGCCAGTCCAAACCAGAAAAGTCTCGCGATTCTTTTTTTTTTTTTTTTTTTTTTTTGTCGGTCATGGGGCTTGAACTCTGGGCTTGGGCGCTGTCCCTGCGCTCTTCAGCTCAAGGCGAGCACTCTAGCGCTTAAGCCACAGCACCACTTCCAGTTTTCTTGTGGTTTATTAGAGAGAAGAACCTCACAGAGGGCTGGGAAGGTGGCTCAGTGGTAGAACGCTTGCCTTGCATGCCTGAGGCCCTGGGTTCGATTCCTCACCACCACATAAGCAAAAAAGAAAAAACCCAGAAGTGGCGCTGTGGCTCAAGTGGTAGAGCGCTTGCCTTGAGCTGAAGAGCTGAGGGACAACGCCCAGGCCCAGAGTTCAGGCCCCACAACCAGACAAAAAAAAAAAAAGAGTCTCACAGACTTTCCTGCCCAGGCTGGCTTTGAACCGTGATCCTCAGATCTCAGCCTCCTGAGTAGCTAGGATTACAGGTGGGAGCCACTGACAGGTTGAGACTCTTATCTCCAAATTCCCAGCAAAAAGCTGTAAGTGGGGCTGTGGCTAAATGGTGGAATGCCAGCCGTGAGCAAAAAGCTAAGGAAGAGCTCAGTCCTGAGTTCAAACCCCAGTACCAGCAAAAACTAGCAAACAAACAAAAGTATTACCCTGATCAGATACCAGTGGCTCACTCTGGTAATCCTCCCTACTAACAAGGCTGAGATGGGAGGATCCTGATTCAAAGCCATCTCAAGAAGGAAAGCACAAAAGACTCTAATCTCCAATTAGCTACCAAAAAAATGGGAAGTGCAGTGTGGCTTAAAGTGACAGAGTGCTAGCCTTGAACACAAAAAAGCTTAGGGACAATGCTCATGCCCTGAGTTCAAGCCCCAAGACCAACATCAAGCAAACAAACAAAAAACCAAAAAGCGCCGGGCGCTGGTGGCTCACGCCTGTAATCCTAGCTACTCAGGAGGCTGACATCTGAGGATCGCAGTTCAAAGCCAGCCTGGGCAGGAAAGACCGTGAGACTCCTATCTCCAATAAACCACCAGAAAACCAGAAGTGGCACTGTAGCTCAAGTGGTAGAGTGCTCGCCTTGAGCTGAAGAGCTGAGGGACAGCACTCAGGCCCAGAGTTCAAGCCCCACAACCGACAAAAAAAAAACCCAAAAAGCTACCCTTCAAATGTATTTTTGCTTTGCTAATGGGTAATTCTTTACTATAATCTTATTCTTCTTGGTTCTTTTGCTGTACCTGTTGTAATGCCCTAATCTTACATAGTGTATACAAGAACTGGGGAACATTTAGAATATCAGGAGCAGTAACCACTGCTAACACCTTTACTGCTGGCCTATATATGTGTTTTACCTGGCTGGTTCTAATGGGTCTTCTTCTCTGTCTCTCCTTCCTTCCTTCCTTTCTTTCTTTTTTTTTTTTTTTTTTTGGGGGGGGGACTTAAACTCAGGCCTGGGCACTGTCCTTTGGCTTTTTCACTCAAGGATTAGATCAATTCTTAGATGTTGCTAAACTTAGATCTCAGCTTCCAATGTAGCTAGGATTACAGGCCTGAGCTACTTATACCAGTTCTCACTCTTCTTTTTGCTTTGCTGAGGTTGGAATCCAGAGCCTTTTTCCTGCCAAATATATATTCTTATCACTGAGCTCCACTCCCAGACCATCCCCTTTTAATGTAATTTTTATTTAAGTGCCACATATATACAGAATAATAAGATTATACTCAAAGAATGTTTTCCAAATGAATACACCAATGTAGCCAGCATGGAGCCTCTTTTTGTTTAAAACACAAATTTGACCTTAAATAGCACTGAAGAATATTTTTAGTCTTTAATCTCTTAAAGGAGCAGCAAAAATTCCATGACAAGCCTTAAAGATTTCTCCTAGTAAAAGCTTCTCCCACGTAAAATACTTCTCACTTCTTTCCCCCCCCCCCCCCTTTCTATCTGCAAATATTTACTGAGCACTTATCAGCTGCTGGGGGAGATAATGACAAACAAGATAAACCTGGTTCCAGCTTTCTTGGCACTTACAAGCTCCTGTAGGGAGACAAATGAAACACAAGTAAGCAAATAATAATTACAAATTTCAAATGACACATCCTAAACAATGCCTAGGAGCTGAGGAGTCAGATGTGATAGAGGAAAGAACATTTTAGATTAAAAAAAAAAGTCAGGGGAAGATCTCCTACTTGAGCTCAAAGGAGAATCTTTCTCCCTGACCTCCATGGCCTTTCTCCAGCCTCCTCCCATCAGGTTCAGCTTTCTACCTGGTTCACTGTTTTTCTTTTTTTTTTGGTCAGGTGTGAAGCTTGAACTCAGTGCCTGGGTGCTGTCCTCTTTTTGCTCAAGGTTAGCACTTACCACTTTGAACTACAGCACCACATCCAGTTTTTGAGTGGTTAATTGGAGGGGACTTTTCTACCTGGGCTGGCTTTGAACCAGAATTCTCAGATTCAGCCTTTTTTGAGTAGCTAGGATTACAGACGTGAGCCATCAGTGCCAGATAGTTCACCTTCTTTTAAATGAAACAATCCACCCTGCCGTTTGTTTTATGCCACCAAATACTGGATCATTACTATTGTTAGTATTATGCTTACCTTTGGCCCTCAGCTCCACCCACACCTGGGCCCCCTCTCATTCCTGGAGTACCCACCTTACAGCTGGCCTCTCCCTCTTCCACCCAGACCCACCTAAACTCCTGTCTACCTCACTTCCTATCTCCCAGACTCTCCTGCTACATGGATAGGGACAGGTGCCATGTACTCCCTCTTGGGGGAAATATGGCTCCTCTATTAAACTTAATAATAATCTTCCTCCTGTGCCTGCCTGCCTCTGCGTGGTCCCCTGGGATGGATGTGTGGAATCCTTCAACTACAAGCTTCAATTCTTAGTGAGGTGGAGAAAAGGAAAAAATGAAAACTTGTCCTTTTTTCCTTTTGTACTGGTACTCAAGGCCTTGTACTCTTGCTTTTTCCCCTCAAGATTGGTTCTCTACTCACTTCTTACTTTTTAGTGGTTAATTGGATATGAGTTTCTGGAATTTGTGCATACTGGCTTCAAGATTGCCAGCCTCCTAAGTCACTTGGATTACAGACTTTTTTTTTTTTTTTTGCCAGTCCTGGGGCTTTAATTCAGGGTCTGGGCACTGTCCCTGAACTTCTTTGCTTAAGGCTAACACTCTACCACTTGAGTCACTGCACCACTTCTGGCTTTTTCTGTTTATGTGGTACTGAGGAATAGAATCCAGGGCTTCATGCATGTTAGGCAAGCACTCTACCACTGAGCCACATTCCCAGCACCTTACTTTTTCTTTAATCTACTCATTGTTTTGTTCAGGAGAGGATTCTTTCTTTCTTTCTTTCTTTCTTTTTTTTTTTTTTTTTTTTTTTTGATCAGTAATGGTGCTTTAACTCTGGGCCTGGGTGCTGTCCCTGAGCTCTTCAGCTAAAGGCTAGTGCTCTACCACGTGAGCCACAGCACCACTTCCGGCTTTTTCCCCCCTGCTTATGTGGTGCTGAGGAATCGAACCCAGGGCCTCATGCATGCAAGTCAAGCACTCTACCACTGAGCCACCTTCCCAGCCCCTTGTCATTTTTATCATCAACATTACCACCATCATCATCAATTATCACTACCATATAGCATTTCCGGAGTCCTTACCAAGAACTGGGCCTGAGCAAACGGCCCTACATGAATCATCTCTTTCTGGCCCAGTCAAATTTGTTTGGTGATGGTATAGTTGTTGTTGGTATTTTGCCTGCTGTCGGGTTTGAATGCTGGGCATGGGTGCTATCCTTGATCTTTTTTGCTCAAGGCTGGTGCACTACCTCTTTGAACAACAACTCCACTTCCAGTTGTTGGTTAATTGGCAGTAAGAGTCTCATGACCTTTTCTGCCCAAGCTGGTGTTGAACCATGATCCTCAAGATCTCAGCCTCCTGAGTAGCTAGGATTACAGGCAGGAGTCACCAGCAGCTTGGCCCCAGTCAAATTTGTACTGAGCCTGAACCAGATGGTCAATCCCTGAGGTTGTAACGGAGGCAGACCTCAGGCCAGTGCTGAAACCAGTAGAGAGAACACAAGAGCTGGGGATAAAATGAAGATTGGTGGTTGTCTGGGACACTATGTAGAAAGATATTCTATTAGAATAAGCAAACCCCATGCTCTGCAAAGCTTAGGGAACAGAAATCAGTACAGAATTTTATAACCTTGTACATTGAAGTGATGGATGTATTTATGATAAAATTATGGTATCTGAGGTTTGCACCAATATAACCCAGAGGAGGTTAAAAGAAGTGTGCACACACACAATAAAAGGTTTTTGCCCTGTGGCTTTTGTTTGGTTTTGGCCAGGAGGAGAAATAATAAAATCAGTGCACACAGGAAAGAATGTGGTGATAAGACTTTTTCCTAGCAGAGTGCCAATGGCTTATGCCTGTAATCCTGGCTACTAAGGAAGCTGAGATCTGAGGATTGCAGTTCAAAGCCAGCCAAAGCAAGAAAGTCTAAGAGACTCTTTTTTTTTGGGGGGGGGGGGTTCCTGGTCATGGGGCCTGAACTTTGGGCCTGGGCGCTGTCCCTCAGCTCTTCAACTCAAGGCTAGCACTCTACCACTTGAGCCACAGCACTACTTCCGGCTTTTTTTTTCTGCTTATGTGGTGCTGAGGAATTGAACCTAGGGCCTCATGCATGCAAGGCAAGCCGTCTACCACTGAGTCACCTTCCCAGCCCCTAAGAGACTCTTATCTCCAATTAACTATCAGAAACCTAGAACTGGTTTTGTGGCTCAAAGTGTCAAGCGATAGCCTTGGGGGTGGAGGGTGGGGATGGGGTGAGGGAGGGAGTCAAGAGGCTAGGAATGAGGCTTAGTGGCAGAGTGCTTGCCTAACATGCATGAAGTCTTGGATTTGATTCTTCAGTACCACATCAGAAAAGCCAGAAGTGGTGCTGTGACTCAAGTGGTAGAGTGCTAGCCTTAAGCAAAAGAAACTCAGGGATAGTGCCCAGACCCTGAGTTAAAGTCCCAGGACTAGCAAAAGAAAAAAGGAAAAGAAAAAGCAGAAGCTCAGAGACAGCAACCAAGCCCTGAGTTAAAACCCCATAACTGATGAAAAAAAAAAAAAAGAAAGAAAGAAAGAAAAGAAAAAAAGATTTTTCCAAATGCCTTCCTGCAGAGTTACTGTGAAAGCCATAGCTATTTTAAGTTTCCCCTATCCCCCATAGCTGTCTTCTTAGGATTCATTTTTTTTCCCCTAGCCCAGGCCTGTTACTAGCTCAAGAGGATTCATTAGTCCTTGAGGGTATCCCTAAATCCTGCCCATGACCCTGCAAACAGGCCTCTAATCTAGTGCTTTGCAAATTAATCAAGTTTACAGGTTTCCTTTTTTTTTTTTTTTTTTTTTTTTGGGTCCGGTCGTGGGGCCTGAACTCTGGGCCTGGGCGCTGTCCCTCAGCTCTTCAGCTCAAGGCTAGCGCTCTACCATTTGAGTCACAGTACCACTTTCGGCTTTTTTTCTGCTTATGTGGTGATGAGGAATCGAACCCAGGGCCTCATGCATGCAAGGCAAATGCTCTACCACTGAGCCACCTTCCCAGCCCAAGTTTACAGGTTTTCTGTGACCGAAAGGGGCCCACACTGTTGTCACAGTGCCATATACAGAGATTTTTTTTTCATATATAGAGATTTATGTTGTTTCCTCTACAAAATAAAGTGCTTCTTATAGTGCTCATTTCTTACTTATCTGCAGGAAGATAGACACAAATTGAGTGTTTAATACTCTGATAGAACTAATCCTAGTCTTGATCATCTCTTCCTCAAATGACATTTTTTGGGAAACAGGGGATCAAATGAAAAATCACTGCAGATGATGTAAATGTTGGAGAAGTGATAGCAGCCAGATAAAAAGAATTGTCAACTTGAAGGAATGGTAGTGCTGAGGTCTGATAAAGATGTTAAAGGGGAAATAACCTGTACAAACTTTGATGAAAATCTGAAGACTGAAGGGATAAATATTGCTTGTCAAACAAAATGAAGTACAGACATTTTAGAAAAGCTAGCTTAGTCAGCACAAAAGGCTGAAAATGGATTCATCTTCCAAACTGGGAAAATCATGTATCAACCAAGTGAACACTCTTCTACTCTGTTTAGACTAAAATTTCTGCTTTTGGATACTACTCTAATAAATGAGACACTACTAACTACATTTAAGCTCTTCAGTAAGAGAATTCTAGTTCCAGAAGATTGCAGCAATGATGGAGGGTAACTCCTGAAGGTTAGGATGTGAAAGATAATGTGGCTTCTACCTTACTTAGATCACTTGTTTCGGGGGATATTAGACAATGTAGTGTGAGCACTTGTGTGTGTGTGTGTGTGTGTGTCTGTGTGTCTGTGTGTCTGTGTGTGTGTGTGTGCTAGTACTGGGGCTTGAACTCAGGACCTGGGTACCTGTCCTATACGTTTTTGCTCAAAGCTGTTACTCTACTGCTTATGCTACAACTCTACATCTGTGTGTGTGTGTGTGTGTGTGTGTGTGTGTGTGTGTGTGTGTGTGTGTGTGTGTGTGTGTGTGTGTGTGTTGTGTGTAACTGGAGATAAAAATCTCACAAATTTTCTTGCCCAGGCTAGCTTCAAACTGATTCTCAGATCTTGGCCTTCTGAGCAGGTGTAAGCCAATGGTACAAAGCTGTGAGGATTCTTGGTTGCTGGTCATGGGGCTTGAACTGAGGGCTTGGTCTCTGAGCATTTTTGCTCCAGGCTACTACCAGTTTTCTGGTGCTTAATTGGAATCTCACAGACTTTCCTCAGTGCTCGGCCTCTTGAGTAGCTAAGATTACAGGTATGAGGGCTGGGAAGGTGGCTCAGTGGTAGAGCGCTTGCCTTGCATGCCTGAGGCCCTGGGTTCGATTCCTCAGCACCATATAAGCAAAAAGAAAAAAGAAGTTGTGCTGTGGCTCAAGTGGTAGAGTGCTAGCCTTGAGCTGAAGAGCTGAGGGACAGCGCCCAGGCCCAGAGTTCAGGCCTCACGACCGGACCCAAAAAAAAAAAAAGATTACAGGTATGAGTCACCAGTGCCCAACCTGAAGACTCTTTCTTTTTTTTTTTTGTCGGTCATGGGTCTTGAACTCTCATGGGTCTTGAATTCTGGGCCTGGGCACTGTCCCTCAGCTCATCAGCTCAAGGCAAGCGCTCTACCACTTGAGCCACAGCGCCACTTCTGGGTTTTTTTCTAGTGGTTTATTGGAGATGAGAGTCTCACAGACTTTCCTGCCCAGGCTGGCTTTAAACTGAGATCCTCAGATATCAGCCTCCTGAGTAGCTAGGATTACAGGCGTGAGCCACTGGTGCCTGGCCTGAAGACTCTTAAGTAGTACTTACAGAGAGGTTCCAATGGCAAGGAATCGAAGCATTCTGCCAAGTAGGCACTGAATTGGAAACTAAATGAGTAATCTTTTTTCTCTCTGTCTGTCTCTTTTTTCCCCTAGTACTCTCTCCTCAGATACTTTTACTATGTAGCCCAAGCTGGCCTCAAACTCTCCAAACTCTGTGTCAATTTTTAGTGTTGGGATTAGAGGTCCAAACCACTATGACTATCAGTTGAGCCATCTTGGGCCCGAGTAAACTATCCTACATGGATCTTGAAAGAAGATTCTCCAGCCCCAGATGGGTACAGTCCCAGTCAACCTTGACTGTAGTCTCAAGAGACACTGGGTAGAACTTCACCTTAGCCTGAATTTCAGACACAGGTAAGATAAATGTTTATTATTGTTTTAAGCTGTTAAGCTACTAAGTTTTGAGGGTTTTTTAACTAATGAAAATATATAACCTAGACCTAATAAAGAAACAGAAGATACATTCAAACTAAGGAACATCTGTCTCAGCTAGTGGGAAGACTGAGCTTTACTTGAGCCCAGGAGTTCAAGATCAAGAGAAGAGGGAGAGGGAGAAGGATAGAGGAGGGAAAGGGAAAGGGAGAGAGAGAGAGAGAGAGAGAGAGAGAAAGGGATAGAGGAATGGAGGGAGGCAGAAGGGAATAAGGAGACTGAGAGGAAGAGAGAGGTAAGGGAAGGGGAAGGACAGCAGAGAGATGAAAAAGGAGGAAGAGGAAGAAAGCAAGGAGGAGGAAGAAAAAGAAGAAGAAAGAAGGAGGAGGAGGAAGAAAAAGAAGAAGAAAGAAGGAGAAAGAGTAGGAAGAGGAGAAGAAGAGGAGGAGGAGGAGGAGGAGGAGGAGGAGGAGGAGGAGGAGGAGGAGGAGGAAACAAAAAGAGACATGCTACAAAAGAACTGGCTTATATACAGTCTTCAAAAATTGTACTATTCAGCCCGGTGCGGGTGGCTCATGCCTGTAATCCTTGCTACTCAGGAAGCTGAGCTCTAAGGATCATGGTTCAAAACCAGCCCAGGCAGAAAACTCCATGAGACTCTCATCTCTAATAAACTACTCAGAAAACCAGAAGTGGTGCTGTGGCTCAAGAGGTAGAATGCTTGCCTTAAGCTGAAGAGTTGAGGGACAGTGCCCAGGCCCAAAGTTCAAGACCCACAAGAGTTCAAGACGCATGACTGCCCCCCCCCAAAAAAAGTTGTCATATTCAGAGGGCACATTGTTGGTACATGGCTGTAATCCTAGCACTTGAAAGGATGAAGCAGAATCAATCTGATTTACACAATAAATCAAGTGTCATAGTTGTCAAGTGTTGTAAAACACTGCTATCTATAATCCTAGCACTCAGGAGGATGAGGCAGTGCGATCCTAAATTTGAAGAAAAAAGTATCATGGTCATAAAAGTTGAAGCCAGATTGAGGAATGATTCCAAATTAAAGAGACACCGGTGACTGATACTTATAATCATAGCTACTCAGGAGACTGAACTCTGAGGATTGCAGTTCAAAACAGCTGGGGCAGGAAAGTTTGTGAGACTCTTTTTTCCAATTAACTACAAAAAAGCTGGAAGTATAGCTGTAGCTTAAGTGGTAGAGCACTATCCTTGAGTACTAAAAGCTCAGGGAGGCTGAGCACTTGTGGCTCATGCCTATAATCTTAGCTACTTGGGAGACTGAGATCTGAGGATCATGGTTCAAAGACAGCCCAGGAAAGAAAGTTCATGAGGGTGGGAATGTGGCTTAGTGGTAGAGTGCTTGCTTAGCATGCATGAAGCCCTTGGTTCAATTCCTCAGTACAACAGAAACAGAATAAAGCCAGAAGTGGCACTGTGACTCAAGTGGTAGAGCGCTAACCTTGAGCAAAAGAAGCTCAGGGACAATGCCCAGGGCCTGAGTTCAAGTCCCAGGATTGGCAGAAAAAAAAGAAAAAAGAAAGTCCATAAGACTCTCATCTTCAATTAATCACCAGAAAACCAGAAGTAGTTCTGTGGTTCAAAGTGGTAGAGCAGGGGGCTGGGAAGGTGGCTCAGTGGTAGAGTGCTTGCCTTGCATGCATGACCTTGCATGCATGAGGCTCTGGGTTTGATTCCTCAGTACCATATAAGCAGAAAAAAAAAAGTGGCCCTGTGGCTCTAGTGGTACAGTGCTAGCCCTGAGCTGAAGAGTTGAGGGGACAGTGACCAGGCCCAAAGTTCAGGCCCTATGACTGAACACCCCCCACCCCCCAAGAAAAAAGGAGTGGTAAACACTAGCCTTGAGCAAAAAAAAAAAAAAAAAAAAAAAAGCTCAGGGATAGGCTCACGTCCTGAGTTCAAGCATGGGCTGGGAAGGTGGCTCAGTGGTAGAGTGCTTGCCTTGCATGCATGAGGCAATGGGTTCGATTCCTCAGCACCATATAAGGAAAAAGAAAAAAGCCAGAAGTGGTGCTGTGGCTCAAGTGGTAGAGCGCTAAGCCTTGAGCTGAAGAGCTGAGGGACAGTGCCTAGGCCCAGAGTTCAGGCCCCATGACTGGACCCCCCCCCCCCCAAAAAAAGAAAAAAGATAAAAAGGCAAAGAAATATGAAAAACAAATGTGATGGGTGATTCTGAGCTAGATCCTTTTGTTCTAAAGCACATTATGGGGACAACTGAAAAAATTAAGTGGAGCCTAAAGATAAAATGATAATTATCAATATTAATTTCCTAATTTTGATGGCTATATACCAATATACTAGTAATATAGAAGTGTACTGATTTATAGGAAATAGTAAAGTATGGGTAGGTGGGGTTCTAATATCCAGTTGAAAAAAAAATATGTTTTTTTTTTTTGGTTATAGGGCTTGAACTCTGGGCCTGGGCACTGTCCCTCAACTCTTTAGCTCAAGGCTAGTGCTCTACCACTTGAGCCATAGCACCACTTCAGCTTTTTCAGTTTACGTGGTGCTTAGTGTAAGGTCTACACAGGGACACCTCCCTACCTCTTGGCTAAGTTTCTGCCCAGGATTTGTTACCTAGGTAACTGGCACACAAGCAAGCAGTCACCTTCCCCTCCAGCTAGGTCACATCCTGGGCCACCTCTGGACACATGGCTCCCAACTGACCTAGGAGGGTCCCAGACCCTGAAGTCTCATCTGGATCCAGTGTGGCCACACCTTTCTCCCACCTGTCACACCTCTTCCTGTCCCTGGCCTAGATAAGTCCTGGCCCAGGGGTGGGTAGGCCCTTCCTTTTCAGCCATGCCTTACCACCATGCATGGCCAGGGCAGCAGTTTGGTAAATAAACTTCTTGTCTTGCTGACTAGCGCATGGTGTTCTCTTCATCGGCTATCTAATGAAACCTACCTATTTAATATACCTTACACTTAGAAATTGAACCCAGGGTCTCATGCATGTGAGGCAAGCCCACTACCACTGAGCCACCTTCCCAGCCCTGAAAATATATTTTGAAATGTTTCAGAATTGTGACTGTACTTGCAAGTTTCTTGGAAGTTTGAAGTTATATTAACACTTTAAAAATATACACAAAAGCAAACTTAGTTACTAGTAATTACATTGGTTATGAAATTGGAGCTTTTAGACCCAGGGTTCAAACTCCAGAAGTTCCCAATGTCAGGCAGGACCAGTCACTTGTCCCTTTTGAAGGGCAGAAAAAGGTGTGTGTGTGTGTGTGTGTGTGCTCGCGCATGTGCGTGCGCGAGTCTTGAAGCTTGAACTCTGCATCTGGGCACTGTTCCCTGAGCTTTTTGCTCAAGGATATTGGCAATCTACCACTTAAGCCACAGCTCTACTTCTGGCTTTTTTTTAAATTTTATTTTTAAAAAAAATTTAAAATTTTGTCAGTCGCGGGGCTTGAACACTAGGCCCAGGTGCTGTCCCTCAGCTCTTCAGCTTAAGGCTAGTGCTCTACCACTTGAGCCAGGGTGCCACTTCTGGTTTTCTGGGTGGTTATTGGAGATAAGAGTCTCATGGACTTTCCTACCTGGGCTTGCTTTGAACCGTGACCCTCAGATCTCAGTCTTCTGAGTAACTAGGATTACAGGTGTGAGCCACCAACACCCGGCTACTTCTGGCTTTTTTTTTTTTTTGGGGGGGGGTGTCCGGCCATGGGGCCTGAACTCTGGGCCTGGGTGCTATCCCTCAGCTCTTCAGCTCAAGGCTAGCGTGCTACCACTTTAGCCATAGCACCACTTCCAGCTTTTTTTTTTTTTTTCTGCCTATGTGGTGCTGAGGAATGGAACCCAGGGCCTCATGCATGCAAGGCAAGCGCTCTACCACTGAACCACCTTCCCAGCCCTACTTCTGGCTTTTTTGATGATTAATTGGAGATGAGTCTTAGGAACTTTTTTTGCCCTATCTGGCTTCAAATCATGATCCTCAAATCCCAGCCTCCTGAGTAGCTAAAATTATAGGAATGAGCTGCCCAGGCACCTGGCTCAGAAAAAGGTTTATTACATGTCACAAGCATGTCATTGGGAAGACAGCACTTAAGCCATCTGCAGGGAACAGACATAAACTTTAGCCTTAAATAGACAAGGAATTGGAGAAAAGGAAATGTATGTATAATATTTTTAAACAGTTCAAGCCAAAGTATGGCTAATTGATTATTATTTAAGTTCTTAGGCAGAGGCTCCAGAGAAGTTGTAATTGCTGTCATTAGTGGCCCAAATAAATCAGTAATCTTGTCTGGATAGGAAGGTATTTCTAAAGCAAGCTTTGTAAGTTTCTGTCCATTGTCATAAAGACGTTATCTACTAGTTCTGTGCTTCCTTAAAGGAAAGGTGATTATAAAGTGACTGCAGAATGCCTAAAGCAGACAAAATGATGGCAGGTACGCCTAGCTTTTCTCCTTTTTAGTTATCTCCTGGGCCCAGTCAAATAAGTAGTCAGTAATTTTCAGCAAAAGCAACTTTATACACTTCTGATAGTCACCAATAGGCTCTAAGTTTCCATGTACATTTCTGTGGAATTGTTTAACCTTTAAAATTCAATAGCGGGGCTGGGAAGGTGGCTCAGTGGTACAGTGCTTGCCCTGCATGCATGAGGCCCTGGGTTCAATTCCTCAGCACCACATAAGCAGAAAAAGTCAGAAGTGGCAATGTGGCTCAAGTGGTAGAGCACTAGCCTTGAGCTGAAGAGCCAAGGGACAGCGCCCAGGCCCAGAGTCCAGGCCCCACAGCTGACTAAAAAATAAAAATAAAAAATAAAATTCAATAGCAAAAATTTGTTGTTGTTTTTGTTTTGTTTTTAGATCAGAGACTGGGACTAGAATTTCACCACCAGCAGCAGACTGGCTCCAGTTCTAGTTTTTACCCAATAACATTCAATTTCAGAAGAAAGTTCATTTTGTCCTTTCAAGGCCATTGAAAATGTTTACATACTTTATTTGCTGGATGTTGATTATATTCCACCGTTGAATGGATGTAAGTAGTTGTCTGACTTTTGGTGCAGGATTTAGAAAGCATAGTAGGCCATGCTTTCTAAATGCTAAGCACAGAGAACTTCTTGAGCTAAGTTGTTGCTTCTGCCCCTGACTTGCTGTGGAGGAGAAAAGGCTCTTCAGAAATATGAGGCAGGGATTAGGAGTGTGGTTCAGTGGTGGAGTGCTTGCCTAGCATGCATGAAGCCCTGGGTTTGATTCCTCAGTACCACATAAACAGAAAAAGCCAGAAGTAGCACTGTGGCTCAAGTGGTAGAGTGCTAGACTTGAGCAAAAGCAGCTCAGGGACAGTGCCCAGGTCAGTTCAAGCCCCAGGACTGGCCAAAAAAAAAGATATATATATATATATATATATATATATATGTATATGTATATATGAGTCAGTAACTTAGAAGGACCTTGGAAACCTGCATTGGTTTTGTATGAGCTCCTGCCACGTGTCCATTGGCTCAAGCCCTGTAGGTCGCAATCCTCCTGAAAGCACCAGATATATGAAATTTGGAAGGGTCTGGTTCTCTAACATCACGGGTAGAGAGGCCTGAGGACCCTTGAATACTCTCCCAGAATTTTGTATACAGGTAAGGCACGGGCCGCCATCTTGATATTAAAAGCCAGGCAAGCCGCCACTAGCGTCTTTCGGTAACCATGGAGACACCCCGCCCCCGCCCCCCCTTTTCCATCCGTAGATGCTGTAATGTAAACTACACTTCCCATCAGTCCATTTCATCTCGTGCGCGCGCGTGTGTGTGTGTGTGTGTGTGTGTGTGTGTGTGTGTGTGTGTGTGTGTGTGTGTGTGTGTGTGTGTGTGTGTGTGTGTGTGTGTGTGTGTGTGTGTGTGTGTGTGTGTGTGTGTGTGTGTGTGTGTGTGTGTGTGTGTGTGTGGTGGGGGGGGGTGTCTAGATTTGGCTTGGCGGCTGCCGCGAACCTGCGCAGTGACCCGCGGGAGTTGAGGTTCCCTGCATAGCTTCGCCTCTTGCCGCGGGACGCTTCAAAACTACAAATCCCGTAAGGCTACCCGTCGCGGATGCGCAGAACTGCTGGTCCGCCTCGTGGGTCCCCCGGCCTGTGAAGGAGAGGTAAGAGAGGGCGGGGGAAGGAAGAGGAGGCGGGATTCGGGTTCTGCGTTGGCTGCGGCCTGGCACCAAAGGGGCGGCCCCGGCAGAGAGCGGACCCAGTGGCTTCGGCGATTATGGACCCAGCAGAGGCGGTGCTGCAGGAGAAAGCGCTCAAGTTTATGGTAAGGATGTGGTGTAGGCCGAGGATGAGTGGAGGCGGTGGCGTTAGTGGTGTGGGTGGGCTCGGGCCTGGGCTGTCCGCCGACCACAGGAGCGGGCAGCGGGACCCCGGGCGGAGGCTGGCGGCCGGGCGGCTGAAGGGACGAGACCTGAGGTCCGGGTAGGAGGCAGAGGGTTACAGAGGGGGACCTAGGGAGGGGGTGGGGAGCAGCTCCGCCATCTTGTGGAAAAGAGGCCAAGTGACAGCGGGAGCTTATTCGAGGAGGGGGCTCCCGGCAGCGCGCGGGGCCCTGGAAGGAAGGCGTGGGGACAGTTACTGAACAACGGAGGAAACCCGGGGGAGAGACGCCGAGGGGCCACTGGCAGGGCCTTCCCCGTGTCAGGGTTACGGGTACAACCTGGGAGAGGAGGTGCATTCCGGAGTAGGGAATGGTGGGGAACACGGCGAAGTGAGAAGCCAGATGGGAGGCCGGGGGGTGGGGGTGGAGGCACGGGCAGGCCTGGGTGGATGGGCAGGCCCAGGCTGTGGGAGACTTCTGGTTTTGTTGACTGAGAAGAGTCCAGAATCCCACCACAGTCCAACTACTGTTGACAAACTCGGGGAGGAAGGCATACTCTGGAAGATAAGGGCGAAGACCAAGGTCTGTAGTGAAAGTCTCCTTGGGAAGAGGAAGATCTCCTTGACCGTGAGTCAGAATTACAAATGCCTGGAGAAGAGTTACTTTAATTTGAAGAGGGAGGCTAAATTATTTGTAGGAAGGACAAAGTGACAAAAGTAAGAGTCTAATTGGTCATGGAAACATCAAACTGGAGGCAAAATTAATATCTTAATAGGGTCAAGCAAAACAAAACTTAGACCTAAATGGTGAGGTAAAAAAGGCCAGGTGCTGTATCACTTTGTAAGAGAGGAAAAGCCATGGAAAGTAGGGTTGCAAAGACCCATAAGTGATGAGATAGTGCAGAAACTTAGAAGATGAAAAGATGCCAATATTGGGGAGATGTGAGTTAAGTCAGGATTGGTAGTTACCTGTCAGTAGTAGATGGAATCACAGTGTGAGCATGGATTGGATTTTGTGGGTAGGTTTAAACCCCTTGGATCCTGTTCCTTTCACTTTGTATCATGATTTACATTTTGCTATGGTTATATTTGGCAAATTTGATTAGTGTGATACTTGATGCTTTTAATCTGATGCTTCTACTGTACCTAGGATAGGTGTAAATTAACTCTGGTTACAGCTAACAAATAATGGAATGCACAGACTTTCAGTTTAACAGGAGGCCTTTATGCTATTATTTGTAGTAAGGTCTTTATCAGAAGTAATTATGACTTGTCATGCTAAAACTTACTCCTTTTTTAATATTGTTTCTTTGCCTGAAGTACAACAGCAAATTAAATATAAATACAAATCCTATTGAATTTAGGCTTTAACTGCTCTTTACAAGAATATTTTAGCTGGGCGACGGTGGTTTATGCCTGTAATCCTAGCTATTCAGGAGTCTGAGATCTGAAGATCGTAGTTCAAAGCCATACCCGGCAGGAAAGCCCAGGAAAATCCGTGAGACTCTTACCTCCAATAAACCACTCAGAAAACCGGAAGTGCTGTGCTGTGGTGGTGGTAGAGTGCTAGCCTTGAGCCGAAGAGCTGAGGGACAGCGCCCAGGCCCAGAGTTCAAGCCCCATGACTTACCAAAAAAAAAAAAAAAAATAAAAAAAAAATATATATATGTACAAATTTTTAAAGATTATTTCAGAGACTTATGAAAAAAAAACTTTTGTGTAAGTACCTTCAAAAAACACCTGATTGAAATTCAAGTGTATCATTAACAAAATTCTATTGGACTTGAAGATATTTCTTGGTTTCTTCTCATTGTTGAAATTTAAAAATATTAAGAAGTGACTTTTGAATTTTTCTTGGGGGGGGGGAGTGTTAGAACTAAGTGAAAGTTGCCTTAGTTCTCTACAAGCTTCTAGGTTTAAGTCATTAAAGTGCCAACTGCTTATTTTGTATTCCTATTTAGAGAGTTGACTTAATCCTGACACCTGTGTCAGATTTATGGAACAATGTGGCTTACAGATCATAAAGAGACATTGTGAGATCATCCTTATTACTCCCTTTTAGACCTCAGCTTAGGAACATTCTGAAGTATTTAATCTCTGCTATGTACCAGCGAGTTACGTTTTAAAAATGACATCTTGATTGAGTTAAAGTGGACATGAAGATGGTCAAGTAGTAGTTTTCAGTTTGGGGGCTTCCATTTTATTAAATGTTGAATCAGTCTTCACAGGAAGAAGCCAATGACAAAAGATTTACCTATTTAAATTTATGACCTTGCTTGCTATTGTGGCAACTGTTTGAGAAAAGGCCAACTAGAAGAAGTCACCAGGAATGACACCTTAATAAATGAAGCAAGTTTTTGGGGAGTTATAGATTTGGTATTCTCTTTCAGCTCAGTAGCAGCCTTATTATGAATCTGAGTAAGTCACAACTTCCTTTTGATACCGTTTACCCTGCTATAATATGTATGCTTATTCATTCATTTTGTGATAAGATATATTGTTTAAGTTTCCATCAAATGATTCATTCACAGTACACATGGAAGGGTTATCTTTTCAGTCAGATTAAAAAAAAAAACTGGTACTTAGGCTTGAACTCAGGGCTTCAGCACTATCCTTTTAGCTTTCTTGCTCAAGGCTCTACTACTTGAACCTCAGCTCCATTGTGTTTTGTTTTTTGTTTTTGGTGGTTAATTTGAAATCAGTCTTATGGACTTTCCTGCTCTGGTTAGCTTAGAACCTTGATCCTCAGATTTCAGCTTCCAGAGTAGTTAGGATTACAGATGTGAACCAATGGTGATTTCCATAGTTTTAAAATCGTCAAAGGTAAAATTTGTTTAGGAAATCAATATGAAATGTCTTCACTCTTGAGTCTACTAGTTATGTTAATATAGAGCTTTGACTAGGTCCATAAGGAAATGCTGTTAATGGTCAATTCTGAGTTGACCGTAATTCACAGGTAGTCTATAGACTTAAAAGCTTATTTTCAAATAATTGGGAAAATTAGTTTAAGAAAATTGTTTACCTTCTAAAAACAATTGATAACAAATAACCTTGGAACACTGACATCTCTTCTTCAGTTTTGGCAAGTCCTCAAGGACCTTTCCTAATATTTCCTTGGTCAACAGAACTATAAGCAGGAACTGGAAGATAATTTGAGCAGGAAAATAAAAATGATGGAGGGAATATATATATAGGTTCTGTTATAGAGTCAGCCTGTCTTTTCGTCCTTAAATATATATGGAAGAATTTGATTTTTTTTTTGGGGTCCGGTCAGGGGGCCTGAACTCTGGGCCTGGGCGCTGTCCCTCAGCTCTTCAGCTCAGGGCTAGCGCTCTACCACTTGAGCCACAGCACCACTTCCGGCTTTTTTCTTTTGCTTATGTGGTGCTGAGGAATTGAACCCAGGGCCTCGTGAATGCAAGGCAAGCACTTTACCACTGAGCCACCTTCCCAGCCCCATGATTTTTTTTTTTGGATCTGGTCATGGGGCCTGAACTCTGGGCCTGGGTGCTGTCCCTCAGCTCTTTAGCTCAAGGCTAGTGCTCCACCACTTGAGCCACAGCACAACTTCCGGCTGATTTTTTTTTTTTTTTTAAGGGAGAGTAAATGTACTCTTGTCTAACCAGTCCTAAGACTTAAGTGAGGGAATGCTTGAAACTTGGATGAAGTAAATTTTTTTTTCCTTTTGTTGGTCATGGAGCCTGAACTCTAGGCCTGGGCACTGTCCTTCAGCTCAAGGCTAGCGCTCTACCACTTGAGCCGCAGCACCACTTCTAGCTTTTTCTGCTTATGTGGTGCTGAGGAATTGAACCTAGGGCCTCATGCATACAAGGCAAGCACTCTACCACTGAGCCACCTTCCCAGCCCAATTTTGTTGTTGTTGGTTGTGGAGTTTGAGCTCTGGGCCTGGGCGATGTCCGTGAGCTCTTCAGCTCAAGGTGAGTGCTCTATCATTTGAGCCACAGCACCACTTCCAGTTTTCTGGTGGTTATTTGGAGAGGAGTCTCACAGACTTTCCTTGCCTGGCCTGGCTTTGAACCTGATTCTCAGATCTCAGCCTCCTGAGTAGCTAGGATTACAGGCATGAGCCACTGGCGCCTGGCTCTGAGTACAATTCTTTTTGGACAATATCACCCCTTCCTTTGCTTTTCCCCAGATTCTCTTCCTTCCCTGCCTACAAGTTTCATAGTTCATTTTCTACATAATGGCTACTGAATACCATGACTGCATTTGTTCACCTTTCTTCTCCTTCCATTTCTGCGCCTCCTTTTTGGTATGAAATAATTAGCCACAGAGCCACATCAGCTTTTTCTGAGTTTATTAGTGAATTAGTGATAAGAATCTCAGACTTTCCTGCCTGAGCTAGCTTTGAACCGTGATCCTCAGATCTCAGCTTCCTGAGTAGGTAGGATTATAGGTGTGAGTCACTGGCAACTGGGCTTAAGAGATAATTTTTTTTTTTTTGTCCGTTGTGGGGCTTTGAACTCTGGGCTTGGGCATTGTCCCTCAGCTCTTCAGCTCAAGGCGAGTGCTCTTCCGCTTGAGCCACAGCACCATTTCCGGTTTTCTAGTGGTTTATTGGAGATCAGTCTCACGGACTTTCCTGCCCGGGCTGGATTTGAACTGTGATCCTCAGATCTCAGCCTTCTGAATAGCTAGGATTACAGGCATGAGCCACCGGTGCCCGGTGAGATAATTTTTTTTATAGATGAAATAGTATAGAAAATATGACACAAGGGGCTGGGAAGGTGGCTCAGTGGTAGAGTGCTTGCCTTGCATGCATGAAGCCCTGGGTTTGATTCCTCAGTACCACATAAGCAAAAAGAAAAAAAGCCAGAAGTGGCACTGTGGCTCAAGTGGTAGAGTGCTAGCCTTGAGCTGAAGAGCTGAGGGACAGCGCCTGGGCCCAGAGTTCAGGCCCCACGACCAGACCCAAAAGAAAAAAAAAAAAAAAAAAGAAAGAAAGTATGACACAAACCACCCCAAAACTTAGTAGCTTAAAAAAAAATCAATGTCTTATTTCTCTTAAATTTGATGGATTTTCTGCTTCACTTGGTATTGACTGGAGTGCCCACGTGGCTGGAATTCAGACTGTGACTGGGTTCATGTGGCTGACTACTGATTGCAAATTCAGCTAGGTTTAAAAGTCTTTCAGTTATCTATGAGCTGTTCTTTCCATGGTTGCTTGGTTTTCCCAACATGGTGACTGTACTGCAAGTAGTGGAGTACTTCCTACTTCCAGAAAGTAGGAAGTAGATATTGCCAATCTTTTTTAAGTCCTGGATTGGAAAGTCCAAGAAAGGAAAACAAAGCAAGTATGCCACTATGGCCAAGCTCTAGTGGCTTACACCTAGCTACTCAAGAGGCTCAGATCTGAGGACTGTTTGCAAGCCAGCCCAAGCAGGAAAGACCGGAAAGACTCCAACTAACCACTTAAAAGGTGGTAGTGAAACAGTGGCTCAAGTGCTAGCATAAAAAGCTCAGGGATAGCATACAGACCCTGAGTTCAAACCCAGGAGTAGTGCATGGGCCTGTGCACGCGCGCGTGCACACACACACACACACTCACACTCACACACACACACACACACACTGCCACTTTGATCAAATCCAGTTGAGGGCTGGGAAGGTGGCTCAGTGGTACAGTGCTTGCCTCGCATGCATGAGACCTTGGGTTTGATTCCTCAGCACCACATAAGCAGAAAAAACCAGAAGTAGCACTGTGGCACAAATGATAGAAAGCTAGCCTTGAGCTAAAGAGCTGAGGGACAGCACTCAGGCCCAGAGTTCAGGTCCCATGACATACACTCTCTCCCTCTCCCTCTCCCCCCCCCCCCCACACATGACATAGGAATGAAGGGAAATAATTTCTATTAATATTAAAGAGAGCTTATGTAATAGAGAATTGCTGCTATAGTTATGCTTATACTGGGATAGTCAGACCTAAAATACAAATAGTTTATGAGTAGTAGCAGAAAGAATGTGTGAAGGAGACTTCTCTTGTTGGAGGTTAACTTCTCAACGTTATGAATATGCTTTCCAAGAACCATTGGAATCACAATGGTAGACAGGAACATGAATTGTCTCAACACAAAATGTATTTCTGTAGAAGGATCTGCCACCAATAAAAATCTGGCAAAACAAGTCCACAGTGCAGGCAGGGTGCCTTTCCCTAGGACAGCAAGCCTTGCTCCTCTGCTCAGTTTGGTTGAGCTCAGGTTCACAGTCTGTTTCTGATTGGCTAGTTTGAATGGACTAAAAGTTATTTACATAGGTGACATTGAAATCAGTAATCATATTCAAGTAATCTCAAAATATATACCCATGGGCTAGGAAGGTGGCTCAGTGGTAGAGTGCTTGCCTTGCATGCATGAAGCCCTGGGTTCAATTCCTCAGTGCCACATAAGCAGAAAAAGCCAGAATGGTGCTGTAGCACAAGTGGTAGAGGGCTAGCCTTGAGCTGAAGAGCTGAGAGACCACAGCGCCTAGGCTCAAGAGTTCAGGCCCCGTGATCGACCAGAAAAAAAAACAAGTGTGTATGTGTGTGTGTGTATGTATACGTGTGTATGTGTGTACGTGTGTACACGTATACCTACATCCTCCTAATAATCTGAGGTGTGTCTTCCATCTTGAATAGAAACCATTTTAAGACAAAATCTTTTTTTTTTCCCAGTCGTGGGGCCTGAACTCTGGGCCTGGGTGCTGTCCCTCAGCTCTTCAGCTCAAGGCTAGTGCTCTACCACTTGAGCCACAGCGCTACTTCTTTTTGCTTATGTGGTGCTGGGGAATGGAACCCAGGGCCTCATGCATGCTGAGCCGCCTTCCCAGCCCTTAAGACAAAATCTTACATTTCAAAACCCTTTATCCTTTTGGGCTGAGAAGGTAGCTTAGTGGTAGAGTGCTAGGCCCTGCAGGACTAGCAAAAAAAGAAAAGTTGGGCTGATCATAGTGTTCTGATTTTAGGCAGGATAAGTCTTATTGATGTTACTTCAAAGGCATTAGTAACAGAATTTGAACTGTAGTAGGATACTAGTGCTCTAACAACTCCCTTGGTAGCAAGATTAGAGATTTTTAATTCCGTCTCTACATCAAAATTTAAAATTACAGAGATCTAGTGCTAAAGTTTTTATATGTCTGAGAAACTTTGAGGGTTTATAGAAAAGTCATAGAGACAGACATACCTGGGAATTATACCAGGGGGATAAATGTTTTGTAGACCAGATGCACTCAAGGGTGTACTATACTGCATCTGCTCTTGAACTCAAGGCCTTGAGCTCTCGCTTGTTTTTTTTTTTTTTTTTTTTCCCCTCTATCACTTAACAACTTGAAGCCATGCTTCCAGTCCAGTTTTTTTTTTTTTTTTTTTTTTTTTTTGCTATTAATTGGAGAGATCTCATGGTTTTCTGCTTGGGCTGACAATTTCCACATCTTAGACTCCTGAGTAGTTAGGATTATAGGTGTGAGCCACTGGCACTTGGCATATTTCAGTCTTTTTTTTTTTAAATTGAACTAAAGGAGAATTTCAGGAAAGTAAACTAAGGGCCTATTACATGTTAAGAATGTGCTTGTACCACTGAGGTATACCCCATCCCTTTTACTAGGGTCTATTTCATTCATCATCCATCATCTACCATTATAAAAGTGGTAAATTTAAATGATTGATAATTCAATGTTTCAGTGATTATTTAGTTGGGTATTAGCTAGAAGTTAAACTTGTTTAATGAATATGGAGCAATTATGCTTTTTTTTTGGTTGGTCATGGGGCCTGAACTCTGGGCCTGGGCACGTCCCTCGGCTCTTCAGCTCAAGGCCAGTACTCAACACTTGAGTCATAGTACCACTTATGGCTTTTTTTTTTTTTTTTTATATGGTGCTGAGGAATTAAACCCAGGGCCTCATGCATGCAACCTTCCCAGCCTGGAATTATGCTTTTTATGTCCTTTTTTTTCATTCTCTTTCTTTCTTTCTTTCTTTCTTTCTTTCTTTCTTTCTTTCTTTCTTTCTTTCTTTCTTTCTTTCTTTTTTTTTTGATGGGTTGTGGGGCTTGAATTCAGTGCCTGTCTCTGAGCCTCTTTGTGCTCAAGGCTACTGTTCTACCACTTGAGTCACAGCTACCACCTCTGGTTTTTGGGCAGATAATGGAGATAAGAGTCTCTCTGGGATTTTTCTGCCTGGGCTGGTGATCCTGAGTAGCTAGGATTACAGATGTGAGCCACTGGCACCCGGCTTATTTTTAGATGTTTATAAGAGTGGGGGGGGGGAGTTTGTTGTGACATTTGTATACTTTTATACAATGTATTCCAATCAGTCTCACTTCATCACTTTTCTTTACTCTCCTCTCTTCTTTCTATAGCAATTTCTGTAGCAATTATTTTGTTTTCATGATTGGAACCAAAGAACTTGGACTATATATATCCTTACTTTCTTGTTAGCCTAACCTGCTCCTGCTAGTAACCCATCTCCACACAGAGCCTATTTATTTCTCTTGCCAATTTTAGTTTCAGTGTGTATATATGTATGTAACTCTCATTTTATGAAGTTGGGACATAGTTTCATTAATGATTGTAGAGTTCTAGTTATTAAATCTTTGGATAGTCTTGTGTCAGTACTTAATTTGCCAAGTTTGGAAAATAGCTTCCCTATTATTATTTCTTTCCATGGGTAGATATAATTTACTTTGAAACAATTTTTTAGTTATGTGTTGATACAGAAATATTGTCAAGTAGAGTGATTCAGGTTAGGGCTCAGTGTAATTTAAACAAAGTGACTTTAAATAGAGGACCTAAGTAAATGGTGTATCTGTTTTTCACATTGCAGTTCATTATTACAGTAGCGTTACCTTGGAAGGCTTAAATTTTTCATGCTTTGCGTTGAAAACAGTTTAAAAGTCAAATGAGGGGCTGGGAAGGTGGCTCAGTGGTAGAGTGCTTGCCTTGCATGCCCGAGGCCCTGGGTTCGATTCCTTAGCACCACATAAGCAAAAAGAAAAAAGCTGGAAGTGGCCCTGTGGCTCAAGTGGTAGAGTGCTAGCCTTGAGCTGAAGAGCTGAGGGACAGCGCCCAGGCCCAGAGTTCAGACCCCACGATTGGACCCCCCCCCAAAAAAAAAATGTCAAATGAGTTGATTGAAAACCTCATGGAATTACACCTCTTAACAGTTTTCAAACCATCTATCCATATCTAGGCATGACATTTAGAAAACCAGTGGAGCTGGGCTCCTGTGGCTCATGCCAATAGCTACTCAGGACACTGAGATCTGAGATCTGCAGTTCCAAGTCAGCCTTGGCAGAAAAGTCCTTGAGACTCTTATCCCCATTAAAACTACCAAAATAGCTAGAAGTGGAGTTGTAGCTCAAGTGGTAGAGTACTAGCACACAAAAGCTCAAGTTTAATTAAAAAGACAGTGCCCAGGCCAAGTTCAAACTCCTAGGCTGGGAATGTGGCTCAGTGGTAGAGTGCTTGCCTAGCATGCATGAAGCCCTGTGTTTGATTCCTTAGTACTACATATACAGAAAAAGCTGGAAGGGGTGCTGTGGCTCAAGTGATAGGTAGAGTGCTAGCAAAAAGAAGTGCGAGCAAAAAGAAGATCAGATACCTTACCCCGGCTTGGAGTTCAAGCCCTAGTACCAGCACAAAAAGTAAGTATTGTTAAATGAATTTTATCAGTATCTTATAGAAAGATATCTTTTGGAAGCATTCATATTTAAGAAATAGGCTATTTGGGCTGGGAAGGTGGCTCAGTGGTAGAGTGCTTGTATCAATTGCATGAATGAGGCCCTGGGTTCAACTCCTCAGCACCACATAAACAGAAAAAGCTGGAAGTGGTACTCTGGCTCAAGTGGTAGAGTACTAGCCTTGAGCTGAAGAGCTGAGGGACAGCACTCAGGTCCAGAGTTCAGGCCTTATTACTGACAAAAAGAAAAAAAAATTAGGCTCTTCATATTTAAGAATTAGGCAGGGTGTTGGTGGCTCACACCTTGTAATCCTAGCTACTTAAGAGGCTGAGATCTGAGGATTTCGGTTCAAAGCCAACTCCGGGCAAGGAAAGTCTATGAGACTCTTATTTCCAATTAACCACCAGAAAACTGGAAGTGGCGCTGTGGTTCAAGTGATAGAGCATTTGCCTTGAGCTGAAGAGCTCAGGGACAGGGCTTAGGCTCGGAGTTCGAGCCCCATGGTCAACAAAAAACAAAACAAAACAAACAAAAAAATGGAATTAGAAGGTTGATCTCATTTGGACATATTCTTTATCAATCTGTGTCTAAAATGTATGTAGAGTACATTAGAATTCTTATCAGAGCAACTGAAACTTTGACTTAAATATGGAAGCCTGAATAAGATATTCCTTTTTTTTTTTTTTTCCAAAGACGCTCCTTGAAATGCTTCTGTTAAGTGTAGGAATGTTCTGATGATTATCTTTTTAATTAAAATGAGAAATCTTTGTTTAAAGTGGCATTCGTTTTTTTACGGCCTGTTACTGTCTCTGTAACAATCATTTCTTAAGTCTGAACGTTTTATTTCCAGGAATCCATTTATATAAAACTATGTTTAGACTTAATTAAGGAATGATTCTTACAAAGCTTGTAAATAGCCAGGGAAAAAAGGGACTGAAAATAAAACTGACATTCACATTTAACAAAATGATTGTTACAAGGTATGTAATAAGCTATAAAAATACAATAAAGCTCTTTTTATAAGAGTTCATATTTTTGATCCTTGTTTTCAAAGGTATTTAAGGAAAATATCAAAACTCTGCCAAGTGACTTTTGTGTTGTTGAGTGGACTAATGGTGATTTGTTTATAACCAGTAGTATAGGAGTTTCACCGGTCTTGTTAGTAGTATGTTTTCTTTCTTTTTAAAAAAATTTTTATTTTTATTGTGAAAATACTGTACAGAGCAGTTACAATTACATGGGCAAGATAATGAGTACATTTTTTATCAAGCATTGTAGCCTCCTCCAGTAGTATGTTTTCTTTTCCTTTTCCTTTTTCTTTCTTTCTTTCTTTTTTTTTTGGCCAGTCCTGGGGTTTGAACTCAGGGCCTGGGTGCTGTCTCTGAGCTTCTTTGCTCAAGGCTAGCACTCTGCTGCTTGAGCCATAGAACCACTTCTAGCCTTTTCTGTTTATGTGGTGAGCCACAGCGTCATTTCCAGCTTTTTCTGCTTATGTGGTGCTGAGGAATCGAACCCAGGGCCTCATGCACGCAAGGCAAGCACTCTACCACTGAGCCACCTTCCCAGCCCCTTTCTAGAAGTCTTAAGACATTAAGTTGCTTAACCTCTGCTTTCCTTATTGGAACGCAAAGGTAATACCTACTTTTGTTTCAAAGAACTATTATAAAATAACACAAGGTCTCCCTGTGTAATCCAGGCTGGCTTTGAATTCATGACCCTGCTGCCTCAGCCTTCTAAGGACTGGGATTATATGTATTTGCCCCCATATTTTCTTATTCATATTTTTCTTGTTCTTTTTTTTTCTTCTTTTTTCCTCAGTCGTAGGGCCTGAACTCAGGGCCTGGGCACTGTTTCTGAGCTTCTTTTGCTCAAGGCTAGCACTCTTCCACTTGAGCCACAGTGTCCCTTCCAGCTTTTTCTTTTTATGTGGTACTGAGGAATTGAACCCAGGGCTTCATTCATGCTAGGCAAGCACTCTACCATTAAGCCACATTTCTAGCCCCTTTTTCTTCCTTTGTTTATATCAGACAGATGTTTTCCGGATGTATTTGTATTACTTGGGGAAACATTTTTGAAGAGATGCTGCTTGGGCTTCTTTTGGAATTTTCGTTCTTTAGTTGTTGGATGGGGGTATGAGATTATTCAGCCATACACTTTGGGAACCACTGTATACCTTTTTTTTTTTTTTTTTTTTGGTCGGTCGTGGGGCTTGAACTCTGCTTGGGTGCTGTCCCTCAGCTCTTCAGCTCAAGGCAAGTGCTCTAACCGCTTGAGCCACAGCACCACTTCTGGTTTTCGAGTGGTTTATTGGAGATAAGAGTCTCACGGACTTTCCTGCCCTGCCTGGGCTGGCTTTGAACTATGATCCTCAGATCTCAGCCTCCTGAGTAGCTTTTAAGCCGCTGCTACCGACTCCTTTTGCTCCTCCTCCTCCTCCTCCTCCTCCTCTTCTTCGTGTTCCTCCTGCTCCTCTTCCTCTTCTTTTTTTGTCAGTCGTGGGACCTGAACGCTGGGCCTGGGCACTGTCCCTCAGCTCTTCAGCTCAAGGCTAGCACACAGGGCCACTTGCGGCTTTTTCTGCTTCTATGGTGCTGAGGAATGGAACCCAGGGCCTCATGTTTGCAGGGTAAACACTCTACTACTGAGCCACCTTTCCAAGTGGCTTAAGCCAATTCTTTATTATAGATTATTTGGTCCAGTCTAAATTGAAGTTGTGCTAGTGGACTTTGATAGACGTTGGGGAAATTTTGATAACTGGCTAATCAAAATTGGCTTTTTTGCCAGGCATTGTTGGCTGTTACCCTAGATATTCAAGAGGCTGAGATCTGAGGATCATGGTTTAAAACTAGCCTGGTCAGGAAAGGCCATGAGACTTTTATCTCCAATTAACCACCAGAAAACCGGAAGTGGCTTTATGGCCTAAGTGGTAGAGCACCCTGGCCCACAGTTCAAGTCCCACAACTGACACATCTCCTCCCCAAATAAAAAGCTAAAGTAAGTTTAAAAACAGCCTTTTTTATTTTTAAGGTTATGCTTGAACTCTGGGCCTGTGCACTGTCCCTCAGCTCTTCAGCTCAAGGCAAGTGCACTACCAGTTGAGCTATAGCACCACTTGCAGTTTTCTGGTGGTTGGTTAATTGAAGATAAGAGTCTCACAGACTTTCCTTCCCTGGGCTGGCTTTGAATTGTGAACCTCAGATCTCAGCCTCCTGAATAGCTAGGATTATAGGTGTGAGCCACTGGCGCCTGGCTATTTTAGCATTCATATTTGTTGAATTTTCTTTACTTGGCTGAAACAGAACAAAACAATAACAAAAACAAACCTGACCCTCTCAGTTTAAGCCAAATTGGGTAGTTATCTATAGTGGTTACTTTGGGGAACGTTTCAGGTATGTAAGTGATCTCTGTTATACTCTTCAGGAGCTTGGTTCAGTTGATTCTGCAATTAGTAAAGGCAAGTGGCAAATTTTTCATGTCACAGGTATTTTTTCTTTCATATAAGTTTGCCAATTGGCTTTCTTTCTTGTCTCCTCTATCAGAAATACTATAAACATCACTGAGAAGAGGATGACCTTAATATTTGCTTCCCAGACTAAATCGCAGCCTTGAAGCAGCTATTTCTTTTCAAATAAAAAGTTTAATTTCATGCCCTGATTAGCTAATAAGTGCAGGTGGATATTTATTTTATGTAGCTAAAGTGATCTGGCTTTGCAAATTACTTGCCAGTCAGCAGAACTGTAATTTCTTATGAGTAGTAGTTGGTAAATTTTAGTTCTTGTTAGTAAGTTTGTCTTTTTTTTTTTTTTTTTTTTTTTTTCTGTTTTAGTGCCAGTTTTAGAGCTTGAACTCAAGGCCTGAGTCCCTGAGTTTTTTGTTTTTTTTTTTTGGGTTGGTTGTGGAGCTTGAACTCTGTTTGGGCGCTGTCCCTCAGCTCAAGGCGAGCACTCTACCTCTTGAGCCACAGCGCCACTTCCAGTTTTCTAGTGGTTTATTTGAGATAAGAGTCTCATGGACTTTCCTGCCTAGGCTGGCTTTGAACTTCGATCCTCAGATCTCCCTCCTGAGTAGCTAGGATTACAGGCATGAGCCATCCGCGCCTGGCTTGTCCCTGAGTTTTTAAGAAGCTCAAGGCTGCTCCTCTGTATATCACCTTTAAAATAACAAAAAAAAAAAAAAAAAAAGCTCAAGACTAGGGCTCAACCAGTTAAGTCACAGCTCCATTTCTGGCTTTTTTTTTTTTAATTTAAGTTTTAATTAGTTAATTTTTTTTTATGGTGAGATATTGTTTCTGAGCTTTTTTGCTCCAGGGTGTAACTGTACCACTTGAACCACAGCTCCACTTCCAGCTCTTTTGGTGGTTAATTGGAGGTAAGAGTCCCACAGACTTTCCTGTTTCTGTCTGGCTTCCAACCATGATCCTCAAATCTCAGCCACCTGATTAGCTAGGATTACAGACATGAGCTACCAGTACCCAGTAACTTTTCTGGGTCAGAGACCTCCCTAAAAAAAAAGCTTTTGTGTGCTATAAGATCCTCCATCAGGGCTGGGAAGGTGGCTCAGTGGTAGAGCGCTTGCCTTGCATGCCTGAGGCCCTGGGTTCAATTCCTTAGCACCACATAAGCAAAAAGAAAAAAGCCGGAAGTGGTGCTGTGGCTCAAGCGCCAGCCTTGAGCTGAAGAGCTGAGGGACAGAGCCCAGGCCCCCACGACCGGACCCATAAAATAAAAAATAAATAAGATCCTCCATCAGTCATGTACATGTATTTTACACATAATTCCAAGAGATTCAGCAGTCCCTGAATCGTATAAGCCTAGGTTAAGATTCCCTGAATTAGTCTTATTTTTTGATAGTTGCATAATGTAGTTACTACAAAGCCTTTGTTAATTATCATTTTAATATGACTATTTATGACTTAATAAGGGTCTGGCTGTAAGGTCTAAGAATCATAAAATGTCATTGGGAAGCTAATGAAATGTTGGGTTGGTTGTTTGGTAGTGTCACAGAAAATGGTACAAAGATGAGTTGGCTGGTGGTTATTAAAAAATCCTACTGGAACATCCTGTTCTTAATATTTTCATTCCCCTAGCTACTCAGGCAAGCAGCCACAATTTATCCCTGTCTAGGATGATGAAATTTTACTTGTCAGGAGTATGTGGATAGATATGCTTAAATTCTTTGATTCCTGTGCTAGTGATATTTCCAGGATCTTCTGCTTTTATGCATTTTATTAGAGAAATAGTATGACCAAGCAAAATGCCCAGCAAGGTCAGTTTACCCCAGTGAGTGCATTTTATATCTAGGAGCATTTGAAATAGACTATTCTATCAAGGTCAACCTTAAACACTGTCAGCATGTTCAGTTATTTATACTCTACAGTTCTGGGAGACTTGCAAACATTTATCTTCTCTTTTTCTGCATCCTCTTAAGGTATCTGCACACAGAATGCTATCCATCTAGTTAGCTCATTTAAGAAAAAGTAGTTTGTGATCACTTTTAGATGAGCAGTATACTCTTGATCAAAAAGACTTGCTTGGTTAGAATTTACTTTGTAAATATCACAGACTACATGGAAAAATAATTTTTATGTATTTTTATGTGATATTAGTAAAAAGTATCATGTAATATTCTTTCCTTTAGAAAAGGAGCAATTGGAGACCTGAAGACTTGTAGAGTTTATCCAAAGTCACAGGTGTAAGCTTGGTTGCTGCTCTTTAAACTTTTTTTTTGTTGTTGTTGGTCATGGGGCTTGAACTCTGGGCTTAGGCGCTGTCTCTGCGCTCTTTAGCTCAAGGCGAGTGCTCTACCGCTTGAGCCACAGCGCCACTTCCTCTTTAAACTTTTTTGTTTTGTTTATGGTTGGTTGTTTCTTCCACCAAATGTGGACTTCAGTGTGCAGTGTGTGCACTTTGGTGACTTGTTTAAGGAAGGCCTCCTTACTTAAGCTTATTAAGCATCTCATTCTCTACTAGAAGTTTTATAGTTTTGCCTTTTACATTGAGAACATGTCTATCTAGAATTGTTTTTTGGATTTGTTATGAGGAAGGGATTTCATTGTGTGTGGGGGGGGGAAGGGAAGGGGAGGGGTTCTGGGGCTTGAACTCAGGGCCTGGGACACTGTTCTTGAGCTTTTTGTGCTCAAGGCTAGTGTTCTACCACTTTGAACCACAGCACCGTTTCTGACTTTCAATAGTTAGTTGGAAATGAATCTCAAGGATTTTTCCTGCTGGGGCTGCTTTGAACTGTGTTCCTCAGTTCTCAGCCTCCTGAGTAGCTAGGATTATAGATGAGCCAACCATGCCCAGCTCTTTTTTTTCCCTTGGATTCCAGTGACCTCCAATATAATTTATTAGAAGAATAGGAATTCTCTGCAGTACGATCTCCATCACATCTTTTGTTATTGCTAAACTGTTTTTTTTTCCACATAACTTTGTAATACGTTCTCATACCTTACTATTTTTAATCTTGATTATTTGTAGTTTTTATTTTGCATGCATACGTGCTAGTACTTGAGCTTGAAGTTAGGGTTTCATACTGGCTACGTAGGTGGTCTGGCTGTTTAGCTACACCTTTTGCTCAGTTTGCTTTATTGTTTGAAAGGGCTCACACTTGTTGGGCTGGTGCTCTACCAGTTGAGCTACACCTCTAGCTGTGTGTTCTTTTTTTTTTGGTTGGTCATGGGGCTTGAACTTGGCCTGGGCACTGTCTGTCAGCTCTTCAGCTCAAGGCAAGTGCTCTACTACTTGAGCCACAGCACCACTTGTGGTTTTCTGGTGGTTGGTTAATTGGAGATAAGAGTCTCATGGACTTTCCTGCCTGGGCTGGCTTTGAATTGTGATCCTCAGATTTCAGCCTCCAGAGTAGCTAGGATTACAGGTGTGAGCCACTGGCGCCTGGCTTGAGCTGTGTGTTCTTTTTTCTTTCCAGGTAATGTTCAAGATAAGGTCTCCAGAAATTTTCTGAGTTGGCCTCAAATTGTGATTCTTCCTAAGCCTCCTGAGTAGCTAGGATTACAGTTGTGAGTCACCATTGCCCAGCTTTTTTTTTTTTTTTAATATTTGTTGTTATTGTTTATGGTGTTAGTGTTTGTTTTTGCTTTTGGGTTTATTTAGGAGGGAGCAAAGGGAGGATACAGAAAAGGAGGGAGGGGAAGATAAGCAAGCAAATACAATCATGCTATTCAGTATACATTTTGTGGAAAAGGAACTAAGTTACAAGCAGGGATGGAAGTAGAAAACAAGGAAGGAGCAGCATTGTCCAACAAGAAAAATGTACTCATTATCTGACTTATGAAATGATAACCTATCTGTACACCTTAATAATAATAATAAAATTATATTTAAAATTATTTATTTTTGCTTATGCATGCTTTTATTCTTTGGGGGGAATGGAAAGAGTGCCTATTTATTCATCTTATTTGAAATGCAAGCATGGAAAAAAGCTTCAAGGAAGATTAGAAGCAATTTCAAATTCTTTTGTAAAATCAGCCATTTCAGAAAGTTCATGTGGACTTTTCATGTTGGGGTAAGAGATTGAATGTGCCTGTTTCCTTGAAAAAAACAGAATAGTGTTTAGTGCTGGAGAAAAGGAAAGAGTGAGTGTGCTTCTACTCACATGTGGTATTCAAAACATCTGATACAGAGTTGGATACCAGGGGCTCATGTCTGTAATCCTAGTTATTCAAGAGGTTGAGACCTGGAAGATTGAGGTTCAGTGCTAACCCAGGCATAAAAGTCATGAGACTTTTTTTTTTTTTGTCCATCATAGGGCTTGAACTCGGCCTGGACACTGTCCTGAGCTTTTTTGCTCAAAGCTAGTGCTCTACCACTTTGAGCCACAGCACCACTTCTAGTTTTTTGGTGGTTAATTGGAGATGAGTCTCAAAGACTTTTCTGCCCCTGCTAGCTTTAAATGTGAACCTCAGATCTCAGCCTCCTGAGTAGCTAGAGTACTACAAGTATTTATAAAGGTAGGTGAGGGACATTATATGTATCGTAAGTATATACAGAACTCTTAGTCCATCCCTGAAGACCTATTCTTTGTATTATATACTTTGCCTAGCTTGTGGATTTCATATCTATTAGGGACATTAGTTCATTCCTGACATAAAAGTTTTTTTTTTTTTGGTCCAGTTGTGGGGCCTGAACTCTGGGCCTGGGCGCTGTCCTTCAGCTCTTCAGCTCAAGGCTAGTGCTCTACCACTTGAGCCACAGAGCCACTTCCGGCTTTTTTTCTTTTTGCTTATGTGGTACTGAGGAATCGAACCCAGGGCCTCATGCATGCAAGGCAAGCGCTCTACCACTGAGCCACCTTCCCAGCCCCCTGACATAAAAGTTTTTAAGACTCAGTAATCTTGTTTCAAAGAAAAGAAGTTTTTCTACTTTTACCCCTTGCCACAAAATAGTTTTGTTTTGGTAAAACAAAAACTGGGAAAAAAGGGAAACACACGGATGGCATTTGACCAGAGAAGATATAGGTGAAGATTCTTTTTTAAATAATTTTTTATCGAGATTAAGTGATTACATAAATTTCACAGTATTGTGGGTAGTGATAGTTAAAGTCACAAACACGTTTTAACCTTCATAAGGCAAATTGTCATTATCATGGTCTATAAAGTTTGTATAGTATATAACCTTTGACAGTACAACTAGTTCTTCCACATTGGGTGATATGTACATTTCTTTCCTTTTGCTTAGTATAAGCTGTTCCCTCTTTCCCATTCATTCCCTCCCTCCCATAGCTGCCCTCAAGTTGCTTAGTTTGTTTTCATCCATGTCCACTGCAGCTGACTGGCCTCTCTGTTGTATATTTTCCCATTTCCCTCTGATTCTGTGCCCTCTTCCTAGCTTCCCTCAGATGTGTGCGCACGCACACACACACACACACACACACACACACACACACACACACACACACACACACACACACACACACACACACTCCCCCCCTCCCCCCCCATAGATGTGGTCAAGAACATGGAGTCATTTTGAAATGATAGGACAAATTAAGTAGAAGTCCGTTGTTTCTTGAGTCCTGTTTACTTTGTCATATCTCCTTGCATTTCCACTCTTGAGATTCTTGAGAAGGGTGGCAGAAGTATAAATCCCCAAAAACCTAAATACCCTATGCCAATACCTGTCTAGGCATGTCAGATCACTGAATTCCCATAGTTATAACAGCAGTAGTACAGATCTGAACACTTGTCCACTCATGTAGACAGTCCTAGAGGCTCTTTGTTAAGCAGTGTTCTGAATGAGTCATAGTAGTTACTAAGAATGCTGGGACATGCAGGTACAAGCAGTTTACTGATTTTCTCAAAGTGTATCACTGCATTGTTATCACCTAAATTCACATTATTAGGTTCTAATAAAACTGCATCATCTTGCTTACAATATAGAACCTACCAGCTTCCACTAATTTAGATGTCATTGCAAAGTAAAAGAATTTTCAAAAAGTGGATCAGGGTTTGATGGCTTTTATTTTGAGGGTCTAGCTAGGACACTTATCATCAGAGTCTATATTATTCTTGTCTATTTATTTGCTTTTTCTTTAATACTCTTTGTGCTGCTATTCCTTTTTTCCCAGCCTTACCTCCAAATAGTGTACCTGCTATTTTGATCACGCTCCTTTGTTTTTATAGTTATTGCTTTGGAGGTCTACATTTTCCTGACTGCAGAAAAAAAAATACTACAGAAAAAAATTAGGATTCAGTAATTTTTTTTTTTTTGGGTCCGGTCGTGGGGCCTGAACTCTGGGCCTGGGCGCTGTCCTTCAGCTCTTCAGCTTAAGGCTAGCGCTCTACCACTTGAGCTATAGCGCTACTTCCGGCTTTTTTCTTTTTGCATATGTGGTGCTGAGGAATCGAACCCAGGGCCTCATGCATGCAAGGCAAGCGCTCTACCACTGAGCCACCTTCCCAGCCCCTATTTTAGTTTTTAATATCTACAAACCCTTAAAAAAGTCTTAACATGCACAATTTTTTTTATTGTTACAAAGGTGACATACAGAGGGGCTACAGTTAATAACTCAGGCAAAGAGTACATTTCTTTTTGGATAATGTTACCCCTTCCCTTGCTCTGTTTTTCTCTTCCATTCACTTCCACAGTTAAAATTTATTTATACTTTGAAACACCAGTGGGTTTTTTGACTTTTAACAGATGAAATTGAGAAATTGATTGCCATCAAAAGCTTTAAATATTTTTATTCTTAGGTTTGGTTAAATAAATTATATTTTTCAGTTGATTGCATACTATAACATTTATTAAATTACCTCAATTGTAATTAAAATTAAGATGTGTCTTGTTGTATTAATATCAAAATTAGTTATCTTGCAAAAATAGTACAGTTTTGTAAATCTTATTTGCCTCTAAGGCACCAGTGGGAAATTTAGTAATACTGATATATTTTTTCTTGCTTGGCTTTCTCTTTTTTTGGGGGGGGGGCGGTCCTGGGGCTTGAACACAGGTCCTGGGCGCTGTTCCTGAACTCTTTTGCTCAAGGCCAGCATTCTACTACCTGAGTCACAGCTCCACTTTTGGCTTTCTTTTTGGTCACTATTTGGAGAAAAGAGTCTCACAGATTTTACAGCCTGAACTGGCTTTTGAACTGAGATTTTCATGTCAGCTTCCTGAGTAGCTAGGATTATAGCCATAAACGAACTGCACCTGGGTATAATTTTACTTAAATGGGGAGTAATATTTCTGTTTTGTTTGTAAACAACAAATATAAGTATCTTTGGCTATTTATAGGATGGGAAAAGTTTCTAATTTTTTTTCTTAGCCAATTGAAGTTACAAAGGATCTAAACAGTGATTGAAGCTGTTAGAGATATTCTTTTGCCTACACAAAGTCTTTGTCAAACTCAAGTATTGTAATAATCTAATTATTGTTATAAAGGGAATGTACAGAGGGGTTACAATGACATAAAAGCATTGTGAGATTGAAAACTCCTAAAAGTCTGAGCTCATGCCTGTAATCCTAGTTACTCCAGGAGTTAAGATCTCAGGGTTGTGGTTCAAAGCCAGCCCGGCAGCAAAGTCAGTGAGACTTTTTGGGGGGGCTAGTTTTGGGGCTTGAACTCAGTCTGGGCACTGTCCCTGAGCTTTTGCTCAAGGCTCGCACACTACCACTTGAGCCACAGTGCCACTTCCAGCTTTTTCTGTGCATATGGTACTGAGGAATCAAACACAGGGCTTCATGTATGCTAGGCAAGCACTGTACCAAGCCTCTTTCCCAGCTCTCAGTGAAACTCTTTATTTCCAGTTAAGCACCAAAAAAGCAAGAAGTAGAGCTGTGACTTAAGTAGTAAATTGCTAACCTTGAGTAAGAAAGCTGTGGGACAGCAGCCATAGCCCCATGACCACCACCAAGAACAATAAAAAAGCTAGAAGTAGAGCAGAGCACTGGTGGCTCATGCCTGTAATCCTAGCTGCTCAGGAGGCTGTGGGCTTGAGGATCACTGTTGGAAGCCAGCGTGGGTAGGTAAGTCATGAGACTCTTATCTCCAATGAGCTACCGGAAAACTGGAAGTAGAGCTGTGGCTCAAAAGTGGTAGAGTGCTAGCTTTGAGCAAAAAGATTTCAGGAACAGCGCCCAGGCCCTGAGTTCAAGCCCCATGGCTGATTACCACCCCCACCCCCCCCCACCCCATGGCTGGTTAGGCCAGCCGCTGATGGCTCACACCTATAATCCTAGCTATTTAGGAGGTAGAGATCACAATTCAAAGCTAGCCTGGGCAGTAAAAGGTAAAAGTAAAAGGGCAGTAATTTTTTTTTGCCAGTTCTAGGACTTGAACTCAGGGCCTGGCGTTGTCCCTGGGCTTCTTTTGCTCAAGGCTAGCACTTTACCACTTGAGCCACAGCCCCACTTCTGGCCTTTTCTTTTTCTGTGGTACTGAGGAATCAAACCCAGGGCTTCCTGCATGCTAGATAAGCACTTTACCACTAAGCCACATTCCCAGACCCTAAAATGTTTTAAAGTTATATTAACATTTAATTAAAAATTAAATTCTGATATTTTCTTTCTTTATGGAGAAATCCTGTATTCTGAAGAACACAGTCCTAATATAAAATTGTTACATATTGGAGAAAAGCAGAATGATGTGTTGTTACAGCAACTCAAATGGGGAAAATGAAAACAGCACAGCTAAGCTGCATCCTGTTGGCATAGAAACCATAGTTGTGAAAATGATTGAAGCTGGTCTAGAAAGGATATAGTGCAGCTGTAGTCTATTGAAAGTAAATGGTATAAGAAAAAGAGAGAAAATTGGTTTTAGACAAAAGTTTAGTCCTTCTGGTGCCACAGTTACTATTATCATTGTGTATAGACAAGTCTCAGTCCTTTCTAATTATATTTCAATTCAGTTTTATTACCTCAGGTCATAATGGTGACATGAAGGAAAGATAAGTGTAATAATAAGTGGTAGGCTGGCACTCTACCACTTGAGCAATGTCCCACTCCTGGTTTTTTGGTGGTTGATTGGATATGAGTCTCACAGGGTTTCCTGCCCAAGGCTGACTTTGAATTGGGATCCTCAGGCCTCAGCCTCCTTCCTAAATAGGATCACAGGAGTGAGCTAGTGTCACCTGGCTAACTGTAATAACTATATGAAAATGCTATGAATTAGCATTTTAGCACATTTAGAAAGAAATCCCCTCTCCCCTCCCCTCTGTGTGTGTGTGTGTGTGTGTCTGTGTGTGTGTGTGTGTGTGTGTGTGTGTGTGCGCGCGCGCGCACGCTGCTTTTAGGGCTATAACTCAGGGCCTGGGTGCTATCCTTTGGCTTTTGTGTTCAAGAATAGCATTCTACCACTTGGTCTGTAGCTTTACTTCTGACTCTTTGGAACTTCATTGAGATAAGAGTTTCACCGACTATTGTGCTCAGGCTGGCTTTGAACTATAATCCTTAGATCTCAGCCTCTTGAGTAGCTAGGATTACAGGCATAATGGTAGCCACTGGCTCCCAGCAGAATGACTTCTTTAAAAGTGTTTTCCTTTCTTTCCTCTTTCCATCGTTTATTTTATTCAGTAAGTTACTGCTTAATTCTCATTCTTTTTATTAACATCTTAAAATTTTTTATTGTTATTATAAAGGTTATGTACAGAGGGGTTACAGTTATTTAACTCAGGTAGAATACATTACTTGTTGGACCATGACACCCCTTTCTTCACTCTCCATTTTTCCCTGCACCCCTGCCCCCCACAAGTTGTATAGTTCATTTTTCAGCACAGTGTCTAGTGAGTACCACTGCTGCATTTTTCACCCTTTGTTCTTCCATTTCTGTGCCTCCTCTTACACTCCCAAAGACATGTAAACTAACAAACAAGACAACTCGGTTACCCTTCCTAAAACATATAAACAAACAACAAAAAAAATCAAAACAGCTACAAAAAAAGAGCCTCTTTGGCTCAGTGGTAGAGTGCTTGCCTTGCATGCATGAGGTCCTGGGTTTGATTCATCAGCACCATATAAGCAGAAAAGAGCTGGAAGTGGTGCTATGGCTCAAGTGGTAGAGCGCTAGCCTTGAGCTGAAGAGCTGAGGGACAGCGCCCAGGCCCAGAGTTCAGGCCTCACGACCAACAAAACAAAAAACCAAAAAACAGAAAAGAAAAAAGAAGCCCCCTTTTCCATTTCCTGGAATTCATTTTCTATTTTTTGTTGTTTGTGGGGCTTGAACTCTGGGCCTGGGCGCTGTCTCTGAGCTCTTCAGCTCAAGGCTAGTGCTCTACCACTTGAGCCACAGTGCCACTTTCTGTTTTCTAGTGGTTTATTGGAGATAAGAGTTTCATAGACTTTCCTGCCCCGGCTAGCTTTAAATTGTTACCCTTAAATCTAAGCCTCCTGAGTAGGATTACAGGCTTGAGCTACTGGTGCTCATTTTCATTTTTTAACCTTCTTGCTGCTCATGTTTGAACTAAGTGGTAAATTCAACAAAAACTAATATGGCCATTTATGAAGTATCAAGTGTAGCATTATGATTGCAAATGAACAGATAGATTTGATGGTAAATGATAAGCATCCTTTATGTGTAAAGGAATTAAATTTTAGATATATCTTCAATATCTTCCAAACTTTCTCTGTAATTAGAGCTTCTTAAATATTATTTTAAGTGCCATTATTTATTTCTAACTTCTACTTGCCCATTAAAGCAAAATGTTTCATCTAGCAGAGTAGAGACATGTTTGGAATAAACCTGATGAAAGCTGTGTTCTTTGTTCAGCAGCTGGCTGCTTGCACAGGTTTTTGTAGTAATGGATTCGGCATCTCTATATTAGAGTATTGATCTGCTTCTTGGTAGGTATGAAGTATCCCAGTAGCAATGTATTAAAGTGGTTGAAGAGCAGTTTATATTACAAATGGGATGGGAGAAGATGGAGTTCTGCAAGACTGGGCATGGACACATGCTATAAATATTCCATAAAACTGAAGATTTTTATCTGAAAACTCATGTCTAAATTCCCATATTTTCATTCTCATTTTGTTGTTGAACATTACATGAGCATTAGTGATTACACGAATACCATTAGTTTTAACTTTTTATTAGAGCTTTTGCATTTAAACCCTTTTGGAGAAGTTTTCATATTTAATGTTCTTGTGTTGTAGATGAAAATTGGTGTGACTGTGTCAGGATGCTTGCCTAGCTTGTGTAAGATTTAGTGTTACTTCTCCCTCAGAAAAGCCAATTATAAGAAATAATACTAACCATAAGGACAGTATTTTAAAGAAAGAAATTGAACATTTTCTTTCAATCCAAATACTAATATTGATTTTGTTACAGATAAGTTGATTTACATAAGTTACCTCTATATTTTATTATTGCCTGACAAACCAAAATATGTTCTTTCACATATAGGTTTAGGAAAGAAATCTTTTCTTTGTTTTTGTTTTTATTTTTTATTTTAAGACTAGCTAGGAGCCGGGGGCTAGTGGCTCATGCCTGTAATTCTAGCTACTCAGGAGGCTGAGATCTGAGGATCACAGTTCAAAGCCAGCCCGGGCAGGAAAGTCCGTGAGACTCTTATCTCCAATAAAAACCACTAGAAAACTGCAAGTGGCTTTGTGGCTCAAGCGGTAGAGAGCTCGCCTTGAGCTGAAGAGCTCAGGGACAGCCCCATGACCAACCAAAAAAAAAAAACAACAAAAAAAAAAAAACCAAAAAAAAACCCAACTAGATATGATTGGAGGGAGACCCAGTGATTCTTTTTTGAAGGATTTGTGAAAAATAAAATTGCCTCTGCAACAGCAAATGGTAGATCCTATATGACTCGTGTAAGTCACAAAGATTAGGCTACCAAATGATACCAATACACAGCTGACAGCTCAAAGACTCCATGAGTTGAGAGTTTGGAAATTTACAGTCAACCTTACTATGTACTCATGCTTTGGTATTGTATCATATCTCATAATGATGCCTGTCATTTAATCTTTTGTTTTAACTTGTCTTGGAATACATGTTTTTAATTAAAGCTAGTTTGTAAATCTATAAAAATGTATTACATTAATGTCTGATTTTTAGATTGGAGTCCAAAAGTGGACAATAGTATCACATTGTGCATTTTAGATATAGTTTACATCTTGGCTTATGATAAATTGGATTGGAAAAATCATGTTCTTTATTTTCCTGAAAGAACAAAGATTATTTGGTATATTCATCATTCCTCATTTCACAATTTCTTGTCACATTTCACTTGATTCCAAAATACTCATTTTGGATCCTTCTTGTGAATATGTAACTCTTAATATTAATGTCCTGAGAGAGGAGAATTTTTTTTATTTAACCTTAGTAATAATCAGACCATCACAGAAAATGTCCTCACAACATATCAAGCAGTCAAATAGCCAATAAACCTATTCTCCTGCTAAATTCCATATACTGGATTGGGAGAGTAGATAATGTTCATTTTTGTTACTTACCAGAGAACATGACACTTAGTCTTTGAAATAGTTATTTATTTCATATATTGTAGCTGCCAATCAGAGATTTGCAAATACTGAAGTAATAAACATTCTGCTGAAAATGAATTTCTTCCCTCTGTTGGTTTGTGTTGTCCAGGAAATCAGATATAATATGGTTATATTTATTTATGTAGGCATTTATTCCTTCTAATGAGCAAGTACTTTTCCTTTCTCTACTCCCACACAAAAGTTAAATTAAGGAGTACCTAGGAGACTTGGTTTGCAGCCATTGAAATACTGTTTGATATCAGGGGATCCTTCCATGAATAGGCTTTCCTTTTCCTTAAGAATAGAATTCATGGCCGGGTGCCAGTGGCCCACATCTATAGTCATAGCTACACAGGAGGCTGAGATCTGAGGATCTCTGCTCAAAGGCAGCCCTGGTGGAAAATGCTTGAGACTTTTATTTCCAATTAACCATCACAAGGCAAGAAGTGAAGCTGTGGTTCAAGTGGTAAAGCACTAGCCTTCAATGAAAAAGCTAAGGGACAATGGCCAGGCCCTGAATTTTAAGCCCCTTTACTGGCACCAAAAATGCCCTCAAGAAACTGCAAACAAAACAACAACAAGAATTCTTTTGGGTATCTGGGAATGTGGCTTAGTGGTAGAGTGCTTGCCTAGCATGCAGGAAGCCCTGGGTTCAATTCCTCAGTACCATATAAACAGAAAAAGCCCCAAGTGGTGCTGTGGATCAAGTGTTAGAATGAGCACAAGAAGTCCAGGCCCTGAGTTCAAGCCCCAGGACTGGCAAAAAACAAAACAACAAAATAGCTTTTGAACTTGTTGTCAGAGCAAACATATTCATAAAAGAGGAAGATTTGTTGTAAGTATGGGGGTTTGTCTTCTCTCCCTAACAAAAGATTTTACTGCGTTTTTCTTTTTGTCAGTTTTGGGGCTTGAACTCTGTGCATGGGCCCTGTCTGTCCCTGAGCTCTTCAGCCCAAGGCAAGCTCTCTACCACTTGAACCAAAGCACCACTTCTGGTTTTCTGGTGGTTGGTTAATTTGAGATGAGTCTCATGGACTTTCCTGCCCGGGCTGGCTTTGAACCGCCATCCTCAGATCTCAACCTCTTGAGTAGTTAGGATTATAGGCCCGGCTACTGTGTCTTATTTTGCTGTTTGCCTGGAAAGTGAGGGATAAAAGGGCTAAATGAGTATGTGGATTATTAACATGGTACTATTCTTTGGTGGGTTATAGCAACTGCCCCAAACATGTAAGAATGGTTCAAATACCTTTTTCCAAAGTGGAAGACTGCTTCAACTTTTTTAAAACTCTTCTGGTTAAAATCAAGTTTACGTAGTTTTGTTTGCTCCTTGCTGCTCCTTCCCACCTTTTCTATCCTTCATCTCTCAGAAATATATAATGTCTAATCTTTCCAATGAGCATTGTGGTCATTTAAAATTTGTGTAGAGGCCAAGTTCACATTATCAAAAATTGTGTTGTAACCCCATGATTCCCAGGCCTCAGCTGGTGGCCTACTTCTTTCAAATAATATTTAGTGCAATAAATCCTAAGGCAATAAAGGAATTTGGGCAGTCCCTTAGAGCTTATTGCAGTGGGATTTAACATGAATTCAGTGCAGTGAATTTTCAGTATAACCTTTTTTCGCTGGCCCTGCGGCTTGAACTCAGGGCTGGGCATGCTGTCCCTGAGCTTTTATGCTCAAGGTGAGTGATCTACCACTTGAGTGATAGCTCACTTATAGTTTTGTGATACTTAATTGGAGATAAGTTTCTCGTGGAGTTTCCTGTCCAGGCTGGCTTTGAACATTGATCCTCAGATCTTAACCTTCTGAGTATCTAGAATTACAGGTGTGAGCCACCAGTATCCGGCTACAAATAGTTTTTTTGTGGTATGATTTTTTTTTTTGTTCTTGTTGGTTGTGGGGCCTGAACTGTGGGCCTGGGCGCTGTCCCCCAGCTCTTCAGATGTAGACCAGCGCTCTACCACCTGAGCCTCAGCCCTACTTCCTGCTTTTTCTGCTTATGTGGTGCTGAGGAATCGAACCGAGGGCCTCATGCATGCAAGGCAAGCACTCTACCACTGAGCCACCTTCCCAGCCCCATTGTGTTATGATTTAAAAGACCTTTAAGTACAGTTAGAGGCAGTTGAGTTTATAAAATTTAATCTGAAGTAATTGAAGATCGACCATTACCAAAGATTACTTCAAAACTACAGCAGTCTATCTACGTCACACAATTGTTAACAATGTGGCAAATAAAGTACAAGTAAAAATTTTTTTCTTTAAAGAGTAAGGCTCACGCCTGTAATCCTAGCTACTCAGGAGGCTGAGATATGAGGCTCATGGTTTAAAGCCAGCCAGGGCAGGAAAGTGCCTGAGACTTTATGTCCATTTAACTGTCAGCAAAGTCATAAGTAGCTCAACTGGTAGAGCACTAGCCTTGAGCAGAAAACCTAAAAGACAGCACCCAGGCCCTGAGTCCAAGCCCCTGTACAAAAACAAAACAAAAAAGAACTCTAATCTTTTAGCTGGGGAAAAGTCCAGGGACAGTATCCAAGCCCTAAGTTCAAACCCCAGGACCTGGGTACAATTTTTTTTTTCAAATTCAACAGTTTATAGTAAAATCAGACATAAACCAGGATACAACTTACATTGATGCAAATAAAATCAAAACGAAGCACAGTTGTGTTTGGCAACTAAGAAAAGTAGAATGTTGTTGTTAGAAAAACTGGGTTGTCTTGTACTTTGTAATGATTATCTCATGTCAATGACTTTTTTTTTTAAATCATAATGAATTGTATTTAAGACATTTTGTATAATTTGTTTTGAGTAATCACACAATTTTTATTGCTACACAAGATTTTATATAAAATATATTTTCATGTATCAAAGGCTTTTTAAAATGTTTCTGAGGTTTTCTTTGAAACTCATGTCAATGACTTTTAAGACCTTTTGTTTTCTTTGCTAAAGCAGAATCGTGAAAATGTCTTTATAGAAAGTTGGAAAAAAAGTATATTAATTTGCTTTGGGTCATTTTAGTCTCTGTGGTAAATTTATAATTAGGAAGGCCTTTTTAAGACTGTGTTCTAGTCTCACAGGTACACAGCTACTCCATATCTGGCAAATCTAAATTCATATGTGAGGAGGTTATGTTTTTTTAAAGCATATTATTTACACAATTCACTGGAATGGCTCCTTTGGAAGTTGGGTGGCTCTCTTATGTAATTATGTACTTAGTAGCCTTGTTCTACACAGCAGTAGAAATTCAAGTAAGAAAAATTTACCGCTAATGCATAGTTATTAGAATTTTAAAGCATTTGTTTGTTCACAATTCTAGTTTATCAGACTGTTTGACTAATTGTATATTTAATAATTCAATGAAATTTATTTTAGATGGCATCCAGGTTTGAATTTTAATGGTTCTGAATATACTGGGAGCTTTTCTCTCTCCCCCTTCTTGTTTAGCAGCATTTTCATCCCTTTAGATGAAGTTGTGTGGTGAGATCAATGATTTCTATTTTAAAAATCCTTATTAGAAGTTATTAGAGATAGACTTAAATTAGTTAATCCATTTTGTCAGTGCTGAACCTGAGGTGCATAGGAATTAGGTGAATTGCTCAAGTTCATATAATTGGTTTGAGGAAAAGTCTGCACTCATGGATTAATTAGTCTGTGCGTTTTTTTTTAGTTGTCATAATAATCTAACAGCTCATTTCACTAGAGACTTCTTGCATACTTCTAGTCTTCCAGAAGTTAAAAAACAATATGTGTTTGTAAGATGCACATACAATAATAATATCAAAGTAGTAATAATCCTCATTTGCCTAGAATTCTGTAGCATTTATGCTAATGTATGGCATTTAAATTTTACTTTTTTCTACTAGTTTATAATCTTCAATATTCAGAGTTAACCTAGTTTGATTTGCAAAGTTAAAAAAATTTTTTCCCAAAATTGAGGGCTTTGTTTTGGTATAACTACAGCATCCCAAGGTGTCTGCTTTGTGGATAATATTCATTCTGGAGTTATATCTCTGTCTTCATCAATAACACACAGTTTTAGATCATGGTTTGGCTCATTTTCCCTTGGAACAAGAAGGGGCAAGCATTTTAATAATACAGATAAAGCTCTTGGAACTAAAGGAGCTGACAGTCCTCACAAGGAACCTGAGCCCAACATTAGCATTCAAGATGGCCACTTTGTATTCCTAGGGTAAATCTCACTTGGTCTTGGTATATAGTCCGTTTGCTGCTGGACTGTGTGTGCACACGTGCGGGTCCTGAGACTTGAACTCAAAGATTGGGTACTGTACTTGAGCTTTTGTGCACAAGGCTAGTGCTCTACCACTTGAGTCACAGCTCCACTTTGGGATTTTTTAGGTTACTTAATTGGTGATTAGTTAAACAAACTTTCCTGCCCATGCTGGCTTCAAACCATGATCATCAGATCTTAGGCTCCTGAATAGGCTAGTATGGCTAGAGCTACTGGTGCCTGGCTGCTGGTGGATTTTATTGAGGGTTTTGTTGAGACTTTTGCTTTTATCTTTACAAAGGTTCTTGGTTTGTAATTCTTCTATTACATTCCTCAGTCAATTTTTAAATTTCACTTATTTTAGGGGGGTGCTGGTGGCTCACGCCTGTAATCCTAGCTACTCAGGAGGCTGAGATCTGAGGATCGAGGTTCAAAGCCATCCCGGGCAGGAGAGACCGTGAGACTCCTATCTCCAATAAACCACCAGAAAACCGGAAGTGGCGCTGTAGCTCAAGTGGTAGAGCGCTCGCCTTGAGTTGAAGAGCTGAGGGACAGCGCCCAAGCCCAGAGTTCAAGCCCCATGACCGACCAAAAAAAAAAAAAAATTCACTTATTTTCAGTTCTTGTGGTCTTTGCTGACACTTTTTTTTTTCTTTTCTTTTTACTTTATGCCAGTCCTGGGGCTTGAACTCAGGGCCTGGGCATTGTCCCTGAGCTTCGTTTGCTCAACTCTACCACTTGAGCCACAGTGCCGCCTCCAGATTTTTCTGTTTATATGGTACTGAGGGATGGAACCCAGGGCTTCATGCATACTGGACACCACTCTATCACTAAGCAACGTTTCTTTTTTTTTTTTTTTTAATTTTTTATTTTTGGTCCAGTCGTGGGGCCTGAACTCTGGGCCTGGACGCTGTCCCTCAGCTCTTCAGCTCAAGGCTAGCGCTCTACCGCTTGAGCCATGGTGCCACTTCTGGTTTTTTCTTTTTTGCTTATGTGGTGCTGAGGAATTGAACCCAGGGCCTCGTGCATGCAAGGCAAGCGCTCTACCACTGAGCCACCTTCCCAGCCCCAGACATTTTCTTTAAAAAAATATTGCCCTTAGTTATTGTAACTTCTTAGTCCTAGTTACATTAAACCCTTTATCTTTGAAGTTAATTCCAATGTATGTATCATTTAGGTATTGGAATTTGTTGATGGCAGTTGAAATTTTCTTCTTTTTTGGTTTGCAAATAAATTTTGGGGGGCTGGAAAGGTGGCTCAGTGGTAGAGCACTTGCCTTGCATGCATGAGGCCCTGGGTTCGTTTCCTCAGCACCACATAAACAAAAAGAAAAAAAGCCGGAAGTGGTGCTGTGGCTCAAGTGGTAGAGCGCTAGCCTTGAGCTGAAGAGCTGAGGGACAGCGCCAAGGCTGACAAAAAAATAAAAACAAAAGCACATTTTGGGTTGTATCTTTGATCTTTGTGTCTGGCGTAAATTACTTAGCATAACATGTTGGAGGAATGTTGTAGTGTATCATTTGTTTTTTGTGTCTGAATTTGTGTCTAATATTTCATTGTACGTACACTAAAATTTGTTCATTGACATTTTTTGCATTTCTGGCTGTTTTAAATAAAGATGTTATAAGCATATGTGTTATATGTATTTCAGTAACTATTACATACTTTTGAGAATATACCTAGAATGAGAATTGCTTGGACTGCTCATATGGAGATTCTATGTTTAACATTTTTTTTTTTTTTTGGTCACTCATGGGGCTTAAACTCTGGGCCTGGGAGCTGTCTCTCAGCTCTTCAGCTAAAGACTAGCGCCCTACCACTTACTTGAGCCACAGCGCCACTCCCAGTTTACTGGTGGTTTATTGAAGATAAAGAGTTTCATTGGACAGCGCCCACCCCCAGAGTTTAAGCCCCATGACTGGAAAAAAAAAAGAAAAAAAGAAAAAAAAAGTTTCATGGACTTTCCTGCCTAGGGGCTAGCTTTGAACCACGATCCTCAGATCTCTGCCTTCTAAGTAGCTAGGATTACAGGAGTGAGCCACTGGCACTGGCTTATGTTTAACTTTTTGAGGAAATGCCAAACATTTTTTGCTTTTGCTGAACCATTTTATATTCCTGCCAATAATGCACGAGTTCATTTTTCATTCACATTCTTCCTTGCATCAATTATTTTCTACCATAGGATTATTTTGTACTTTGATGATAAAGTACTTTTTCAATATATCTGGATGGCTTTTTATAATATATCTGGATGGTGTGTGGAGGGTTTTTCTGTATGTCTCATTCTGTGTGTGTGTGTGTGTGAGTGTGTGTGTGTGTGTGTGTGTGTGTGTGTGTGTGTGTGTGTGTAGGGTTTTTCTGTATTCTTATTCTCTGTGTGTATATGTTTTGTTGTTGTTGTTGTTGTTGTTGTTGTTGTGGGGCCTGAACTCTGGGCCTGGGTGCTGTCCCTCAGCTCTTCAGCTCAAGGCTAGCGCTCTCCCACTTGAGCCACAGCACCACTTCTGGCTTTTTTGTTTTTGCTTACGTGGTGCTGAGGAATCTAACCCCGGGCCTCATGCATGCAAGGCAAGCGCTCTACCACTGAGTCACCTTCCCAGTCCTGTGTGTGTGTTTTATACCTCTTCTAGTCCCCCATAAATTCTTGTTTCTTTTTTCTTTTTTCTTTTTTTGCCAGTCCTGGAGCTTGAACTTAGGGCCTGGTCACTGTCCTGAGCTTCTTTTGCTCAAGGCTAGCGTTCTACCACTTGAGCCAGAGCACCACTTCTGGCTTTTTCTGTTTATGTGGTACTGAGGAATTCAACACAGGACTTCATGCATGCTAGGCGTCAAGCACTCTACCACTAAGCCACATTCCCATCCTTCTGTTTCTTTTGGTAAGTAGCTGCATTATTTTTTCTCTTTTATAGGCTGGAAAGTACCCCATATAAAAGGATATAGTACATTTTAATTTTTATCTTGTTTCCTTCCATCAGGGATTACATGATTGCATTGTTTATAGTCCATTTTTTTTTCCTTGTCTGAGATTGGAATTCAAACTTTTGATCTATCGTTTGTGCTCACAGGCTGATGCTCTATCACTTGAAGCTTGGGTCCAGTGGCACCTCCTCCCCTCCTTCGCCCTATTTATTTTTGTTGTTGTTAATGGGGCTTGAACTCTGGACCTGGGTGCTTTCCCTCAGCTCTTCAGCTCAATGTTAGTGCTCTAACACTTAAGCCACAGAGCCACTTCTGGTGTTCTGGTGGTTGATTGGAGAAGTTTCATGGTCTTTCCTGACTGGCCTGGCTTTGAACTGCGGTCCTCAGATCTCAACCTTTGAGTAGCTAGGATTTTCAGGTGTGAGCCACCAGCACCTGGCTAGTCCCCAGTTTTTAAAATACATATTCCATACCCCACACATTTTATCTGGTTTCCTTAATATACGGCTTAATCTATGGTGTGAGGCCAAGTTTGATACAGTTAATATCCTGTGGTGGAAGCCAAACCTTTTATTCATAGCTCCTACTCATTTAGTATGCTATGTCCTCATTTTGCTTAGTTTGACTATACACAGATTTCAATTAACACAGTGCACTTAAATAATATCAGTTCTTTCTCCACCAATATGTTTCAACTTTCAACTGCCATAGTATGTTAACTGTAACTTTGTAAAGAAAAAACTTATTTGCTAGCTCTGAGTCCACAAATCACTATGTGCAAACAGATGTAGGTTGTGATCAGTCAGTTAGTCCAGTCTGTTGATATAAACAGATTAACATCTGTTAATCAAGTTCATATATAGATGCCAGTGTTTAGATTCACTGTTTCCTTCTGTGATATTTTGCAAAAAATAGATAGATAAAAGTGGGAATTAGTTAAAGATGAAGAATAATAACAAAACTTGAAGTGTTTTCTTGTGTTTTGTTTTTGTTTTTGCTGGTCCTGGAACTTGAACTTGGGGCCTGGTGCTGTTCCTGAGCCTCTTTGTGCTCAAGGCTAATGTTCTACCACTTGAGCCACAGTGCCACTTCCAACTTTTTCTGAATAGTTTATTGGAGATAGAAGTGTTGAGTGTCATGGATTTTAAAATCTGGGCTGGCTTGGAATCGGGATCCTTAGATCTCAACCTTTGAGTAGCTAGGATTACAGTTGTGAGCCACTGGCCTGGCTAAATATTGAAGTTGGAGTGAAAGATGAAGTCAAAGAAAAAATAGCTGACCACAGTGATGTTGATACTGCCATCATTTGGTAGTCTCCAGATATTCAGAGGAAGTTAGCAAAGTTGAATTTATTAGCCTAAATAAGTGAGGAAATTGGTTATAAAAAAAGAATATGAAGATTTCCCAGAGGAAAATTTTTACATTAAGTAAAAAACTTCACATAAAAAGTTCTCTTGGAGCTATTTCACAACATTGAAAAGGGAAAGGATAAAATGTTAGTAGATGACCTCAACAACAGTTGCCAAGGTACAGTAAAATTGCTTGCTTTGTATGTTTGTAGGAATTCTGTAGGTGGGTGCTGATTCTAATCAGTGGCCATTTCAAGCCAACACAGGCAGATAAATCCACAAAAAAAAAAAAAAAAAAAAAAAACCAGCAAAAAAAAATGGAGCTGTGGCTCAAGCTATAAAGAGTCCCAGCCCAGGGAAGGTGGCTGTGTGGTAGAGCGCTTGCCTTACATGCTTGCATGAGGCCTGGGTTTGATTCCTCAGCACCACATAAGCAAAAAGAAAAAAAAGCCGGAAGTGGCGCTGTGGCTCAAGTGGTAGAGCGCTAGCGTTGAGTTGAATAGCTGAGGGACAGTGCCCCAGGCCCAGAGTTTAGGCCCCACGACAGGACCCAAAAACAAACAAAAAACAAAAGAGTCCCAGCTCAGAGTAGAAAAAGCTGAGAGACTTCACAATTGTCATCAACTTTTTTGAAAACTTGTGGTTGTATCTCTTTATGGTTACCTGAGTTACTTTTGCCCACCCTGCTTTTCTTTACAGGATTCTAAATGTTCATTCTGTGATTTTCTGTATGTTAGGTTGTCTTCGTCATTTTCCCATTTTTGATCTCTGGTTCAGCATAGTGATTTTCTTTCTTTTCTTTTTTTTGTTTCTGCTGCAGCCTGACCCCTGGTGCCACACCCAGATGCCGAGGGGGCTCAAAGGCAGGGAGAGCAAGGTGATTTTTCTGATTTTCATGTTTATGAATTCTCACTTGCTCTATATCTATAATCTTCTCTTAAACCAATCTAATACATTCTTCTTTTCCCTATTTTTTTGTTATTAAGTAGTTGTACAGAGCTTACAATTCCCTATGTAAAGTTATGAGCACAATGTTATTTTGATCAGTGTCATCTCTTCCTTTGTCAAGTTATATAGTTGAATTTTTACATAATGTACATTGAATATAATGACTACATTAATATATTAGTGCATTAGTACATTCTTAATTTCTATTTTTGAAGTTTATGATTATGATTATGATTATTTTTGGTGCCAGTCCTGGATCTTGAATTCAGGGCTTGGGCTAATGTTGTTGTTCCTGAGGGTTTTTTTTTTTTTTTTGCCAAAGGCTAGCACTCTATCCCTTAATCTACAGCTCTACTTTCTTTTCTTTTTTTTTTTTTGCAGTTTTTTGCAGGATTTTCCTGTCCAGATTGACTTTGAACCACATCCTCAGATCTCATCTCCTAAGTAGCTAGGATTACAGGTGTGAGCCACCAATGCCTGGCAAACATTAATAGTAGAACTCTTCTTAATAGTAAAATAATTTAACATTACAGTGTCTATATCAAACCAGTCTAGTGTATTATATTTTTTCCTGTATTTACTATTTGTGTTCATTTATCTCCCTAAACTGGGAAGACAAATTGTGGCTGGGGATGTAGCTAGCATATAGTGATGGTTTTGATTTCTAGTACCAAAAAAGGAAAAAAAAAATTAAATGGAGTGAAAAATAACTAAGAGCAGGGATTTGTAATAGTGAATCTATGGATTTTAGAGATGTGTTGTATATAACTTATCTAAATTTGTTTGTTCTATTAAAGTAATACACAAAACTAACACAATAAAACTAATATATTACAATCTTCAGATTGTAATGGTTAAGTGAAATAGTATACATAAATAATGTACATAATGCCTGGCAAATCATTTTTGCCTGATAGTTTTCTTGTTTTTGTTTTGTCAGTCATGGGATTTGAACTCTGGGCCTGGGCGCTGTCCCCAAGCTCTTCAGCTCAAGGTGAGCACTCTACCACTTGAGCCACAGTGCCACTTCCAGTTTTCTGGTGGTTTTTATTGGAGATAAGAGTCTCATGGACTTTCCTGCCTGGGCTGGCTTTGAACCTTCATCCTTAGATCTCAGCCTCCTGAGTAGCTAGGATTACAGACATGAGCCACCAGCTCCCAGCTACTTGATAGTTTTTGGTTCTATCTTATCTGTGTACTTCAGACATGAAAAATAAGTATTGATTTTTTGTTTTGTTTTTGGGTCTGGTCATGGGGCTTGATCTCTGGGCCTGGGCTCTGTCCCTCAGCTCTTCAGCTCAAGGCTAGCACTCTGCCACTTGAGCCACAGCACCACGTTCTGCTTTTTTTCTTTTTGCTTATGTGGTGTTGGGGAATTGAACCCAGGGCTTCATGCATGCAAGGCAAGCGCTCTACCACTGAGCCACCTTCCCATAAGTATTGTTTTTATGGGTACTAGTTTATAGTGTCTTCTCAGAATATTTCAAAATATAAGTGATATTCTTGTCAGCCTATTCTTGATAAATAATGATGCCACTGTGCCTTTATTTAGTTTTACATAAGTTTGTGCAGTAGCTCTATGTGAGATATACTCATCCTATATGACAGGCGAGAGTTTCAGTTTTGGGATGAATTGAATAGGAATTCTTAAAAGGTAGTTACTGAATTTGTATAGGTTGGAGTATGAATGCATGGCAGGAGAAGCAGTTCTCTTGGCCAGGATTTTTTTTTTTTTGGTCGATCATGGGGCTTGAACTCAGGGCCTGGGAGCTGTCCCTGAGCTACTTTGTGCTCAAGGCTAGCGCTCTACCACTTGAGCCACAGGGCCACTTCCTTGGCCTGGATTTTTTTAGTTGATAAAGTAGTGAAAAGGGAATTCTTCTATTCTATGGCTTAAGGATACATAAACTCTCAATGCAGCAATCTTTTTATTGTTGATTATTATAGCTTCTAGTACTCCTAGAAGTTGACCATAAGGGACTTGAGTTTAGGAGATTTTGTCTTTCAGCTTTTATATAGTAAATGCTGAGGCCAGCCCTTTGCCTGTAGGGCCTTCAATCAGTGAAGAGGATCTGTGACATTACTTATGGCAGTCAAGTATTGGGGGAGGAGTAGAGATTTTCAGTGTTCTTTGTATAAGTGAATTTGTACCACTGAATCTGATAGACACTGAATACTATATTCTTGGAAATATAGAAATAGAAATGTAAACGCATACATGTAATATATGCTTTTTTTTTCTCTGTCTTTTTTTTTTTTTTTTTGCCAGTTCTAGGGCTTGAACTCAGCGCCTGGGCACTATCCTTGAGCTTTGAAGCTCAAGGCTAACATTCTACCACTCGAATTACAGCACCACTTCTGCTTTTTCTGTTTATATATTACCAAGGAATCAAATCCAGAGTTTCATGCATGCTAAAAGCACTCCATCACTAAGCCATATTCCCAGTCCTTTCTTTTTTGGGGGGGTTATACTTTTTGCTGGTTAATTGGAAGAGTCTCTTAAACTTGTATTCACAAACTTGTATGACTTCAAACTGCTGTTCTCAGATTTCAGCCTCCCAAATAGCTAGGATTGTAAGGTGTGAGTCACCAGCATCCAACCAGCAAGCCTGTGAACTTTTAATTGGATAAAAATGCAGTTCAAATTATTTAGTCTCTCTCTTTAGTTTTATAGAAAAGAGTCAGTTGGGTGGGGTTAGTTGGAAAATGATCTGAAGAAACTATGTAGAGACCTATAAACTAATCATACTTTGTTGTAGTTTTTGAGATTGCCTAGAAGAACCATCTGAGTATCTTAAAGTTCTTTAAAAGTTAGAAATTACATTTATTTAAACCTGAGAATTTAGTTGCTGGTTCTGGAGTATACCTTAACCATTTATTATTATTTTTAATAAAAAATATTGAGGGCTGAAAATGTAGCTCAATAATAGAGCATTTTCCTACCCAGCATTCATGAAACACTGAATTGTATTCCTAATTCCCTCTTTCCTAACAAGCAAACAATTATAGGGAGATTGATTTTATTCATTTATTCATTTATTTATTTATTTATTTTTGTTGCGGGGCTTGAACTCTGGGCCTAGGCACTTTTCCCTCGGCACTTTTCCCTCAGCTCTTCAGCTCAAGGCAAGTGCTCTACCACTTGAGCCACTGCGCCACGTCCAGGGAGATTTTAGAAATTTAAATATAATATACAAGGAGAAACAAGGGACGCTTAAAGCTTTACATTAGACACTATGCTTTTCAAACTTTTTAAAGATATAAAAGGCCAGGCACTGGTTGCTCATAGCTGTAATCCTAACTACTCAGGAGGCTGTGATCTGAGGATTGTGGTTCAAAGCCAGCCTAAGCAGGAAAGTCTGTGAGACTCTTTTTTTTTTTTTTTGGGTCCAGTTGTGGGGCCTGAACTCTGGGCCTGGGCGCTGTCCCTCAGCTCTTCAGCTCAAGGCTAGTGCTCTACAACTTGAGCCACAGAGCCACTTCCGGCTCTTTTCTTTTTGCTTATGTGGTGCTGAGGAATCGAACCCAGGGCCTCATGCATGCAAGGCAAGTGCTCTACTACTGAGCCACCTTCCCAGCCCCAGTCCGTGAGACTCTTTATCTCCAGCTAACCACTAGAAAACTGGAAGTGACACTGTGGCTCAAAGTAGCCTTGAGCAAGAGAGGTCAGGGATAGTGCCCAGCCCCTGAGTTTAAGCCTGTGACTGACTCCCTTCCCCCCAAAATCAATTAAGGACATATATATTAACATACATTAGTTGTATGGGGAGGGTTTGTTATATTTCCACACATGTGTACAATGTATGCTGATGAAACTTACCCTCTCCACATTTTTCTTTGCCCCATATCTCCCTTCTTAAAACAATTCCAACACCTTTTTTTGTTTTTTCATACATGCAAACCGCTTTAACTATATTCATCCTTATTCACCAGCTAGAGCCTATTTTACTTTCCTATCATTAATATTTTAAACTATGTATTGTATCATGGAGTTTTAACATGGTATTTGCATATGTGTATGTGTATATCAGAATTACCCCCTGCCCCTCCACACACACCTTTTTTTTTTTGGTGCCAGTCCTGGGTTTGAGCTCAGGGCCTGAGTGCTATCATGAGCTTTTTTTTTTTTTTGCTCAAGGCTAGTACTATATCATTTGAGCTACAATGGTTAATTGGAGATAAAGTCTCATAGACTTTCCTGCCCTGTCTGGAGTTTCACATTGGTCCTCAAATTTCAACCTCCTGAGTAGCTAGGTGTAATTACAGGTGTGAGCTACCAGCCTCCTGTGAAGAACCCTTTCTATTGCTTTTTTCTCTTTCAACAGCTTTCATTATGATTCCTTGTATTAGAGGACATGTTTATTAGATGATGAAAGATAGGTAGGGCAAGTTTTGTTTTTTGTTTTTTTGTTTTTTTGTTTTTTTTTTAAAAGACTGCTCTATCATGGGGGGGGGAAGGAGAAGGATTGGGATTGGGGGGGGAGGGGGGAGGCTGGGAAGGGATGTGAAGGGTAAACAAAGGAGGAGGCTGCAATGCTTGGTAAGAAATGTACGCATTATCCTGCCCATGTAATTGTAACTCCTCTGTACAGTATGTTCACAAATAAAATAAAATTAAATTAAAAAAAAAGACTGCTCTATCAGAATGGCTGTAAAAGATATAGGATGTAGCTGGGCACTGGTTGGCTCATACCTGTAATCCTAGCTGCTCAGGAGGACATGGTTCAAAGCCAACTCAGGAAAGAAAGTCCTTGAAACTCTTATTCCAATCATCCACCACTAGAAAACCAGAAGTGGAGCTGTGACTTAAAGTGATAAGTGCTAACCTTGAGCAAAAAAGCTCAGGGACAGTGCACAGGCCCTAGGTTCAAGCCCCATGACCAGCCCCCCCCCCCCCAAAAAAAAAGATTGTATATGGGAATAGCAACCAAAATGGTAGTCCTTTCCACTCTTACTTATTGCTTTGAATTTTTTACCCCTTCATTGTGACAATGCTGTTAACTTTGAAGGGAAAAAGGTAGAATAGAATTTTTTTTGGGGGGGGGGGTCTGGTCATGGGGCCTGAACTCTGGACCTGGGCGCTGTCCCTCATCTCTTCAGCTCAAGGCTAGCGCTCTACCACTTGAGCCACAGCACCACTTCGGCTTTTTTTTTTTTCTGCTTATGTGGTGCTGAGGGATCAAACCCAGGGCCTCAAGCATGCAAGGCAAGTGCTCCGCCACTTAGCCACCTTCCCAGCCCCCTAGAGTAGAATTTATAGTTTACTTATATATATATATATATATATATATATATATATATATATATATATATAAAATTTATTTATTTATTATTTTTTTGTCAGTCATGGGGCTTGAACTCTGGGTCTGGGCACTGTCACTGAGCTCTTCAGCTCAAGGTTACCATCTGAGCCACAGTGCCACTTCCGGTTTTCTGGTGGTTTATTGGAGATAAGAGTTTCGTGGCTGGCTTTGAACCACAATCCTCAGATCTCAGCCTCCTGAGTAGCTAGGATTACAGGCACCTAGCTTGTTTATTTGTTTTTTGTTTTTTTTGTCGTTCATAAGGCCTGAACTCTGGACCTGGGCACTGTCCCTCAACTCTTCAGCTCAAGGCTAGTGCTCTACCACTTTGCCACAGCACAACTTCTGACTTTTTCTGCTTCTGTGTTGCTGAGGAATTGAACCCAGGGCCTCAGGCATGCAAGGCAAGCGCTCTACCACTGAGCCACCTTCCCAGCCTAATTATATTTTTTTGCCAAAAATTTTAAGTTGCATTTACCAGTATAGGTAAGATTGTTACAATACTAACCAATTTGAAAGTTAGTTTTTTTTTTTTAATTGTATTTTATTTTATTTGAGAACATACTGTACAGAGGGGCTACAATTACATGGGCAGGATAATGCATACATTTCTTACCAAGCATTGCAGCCTCCTCCTTTGTTTACCCTTCACTTCCCTTCCCCGCCTCCCCCCTCCCCCTGAAAGTTAGTTTTTAAGTTGAACCATAATATATAAAATCTTACAGTAATGTGTACATCTGACTATATTCAAGTGCAGTTTTCATACTCATACCAATTGTCTTGTAATACCAGGGAATGCATCCTCTGTGTGGTGTTTGCTAGTTAATGCTATTTTGGAAATCACACTGGTATTTTCTAGTTGCTTCCCTAATTTTTTGTGATTTATTATTGATCAAAATTTTATTTTGGAATTTTAATTTTAGGGGATAGGATAAGCCCTTTCAAATTTTTAATTGTTAGAGTAGTTTTGATGGAGGTTAGGCATGCAGTAATGAGAAAAAGCCTTAGAATTATAACAAAAAGGAAGCTCATAATAAGAATTATGTAAAATGGGCGAGACAGTTCACATGAGGAATACCTTGAAAACTTACCTCAGAATACTCACAAATAGGAATAAGTAATGTATATATATATATTTTTTTTGTCGGTCATGGGGCTTGAACTCCAGGCCTGGGCGCTGTCCCTCAGCTCTTCAGCTCAAGGCGAGCGCTCTACCACTTGAGCTACAGCGCCACTTCCGGTTTTCTGGTGGTTTATTGGAGATAGGAGTCTCATGGTCTCTCCTGCCCGGGCTGGCTTTGAACCGCGATCCTCAGATCTCAGCCTCCTGAGTAGCTAGGATTACAGGCATGAGCCACCAGCGCCCGGCTAAGTAATGTATATTTTAAGAAGTAAGATGAGTCCCATAGTCTGTGAATGAAGCCTGTCTGGTTAGCTTCTAGACACAGCTGTGCTGTGCATAATTCAGCATGGCTTAGAGTGTGAGCCACTGACCTCCCTGAAAGCATGTGGGAGAAATAACAAGCTGTCTCCTAATTCCTACTTTATCATTATCTTTTACCTTCTTTTTCCTGTTCTGTATTTTCATACTCTTTTTTTTTTTTTTTTAATTTCTACATCTTCTTTCCCCCCATGGGTTGTGGAGCTTGAACACAGGGCCAGAAGGAAGAAGTTCTGTGCCTAGGTAGCAATAGGTCTGGATTTTAGTCTCTACTTCTCTATTTTCTAAATTCATGAGCACATCAGATGTATACCTAATTTTGTCTCAGTATGAGGATAATGATCTGAAGACAATAGTCTAGGTCAGATCATCTTTTGTTTTGCCATGAATTGTATCAATTATAGATGTGAACAGTGAATATCATATTTTCCCTCCTAGTATTAATTTTCACTAGAGTGTTTAAAAAGTATGATGACATTAAATTTTCAAAGTCTGTAATGTAAAGATTAGTGTTGTGTAAAATGGCTTCTTTATTAAAAATGTATTTGTTGAGTATGTTAGGTTAATATTGTAGTTATTAGATTATAACAGCACTTGAGTTGATGTACAAAACCTCAGCCCTGGAATACTTGTAGAGAAACATGAACAATACAAAAATGTTTCTTTAATGTGTAGTGTCTTCTAAAGTTCTTTTTTAAAAAACTTTTTATTGTTACTTAAAGGTGATACACAGAGGGATTACAGTTATATAAGTCAGGCAATGAGTACATTTCTTTTTGGACAGTGTTACCCCTTCCCTGTTTCTAAAATTCTTAAGTGCAATAATAATAATAATAGTGTTACTAGAAATTGTGATTTCTAATTTTTTGGTTTTTCTGTTTTTTTTGCAATGGAATACAATGTATTTATACACACACTTTTTCATTTGTTTAGAAGATTTAACACTACAGCTTTTTGGGTTCTCTTTCCCTTTCTGCCCTTGTTTTCCTTTTTTGTTTCTTCTGCTGGTTGGTTAGTTTCTCGCTTCACCTCTCCCTCCCCCTTTAATCCATCTGGAAAGATGAAGAGGCAGCTGCTATGGTAACCATGCATTTTGGTTAATGAATAACAGACTAACTACATAAAACATGTAAACTCTACAGTTGTTTGCAATAAGTACCCTGGAGATGCATTATTTTTCTTCCAAAGACACTCAACAGGGGCTGGGAATGTGGCTTAATGGTGGAGTGCTTGCCTAGCATGCATGAAGTCCTGGGTTCGATTCCTCAGAACCACATAAATAGAAAAAGCCACAAGTGGCACTATGGTTCAAGTGTTAGAGTGCTAGCCTTGAGCACAAAGAAGCTCAGGGACAGTGTCTTGGCCCTGAGTTCAAGCTCCAGGATTGGCAAAAAAAAAAAAAAAAAAAAATCACTCAACTTCCTTGTGTTATTTTGTTTTTTAATTTTCCGTTCCTAATATTGTAATACTACCACAGAATATTCACCTATCTGCTTAGTCTGTACAATATTTCACCTGTGATCATTTTTTGGGGGGAGGGGGGTTGTCATGGGGCTTGAGCTCAGCCTGGGTGTTGTCCCTCAGCTCTTCAGCTCAAGGCTACCCCTCTACCACTTGAGCCACAACACCACTTCCAGTTTTCTGAGTGGTTTATTGGAGATAAGAGTCTCATGGACTTTCCTGCCTGGGCTGGCTTTGAACTGTGATCCTCAGATCTCAGCCTCCTGAGTAGCTAGGATTACAGGCATGAGCCACCGGCACGCAGCCTAACCTTGGTAACTTTATAGGAGATGAGTTAAAACACACAAGGGAAAATAATTGATCATTTGGGTAAAGGGGTAGATTTCCTTCACATGCATACATAGAAGAATAGGAGCAATTTTTTTCTTTTGCAAATATTTAGAGTTTTTGATAGATTTTTGTCCTTTTTGGCTACTAGTGTTCCTTTTGAATTTCTCTCTGGGTTTAGAATCAATAAGTAATGTGTTTCTTGAAAATGTTTTTGTCATAAAAGCTAGCTGCAACTGAAATATTGCATTCAGCCAACCCTTGAAAATTCTTGTATTCTGTGTCATTCTGTCTCATACTGTCCCATCTCATAGTTGTCCTTTCTCTGCAGTGCTCTATGCCCAGGTCTCTGTGGCTGGGCTGCTCCAGCCTGGCGGACAGCATGCCTTCGCTGCGGTGCCTGTATAACCCAGGGACTGGCGCACTCACAGCTTTCCAGGTACTTTCTCTGTCTGTCTGTCTATCTGTCTGTCTGTCTGTCTGTCTGTCTGTCTGTCTGTCTGTCTGTCTCTCTCTCTCTCTGTGTGTGTGTGTGTATCTAGTTCATTAATATTCCTCCCTCTTTTTTCCTATGTTTGACTTATGATGTACCTTTTTCCATCATTGCCTGTTTTTCATATCACTCCACATTCTTTTAAAGTAGATCTAGACTTATTTGCTCTTTAAAAAAAATTAGGACACAGTTATATAGAAGGAGATTTCATAGTGACATTTCCATACGTGTTTATAATACATTCTAATCAATCTCATCCCCTCTATCACTGGCCCTTCACCTGATTTACTCTTTTAAGACATTTTTATCATGATTGGTTTGTCACAATGGGCATAGATTGCATAATGTGATTTTTGTTTTTCACATTTAGTAAAAGTAATTTTTAAAGTAAGAAATCTCATTAAATACCAATTCAAAATGAAATATTTTTCTCTGGACTTTATAAAACTAATTAATGTAATTAATCGCAGTCTGTGGCATGATCATCTTATGTTTTTCTTCTGATTAGTAAAAATTAGTACTCTTAAGAGTCTCTTGGTTATTATACTATGATGCATGTTTATAAAAATATGTATGTTTATAAGAATTATGTTTTATTTATATATTGATTAACATTTCTAGTTTCAAAATGGAAAGTTCCTTAAGATATTTGGGTAGAGGCTGGGCGCCAGTGGCTATGCCTTTCTGAAATCCTAGCTACTCAGGAGGCTGAGATCTGAGACTCGTGGTTCAAAGTCAGCCTGGGCCAGAAAGTCCATGAGACTCTTATTTCCAATTAGCCACCAGAAAACTGGAAGTTTCACTGTGGCGCAAGTGGTGAGCCACAGCGTCATTTCCAGCTTTTTCTGCTTATGTGGTGCTGAGGAATAGAACCCAGGGCCTCATGCATGCAAGGCAAGCACTCTACCACTGAGCCACTGTCCCAGCCCCTCATTGTTTATAGATTAGACTGTACTATATACATAATGGTTTTATTGTTAGCTATTTACCTTAGATATTTGGAACTTGGATTTAGCATTTTATAAGCATGTATTTTGTGCTTGCTTTTTTTTTTTCATTTTTCTTTTGTGCTGGTACTGAAGCTTGAACCCAGGTCCTGAGTAGCCTAAGTAATTCTCACAACAACCCTCTGAACTAAAGACCATTTTCCCATTAGAGATGAGAAACTGAATCTCAAAGAGGCTATGACTTTCAAGTCTACAAAGTTGGCAAGTGGCTCAGCTGATCTAACTTCCTAACCTCAAGCCCTTAACCTCCATGATAACCTACTTAACACAAAGCAAGTACTAGTTGCTTATTGTTATAATAATTGTCAACATTTATTGAACATTTAACAGTGTGCCAAGCTGTGTTAAGCACTTTACATACATTATTTAATTCAGTGGGTACTATTACTAACCTCCCCCGCCTTTTTTTGTTAGTCTGGGGTCTGAACTCTGGGGGGCCTGGGCACTGTCCCTCAGCTCTTCAGCTCAAGGCTAGTGCTCTACCACAGTGCCACTTCGGAGTTTTTCTGCTTATGTGGTGCTGAGGAATTGAACCCAGGGCCTCATGCATGCGAGGCAAGCACTCTTACCACTGAGCCACCTTCCCAGCCCTATTAAGACCTTTTAATGGATGATGACACTGAGGGATAGAGAAGTTAATATTATTGTCTACAGCTTCTGTGTATGTGTCTGTATGTGTATCTGTGTGTGTATGTCTGTGTGTCTGTGTCTGTGCTTGGCTTAGAACTTGAACTTAGGGACTGGGTGCTGTCCCTGAGTTTAAGGCTCAAGCCTTTCACTTTGCCACTTGAGCCATGTTTCTTCTACTTTGGTCTTTTTGCTGGCTAACTGGAGATAAGAGTCTTAATGGACTTTGGTGCCTGGGCTGGCTTCAACCCTCAATCCTCTGATCTCAGCCTCCTGAGTAGCTAGGATTATAGACATTACCCATCTGTACCCAGCTTGTTTATTTTTAACCTAATCTAGTCTATTTAGAAGAAACTAAAAGATAACCTTAAAGTGTCAGAATGCTTATGGCTCAATCTTGGTTTAACAGAGAACTTTAAGTGTTGTCTATTGTTAGTCTTAATAATTATACTATTTTATTTATTTTTTGGGGGTGGGTCCAGTCATGGGATCTGAACTCTGGGCCTGGGCGCTGTCCATCAGCTCTTCAGCTCAAGTCTAGCACTCTACCACTTGAGCCACAGCGCCACTTCTGGCTTATTTTTTTCTTCTGCTTATGTGGTGCTAAGGAATCGAACCCAGGGCCTCATGCATGCAAGGCAAGCACTCTACCACTGAGCCACCTTCCCAGTCCTTATAATGATACTATTTTAATGATGATTTTTCCATTTTTCTTTGCAAAGTTTGATACTAATTTTCCTTGCTTACTTTGAGATGCAATATAATAAAGTATGGTGAATCTAAAAATAGTTAAATCAAGTTTTAAATACTTTTTTTTGTTACTAATTTTTCTAATTCTTATTTTCCACATCTGTAAATGGAAACCATAGAAAGGACATGTGGTAATGGTTGCTGCTTTTGTTCTTACCATAACTGTTACTGCTACTGTTGTTATTCATTATTACCCCAATAATGTCACAGATAATAAAAAGGCATCCACATACATTAATTTGCTCAGTTGATGCAGAGATGTACTCTGTCATACGCATATATTGTCATTTTGCTTAAACTATACATATGGGGCATTCTTAATTTTTTTCTCATTAGAGGACTCCTTGGAATTACAGATACCAGTGGTCTACTGTATAATGCAGTAGTTCAGATGTATACCACTATTTCTGGATGAACTATTGTTTTTTTAACCATTTAAAAGTTGTAGTGTCTTTAGCCCATTTGCAGTCTGAGTGAAGTCTTGTGTGAGTGTGTGTGTGTGTGTGTGTGTGTGTGTGTGTGTGTGTGTGTGTGTGTCTATATGTCTGTGTGTCTGTGTATGTGCGTGCTCGTGCGCCTGCTTCAGTTCTGGCACTCAAAATCAGGGCCTGAGCTCTCAGTCCTTGAGCTTAAAGCTCATGGCTAACACTGCCACTTGAGCCTCAGCTCTACTTCTGGCTTTTTGTTGGTTAATAGAAGTGTCTCATGGATTTTCCTGCTCAGGCTGGCTTCGAACCTTGATCCTTAGATCTCAGCTTCCTGAGTAGCTAGGATTATAGGAATGAGCCACCAGCCCCACCTGAAGAATCCTTTTAAGACTATCCCCACTTTGGACACCACTGGCAAGTATAGGGTCTCTCATAACCATTCTCAAGTTTAATTACATGTTAGGAAGAATTTAAAGAACTCTCTGAAAGGAATGACTTATTACAGAGAAAGGATTCTAGTTTAAATTAGTCAAAAGAAGAGAAATGTAGGAGTAAAATGTAGAGATGTCTACCATCCTGTTCCCACAGAATCATGGATGAAATTCTGCCATCCTATGACAATTATATGTATATGTATATATATATATATATATTTTTTTTGGTTGTGGGGCTTGAACTCTGGGCCTGGGCGCTGTCCTTCAGCTCTTCAGCTCAAGGCGAGCGCTCTATCACTTGAGCTACAGCGCCACTTCTGGTTTTCTGGTGGTTTATTTGAGATAGGAGTCTCACGGTCTCTCCTCCCCGGGCTGGCTTTGAACCACGGTCCTCAGATCTCAGCCTCCTGAGTAGCTAGGATTACAGGCGTTAGCCACCAGCGCCTGGCTGTATATGTATATATTATATACATATATAATACATACAATATACATACAATATAATATATATGCACACATATAATGTATACATATAATATATACTATATAATATGACATTATTGCCAGCTTATCAAGGCCCATGGTGTATAGAGAATTTATTGAGGCTCAATCATTTAGTCTCATCATGGCTGATCTTTAGTGTCCAGCCCCTTCTATAGGTCACACACATAAATGCCTTTAATTGTTATATTTCTTCTTGCTTTTGGAACTAATTAAACATGGTTTGAAGCTGTTAATAGAGATTACATTTATCCAGCAGCTAATATCCCTAGGTAAGCAAGAACACTCTGGCTAGAAGTTATTGGGACCAAGAATCCTCCTCCCAGTAGCCAAAGTGCAAAGGTCAGATTTCTCCTTAAAGTTTAATTCTTCACTACATAAGAGTCACAACTCCTTGGAGAATTACTGATTTTATATACAAATAGAAAAGCAAATTTGCCACCCCCACCCCCCACCTCTCGTCCTAGGACTTGACCTCAGTGCTGTCCCTGGGCTGGGCTCCTTTTGCTCTAATCTAGCATTCTACCACTTGAGCCACAGAGCCACTCTGGCCTTGTCTGTGGTTAATTGGAGATAAGAGTCTCACAGACTTTCCTACCAGGGCTGGCTTCAAACTGTGATCCTCAGATCTCAACCTCCCAAGTAGCTACGATTACAAGTGGAACCACCAGAGCTGAATTTTTATTTCCTTTTTTTGCCAGTCTCAGGGCTTGAACTCAGGGCCTGGGTTCTGTCTATCCCTGAACCTCTCTGTACTCAAAGCTAGTACTCTACCACTTGAGCCATAGTGCTGCTTCCGGCCTTTTCTGTTTATGTGGTACTGAGGAATCAAACCCAGGACTTCATGCATGCTAGGCAACCACTAAGTCACATTCCCAGCCCTATCAGCCAAATTTTTATTTAGTACATATATACATGATATATTCTGTGAAATAGCAGGAAAGCTATTTGGTGTTTGCCTCTGCTCAGTCAATTTTGACACTATCCTCTTGAAAAATGTTTTACAAAATTTTAATATGGTATTTGTAATAGTTTGCCTTGAAGGTAGAACTATGTTTTATTCATTGCCTATATCTAGTGTTTGTAAGTATAGTGTTTATATTTTTGCAAGGTTAATGAATGGACACATAAAATTCAAAGAAAACTATCAAGTAGCATATAGGGGATGGGAAGAGAGAAACCATTGATTTGTTCCTGATATTTGACGGAAGTTCTGTATTCAGAAAGAAAGAAATCATAGTTCCAAAAACCACACATTTGTATGGGGAAAAACCCGTAATACTGAGTCTGATTTATGATTAGTCTTCAAATTTGATATTTGGCTTTCATACCACCCACAGAATGATGATCTCCTCTGAATTGGATTCTGTATGTTGAATTTGGACTGTTGTTGATATACAAATGCACATTTCAAAGTAATGACTCTACCAACCAGCTAACAGTTCAGTTTCAATGAAGTCAACACCTTTCTTTATCATCATAGCAGTGTATGCTTGTACAATTATTTTTTTGCATTTTACTTTTCTTCTATAGATATGAATAGACACTGGGAAAATTTAAATGTTGAGTGATATCAGCAGGCTAGAAAAAAATACATAAATTATTATCTACACTAGTGCTCCTTTAGCCTTGATCAGATCCTGTATTAAAGTACAGAGTGTTGGAAATATATTATTGGAAATCAAGTCTTAAAATATATTACTGGAAATCAAGTCAAGGGGCTGGGAATGTGGCTTAGCAGTAGAGTGCTTGCCTAGCATACATGAAGACCTGGGTTTGATTCCTTGGCACCACATAAACAGAAAAAGCTGGGGCTCAAATGGTGGAGTGCTAGCCATGAGGGGGGAAAAAAAAAAGGGCAAGAACAGTGCCTAGGCCCTGAGTTCAAACCCCACAACTGGCCCCCTCCCAAAAAAGTATAAACTTAAGCTTCAGTGCTTTCATTTTGTTTATATGTATTTTCAATACAAACAATAGTGATGGCCTGAATTGGCTACATTTCACTTTAACTTGGAAATAGTCTAATTTGGAGAAGTCACATTTGGGACTGACTGATATTCTTAGATACTTGTTGGGTTATTTTTTTTTTTTAATTGTGAAAATACTGTACAGAGGGGTTACAATTACATGGGCAAGATAATGAGTACATTTCTTATCAAGCATTGTAGCCTCCTTTGTTTCCCCTTCCCATCCCTTCCCATCCCTGTTGGGTTATTTTAATGCTCCTAATTAAATTTGGTAATATTTTCTTCTCTTCCTGTGCATTTTGACATGTCTGTGATGCAAGTAATGTTTATTTACAAGCTAATATATGACATCTTTTTTTTTTTGGCCAATCTTGGGGCTTGAACTAGCTGAACTTCTTTTTTTTATTAGCATTTCACCACTTGAGCCTCAGTGCCACTTCCGGCTTTTTTTGTTTATGTGGTACTGAGGAATCAAACCCAGAGTTTCATGCATGCTAGGCAAGCACTCAACCACTAAGCCACATTCCCAACCATGACATCTAATATTTAAAGTAAATTATCTTGCTTGTGAGACAGTGATTTCCTGTTTTATTGTTCACAGTGATTCTAACATTAAAATCACCAAGGATTTATTATTTATTTTATGTTGAATAATCCATTTACCCCATTGTCCTAACTCCATCAATACCCCTAATGATTATACAGGTAACCTGAGGTTGCCTCAGTCTGCAAACCAGAACAGAATGTTATACTCAAGAAGGCCTGGTGCTTGCTAGGCAGGTGTTCTGCCACTTCAGCTAGATCTCAAGACTATTTTTGCTTTACTTATTTTTTAGGAAAGGTTTTGCCTGTCACTAGCCTTAGACTGTGTTCTTTTTTTTTTTTTTTTAGTGAATATATGCAATACAGTGATATCAAGTTTATTTATTTAGTTAGACTGTGTTCTTATTACCTATGCTTTTTTTTTTTTTTTTTTTTTTTTGTCGGTCGTGGGGCTTGAACTCTGGGCCTGGGAGCTGTCCCTCAGCTCTTCAGCTCAAGGCGAGCGCTCTACCACTTGAGCTACAGCGCCACTTCCGGTTTTCTGGTGGTTTATTGGAGATAGGAGTCTCACGGTCTCTCCTGTCCGGACTGGCTTTGAACCGCAATCCTCAGATCTCAGCCTCCTGAGTAGCTAGGATTACAGGCGTGAGCCACCAGCGCCCGGCTACCTATGCTTTATTTGTGGAGGGGGGGGGGGATCAGGTTGTGGTACCTGAACTCTGGGCCTGGGCGCTGTCCCTCAGCTCTTCAGCTCAAGGCTAGCGCTCTACCACTTGAGCCACAGCGCCACTTCCGGCTTTTTTTCCTTTTTGCTTATGTGATGCTGAGGAATTGAACCCAGGGCCTCATGCATGCAAGGCAAGCACTCTACCACTGAGCCACCTTCCCAGCCCTTACCTATGCTTTCTATGTAGCTTGGATCACAAACATTTACTACTATACCCAGCTTGTTGCTTCTTGCTGATGCTTTGCCTGTGCTGTCCTCATTCGGCTGTCCTCCCAGTTTCTGTTTTCCAAGTAGCTGGGATTATAAATGTGTACTACCATTTTGCTCTGTCTGTTGAGTTCGTTAAGATGATGATGAGAGCCATTTTGTTGTTGTTTTGTCAGTTGTGGGCTGTCCCTGAGCTTTTGCTCAAGGCTAATGCTTTGCTACTTTGAGCCACAGTGCTACTTCCAGTTTTTGAGTGGTTAACTAGAGATGAGCGTCTCACGGGGACTTTCCTGCTCCTGCTGGCTTTTCACTGTGGTCCTCAGATCTCAGCCTCCAGAGTCGCTAGGATAATAGGTGTGAGCCACAGGCGCCTGGCTTATTGTTCTATTTTCATTATGACTTACTGGAGATGAGAGTGTCATGGACTTTCCTGTCCAGGCTGGCTTTGAACCACTATCCTTAGATCTCAGTCTCCAAAATAGCTGGGATTACAGGCGTGAGCCACTGGCAGCCAGCTAATAGTATGATTTTTTTTTCTTCTTCTTCTTCTTCTCCTTCTCCTCCTCCTCCTCCTCCTCCTCCTCCTCCTCCTCCTCCTCCTCCTCCTCCCTCCTTCTTCTTCTCCTTCCTCTTCTCCTCCTTCTTCTCCTCCTTCTTCTCCTTCTTCTTCTTCTCCTTCTCCTTCTTCTTCTTCTCCTTCTCCTTCTTCTTTTCCTCCTCCTCTTCCTTCTCCTCCTCCTCCTCCTCCTTCTCCTCCTTCTCCTCCTCCTCCTCCTCCTCCTCCTTTTCCTTCTCCTTCTCCTTCTCCTTCTTCATTTTTTGTCAATCCTGGGTCTTGAACTCTGGGCCTGGGCACTGTCCCTCAGCTCTTAAGCTCAAGGCTAGTGCTCTACCACTTGAACCACAGCACCACTTCTGGTTTTCTGAGTGGTTTATTGGAGATAAAAATCTCACAGCCTTTTCTGCCCAGGCTGGCTTTGAACTTTGATCCTCAGATCTCAGCCTCCTGAGTAGCTAGGATTACAGGCCTGAGCCACCAGCACCCAGCTAATAGTATGTTTTTTGTTTGTTTATTTGTTTGTTTGTTTTTTTGGTGGTCATGGGGCTTGAACTCTGGGCCTGGGCACTGTCCCTGCGCTCTTCAGCTCAAGGCAAGTGTTCTACCACTTGAGCCACAGCACCACTTTTGGTTTTCAAGTGGTTTATTGGAGATAAGAGTCTCACAGACTTTCCTGCCCGGGCTGGCTTTGAACCGCGATCCTCACATCTCAGCATCCTGAGTAGCTAGGATTACAGGTGTGAGCCACCAGCGCCCAGCTTAATAGTATGATTTTTATATTCTCATGTTACACACACACACACACAGTTCCACACTTCTGAAATAACAAAGTTTGCATATGAATGTGAAGTTTCATATTTGAATGAAAGCTCATGATCAGCTTTACTAAAAAAGAGTTCTATTGTTGATTATAGTTTCTTCCTTTTGCTGTAGTCATTGTTGGGGTCGGGAGGGGAGTACCAGTTTCTTTACTGGTAATAAACCTGCAGGGACATTTCTAGTGTACTATTAATATACAGTATTAGTATAATATTTCCCTTATAATTTTTTAATGGGCAGGTCATTAATTTTCTTAAGCATTTCAGTTATAGCATAAAGCAGTCCTTTGAGAGGAATTGGAAAGATGAGGATAAAATGGGTACAAGATTCCAATAGCTTGAGAATAACCACAGTGTTTGACCAAATCTCTTTGTATTCCCTACTCCAGTTCTATTCCAGTAGTTCTGGAAATGTGCCTGTGGACTATTTAGAGTGAGATTATAAAACTGAATCATGATTTTGGTGAATAGAAGCCAGTGCATGTGGCTCCAGCACCCCAGCTGGCAGTAAGCTCTCCCTAGGTTTATGAATGTAGTTAGATGGCCCCCAACTGTTTACAAGACAGCAGAGGTGAGATCTTTGATTGACAAGTCAGAAATGTATTAGATCATTCTCTCTGCCAGTCTCTGGTTCATGCTGTTAAAAATGTCAGCCTCCAAGTTTGAATGGCAGCCTGAGGGCTTTAGAAGCTTTTTGTTTTCTGAGATGGAAACACAAATTGGATGTGTGCCTGAGCGCTTCATCCTGGGCTGTAATTTCATCTTTTAGCTAAGAACCACAAGGTACATGAGCAAAGCACCCTGTAAACAATAATACTGTGGAAAAAAAATAAACAAGGTCGTGTTTCTGGTACGTTGATCCGATGGTGTCCTGACCTCTATCACGTTGAACATCTCCACTCTGATTGCTGTTCCCTTTGGCATTACAATGAGAGAAAGAGAGACTGACATAGAGGAAAAGATTTAAAGTTGCAGTGTCGGTGCACATTCCTTGTATTGGCTATGAAATATTGAACTGTCAGAATGTGACACTTGGTTTTTTAAGCAACCTTTCTTGTTTGAGGTGTTTGCAGTTCATTCCTTTCTCCCCCATTTGTCTGCTTTCATTGATAGGGTTGGAAGTAGTTGCCTTAAATTCATGGAAAGGGACAATGTTAAAGAGAAGTGGTGCCAATAGAGCTAAGTAAACTTCACACTATAGCATAAATGCAAGCTGTGTGGCATGGGTGAGGGAGATTAAATTTGGGTTAGTACATGAATATTGTGGTTTAGGCAACCTTGATTATGAAGAATCACCTTGGGTCCCAGTTCCATTTTGTGGAGCCAGGATATTGGGAAAGATGTGGTGGATAATATAGATGACAGGTGTGGTGCTATCATTTGTTAGTTATATGGCAATTACTATATGGCAGTGTTGCCAGTCAAATCAGAATTATTCCAGCTATTTCATTTACTGCTCCAATTATCCAGTGTCTTTTGACAGGTGGTCAAATTATGAAAGAGTAAAATTTTAGTAAGGAAAATAAATTTTTAAAAAGTGTATTTATAGTAAGAGGGTTCATGAATAAATAGGTAATATGGAAGAATAATATACTTATAATAGTTCAGCTTAATGGCATATGAATAGAAAATCTTTGTTGTCAAAACAAAACAAAACACCCATAGGCTTTGTGCTGGTTAGCTCACACCTACTCAGGAGGCTGAGGTCTGAGAATGAAAGTTTGAAGCTAGCTCAGGCAGACAAACGCAAGAGACTTTTTTTTTTTGTCAGTCATGGGCTTGAACTCTGGGCTTGGGTGCTATCCCTGTGCTCTTCAGCTCAAGGCGAGCGCTCTACCGCTTGAGCTACAGTGCCACTTCCAGTTTTCTAGTGGTTTATTGGAGATAAAGAGTCTCACGGAATTTTCTACCCAGGCTGGCTTTGAACTGTGATCCTCAGATCTCAGTCTCCTCAATAGCTAGGATTATAGACGTGAGCCACCGGCGTTCAGCTTACAAGAGACTCTTATCGTTAGTTAACCAGGGAAAAGCTGGACGTGGCTCAAGTGGTAGAGTGCCAGCCTTGAGCAAAAAAGCCAAGTGACAGCTAGAGGCCAGGAGTTCAAACTATAAAACAACAACAAAGCCTACCTATATTTCTTGGTACATATTTTCAAGGAAAGAATGAGATTTCTTTCGTTTGATTTTTTTTTTTTTTTTTTTGCCATCTTGGCACTTGAACTCAGGGCCTGGGCACTGTTCTTGAGCTTCCTTTTGCTCAAGGTGAACACTCTACCACTAGAACCACAGTGCCCCTTGCAGCTTTTTCTGTTTATGTGGTACTGAGGAATCGAGCCCAGGACTTCATGCCTGCTAGGCAAGCACTCTACCATGAAGCTACCTTCCCAGCCCTGTTTGATTGTTTTAAATGAGGTACATTTTAAAAACAAATATTTTTAATACTATTATGAAATGCATTCTTTATTTTCATTTAGTTTGGAAGCATAGAACTTGCAAGTAATGTTTTAATTGCAATTCTTTTGGAATGTAGAACATGTTTATATTTAAGGTACTTGACTTTACTCTTACTGGACAACTAGCCCTCTCTGCAAATGTGTAAATCAAGAGTTTTCTGTATCTCAAACACGTAGTGAAATGAACCGGGAAAATGGTGATAGTAATTTCTGACATTTCTTTTTTTTTTTTTTTTTTTTGGGTCCGGTTGTGGGGCCTGAACTCTGGGCCTGGGCGCTGTCCCTCAGCTTTTCAGCTCAAGGCTAACACTCTACCACTTGAGGCACAGCACCACTTCCAGCTTCTTTTTTTTGCTTATGTGGTGCTGAGGAATCGAACCCAGGGCCTCAGGCATGCAAGGCAAGCGCTCTACCACTGAGCTAACTTCCCAGCCCATTTCTGACATTTCTTAATTTCCACTTTGTGGTTATGCTGGAAGGAGTATGTAGCATATAGAATTATATACCATCCTCCCTTAGAAATACAGTGCTCAGAAAGTAAGACAAAAGGGAGTATATTAAGAACTAGTTACTATTTTTAAGTATTACTCGGTAGTTTTAAAGCATAAATATTGATGTACGTTTGCATGTAAGCTATAAGAACACACTGTCATAGCTTAGTAGGGGAGTGTTCAAAAACTTATTCTTCTAGATATTGACTTTTCATTGATTTCTAGAGGATGAATGAAAATAAACCATTCTTTTCAATCTTTTTTTTTTTTTTTTTGGTCAGTCATTGGGCTTGAACGGGGCTTGGGCGCTGTCCCTCGGCTCTTCAGTTCAAGGCGAGTGCTCTACCACTTGAGCCACAATGCCACTACCAGTTTTCTGGTGGTTTATTGGGTCTAAAAGGCTCATGGACTTTTCCTGCCCAGACTGACTTTGAACCGCGATCCTCAGGTCTCAGCTTCCTGAGTAGCTAGTATTACAGGTATGAACCACCAGCGCCCAGCAGGTGCAAGTATTTATTCAAGAAATGAGACAAGGGCTGTGAAGGTGGCTCAGTGGTAGAGTGCTTGCCTTGCATGCATGAGACCCTGGGTTCGAATCCTCAGCACCACATAAGCAGAAAAAGCTGGAAGTGGTGCTGTGGCTCAAGTGGTAGAACACTAGCCTTGAGCTGAAAAGCTGAGGGACAGCGCCCAGGCCCAGAGTTCAGGCACCATGACTGGCAAAAAAAAAAAAAAAGAAATGAGACAAAATTTTATGCATTTATGGAATCTTCTAAATCTAATGGAGAAGAAACTACAAAATTTCTTTTTCTCTTGGTCTATTTATTCTTAATGTATTATGTTGAAAACATGTCAGAACCTATGGGCTTTTATACTACCAACACCCCATAATAATTAGCTTTATTATTTATATTACAGGCTTACCTCGTGTGCAAAAATCAGCCTGTTTATACAGCCATAGGATTTCAGCATTGAAAGGTATATCAGAGGGCCATGTAGTCACATACATTTCTTAATACAGCAATCTGTTATCAAGTATGTTTGCCAGGGGACATCTAATCTATGCTCAGTCACCTTTATAGTGAGCTCAACTTCTTGATTTTTTTTTTTTTTTAAATAATTCCTTTAAGAATGAGCCAAACAGGGGCTGGGAAGGTGGCTCAGTGGTAGAGCGCTTGCCTTGCATGCATGAGGCCGTGGGTTCGATTCTTCAGCACCACATAAGCAAAAAGGAAAAAAGCCAGAAGTGGCACTGTGGCTCAAGTGGTAGAGTGCTAGCCTTGAGCTGAAGAGCTGAGGGACAGTGCCCAGGCCCAGAGTTCAGGCCCCATGACCGGACCAAAAAAAAAAAAAAAGAATGAGCCAAACTTGCCAGGCAGGCACTGGTGGCTCACCTAGCTACTTAGGAGGATCATGGTTCAAAGCCAGCCTGGGCAGGAAAGACTGTGAGACTCCTATCTCCAATAAGCCACTAGAAAATCAGAAGTGGCGCTGTGGCTCAAGTGGTAGAGCGCTTGCCTTGAGCTGAAGAGCTGAGGGGCCTTGAGCTGAAGAGCTGAGGGACAGCGCCCCAGGCCCAGAGTTCAAGCCCCATGACCGACAAAAACACACACACACACAAAAGAATGAGCCAAACTTTTCTTTTTTTTTTCTTTTTCTTTTTCTTTCTTTCTTTTTTTTTTTTTTTTGCAAGTCATAGGGTTTGAACGAAGGGCCTGTGCATTGTCTCTGAACTTCTTTTGCTCAAGGCTAGCATTCTACCACTTGAGCCACAGTGCCACTTCTGGCCTTTTCTGTATATGTGGTACTGAGGAATTGGACCCAGGGCTTCGTGCATGCTAGGCAAGCACTCTTATCACTAAGCCACATTTCCAGCCCAAGCCAAATTCTGTTCACTCACTGGTTCTACTTCTGCCCTTTGTAATAATATAAGGCAATTGTTGTCTTTTTCATATAACGGTGATCCTCTATAACCTTGGATTCACAGTTGGGAATTTATCTAGTTGTAGATAAAATGTAATTACACTTGTAATAGACCTTTTTCTTGTCATTATTCCTTAAATAATATTGTATAGCAACATAACAATTGTGTTACATCATAAGTAATCTAGAAATTTTAAATATATAGACGTGTGTGTGTGTGTGTGTGTGTGTGTGTGTGTGTGTGTGTGTGTGTGTGTGTGTGTTGTTTTGGTCATGGGACTTGAACTCAGGGCCTGGGCTCTGTCACTGAGCTTTTTTGGTCAAGGTTAGTGCTCTATCACTTTGAGTCACAGTGCCACTTTCAGTTTTCTGGTGGTTAATTGAAGACAAAAATCTCACAGCCTTTCCTGTCTGGGCTGGCTTTGAACTGTGATCCTCAGATCTCAGTCACCTTAGAAGCTAGGATTATAGGCATGAGCCACCAGCGTCCAGCATGAATATATTTTTGAACAGTGTCACCCCTTCCCTTGTTCTCTTTCAGTTTTTCCCTTCCACTCCCACCCACAAGTTCATTTTCAACATAATGTCTAATGAGTACCACTGCTGTATTTGTTCACCCATTTCCAGCCTTTTTGGTAGTTAATTGGAGATAAAGAATCTTAGGGCTTGTATGGATTGGCTTGGAACTTGTATCCTCAGATCTCTGACTCCTCAGTAGTTAAGATTACAGGCGTGAGCTACCAGCTCCTGGCCTTGGGAGAATTTTTTTTTAAGCACTAATAGTATGAAAAAAAAGTGTATAATAATATAATATACTTTGTGTGTGTGTGTGTGTGTGTGTGTGTGTGTGTGTGTGTTTGTGGTGGTCCTGAGGCTTGAATTTAGGGCCTGCTGCTGAGTTTATAATAATATAATAGTGTGTGTGTGTGTGTGTGTGTGTGTGTGTGTGTGTGTGTGTGTGTGTGTGTGTGTGTGTGTGTGTGTGTGTGTGTGTGTGTGTGTGTGTGTGTGTGTGTGTGTGTGTGTGTGTGTGTGTTGGTCCTGAGGCTTGAATTTAGGACCTGCTGCTGAGTGTATAATAATATAATATACTGTGCGTGGGTGCGTGTGTGCATGTGTGCATGTGTGTGTGCGTGTGTGTGTGTGTGGTGGTCCTGAGGCTTGAATTTAGGGCCTGCTGCTGTTGCTGAGCTTTTTTTGCTTAGGGCTAGCATTCTACCATTTGAGCCACAGTTCCACTCTGGCTTTTTGCTAGTTAATTGGAGATACGAGTTTCTACAGACTTTTCCAGACTAGGCTTTCTTTGAACTGCAATCCTCAGATCTCAGCCTCTTGAGTAGCTGGGAGTACAGGTATGAGCCACCGGCATATACCTTCTTCCTTTTAGGACAGTGTCTTACTATAGTCTACATTGGCAACAATTTGAAATTCTTCTGCTCCGACCTCTGAAGTGCCAGGATACATTTTGTCTTAAACACTATTAGGACAATGTAATTTAATTATTGCAGCCTAAAGTTGCATATGCTTATTTGATATGGATAGTGAGCCATTTCTAGGAGTATAGCCTGTTTGTTCTCTTGCCCTTTCTTTGAAGCCAGTAAAGCATATGTAAGCACTTTGACAAATGACATACTGTAGTGGCATATCTGAATGGTACAGGTATTTTAAACCTAGCTGCGTTCCTGAAGATGGTGAACATCTGCTTAGAGGTATTGTAGAGCTCCACAATGCACTAATTGAATTACTCTTTTCTGGAGTTGCCGACTGCACTAATTGAATTAGAATCTGTGCGTGCGTGTGTGTGTGTGTGTGTGTGTGTGTGTGTGTGTGTGTGTGTGTGTGTGTGTGTGTGTGTGTGTGTGTGTGTGTGTGTGTGTGGTATGTGTGTGTGTAACTGAGGTAATTCTCACTACTTCAACTGAGAGATTATGAGAGGCATGACTGATGGTGTGTACTGTGCTGCTATCTAATGGCAGCCTATGGAACTACTACATGGTCTCCAGGGAAGAAAATACAGTCATCTGATCTATCATGACCTTAGTCTAACCCCATCCAGTTTAGTTCAAAAGGTCCTAGAATTTATTTTTGAAATTCTAAATTGATAAAGCATGGTAATACATTTCTTCATTTAAAATTGAGATTTGTTTGATTAGGCATGGAGTTTTTTTATGAACGACTAAGATACAAATATTGAACTGATCGAAAATTTTCTAGCCTTTTTCACTTTGCCTTTCATGTGACATAAATGCAAAAAATTACTCTTTTGAGATGTCTTAAAAGAATGAATTTGACCATGGTTTATTTGCATTCCTAAGTAGCAGTGCTTCTTTCTGGTTAACAGAAATTTTGAAGTCAATCCTTGACTAGATTGCAAAATGGACAGGAATAAAGGCTACAGAGTACATCATTAGTACATTATTGAGTCAGTTAACAAACCTGGATTAGATGAAATTCTGTATTATGCTAAATTAGATTTTTATTTTTATTTATTTATTTTAGCTGGTCCCAGGGCTTGAACTCTGGGCTTGGGTGCTATGCCTGGGCTCCTGTTGCTCAAGGCTAGCACTCTACCACAGTGCCACTTCTGGCTTTTTCTGTGATTAATTGGAGATAAGAGTCTCACAGACTTTCCTGCCTGGACTGGCTTCAGACTGTGTCAGAGCTCAGCTTCCTGAGTAGGATTATAGGTGTGAGCTACCAGTGCCCAGCTAAGATAAAAATTTGATTATAGGGCTGGGAAGGTGGCTCAGTGGTAGAACGCTGGCCTTGCATGCATGAGGCCCTGGGTTCAATTCCTCAGCACCACATAAGCAAAAAGAAAAAAGCCGGAAGTGGCGCTGTGGCTCAAGTGGTAGAGCGCTAGCCTTGAGCTGAAGAGCTGAGGGACAGCACCCAGGCCCAGAGTTCAGGCCCCACAACCAGACCTTCCCCCACCCAAAAAAATTTGATTATGCAAAAGTATATCAATTTTAGCTGTAATAAAATTGATCACTGAGTTTAAAAATATTGAGGCCAGTCAGCTTAAAGATGTTAGAAAATCTTACATATAAATAATTACGTTTTAAGAATCTCTACTCATTTAAAATTAAATTTTACTATAATTTTGAGGAAGTTTGAATATCTCCTGAGCTCTTCAGCTCATGGCTAGCACTTTACCACTTGAGCAAAAGCACCACTTCCAGGTTTCTGGTGGTTAGTTGGAGATAGGAATCTCATGGACTTTCCTGCCTGGGCTAACTTTGAACCTCATCTCTCAGATCTCGGCCTCCTGAGTAGCTAGGATTATAGGCATAAGCCACCAGCACCGGCTATTTTATTTATTCTTGTGGCAGTCTTGGGGCTTGAACTCAGGGCCTGGTGCTGTCGCAGAGCTTTTTCTCAAGGCTGGTGTTCTGCCATTTGAGCCACAGTTCCACTTCTGTTTTTTTGTTGGTTAATGGCTGATTAAGAATCTCCTCAGAGGGCTGGGAAGGTGGCTCAGTGGTAAAGCGCTTGCCTTGCATGCCTGAGGCCCTGGGTTCCATTCCTCAGCGCCACATAAGCAAAAAGAAAAAAAGCCGGAAGTGGCGCTGTGGCTCAGGTGGTAGAGCGCTAGCCTTGAGCTGAAGAGCTGAGGGATAGTGCCCAGGCCCAGAGTTCAGGCCCCACGACCGGACCCCCCCCCAAAAAAAAAAAATCTCAGAGGGCTGGGAAGGTGGTTCAGTGGTAGAGAGCTTGTCTTGCATGCATGAGGCCCTGGGTTCGATTGCTCAGCACCCCATAAGCAAAAACAAAAAAGCTGGAACTGGCCCTGTGGCTCAATTGGTAGATGGCTAGCCTTGAGCTGAAGAACTGAGGGACAGCTCCCAGGCCCAGAGTTCAGGCCCCACAACTGGACCACCCCCCCCCCCCAAAAAAAATCTCCTCAGATCTCAGCCTCCTCAGTGGCTAGGATTACATGTATGAGTTACTGGTGCTTGACTTTTTTTGGGGGGGGGGTCATGGCCTTGAACTCTGGGCCCTGAATACTGTACCTCAGCTCTTCTGCTCAAGGCTAGCACTCTACCACTTGAGCCACTGTGCCACTTCTGGTTTTCTGAGTGGTTTATTGGAGATAAGAGTCTCATGGACTTTTCTGCCCAGGCTGGCTTTAAACTGTGATCCTTAGATCTCAGTCTCCTGAATAGCTAGGATTACAAGTGTGAGCCTCTGGCTCAAGGCTGGTATTTGACACTTTACATACCTTTTAAGAGAGCAATGATGATTCTGAAGAGGATAATATTTGCTGGTAGATAATAGATTTATTTTTAGTATGTGTGTCAGTCGTGGGGCTTGAACTCTGTACCTGGGCATTGTCCCTGAGCTCTTCAGCTCAAGGCAAGCACTCTACCACTTCAGCCACAGTAACATTTCCAGTTTTCTGTTAGTTAATTGTAGATAAGAGTCTCATGGACATTCTGGCCCCAGCTAACTTAGAACCGTGATCCTTAGATCTCAGCCTCCCAAGTAGCTAGGATTATAGGCGAGAGCCACTGGCACTGGCTTAGATAATAGATTCTTAATCTTTGTGTCTCCAGTGTTGGTAGTATCCACTTGGGGTTTGGGAGTTATAGATTAGGGCTTCTGCTAAGTTTATCATTGGGAGAGTCTGTTGCATATAAGGTATAAAGTACTTCTTTAAACAGTCTATTTTCTGGAGTCTAAATTGTCCTGGGACCAGCTTTTGATATAAAAATTCATAGAAACTTGTTTTTCACAGAATGTGGTAACTCCTTGCCATAGTGCTGTAGTGTTAAAATTCACATTGGCCAGGTTGTTCTGTAAATTAAACACTGACAGCTACCCTCAGGGGAACAGCCAATGTATTTATGATGATGTGCTGATTACACAAAATACACTGCAAGCAGAAAACAGCTGCAGAGAACAAACCTCTTAAAAAGAATACAATTACAAATAGCACCCTCAGTATTTCTAGTGGTGAGTGTAGAATACAGCATGCTAATGCAGGTTTCTTAGCCTGCCTGAAAACAAATCTGAAGGAGATAAGTTAAATTATGGTTGAATGCACATGTGGTGTCAACATAATAGTGCACACATTGCCTTTCTGAAGAACATGGCTAGTAGTACACAGATTTCAGGTGTGTCTTATGTCTCTCCTCTCCTGATTTCGTTAGTAGATTTATTAATGTTTTACTCATAGAGAGAAAGGGCATGCTTGACGTTGAGGTGATAAGGATTCCAGACATTTGAAATCACACAATGAATGGGGCAGGAGGATATCTAAGTTGTGATTACAGTTTTCTGGTAGAAATTCCAATGTGTTATGGTTGGGCATCAACATTCCATTTGAAGGTACAGCTCTATATTTTCAGCCTGGCTTTGAAGATATTTGCCCTTGGAATTAATAAAGGAATCATGACTTATCTGGGGTAAGATCTTTTCTGATGTTTTAGATTCTGTTTTATAGGAACTTGGTATTTTAGGATTGCATGAGTGCATCTTTTCAGGAGAAACATTTCTTGTCTTTTTTCTATACATATTATTGGCCATCTACATATAGGTATTAAAATCAGAAAAATATTAGTCTTCCATGTTTTAGCTTCTTTCTGTTACAGCTAAGTGTTTGTATCTATAAAAATATTTCAACTGCTGACCATGTTAGCTTCTGCTTAAATCAGTAGAAAATATGTTGATCTTCCACAACATAAATTTACTCAAGCTAACTGTAAGGTATATCAGAGAAACATAGTGATTGGAAACAGTTCACTTCACCCGCCTGAAACTAAGAATCAACTCTTCAGTCTATGGATCACTGGTATGTAATAATCGACTATTATTGGTCTGTCTGTTGGTCTCTTTTTAAATCAGTTTGGAACCTCCTGGAGTTATTTTCTTACTCTGCTGACATCAATCCCATGTGGCAGAGGAGTTGTGTGTAATCACTTTGGTTTAATCAATAGAATAATTGATAAACCAGATAAGATTTAAACTGATTATAGCCCCAGCAGAATTCCCTAGAGGCCTTGGACTCTCTTAATTTTGACATGTGTGTTGTGTACCCTGAGGATGAAGTGCAGTTTGAATTATCTGTTTTTATTTGCTTAATGATGGGGAGGGTGTTAAAGTCAAATGTTTAATTAACCCAGCAATGGGCTGCGTTGTCACTTACACACAGCTGATTGAGATATCTCATGGAGAATACTGAATAGGAATGATAATGTGGCACTGGGACGGAAGATTGCTTTTTCAATCCATTTGCTGGGTCACTGCTTTGAATGTCTTATTGGATGAAAGGCATTCAGCCTGGAGAAAAGATTCAGCATTTAAGTACATTTTGTTCTTTTCTCTCCTTCTAGCCCCCTCCCTGCCCAGAAGTTAACTAAAACAGATATGTTCTAGGTTTAATAAGCCATTCATGTACTCGTAAGAGATCATGATAGTCAGTAGCCTCAAAAGACATAATTTCCTGTGGAAACAGAAAAATCCTACAAGCCTCCAAGGTATACTAAATGTGAGCTCTTTTGTCCCTCACATCCCTTGTTCCTTGCCATTATTGTGGGGTTGTGTTTGGTTACTTGTCCCTTGCCTCTTTCTGTAGTGCTTGCTAGATATACAATTACTTCTAGGGCCACAGGCAGACACTTTTCTCCTAAAGAAGCAAATTCTCTAGTATATTTTTGTTATTTCATGCAGCTGCTTCTATGTGGTTGTATTTTTCAGGCCAGTATTATTGTGTGGTTGTTAAACTATTCAGATAAAAATTTGAAGTGAGGTTCTTACTCGTTTTGCTGCTACTATTATGTAAACATTCACACACACACACACACATTTCATTTTGTTGAGGCAATTTGCTTTCTATATAGACTTAAAACTTAGACCAGGAGAGTCTTAATAGCCCAGTAGCCCACACTATCAAAAAGGCAGTCTAGTACAACTACTTAAAAGATTAAAAAAAAAAAAAGCGTTTAGGCAATTGGAGTTTTAATGACTAGCTACACCAACACAAAATAATAATAGTAATAATAATCTCACATTAGCTATAATCAAATGTAAAGTCCTTGAAAGCTTATGAGCAAAACTTGTTTTAAAATGTCATCTTGACTTTCCTTTGTATACTTTTTGTGTTTTATTCTGTCCCCCAAAGATCAGAGCTAGGAATTTACTTTTTTTCTTTGCTTAAATAATTTGTATTCTAGAGAGCACAATGGGGAGAAGGATACAAGATTGATTTTTTAAAAAAATGTGTGTCCTCTTGAAAATATAGTGTGGTGGGGGTTACAAAGCAATAGAGAAGACTGCAGCTAGTTTTCAGACACAGGTTGGACTTATGCAGGTCAAGACAGACCAAACACTAGCTTATCTTGAGGGACACAAGTAATAGACCAAATATAGAGCAGCTATTTCAAGAATCCTGTAGGTCATTTAATTATCCATTATGATTGAGTGGCTAATGCTCTTTTGGCAATTACATGACCTCTGTTATTCTTGAAACCTTTCAAGGCTCTGGTGGGTTGAATGACCCACCAGTCAGTACTCTCAGACTTCATTCTACTCAGAGGAAAAGGAGATGTTGGGAACCACTGGCATTTAGAAATGTCTAGGCTTTCTTTACTGACCAGTATCCACTCAGAATGGATACATTGTTATAGCAGTTAGTGATAGGTAACTGGTTTTACATTCCACTATTTCTCCATTGTCTTCAGGACCAAAAGATAATTCATTATTTTTACAAGAGTGAATCTTGGCACAGAAATTAATTCCAAAATTGTCTGTTATGAAATGAAAAACTTTGTACTATAAGAACAAGTGCTGGGCTGGGAAGGGGCTCAGTGGTAGAGTGTTTGCTTTGCATGCATGAGGCCCTGGGTTCAATTCCTCAGCACCACATAAGCAAAAAGAAAAAAGCCGGAACTGGCGCTGTGACTCAAGTGGTAGAGTGCTAGCCTTGAGCTGAAGAGCTGGGGGACAGCGCCCAGGCCCAGAGTTCAGGCCCCACAACCGGACCCCCCCCCAAAAAAAAAAGAACAAGTGCTGTGGTATTAAAATTAATGTTTGAAATTAACCTCTTATCATCAAATTCTGAAGTTAATGGAACACTTTTTAAAATTCTATACAACAAATTATTTTGGTAATAGCTAATAACAGACCATTGATCAAAATGAGCCCAGTTTGATTTTTTTGTGGTAAAATGATTATTAAATTAAATGGTCACTTTAAAATGAAAACCAGAATAATTTAGGAACAGTTGAATTAATGTTTCTAACTTGTTTTTTTTTAATCAACAAAAGATCATTAATATCCACTCCACTCCTACTAAATGATGGTAAAACTTGCTCTTTCATTAAGACTTTTGAGATAATACTGAGAAAAGAAACTAATGTAGATTTCATTTCTTTTTGTCGGTCATGGGACTTGAACTCTGGGCCTGGGTGCTGCCCCACAGCTCTTCAGCTCAAGGCTAGCACTCTAACACTTGAACCACAGCACCACTTCCAGCTTTTTCTGTTTCTGTGGTGCTGAGGAATCGAACCCAGTGCCTCATGCATGCAAGGCAAGCACTCTACCACTGAGCCACCTTCCCAGCCCCTTGTAAACATCTGAAACTAGTATTTTTTAAACCTCTTGAGCCACTGTTCCACTTCCTGTTTTCTGAGTGGTTTATTGGCTATTAGAGTCTCACAGACTTTCCCGCCTGGGCTGGCTTTGAGCCATGATCCTCAGATCTTAGTCTCCTGAGTAGCTAGGATTACAGGCGTGAGCCACTGGCACCTGGCAATATTATTTATTCATCCATCTATCTATTTATTTATTTGTCTGTTGTGTGGCTTGAACGCAGGGCCTCGATACTGTTCCTGTTTTTTCGCTCAAGGGTAGCATTCTACCACTTTAAGCCACAGTGCCACTTTAGGTTTTCTGGCAGTTAATTGGGGATAAGAGTGTCTGGGCTGTCTTTGAACTGTAGTCCTCTGATCTCAGCCTCCCCAATAACTAGAATTACATGTATGAGCCACTGATGCCAAAAGACAATATAAGGGGGGCTGGGAAGGTGGTTCAGTGGTAGAGTGCTTGCCTTGCATGCATGAGGCCCTGGGTTCAATTCCTTAGCACCATATAAGCAGAAAAAACCAGAAATGGCACTGTGGCTCAAGTGGTAGAGTGCTAGCCTTGAGCTGAAGAGCTGAGGGACAGCACCCAGGCCCAGAGTTTAAGTCCCACAACCACCACCACCAACAACAAAAGACTATATAAGGTTCTATGGCCACAGAATAATAACAAGATGATGAAATGACTATTAATAAGGCAAAAAATGATTAAATTAAGGGGCAGTTCAACAATAGTGATATAGACATAAATCTTAACCTAGCCAGGTCTGCTTTTTCCACAATATATTTTCATGTAGGACAGTTTTCATTCCAAAATAGCAGACATTTAGGGACCACAGTATTTATCAGTTTAAAGAAATCTGTTTCTGACATATTTGGACTGAAGTAAAATAAAAACAAAGCAAGGAAGATATCCAAGATGAGTAAAGTCACTTAGCAAGAAACAAAATCAAACCCCAGAAAACACTCAGAAAAAGGGATAACAAGATAATATTTCATTAGCAAAAATGAATTTGGACTCTCATCCTTCTCTGAGAAATCAGAAAAGTCTACATAATGCTTTGAGTTACTGAAATAACCAGATATCCTTAGTAGATGCAGATATTTGCCTCTTAATTCAACTAGGATGAATATGATGGTCACTGGATAAAATATTAATTATGGCAGCAAAGAGAATCATGTCCTGAACACAATCATGGGGGTAATATTTAGATTGAAAGGTAGCATTCACATAGAAGCTAATTTTTTTCTTTGATCACATGTTGTCTGTTTTGCTTTCTGTTCTAATCCCTCCCCCAGTGGATTTATATTTATTTCACTATGCTTATTTGGTTCAGTATGCATTGTTATAGTTTAAATAGATAACCATGTAAGAAACTTTTTAAGGACTGGTAGTTTGACAAGAACAACAACCAGTGCTTATATATATGGGCCTACATTGTAAACCTATTTGGGATAGTAAAATGTTAAGCCCATATTACTATAAATAGTTACTAGTTTGGTGATTGTATTGTCATTTTTTTTTCCAAAAAGAACTGTATTCTTTATCTGACATATGCAACTGTAACCCATTTGTTGTATTGTCATTTTAAGCACAAAAAATGAGGGGAAATCTACATACTGGTAAGATAGTAAGTTTCATTTTTAAGCCAAGAGTTAAGAGCTTAAAAAAAAACTTTAGAAATTAAATGGACTGTTGCTTCTGATGTGGAACATATTAACATGATAAATTCTTTTATATACTTAGTCATTGTTAATTTGCTGTTAAAACCTTTCATTAAGAAGTCACAAAGGGGGCTGGGAAGGTGGCTCAGTGGTAGAGCTCTTGCCTTGCATGCTCAAGGCCCTGGGTTCGATTCCTCAGCACCACATAAGCAAAAAGAAAAAAAAGCCGGAAGTGGCGCTGTGGCTCAAGTGGTAGAGCGCTAGCCTTGAGCTGAAGTGCTGAGGGACAGCGCCCAGGCCCAGAGTTCAGGCCCCACGACCAGATCCAAAAAAAAAAAAAAAAAAGTCACAAAGGAAATAGGTTCAGACAATGGTGTGATATCGCTCCTCTTCCCAAAACAGACATAATGTTCTAGCTGCTTGGGGTAGGGTTCCCCCATATTGATTGCTGAATTTGTCTTTCTCAGGTAGCTACACTTTTAATGATAAAATATTAAAATGTTATATTGAGATGTTTTCTGACTTGAGAGTTAACAGAAGCAACATTGCTCGTTCATGCTCCGCCCTTGTCACTCCCTGGTACAGTTCATCTCTTCTGTCCTTATCAGAGCATCTCAGTGCTCAGTTGAGCCTGTTTATCTTAAAAGAGCAGGAGGCAGTCTTTTAGGGAGTAAGCTACATGTTCCAGTATAACAGTCACCAATGCTTTTGATGCGAAAAACATTTGATCTCCTACATTAACAGCCCATGTCACTGTAATAGGGACTATAGCTGAGTTGTTGTACAGTTTTCTATTATTTTACCTTTGAAATAACAGTTAGTGCTACTCCACAGTCTTCGTGTATAAAACTGTATATTGGCTGTCCCCCTCGCCACCCCCCCTCCCAAGGACTCGTAAGTAAACAAGGTGATATATGTGGCCAGGGGTGGTGGTAGCATTTTCTTGGCTTGTTTGAAATAATAGTAATCTCTATCTAAAGATGGTTTTTGTCAGATCCTTGATGGTATGCTGCCTGACTTTGTGGAAATTTGCAGACCTAGCAGTATCATAAAGCAGATTTTTGTTCATTGACTAATATAATAATTATTATATTATTATGAACTTTTATGTCTTCCTTTAATAATGAAGCATTTAGATTTTATAAAGCTTAACGTCACAGATTCTGCACAATTTCCCAAAGTAAACAATTTGTATAATAGTTATTAGATATGGGTAAGCAAGAATTTAAGGGCTGTGTTTGTTAAAATACTGTTTTGCTTTATGTTAAAATATTGTTAATTTCTGTATTAGGAATGGTTTGGCAGTTGGAATCAGGTAGCAGTATTTAAAAAAAGAACAAAATATGTGAAATCAGGCTGATACTTTAAGACTATCTCTCTTAATTCTAGTATGGCAGCTTACTGTAAGTAATGGTAGGATAGCAGCAGATAGTTCTAATCTTTCCTTTCTTCTATTTTCAAGATCCTAGTTGGTTTCTCTGTTGTTACTGTTTTATGTGTGGTACTACCAGACCTAGTACTTTTAATTTAACCTTTAACAGATACACCACATATATGTATGTGTGTATATATGTGCATGTGTCTGTGTATGTCTATGTATGTATGTATCAGCCACTACAAACATAAAAGGTAGCCATTTATCTGGGGAATTCTAAATACTTCATGTGTCATATGTTTTGACATGACATTTATAACATCTCTGAACACAGAAAGTGCTTTGTATTAGCTATAGGTGTTAGAGCAGTAGTATCTTTTAAGAATGTGTGCTGTGCAAATTCTGGCTTGTGAGGTAATGACAAGTGTTTGCCTGCATAGACAATATATTTTCCCCCCTGAGGTCCCCACACACCTAGTTTCCTTCAAGCTCATCATCTCTGTCAGGTTAATCAATAGGCACCGTATGGCAGAGGGTCAGTAATCAGTGTCATCGTGCCTTTAAATCGTGTTGAAAATTTGCTTAAAGCCTGGGCCAATTAACATCGAGATGATGAATGGATGGGAAGATGGGAAGAGCCTGCCGCTCAGGGGCTTTGTGAGGAGGAGATGCTCAGCTGTTGAGCAGCAGACACCAGCGAATAAAATCAGCCATTCATGTGAGCTCAGTCCACCCACTCTTAATGATAATGTCAATCTAGCAAAATATATACACATTGGAGTTGTCATGAGTTCATAAATCAAAGGAGTTTGTCAAAGGCATTCAGATTAACGAGGCAGCAGCAATAACAAGTCAAATTTGCATAGAGAATTGCTCGAATCTCAGTAAATTATGATCCTGTTTTTCATTTGATTATTTGCTAATGTCTCAAGAGGGAGAATGATTATATTAGCATGCAAAATCTACTCCAGAAGTAGAAATCTGAGGTATAGAAGACCAGCACACTATGACAATTAATCAGTTTCTGCATACTAGCATAAATGCACAAGGCCTAGAAATGAACTTCTTTTTTATTATTATTTCTCCTTGCTACTGATCCAAATGGTTCAGCTTGACAGAGACTTTATATTGCTTTAACAGTGTTCTGAATTGTGCCTGCAGGCAAGACATAGTTATGCAGCTATAACCAACCTATCCATCTGCCAACCAGATTGGAATTCTCCTATCCAAGGCTTCCATTAACCCCCACTGACAGCTCCAAACAGGATTAAGAATTTGGAAGCATAAAAAATAGTTGTTTGCAGATACACACAATCCCTTTGCATTTTGAGAAAGGCTGCATCTGTAGTGTTTTATAATTAGTGTTGGACAGTGTAACAGGGAAAAACCTACTTGGCAGTTTTTTGACTTCTGTCACAGGGAATAAGGCAGTCATAATGGAAATCTTGTTTGTATCAGAGAATGCTTTTATATCCTGTACAGTTTCTAGTTCTGTACTTACTTTAGCGTATTGTTAGAAAATAGTACTCCTTGAAAGCTTTAACTGGGAGATTAGTTGAAGTTTAGAAATATATGGAAGTTTTGATGTGGTTGTGGCTTAACAAAATGTACTTGAAAAGCACTGTGCATGGAAATACAACAGAACAACAGGCCTTTAGCTTTTCAACTCATTCAAGTGTCTTCTTTTGTATCTTAGAAGGATTAATTAAAATTTGTTTAAGTATACACATTCACACAGTATTTTTATGTCACCTTTCATTGAAGAGTTTTTTTCATGATTTTATTCAGCTAGATAAACTATCTTTTAATTTTGCTAAAAATTAATTGTTCCTATTTTTATAAACTGCAAATTATGTCTTGTCTGGAGGCTAAAATTAGTTTAAAGTCATCTAAGTTAATGGGAAAAAAGATTAATCCAGTTTACTTTACGTGCTAGTAAAGTTCATTTTATGTTATGTCCAACTAATTATTAGAAATTAGTCTCAATTTTTTTCCCATGGTTGTCAATCTTCATGATGACAAGCAGTTAGATTCAGTTTTTAAAATGGACTCAGACTCAGTGTTATAATTTATCACAATTTATTTGTTTTGGTGAAATGGTAATATCCCATCTTTTCCAATGAAAAATGTGATACTGGTGAAAAATGTTAGTCCTAGTTTTGGAACTGATTATAACAGATATTTGTTCAAATAGGCTATCCAGGTGCTTATTCAAAGATTATTTTAAGCCATTATGATTGACTGACTTTTTACATCACTGAGTAAATTAGCTTAGTATCAGGAATTGTATGTTCAAATAGATAACTGAAAACAGTAAATAAGCTACTTTCTAAGTCTTGGAGAATATTGTTCTATGACCCTGCCAAATGCTACCATAAAAATACTTACTTTTTGAGGGGGAAAAAAAGCCACCCCAAACCTTTGGAAATAAAAGTATTTTGGCCATGAAAGAATGTTACATCCTAGATCAAGATTTGGCAACCTTTTTTCTATAAAGTATTTTATGGGTGGAGGAGGCCTCCTGTTGTGATTACTCACCTTGGCTGCTATAGATAAAAGGTGACTGCAGCCGGGCGCTGGTGGCTCACGCCTATAATCCTAACTACTCAGGGGGCTGAGATCTGAGGCTCACCGTTCAAAGCCAGCCCCGGCAAGGAAAGTCCATGAGACTCTTTTTTCTTCAATAAATGACCAGAAAACCAGAAGTGGTGCTGTGGCGCTGATGGACAGCACCCAGTCCCAGACTTCAAAGCCCCAAGATCAACCAAAAAACAAAACAAAACAAAAAAGGCAGCTGCTTTGGCATGTAAATGATCACAGTGACATTATAAATAGTAGGATGATAATGTTGTAGTTGTGCTATCACTGAAGTTTCTTTGAAATGGAAACTACTTTTTTTTTTCTTTTTTATTTTTTTTTCCGGTCGTGGGGCCTGAACTCTGGGCCTGGGCACTGTCCCTCAGCTCGTCAGCTCAAGGCTAGTGCTCTACCACTTGAGCCACAGCGCCACTAGAAATGGAAACTACTTTTAAGCCAGCTAGATGATGTCTGTTCACGTTTTGAGCTATTTATTGAGCATCTTTTATTTGTATGTTATGTCATAATGTACTGAGGGGTAGAGAGAGCTATAAGACTTTCCCCAGTAAGCTTTCATTCTTACTGTTCGTTGAGAATAACAATGCAGAAATGTGTCAAGGTGCCAGATTTTGTGAATCAAGACACTAAAATGTTAAGGAATTCCTAGTATCATAAGATGGAGGAATAATTGTGTAGTTTCTTAGAGAAGATGACAGTTGAACATCATTTAAAGAATATATAGGACCTGAATAAATTAAATAATCTTGTGTTTATAAATCGTCAAGTGAACTAGACTAGATTCTTCCAGCCTAATTTCAAGATCACATTTTTTGTGAGTTTTTTTTTTTTTAAGAGACCTTGTTTCATGGAGACAAAACACATGTTGAGGGAAATGGCAATGAAACACGGCAGAAAATTCTGGGCAGCCTTGAAAACCAAGTCTAGAACTTCACATTTGATTTCAAAGAGCCACTAAGGCTTTTTGTTTTGCTTTGTGCGTGTGGCACTACTGGGCTTGAATGAAGGACTTTGTCCCTTAGCTTTTTTCAAGGCTCTAGTATTCTACCACTTGAGTAGAAGCTCTGCTTTGGGCTTTTTACTGGCTGATTGCAGGTAAGAGTTTAATGGATTTTTCTGCCCAGGCTGGTTTTTGAACTTTATCCTCAGATGTCAGACTCATAAGTAGCTAGGATTATAGACATGAGCCAGTGATGCCTGTTCTCCCCCGTCACCCCCTCTCTTCCCTCCCCTACCCCCCCCCCAGCTAAGGATTGAACTTAGCCTTGCATTTGCTAGGCAAGTCCTCTTCCACTGAGCTAAATCCCCAACTCCACTTTTTTTAAAGGAAAAAAAAATCACAATGTCAGTGGCACTTAAAAAAGATTACTTGGAGGCTGGTGCTGGTGACTCACACCTGTAATCCTAGCTGTTCAGGAGGCTGAGATCTGAGGATCATGGTTTGAAGCTGTCCTGGGAAGAAAGTCTGTAAGAGTATCTTCAATTAACCACTCAAAAAACAGCTGTAGTTCAAAGTGGTGGAGCACTAACCTTGAGCAAAAGAGCTCAGGGACAGTACCCAGGCCCTGAGTTCAAAGTCTACAACTTACAAAAAATAAAATTCTTTGATCTTTTTAGTTGACTCTTTTGCTAGATAAAGGGATTATGAAAGAAGGCTAATGTAATATATATCAGTGGTAAAAGAATTAGCAAAAACGGGGGCTGGGAAGGTGGCTCAGTGATAGAATGCTTGCCTCGCATGCATATGAGGTTCGGTTCCTCAGCACCACATAAACAGAAAAGGCCAGAAGTGGCACTGTGGCTCAAGTGGTAGAGCGCTTGCCTTGAGCTAAAGAGCTCAAGCACCCAGGCCCAGAGTTCAAGCCCCATGACTGACCCCCCCACCTCAAAAAAAAAATAATTAGCAAAAGTGAGCCATGCAAGGTAGCACACTCCTTGAATCCTAGCACTGAGGAAGGAGGAAGAAGGGGAAAGGAAATATAGAGTTAAAAGCACAGGGATGAGTGCTTGTTTTGATGAATGGTAGATATTGGAATATAAATGGTGCAGAGATTTTGATACAAAATTAAATTGGCCAGATTGTGGTATTCTGTGTTAAGATTAGTTTGGATCTGGATGGTGTCTATACCTATAAACCTAGCTATGGTGGAACATGAGGATCTTGGTTTGAGGCCAGCCCAAGCAAAAGTTAGGGAGACCTCTCATCTCAATAAGAGATGACAGTAGTATATAGAATGTTTTAGATAAAAAGTTAAGATGTTAGAAGCTTATGACAGTAGTAAGGGGTATTGGAGGTCTGGACCAGAGGACAGGCAGTTAAGTTGCAAGATGAGGATCAAATGTATTAAGTAGATAATTGGAAGGAAAAATTATAAACTAGAAACTAATTGGATATGCTCCAAAGAAAAGCAGTGAGTAAAAACTGACTGAAGACTTAAAACCTATAATCCCAGCTGCTTGGATGGTAGAGATCTGGTGACTGTGGTTAGAGGCCAACCTGGGCAAAAAATGTTCATGAGATTCTTATCTCAATCAATGCCTTCATGGGGTGGCATGTGCCTATCATCCCATTTATACAGCAAAGCACAAATAGGAGGATCAAAGTCCTGGCTAGCCTAACCATAAAGTAAGACCTTATCTCACAAAATAAACAAGGCAAAAATAGCTGGTGGAGTAGCTCAAGTTGGTAGAGTGCACTACTTAGCCAATGGAAGGCCCAAGTTCAAAACTCCAGTCTGCCAAAAGAAAAGAAGGACTTTCTGAGATGTCCTGCCTGTGTTGTACCAGTATTTCATCTTTGACATTAACCTCCCTAAACTTTGCTGTATCTTCATGTCCTGAAAGCTTCCAGTTTCAAGTTAAAGTTGTCTGAAATAAAAACTTTTTATTGTGTTCCTTTTCATTCAAAGTTGTTTAACTAAGCTAAGAAAAACTATCTGAGGGAATATAAATAGTAACAAGTTATGTAAAGTCTTTTTCAAAAGTTATTTTAAGGAAGTGGTGCTGTGGCTCAAGCGGCTGAAAAGCACAGGGACAGCGCACCCAAGCCCAGAGTTCAAGCCCCACGACCGACAAAAAAAAAAAAAAAAAAAAAAGTATTTTAATAGAATGTTTGTTTTAGATCATGGTTACTCAAGGACTACAAACATGTAGCAAATTATTTTCTAAAATATTGTTTATTATTTTATTCTAAAATAATGTTTGATCTGAGTGTTGAGTATGTGTTGGTTGTAGCAGTCAAGTTTCCTTAAGGTTTAGTGTTATGATAGAATATAAGTTATATTTTATAGAGGTTTCCTCCCTTATTTATAGAGGTTTTTACTTATTGAACTTTTTTTCATTTCAAAATGTTTCATTCTAGATTTGACTTAGCTTTTTTTTTAATCTTGTTATTATAAAGGTGATGTACTGATGGGTTATAGTTACATAGGTCAGTTAAAGAATACATTTCTTTTTGCACAGTGTTACCCCTTCCCTTACTCTCTCCCAGTTTTTCCCTCCCATTTCCACCCATAAATTGTATAGTTGATTTTCAACATAGTGTCCAGTGTGTATGACTTGTACTGCATTTGTTCACCCTTTGTCCCCCCCATTCTCTTTTAAGTTTTTATTGTGTGTCCTGGGATTTGAACTCAGGACCTGGGTGTTGTCCCTGAGCTTTTCTGCTCAAGGCTACCACTGAACTGCTTGAGCTACAGTTCAACTTCCAGCTTTTTGGTAGTTAATTGGAGATCAGAATTTCATAGACTTTTTTGCCCAGACTGGCTTTTGAACTACAATCCTCACATCTTAGCCTCTTGAGTAGCTAGGATTGCAGGCATAAACCAACAGTGTCCAGCTATAGTTTTTAATTTTAATTTTTACTTACTTTTAGATTTGTGGACATATTGAAAGAAAAATACAAAGATTCCTCTCATACTTCTCATGTAAATGTTAATGTTGCCACATTTTATTATCTTTATCCAAACACATGTACTACCACATATATTCATTTATGTATTTTTTTAAACCATTTGAAAGTTACAGATATAATGTCTCTTTGCTGTTAATGTTTCTATAAACAAGGACATTGTCTTAAACAGCCACACCACAGTAGAGGGCAGGCACCCTGGCTCAAGAGATAGAGCAACTGCTTAGCAAGTGTGAGGCCAAGTTCAAACCCAGTACTGCCCCCCACACACAGGTGCATGCACTGACACACACAAATACAAAAGATCAAAATCAGGGAATTACATAGAGCAACACACTCTCAGTAGAATACTGTTTTGGCAATAAAAATAAAAGGTCCTAATTCATGAAACAACATGAATAGTGGTTAAGTGAGGGGAAAAAGAGGTCCAAATTCAAAAGGTTATGAGTCGGGCTGGGAAGGTGGCTCAGTGGTAGAGTGTTTACCCTGCATACATGAGGCCCTGGGTTCGATTCCTCAGCACCACATAAGCAGAAAAAGCTCGAAGTGACGCTGTGGCTCAAGTGGTAGAGCACTAGCCTTGAGCTGAAGAGCTGAGGGAAAGTGCCCAGGCCCAGAGTTCAGGCCCCACAACTGGCAAAAAAAAAAAAAAAAAAAAAGGCTATGAGTCTATTTATATGACATTCTAGAAAAGACTACTATTCTAAAAATAGTGAGAGAGGGTTGACCATGAAGTAGCATTACAAGGAAAATTCAGTATCAATAGACCTGTTTAGTATTTTGATTGTAGTATAGTTATACAAGTTTATTGTCAAAACTTACAGAACTATACACTAAAATGAGACATTATTTTATGACCTTGGCTTGATTGTTTTGGTAAATACAGATTTTACTTTCACAGGCTGTCCCTCAATTTGAGTTAGTTTGATGTTTTCTTTTTAAAAAATTGTTTTAGGGCTGGGAAGGTAGCTCAGTGGTAGAGCATTTGCTTTGCATGCATGATGCCCTGGGTTCGATTCCTCAGCACCACATAAGCAAAAAGAAAAAAGCCGGAAGTGGCGCTGTGGCTCAAGTGGTAGAGCACTAGCCTTGAGCTGAAGAGCTGAGGGACAGCGCCCAGGCCCAGAGTTCAGGCCCCACAATCAGACCCAAAAAACAAAAAAAATTGTTTTAATTAAAATTTTTTTTGCCAGTTGTGGGGCTTAAACTCTGGGCTTGGGCATTGTCCCTCAGCTCTTCGGCTCAAGGCTAGTGCTCTACCACATGAGCCATAGCACCACTTCCAGCCTTTTCTGCTTATGTGGTGCTGAGGGATCAAACCCAGGGCTTCATACATGCAAAGCAAGCACTCTATCACTGAGCCACCTTCCCAGCCCCATGATGTTTTCTTTTGAGTAGGATTTTGGGTGTTGTTCTCAGTATATCATATTAATAGGTTCATCATGTTTCTCTAAGATTTCTATTTTTTCTTATATGTTAATGAAAGATATATTGAGATTATGTAACTGTTTTGCTATTTGTAAAGCTTTCACCTGCTAAGTTAGCATCCATCCACAATTCTTGCTTGTTTCAACTAGTTGTACCCTTAGAGTTTATTGGATATAACTTAGCCTGTCAACCCAGGTTAAACACACCTTGCTTATTGGGTTTCCCCATAGCTAAGGATGCAATTAGTATGAGTGTGTGACTGAGTTCTCCTGGATGTTGGTTGGAAAGGCTTTTCAGACCACTGGGGTGACTGCTGATATTTCGTCATTCCTTCCTACTCTCAAAACTAGAGCCCCTTGGGGCTGGGAAGATGGCTCAGTGGTAGAGCCTTGCATGCTCGAGGCCCTGGGTTCGATTCCTCAGCACCACATAAGCAAAAAGAAAAAAGCCGGAAGTGGGGCTGTGGCTCAAGTGGTAGAGCGCTAGCCTAGCCTTGAGCTGAAGAGCTGAGGGACAGCGCCCAGGCCCAGAGTTCAGGCCCCACGACTGGACCCAAAAAACAAAACAAAACAAAACAAAAAACTAGAGCTCTTCATCTCATACTCATCTCCCTTTCACTGTTAGGATAGCGTCTGTCCATTGGCTCCAGTATCTTGACTTGTTTTTCACATTCCTACCCCTGTTGTATATAACAGTTGTGCTGTATTTTGTTTTTATTTTTGGTCAAACTGGAGCTTGAACTTGGGGCCTCACACTTACCTTTTTGTCAAGCTAGTTCTTTTTTTTTTTATTGTGAAAATGTGAAGCTAGTTCTTTACCACTTGAGCCACACTTCTGCTACCTGCTTTTTGCTGGTTAGAGATGAGTCTCTTGGAGCCTCATGTTGATAACTCACACCTATCACACCTTCTAGTTGCTCAAGAGGCTCATATCTGAGGGTCATGGTTCAGTTATCCCTGACAGGAAAGTCTGTGAGACTTTTATCTCCAATTAACCACCAAAAAGCCAAAAGTGAAGCTATGGCTCAAGGGGTAGTATACTAACTAGCCTTGAGTAGAAAAAGCTTTGCAGGGACAGTGCCCAGGTCCTGAGTTCAAAATCTAGGAACTGATAGACATACACAAAAACGAACTATGCTGCTTTTATTGAAGAAAAGAGATCAAATTTGAGGGAAAAAAAGGAAGATTTATATTTTAGAACCTAGACTTGGGGATCTCTATCACTCAAATATTGACAATAGTTAAAAACTAATTACTCAAAAGAGAAGGTAGTAATCTTAGGCAGTGCTTCAGTAGGTGAAATACCTACCACCTAGATCCCTACATACATTTATTTACATACATGGGCATATGTTTCCCTTTCCATATGTGTATGTCTGTATGTATATAAATCTTCAAATGAGTAAATATACATGATATTCTAGCTTAGAATTAGAAATGTAATTCAATTTACTCTCACAGAATAAGATTGAAGATAATGAGAACTGAATTAAAGCTTACTTTCTTTCACAGAATTCCTCAGAGAGAGAAGATTGTAATAATGGCGAACCCCCTAGGAAGATAATACCAGAGAAGAATTCACTTAGACAGGTATGAAATTCAGTCTTACTTAAAATAAAAGCTTCCAATGACAAAATACAGGAAACCCTTGATTTACTATTCTTTAAACATTGGAGCTTAAATTAAGAGTACTATACTCTGAAATTGTTCTGGCCATAGTCATCAATTTCAATCAAGTAACACACTTTCCTAATCATTTCAAAAACATTCTAGGTATCAAGTACAGAATAGTCAATTAGCTATATACTAAAACAAAATAGTTTCTTGTTTGGGAAAAATGAATAATTGGTGCTAAGCCATATTTTCCTTCATAAATTCAGGCTTTCTTTTGTGTGTATGTGCCAGTCCTGAGGCTTGAACTCAGGACCTAAGTAAGCCCTGTCCCTGAGCTTGTTTGCTCAAGGCCAGTACTCTACCACTTAAGACACAGCTTTACTTCTAGCATTTTGGTGGTGGTTGGCTTTGAACCATGACTGTCAGATCTCAACCTCCAGAGTAGAGAGGATAGGATTACAGGCTTGAGCCACTGGTGCCTGGCTAGTAAAAAGAATTCTAATTTACTTGTATAAGCTTAAGGCATTTTTCTAGAGTAGGAGCTGTAAGGCATTAATATTAATTAATATTTTTTCAGCACTCATCATGAACATATTTATTTAATCCTCACAATGACTGCCAACTTGCCGGGCACTGGTGGCTCATGCCTGTAATCCTAGCTACTCAGGAGGCTGAGATCTGAGAATCCAGTTCAGAGCCAGCCTGGGCAGGAAAGTGAATGAGAAAATCTTATCTTCAAGTTGTTGGTGAAGAAAGTGAAGCCTAGAAAAGGTTAGATTTGGTACATATCACCCAATGTGTAAGAAATAGTTGTATTGTCAAAGCTTATAGAATTCACAAACATTATAGATCAAGATCATGACAATTTGCCTTGTGAAGGTTAAAATGTGTTTGTGACTTTAACACAACACTGTGAATTTGTGAAATTTATGTAATCCTTTAATCTCAATAAAAGTTATAAAAAAATTTTTAAAAAAAGATTAGATTTGACGTAGACTTCTTAGACTTCTGTGTTGCCAAGATGTTTCTACTTCTGCCTTTTGACAGTTTGCATAGTGTTTACATTCTTTTTTTGTCAGTTGTGGGTCTTGAACTCGGCCTTGCTACTGTCCCTGAGCTTTTCAGCATAAGGCTAGTGATCTACCACTTGAGCCACAGTGCCACTCCCCATTTTCTGGTGGCTAATTGGAGATAAGATTTTCTCATTGACTTTCCTGCCCAGGCTGGCTTTGAACTGGATCCTCAGATCTCAGCCTCCTGAGTAGCTAGGATTACAGGCATGAGCCACCAGTGCCTGGCAATTTTTTTTTTCCGATCGTAGGACTTGAACTTCGGGCCTGGGTGCTGTCCCTGAGCTCTTGAGCGCTCTACCATTTAAACCACAGCGCCACTTCTTCTATTTTTTTTTTTTTTGTTAGTCATGGGCTTGAACTCTAGGCCTGGGCGCTGTCCCTCAGCTCTTCTCTCCAGGGGAAAGCTTTACCACTTGAGCCATAGTGCCACTTCAGTTTTTTTTGTTTTTGTTTTTTTTTTATAATTTTTTTTTTTTCCGGTTGTGGGGCCTGAACTCTGGGCCTGAGCACTGTCCCTCAGCTCTTCAGCTCAAGGCTAGTGCTCTACCACTTGAGCCACAGCGCCACTTCCGGCTTTTTTCTTTTTGCTTATGTGGTGCTGAGGAATCGAACCCAGGGCCTCAGGCATGCAAGGCAAGCGTTCTACCACTGAGCCAACTTCCCAGCCCCGCCACTTCAGTTTTCTGAGTGGTTTATTGGGGATAAGAGTGTCACGAGGGGCTGGGAAGATGGCTCAGTGGTAGAGTGCTTGCCTTGCATGCCTGAGGCCCTGGGTTTGATTCCTCAGCACCACATAAGCAAAAATGAAAAAAGCCGGAAGTGGCGCTGTGGCTCAAGTGATAGAGATCTAGCCTTGAGCTGAAGAGCTGAGGGACAGCGCCCAGGCCCAGAGTTCAGGCCCCAGGACCGGACCCAAAAAAAAAAAAAAAAAGAGTCTCACGGCCTTTCCTGCCTGGTCTGGCCTTGAATCAGGATCCTCAGATCTTAGCCTCCTGAGTAGTTAGGATTATAGGCGTGAGCCACCTGCTGTAAACATTTTTTGAATAGGCACTTTCACTTTTCTATTTTGTGTCAGTCCTGGGGTTTGAACTCAGGGCCCAGGCTCTATTCCCTAAGCTTTTTTGCTCAAGGCACTTTGCCACTTGAGCTGTAGCTCCACTTCTGGCTTTTTGGTGTTTTAATGGAGATAAGAGTCACATGCAGGTCTGGGAAGGTGGCTCAGTAGTAGAGCACTTGCCTTGCATGCATGAGGTTCAATTCCTCAGCACCACATAAGCAGGAAAAAAAAGCCAGAAGTGGCGCTGTGGCTCAACTGGTAGAGCGCTAACCTTGAGCTGAAGAGCTGAGGGGATAGTGCCCAGGCCCAGAGTTCAGGCCCACGACCGGACCACCCCATCCCACCTCCACCCAACAAAAAAAGAGTCACGTGGACTTTCTTGGCCCAGGCTGGCTTTGAACCTGAATCCTCATATCTCAGCCTTCTGAGTAGCTAGGATAACAGATGTGAGCCACCAGCAACCAGCACTCTTCTATCCACCCCAACTCCCTCCCCCCCCCCTTTTTTTTTGGTGCTAGTACTGGGGGCTTGAACTAAATAAAGGCCTTGTCACTAGTCATTATCCCAAGCTAGGGATCTACCAATTTGAGTCACAGCTTCCACTTCCTTTTTTTTTAAATGGTTAGTTGGTAATAAGAGTCTCAAGGACTTCCCTGTTGGAACTGGCTTTGATTCCTCTGATTTTGGTCTCCTAAGTATCTAGGATTACAGACTTCCCCTTTGTTGATAAAACTAATTGTTTTAAATAAAATTGAGTCAGTTCTCAAAGCTTTGTAAACAAATGAACAAATGATCTCTAATTGTTAACACAGTTTTAGTTTTAATTATTTGGAGATAAACACCTGATCTGTAAAGCCAAGTTGGTAGAATAATATTGAATAAGATAAATTTAGAGATGAAAATACTCTGCCCACTATACAGAAACAACTGTCAGAAAACAATGATACAACAAAAAGTTTTGGCAACTTTATTTAAGCTAACAAACGAATTTTCACTCTGCAAAGTTATAAATTAATTTTAATAGGCTGATCCAGATGGTCCATTTGGAAAATGGATAGGCTGATCTGTTGAAAATTAAACTAAATTTATCTCTCTCATACTTCAAACTGAAGCAAGAGAGAGAATCGTGCCTATTAAGTCCAGCACATACAGATGGACCAGCAGGTCACACATGGGACTAATCTGATTCATTTTAAAAATAAATGCATACATTATTGAATCATTTTCTACTTGCAAGATCTGCTGTGTGCAGTATTTGAAAGAGATTTAATGCTGTTTTTTTCATTGCACTTTTAGCAGATTCTCTTTACTATCCTTCCCCCATTTTAACCCTCCCTCTTCCCCCTCCCCCCTTGTGCTCCAAAATGTTTTTCCTAATATCTGTCACTCAGTGTTGAGATCCAAGCTCTGGAGATTAATTAGGTCACAAGGCTCCCCCCTCCTCCCCCAACCCCCTTTGTAAAAGGTTTTATCTCCATTCTCTTTGTGAAGAGCATGAACTCAGTGTTCTTGGAAAGAGAAATGGCCTTTAGAAACAGGGAAGTAGGGAGATCCTCCTGGGGCTTTCAGTCTTTTAGCTTCTGGGTGTTTTAACAGCCCCATGAATGCAGATTTGTAAATTTATTGCAGTGCCATCTGGTTTTTTGCTGGAACCAGATTTCTGTTGGCTTGTGTCTGTCTATTGTGGTGGTCACTCCCTAGGAGCTTGCCCTTTCAATCTCAGGAAAGAGTGATGAATAACAGAGGTCAATAGAAGCAGGTCACAGGGCAGCTGTCCAGGCCCTGAACTTGATTACCCCACTGCCTGGTTGTTTTTTTTTGTTGTTGTTTGTTTGTTTTTGTTTTTTAAGGTAGGACATAACATATAAGCTATTTGAACTTCTCTTCTCTGTGGCATATGACAGTAAGAAAGTGCCACTTGCTCTTTTGTCTGTTTGGTTGTTTTTGACAAGAAAAAGCTGTTAAGACCACCTTGTACTTAGTTTTGATGTAAATAGCGTTTGTGTTGTGTGGTCTAGTCTCTTAATTTGAGATTTATTTTCAGATATTTCTAATGGGATTTTAGGAAATCTTCCCATTGATCATAAAAAAGTTTTATGTTCTGAAAACTGAGGATTATTTTAAACTACTATACATAATAGGTTATTTTAAAAGTTTTGCCATTGTTTATAGGATATAGCCATCCCATGTTAATTTGGAAAACTTTAAATATTGGGGGAGCTGAAAGAAGGGTCATTATTATAATTTTCAAAGGTATTAACAGACCAATAATAGACTATTAGTAAATAACTTTTTCTGAAAATTGTACAAATTCCTTGAAAAATTCAGCTCACTAAGTGAACATAAGGTAAAATGTTTAAGTGCCTTGTGTCTATTAAATAAAAAATTTAATTAAATTATCAAAAATGGTTTTAATGGCAAATTCAATAAGGTTTTTTTTTAAATTGTTACTATGAAGGTGATATACAGAGGTGTTAGTTACATAATCAGGTAAAGAATACATTTCTTTTTGGTAGGAGTAATAGCAATCCTATGCAAACCTTTTCTGAAAATAGAGAAGGATGAATACTTACTGACTTATATGGGCCATGATAACAGTAATTCCAGAACCTTACAAACAAGCAGAAGAGAAAACACATCTCTCTGTATTTCAAAATCATTTTATAAACCTGCTCTTCTATTTATTTATTTTTTTTGAGAAAGTGGGGTAAAGCAGAACCATAACCTTTTGGAGAAAGTTAATTTTCTTAGTTTTGGGATAATCCTTTCTCCTAGCTTTAAGAACTTAAAAAATGTATTATAAAGTAGATATAATTTTCTTTCTACTTCTAAAATGTGAAGCCAAAAAGACCATAACCACCTTTTATTCATATTTGTTATGGAGGGCAAAGGCCTGGGAGGATACATGAAAGTACTCATTGCTTTCTGAAAATGTAGCATTATAGCATGCAACTTTTCTTTACTTCACATTGGTGCTAATAGGATCTGTCAGCATTGCCTTTCTCTGTAATTGAGTAAATTGTGACCCTTGCCTAATCCTTCTTCCATCCCCCATCCTCTTTGTGTATGAGTCCACTTACCACCCTGAGAACGTGGGCAGTGATAAATAAAGCATTGAGTAGAGCTTTCTCAACTCTTTGAAAGCAGCATGATGCCAGCCCTCTAGTTATATTTCTTTAAGTGTTTATGTTTTCCTGTATTCTTTCTCTTGTGTAGCTGGAACCCTGGGGATGCAAAGCCATGAGAGAGGCCAAGAAGCTAACAAAGTAGCTGTCTCCCTTGTTAGCTTGTTCCTTTATTCTTTAAAAACAAGATAAAAACCATCTGGCTCAGGGCATTACATTTTCCTCCCCCATGCACCTCTATAGATGGAGACTTCACCTGCAGTGAGGGTTTACATTGATTAGAGAGGGAGCAGTAATTCAAGCTTCCATCCTCTTCAAGGATACTTTGCAGTCTTTAAAGGTGCTGACCCACTGAGTTAAACTGTCAAGGGAGGATAAAAAAGTATCTTCATCCCAGGAGGTAACAGCTGCCAGGTTTTCAACACCTTGCACACTGCTGGAAAAATGTCACAATTGTCAGCTGAAAGAAAAATGACTCTGTTGTCATTTTCTGTTAATGACCTGGCCTTATAAAAGGAACTCCATAAGCTTTTCAGAAGGAATAAGGGACTGTTTTCCATTACCCTATCAGATTCCCACTCCCCTCAAAAAATTTCTGTTGTTCTAAACATCACCTTAGAGTAGAGCTACAAAAAACCACCAATGAGGATCTTAAAGTTAAATCAGCCAATATATGCATGGAAGCTTGACGGGTATAGCTCCTTTCTCCAGTTGGATGAGTGGGAGGAAAAAGCACATCATGGACACAGAAAATGACATTATAGTGTGTATTAAAATCACAAAACAACAAAAACTCATTCATAAACCAGTGAACTGAGAGAAAACATTCTGTATTTCTGTTCTTCAGAGGACAGTTTGTTTTCAAGAAGCAGCCAGAAGGGTAAATACCATGACACTTCTTTTTTCAAGAGTCATTTTCTTCCATGAAAAAAAAAAAAATTTAACTTCACATAATTTTCTTTTTTAAATAGCTCTGTATTGTTGGTATATGTTGACATTTCATTCTTTCTGATTTGATTGATGGGAGGAAAAGGTTTAATGAAGTCCCTGCTATCAGGCAGGCATTTTTTTCTGTTTGTTTTAGGTTAGTCATTTTAATTGTATTGAGTAATTAGAAGGTACACACAGCCAAGGGAGCTTTGTTCTGATAATTGCTCAAGAAAAGCCATTCCCTGTATGCCATTGCTTTGTGTTAAGATGCTTCTCCCTCTAGTGGCAATAGTAAGCACTTTGGTTTTGGCAGTAGGCAAGGTGTAATTGCAATATGACAAACTGTGCTTAAGGGAGTATCTTGTAAATACTTTAGTTTAGGGTTTGTCATTATTTCATTATATATGTGTTGTGTGTTTTTACCCCATGAAACTTCCTACCTCCCCCCCCCCCCGAAGTGCTTTGGGCATTGGATGGGAAAAAAATTGCCTGAAATGTTTATTAAAAAAAAAATCATAGTGCATTCTGGGTAATGTTTTGCAGCTTGACTTAATTTTAGTCATCTGTTTTAATTACCTATTTATAAAAATGCTTTTGCATTTTTAGACATTATTTAATACTTTGGAAGAAGCACCTCATTTGAAATAAATAAATAAATTGTACATATTTTAAATAGTCCATGTAAAAGACCTTAAAGGTAATTAATGTAGGTCTCTTAAGTAAGACAAAAGTGATCTTTCTGAATCTGATGAAGTGATTTGTTTATATAACTTCCCACTTCTGCTGAATCCTTCAGAGTCTAATAACTTTTTTTTTAAACATGGTTTGGCAATTTGTGCCTAGCTACAAAACCCTTCTTCAAAAAGAAGCGGTTTAATAACCAGTTTTCTTAAAATTACTTTGAGGAAAGAAGACTGTATAGGGGGTTGGTGTTTTGTTTTATTTTTATTCTGGTGTAATCATTCTTTGATAAATTGTGTAATCATTGACTTAGTAGAAAAAATATTATTGAACTCCAGGGTTGCAATGACCATAAAAAGTGTATTTTCATATAGAGTTGAGATCTGTGAATAAATTATGAAAGAAATAGCTTATATGCTGGTCAAAGTCAATATGGGCCCAATTCATTTTGTGTTTAGTGCTTAATCTGTATGTATCACCTAAAAAAAAAAAAGGAAGAGAGAAAAGGGAAGTGGGGGTGTGTGGCAGGGAGCCTACTGTGCCTAACGCTGGAGTCCAAAAAAAAAAAATCTGTCCTTGGCAAAATAAGGAACCAAGATCAATATATATAGCTTCTTATTTTTGAAAAGGATTTGGTAGCATCTGTGTGACATTTTTAAAGCTCAGTCTCAGCTTCCCTGGATGTCCCGTTTTTTTTCTTACGTTCTTACTAGGGACATGATATGATGTTGCTATATATCTGAAGGTCCCTGTTTCTACCACACCACCCCCGTTCACTTGCTAGTTTTATTATACTATATCTTGCTTTGCTATAGGGCTGCTGAACAGATTTCTTAAGCAGCTTTTTGCAAGGTTAAAAGAATGCAGCCTGGTAACAAGTGTGTCATTTTAAATATATACCTTCTAGTAAATAAGGAGAAGCCTGGCAATCAATCCCTTTTAGTGTGTTATATGTTTCACCTGACAACTAAACCTTCTATTGATTAGCCATTACTTTGTTAGATAATCCTATGTCATTGACTCCATTGTAAAAAATTAAACTCTTTAAAATGTTTTACCCTAGCAGCAGTGTGAAAATTGAAAACTTGTTCAGAATTACAGCCTGCTTTCACAAAGAAGGTAGTTTTCAGCAAGGCATCTTACTGGTTTATGCTTATGTACTTTATATGCAATATAAAAACGTATTAAAGTACTCCAACACAAAACTCTATGCTTCTGGTTCAGCAATGAAGCTACCTTTACAAATGTTGCATGGGGACAGAACCCATCTTGTCTGCAGCTATTGTATTCACTACCTTGAATTCAGCTGAAAGGAGCCTTAAAACAGTAAAATATTGACTATTTTAGCTTTTTTTGTGCCATAGTGGTCAAAGTACTATGACAAGTTCTGTTACTTACTTCACAGATGAGCTACACATAGACCCGTTTTACAGATTTTTTAAAAAGCCTACATCCTTAGCTTCTGCTTACAATCTGGCAACTCTCTCAGACCTTGAATGGGTTTCCTGAATCTATGTAATGTTCTCCTGAATAAGTTATACATTGTGTGTATGTGGGTGTGCGTTTGCGCACACACACACGCATCACTCATGGGGCCTGGGCAGTCAGGGCCTGGGCACTGTCCCTAAACTTCTGTTTTCAAAGCTAGTGACCATCTACCACTTGAGTCACAGCTCTACTTCTGGCTTGTGGTTTTGTTTGGGTTTGGTTTGGTTTTGGTCGTGGAGCTTGAACTCTGGGCCTGGGCAGTGTCCCTCAGCTCTTCAGCTCAAGGCTAGTGCTCTACCACTTGAACCACAGCTCTGCTCCCTGTTTTCTGGTGGTTGATTGGAGATAAGTCTTTTGGACTTTCTTGCTGGGGCTGACTTTGACCCACGATCCTCAGATCTCAGCCTCCTGATTACTGATGTGAACCACTGACACCGGGCTATTTTTTTTTTTTTTTTTTGAGAGGTCAGATTTTGGAGTCTTTCTTGGAGCAGTAGTGGTCTGCAGACAGCCAATTATTACAAAGACCTGCAGCCCCAAACAGAGTTTGTACCAAGCTTTTAAAGACAACAGCCCACAGCCACATGTTTGGTGGAGACCAAGCCTCATCAAAACATTATACATAAATATAGCATAAGGAGCAAGGCTGCCTTGGGGCTAAACAACACAGTATCTACATATTGGTCTTTAATTGAAGATAAGAGTTTCACATACTTTCCTGCCCAGGCTGGCTTCAAACCACATGATTCTAGATCTCAGCTTCCTTAGTAGCTAGGATTGCAGATGTGAGCCACCAGTGCCCATGTTATACTTTTTTTTTTGGGTCCGGTCGTGGGGCCTGAACTCTGGGCTTGGGTGCTGTCCCTCAGCTCTTCAGCTCAAGACTAGCATTCTACCACTTGAGCCACAGCACCACTTCTGGCTTTTTTCTTTTTGCTTATGCGGTGCTGAGGAATCGAACCCAGGGCCTCAGGCATGCAAGGCAAGCACTCTACCACTGAGCCACCTTCCCAGCCCCCCCATGTTATACTTTTTTTCTTTTAGAAGATAATTTTATCATTATTAAGGGGTTTCATAAGTCAAATGATGAGTATGATACTTTTTGGACAGTGTCACCCCTTCCTTTACTTTTGCCTTCCTGGACCTGCCACAAGTTGTATAGTTAGGGATTATTTGTGCCATCCTTTTTTTTTTTTTCCCACATGTCAAATACTATGACTCTTCCTCCCTCCATTTCAGTTCTTTCCACCACCCCCAGTCTAAACAAACAAACAAACAAAAAACTCACCAACCCAAAAGCAAAAACAAACATACTACCATCACAGCAACAACAAAACTCACGTCTCCATTTCCTACACTTCTTTTGCCCCTAAAATGTTAGCTGCATATACTTTTTATGTTTTATTTAAAAAATAAAAGAATCATATAAAAGAAGTTTGACTACCTCAACATGATCAATATGTACATCATTTTCTTTACCTAAGAATGTTAATTGTTAATTGGAGAAAAGAGTCACAGCCTGAGCTGGCTTCAAACTGTGATTCTTAGATCTCAGCCTCCCTGAGTAGCTAGGATTATAGTCCTAAAATACCAATTCCTTGCTAAAGTTAACATTTTAACAATATTGAGTCTTTTTGATGGTAAATAGTATGTCTTCATTTATTTATTTATTTATTTATTTTGGGTCCGGTCGTGGGGCCTGAACTCTGGGCCTGGGTGCTGTCCCTCAGCTCTTCAGCTCAAGGCTAGCACTTTACCACTTGAGCCACAGTGCCACTTCTGGCTTTTTTCTTTTTGCTTATGTGGTGCTGAGTAATCGAACCCAGGGCCTCATGCATGCAAAGCAAACACTCTTAACACTGAGCCACCTTCCCAGCCCTAAAACAATTTTTTTTCATTATTTAGAGAATACTTTATTCGTTTCTCTAATCAAACCCATGTAGATAAGACCTTACATATTTAATACAGTGCGTTTACCCCTGTACAAATGGAAAAAAATTAAGTTTAACATTTCTAGACCAATATGGCTATTAATTTCTGTACAATGCCAACTCAACACAGTAAACTGGGATACTTTTTCCAAAGTTGACAACACAGCTAAAGTTTCCAAAAATTCAAATTATATATATGTATATATATATTTATGTTTATATAAAAAGACCAATAATAGCAGTATGTTATGCATCAATAGCAGCAACAGCTTTTCCAGGTTCTGCAGTCATCTGAACAAAATTAGACATCCAGCACATCCATTAATAAAAACAAAAGATAAAAAACGATTTTTTAAAAAGAAAACATCTAACTAACTCAAATTGAGGGACAGCCTGTGAAAGTAAAATCTGTATTTACCAAAACAATCAAGCCAAGGTCATAAAATAATGTCTCATTTTAGTGTATAGTTCTGTAAGTTTTGACAATAAACTTGTATAACTATACTACAATCAAAATACTAAACAGGTCTATTGATACTGAATTTTCCTTGTAATGCTACTTCATGGTCAACCCTCTCTCACTATTTTTAGAATAGTAGTCTTTTCTAGAATGTCATATAAATAGACTCATAGCCTTTTTTTTTTTTTTTTTTTTTTGCCAGTTGTGGGGCCTGAACTCTGGGCCTGGGCACTGTCCCTCAGCTCTTCAGCTCAAGGCTAGTGCTCTACCACTTGAGCCACAGCGCCACTTCGAGCTTTTTCTGCTTATGTGGTGCTGAAGAATCGAACCCAGGGCCTCATGTATGCAGGGTAAACACTACCACTGAGCCACCTTCCCAGCCCCTATTTTTGGTTTTTTAAAGGCTTTCCTAAGCAGTTTCCTAAACAGTGTTTGCTTGTACAAAAATTAGTTTAATATATTTCTCACTTCATTCTCTTGTTACTAAAATGTAGAAACACAGGTTTTTTTTTACTGTTGGCATCAGTTCCTGACATTTATGGGTAAAGACAGTTTACTACTTTTTAAAAACTTATTTGTCTTTTGTCTCTTTTTCTTGATTTATTTTAATGACTTTGACCTCCAATATAATGTTAAATTGGTATAGTAAGAAAATACATTCACCTTGTCCCCAGTTTTAGAGGGACAGTACTATATTAAATCTCAGCATTTATTGCAGTGTTACATGTTACTATCTTATTGGTCTGATGCTGGCCCTGGACAAAAATAGGGGGTTTGAATTAGGGTTAGCCAGGATGCTAGAGAGAGACACACACACACTCCACTATATACAGCCACAGCCTTTTCAGTTCAGAAATAGACTATATGCACACATTTAACTGGTTTTTCTTAAATGTTCCCTTATAATTGATTTGAGAAAATCTGAAAGACAGTATGGCACAAGGGCTGAGAATGTGGCTTAGTGGTAAGTGCTTGCCTAACATGCATGAAGCCCTGGGTTCGATTCCTCAGTACCACATAAACAGAAAAGCCAGAAGTGGCACTGTGGCTCAAGTGGTAGAGAGCTAACCTTGAGCAAAAAGCTCAGGGACAGTGCCTAGGCCCTGAGTTCAAGCCCCAGGACTGACAAAAAACAAAAAAAAAAGGATGGCACAAATAATCCCAAACTTTACTACACACACATATAACAATTAAATTGAGATGGGTTTCACAAATAATTAAAGCAGAAAATGCCTCATACCTTCACTAGTGGAGTATCAGCCTAGCAAACCCAAGGCCCTGAGTTTAAACTCTACTAGGTTTTTGTTTTGTTTTGTTTTTTGTTTTGTTTTTAAGCCAGCTATGGTTGCTTATGCCTGTAATCCCAGCTACTTGAGAGGCAGAAATTAAAAGGATCACAGTTCCAGGCCAGTTCTGACCCCAATATCAGCCAGTAAATAAAGCTGTGTGTGTGGTGGTATGTACTTGTTATCCCAACTATGTGGGAGAATTAAACAGGATTGCAGACCAGGCCAGACTGAGCAAAAGCAATGGTCTATATGAAAAATAACTAAAACATAAAAAAAGAATCTGTAGGCATACCTCAAGTGGTAGAGCATCTACCTAACAGGTTCCAAGTCCTGAGTGCAAACCCCAGTTCTTCCAAAAAACAAACCAGAAAATCAGATTGTTTCAAGTGTGCTAATGAGAACCTTGTTAGCTAGCTTCTGTACATGTTCTCTCGCTCTTAGTCTTGTATATGCACATGTACACCAGTACTGATGCTTGGGCTCAGGCCTTTGTACTTTTTCCTTAGCTTATTTGCTCAAGGTTGGTTGCTCTAGCACTTGAGTCATATATCTGTCTTCCATTTTTCATTGTTGATGGTAAAAAGCTTGCCATTATTTGTAACTAGCTAGAGTTACAAATAGAGTTTTGTGCTTGCTACTGGCTTTCAGCTTTTTTTTTTTTCTTGTTGGTCGTGGGGCTTGAACTCTGGGCTTGGGCGCTGTCCTTGTGCTCTTCAGCTCAAGGCAAGCGCTCTACCGATTGAGCCACAGTACCACTTCCGGTTTTCTAGTGGTTTATTGGAGATAAGAGTCTCATGGACTTTCCGGCCCGGGCTGTCTTTAAACCGTGATCCTCAGATCTCAGCCTCCTGAGTAGCTCGGATTACAGGGGAGAGCCACCAGTGCCCTGCAGGTTTTCAGCATTTTGATGATATTTGGACTAGGAATTTTCTATAATCTATCTGCTTTGGGATTTCTGGTTTGGGAAATAATTTGGTCACTTTTTTTTTTTTTTTTAAACATTGTGGGCTTGAACTCCAGGCCTGGGCAGTATCCCTGAGCTCTTCTGCTCTAGGCTCACTAGCACTCTACCACTTTGAGCCACACCACCACTTCCTGCTCTCTGTTTTGTTTTTTAATTGTGAAAATACTGTACAGAGGGGTTACAATCACATGGGCAAGGTAATGGGTACATTTCTTACCAAGCATTGTGGCTTCTTTGTTGTTTTTCACCTCCCATCCCTTCTCTCCCATCTCCACAACTACATTGGAGATAGGAGTCTAATGGACTTTATTGCCTGGGTTAGCTTTGAACTGGGATCCTTAGATCTCAGCCTTCTGAATAGCTAAGATTACAGGTGTGAGCCACCAACGGCCCAGCCCATTTGACTCTTCCAATCTATGAAATTTAAAATTTTAGACAACATACTTTTTGTTGTTGTTGTTGTTGTTTTTGTTGGTTGTGAGACTGTCCCTGAGCTCCTTTGCTCAAGTCTAGCTCTTTACCACTTTAGCTACAGTGCCACTTCCAGTTTTTGAGTGGTTAATTGGAGATGAGTCTCATGGGGACTTTTCTACCTGATCTGGCTTTGAACTGTGGTCCTCATATCTCAGCCTCCTGAGTAGCTAGGATTATAGGCGTGAGCACTGGCGCCCAGCATCGATGTACTTTTTATGACACTAGAAGTCAAACTTGGCCTTGTACATGCTATATAAACACTCTTTGAGTAGGACTGTGCTCATAATCTATACTTCTGAATTCTATATATCTCTTCAGTTCATTTTATGTTTGATCTTTCTTTGTCTGTCTTTCTTTTTTCCTCCTTTTCCTTCTTTCTTTCTTTCTTTCCTTCTTTCTTCTTTGTGCCTGCCATTGGGTCTGAGCTTTAGCTCAAGGCTAGTGCTCTACAACTTGAGTCACAATGCCACTTCAGGCTTTTTTCTGTTTATGTGGTACTGAGGAATCGAACCTGGGGCTTCATACATGCTAGGCAAGCATTCTACCATTGAGCCATCAATGAAATATTCTCATTTGTTTACTTACTATGATTCTTTTTTGGGGAGGTGGGGTCTGGGCACTGTCCCTCAGCTCTTCAGCTCAAGGCTAGTGCTCTACCACTTGAGCCACAGTGCCACTTCCAGCTTTTTTCTTTTTGCTTATGTGGTGCTGAGGAATCGAACTCAGGGCCTCATGCATGCAAGGCAAGCACTCTACCACTGAGCCACCTTCCCAGCCCACTATGATTCTTATTTAAGTTATTGCACTGAAGATATTATAGCTTTAGAGCCTTTTAAGTGCAATTTTTCATAGGTAGGTCATCTTCATTCATTTTTCTCTTGACTATGATGGTCTTGTCTGCTTGACAAGTCTGGTAACTTTATTTTATAGTGATGAATGATACATTGAAAAACCTCAGTTCTTTTATCTTCATCTCATTAAATTACTAACCAATTACTGTTCTTGAAGAGAATTAGTGTTACATTTGATAATGTTGAAAGTGTTTTGGTTTTGCCCACATTTCCAAGGTATCCTTTGTCCTAAGACATTCTCTTTACCTTCAGCCAGAGGTTGAAGCTAGTTTCAATGGAAATCTTGAGATGCTTATTACATCTCTCTAATTTGGCAGGAATCAAATTCTGAACTTTTGTCTGCATTCATGGGCAGCAGCTGGAGTCTCGGCTTAAGTCCTTCATCTCCCAGCTGTTGCTTTCCATTTGAATTCTTGGAGTTCCTCCCTTGATTTTTGTTGTTTGTGGGTTAGCCATGCTTTTGAGGAGCATTTGTATGTATTTTCTGAGACTTCCTCCTTTTCTTGTGATTCTCTAGGCTTTTTTTCCATTGTCAGCAACTGTGGCAATCTTGAACTGTAGCTTTGATATTTCAAGCCATGGACTGCAGCTTTCACTGTGAATTTTACTCATCTTGTGCCAAATGCACTAACTGGTGAATTCTTATTTTTTTGAACTGCCATCTTACTGTGGTGTGTGGAGGGTTTTTCTGTATGTCTCATTCTGTGTGTGTGTATGTGTGTAGGGTTTTTCTGTATTCTTATTCTCTGTGTGTATATGTTTTTGTTGTTGTTGTTATTGTTGTTGTTGTTGTGGGGCCTGAACTCTGGGCCTGGGCACTGTCCCTCAGCTCTTCAGCTCAAGGCTAGCGCTCTACCACTTGAGTCACAGCGCCACTTCCGGGTTTTTTCTTTTTTGCTTAGGTGGTGCTGAGGAATTGAACCCAAGGCCTCAGGCATGCAGGGCAAGCGCTCTACCACTGAGCCAACTTCTCAGCCCCCATAAGTGCATTTTTAAAAACAGTGTTTTATTAAAAACATTTGTTTTGTACCTACATACAGTAAATGTTTATGTTACAAAAAAAATACTGAACTTTGAGCCCAGAATTTATCTGTACCAGTAGTCCCTATGTTCTACTTTAATTTCAAATGCTCTGTTTTTCATATATGTTGAAATAATTTGAACTTGAATGATAAGAGGACAAAAAGTTTAAGTGGAGCCAGTTGCCAGTGGCTCATGCCTGTAATCATAGCTATTCAGGAGGCTGAGATCTGAGGATTGGGTTCAAAGCCAGCCCAGGCACCAAAGCTTATGAGATCCTATCTCCAGTTAACTATAAACAACAACAACAACCAAAAACAGCTGTTGAACTGTGGCTCAAGTGGTAGAGCACTATCCTTGAACAAAAGAGCTAGGGACCAGCACCCAGGCCTAGTGTTGAAGCCTCAGGACTGGCACTAAAAACAAACTTTTTTTTTTTTAAGTTAGTGGATAAATGTTTTGAAATCTAAATTATTTGAAAGGAAAAGTTGCTGGGCGTATAGGTGGCTCATACTAGAATCCTAGCTACTCAGGAGGCTGAGATCTGAGGATTGTTATTACATACCCAAGCAGGAAAGTCCATGAGATGTTCATCTGCAATAAACTACCAAAAAGCTGGAAGCAGAGCTGTGGCCAAGTGGTAGAGTGCTAATCTTGAGCAAAAGAAGCTCAGGGACAAGTGCCTAGGACCTGAGTTCAAGCCCTAGAACCTGCACAAAAAATTAAAAGAAAAATAAAGCTGGACAGTTGGAGCTCATGCCTGTAATCCTAGCTACTCAGGAGACTGAGATCTGAGGACCCCTGTTTGAAGCCAGCTTGGGCAGAAAGTCCATGCTATTGAGGTCTTTTTTCTCTGAAAGTAGAGCTGTTGCTCAAGTGTTGAGAGCACTAGCCTTGATCAAAAGCAGTTCAGGGATAGTGCCTAGGCCCTGATTTTTCAAGCCCTAAGACCGGGAACAAAAAAAATGGAGGGGAAGGTGGAACCTAAGGGCTGCATTAGAGCACATGTCTAACAAGCATAAGGCCATCATTAAAAAAACAAAAACAAAAACAAAAAACTTAAAAGGAAAACTAAGTTTACAGCACCCATTGGGGGCTATGTCACTCCACTAAAATTTACCCTTTTTCCGTTCTCATTTTTTTTTGCCAGACCTGGGGCTTGAACTATGGGCCTGGGCATGCTGTCCCTGGCTAGGGTGCTACCTACCACTTGAGCCACAGCAACACTTACAGCTTTTTCTGTGATTAATTGGAGAGAAGAGTCTCACAATTTTCCTGTCCAGGCAGACTCAAGCTGCGATCCTCAGATCTCAGCCTCCTAAGTAGCTAGAATTACACACGTGAACCAAGGGCACCTGCCTTATATATTTTTTATTTAATTTGGGTTTGTTTATTTATTTATTTATGGCCAGTCCTAGGGTTTGAACTCAGGGCTTAGTAACTGTCCCTGAGTTTCTTTTGCTCAAGGCTAGCACTCTATCACTTGAGCCACAGCACCACTTCTGGCTCTTTCTGTGTATGTGGTCCTAAGGAATCCAACCCAGAGCTGCATGCTAGGCAAGGACTCTTACCATTAAGCCACATTCATTCCCAGTCTTAATTTAAAACTCATGGCCCCTGGGAACTGTGTGTGTGTGTGTGTGTGTGTGTGTGTGTGTGTGTGTGTGTGTGTGTGTGTGTGTGTGTGTGTGTGTGTGTGTGTGTGTGTGTGTGTGTGTGTGTGTGTGTGTGTGTGTGTGTGTGTGTGTGTGTGTGTGTGTGTGTGTGTGTGTGTGTGTGTGTGTGTGTGTGTGTGTGGTGAGTGTTTTCCAGTCATGATATTCAGATCTCAGACTCCAGAGTAGCTAGGATTATAGGTATAAGCCACTAGTGCCTAGCCTAGTTTGGTTTAATTTTGTCTTTGAGTTGGCCTGCCTTGAACTTACAAGCTCAAAGCAATTCTCTGGCGTCAGTCTTATTCCGAGAATAAATGAAAAACTATTTTTGTTTTTGTATATCTATTTTTCCAAGGAATAAAAGATGGCCATAAAACCAAATTCTTTAAACTTTTTGTCCATATTGATACAAGTAAACGAATAAATAAATAAGTGTGAAAGATGTCTCCCTCCCTCCCTCCCTCCCTTCTTTCCTTCCTTCCTTTCTTCCTCCCTTCTTTCCTCCCCTCCTTCCTTGCTTCCGTTATTTCTTTATTTTTTGCCAGTCTAGGCTTGAACTCTAGGCCTGGGCACTGTCCCTGAGCTGCTTTTGCTCAAGGCTAGCCCTCTACCACTTGAGCACCACTTGGCACCACTTCTGGCTTTTTCTGAGTAGTTTATTGGGGATAAGAGTCTCATGGACTTTCCTGCCCAGGCTGGCTTCAAACCACTATCTTCCCTGAGTAACTAGGATTACAGGTGTGAACCACCAGCACCTGGCACAACTCTTTCTTATAGAGGGAGCCTAATATAGAAGGAAAAAGAAGTCTAAAAAGGGGCTGGGAAGGTGGCTTAGTGGTAGAGTACTTGCTTTGCATTCATGAGGCCCTGGCTTTGATTCCTCAGCACCACATAAGCAAAAAAAAAAAAAAATTTACAAAAAAGTATATTGTTAGAGTATAACAGTATAAGGATTACAGTAGGCAAGACCAATTAATGGTACACTGGAACAAGCATGCAAAGGGTGAAATAGAAATAGAGTATTTTTATAATCCCAAAGTATTTTCTTTGATATATATATAGTAACAGAAAAATAATAACTTAAAAGAATTTTGGCAGACATAACCCAAGCCAGGTCATCAGGTTAATATCACCAGAAATACTTACCACAATATCTTGAGGTACATTACCACTGTAATAGACTGTAGATTGTTAATCTATACTACATTTATTAGTACTTTCCCAGTGTCAGTAATGAAAGACAAATTATTGTCCTAGGTATAAGGAAAATAAGGAGATGTGACAAATGCAGTGTGGTATCCTGAATTAGATTTTGAAAAAAAATTGGCTTAAGTGTTAGAACTGGTAAACCTTGAAGAAGGTCTGTATTTTATATTAGTGCCAAGTTAATTTCTTAGGTCCTCTCCTCTCCTCCCCTCCCCATCTCCCCCATTCTCTCTTCTCTCTCTCCTCTTCCAGTCTTGGGAATTGAGCTTCTTTTACTCATCTAGCACTCTACCATTTGAGCCACAGCCCCATTTCTCGATTTTTATGGGTAGTTTATTGAAGATAAAGAATCTCACAGACGTTTCTTGCCTGGATTAGCCTCAAACCTTGATCCTCAGATCTGTCTTCAGAGTAGCTAGGATTATAGGCATGAGTCACCTTTGCCAGCACAGCTCTCGATTTTTTTATATATCTTTTGTGCAAAAAAAAAAATTCAAAGATTAAACTGGGCACTGGTGATTACATCTGTAATATCCTAGCTGCTTGTAAGTGTGAGACCTAGGAGGGTCTTGATTCAAAGCCAGTCTGATCAATTTCAAGTGGTAGACTACTGGTTGTGAATAAGAGAGCTGAGGAAGTGCTTGAGAGGCCCTAAGTTCAATCCCTAGACCTGTCACATATACACAAAAAAATTCAAAGCTTAATATATTTGTATTGAGATTCTTTAAAATATTTTGTGATTGGTTTAGAATTTTTTGCTTCTTTTTTTTTTCCTTCTAGGAACGTATTGTGTTTTTACTTAGGATTGTCTTAGACCTTGGTTCTTTTACCTACACTCCCAACATAACTTGGATTATAGGTACATACCACCACGTATAGTTTATTTGTTGAGGTATTTGTTGAGATGGAGATCTCACTGACTAAGTCTTTGACTAGGTTGGTCTTGAATTGATCTCAGGTATCTGCTTCCTGAGTAGCTAAGACAATAGGCATGTACAATCATACCTTTTTGTCTTGAACATTTTAAATCTGTTCTAAATGAATACTCTCTTCCTTTTTTTTTCTTTTTGGTCTTTTTTTTTTTTTTTTCCTTCAGTGCTGAAGATCAAACCATCCTTTCAGGTCTCAGTATTTTTGGTTTTGTTTTGTTTGTCATTTGTGGGGCTTGAACTCTGGGCCTGGACACTGTCCCTCATCTCTTCAGCTCAAGGCTAGCCCTCTACCACTTGAGCCACAGCGCCACTTCCAGTTGTCTGGTGGTTAATTGAGATGAAAGTCTCACAGACTTTTGTTTCTGGGCTGGCTTTGAACCTGGATTCTCAGACCTCAGCCTCCTGAGTAGCTAGGATTACAGGTATGAGCCATTAGAGCCTGGCTTGATGTTTTTTGTTTTGTTTTAAAGGAAAAGGAACAAAAATGAACATCTCAGAACAGTAATCACTATTTTAAATAAACCTAAGTTCCTAATACTTGGATTTAAAAGACTCTTCATAACCACTTTCCATACATACAATGAAATAGGAAGTCCACATACTTCCTCATGGGAACCATGAGGAAACCATTAGGTTTTCTAAATGTCTTTGACAACCCTCCTTTTGCCTTGTCCTTCAACTCCTATCAATCTGGAATTTATAAATAGGATATATTGTGTATTGCTTTTGAAAACTAGAGCAGAATTTGACCATTGAATATACCAATATTTCAATATCCAGAAAAAAAATCTGAATAAAAAAAATTATCCTTACAGACTTACAACAGCTGTGCCAGACTCTGCATAAACCAGGAAACAGTATGCCTAGCAAGCACTGCTATGAAGACTGAAAATTGTGTGGCCAAAGTAAGTAATATTATTCAAAAATGCATATTATACATCAAAATATTTCTGTGTCTATACTGCTTTACTCCCTATTGCTATTAAAGACTACTATGTAAGATTATATATTTAAGAAAAGAATAAAAAGACTTTTTTTTGGTCTTGGGGCTTGAACTCTGGGCCTGGGTGCTATCCCTGAGCTCTTCAGTTCAAGGCTAGCACTCTACCACTTGAACCATAGCGCCAATTCCAGTTTTCTAGTGTTTTATTAGAGGTAAGATTTCCACGAACTTTCTTGCCTGGTCTGGCTTTGAACTGCGATCCTCAAATCTCAGCCTCCTGAGTAAAGACATCATTTTATACAGAGCACAAGTTGTACTTTCTATCATTTCATTCCCAACAGAATCATTTGTGTACTCTTGTCCTACTTTAAACAGATTCATTTTTATTGTTTGACACTAGTTATAGATTATCACCAGTAAGATCTATATAAGAATGTACAACTGCTTTTATAAGTTTTTTCATGTTTTTAAAATACAAGTAAGAATTTCAAATATAAGTATAGAGGATATCATTGCAAGAAATGTGAAATACACTACAGAAAAATCGTTAGGTCACTAGTTTATTGAGTGGCTAATGTTAAGAAATAATGCCTTTAGTGTTCTTGATCTGAGTGGACAAGTGTGTTTGGTGCTGCATATGTGCTGCCTGTTCATGTATAAACATGTTATATCTCTATCGTAAACGTAAAAATAATGTTCAGTATTAGAGATCAGGAGCTTTTGCTTTCATCTATTAATCAAATCTGGAATGCTGTTTTTGTTATCTCAAGAGTGATGTTTAATATGGGGTATGCTTCTAGACTTTTACTTCACTAATCTGAAAAAATAATGACTTTATTACCATTTAAGAATTTTTCACCATTACAACTTTTCTAACATTTTAATTGATTCTGTTGGCTCATACACACAGCCACATACTTACTCTTAGTGTTGGAGCCAAAACTGGTGTCATATTGTTTCCACCTTTTGCTACAAAATCTAAGGGCAACTGTGTTAGTCCTTTTGGGCTGTTGTAGCAAAAATACCATAAATTTAGATGGTTTATGAACAACAGTGATTTATTTCTTATAGTTTTAAATGCTGGCAAGTCCAAGATCAAAGTCCAGGACATTTGCTGTCTAGTTGAGGGCTCACTGTGCTTCATAAATAGCACCTTTCTTCTATAGTCTCATGATGGGAGGGACCAACCATGCTCTCTGAGATTTCATTTCATTTTATTTTGTTGGTTGCTAGCTAGTCAGTTAATTTGTTTGTTTCTTTGCTTTAAGAATACCAGTTTTGGGCTGGGAAGGTGGCTCAGTGGTAGAGCGCTTGCCTTGCATGCATGAGGCCCTGGGTTCGATTCCTCAGCACCACATAAGCAAAAAAGAAAAAAACCGGAAGTGGCACAGTGGCTCAAGTGGTAGAGTGCTAGCCTTGAGCTGAAGAGCTGAGGGACAGCGTCCAGGCCCAGAGTTTAAGCCCTATGACCCGACCAAAAAAAAAAAAAAAAATACCAGTTTTATTTCTGAATTCTTTGAGCTTGTAGATTCTTTGGGGGGAAAGTACAAACATTCCAACCATATGAACCATAGTAATTTTATTATTTGTATCTTGTTTCTTACAATATGCTATAGTCTTTGCATATTCATTAACTGGGAATATTGTCATACACTAAATAATCATTGTAATGATTTATATAAGAAATACCAGAATTTGTTTACAAGTACAGTTACAAAAGATAAAATTCATCAGTTGTATCTTAATTTGCTACAAAATGTATTAATGTAAGTTACACGTTTCTTTTTTCAGTCAAGATTAGCATTTGCTAATTGACCTTATTTTATATTTAGCATTTGTGTGGAGAGAGGGGTGTGACTATTTGGGACTTTTAAAAACCATTGGTATGGGCTGGGAAGGTGACTCAGTGGTAGAGCGCTTGCCTTGCATGCTCGAGGCCCTGGGTTCGATTCCTCAGCACCACATAAGCAAAAAGAAAAAAGCCGGAAGTGTCGCTGTAGCTCAAGTGGTAGAGCTCTAGTCTTGAGCTGAAGAGTTGAGGGACAGTGCCCAAGCCCAGAGTTCAGGCCCCATGACCGGACCCAAAAAAAAAACCAAAAAAAAAAAAAACATTGGTTCAGGCTGGGAATGTGGCTTAGTGGCAGAGTGCTTGTCTAGCATGCATGAAGTCCTCGGTTCAATTACTCAGTATCACATTAAACAGAAAAAGCCAGAAGGGGCGCTGTGGCTCAAGTAGTGGAGTGCTAGCCCTGAGCGAAAGAAACTCAAGGACAGTGCCCAGGCCCTGAGTTCAAGCCCCATGACTGGCAAATAAATAAATAAGTAAATACTATTGTTTTTCCCTTTTTGGGCCTTAATGTTCTCACTTTGTGCACCAACCAGTGACTTCTGGCTCAACAAGGTAAAATTTTAACATGAATGCTAATCCAGGGACAGGGTGACAATTTTAATGAATGTCATTGAGAGCTGGCCAAATGAGCATCTGTTCCTTTTGTTTTTCCTGTTTTTTTGTAAGCTAGTATCTAAGTTACATAATTTTGTTGGTGTGTCTGTTTGATGTGGAGTGGGTTTGTTTTTCTTCTCCCACCCTGTACTATGGTGGTACATAGTTAGAGATCTTTGGCATCTGGCATAGCAGTGTAATTCCTTCCATGCTCTTGGGTGAGGAAATAAGTTTGCTCATTGCTGCTCATCAGTGTTTCACTTGTTCCCAAACAATGATCTTCTCTTTCTATTCTGGTGTATTTTAACTTTAGTCTGATATTAATTTCCTTCCTTTATCCTGTAAATACTCTGTAGTCCTGGAATTAGTCCTATAATTCCCATTTGGAGCACAGCTAACTTCCAGGTTCCTTTTATTGGCCCGTATTTTGTCTTCCAGTTCATTGTTTCCAATTTGAGCCAAATAATCCATTGATCCATAGCAAATAAAAATACATAGCTGAAGCCAGGCATCAGTGGCTCATAGTTGAAATCCTAGCTACTCAGAAGGCTGAGATCTGAGGATTATGATTCAAAGCCAGCCTTGTCTAGAAAGTCCTTGGAATTTTTATTTCCATTTAACCACCAAAAAACCCTAACACTTGAGCTGTGGCTTCTATTAGAGTGCTAGCCTTGAACAAAAAAGCTCAGGGATAGCTCTCTTCTTCTCCTCCTTTATAAATGCACTATATCTGTCTCATAATTCCATACTGTTTCTTTTGGGTTCATTTATTGCATGACCTTTGAAAAGAGATCATTATTTTGGTAGGTCTGCAAGTTTTTCCCTATTTCCTGTTCTACACCTTGAGCCCTTAACAGTTTCATCTGCAACATTGATATGATTGCAGTGGTTTTTCTATCAAACTTGATATAACAGCAATTATTGTTGATTCTGATTGTGCTCCAGAGTGGTCTGGCTGTTCAGCTCTCACCACATAAGAACACTATAACATGGTGATGGCAAATCATTTTGTTCCTATGAAGTTCAGATTCTGATCGGAGTGATTTTGGTTTGGATTGAGATCTTAATTACAGTTCAAAACCTTTTTATTGAACATTGCTTATGTGAATTTTAGAGTTTTAATATCAGTTATTCTCTTAAAAGCAAAAATGTTATCTTCAGATCCCTTTAGTATTAATATAACTCCTTTGCCAGATACCTTAGTTTTACAATAGCTTTACAAAAGTGTACCTTGTTAGAATATGAGCAAATGTAAGCTGTAAGATACCCTAAATTGACAATAATCTGCTGAATCTCCAAAGTGAAGAAAGAGTCCTAAAAAAAAGATTTAGAAATAAAAATGGGGAGGGGTATTTTATCAGTATAATTTAATATAGGTAATAATTGGTAGCATTGGAATGTTATTTATATTTTTTGAAAGCCTCTTCTAATTATAGCTCGGTAGTTTATGAGATTTGTGTTTGTAACAGGATGAGCTCTATATTTATTGTAGCTTTAAATGGATAGTCATTATTGACTGTCAACTTAGTCTTTAAAATCCATAATTACATTGTACCTAATTGTCAACCTTCGTGATGTTTTTTAATTAGGAAAGAAAACTAACTGGAAAACTGAAAAACTCTGTTCTTTTTTATATTATTTTTATTGATTTTATTGAATTACTACTAAAATTTTTGGTTTTAGGCTTTTCTGTAATTTACATTTACAAACATCCCTACAAGTCCCTACATTTAAACTGAATTACTTGAATATATCTATCTCAGTACCTGACCTAGATAGGAGTAGTTCTGTTTATGCTTGGAAATAAACTCAGTCAGTTGTCTTGTGTAGATGTTCTGTTTTGTTGTTGTTTGTTGCTATTGTTTTTTACTTGAGACTAATAATCTGCTTCAAACTGACTGAGACAGGAAAATGTGATGTTCCTTTTCACTCACTCCAGATTTTGATAGAAGACTTGTTTTATTTATTTCCAAAATTATATCCGCAGGAAACAAGCTGTTTAAATTCAGATTATGCTGAAGCAAAATGGTCCTGGTATGAGAAGCAACGTGCTGTTTTACGAGCACAGAGTCCCTTTTCTCATAACTGATTGATAGTAAATATTTTCCTGAAGAATTATTGCCAACCATGAACAGTGCAACTGTTTCACTTTTTTTTCCCTGCTACTTGCTGTACCAGCCATTGTCGGTAATTAAGATCTACAATTCACAATGCAGACGTTTGCACTTCCTCTGGGTCTGCGCTATTTATAAGGCATTTCAGCTGTTCAGAGTTTCTTTTGAGTTTTAGACTACATGTTAACAGGCTTCTTTAATATACCTTTCCACAAGTAGTGTGTCAGCTGGTCTGTTCAAAGTTGCCTCTGTTCAGGTGTACATATTTGCTTTGTGGGATATATAGTGAGGTTTAACCGTATCATTAAGGCTGATGTAAATTGGGAAATCTAGAGTGTAACATGTTATGTGTTAGGCTTATCACTGTTTCAAGAAGCCAGGAGTTATATTCAGAAGTAAAAAAAATTTTTTTTTTTGGTCGGTCATGGGGCTTGAACTCTGGGCCTGGGCGCTGTCCCTCAGCTCTTCAGCTCAAGGCGAGCGCTCTACCACTTGAGCTACGCGCCACTTCCGGTTTTCTGGTAGTTTATTGGAGATAGGAGTCTCACAGTCTCTCCTGCCCGGGCTGGCTTTGAACAGCGATCCTCAGATCTCAGCCTCTTGAGTAGCTAGGATTACAGGTGTGAGCCACCAGCGCCCGGCTTTCAGAAGTAAATTTTTTTTCTCTCATCTTTAAATGAAAGAAACTGTTCTTATGGATTTAAATGTGCTAATAGTTCAGAAGTTTTAAGAAATATATAGCAAGTTGACTTTGTCTAGGTTACTTTTTATGTTTTGTTTGTTTTGGTCCGCATGGGGCTTGAACCTCAGGGCCTGGCTGCTGTCCCTGAGCTCTTGACAGTTCAAGGCAAAGAGCTCTACCAGTTGAGCCACAGCTTCCTGTTTTCTGGTGGTTGATTGGAGATAAGAGTCTCTTGGACTTTCTTGCTTGGGCTTTGACCCACGATCCTCAGATCTCAGCCTCCTGAGTAGCTAGGCATGAGCCACCAGTGCCCAGCTAGATCACTTTGAATTATTAAGACTAGATCCATCTGTCAGGTTAAGGATGTATAAATACATTTTCTTGTAGAAGTGTGTGGTATTTAAGAATATAGACATATGAAATCCAAAAATGGATCAGAGAATTGACTGTATTTGTTATGTAATCAGTCCAGATTCTAGCCCTGAATCTTTATAAATGCCTTAGAATTAGAGGTCTACTTGCTATTGATACTCATTGTTGAAAACATAAAAGAAACAAGAAACTGAAAGTTGTACACAAAATGTATTAAAAACTTGGCATTGATGATGCACATTGCCCAGTAACATCTTCTAGCAGACCAGAACTGTACAGAAAAGGAGGGTGTAAGTTTTAGTGCAGGCTGTTGATTTACCCTTAATATAGACACAACTTTTTTTATGGACCAGTCCTGGGGTTTAAACTCGCAGCCCTGAGATACTTTGCTAGCACTCTACCAGTTGAGCCACAGATCCACTTCTGGCTTTTGGTAGTTTAAGGACTTTCTTGCTTGGGATGGCTTGGAACCTTGCTCCTCAGCTCTTCAGCCTCCTGAGTAGCTAGGATTACAGGCATGAGCCATTGGCACCCAGATAGACACAACTTTTGATGAAGACATTCCAAGATAATTTTGTTTGATAAAACCTAAGGTTTTGTAGTTCTTTTGAACTACAAAGAGTTTTTGTAAACTCTTTCTTAATGAACTGTTTCTGAACCTTTTTTGTTCTGGTTTAGCAGCAGCCGTTCAACTACTGAGAACCACTGATCTGACTGAGGCATTTCAAGATTCTAGAACCTATTCACATTTTCTATCTAGCCAGGGAGCTAATAAGATTGAGTTTGTCTTTGTGGATTGATCTAGATTAGCATGAGATGAGCCCAGTCAGTGTCTTCCTCAGCAAAAAAAAAAAAAAAAAAAGGAAAGGTTAGGGGCAACAGGGGTGAAAGAAGAAAGTTCTTCATCAAGAATGACTGCAGTATTGCCTGCTGATGCATGTCGGATCACCCGCACAGAGAGATCACATGGTTTCTCCAAAAGTCAAACGATCAATTCGCCTCGTTTTGGCTCTGTACTTAATGCACAAACAGTGCGATCTGCGGGGCTGTAATTGCATTGTTAGGGCCAAGGAACAAGCCTGTGCCTTTTCAGCAGACAGCTGGCAGGGAGAGAGGCATGTTGTTAGGAAAGAGAGAGGCAAGGCAAATAAAATTACTGCTAACGCTCAGAGATCGGCAGGAGTCCTACTTGCCTAATCTTACCGGTGGGAGCAAGCGGCTGTTGTAATCCAATTATAGCAGCATAAGCAATTTGTTAGACACTCCGCATAATGTAACAATTTCCCAATAAACTCTGACTTGTAATAACGTCGGCAAGAGTCCGCATAAATCTGCCCGAATGGTGGGGGCTGGAGTGTTCGGCTGGGGGCTTGTAATTGGCGCCATCAGCACGTTTTGCGGAGTGCAGTATGGTGCAGTCTTTTAGTGCAGGAATTTTAAGGAGAAAAGCATTGCACATGTTTCTTAGAAAAAGAAAAGTGGCCATTAAAAGGGAAGCAGCAAGAAGGGCATACTCTTTTGCCTTCACATTACCTAGAAATCTTAAGTGTAGAAAGAAAACAGAAGGAAGCTGTGTTCCCTTCTAATGAAGAGGGGAGATTCGGGGGAAGTGTGTGGATTAAATTCCTTTATTTAAAAGACATCAGTTCTATTATTTATACCCTCCTTTCTGGCTCCCTAAAATGTTGTTCAGGAAGCATTTAGCTAACATTTTTACAAAATGTTCTGAGCCACTCAAGCCTAGAAAAGCCAGGTTTAAATCGATGTCTTCGGAAGTTTAACATTTTCTTTGTAATACGAAAATGTATTTTTCTTCATGCCTTGGACGGCAAACCTTTTAAACATAGTATCTCACTGGATACTAACCTGCTTTGTAGAGTTCTGCCTTGTGCTCTAAGAAACCATTACTTGCTACAAGGTTTTAAGCACAGCTTGTTTGCTTAGCCTGCTTTACTGTGCTGTTTTCTAATTCAAAATATATATTGTGAATATCTGTGAGTCTAGTATTACAAATATTGTTAAAAACTTAATATTGTATAACGAGAAAATTTTAATCTAAAACTCAGTGATCATTATAAAATAATTTTGATTCCTTGCCAACATTTGTTTTGTGAAATCCTCTATAGCACAGATTAGAGCTACCATTATTTATTGGTTGGCATTAATAGTCATGGAATTGGGTGTCTTATTTATACAAAGGTATAGGAGGTGAAGAAGAGTGCTTACAGATTTGAGCTTGTAGACAGATTTTTCATGCTGCTGAACATGTATTAAATGTTGCCTACTTTCTTATGTCAGTTCAACCTTTCCTTGCTGTATAATTTGTGTCAAACCATACTTCTAAAATAAAAACAGGATTCTTCAAAATATCCTGTTGCTATGGGTATTATCATAATAAATATTTACTTTCACTATAAACATTTCCTTCTACTGGAGCAAGTGCTGCCTTGTTGGACTGGAGCTACATCAATAAACTGCAGTGCCTCTAATAAAGCCACTCAGTGTCTGGGTTTAACTAATGGATGATTTTCATGACTTTGACAGTGAGCTGTGTGCGTTATTTTCTCCTGATATTGTAAAAATAATGAGAGCAAATTAGAACAATCAGTTTACACAGATAGCTCCTGATTGGAGGCGATGGGCAATATGGCAGCAGGTAATCCATCTTCAGGCTGCTGTCACATTAACTTCAGCAGTGTGAAAAGATCAGGTGGGGTAAGCAGGGATCCTGCCCAATCGGAACACTGAAATTAATGAGAAGAGCATTGTGCTGTGATCAACCTTTTAATTAGCAAGACTGGAAATGGAGGACATGATAAAGGCAATACCACAGCTGCACAGTGCCAGGCACAGTTTCTGAAAGGAAAAGGAAAAGCTATGGGTTTCATGTTGCCTTTTCCTGCAGTGTTTAGGCATTTCATTTGCACCCTACAGCGTCTTTACAAATGTTAAAAAAATATTACCTGTTTGTCAAAATAATGACACAAATGTGGTTGATTAATAATCTATGGACTATCATTCTATCATGAATCATTTAGGATTTTGATTACTAGTGGGTTTTGGGGGGAGCATTATACTTTGGGGTTTACATTTTGATTTTTATAAAGTCAGGAATTAAATTTTGTAAAGTTCTACTTTGTCAAATCTTTCTCCCTCTTCCACCCTCCAATTATCTTTCCAATGTAGAGTTTTTCTTGCAAGTAACATGAAGGTTTTCTGGTTTGGAAGACTTCTGTTACTTTGAGTTATTTAAAAGAGGAATACAATTTGTGTGGTAAGCAATGGAATATTTAAATTGTGTCCCTTTCCTTATTCTGTGTATTAGGAAATATACTGTTTTTTTTTTAATTTCCTGTGCCATTGACTCCTCAGTGTTGGTGCTGTGTTATTTCAATTCATATAATTGAGAATTGAATATCAATCAAGTGTGTTTATAAAAGGGAAAAATCTATTCATTTAAAGGCAGAATCATCCATTTAAAGAGCAGTTATGCTAAAATTGCAACCTTGTTAATCATCTTTATAATAGAAAAGTGGTAGCCAGATGCTGGTGGCTTATACCTGTAATCTTAGCTATTCAGGAGGCTGAGATCTGAGAATCATGGTTCCAAGCCAGCCCAGGCAGGAAAGTCTGTGAGACTCTTATCTCTAACAAACTACTTAGAAAAAGCCAGAAGTGGCTTTTTGAACTAGTGGCTCAAGGGGTAGAGCATTAGCTTGGAGCAAAAGAAGCTCATGAACAGTGCTCAGGCCCTGAGTTCAAGCCCCAGGATGGGGGAAAAAAAGATATAAAGTGATAGAAGATATTGATGAATAACTTTTTAAACTAAATCAGTGCATGTTTTCGACATCGTTTTGGGAAAGAGTGTGATGCCATCAGCACTCACAGTATTTAATTTTATTTTGCCAGTCCTGGGGCTTGAACTCAGGGCTTGGGCGCTGTCCCTGAGTTTCTTGGCTGGCACTCTTATCACTTGAGCCACAGCATCACTTCCAGTTTTTTCTGTTTATGTGGTACTGAAGGATCAAACCCAGGGCTTCATTGCATGGCAGTCAAGCACTCTACCACCGTATTCCCAGACCCACTCACAGTATTTTAATCTTTATAAAATAGATCTTTGACATCTCCATGTAGTTCCAAGGAAACCACAATAGAGGGAAAACCCTCATCTTTCTGAATGCATAGAGTTCAGCATTGTACTTTCTCCCATAATGCCATCCAGTTTCCACTAAAAATATGCTGCTTTTCAATAAATCTTAAATTCTCATCTTGTCACATATATGCCCCTTTTGTCCTAGGAGGAATACTATAATATTTACTTTGATTTGAGGGCACCATTTTCTTTTTGGGAGGCATTTTTTGTTTGCTTTTTCTTAATGAAGGTAAGGAAACAAGCATTCAGCAGATCACAACTGACAATAATGTATGAGTGACTGAAAACTCATCAGTGAAATTATGTACTGTGTGTGAAGAATTTGTTTATTTTTATTTTTTTGCCAGTCTTGGAGTTTGAACTCAGGGCTTGGATGCTGTCCCAGAGCTTGTTTTGCCCAAGGCTAGTGCTCTACCTACCACTTGAACCACAGCACCACTTCTTTTTCTAAGTAGTCTATTGGAGATAAGAGTCTTACAGATTTTCCTTCCTCAGCTGCTTTGAACTACCACCCTCATATCTCAGCCTCCTGAATAGCTAGAATTACAGGCATGAACCACCAGCACCCAACTAAGAATTTAATTTTTGTTACTGAAATTTTTTTAGTCACCCTTGGTCAGAATTGCATGTAATAAATCGACATGTGAGGCGGGCTACTTACTTTAAGCTTAGTAGTTAATTATAAAAGCAAGTAATATAATGAGGTATATAATTAATTCATGTAATTTCTTTTTCTTTTCTTTTCTTTTTTTGTCGGTAGTGGGCGTTGTCCCTCAGCTCTTCAGCTCAGGGCTAGTGCTCTACCACTTGAGCCACAGTACTACTTCCAGTTTTCTGAGTGGTTTATTGGAGATAAGAGTCTCACTGATTTTCCTGCCCAGTCTGGCTTTTAACCTCGATCCTCAGATCTCAGCCTCCTGAATAGCTAGGATTACAGGCATGAAACACCGGTGCCCAGCAATTCATATAATTTCTAAACATATAAAATAAATTTTATTTCTCAGTATTGTTAATTGACTTACTTAATACAAGCTGGTTATCAGATATCCATCTGAGTATAGACTTAATATGAAAAATATATATATAGTATGAAATATTTAGGTTAGATATAAGATGAATTTTTCTCATTATTGTTAATAGGACTTGTTTCATCATACTTAAAACTAATGTGGATTATTTCTGTCATACAGTATATAACTCGACTTGTTTCATCATACTTATAACTAATGTGGATTATTCCTGTCATACAGTGTATAACTCTCCAGCTTTGCACCTGTGAGATACTGCATACACAGAAACTTAAAGGTCCCTAATATGATCCCATGCAAAACTCACACTTCTCTTTCCCCTCGTACTGTGTCTCTATTCCTCCTTTACAAAAACTTTTTTAATACAGCTTGGCATTCTATCACAGCAAAAAAAAAATTTTAAAGCATCAGTGAGCTTTTCTCATTTTCTGATTTTTTCTGATTAATTTAATGTGCAGATTAATATTTTAGGACAATGACATGCTAGTAAATAATATCTGGACTCCTCCAAACACATTTTAATATTACTGTTTTAAAGCTCACTTGTAATTATAAGATCTTTTTCACTATTACTTAATCTCGAAGATAAATTATTCTTAAAGCTATTGCAGACTTTTGTGGCTGTTTATGGGTGTAAACATTTTCCCCTCTCCTAGTCTGATAGCTTCAGAAGCCTGGGCTCATAAGCTTTCCATGAATAAATATGTTCTTAGTCATATGGTATAAAAAGATCACTTACAAAGCTTGTGAAACCCGAACCCCTTTTTGAACCTTTAGTACCAATGAGCTCAGGATCCATACGTGCAAAATTTTATTCTTGTATTATGACTTCAGCTTAGGCAAATAGGCTATGAATTTAAATGATATTCCCACTCTATGCCAAGTTTGTACACAAATAAAATAGCATTTTCTTTCTTGCCCTGAGAGTCTGTAGTTCTGCTGACTTGGGATTGTGCCAATATTTGTTCCTGTTGCTAGGGTTCTTTTTCCAGAAAGAGTTGCTCCTTCAGATCAGTGTTAAAAGTAGATGTTCCATTTTTGAGAGAGCATTTTTTTGGTTGTTATTTACTTATATTAATAATCTCAATGTCTAACTTATTCCAAATGACCAAGAAACTCCCTTGTAATTTCCTGGTAGGGGTAAATTACCAGATCATCTTAAATTCCACTAATCTCAATGTAAATCACTGGGCTTACCTTGGAGAAATTTTCATTTGTCCTTTAGAGTTCACCTAGTAACCCCTTGTACCTTCTGTATAGAAACAGTTCAGTCTTTGTACCTATTATAATCCTAAATTTTCTTTCTGCCCCCTCTCCTTGGCACTTTTTTGGGGGATATGTTCTTATGTAAATTAGGTTTGGGGTTTGTTTAGTTGGTTTCGGTTTCGGTTTATTTTGTTTGTAACAGGATCTTAACTATGTATCCCAGTCTGGTTTCAAACTCTCCAACCTTTTCATCTCAGCTTCACTCCAGTGTTCCTGGATTATAGGTGCCAACCACCATACCCAGTCCCATATGATAATTTTTTTTTAATGTTCACTTTCTTCCTCATATACCTTCAGATTTTTTTTTGATTTCTTACCAAAAAGTTTGAGAAGAGAGAACATATTAATATTTATTGAGCCCCAGTGTTTAGACACTATTAGTGCTAGTTCTGTGTGTTAATCTGTTTCAAACCTCAAGCAAACCTCATGGGATGAATATTACCCCTATATTACAGATGAGGAACTTGAAGATTAAGAGAAGTCAGACCTTACTTTTTTTCTTTTTTTCTTTTTGGCAGTTGTGGGGGGCTTGAATTCTGGGCCTGGTTGCTGTCCCTGAGCTCTTCAGTTGAAGGCCAGCGCTCTGCCACTTCCAGTTTTCTGGTGGTTAATTGGAGATGAGTCTCACGACTTTCCTGCCTGTGCTGGTTTTGAACCAGTATCCTCAGATCTCAGCCTCCTGAGTATCTAGGATTACAGGTGTGAGGTACCAGCACCTGACTACTTTTATATTTTGGTTTTTTGTTGTTGTTTTGTTTTGTTTGTTGGTTGTGGGGCCTGAACTCTGGGCCTGGGCACTGTCCCCCAGCTCGTTAGCTGTAGACCAGCGCTCTACCACTTAAGCCTCGCCCTACTTCCGGCTTTTTCTGCCTATGTGGTACTGAGGAATCGAACCGAGGGCCTCATGCATGCAAGGCAAGCACTCTACCACTGAGCCACCTTACCAGCCCCTGTATTGTTTTGTTTTGTTTTTTTTGAATCAGTTGCTATGGCCTCAAACTGCAATCCTGCCTCAGCCTCACGCATTGTGTGATTATAGGTACACACCACCATGCCTTAGCTGTAGTACTTTTGACATCTGACAAAAGTTATTTCCTTGTTTGTTTGTTTTTTTCTCTCTCTCACCCTGCTTATAAAATCTTGAAGAGATGATCTAGGCCATGTACTATATCTTTTCTGTGCTACCTAGTCAATAACTAAAGGGCTTTAGCTACTCATTGAATAATATTTATAAACATAGTATACAAGTCTTTAAAGGATCTAAGATGATGTCATGACTTTATACTAAGTTATTTTGAATAGAAAATGAAATATTTTATTAGAAAAGTTTAAGGTGGTAGCTAACAGTTTGGTAATTGTTTCCAGAGTTGTTCTGGTATACATCTCTCATCCTCTTGTCTGTTAAGACTTGAAGTATTAACATACATCATCATTCCTTTCATACCAAAGAATTATTTTCCCACTTAAGATTTATTATTTGTCAATTAAAAAGTGTCCCCTAGTTTTTTAAAACTCAGGCCTGTCTGATTACATTTCAACAAATGTTTTTATATTTCTATTTATATTTCTATATAGTCTGGTGATTATGTAGAAATGGTAAGGGTATCAGAATTTAATTGGACTTTGAAATCCTTTCAGTGAAAAAGCTTGAGACAAAGACGACCAATTGAAATAAATTGATTTCTGAAAATAAAAAGACTCTGTGTGTGTGTGTGTGTGTGTGTGTGTGTGTGTGTGTGTGTGTGTGTGTGTGTGTGTGTGTGTGTGTGTGTTCATTCTTGGGTATTCTCTCATGGAAAAATAGCAATTTTTGACAGCTAATTAATTTCCTGCACTAAATTTTTTTTGGGTTTTGGTCATGGGGCTTGAACTCAGGGCCTGAGCACTGTCCTATTATAAGCTTTTTCACTCATGGCTAGCATTCTGCCACTTAGAACCACAGTGCCACTTCCAGTTTTCTGGTGTTTAGTTGGAGATAACAGTCTCACAGACTTTTCTGCTGGTGCTGGCTTTATACTATGATCCTCAGATCTCTGCCTCCTGAATAGCTAGGATTACAGGTGTGAGCCACCAGTGCCCAGGTCTGAATTTTTTTTAAGTATGTAAAAGTACTTGCTTCTATAGAGCACTAAGACTATGATGAACTGAAACAATCTATGTTTGTAGAAGGGTATATATTTTAACTGTTTTATATGTCAAATACCACACTTCTCTAGTACATATTCTAGAAATATCTGAGAACATAAGAAATTAAATTATATACATTATTTTTTTTAACCTAGGAGCAAACCAGAAGGGAAATACAGAGAGAGAAACATGTTTAAAAAGTAATGGTTCCTACAGTGTTAACTATGAAGTCTGTAGCGTGACTCTGTAATGGAATATCTTGGCAGGGGGTATAATACTGTAAATAAGATGAATATGCCACTTGTGGATTAATGGGCAACCTAAAGAGTGTCTTTATTTACATCTATGTGTGAGGTTCATTTTCAGTTTGTATGTCTCTTCTTATTCTTGTGATTGGAGTTATTACAAACCTGACAGTTTAATTAGGGAACTTTAAAAAATGTCTTGCTTTATACTTAAGTCATTTTAGATTTAAAATTGACAAGAAGGAACAGTTTTCCTTAACTCTCTGGGTAACTGAAGGCAAAAATGATGGTTTCTATAATCTATTATCTCCATGGAATACAGTTATTTTTTCTACTTTGTTCTGAAAAATAGAGGAAGTACACATACCACATGGCCAATTATAGTAGATTCCATATACAGTAATAAAGTTTTTTTTTTTTAATGTGGTTTGCTTTAAAGGATTTGGGCACTATATAATGTAAATTTGACATCTTGCTTTGGGTGTTATAGAAGTCATCTAAACATTCTACCATGGTAACTTGGAGTAAGGATAAGTACTGAGAATTTTATTGTGATTATTTAGTCAGCTGTATGTTAAACTGTCATTAGTGCTCTTAATATATTCAAATTCAGATTGTCGGTTACTCCCTGCTTCACCTAAATTAGTCAAGTTACTTATGAAGGGTGAATTGTCACAAAGGGAAGTTGCAGGGTTTAAGTAGGATTAGTTTTCATTTAACAAAGAAATATAACAAAGTTATATTTGAAGTTAATCATATATTTCAAACAAAATTTGTGAGACATGTTCAAGTATTAAAATCAGTGATTGTCATCAAATTTAATAACTTTTTTGTGCCATTTTTTGATATTTATAGTGTGCCAGCATTGAGCTAGGGGTTTCACTTCATATCATCCCATTTTACATATGGATAAACTAGAACCCAGATCAAGCAACTTGACCAAAGTAATATTGTAAGCTTGTAGAGCTGAAATTTTGAACCAGATAGTCTTACTACATGATCTTATGCTTTTAACCATTGCTTATGAATTTTAGAACATAGATATTAACTATATAGTAAGTAGGGGAATCAACTAAAGACTTCTATGGCACCTATGAAATGTTGTTTATTGACAATAAGTTGAGGTTTGGAAATCATATCAATATGCAAATTGGTTAGATGAAATTACCATTTAAGACCTTGTAGGTTTGCTCGTCTCTTGCATGCAAAGTATTTTCCTTTTACAGCATTTCATATGAGATGAAAAAATTAAAAATACTTCAATTAGCAACCACAAAAAAGCTACAGTGGTTAATTGAACCTTGTAATCTTCTCTTGCTGTCTGTTAGGCTTTTCTTTTCAGGCTTTGATTGTGTGTAATAAAACTGTTGCTTAATTAATGCCAGTGCTCTGAAGCCTTTGGTTGCCGCAAAAGAGAAAGAAATGGAGAAACCAAGAAGCAGCATCCAATTGCTTTCTTGTCGTGTTAATTTAGACCTGTCATTCTTGTTCTAATTCATGATATACAGCTCCCAACAGATAGTAGGTGAACTGAAAAAGAAGCTATAGTGAATCCTGTTTTAGGAAGAACACAACTCATGATTGATGCTCTCGGTAGATTAATGAATAACTGCTTTCAGACAATATTTCACCCCTACTTTGAGCTGCTCTTGAAATGAGTGTAGCTGTACTAAATGTGACCAGTAGACACGACACAAAACTAAGGTGGCAACTTCCATCATGGCTTTAATGGTATATGCAAAAAGATCCAGAGAGTGCAGGTCCAAAACTAGAGCACTATAGAAGTCATACTGACTGGTACTAATCTTAATTTCTAATGCTAAAAACCAAAATGGTGCCTGGCGCTGGTAGCTCATGCCTGTAGTCCTACCTATTTAGGAGGCAAAGAGATAGGAGGTTTGTGGTTTAAAGCTAGACTGGGCAGAAAAGTCCATAAGATTCTGATTCTTATCTCTAATTAACCACCACAAAACCAGAAGTGGTGCTGTCTCAAAGTAGTTAGCTAGCCTTGCACAAAAGACCTCAGGGCAACACCTGGACCCACCCACCAAAAACAAAAAAAATTGTAAAAAAAAATTCTTTCATTTGAAAATTGATAAAACCTACTTTCATTGTGGATATACTTTGCAAGGAATCCATATGCTTTAAAAATGATAACAAGCCAAGTGTCAGTGGCTCACACTTGTAATCCTAGCTACTCAGGGAGGCTAAGATCTGAGGATCCCAGTTCAAAGCCAGCCCGGCAGGAAAGTCCATGAGATTCTTATCTCCAATAAACCACCAGCAAACCAGAAGTGGTGCTGTGGCTCAAATGGTAGAGCACTCGCCTTGAGCTGAAGAGCTGAGGGACAGTGCCCAGGCCATAGTTCAAGGCCCATGACCAAACCCACCCCCCTCCCCCCAAAAAAATGATAACATGTTTGCTGGATATGGTAGTTCACAATCAGCATTCCAAAGATTAAGAATAAGAATTTGAGGCTAGCCTGGTCTAAGCAAGTTTATGACCAGGCTAATCTACATAATAGTAAGCCTCTGTCTCAGTAAACAAAAATGTTTGTTTCATACTATAACTCAAAAAATAATTTCACCAGAAGATGGTGTTTCATGCTCATGCTGAGATTGGAGGATTACCATCGGTGGTCAGCTCAGGCAGGAAAGTCTGTGAGACTCTGAGACTCTATTTCCAGTTAACCACCAAAAAGCCAGAAGTAAAAGTGTGACTCAAGAGGTAGAGTACCAGTCTAAAGCAAATAAACTACTAGACAGTGTCCAAGCCAAGTTCAAGCCTCAGTACTGTTGCAAACATAAGACACATGTATATATATGCACATAAATGTTTTGTTTGTTTGTTTCTTAATTTTGAGAATGCAAGGTGACTATATTTTTTCTATCCTTTCTGCTCCTTGACTCAAAAAGCTTATTAAATAGCAGCTTTCTATATGAATTGATTTTAACAAGAATGTTAAAAGCAGTGTTTTGTTCAGGAAAGGAGAGACTGGAAATCCAACAATAGAAAATGAATCTCCATTTATTTCCAACTACATTCCCAGAATGATTGTATATATTATAATCATTGAACATTTAGCACCTGCTCATGTTCTGTGTTAATTGTGTAGGATTACAACATTGTGCTCAAATTATATTTTCTAGTGTTAACCCAAATAGAGAGTAGACATTGGGTACAAGCATTGATATTGTCATAATTTCCAAAGGTTGAAGTGTCAGTGAAAAAAGGTGTTTGCAAAACACGGGGAAATGATTCAAGCTTCACGTTGAATAGTTTCTGTTGTTCAGGGGTTTTTTAAATAGATGTAACAAGGTTGTGTTTACAGCCGGACCTTCCTATTCTCCTATACCAAAGAGCAAGGTTCTTCTACCACTGACCTACTTTGCTTATACACAGTACCATATTATAGTTACAGTGGTTATGCAGCCATGAAGAGAAAAATAGATAAGATGGAAGATTTTTTTGTAGGAAACGCTTTTAGTAGCATGTTTCTTTGTTGGGGGAATATAATGTTGCTACAAATCATGAATAAATATTCTGAATTCACTAATATTATAGCAGTTATAACCATTTTTAAGCTTCCTTCCTAAGTAGATATTTCTCTCCTGGCTTTCTCTACTGTGAACTTTACAAAACAGGCGTAGGCAGTCTATTAATTATTCATATCATAGCAACAATTAAAGCGAATTAAAAATAAAAATCGCCATATTGCAGTTAACCATGGGCAGCACCAAACTGTGTCAGCTCTGTAAGGGCCTGTAGGATTTCCTTAGTTAAAAGTGCTAGAGGGAGCTCTAACCTTGTACAGCACAATGGAATGTGGGAACAATTGTCTGTATGTGGCCACAGGGTTGCAAATAAAGATAGAGGCTCAGGCTTTTTTTGTGGCAAAAATTTAAATTGTTTATTAGAAATCTCTGCTTCCTTTATCAGAAAATGAAGTAGGTTGATCTATTAGTAACCTAACAAGACTTTTCAGACTTAACTCCTTTTTTAGGAATATATTCTCATAGCAGTGCTCTGAATTAAGTGAATATTCACAATGTAAACAATGTAAACATAGCTGTATAACTACTACCCAGATTTTTTTTTTAAGCCAAGAAATTACCTTTACTGCTAACAGTGTATATCAGTTTGGTCTGGTTTTAACCATATGGTTTGTGTGAGACTTCATGAGATACAGTGTTTTTGAAAGCCATTCACATTGTTGTATTATAGTTTGTAATTTGTTAGCTCTCATTGATATGCAGTATTTCATTAAAGGTGAGTATCACAGTTAGGAACAGAACTCAGATTTTCAACTCATATACAAATATCCTCCTGACACAGAGAATAAGAGTTCCATTGTTCCTTTCCTCACTAATCAACCTCTGGTATTGCCTGACCTTTTCATTGTAGCATTCTGGTGGTGTGTACAAGTATTGGATATCATACTATAGGATTTGGCTTGGTGTTGTTTGTATTTCCTCCTTCCTTCCTTTCTTTCTTTCTTTCTTTCTTTCTTTCTTTTCTTTCTTCTTTCTCTCCCCTCCTTCCCTCTTGTCCTCCTTCCTTCCTGGTCCTAGGACCTGACCTCAGGGCCTGAGTACTGTTCTTGGGCTTTTTTAGCCCATCTGACCATTTCTAAGGATACAGTTCAGTAACATTAAGTATATCTATACTGTTGTTGTTATATCTATTTAAAGTCAGATATCTTTGTGTGTGTTTACCTAAAGCATTTTCATTTTTTAAATCTGTTTTATTTTTAAAATTATCTTTAAATAGTTGTGTGGAGGACTGGGAATGTAGCTCAGTGGTAGAGTGCTTGCCTAGCATGCATGGAACCCTGGGTTTGATTCCTCAGTGCCACATAAACAGAAAAAGCTGGAAGTAGTGCTGTGGCTCAAGTTGTAGAACACTAGCCTTGAGCAAAAGAAGCTCTGGGACAGTGCCCAGGCCCTGAGTTCAAGCCTGAGGACTGGCCAAAAAAACAAAATTAAAAATTAAAAAATAAGTAGTTATATGTAGGGTTTATGAATACAATGCATGAACACTAAGGTCTCGGGTATCTTTGTTTATATTGACTGGGTGTTTAACTGTAAAGTCACATTTTGATCTTTTTTGTTTTGAGTTTTATATCTTTATTAAGGATTTAAAGGAATTTTAAAAATCAATTTGGGGAGCTGGCAAATGGGCTCAGTGGTAGAGTGCTTGCCTTGCATGCGTGAGGCCTTGGGTTCACTCCCTGAGCACCACATAAGCAGAAAAATCTGGAAGTGGTGCTGTGGCTCAAGTGGTAGGGTGCTAGCCTTGAACTGAAGAGCTGAGGGACAGCGCCCAGGCCCAGAGTTCAAGCACCATGACTGATCATAAAAATAAATTTGCGGTACAAAGTCATGAGATTCCTTTTTTTTTTTTTTACATCTTTATTATAGTTTCGCCTTTTATATATAACTCTAAAGTCCATTTAATTGTTGGTGTAGTATAAGGGACATAGATATGATCTTTTTTCAGTGTAATATCTACTTGATATTGATTTAGCACCACTTACTGAAGTATGTTTTTCCGATTCTATGAAATTGTTTCCTTTGCCATAAATTATGTGACCCTGTATACATGGAACTTTTTATCAAAATCTTGAGCTCTGGTAAATCCTACAGCTTTGTTATTCTTTTTTTTTTTTTTTTTTTTTTTGGTCCGCCGTGGGGCTTGAACTCTGGGCCTGGGCGCTGTCCCACAGCTCTTCAGCTCAAGGCAAGCGCGCTACCACTTGAGCTACAGCGCCACTTCCGGTTTTCTGGTGGTTTATTGGAGATAGGAGGCTCACGGTCTCTCCTGCCCGGGCTGGCTTTGAACCTCAATCCTCAGATCTCAGCCTCCTGAGTAGCTAGGATTACAGGCGTGAGCCACCAGCGCCTGGCAGCTTTGTTATTCTTTACAATTACCTGGGTTCTTGGCTATTTTACATTTACTTGTAAATATTTAGAATCAATTTGTCAGTATTTCCCTTCTATATAACCTTTGCATTGTCTAGTATAGTGTTTATACATGGAAAGCTCTCACGCATAAATCTGCTTGGAGGAAGAGAGAAAATCACACACACACTACTTAAATTTGTGGTTTCCACTGATTTTGTCCACTTTGACCCTTGGTTCTGTTAAACTACTTTTTACCGTCTAACACACATCTTAAATTTTCTTCTTTTTTCTCAGTTCTGTCTTTAATCTCATTTAAGTTAGCATATTGTAAAAGCATTACAACTCAGGTGAGTGCCAGTGCTTAAGCTTGTAATCCTCGCTACTCAGGAGGTTGAGAGCTGAGGATCCCAGTTCAAAGCCAGCCCAGGCAGGAAAGTAAGTCCCTGAGATTTATCTCTAATAAACCACCAGAAAACCAGAAGTGGTGCTGTGGCTCAACTGGTAGAGCGCTAGCCGTGAGCTAGAGAGCTGAGGGACAGTGCCCAGGCCCAGAGTTCAAGCCCCGTGACAGACAAAAAAAAAAAAAGTGTTACAACTCATTCCCTTTCCTGGGAAATTGATAGGAAGTTTCCATTAAAACTTTAGTTTTGCTAGATATACTACCTGTAATCGCACAACTTGGGAGTCGGAAGCAGGAGAATCACAAGTTGGAGGTTAGCCTTGGCTACGTTGAATTCTAGGCCACCCTATGCTATATAGTCCTTATCTACTAAAAAAAAAAAACAAACAAACAACAGGCCAAAAATAATGCTCCATTTGTTAAGATTGATAGGTAGGTTCTAATACAACTACTCAGTTGTTGATATACATTGTTTCAATACCACACTAGCTATGGGATTTCGTGCCTATAATTCTAGCCTTCCAGAGGCTGAGATAAGAAGATTGTGAGTTGGAGGCCCGCCTGGGTTACATATGGAAAACTGTTACTTCTTCCACAAATAATGCTCTGACTCCTTAATGTTTTTGTTAAGACTCTAAGTGTCTTAAGTCCTTGTCTTTCCCTAGCCCCCATTTTTCACTGTCCTAATTCATGTTCATTCTACTGTCAGCCCACCTCTTTAGTCTTCCTTGCATAGAGTGCAGGCATATTAGATTGCTCACTATCAAAAAAAATGCTATCACCATATAGAAGGACATGCCAGAAATTCTTGTAACTTTCAATGAAATAATTCTTAAAAATTACAAGAAAGATCTTGCCCATGTAATTGTAACCCCTCTATACGGTATTTTCACAATAAAAAAAAAGTCCTGTGCTTATTATAATGGGTAAAATCCATCTTGAATATATAGTCACTTTGATTCCCACTTGCCTTCCCTCCCTTCTTCCTTTCCTTCCCTCTTTCCCTCCCTCTTTTCCTCCCTTCCTCCCTTCCTCCTATGTAGTCTGGGCTAGCTTGGAACTTGTCAGGAAGACTAATAGGTTTTTTAATGTAAATGTGTATAGACTCTTCATGTAGCCCTAAATAAGACCAATTGAAGCCAGGCACTGGTGGCTTCTCAGCTACTCAGGAGACTGAGATTGGGGGGTTTATAATAATCAAGGATGGCCCATGTAAAACATTCAGAGATACCTCTATTAAAACCAATTTTTGTTTTATTTATTTATTTATTTATTTATTTATTTTGTGGCCAGTGCTACAGCTTGAACTCAGGGCCTAGTAACTGTCCCTGAGCTTCTTTTGCTCAAGGCTAGCTCTCTACTACTTGAGCCACAGCACCACTTGCAGTTTTTTCTGTTTATGTGCTACTGAGGAATTGAACCCAGGGCTTCTTGCATGCTAGACAAGCACTCTACCACTAAGCCACAGTCCCAGCCTAAAACCAATTTTTTTTGTTTTTTGTTTTGTTTTGTTTTTGGGTCCGGTCGTGGGGCCTGAAATCTTGGCCTGGGCGCTGTCCCTCAGCTCTTCAGCTCAAGGCTAGCCCTCTACCACTTGAGCCACAGCACCACTTCCGGCTTTTTTCTTTTTGCTTATGTGGTGCTGAGGAATCGAACTCAGGGCCTCATGCATGCAAGGCAAGCACTCTACCACTGAGCCACCTTCCCAGCCCCTAAAACCAATTTTTTTTAAAGCTGAGTGAATTGCCTAGCACTGGTGACTCATTCCTGCTGCAATCCTAGCTACCCAGGAGGCTGAGATCTGAGGATTGTAGTTGAAAGCCAGCTCAGTTAGGAAAGTGTGTGATACTCTTATCCCCAATTAACTACCAAAAAAGCAAAAAGTAGAACTGTGGCTGAAGTGGTAGAGCACTAGCCTTGAGCAAAAGCAGCTCAGAGATAGTGCCCAGGCCCTGAGTTCAAGCCCCAGAATTGCTGTGTGCTTGTACTTGGGCATGCATACCTGCATACACGCACACACACACATGTAGGGAGAATGTAAATAATCGTCTAACAACTAAGGAATAGGTTTTGTTTTGCCAGGTTTTTTGTTTGTCAGTCACAGGGCTTGAACAGCCTGGACACTGTCTCTGAGCTCTTTGGCTCAAGGCTAGCACTCTGCCACTTGAGCCGTTTTTCTGGTGGTTATTTGGAGATAAGAATATCTCAGACTTTCCTGCCTGGGCTGGCTTTGAACCTTGATCCTCAGATCTCAGCCTCCTGTGTAGCTAGGATTACAAGCTTGAGCCATCGGTGCTCGGCTCAGTTTTGTCGTGTTTTTTTGTTGTTGTTTTTTTAAGATTAGATTATATTAATTATACCTTGGGAGATTTCATTGTTATATTTCCACACACCCATGTTTACAGTGTATTCCATTCACTCCTACCCTTGTTACTCAGAGTAATAAACTTAGGGTGGGTTTTCCTGGCAGCTAGAATTTTAGTCTGATTTCCGGCCTAGCTTTGCTTTGCTCATTACTAAAAGTAGGAGGTCAGAAGAAAGTGAAGCATATTCTTTGTCTTACAGGATCTTAGCTCTCTGGTAGATTTTTTAAAATTAGAATAATGCAGTGAGGGTATAGTTCGCATTCTGGATGGTTTCTTTACTGTTCTTCCTTCACTAACTTTAGGTGTTAAGGAAATGTGTTTTGGCAGTAGTTTTGAAAGATTGAAAATTATGGAAACAGAATCAGTGTGCAAAAGTCTTTTAATCCAGATTGCAAAAAAAAATATTTCAAGATTTCCTTTTGCTCTTTTCTGTCTTATCCAGTTAAATTTCATGGGAATATTCACCTAGTATCCTCATTCCTTATGGAAGTTTAATTTTACTTTTTGTAGAGGCAAACCTACTAGGGTTTGAACTCAGGGCCTTCTGCTTTCTAGGCAGGATCTCTACCATTTGAACCACACACCCCTATCCTATGTATTAATTTGTTTATGCTTTCATTTTTTTAATATAGGATCTGGGTTCAACCTTAGGACCCATGATGTTCCCTACCTATACCTCTTGCCCAGCTTGGAATACAGACATATGCCACCATGTCCAGGCCTGGCCTTAAACTGTAATCCTCCCAGTCTCTGCCTCCTGAGTATATGGGATTATTAAGAATAAAAAAAAAAAAAACAATTTAAGAATCAAAATAGGGCTGGGCGCTGCACCAGTGGCTCACTCCTGTAATCCTAGCTACTCAGGAGGCTGAGATCCAAGGATCACAGTTCAAAGCCAGCCCAGGCAGGAAAGGCTGTGAAATTCTTATCTCGAATAAACCACCAGAAAACCAGAAGTGGTGCTATAGCTCAGGTGGTAGAGCACTAGCCTTGAGCTGAAGAGCTGAGGGACAGTGCCCAGGCCCAGAGTTCAAGCCCCACAACCGACCAAAAAAAAAAGAATCAAAGTAGGAGGCAAAGGTAGGATAGTTGATCTGATGCCCATAGCACAAGATCCTCTCTTGATAAACTAAAGCAAAAAAGGCTGAGGGCATAACTCATGTGGTAGAATTCTTGGAAACATAGTTCTTGAGTTCAAACCCTATACCACCAAAAAACTACTAGTTCTTGCAGTTTCTTTTGGGGAGTAGGTAACAACAGGAAGGAGGGCTAACAGTGTGAATAAGGATGAATATGGGTGAAGTGTTCATTAGCAAGTATGAAAATAGAGCAGCTAAGCCTGTTGAAATTGTTTTTAAAAAGGGAGACTGGGTTAAGGGAGAGTGATAGAGGAGGTGAGATTGATAAGAATATATTGTGTACATGTGTGAAAATATTAACATTGTACAAATACTGTATGCAAATAAAATTATTTTTGCAAAATAATATACTAAATATTGTATTAGATGAAAAACAGTCTTATTATAACAAATGGGTTATAGATGGTGAGATTTACCTATACGTAATAGATCAATGCATTGATAGTGGCAAATTTCATAGTATGTTTTTACCCCATTCATAATATGTCCTCCCCAAGCAATATCTATGCCTTAGCTTTGTTTGGATTAAAATTTCAGTTTACTGATATTTTTGAGCTGCTGCTATGTTTATATAGCTCTCCATGGCTTAAAATCTAGTTTGGAAGCAAAGGTTTAAACATAAAATTATTATGAAAATAAAGTATTAAGCTGATTATAACCAGCAACTTTGTGGGGAATGTATCCTATTAAAAATCGTAGTGGCACCCTATGCTCTTATGTGTATCAGGTACTCTTTTTAGTGCATTTATATGAAGCATGTTTATCTTAACATTTATACTTCTAGCTAAGTATTATAAATATCAGCATTTTACAGATAATGAATTTGAGGCACAGAGAGTGCCTGACTTACCCAAGATCACACACCAAGTAAGTGGAAATGCTGGGATAATCATAATGGTGGCTGGGACTTTTTCAGGGGGGCAGGATGTGTTTCTCTTTGTATATGTTCCTGAACTTAGCTTGAACTTGGCCTGGCTTTTTTGCTCAAGACTGACACACTATCACTTGAGAGCCACAGTTCCTCTTCCGGTTTTTGGTGATTAGTTGGAGATAAGAGTCTCATGGACTTTTTCTCCTGGGCTGGTTTTCAACCTCAACCTCAAATCTCAGCCTCCTGAGTAGCTAGGATGATAAGCATGAGCCACTGGTGTCCAATGATGGTGGTTTTGTTTCAATATCTTACATTAACAAACTTCAAGGAGACATTTGGTGAGTTGGTATATTTTTGTTTGCGCCCCTCACCCCCACCAGTTCTGGGGCTTGAATTCAATTCAGGGCCTCATGCTTGCTGAGCTTGTTTGGCTGACACTCTTCTTTTTGAGCCTTGCCTCTAGCTCCAAAGGTTCATTTGGGCTGGCTTAAGTGTGATATTTGTGGTGCTAAAGTAACCCTCTTTTGGCTGTAGAAAATTTGTTTCTCGGGGCTGGGAAGGTGGCTCAGTGGTAGAGCGCTTGCCTTGCATGCCTGAGGCCCTCGGTTCCATTCCTCAGCACCACATAAGCAAAAAGAAAAAAGCCAGAAGTGGCGCTGTGGCTCAAGTGGTAGAGTGCTAGCCTTTTGCTGAAGAGCTGAGGGACAGCGCCTAGGCCCAGAGTTCAGGCTCCAGGACTAGACCCCCCCCCCAAAAAAAAAAAAAAAAAAAAAAGAAGAAGAAAAAGAAAATGTGTTTCTCCATCTATGCAAAACAGTCCTGGTCTTCTTTGTTTACTCTGAATCTTGAGTTAGCTACATTGTCATTAAAAAGAAAAAGAGCCAGAATTTCATTTTAGGAAAACTACAGCTTATATAACAATGGCATTTTGAAACTTAGTCTGAACTCTGCTAATTTATATGAATCTAAGCAAGTTATTTTGATCACCTCTGCTAAAAAAAAAAAACAGATGCTACATCCAAACTAAGCTTTTCCTGGATAAATTAAGAAAACAATTACCAAAGTATTCCAGAGAGAAATGTCTTTAGTCCCTTGATGCTCCAAGGGTTATTAAAGTTTTACCTGCAGATAACCAAGACTTCCAGAAGTTACAAGTCATTTACTTCATTCACTGCAGCTAAGAGAGGCCTGTGCTGCTGCCTCATAGGATTATTTCTTGCTGCATTTAACATGCATTAACAAGCATTTGGAAAGAGTTGAATTTCTTCTAGAAAGCTGAGTTGGCTTCTTGAGATCCTGTCCCTCCCCTCCAAAAACAAAGAGGGGGCAGACTTTGAGTTAAGTTCTTCAGGAGCAAGTTTTACTAAGTCATTGAGATCTTCTTACATAAGACATGAAAATCCAAGAACTCACACATGATGAGATTTTTTAAAATTATTTAAAACTCTCAGCAGGGTGCTGATGGCTCACATCTGTAATCCTAGCTACTCTGGAGGCTGAGATCTAAGGATCATGGTTTGAACCAGCCTGGGCAGAAAAGTTTATGAAACTTTTTTTGTTTATTTGTTGGTTTTTGTCAATCATGGGGCTTGAACTCTGGGCCTGGGCACTGTCCCTGAGCTCTTCAGCTCAAGGGGAGTGCTCTACCACTTGAGTCACAATGCCACTTCTGGTTTTCTTGTGGCTAATTGGAGATAATTGGACTTCCTTGCCCAGTCTGGCTTTGAACCAAGATCCTCAGATCTCAGCCTCCTCTGAGTAGCCAGGATTATAGGCGTGAGCCACTGGCTCATAAGACTCTTATCTCCAATAAACTCAGAAAAGCCATAAGTGACACCTGGCTCAAGTGGTAGAGGGCTAGCCTTGAGCACAAATTGGCTCAGGGACACCATCCAGGCCTTGAGTTCAAGCCCCAGGACCACTTCTCCCCACCCCCCCCCCCAAAAAAAAATCACCTCCTTATTTTTCCTACATACCCTTTTGCATTTTAAATGTGTTTTCCTCTACCAGTCCTGCCTCTATCATTCCTTACTACAATTAACCACTAAAAAAAGAAGTAGAGCTGTGACTCAGGCCGTATGTAACCTTGAGTGAAAAAGATGAAATGCAGCCAGGGCCCTGAGTAAGCCCAGGACCAAAAAACAAAACAAAACAAAAATCAGTGAATCTCCTCTTGACCCTCTATACTCTTATTTAAAGAAAATAAAAACAAAGAAGAGTGAGTTACATTTTATCCATTGTCCTTTTTTTTTTTTTTTCTGATTGGTCATGGGGCTTGAACTTGGGCTTGGGTGCTGACCCTCAGCTCTTCAGCTCAAGGTGAGTGCTCTACCGCTTGAACCACAGCACCACTTGCCATTTTCTGGTGGTTAATTGGAGATAAGAGTCTCATGGACTGTCCTGCCCTGGCTGGCTTTGAACCTGGATCCTCAGATCTCAGCCTCCTGAGTAGCTAGGATTACAGGCGTGAGCCACCGGTGCCGGGCTATTGTGTTTTGTTTTTTGTTTTAAAGAATTGATCATTTGTTTCTAAGATAAAGTTGGACATGACTATGTTTTACAAAAAAAGACAAAAAAAATGTGTCATGGATTACTTCTATAGGAGGAGTTCAGCCAATTGATTGTCTCAGGAAGTCAAAGCACAAAATGGCCAAACAAAAATTTTAAAGGTACTAAATTTCTAACTAAACCTATTCTGTATTTTACTTTAGATCAAGAGAAAACATGTGACAATCCTTGAACACTAATTCTTAATCAAATAGTTATTTTCAGATCAGTGTTTCTCTATTGAATGTGATAGGGTAAGACTCTTTGTATACAACTTCTCCCCATAAGAGGGCACTCTGGATCTCTCCCCTCAGATCCTTCCTAAGCAGTTACACAAGGCTTCCAGTGACTCCCACACGTCTTCTCAGGCGTTAAGACCTATGATCCCTTCCTCTCTTCCTTCTCTTTACCTCCTCTCACTCAAGAAGCTTTTAGGCTTAGCATGCTGCTTATGTAGAAAGCCCACAAGGCTCTGAGTTCAAACCCTCGTACTGCCACTAAAAAAAGCAGCAGCAGCTTTGGATGTGATTGTGCACCTATGGTTTTGTTTGTTGAAGTACTTTTTTATTGTTGTTTTTTCTTTTCAGTGGAGGAAAGGGAGTTGAACTCAGGTGCTCTGCCACTTGAACCATACCTCCACCCTTTTTGCTTTAGTTATTTTTCAAATAGTCTTGCTTTTTGCCTGGGCTATCTTGGATTGAGATCTTTCTATTTATGCTGCTCATCAACAGGCATGCACCACAGCTTTTTCTGTTGAGATGGGTTTCTTGAGGGCTGTTTGCCTGAGCTGGCCTTGAACTGCTATCCTCCCAGTTTCAGCCTCCTGAGGTGTTTGCTATTTTTGATGTTCAGTTTTCCAGATACTCTCAACTTTCCAAATGGGGACCCTTTAGTCTGCCAGCATTAAGCTTCAGTTCACTGGTACTGGTGTAGCACATGATGGATATTAAATACAATCACAAAACTGGGGTCCTATAAGACCTCCTCTGGGTTTATCCTCCCCCAAAATTTAATTTTCCCCATAATATTTGTATATTATGAGTATGGTTAGTCTGATAGTCTTGGCAATGTATATACAGATTTGTTTTCATTACTATGATCAGTCTTGGGAGTGGGAGGAACAGGTATTGGTGAAAGGCAGTTCTAGTGTTATTATGCTTCCTTTTTACATTTTATGTATTATCTTTAGTGAACTGTTGTTTAAAAAAAATTCATGCTAGACTTATCCACAATACCAACCCTGCCACAGTTAAATGTTTGAATTCCTAGCTCACAATTAGATTTTTTTTTAATGGATTGACTTAGACTTAGGTTATTTCAGTTCCTAGATATAGGAACTCCTTGTTTCACTAAAGGGTTAACTGGTAGAGTTAGTGAATGGTTTTTTAGCTGCAGGGGTTTTTGAAAAGAGATGTAGGAATTCAGCTGTTAATTGAATTCTTGAGGCATAGACCCATGGTCATTGAAAAAATTTGAGTGAGCAAAAATTCTCTTGCTTTGCTTCTAGTTTATGCATTGTTTTATAAGGCAAGAATTATTTTTAAGAGGGTATTATGCCTATTTATGCTGATTGGATATTTTATATGACAGTGACATTTTAAAAGATCTTATGTAATGTCTTTGGCCCCTTGTATTGCTTCTCTCTGTTTTTTCATCACTTACTTCCCCAAGTCTGCTGCACTTTTCCCCCTGTTTTTTGACTATTTCATGAGGAAAGTTTTAACAATACACAGAAAGTTAACTGCCTGGAGTCTTTTAAATATAAGTAACACGCAACCAGTAATAAGCTGTCGGTTGTTTTTTTGCTGCCTGCAAAGAAACATAAACACAGCGCTCATTTCTGGCAGGTTTTTACTGTCAGAGTTTCTCCTATTATATTTATCTTACAATTTGCCAGGGGGTGAAGTTATTAAGTTTTAGCAGCAGCCATCGATCAAGTTCACAAGTTAACACGATAAAGGCTCTGTGCCGCTCCGATCCGGGGAAATGATGATCCTCACTCGGTAATTAACTAAATGAGAAAGTTAAATCTTACTTGAGAGCTGGGAGAGATGAAAGAGAGGTGTTTGTCAGTTTCTCAGTGGAAATTAGAAGCAGTTTTCTGCAATTCCCTAAGCTGCTGCTCTGTCATATTTTACATAAGCACTGGGAAAACGTCTTGTAATTAGTGCTGTCATGGAGGATTTTTTTTTTTTTTTTTTTTTTTTGCTGAAGGATGTTGGAATAATTCATTAGATTATCAAGAAAGGCTTGTGTCCTGAAATGATTAGCACAGTGAAATTTAAACCATTAACGATAACAAGTTTAGAGCTTGCTGCAGTGCAGAGGCACCCGGGGTATGTCTGTGCCTGTTTCAATCATTTCTTATAATTAAACATTATGTCCTTTTTTTTTTCTTTCTTCACTAGGACCCATCCAAAAAAATCCTTTTAAGGTGGCACTGTCTACATCAGTGGGTTTACCAGCCTTGGAGGTGTGTGTAGTTAGTAGCTATAGTAATGCAGCAGTAAATTAAACTGCTGTGAGTTTCTTGGGTTAGAACAAAAGAACCCATCACCCTGGAAGCTATAAAGTTGCATGAGGGAACACACTAAGGAAACAAGTCTCAGTTTTGAAACCTAAAACTGTGAATCAACCTGTCAATTTATCTAGATCAAAAACTAGGAAACAACCAAAATGATAGAAAAAAAAGATTAGCCCGTGTCTCATCCTTAAATAATCATATATGTACTGGGCCATTGTGAGTTCATTTCTTAGTGAATTTTATTTAACACAATTGGAATGATTGCAAGCTTTGTCTTGTTGGTTATTAGAAACTAGTCATATTCATAATGTGAACTTTCTCTGTGCTGACAAATCTGCCCCTTCCTGTCTTCCACATTCACTAATCAGATCTGACATATTTATGAGTTCACCTAATATGTAATCATATTTAGAAGAAGCTGTTAAAATATTAATACAATAATTCCACTGAGAAATATGATGTTTACTTCTGCTGAAATGTATGGCCCATTTTATATGTTTAGCCATAATTTCTTTTTATTTGGATTCCCACTCCCTTTCCTATCCTCCAAAAGGTAAAGGACTATACTTGTCTTTGTTTTTGTTTTCCCAGTACTGAAGTTTTAACTCAAAGCCTCATGCTTTCTAGGCAAGCATTTACACTGTCAGGCTAGCATCCCTCCTTTAAGATAGAGTCTGGTGGACTTTTCTGCCTAGGGTAACCTGGATCTTCCCAATCTCAGCCTCCCGTATAGTGCATGCCACTGAGCCCAGCTATAGGTTGAGAAGGGGTCTTGAGAATTTTTATGCCCAGCCTGGCCTCAAACCATGATCATTCTATTATTTGTCTCCCAAGTACCTAGGAATAAAGTTATAGGCCCACAGCACCCAGTTAAGTAGTACTCCTTGATCACTGAAAGTTATAACGTTATTTTGTTTTGTTTTGTGCTGGTCCTGGGGCATAAACTAGGACCTGAACTTCTTTGCTCAAGGTTAGTGCTCTACCACTTGAGCCACAGTTCCGCTTCTGGCTTTTTGATGGTTAGTTGGAGATAAGCATCTCACAGACTTTTTTGCCTGGGCTGGCTTTGAACTGTGATCCTCAGATCTCAGCTTCCTAAGAAACTAGTATTAGAGGCATGAGCCACTGGTACCTACCTACAGCCCCATCTTAAGCCATACCTCCAGCCCTAGTGTAGATATTGATATGAAACACATAGGGTAATGTCACATGTAATGACTTCAAAAACCTCTCAAGCTCTTTTACACTTCAGAAGAAACCCAGACTCCTTATGAAGGTCCAGCAGTCTTAGAAGATCTAGCCCAAGGCTGCCTCATTTGTTACCACTTTGCCCCATATTACTTACTCTGCAACAACTACATCGGCTTTCTTGCAGCTCTTCACTTGAACTATCTAGGTAGCCTTCAGTCTTCTGTCTGGAAGGCTTTTTCACCAAGTCTTTACAAGACTGACCCTTTCTCATACAGATATCAGTTAAAATGTTGCCTCCTTCAGCATTATTTCTTGAATGTCCCAGTTAAAGTTGGCTGGACTATTATTCTTTCTTCACAATACATATTAGTTTCTGAAATTGTCATATTTTTTTTCGATATTTGACACCAACTTCCCCCAAGAAGACGAACTGTGTACCTATTCACTGAAGTTCCCCCTAGCATCTGGTAAAGTGTCCAGCATAGAGAGTAGTCACTCAGTAAGTGGTAGTTGGTTAATTGATACTGTCCAAGTTTCAGCCTTAATGGGAATTCTTATTCTGTCCCTCCTCGGAGCATCTTCATCCCTTGCACAACCGTTGCTCCTTTATTCATGAAGCAATTCATCACCTTAATCATAATGTCCCCTTTCTCCTTCCATAGTATTCAATGCCAGAACCTTTCTGAAAGCCAAGTAGAATCCCTAGATGTCTTTAATCATTTGTATTTCACTTGTTATAGTCCCTTCATCTAGTTCTTACAATGCAGATGCAAATGGTGTCCTATGTCTGAGACAGTGTCCTTTTTTATTTACCCCATTCTTCTTCTCAAAGCAGGGGGTTCATGAAAACTATAAACATTTGTCATTTCATCATGAAGTTCAGCCAGTCTGTGATATATTTTCCAGTCTGTACATGACAGCAAAATCAACACACTTAATTTTACAGTTGTAGTTATTAGGCCAGTTGGTATACACAAATGTGCGCTTTCTCTTCCTGACTTAGGCAGCAGCTACAGGGACATTATTGGTCATTTTGAAACTAAGTAGTACATGTCATGTGGTTGGTTTTGTTGTTTGTTTGGGTTTTGGAGGGAGGGGGTTTACTTCTTAGCCTTTGTGAACTATGCTGGAAGAAAGTCCTAGTAATAATTAACTCTCTTTATTTTGTGTGCTTATCATCTGACTTAACAGCTCTTTCCCATTTTCTTACACTCCTTCCCATTCTTCCATCCATCCATCATTCACTCATTCTTCCATCCCTCTATCCCAAGATAATTGTTAACTATAAAAGAAAAAGCAGTAGAAAACCAGGCACAGGTGGCTCACTGCTGTTCTTGCTATTCAGGAGGCTGAAATCTGAGGATTACAGTTCAAAGCGAGCCCAGGCAGGAAAGTACATGAAATTCCTTGTCTCTCCAGTTAACTACCCTCACCCCCTTCCCCACACCACACTTTAGGGGGGAAAAAAAGGCTGGCTGGGACTGAGGCTTAGTGGTAGAGTGCTTGCCTAGCATGCATGACGCCCTGGGTTTGATTCCTCAGTACCACATAGACAGAAAAAGCCAGAAGTGGCACTGTGGCTCAAGTGGTAGAGTGCTAGCTTTGAGCAAAAGAAGTTCAGGGACAGTGTCCAGGTCCTGAGTTCAAGTCCCAGGACTGGCCAAAAAAAGAAAGAAAAGAAAAAAAGCTGAGCTGTGGCTTAAATGGTAGAAAACCAGCCTTGAGCAAAAAAAAAGCTTAGGGACAGCTCCCAGGCCTTGTATTTAAGCCCCAGGACCAGAACAACAACAACAAAAAAAGCAGTGAAGATGTGTAGGGGTGGCAAAAAATTTCTGTTAAACAAATTATGTTAAGCAGCATCTTCCAACTCTTTCCCCATGGGCATCTTTATCAAAAGTCAGTTGTCTGCTGGGCAGTTGTGACTCACACCTGTACTTCTGGCTACTCAGGAGGCTGACGGCTAAGGGTCCTGGTTTGAAACCAGGATTGATTGTGTACAGCTGTAATCCCAGCACTCAGGATGATCCTAAATCAAAGCTAATCTGGGGCACATAGTAAGTTGCAGGCCAGCCTAGGCTATAGAGTGAGAGAGAGAAAACATTAAAAGAAAAAAAAAATCAACTGGTCATATATGAATGTTTCTAGAGTTTCTGTTCTGGTCCATTGGTAATATACTTTGACCTTTCACAAAAATTAATCTGTCTTGATTACTATTACAAACCTTGAAATTCAGTATTGTGAGCCTTCTATCACTTATTTTTCAAGAGCATGTTTGCTATATGTAATTCCTTTGCAGTTTTTATTAAGTAGTTGTACAAAGAGGTTACAATTCCATGGCATGTATTAGTAGAATGCATTTGAACAATACCAACCCTTCCATCATTCCTCATTTTTCTTCCTCCCATCCCTACCTTCAAATTACATAGTTCAATTTTTACATAATGTACAATAAATATAATGCCTGAGTTTGCTTACCCTTCCTCCTTTCCTGTACTCATGCTCGTTGCCCTTTCCCCTCAAACCTTCTACATTCCTATACAGATTTTTAGAATCAGTATGTCAGTTTGCCTGCTGAGACTTTGATTGATACCATACTAATTTTTTAAATTAATTGGGAAAGAATGAGCATTTAGCAATATTGAATCCAATTTATGAATATATCTCCCCATTCATTTAAATCTCTTTAAAATTTTCCTCACAATGTTTTATAGTTCTACAGGTATTATACATTTGTTTCTTGGTTTATTTTTGTTGTTCTATAAATTATGGGCCATGGTTTTAAAAAATACCTTCTCAAGGTATTGTGCCACACATTTGGAGGCTAAGATAGAGGAGGGTTGCAACCTTAATGTCAGCATGATTGTCTCAAAAGTGAAATGAATACTTCCCCCCCCCCCCCCCTTGAGGCTAGTATTCTGCCACTTGAACTACAGCTTCACTTCTGGCTTTTCTCTGGCTTTTTGGTAGTTAATGAGATATGAATTTCAGAGACTTTCTTGCTTGGTCTGGCTTTTGAACCACAATCCTGAGATATCCCAACCTCTTGAATAGCTGGGATTATAGATGTGAGCCAACAATGCATGGGTCAGTGTTTAGTCTTAAGGTATTTAGTGATCTGAAAAGGGACTGTGAAATTTAGGATGATCTGTTCCTTATCTTACTTGGGTGTTGTCTACATGGGCCATGTGCACCTATGAAAATTCATTGAGCTGTACACTTAACATTATGCCCTTTTGTGTATATTATACTTAAATAAAAATCAAAATGGAAAAGTTTATATTATATAGTAAGAAGAAACAAGAGCTGCAAAAAGAGGGGAAAAGCCTAATTCAGTGTCATAAATTATTAATAGTGTTAAGCCAATCACCAATATCTCACCTATATTCCTAGTTAATCAGGAGGCTAGGATCTGGAGGATTTCTGCTTGAAGCCATCTTGGACAGGTAAGTCCATGAGACTTTTATCTCTACGTACCCACCAAAAAATTGGAAGTAGACCTGTGGCTTAAGTTGGTAGAGTGCTAGCCTTAAGCAAAAGAAAACAACAACAACAACAACAAACACCTCAGGAATAGGGCCCAGGCACTGAGTTAACATCTCCAAAATAACAAGCAAAAAGCTGGGCTGACAGCGTGCCTGGCTAAACAAGTCAGCCGAATAAATATGAAGCCTTGAGTTAAGTTTTTAATAGTGTAGATTTATAGTTTTGGAATATAGTTCAATGATAGAGTGCTTGCCTATCTTGCAAGAGGTACTTGGTTAGATCCCTAACATGAGACCTGGGAGTTATTGAGCACTTCTATGTGTGCTAGGTGGGGTGCAAAGTGTGCTTTTCATGAAGTATTCTTTGCTTTCTTGTGTTTTTGTTTTGATTTTGTAGTACTAGACTTTAAACTCAGCATCTTACACTTACTAAGCAGGTGCTCTATCATTTGACTACTCCAGTACATTCCTGTTTTGGGGGGGTTGTTTTTTGTTTTTTGGTGGGTAGTGCGGCTTGAACTCTGGGCCTGGGCACTGTCCCTTAGCGTTTCAGCTCAAGGCTAATACTCTACCACTTGAGCCATAGCGCCACTTCCAGTTTTCTGGTGATTAATTGGAGATAAGAATCTCACAGACTTTCCTGACCAGCCTGGCTTAGAACCTCAATCCTCAGATCTCAGCCTCCTCAGTAGCTAAGATTATAGGCGTGAGCCACCAGCACCTGGCTCGTTTGTTTTTGATCTTCACAAAAATCTTATGAACTACATTCTAGTATTATCCCCTGTTTTATAGATGAGAGAAATAGACACTGAAAGATGAAGTTATTTATTCTATGTCACACCACTGGTAAATTGAGGAGATAGAATTTGAAAGTAGGTCTTTCCATTGCTGAAGTAAAGCTTTTAAAACAGCGCAGTATGGGGTTGTGTTTAGAAGTAGCTATTTGAAGTAACAAGGGTTCTCAAATATATTTCTTTCTTTATGAGGAGACACTCTTTATTTTTTTTTGGAAGGGTAGTGACTATAAAGTTGATAAAATCACCTAGAATAATTGGCAAATACATGGGATTACATTTTACTCTTTATTTCTAATGTCCAAACGTTTATGTCTTACTTATGAAATCATAAGAAAGGTACCAAAGTCTTGAATGAAGGTTAGCTTTTACAGCAAAATAAAGAACTTTGTTAAATCTTTAGGCAGTTTAATCTGAGAGCCACTGATGAAAGAATAACTTCCTGTGATTATAGAAATACCTGGTTTGTTAAGAGTAAAAGCAGAATCGGGCTGGGAAGGTGTCTCAGTGGTAGAGCGCTTGTCTTGCATGCATGAGGCCCTGGGTTCGATTCCTTAGCACCACATAAGCAGGGGGAAAAAAAGCCGGAAGTGGCTCAAGTGGTAGAGCGCTAGCCTTGAGCTGAAGAGCTGAGGGACAGCGCCCAGGCCCAGACAGAGTTCAGGCCCCACGACCAGACCCCCCCCCCCCAAAAAAAAAAAGCAGAATCATTTTTATTACCTTTCTTTTGGCATTTTTGTGCTTTAACCAGCAAAGATTTTAATACAGAACTCAGGTCCATTTCCACCTTTTAAAAGATGAGAAAATACATAAACAAAAACAAAGTGATTTTGGTTGTTGGGATGAGTAAGTGGCATTTGGTCAAGCTTATAAACTCACATATTTGTTAGCCCTCTAAACTACACCACATTTCACGAGTTTTGCTTTGCTCTGATGCAAACAAATACCTTACACAAAAAGCATCCCTGAAGTCCCCAAGGCTTGTGTTCAACAAAGTTCTTCTCAATCATTTTAAGTCTTTTTCATAGACAATGGGCATTTATGCTAGACAACCTCCAGCTGCACATCCCAGCTTGTTGTTTATTGGTTTTAGCTCTTTCCTTATAAACAGATGACTACATGTTCTTTTTTTGGCCAGTCCTGGGGCTTGAATTCAGCACCTGGGTAATGTCCCTGAGGTTTTGTTGTTGTTTTGTTTTGCTTAAGGCTAGCACCCTACCACTTCTGGCTTTTTGGTGGTTAATCAGGGATAAGAATCTCACAGACTTTCCTGCCTAGGCTGGTTTCGAGCATCTATCCTCAGATCTCAACCTCTTTAGCAGCTATGCTTACAGGCATGGGCTCAACTTATATGTTATTCTTGAAATACACTGATTTCTGCTGTGTATTCAGGTACCATTTGTAAAAAGGTCTGCATATAAGGCTTAATATTGATAAAAAGAGGCAAACTACCTTTAAATAGCGGATTAGCCAAATTTTCTATATCTTGCACTTAAATGTGTAGGTAGAGATGCATTCTAGAGTAACATGGATCTCCCTACCAGATTGGAGTCATCTCAGGCAAATAACCAAAGATCCAACACGTTTCAAAGCATATTTTTCTTCAGTGTATTAGAAATTTCTGTTGTTTCTCCAAGTGTCCTCCAACTTCAAACTTGGATATGTTCATTGTCTCAATTTATCCAATCCATCAACAAATTCAATTGAATCTGCCTTCAAAATACATTGAATCCCAGTTATTTCCCTCCACCTTACAGCTGCCTCTCTAGTCCAAAAGATTCTTTTGTCTTTTGTGGAAAATTGAAATATAAGTAATCTCTTAGTTGCCCTCCTTAGGATCACTCCTGTCCCCTTGAGTTTGTTCTCACAGCAGAGGTCTTTTCATGCTTACATGTATCTCATGCCTCTGATTGTCCCTATCTGCTCTCATCCTCCACACCTTTGTTACTTGGTTGATCTAGTGTCCATATCTTATTAGTCAAAGCCCAGAGTCAGCAGAGACACCATAAAGTTCATTCCTGGTGGAAAGAGCTACACTTGTGTAGAGAAGGAGCTAGAATTGTTTGGAGACACTTCCAGAAGTTATTTACCATTACTGATTGACCTGGACAACACAACTCGGATTATGTCTTGTTCACTCAATTCCAGTCACACTAGGACCTCTGCTGTCAAAATTCCCCTCACTGCCAGGTAAGCATGCTCACACCTGCAATCTTAGATCCTCAGGATGGCTGAAATCTGAAGATCATGGTTTGAAGCCAGCCTGGGCAGAAAAATTATGAAACTTTATCTCAAATTAAACAACGAAAAAACAAGAAGTGGGGGCTGGGAAGATGGCTCAGTGGTAGAGCGCTTGCCTTGCATGCCTGAGGCCCTGGGTTCGATTCCTCAGCACCACATAAGCAAAAAGAAAAAAGCTGGGAGAGGCGCTGTGGCTCAAGTGGTAGAGCGCTAGCCTTGAGCTGAAGAGCTGAGGGACAGTGCCCAGGCCCAGAGTTCAGGCTCCACAACTGGACCCAAAAAAAAAAAAAAAAAGAAAAAACAAGAAGTGGTGCTGTGGCTCAAGTGATAGAGTTACAGCCTTGAACAAAAAGCCAATCGAGAGCCTGAGGCCCTGAGTTCTACAGGTAGAAAGTCTGGCCCAGCTTAGCTGTGTTTGTTGCTCAGGGTATCACAAGTCTTAAATCACTATGTTGGCTAGTCTAATTCTTTTTTTTTTGGGGGGGGGTCCGGTCATGGGGCCTGAACTCTGGGCCTGGGCGCTGTCCCTCAGCTCTTCAGGCTCAAGGCTAGTGCTCTACCACTTGAGCCACAGCGCTACTTCTGGCTTTTTTTTTTTCTTATGTGGTGCTGAGGAATCAAACCCAGGGCCTCGAGCATGCAAGGCAAGTGCTCTACCACTGAGCCACCTTCCCAGCCCAATGTGGAACCTCCTAAATCCTCTCAGGTCATTTAACTCCAAGAATCTGATCATTTTCCTCTTACCCACATGTCCTATCCCCTTCCTCTTCTACCCATTGAATTGTGGAGGGAAAAAAACCTCTCCAGTTTAAAGACCTCATGTAATTAGGTCAGACCCACCTAAGTAATCCTAACCCTCCCCCATCCCCCCTCCAAGCCTTTTTTCTTTTTCTTTTTTCGTTTTAGAGACTGTATACATAGCCCAGGCTAGCCTTAAACTTCCAACCCACTTGCCTTAGCCTCTTGCGTGCTTGGACAGGCCCACACACCACTATGCCATATTTAGTATTCTATCATAAAGTTAACTGTTTTGAAGCCCCTACTTTAACCACAATAGTACCTACATTAGTGTTTGTTTGAATGATTGAGGGGAACCACATGTATGATGGAAATCTTGGGGAGACCATCTTAGAATGCCTACCATGATAACATACACTTCATAGCACTATCTAGATTATATTTGCTAATTACTTGTTTATGTCTGGGGGGGAAGGGCAGTCCTGGGTCTTGAACTGAGGATCCTGGGCACTTTCCCTGAGCCTCCACTTGAACCACAGCACCACTTCCTGCTTTTTCTGAGTAGTTTATTGAAGAGTCTTACAGACTTTCCTGCCTGGACTGGCTTCAAACCAGGATCCACAGATCTTAGACTCCTGAGTAGCTAGTATTACAGGGGTGAGTCATTGGCACCCAGGTTGTTTATGTTTTAGTAGAAAATCCAAATGATAAGAGGCTTTTGGTTTTGCTCATTGTTATTCCTAGCAACAGGGATAATATTTGACACATTGTAGATGCTTGGTAAATATTTATTGAGTGAATCAGTTAATAACTATGGCTTGTAATTTTGATGGCTATGAAAGTGGATTTTTTAAAAAAAGAGTTATTTAAGCTTTACTTTCCAAGGTGGCATAGTCTCAAAATAATCATTGGCCTTCTTTGCATGGGGGACTTATTTGACTATTAAAAATAAGTTGTAAGCAAGTAGTTTTGTAAATATCCAGTAATTGCTATACATAAACAAAGCAAATTAGCTTTTTTTTTTTTTTTTTTGGGTCCGGTCATGGGGCCTGAACTCTGGGCCTGGGCGCTGTCCCTCAGCTCTTCAGCTCAAGGCTAGCACTCTACCACTTGAGCTACAGCACCACTTCCGGCTTTTTTTTCTTTTTGCTTATGTGGTGCTGGAATCAAACCCAGGGCCTCAGGCATGCAAGGCAAGCGCTCTACCACTGAGCCACCTTCCCAGCCCCGCAAATTGGCTTTTTTGCTTACTACTAATAATAATATGCTTTTGGCTTTCAGTTTTCATCTGTGTAGAATAAGAATGCTTTCTTGTGAACTTTTGGAAATGAATGTTTAGTTTTCCTGCAATGTACATTACTCTGGTATTTCTGAGGCTTTCCATGTAATTGTGGTTCACAATGTCCAGTTACTGGAAAATAACAGAGGGGCAAAATGATAAAGACACAACTTAATACATCAGGCTAGAAAATTACATATATTTCCTTCATTTTTAATAGTCACTATTGTGCATTTCTTCAATCCTTCTTTCCACAGACAAAACTTGCCAATGGCACTTCCAGCATGATTGTGCCCAAGCAGCGGAAACTCTCAGCAAGCTATGAGAAGGAAAAGGAACTGTGTGTCAAATATTTTGAGCAGTGGTCAGAGTCTGATCAAGTGGAATTTGTGGAACATCTTATATCCCAAATGTGTCATTACCAACATGGGCACATCAACTCATACCTTAAACCTATGTTGCAGAGGGACTTCATAACTGCTCTGCCAGGTATGTGTAGATATATCTATAAATCAGTTTGCTAGAGTGGTAATGCCATTGGGTCTTCAGCCTTATATTCCTCTTATGAAAGTCTTTATTAGCTTGACTTTTACATATTGTTTTAATTGCACCTTGTTCATAAAAGTTTAAGAAAAATCAAATTTAAAAAACAAAGATATCCCCCCTTTACCCATCTTTTCCCTTTTGATTGTTGTTTCCTGATTATAGAAGTTATTGGAAATTTAGAAGAAACAAATTATAAACTATAAAAATAGGGGCTGGGAAGGTGGCTTAGTGGTAGAGCAAGCGCTTGCCTTACATGCATGAGGCCCTGGGTTTGATTCCCCAGCACCACATAAGCAAAAAGAAAAAAAGCTGGAAGTGGCGCTGTGGTTCTAGTGGTAGAGTGCTAGCCTTGAGCTGAAGAGCTGAGGGACAGCGCCCAGGCCCAGAGTTCAGGCCCCACGACCGGACCCCCCAAAAAAAATAGTTTACTCCCCCACCCCCCACCCCAAGAACTACTAATGTTAATTAGTAGTTTGGCATATAGCTCTTTTGTTCAGGTATGGGTGTGTGTATACACATATATGTATGTGTATACATATGTGTGTATGTGTGTATATATATACATATATATATATATTTCCCTACAAAGCTATGATATGTTTTTAACCGTTTTTCCTTTCTTCCCCGCCCCCTTCCTTTTCTTAATGTATTCTCATAATGTGTTTTCTTTTGCCAGTCCTGAGGCTTGAGCTCAGGGCCTGGACATTGTTCCTGAGCTGCATTTGCTCAAGGCTAGCATCTAACACTTGAGGCACAGTGCCACTTCCAGCTTTTTCTGTTTTGTGGTACTGAGGAATGGAACCAGGGCTTCATGCATGCTAGCCAAGCACTCTACCACTAAGTCACATTCCCAGTCCTGTCTTTTCATTAAATATATTAACATGCTTTTCCTAAGTATGCTCTTTTAAAACTTCTTAAAATTTTATCTAGATTTTTTTTAGCTCCCTTAATATTCCCCCAATGGTTTAAAACTCATTATTTAACCCCTTTATTGAATATTTTAAGTAGTTTTGTGAGGTTTTTTTTGCTATTATAAACTATGCCATGGAGGATAGTCATATGTATTAGTCTTGCAAATATCTTACTGAGAGAAATACCTGAAGGGAAATTACTGTATTAAAGAGTATGAATCCTTCAGCCTACCTACTCTTCTCTCCCTCCCCTCTCTCCTTCCTTTCCCAGTCCTCTCTTCTGTCTTCTCTTCAGTAGTAGGGATTAAATGCAGAACCTTGCACATACTAGACAATTGCTATATCACAGATCTGTTCCCCCCAGCCCAAGAGTTAGAACATTTTGGAACTTTTAGTACATGCTGACTATCTGCTAAAAAGGATACCAATTTAATAGCCTCCTGCATACTGTGACTTTTAATAGTTGCTCGTTACACCTTTAAAAATTTTTTATTTTCCTAAACTTGAAATTTAAATTGTCCTTGAAAATTAAAGAAATGCTTATTTATATCTTAGAACCATTTTAAAACTGAAGTTTACCTGTATTTTTTGTTAATAGAATAGATTTTGCCCTCTTGTAATACATTGGATTTTGTTTTAGCCACAGGCAGTTTTCTTTGTACAGACAATCTGACTGTACCTATTACTGTGTTCTCCCCAATCACTGAGACATGCTACTATCTCAAGTTTATACCACTAAGAATTGAACAGGACTTGATTAGACCAGTGTATTTTGCCTAATACTGATCCCTAGTGTGTATTTGCTGACCACTCTTATGAGGTATTAAATCATGTCTAATGCTTTCTGGCCATTTACACTTCTAAACCTCCACCATCTGGCTACATTTAGTAAACCAAACTACTTCAAAAAATGCCTGTAATGCATTAATGTAATGGTTTTGTTTCAAGTGTTAGGTGAAATTACTTCCAACAACTTATTACAGGTACATAGTAAATGATCAGAGCAATTTGATGGCAGCCATTAAAAATATTGGACTGCCTTTGGAAACTTCTGATGGTGTAGGAAGTTTCAATAGATTCAGGAATTGTACCATAATTGTATTTTGCATGAAGAACTAATTATTATATTTTTAATTGGCTTCTAGTCATGTTCCTTTAATAAGAATTAGGTGATTGATGCCTCCATCTGTTTATGCCTAAACATGAACATGTGATGCAAGCCAAACAAGATCCATTTCTTTTCCCTGTCTGCTGGAGAATGTGACAGATAGCCATATAATTTTTATAATTAGAATTATGCTTAATAAACATATTTGTGTTGTTACTAATAGCATGCAAGTGTCTCTTTGTATAATTCAGGAGAAAAGCACAAAGTCAATTTTTTTTTCTTTTGTCAGCCGTGGGGCTTGAACTCTGGGCCTGGGCACTGTCCCTCAGCTCTCCAGGTCAAGGCTAGTGCTCTACCACTTGAGCCACAGCACCAGTTTCAGCGCAGGGTCTCATGCATGCAAGGCAAACACTGTACCGCTGAGCCATCTTCCCAGCCCCAGGAAATCCTTTTGTACTTGACAAAACCTGTTAAGTTTTCCTCATAGAGGAAAAACTTCAGATATTTTTGTCTCCCTTACTTGTAAACTTAGAGCAACAGCCAAAAAAAATAAGCCTATTAGTGTAGTTATCCTATCTTACAAGGGGTGTCCTTTCCATCAAGGCCTCAGAATAGATTTGAGTAGTGAAGAACTTTAATTAGGAAGAACTTCACTTTACACAGCTCAAGATCTAATTGCCAGTGTTTTCCTTTGCACATCCTACACAATACTCTCTGAAATGCTTAGCCAAGTTATCTATTGATGTAGAATTTTTTTTTTCATTTTGGTCACCTGTCATTTAGATTTTGTAATAGTAGTAATTTTCAAATATAGTTTCTTTTAACATGAAGTTAAAATCCTTGAATTTAAAAGATACCTCTATGTCTTTCCTCTCAGGGTTTTTCTTTACCAGTCTGCATTTCCTCCTTCTCTCCTTTCTACATGTCCAAAATTCTATAACCCAGCACATTCTGACTTAGTGTTTCTCCCTCAGTACATTTCAAGGATATTTCTTTTACTGAATAGCTTTGGAACTGCAGCAGTAATAGGAACAGAATGAGAAATGGACCTAATATCAAGATTTGGGGGAGTCTGAATCACAGAGTTTGAGATGCCATCCATAGAACATCCCCTAGTGCTGAAATCCATATAGATAGATGTGAATTGTTTCCTGGAATCCTTTTTATTTTTAATGTCTTGGGGGTTTTGCTGGTTGTTAGCTTTAACTTCCTTATCTAAAGGAAGATGGAAAATACTGTTCATTTCTGTAACCTTATGGAAAAATTATTGACACTCATTTTACCCAAGCCTCTGTTTGAAAAAGAAACTGGACTGCACTAGGGACAATAGTATGTCTTCATAGCTGAAGAGTACTATTCTGTTTTAAATGACAGAACAGCAAAAAGTATAAAAAAATCATTCACCACCTCTCTTCTTTTGTTTTGTTCTCCCCTCCTCCCACTGAAAGCTCGAGGTTTGGATCATATTGCTGAGAACATTCTGTCATACTTGGATGCCAAATCACTATGTGCTGCTGAACTTGTATGTAAAGAATGGTACCGCGTGACATCAGATGGCATGTTATGGAAGAAGCTCATTGAGAGAATGGTCAGGACAGATTCTCTGTGGAAAGGCCTGGCAGAACGAAGAGGGTGGTGAGCCTTTTAACTTTCTTCCTGTTAGAGTTTCCACACCTGGCCATTCAGAATCATGGGAAGATTGGTGGGATCGAGTAAGACCACTAATCATTTAATGTGGTTATTTTGCTGATTTGTATGTAACTAAAAAATGTAAAAGAATACTTCATATACTTACCAGTTTTTCTTCTGATGAATCAATCATAAAATGACAGAGTACCATGTTAATAGTGCTTTGCAAAAAAAAATAATAATAATAGAAAGCTAACTGCCCCCTGCTTAAAACATTCTGCTCTCTGGGTACAAATTGGTATTCTGCAAAGAGGATAATGGGCAATTTATTAGTCAATTAGATGGCTTTGAAACAGATACACGCAATCATATCTAGCTTTTTCCTAATCTAAGACAAATGACTTTTCTCCTGAAGATGTTTTTTTTCCATGCCTATGGCATTTTATCACCTTTGTAATCAAAGACTATTTTTATGCCCATCTAGAATAAGAACTGTAACTACCAAAAAGAATGAAAATGATACTTGGTATAAATCATTGTTTCTTTACCTCTCTCTCTCTCTCTCTCTCTCTCTCTCTCTCTCTCTCTCCTCTTTCTCCTCTTTCTCTCCCCCTCCCACTTCCCCCTCCCTCCAGGGCCTGGCCACTGTCCCTGAGCTTCTTTTTTTTGATAAGGCAAGCACTCTACCACTTGAGCCCACAGTGCCACTTCTAGGTTTTTCTGTTTATATGGTACTGAGGAATCGAACCCTGAGCTTCATGGATGCTAGCCAAGCACTCTACCACTAAGCCACATTCCCAGCCTTTTGTTTCTTCTTAAGACTCATATTTTCTTTAGCTTTTCTTGTTGAAATCTGAATTCCATAAGGTATTATGTAGTTAGCAGCCTAAAAGAGTTCAACAATGTTGGTGTTCTTTTAATATAATGATACTATTTCATTAGATCTTCTAGAAGATTTTTGTTTGTTTGTTTCAAAATGTATAAGAAAGTCTGAAACTAGGTGCAAGGTACACAGTCAGGCAGAAAAAAGCCTGAGAGACTCTTGGGGGGGAAAAGAGGGCTCAGTTTGGGACTTGTACTTAGGCCTGGGCACTGTCCCTGAGCTCTTTTTGCTCAAGGCTAGTATTTATCACTTCCAGCTGTTTTTTGATGGTTAAGTGGAGATAAGAGACTTTCCTGCCCAGGCAGCCTCCTGAGTAGCTAAGATTATAGGCTTGAGCCATCAGCACCTGGACCAAGAGGCTCTTACTTCCAGTTAACCAGGTGGGGGAATAAAACTGGACTGGAGGTATAGCTCAAGTGGTAGAGTGCCATCTATGCATAAAAGAGCTTAGGGAGAGCTCAAGGCCGAGTTCAAGCTTTATTACCAACACACACAAGATCAAGTTTGAGTAGATCATAAATAAAGGTGACATATTAAGTCTTATATTTGATAGAAAATAAATGGCATAAGTGTGCTCAGTAAAAGCCTTGAAAATTAGTTTTGTCAACTGCAAAACAGTTAAGAATATTAAGATTGCCCCGTATGCTATTGCACACTATAATCCTAGCACGTGGGAGGCAAAGACAGGAGAATCAAGAGTTTAAGTCCAAGCCTGAGTTGTATATATGCTACAAAATAAAATTCCTCATGGAATTTTTATCAAAATATGATTAGCTGTCTTTTTTTAGTATCTTTGAAATTCATTAGCACATTAAATATAAAGATACCTCATTGTTAAGGGTTTAGCCATTCTGGCTTTCAGAAAGACTTTTTAAACCTTTTATCTCAAAAGGTTAAAGAAACAAAATACAAATAATTTTTGTCTATATAATTGTAAAAATAAATTCAAATTGCTATTCTTCCCAGATGTCTTTGCTACTTTGTTTCATTATGTAGAAAAATAGAAATTTAATCTTACATAACTAACTTTGTACTATGGAAATAAACTCCCTTGTAATATACATAGCCAAATACATGACATTCACAGTTCATCGTATTGCTGAGTGCCAAGAACAGCACTGGCAATAGAGCAAGGGGGGGCTGGGAAGGTGGCTCAGTGGTAGAGTGCTTGCCTTGCATGCTTGAGGCCCTTGGTTCGATTCCTCAGCACCACATAAGCAGAAAAAGCTGGAAGTGGCACTGTGGCTCAAGTGGTAGAATGAATGCTAGCCTTGAGCTGAAGAGCTGAGGGATAGTACCCAGGACCAGAGTTCAGGCCCCACAACCGATTAAAAAAAAAAAAGAATAGAGCGAGGGGCAGCTGGGAAATTTTTTCTAGCCCTCTAGAAAAAGACAAGGAACTCTCTTCCACACAACTACTGACTGACATTAAAATGCACTGTAAAGAATACAACTTAGCTGTAAAGGTTTGGTCCTTTCTAGTTAGACTGTAAATGACAGTAAATCTACACCAGACATTGGAAATTTATTAAGTCTTTTCTAGAATGCAAGAAGAACTAGAAATAAGTACGGTTTGGGCTATGTGAATGGGAAAATACCAAAGGTAAAGTAGACTACAAGTTTGCTTAATAAACTCTACTCTGAGCAGCAAGATCTTTTATATTAGTTACAAAGGCAGTAACCACCACTAAAAAAATAAATAAATCAAATAAAAATCTTTAAAGCTTTTGGGTGTTTTTACAGAGAATATAAAGATATATAAATATTTCAGGATTCAGTAATTACCACTCTTTCCCCTCTTTAACCAAGAAATCCACTATGCTGTTTTTATTATGATTCAGAATTCTGAATTCCCGTCTTTGGCCACATTTATCCACTTAACTTGGTATATATTCCCATGAATACACAAATACTTACCTGTCCACTCAGTTTGCTTCCTGTGTTAATTGATCTTCCCTTTTGTTTGTTGATGGGTTTTGTAGATTTTTTTTTTTTTTAAAGATAGGCCAGACTGGCCTCAAACTCAGTCCTCCTGTCTCAGCCCCCTGAGTGCTACAATTGCAGGCATTTCTTGGTCTTCTTCTTTCTTAAAATATAAAATTATAATAATTATTTATGATGGGGTTCTTGTTTTCTTTTGAAGCCTGATGACGTCGATAAAATCTATTAGATCTTTCCCCATATGCTGTTTCTAAAAGTGTTTTTCATTTTTTCCAACTAGTGATAAATAAGTAAATATAATTGTCCAATAAAGCTTTTTGAGTCTCTTAAGATTTAACTTACCACTTTACTGTTTTATTTTATACCTAGATGAATTTGACAGTCTGCTCCCTAGGGCATGAACTTTGCCACTTTCTCCTTGAATAATATTGAATATGTTTCTCTCTCTTCTCTAATGGTATCTCTTAAAAGTATAATAAAAAACCACCTGGGAAAAGTCCATTTTCTTAATCAGCAGATCACATTTTATTATAACATTCTGAATTTAATATTTCACATTTATCATGTACTCCCACTCTCCTATGTACTTTGCATTTCACATAGAAGTGGTCCCTGTTGTCAAGAGCTTACATTGTAGAAGATTTACTGAAAACATACGTACAGAGTGAGAAACAAGTTTTCAATATCTAGCCATCCCTTTTGTAGCACCTTTGATGAAGAAATTCAGATAATCTATTGTCATGATAAAAAATATCAGAAGTTCATATGATTTGTTTCCTAAGGATTTAGCCAAGTATTTTTACATATGAAGAAATCTTAGAGTGCCAAAGATGGAGAGGAAGACAGGAATCAGGAATGATGGCTTTGACGTAGTTAGGAATGGAGCCTCTGGAGTAGGTCTGTCTACAAGCTTCCCATTTAAAATCTATTAATTGTCAGGCATTGGTGGCTCATGCCTGCAATCCTAGCTACTCAGGAGGCTGAGATCTGATGATTGCAGTTTACAGCCAGCCGGGGCCAGAGAGTCTGTAAGATTCTTATCTTCAATTAACTATTAGAAAACCGGAAGTAGCACTGTAGCTCAAAGTGATAGAATGCTATCTTGAGCAAAAAAGAGCTCAGGGACAGTGCACAGGCCCCAAGTTCAAGCCCCACAACCAACAAAAATTAAAATAAAGTCTGTTATTTGAATGTAAAGTGTTCAATAACTTTAAACACTTGCAAAATAAAATACATAGAACTTAGAAATTTTTAAATACTTGAAAACTAAAAAATAGATGACTGTTCAGTATGTCTTTCTTTAATCCAGAGTTGTTGGATAATGTATCTTGTTTGGCCTTTTCTTTATGTGAGTATATCATGTTTCATTAGTCACCTTTGAAAAAACTGTTATTTTCACTTCACCATTGTAGATTTTCTGTGTGTGTGTGTGTGTGTGTGTGTACACGCGCGCACTCATGTGGGGGGGTACACCCATTGTAGATTTTCTTTTCAAAAATATCACAAAAGTCAGAACACACTGTCTTCCTGATAGGAAAATTTTTCAACTAATTTTCAAAGTATATAATAGGAAGAGGGCAGGGAAGAAGCACTCCTGTAGACATTGAACAATTAATTATATTTTAATGGAGCTGTAGAGGAGGAGTGGATGGTTGGCCCAGAGAAAACATGATTCTCTGGTGCCAGGATTACACTCAGAGGCATTTCTGCCTATCTCCACTTTTCAAGGCACTGTGCCAGTGAGAACAGCAGTTACTACACCCATAGTGGGGTTTACTAGCTTCCACACCGTGTTTGGTGGGTTCTTAACTTCAGGATGAGGAATTAAATTTTTTACCCAGCAGGAAGTGATTGCCATTTACTGGGGGCTTTTTGGTACCAAAGATCTAGCTTGGGATATGAGTATTCCAGAAATGTGCTGTCATAAGGAAGGAGATCTAACAAATGCAGCTCAGTGGAATCAAGGAAAGGCAATAAATGCATGTATGTGTGTACGTAGCTGGGAACCTACCTGTGAAAGTAAGTTTTATAGTTTTGATACAGGCTCTTAGGCATTTCTTTTCTTCCATTTCTGCTGCTGGACATTTGTGTAATCCTTCTATTGAAGTGTGCTCAATTGTCCCCTTTAGAAGACTACTATGGAGCTACACTTGTAATCCTAGCTACTCAGGTGGCTGAGATCTGAGGATTGTAGTTTGAAGCCAGTTTGGGCAAGAAAGTCTATGAGACTCTTATCTCCAGTGAACTACTCAGAAAAAGCCAGAAGTGGCTCTGGTAGAGTGCTAGCCTTGAGCACAACGGCTGAAGGACAGCGCCTGGGCCCTGAGTTCAAGCCCCAGGACTGGCAAAAAAAAAAAAAAAAAAAAGACTACCACCATGCTGATCTTAAACAGCCTAAGTGACTGAACAGACAGCAACACACCTTTACCTCACCTGATAAACACCTGGAAACTTGATCTCTTTGACAGGCACCTCTACTACCCTCCATGTTCCTCTAACATGGCATAACTTGACTTGTAAAAGACTGGAGCCTGTCCTCATTTAAAACTAATAGGCTGGAGACATAGCTCAATGTTGAGTGTTTACCTAGCATTACCATTACTAACAAAAATTTCAGAAGATAGGCCAGTGGATCTATGCAGAGTCTGTCTAATAGACTAATGGAAAAATTCTGATATACACATGCACTCACGCACTTATACTCTCTGGACATGATAATATCCCAGAAGACCTTATATTCTGCACTATGATTTACCCAAAAGCAAATCACTGTCAGTCAAATTCCTTAGAGCCCAGAAAATTACTCCTTCTTGACATGGGACTAGACAGGATAGTATGGATATTAGAAGAAATATTAGTGAAACACTGAAGAAATATGAAGCTGCTTGTAAATGTATGATATTACGATTCATTGGAAACATTTTTGCTTTTTAGGGGACAGTATTTATTCAAAAACAAACCCCCTGATGGGAACGCTCCTCCCAACTCTTTTTACAGAGCACTTTATCCTAAAATTATACAAGATATTGAGGTAAGAATCTATGTATTTTTGGATGTTTACCAAATGATAGAGAATCATTAGTATTCTTTAGTTACAGTGTTATTACAGAAAACCATTAGTTTATCATTGTGGGTTAAAACCAATATCTTTACAAGTGAATAGAATCAGTAATAAATTGCCAGCCAAATTTTGTAAAGCTTTAAGAAAGTTTTTAATGATATATACATAAGATTTCTTCCAATAGCAGTAAGACCATTAAGTTTATACTCCAAAGCTAATATTGTCTTTTGAATTGAGTTTCCCTGGAGTTCCTTGGTAGAAATGGCCACCATATATGTATAAAGAGAACTAAGTATACAGCCTTACTTAGTACATATATTTTTAGTTAACCTTCAAGTTTACCTTAAAGGTAAGTTCACATTTTTGCACAATGAGCCATGGGTTGCCATTGATGTCACCTAAGAAAGACTTTGCTTCAGATTCTTTCCTCATGAACTGCCTATTTTTCTTCTTCTTAGACAATAGAATCTAATTGGAGATGTGGAAGACACAGTTTACAGAGAATCCATTGCCGAAGTGAAACGAGCAAAGGAGTTTACTGTTTACAGTATGATGACCAGAAAATAGTAAGCGGCCTTCGGGACAACACAATCAAGGTGAGGTCTCATTGATTGAGGGGAGCAATATTGATCATGTTTACAAAACAGCCTGAGCCATAAACCCCAAGCATTTAGAAAATAAAAACTTTTATACTGGTGGAAGTACCAAAATCACCTTAATTTTCTTTTTTTCTTTTTTCTTTTTTTATTGTGAGAATACTGTACAGAGGAGTTACAATTATATGGGCAAGATAGCGAGTACATTTCTTATCAAGCATTGTTGCCTCCTCTTTGTTTCCCCTTCCCATCCCTTCCCATACTCCCCCCTCCCCCCATCAACATAATTTTCTTGAAGGACAGAGTCTGCTTTCTACCAGGATAACACACAAATAGTAGTCCTAGGGTTAAATTCCCTTCTTGAAGTACACTAAGGGGACCATTACTCTTTGGCCCTCATAATTATAGGCTCTCCCTGTACCTTAATGAAAAGGATCAAGTTTGCATTAGAACTGAAGCTATATATACACAGGTGCTTAACTATATCTGTAGAAAAGAATGCACTCCACTGCCACTCCAGGCTTTCATGCTTTGGGGAAATCAAACACATAAGAGAGCAAACAAGTCTCCACAACACCCCATTATCACAGTGATTAAAAGGATCTTGTTTGCCATTCTAGATCTGGGATAAAAGCACATTGGAATGCAAGCGAATTCTCACAGGCCACACAGGTTCTGTCCTGTGTCTCCAGTATGATGAGAGAGTGATCATAACTGGATCATCGGATTCCACAGTCAGGTAGAAAATTTCAAATTATTTTTTGAATTGTGAACCCTCAGATCTGCTCTATTCTTTGTCATAGATAGTAATTCTATATATAATGCATGAATATAATATTGAAACAAAAGAAGACTTAATCATCAGTTCCCATACACACACCATTTGTTAATCTAGATCAGTAAACTTGATAAAGGAATAATTGAGGTAAGTTTACATTTTTGCACAATAAAGAAACAATTTTTATATGTTTTATGGTTTTTCTTTTTTGTTTTGTTTTTGTGGGTCATGGGCTTGAACTCTGGGCCTGGGCACTGTCCCTGAGCTCTTCAGCTCAAGACTAGCGCTCTACCACTTGAACCACAGTGCCTCTTCCAGTTTTCTGTTGGTTAACTCTGGAGATGAGTGTCTCACGGATGTTCCTGCCTGGGCTGGCTTTGAACTGCAATCCTCAGATCTCAGCCTCCTGAGTAGCATGAGTCAACAGTGCCTGGCTCTATTTATTTATTTATTTATTTTTATTTTTATTTTTGCCAGTCCTGGGGCTTGAACTCAAGGCCAGTCCTGGAGCTCCACTTTCACCTTTTTAGTGGTTAATAAGACATAAAAATCACAGATTTTTCCTTCCTCTGGTTGGCTTTGAACCATGATCCTCAGATCACAGCCTCTGAAATAGCTAGGATCTCAGGCATGATCCACTGGGGCTTGGCGTTATATTGTTTTTTTAATTTGGAGAATCGTCCATTATAGAAACTTGCCTTTATGGTAAATCTTGCATTTCTTAACAAACATTACCTCAAAGGGGAAATGACAGGAATGGAGTGAAACCTTCCTGTCAGGTGGTTATAACTTTGGCAGAGGCATGCATTATCTCTTTAAAGTGTGTACAGGTGAGCAATGCTCTCTGTCTTTGCCAGCTTCTCCAGACTCTGTTATTCCTGCAGTGTATAATTGCATGCTTCACTCAGGGAGGGGCCCTCAATTTCCAGATGCATTCAGTGATTTGATGACACAGCCATTATGCTGCTGGAGTCCAGTGCAGTTCAAATTCTGGGTACTAGCAACACTGCTGGAAACCTCTGTTAGAGGTTTTGCCTTAAGCTAAAGGATTTAGCAAACAATGCATCAAAAGTAACTTTAAAAAAAAGACAAAAAAACCCTTTGGATCAAAAAGTAGTTAACTGTGTTAAGTTCTCTGAAGTTAAATGTTTACCATTATAAATTACCCTTTGTGAATAAAAACAGTAACTCCCTACTTCTTGTCTTTTGACTTTTTTAAGGCATAGCAAATTTGGTCTTTGCAGTTGTCAACACTGAACATTTATCAGTGTTTATGGAGTACCTCACAGGAGCCGAAGCATTATAAATGCCTGCATCATTTATAGGGTAAGGGGAAAATTATTTCCCCCCCATGGTACTAGGATTGAACCCAGGACCTCACTTAGTCACAACCCAACCTAGAAAATGATATTTTTTTAAAGGGGAGCAGAAGTAAAACTGGAAGAAGGAAATAAAATGTTATAAAACCAAAATCAATACATAAAAATAGTCAAGATAAAATAAAATGTGTCATGACAATGTAAGTCTGTGACAGAATTGTCTTGGTCCTTACCAGTTCTGGTTCCTGAGAATGAACACTAATGCTATTATTATTAATCAGATTCTTCATTTATAGTGTTTCTCCGTAAACCAGCCTCAACCCTAACTACTCAAAAGGCTTGAGTATTGAAGTCTGAAGCCGGCCTGGGCAGGAAAGTTCCCTAAGACTCTTCAATTAACAACAACAACAAAAAAAAAACCCACAAGTGGAGCTTTATGTGGCTCAAGTGGTAGAATGCCAGCCTTGAGAGAAAAAGGTTAGGGACAGTATCTAGGCAGAAGCAAGAGGATTGTGAGATCAGGGCCACTCTGAGTTACCTAGGGAATTTGAAGCCAGCCTGAGTGCATTAACAAAACCCTTGTCTCAGAAAAAAACATACATGGATACATATATACATATATCATACATAAAATATATATTCTTTTGGGTGTCAAATTGAATGTCACAAGTTTCATTTTGTTTTGTTTTTTTTTGAAACAGGATCTTGATATATTATCCAAGCTGATCTAGAACTAACTAATGAAAGTATTTGTTTGTCTGGGCCAAATTGTCAGATAATGGTAGCTGCCACTCTCTCCCTGGCCTCCACAGCTTAACCAGATTTTAAGCTTTAAGGATTCCACCCTGACAGCACTCCCATCCCTTTCCTTTTCTTTCTGTTCCTATCTAATCCTCTTTCTGTCTACCACTTCTCTGTGGTCTATCAGATTTCCCCCTCAGTGCTGCAAAAGGAAAGGAATATTACATTTCCTGTGAAAGTACAGGGAGATGGAGAACATCTTGGCTTAATAAAGTTAACATATTGTGTAGTTTGAATACCATCTAACTCTCAGCTATCTCTTCCAGAGTATGGGATGTAAATACAGGTGAAATGCTTAACACGTTGATTCACCATTGTGAAGCAGTTCTGCACTTGCGTTTCAATAATGGTATGATGGTGACCTGCTCCAAAGATCGTTCTATTGCGGTTTGGGATATGGCCTCCCCAACTGACATCACCCTCCGAAGGGTACTGGTTGGACACCGAGCTGCTGTCAACGTTGTAGACTTTGATGACAAGTATATTGTTTCTGCATCTGGGGATAGAACTATAAAGGTAGTAAGACAGTTTTCACTAAGTTTCCATCTTGGAATAGGAAGTTTATGTAAAAGTTTGATTAAGGACAACTGCATATTTAAGCATCACTATAAAATAGTGTAATATTAAGTTCAAAGTCTGGTTTGTGTAAAAGGGTGATGACTGTGTGCAACAATTTTGGCTGAAGAAAAATGTTTTAGTTTAATAAAATGTACCTGCAAGATCAGATTATCCTCAATAGTCTCATTGCATCTAGCTTCAGATTAGCCCTATACTGCCATTAATTTGATGTCTTTTGCTTTGTTCTCTTTGTGAAGTTGACACTGCCAGAGTTGGGGAATGTCCAGCTTGCAGACTATATTAGACCCACCATATTATTTGGTACATGATGAGACAGAAATAAATGCTTCTCATCTACTCCCCGTGGCCATCTGCCTGTACTGATAATTTCTTATGGCTCTCAAGTTACATAACAAATATCTAAGTGGCCCTGAGCAGAAAAAAAAATTCCCCATCCCTGCTCAGTCCTGTTTCTGCATATCGGACTCCAGTTGCCATAGATTTTGCTGGGTAAAACACCAAATCAACCTCGTAATATCAATTTCTGTCTCAGGTATGGAACACAAGTACATGTGAATTTGTAAGGACCCTAAATGGACACAAACGAGGCATTGCCTGTTTGCAGTACAGAGATAGGCTGGTGGTGAGTGGTTCCTCTGACAACACTATCAGGTGAGCAGCAGGAGCTCTTTCCCCAAAGGGATCACTGTTACCCTCCCATTTGCTATTTGTGCACAGATCCTATGATCTTCAACTATGTTGATAATCAATTTTTTTTTCCTTTCTGTAGCTTGCAAGCCAAAATTTTCCTTATTCAGACAGGCACCACAACAAAGTCTTTGTGTTCTCCTTCCCATAATAGTTTTATCACCCTGTAAATCTATATCCGAGGTACTACTTACGTAAGGAAGACAGCCATATGGAGGCACTGAAGAGCTTGTTTTCTTCCTTTCTTTCAGAGGGGGTAGGTGATACTGGGATTTGAACTCAGAGTTGCATACTAGATGCTTCACCACTAAGTCATACCTCAACCATTTTTCACACTTCCTTCCTGGGCTCACACTTTTATTTATCTACAATAGGTGACAGCTATATACCTCCAAACCCAACTGTTGGTTGAGAAAAAGATCTCATAAACTTTTTCCCCCAGATTGGCCTTAAACAGCAGTCTTCCTGATCTCAGCCTCCATACAGCTAGAATTTCAGACATGAACCATTGGTACTCTGCCCAGTAACATCTTTTTTACATTTCTTTTGTCTCCACTTGAAAAGTCATAATAAATAAAAGCCTTTTCTCCTACTCACTATTGTTAAAAAGAAAAAGAAAAAAAGAGTTGTGTCCCTACTTAGAAATTAAGCACTGTTTTCTTCATATTACACAATTGGCCAGAGAATTAATATTCTGTAAGACTTTTTTAATCCATAAATCCCTTCACGAATATCACAGATTAGAATTTGGTAGATGTATCTGAAACAAACACATAGCCATTGCTGGGCATCAGTGGTTCATGCCTATGATCCTAAGTCAAGAGGCTAATATATAGAAAATCATGCTTCAGAGTTAGTTGGGGAAGAAAGTCCATGAAACTCTATCCCTAAAATAACCAGCAAAATATGGATTAGAGGCCTGATTCAAATGGCAGAATGCTAGCCAAGCAGGTATGAAGCCCTGAGTTCAAATCTTAGTACCAGGACAAAAAGAAGCAACTGTTAAGGGCCAGAGGGGCTTAGTAGTAGAGTGTCTGCCTAGTCAGGTCCTGAGTTCACAAACTTCCCTATTGCCAAAAACCAAAGCTGTTATCGTCTCTAAGGAAATTATCATTTCTAGAAAGCACTTCGATTGCTCTGGAAGCATACAGTTTTTTAAATTATTACAGGAAACTTCTTGAGAATTGGCCTTGCATTCCTGTTATATGAAAACAACTTTCCTGTACAGTGGGTAAAAACAGAGAGTCTTCTATGGCAGAGATGACAATGTTTTGCGAGGGCCACAAAACCCATACATCTTATTCTCACTGGTGATTTCAGAAAGCATTTTTCTCATGACTTAGTCATTTCTTTTTCAAGCAAAGTGTATGCTATAGACTTATTTTTTTTTCTTTTTCTTTCTTTCTTTTTTTTTTTTTTTTTTTTTTTTTTGCCAGTCCTGGGGCTTGAACTCAGGGCCCTGAGCTTCTCTTGCTCAAGGCTAGTACTCTACCATTTCTGGCTTTTTCTACTTATGTGATATTGAGGATTAGAACCCAGGGCTTCATGCATGCTGGGCAAGCACTCTACCACGAAGCCACATTCTCAGCTATCCCACATATATTTGAACTAAAATCATATGTTTTTCTGCCCAGGTTGTATGGCAAAAAAAGGAAATTATTCTGGAAGCAATATGTGTAGTGATTGATTTTATCTTTGTGGATCTTTTTAATGTCTTAGCAAGAATTTATTGTAGAATATGCTTAAAGTACAGAGAAACGGAAAAGAAACATTTTCTTCTCCCCAGAGAGGAAATGGGAGTTAAAAACTCAAAATGGCAGTTTCCATTTGTAGCTTTTGTACTTTTTAAGCTTGGAAAATGTATAATGCCATGTCATCAAGCAACTCTTAATCTAACTTAGACAATGATTCTAGGTGGGTATGATGGGTGAGGGCCACCCGAAACACAGGCAACCTTCTGGACTTGATATTGTCTTACATGCCTTGCTCTCTTTTGTCTTTACCTAAACATGAAAAGTTCCCAGATTTTTACCATTTCAAAGGATAAAATGGATTTAGATAGGGCCTTCTATTTCTCTTAGGAAATTCAGCTGAAGTTTACAGACTTAACAAATTTGCTATACCTGTCACCCAAACATATACTATTTTTGTGGATTATTACTTATTTTTGGTGGTACTAGGGTTTGAACTTAGAGCCTTCTGCTTGCCAGGCAGTCTCTCTACTACTTGAGCCATCATCTAGCTCCTTTGAGGGTTTTTCATAGTTATATGAAATACATTTAGAAATTAATACATAAAAGTTTTCCTTACTCAATTTTCTCTTTCAGATTATGGGATATAGAATGTGGTGCTTGTTTACGGGTGTTAGAAGGCCATGAAGAATTGGTGCGTTGTATTCGATTTGATAACAAAAGAATAGTCAGTGGCGCCTATGATGGGTGAGTTTGCTAACAAATTTTTTTTGTGGGGGTGGGGGGTCCAGTCGTGGGGCCTGAACTCTGGGCCTGGGCGCTGGCGCTGTCCCTCAGCTCTTCAGCTCAAGGCTAGCACTCTACCACTTGAGCCACAGCACCACTTCCAGCTTTTTTCTTTTTGCTTATGTGGTGCTGAGGAATCGAACCCAGGGCCTCAGGCATGCAAGGCAAGCGCTCTACCACTGAGCCACCTTCCCAGCCCTTGCTAACAAAATTAAAAATAAAATCTAGCCAGATGTTATTGAATATACCTGTCATCCCAGCCCTTACTTGGGATGCTGAGGCAAGAGAATAGCTAGTCCCAGACCAGCCTGGGCTATATATAGTAAGATTTTTGGATGGATGGATGGATGGATAGATGGATGGATGGATGGATGGATGGATGGATGGATGGATGGTGGGTGGATGGACAGTCAGATGGTCGGATGGATGGAAAGAGAAGAGAAGTAAAGAGAGGGAAGTGGAGGGAAAGAGAAGAAGAGGAGGAGGGAGAAAGGAAGAAAAATAGAGAAAGAGAACTGAACTCTGGACAGGTGCCAGTGGCTTACACCTGTAGTCCTAGTTACTCAGAAGGATCAAAACCAGCCCAGACAGGAAAATCCATGAGACTCCAGTTAACCACCAGAAAACCAGAAGTGGCACTGTGGCTCAAGTGGTAGAGCGCTAGTCTTGAGCTGAAGAGCTGAGAGACAGCGCCTAGGCCCAGAGTTCAAGCCCCATGACCAAAAAAAAAAGAAAAGAAAAAAAAAAAAAGAAAACACTAGAGGGCAATAGTTTTGCGGCTTAGATGAGTACTAAGATCTTAAATTTTACTTATTTGATTCATCTTTTCTAAGTGATTCTTAATGGTAGGTCTCATCATTTCTTCTAGCATTTCATTTACAATGGGTCCTTTATTTTCTTCGGTTTAATTTCCAGTATTGATAGCACCATTTGTGTTGTCAGTGAATCCCATGTTCAATGATACTAAATACAAAAGACGTGTACATTGGACTGGGTACTGGTGCCTCACGTCTATAATCGGAACTACTCAGGAGGCTGAGATCTGAGGATTGTGGTTTAAAGCCAGCCTGGACAGGAATGTGTGTGAGACTCTTATCTCTAGTTAACCACCAGAAATCCAGAAGTGGCATTGTAGCTCAAGTGGTAAAGCAATCACCTTAAGCTGAAGAGCTCAGGGACAGTGCCCAGGCCCAGAGTTAAAGCCCTACACCGACAAAAAAAAAAAAAGTACAAAATGTATTACTTATGAAGGACTCTTGTCACTTTTTTTGCTTGTGAAGACACCTTGAGAACTCGATTTTATCATTTGAACTCTATTCTCCATCCATATTTATGTCCCTAACTTTTTTGCTGTTAGATCCTTGTATTCCCTTTATTTTGCTTTTAACTAAGGCTGTGGTCCTCTTTTTGGTTTTTAGAAAAATTAAAGTCTGGGATCTTATGGCTGCTTTGGACCCCCGTGCTCCTGCAGGGACTCTCTGTCTACGGACCCTTGTGGTATGAGCTCCGTTATTTAAGACGGTTGGAGAGTGTATATGGGAAGAAGTTGAATGTTGATGTGCTATGGAATATAGACCTGGTTTTTATAGTTAGCATCTCAGAAAATCTATTAAGTTGAAAGGCAACCAGTACATGACAATAAGATACATTTTAGTGCCTTTCATCCAAAAGTGCTTTAGAGACTATATATGGTAAAGAATGTGGCAGCTGTTTAACAGCTGCATGGCAGCTCTCTTAACAGTGCAATACAGGAAGTAAATAAGAATTCTGTATCCACTAGAAACAGCAGGAGGTACTAAGGGAGAGATAATGTAATTACTCAAATTGGAAACTGTCCAGAATCAGAGGACCTAACACACCTGTGCCTGTTAAACGTGCCGTGGGAATACCCAGGCACCCAGTAGTCAGCCCTTAGTTCAGCATCCCATTCAGAGGATGTTGCCTCCAGCAATTTGAATCCCATCTTTGCTATTCCATGTATATCCCCTTGTCTGAACACTTGAGGAAAGAAGTGAGTCCTAGAAGAAATGTCACCTTCAAAAACACTAAATTTTTTATCATATTGTTAGCCAGATTAACAAATACCACTTCAGTCAAATAGAAAGTGGTGCACCAAACAGAATCTCAAGGAAAATATGAGAACAAATATTTCAAGTCTGTTGTTTTAAATTCTGAATCAACATTTAGGCAGTCTCAGCCCTTCCTTGCTGGGTTTAAAGCACATTATCTCTAGTTGCACACTGGTGGCTCATGCCTATAATGCTAGCTACTTTAGAGGCTGAGATATGAGGGTTTTGGTTGAAAACCAGCAAGGCAGAAAAGTTTGGGACATTCTTATCTCCAAATAACCAGCAAAAAGCCAGAAGTGGAGCTGTAGCTCAACTGGTGGTACAGTGCCAGTCTTGAGCAAAAAAGCCAAGTGGGAACAGGAGGCCCTAAGTTCAGACCACAGTCCTGAACTCTCTGTACTAGTACAAACAAATAAATCACATTATTTCAGTAGCAAACATACTTCATTTGCATGCTTCACACCGGTCTTTATTATGTGTGTATGACAGTTCTGGGGCTTAAATTCAGGGCCTGGGTGCTGTCCCTGTGCTTTTTTGATCAAGGCTAGACTTCTACCACTTAAGCCACAGATCCTTCCAGCTGTTTGGTAGTTAATGTGCTGGGAAGGTGGCTCAGTGGTCAAGTGCTTGCCTCGTAGCATGAAGCCCTTGGTTCCATGCCTCAGCACCACATAAGCAGAAAAAGCTGGAAGTGGTGCTGTGGCTCAAGTGGTGGTAGAGCACTAGCCTTGAGCTGAAGAGGGACAGCACCCAAGCCCAGAGTTAAGGATCCACGACCAACAGCAACAACAAAAAAAGTGTCAAGTATTTCCTTCCTGAACTGCCTTTAAACCACAGTTTTCAATCTCAGACTTCTAAGTAGCTAGGATTACAAGTGTGAGCCACTGGCCCCTGGCTGCTTTGTTTTGAGGTCATAGTCTTGGTATGTTGCTTAGGCAGGCCTTGAGCTGACAGTCCTTCCTATGCCTTCTGAAGTGCTAAATTCAAAGGTGTGTCACCATGCCCACTTAGCAGCTTCATTTGCAACAGCCAAAAGCTCATAAGTCCACTAATGGGAGGATAAATAGTAGTATGTTAGAAAGTTAGAATATCAACCAGTAACAACAAAAAAAAAGGGAATGAAATGGTCTTTTTTGGGGGGTCCAGTCATGGGGCTTGAACGCTGGGCCTGGGTGCTGTCCTTCCAGCTCTTCAGCTCAAGGCTAGTGCTCTACCACTTGAGCCACAGCGCCACTTCCGAATTTTTTGTTTTTGCTTATGTGGTGCTGAGGAATCGAACCCAGGGCCTCAGGCATGCAAGGCAAGCGCTCTACCACTGAGCCACCTTCCCAGCCCTGAAATGGTCTTTTTGTTTTGTTTTGTTTTGTTTGTTTGTTGGTCGTGGGGCTTGAACTGTGGGCCTGGGCACTGTCCCTGAGCTCTTTAGCTCAAGGCGACCACTCTACCACTTGAGCCACAGTACCACTTCCGGTTTTCTAGGGGTTTATTGGAGATAAGAGTCTCATGGACTTTTGTGCCCAGGCTGGCATGATCCTCAGGTCTCAGCCTCCTGAGTCGCTATGGTTACAGGCATGATCCACCAGCACCCAGCCCCAGGAATAAAATGTTTTATAATTAATAGTAGAAAGGAACGTTAAAATGTTGAGTAAAAGAAGCCAGGCATAAAAGAATATATACTATATGGATGTATTTGCATGAACTTCAAGAATAGGAAAAATCTGGCTGGGTGCCAGTGGCTCATGCCTATAATCCTAGCTACTCAGGAGGCTGAGATAGGAGGATTGCAGTTTGAAGCCAGCCTGCGCAGGAAAGTGCATGAGACTCCTATCTCCAATAAATTACCAAAAATGTCAGAAGTGGTGCTGTGACTCAAGATTCAATTGCTAGTCTTAAAGCAGAAGAAGCTCAGGGACAGTGTCTAGGCCCTGAGGTCATGCCCCGGAACCAGCAAAAATAAATAAATAAGAGGAAAAAAATTAATATGGATGGTATATTGACTAGGACGGGTTTTGAGTATTTTCTAGAATGCTGGAAATATTTTACATCTTCATCTGTGCAATTACTGCCCATGATGTGCTAGACCAGACTCACATACACTTACAAGAGCCACCATGAATTGTGCTAGTTTGTTAACTATACATGGGTAATTGTAATAGGAGTTTGTATACCATTTGAAAAAAAAATCTTAGGCACTGGTAGCTCACACTTGTAATCCTAGCTACTCAGGAGGCTGAGATCTAAGGATTGCAGTTCAAAACCAGCCCAGGGGGAGTGGCGCTGTAGCTCAAGTGGTAGAGTGCTCGCCTTGAGCTGAAGAGCTGAGGGACAGCGTGCAGGCCCAGAGTTCAAGCCCCACGACCGACAAAAAAAAAAAAAACAAACAGCCCAGGCAGGAAAGTCCATGAGACTCTTAATCTCCAATTAACCACCAGAAAACCAGAAGTGGAGCTGTGGTTCAAAGTGGTAGAGCCGTAGCCTTGAGCAAAAGAACTCAGAGATGGAAACTGACCAAAAAAAAAAAAAAAAAAAAAAAAAATCTACCAATGGCCCTGGCAGGATGCACACTAATTCTAGATAGTTAGAAGGCAGAGGCATGAAGATTGAGAATTTTTGCAAGACCTATCTCAAAACCAAATACAAAAACAAAAGGGTGGGCTGGGAAGGTGACTCAGTGGTAGAGTGCTTGCGTTGCATGCATGAGGCCCTGGGTTCGATTCCTCAGCACCACATAAGCAGAAAAAAAAAGCCGGAAGCTGCACTATGGCTCAAGCAGTAGAGCACTAGCCTTGAGCTGAAGAGCTGAAGGACAGCACCCAGGCCCAGAGTTCAGGCCCATGAACGGACCCCCCCACCCCCCCCCTAAAAAAAAGGCTGAAGATATGGCTCAAGTAGTAGAGTTGGAGGCCTTGCTAATGGTTGGAGAAGTTTGATAAGTAATTTTCCATTATACCACTTATTATTGCTCACCATCCCTAGGCCTTGAGAAATTTAGAGTTATAGAGAGAATACCAGGAAGGTATGAAGGATGCTTTCCCTCTAGCCTAAGCAATGAGAGTTGGCAGTGAGAAACAACTAGCTTACCTTAATAACACCACTTCACTTTGTTCAGCTACCCAGTATTTCACTTTTTTTTTAATTTGTTTTTTTGGGGGGGTCAGTGTAGGGCTTGAACTCTGGGCCTGGTTGCTGTCCCTCAGTTCTTCAGCTCAAGGCCAGCACTCTACCACTTAAGCCACAGCACCACTTCCAGTTTTCTGGTGGTTTAGAGAATCTCACGGACTTCCCTGCCTGGGCTGGCTTTGAACTACAATCCTCATATCTCAGCCTCCTGAGTAGCTAAGATTACAGGCATGAGCCACTGACGCCCGACAGTTTTTTGAATCCACAAAATAGTGGAGAGAAAGCAACTCACCATAGATAGCCTTTCCATAGGCTCTTCTGAACATGTTGCTGAATTTGTGTGCTTTTTGGTTTTCACTTCCTTGAAATTCTTACCCTTTTTTTTTTTCTTCTTTTCCAGGAGCATTCAGGAAGAGTTTTCCGACTACAGTTTGATGAATTCCAGATTGTCAGTAGTTCTCATGATGACACAATCCTCATCTGGGACTTTCTGAATGACCCAGCTACCCAAGCTGAACCTCCCCGCTCCCCATCTCGAACATACACCTACATCTCCAGATAAATAACCAAACACTGACCTCATACTTGTCCAGGTATGGAAAGAATTGTGGACGCGGCACCATGGGTGGTGATGGAATATTGGCTGTAAGGTGTTTCCAGTTCCAGAAAGAAGGTTCCTAATCCTCTGGCCCATTGTGAGACAGGTGACACAGACGGTGTGAGACATAGCGGGGGCTGCCCCAGTGGACACTGCCTTCACCAAGCCAGCCAACCCCTATTTTAGAGGATTCTGGGGACTCCTTGTATAGTAGAACTAACCATTCCTTCAGGATGGCATGACAATGAAATGAGATTTGAATCAGTTTGAGATCTAAGTGATAGGCTATAGCCTGAAGAGTCCCTTTAAACCTAGCAGATAATCTAACATGAATGGAAGTACCTCTTGGTGAAATTTCCAGCTGACATCTCATGGCTCTCCTTTGTCAGTGTCATTGGATATAAAAGGGAGCTTCCTTATCCTCATCCCATTCTCCATCCCCTTCATAAAAAAGAATACCTGTTTATCTTGACAGTAGCTCTGAAGTTGGTGGGGACTCTGTATCCTCTCCCTCAGATCTGCAAGCCCTCAGAGAGGATAGGCATATCCTAAAATGCCCAGATCCAAGTGTATTAGAGCATGTTCAGATGATACCTGGTGTCCAGCCTCATCAAATTCATAAGGTGAATGAGGATTTGGGAACTATGGCATCCACTAGTAGGGAACATCACGATCCTTAGGATTCTTACGATCGGAATACACATTCACTAAGCTTCTGCAGAGTGATTGTGAAGCTGGCCTCTGCTCAATTCCTCTGATCTCACCAGACCCAAAGAATGAGATGATGGGAGCAGAAGGCACCACGCAGGCCTACCTCTCTCTGAGAGTACTGTGTTGGAAAATTCTTGGTGTCTAGCACATAATAAGCCCTTGGCCATTGTTATGGATCATCATGTTACCTATCCATTCTTTGCCTATGTTTCCTTTTATTTAGAGACGTTGAGGTTTTGTTTTTTTTGTTGTTGTTGTTTTTTTTGTTTTTTGTTTTTTTGTTGGTCGTGGGGCTTGAACTCTGGGCCTGGGCGCTGTCCCTCAGCTCTTCAGCTCTAGGCGAGCGCTCTACTACTTGAGCTACAGCGCCACTTCCGGTTTTCTGGTGGTTTATTGGAGATAAGAGTCTCAAGGTCTCTCCTGCCCAGGCTGGCTTTGAACCACGATCCTCAGATCTCAGCCTCCTGAGTAGCTAGGATTACAGGTATGAGCCACCAGCGCCCGGCGACGTTGAGGTTTTGATGTTTACTAGATATTGGACCTGGGGCCTTATATAGCACATGCTTAACAAGTGACCTACACCCCAGTTTCAATTTGTACTATTTATTCTTCCTGTTTATGTCTCCTTTCTCCTCTCATTGCTACAACACAGACATCCCCTAAAAGTCTGTCTCTGGCATTTCTGTCTAAGCTCCCTTCTTTGTCAGCCTTGTCTTTTCCCAAGGCGTTAGCTTTAATCTCTAGCCACTTTAATTTCTAGCTACCCCCTACTCATTTGTCCTTGAAAGTGCCAGGAGCACTGCCAGTGCTCCCACACATAGTTCCTCTAGTCAGATCCTGGCCAGCTTCTCCTATCTCCCTACCGTTGGCAGTGATGCCACTGTGCTCCTGCCCCTCTGGCTTTCCTAGCTGCTGCACACTAACCCAAACCGTGGGTCACCCTCAAGACATCTCTGCTTGAGCACAAGTGCCCTTTGTGTGTGGTCCCAGTCAAGCCAAGTAGCCTCGGGCAGAAGCTCCGGCAACCCCATGGCCAGCCTTTTTCCCAATTGGCTGAGCACTTTTTTCTTCTCGTTGAGTAAGTGAGGAAATATAGGAAAAAGGACTAATGGACTTCACTCTGTTTGCACACAGGACTCATTAAAACTTGCAGTATTTAACATATCTGCCAAGACCAGGATGAGCAACAACAGCAACAAACAAACTCCTACCCGGTTTCCCCGGACCAGCGAGGAGCAGGGCTTTGAGACTCCTGTTGGGACCCAGTTGGTCTGCAGCAGATCAAGATGGTCTGCTCAGCATAGCCGACTGCTTCAGTGCTGCTATCAGAAGATGTCTTCTATCTTGAGTGAATGATTGGAACTTTTAACCCTCCCCTCTTCTCTCCTCCTCCTTCCCCTTTGCACCTGTTTCTCCCTCACTGAGTTCCAGACAAAAGATGACTTATAAATATATTTAGTGTTTTGCCAGAATCTCTCTTGCTTTACCATTAAGCAGAAGAACTACTTTCCCCATATGGCCCACTTCCAGGGGACTGGGGAGAGCAGCTTCCAGGCAAACAGCCCGTGATTCCCCCTTCCCCCCCATTAACTACAGGAGTGACTGGCAACTGGCCAGAGCAGCTCAGGCCACTTTGTGGGGCTCCCTGTACCACCCTGGGGAGAAAGGGAAAAAGAGAGGGAAAAGGAAAGCACATACTGGAAGACCTAGCCTGCTGCCTCCCTCAACTGTTTCTGTCCTTCCCTATTCCCCTCAACCCTACATCAACCTGGGAAGCTGTGAAGAGAGTGTCCTTCAACTTGCATGAGGTGGATCTGCTATAAAAAGTGACACTTGGAAGAGTCAAGTGTGTTCAGTCATGATTTCAAGCCCAGGTTTTTGTTGTAAGTGACTCTGTGGCAGCAGTGGATTTGCAGACATGACACTCTCATCATATCTGCCAGTCTTCCCTTGTCCTTCTTCCTCCTGCCTAGGGGGATGGGGGAAGGGGACAGAAATGGCCTGGGCATCTCCTCCGGACTCAGCAGTCTCCTCGATTCCATGTAGAGTGTGGAAAGGAGCTGCTGATTGCATTTCCTCTCATTAACAATTAGATGTGTAATAAAAAGCATTGTGCTTCATCTTCAATCACTGGCAAGGCTTGGCCTACAGAAAGGCTTGAAATAGCCAGAGCCAGTGGCTCAGTGCATTCTTATCATGGCTCTTATCTCCATGTCCTCATCTGAGCCGGTAAAAGCCCAGATCTCAAGTGGAATAGCTTAACAAATGGTTGGGAAAGCAAGCTGATTCTTTTTCGTCTAGGTCAGTAAATGTCATCTCTTACAAGTCAGTCTAACCATCCCAACATTGTATTGCAGAACCTTCCTTCTGCTTCTCCCAAACTCAGTATTTGCAAAAAGGCAAAGCTACCAGAGAGAGTACCAGGGTGAAGTTTGGCACACAGGGTTTACTAATAGGGCAGACACTGCCTTCTCTTTCCTTTTCTTCTTCCTCCTGGCCTTATTTTTACTTTCCACTTTCCCCAACCAATAAAATTTCATTGACAATTGGCAAACAATGTAAGCAAATGGACCTGCCCAAGAGCCAGGCTGCCCTGGCCACTTGGAAGGTAGCTGTGTGGGCTTTCTCGCCAGCGGGCTCCAGGTGCAAGGGCATACGTGCCACACCAGCCTGGAGCACTGTGACTGCATACGCAGCTTGTCTCCCTGGGCATAAGTGGGCCTGCCGAGCGGTGACTGGGCACACCCTCAAATTCTGAGGCCGCAGTGCAGTCTCCCAGGTCCTTTGGTAGCTGAGCTGTCAGACCCATTGTTCTCTTAATCTACACAGCTGAGTTTAAGAAAGCTACTTTTTAGCCAGTTGCTATAAAACAGAAGAATGGGAGCCTGTTAAAAGTAGCCTACAGCCAGAGACCACCTTTTTATTTCATCTGAGGGGAGAGCAAGGCATCACTGGTCTGCAAGGTGTTCCCTTCATAAAATACATCTAGGCCATGTTGCATATTGAGGGTCAGTTTTCCTTCCCTGCTTTATGAGTACTTGTATGCTTTTAGTCTCAAGTTACATTTAGAAAATATTTCCCAGTGTAATGATACACTGTTGCCTGGGAAATATTTTCTCAGTATAATTCCCTTTCTGACTTTCCCACTACCCAGATGCTACAGAGAATTGTTTTCTACTTAGCCACTATCAGGCTTCCTTGTTTCTTGTGTTGACTATTAATAGCTCTTTGATTGGTTAAGGACTCTGCAGCAGATATCAGCCCTAAAAAACATATAGGTCAGACATGAAAAGGCATGGGTTTCAAGCTGTTTCAAATACTGTCTGATAGCCATAACTAGTAGCCCTTCTGTTATATGCTGCTATTCTAAAGTGGGAGCAGGGCTAGGGATACAGCTCAATGGTAGAACACTTACCTGGCTGTGTGACGCCCTAATTCAGTCCCTAGCGTTGCAAAAAATTATAATAAAGTGGGAGCTGTTGAATATTCACTGGTGCCCAGGATTTTGCTCTCCCATCTAGGCTCAGCTCAAAGTATACTATCCCTAAGCCAGTGGTGAAGCTCATCCAGCCCACTGGACGAGCTCAGGGATGGACCCTGCAGATAGGGAGCCAGTAGCTTCGCTGAGATTGCCCTCCCAAGTTGTCCCTCTGTTTCTGCTGGAAATGGGAATGAAGTTAAGTGGTCTGAAAAACTTGAATCGTTCGCATTTCTCAGCTCTGGGGGTCATTTACCAGTTGATTGTAGAAGAAATAATCAGGTAAGTAGAAGTTCATTTCCAAAGAAGGTAAACCGCACTTACCATCTCTGCATGATTTCAGTGGGAATTGATTATCACGAATCCCCAACTGGGCTAGAATAAATGTAAAGTTTGACCTTTTTAAAAAGAAGAAACAAAGTCTCAATGCATTTAAAGGAATGTTAGAAAAGGAGCTGAAGTGTCTGTTGGCTCTGAAATGAAGCGTCCTCTTATGAGATGAGTCTCTTCTCACTAAAGTCCACTTTTCAATGTAGGGCCTGAGAGACACCTTTCCCAAGATGGGCTGAAAACCCTTTAAGCAGGTGTGGCATGTGTACACATGGCTGCACCTGCTGGGCACATGTGTGACCTCTCAGTTCACACTAACTGCTTGCACAAGACCAGCATGCCTTGCCCCTGTGTGTATGTCACTGCTGAAAGCATCCTTTTACTTTCTTAAGTGCAGTTTGAAAGTGGATGTGAATTATGGATGGGGGGAGGCCTTTTAACACTTATTCCTTGACTAAGTTGTTTCTGATTTGTCCTAACTTTGGAGACATAGACTCTTGACAAGTAATAAAGTCTGGCCCTCAACTTGTTTCTGAACTGGAATAGTCACTGAGACTCCTAGATCATTCAAAAAAAAAAAAAATGTGTGTGTGTGTGTGTGTGTGTGTGTGTGTGTTTACTATCTAAAGCTGCAGAGAAGAACTAGGCACTCATCCCTTGCCATCTTTCCTTACTATTGTTTGAACAGCTGCCATTGGTCTGCTGCTTATTTTGTGTGTGTGTGTGTGTGTGTGTGTGTGTGTGTGTGTGTGTGTGTGTGTGTGTGTGTGTGTGTGTGTGTGTGTGTGTGTGTGTAGAAGAAGGTTTGGGGTAAGAAGTGAGTGAAGAATATTGGAAATAATTGGGGCTATCATTTTCCTTCCTAGAATTGGGATACCTCAATATTATTGACCTTAGCATCTTCCTTTTGCCTTAGATGGTAACACCTTCCAGCTCAGAAGTAGAAGCAGTCCAACCCAGAACAGTGCAGCCCTGAGGGTTAGACTGAAGTAGGTAATCCAGGGTACTTGCAGATAAACATCTGATCTCTGAGACTGTCATGTTTTTGGTGATGAGGTTTACTGTATAATTTTAATCCACATTGCTGATCTCTTTATCTTCTTGGGTAAATTGAACAGACTAGGACACAACCCACTGGGTTCATCTCCCGGGGCCTCATCCCACATATCTGATCACTGACAGTCCAGAACCCCCAGTTTCAATCAGTACCAGAAAGACTGCCATCTCAGGGGAATAAAAGTGAGCTTTGCTTCTGGTTATTTTTCACCATTTTATTTCATTTATGATATCAGAATCCTTAGCACTGAGGAGAGAAACCAAAACAGTATGACCATGGCTGCCTGCTTTCGGGTAGAACTACTACATTGATGACTAGAAACTCCTGTTGGAAGTCCAGTGCCTATGATCTAAAATTTTCCGGAGGCAAGAGACTTCTAAAATATGTGCTCTTCAGTCAGCCTAGCTGACTTAATCCGATTGGTTTTGTGTGTGTCTGTGTGTGTGCACGCGTGTGTTTCACTTACCTCCTAAAGCTTCCTATTCTTGAACACTGAAGGAAAAGACCAACCAGGAGGTCAGACTCCTGTGTACCAAGGAAACCAACATTTTCCCAAAACAGTGACCACTCAAACCCAGCCTGACTCATGTAAGGGGTGTTCAGTGGACTCCACTGGTGGAAAAGGGCCTGCCAACACGTGAGCTTCCCCTGAGAGCTTTCAGCTGGTTCAGCTGTTCATTCTCTAGATTCTTAATACTGACTGCTTTGACTTTTGTGATTATGTTATGGTGATGTGTAGTCATTGTATCAATATGTTCATAACCTAGGATCATGGTAATAGAGTGTGTTTTTGTTTTTTTTAACTGTTCAGAAAAAAAGTAACTTAAATTACAAATATAAGATTAAAGTGAACTTTTTAAGTGTCTTGTCTCTTTGACCCAGCATACCTGACGTAAATAATGGGAAGAAATGCATGGTTCCTGGCATGCATGTCATGTTTTATAAGGTTTCCTCTGCATTCCTATCAGAGATGAACGAGCTCACCTTCAGAAGTGTTATCTGAGGTAGTGCTGGCTGAGTTGAGGGAGTGGCCCCTCTGCTCCCCCTAAACCATGTCAGGAGTTGGACACCACTTCCTGCCCACTCTGGTATCACAAGCGGGGCTCTTGTGGGTCCTTGCTTACACCTCTGGGCTTTTCATAATCGACTTGACCAGGCTCCCTGTCTTCCATGAGCCCATGGGCCTGGACCTGATCTTACCTGGACTGACTAAGGTAGTCCAGGCTGTGGTCACTATGGGGCTCTGTGCAGAACTCCGAGTAAAGATGGGGAAATGTCCCTTAGATAAACCCAACCTTTTACAGGTGATGAACAGGAGAAAAGGGACCCACATTCATAACCCCCCTGGTGTTGGGCAGTCGAGACAACAACTTTGGGGTCACCAACACCTGTTATTTTGGCCTGACCCTACGAGTTCCTGATGGAGGGTAGGCCTCGCTGAAAACCCAGTGCTGGCCTGCCTCAGGGATGGGGGTCCCCGGTGTACCTGAAGACAGCCCTTCAGCTGCCCTTCCTGATGCTGAGCTGGACTTGGGGTCCCTCTCCCCCTTAATTCTGTGGCTGTGGTGCCATCAGCAATGACTGGGGAAAGGACCTCCCTTCCTCCTGATTGGTTCTTGCCAATTAAGAGCATTTTATTAGGCTGCTAATTAAAGGCACTCGGTTAGCAGCAGGAAAAGCTGGGTGGTGGCTGGTGAGATGGAGCTGAAGCTGGGAGAAATTGTTTTCCTCCCTCCATGGAAGCTGAGGCCTCTTGGTCTCCCAGTCTCTCCCGCTGCGCCTACCACACCCCTTGCTTTCAATTAGCAGCTCTGAGGGGAGTGAGGTCATTAGGAGCCCAGGTCCAGAGCCCTCACCACAGGCAGCCCTGAGGGGCCTGTTCAGGTTCCCAGGCACCTCACTGCCCCCCAGAGCTTTGAGAGAGTAGAATCAATCATATACCTAGAGTGGGGTTATGAAGTTGGTGCTCATGGGTTTACCTGTTTGATTTTTGTTTTGTCTTTTTATGGTGCTGGAGATGGGACCCAGAGCCTCTTACCCGCCCCCCGCCCAGCCCTTGAGCATTGATGGTTTATGGATCCCCAGAGACTAGTCCTTAGATTTGAGGCACTTCCCGTGGGTAGCCAAGCCCCTCCTGCTGGAGCAGAGAACCCGGCTGAGGCTGGCACACAGCGTTACCAAGGACACCCTTTCTCCAGCGCCGCCCTCACCCACTCACTTAACTGCAGAATTAGCACCATCCCAGGCTGGAAGGGCAGATTTATAGCTAGGCCTGCCTCCCTCCATTTAACCCGAGGCCGGCCTGGGCTCCAGACACTAAATTAGATTTTTGACAATTAGAGAGACTAATGGGCACACAGCCATCCCCAGAGCCAGATATCCAGCAAGGCAGGCCTGTAATATCCATCGCTGGCCAGCCGCCCTCCCCCCAGCTGCCCCTCCTCACTCTCCCGTGGGTGACGATCTCCCTCCCTCCGAGCTCTGTATCTTCCAGCACTCAACGGCACCCTCATCCCCCGTCCCTCCCTCCTTCCAGCCCCTGGCCCAACGCTAGATCGCCCTTCTTGCCCTATCTTGCTTGTCCTTCAGCTTCTTTCTTGCCTCTTTACATCGGTGCCTTCCTCGGAGCTCTTCATCTGTAAACTCTCCAGCTGCTCAGAGCAGATTGCAAGCCCTTTGCAGGCAGGGGCTGTGCCCCTGCGTTCAGCACCCAATGGTGCTTACTAAGTGTTGTTTCCTCAGATTCTGCTTCCTTTCTTCTCAGTCTCTAGGTCCCTGGCACCCCCATCCGTTGGACTCTGGCAGGGGTCTGGCTCAGGCTTAGCACTGCTCTGATTTGGGCTGGGGTCCCCCCCTTGCTGCAGCCCCTCAGCTCCGGCCGGTCTTGGGCTGGGTGGGTAATGAGATTGCAGTTAAGTGGCATTGGGGGGAACTGCTCACACTCACTCAGGCAGACTCATAGCTCTGTCAGGCTGATTGGTCCTGAGTGGAGGCACAAACGGCCCCCCACGGACTCGCTGAGATTGGTTATAAAATTACAAGCATTTGTTCTGCTGTCAGTAGCCTTCCCTCCCTCCCTCTCTGCCTGCCTTCCCGACTCCCCACCATTCCCCACCCACCCTGACTCCCCTGGGGCCAGTCCATACACCCTGAAGGACCTGGCCAGGGGCCGCCACAGCAAATGGAGCCATGAAGCAGGGCCACCAAGCTTCCTATTAGGGCAGGCCTTTGTGCCTGAACACCTGACCCTGTGCTCTGGTCTTGGTGAGTAAGAGGGTTCAGGGGCCCAGGTAAACAGGCAGGCCTTGGAGCCCTCAGGAGAAGAAACAGCACCCCAAGTGTCAAGACTCTCTGGGGCCATCAGTATCCATAGCCGAGGAGGCCAGAGAGTAAGGGGTGGCTCCACCTTCCTGATAAAGGAAGGAGCAGAAGAAACATCTTGCTAAGGAAAGCCCATCTTGTCTGCCTTCCAGTGCTGGGTCATTTGTCTGTATCCTGATGCCCAGAAAAGGGCACACCAGCCTTCAGGACAGTCCCCTACCCCATCCTGTCCTGGTCTCTGAAGTCTAAGCCTAACCAAAAGCTAACATGGCCTGTGCCTTGTTATAATTCTGTGTGTATAGAGTAAGTTCCCAGCCTAGCCCCTGCACCCATCTGCCACCTTGGCAAGGGCCTGGTTTACCTGCAAACAGGTGTGCCCAGAAATCCTACTTTGTACTGTTTCACTGGCAGAGATGTTCACTCCTAACCCCCCCCCCCACTGCTGCTCACCCCAAACGCCAGCAGCCCAGTCTCAGCCAGGCCTCATGGCTGCCTTCCTGCCCTTCATTCACCTCAGGCCCATCCCTGCTCCTTCACTCCCCCCCCCCCACTCCTGTCTCAGTCCTCCTTGTCTGGAGACATAGGGTTCCTTGCAACTAGCTTGGGGTGCTCAGGGGTGGGCTCCCCAGCTCTGAAGAGCAGCATCTCTTAGCCACTAGTCACAAGGTGCCTTCTACCTCTGTCATTCTCATCCCAGGATGTATTTGCTGCAATTATGTCTTTAATTAGGGTGGTGACGGCTCATTGTCCACCAACAATGATGGATCGGATTCTCCTCTTTGCCATCCTCCCTCTATCTAGACCTCTCCTCTGCCTCCCTCCCCCTCCCCCCCACCACCCCCAGGTCAACTCTCCTCTGGCTTTAAGGATGGGAAGATTCAAGAACCAGCAGTCTTCCCACTGCAACCCAGGCACAATGGCCTGGAGCTGCCTAGAGCTCCAACTCATGGGTGTTGATGTCTTCTCAGACCCCTAAGCTAGACCTGAAACCTAGATCACACGCAGAAAGGGTGCAGGTCTCCTAGCGGCCACCAGATGTCTCCTGGCCAGACCCCCATTCCCACATAGACACCCTGACCCCAGCATCACTGTGCCCATTCATACCCCCATTACCCTCCCTAGATGGGTCCCTGGACCATACACCTGCTAAGCATAGAAAGTCTCACAATTCCCAAATGGCTGCACAAACCCGAGTGGCCCAGCTTTCCTCTGAATTACCAGGATCTCCAACCAAGGCAGGGGCCTACACTCCCACAACACCTACGACACCTTGCCCAGACACAAAGCTACAGTGGCGTGTTGAGTGTCTCAGTGAAACTGAGTCCATCAATGAAAGGAAATCGCCTCTCACTGAGGCCACAGGCTGGTTGGTAGTGAAGATCCAGGAACTTCAAGGAGGCTTCTAAGGGTAAGAGCCTTACTGCTTACTGGTTCAGTAACATTGGATGACTTCCCTGACCTTTGGCCACTTAGAAGATGAGAACAGAAAAATACCCCAACACAGAGGATGCCTGCTGAGATCAACACATTAGGTGAAGAATATAGACTAATGGCCACTGCAGGGCACGAGGGGCGCTGGGCGGCTATGATTCCCATTGTGGCTGTACTAATGGGCACCAGGAGCCAGAAGACGGGCTCCTTGTTGGTTGGAGGAATACCTTGCCAACTCCAGACACTGTTGGACACAGAGTGAAAGGGATGGCAGAGCGGGGACCGGTGTAGGATGGCTGCAGTGTTGCCCTGAACATCCTTCTGAGAAGAACTTGCTGTTTGACAAGAAACTGAATGCAGTCCTCCTTAGCATAAGCCAATCCTGCCAGGGCGGTGCCAGGAGGCACGGAGCTGCCCTGGTTTGATACCAGGATGGGTATGGGCAGAGAGGACCTCAAATGTCTGGCAGAGGAGTGCTCTTCCATAGGAGAGCTGGCCTTGGAGATAGCACGTCTGGCTGCAGAAATGGGGTATTGGGAAGAGCAGGGACTAGAGGGGGACAGAGAGGTATACCTCTGCTTCCCAGTTCTGTGATGCCCTGTGAAGCCTGGCATTGCCCATGGAGCCTCTTTGCTCCCAGGGGTGGCCTCTGGGCACCAGCTCTTCCCCAGTGGTCCTTCAGTCCTCCAAAGGCCGCCTCACCCCTCCCCAGGATGGCTGGGAGGCCCAGGCTGGACGGATGAGCTGTACCTAGCGGTAAGTATGAGCAACATTACGTATGTATATTGGAGAGTAAATAACCCCAAAAAGCGCCTTGTAAATAGACTCCGAGTTTATCCTTTATTAATGAGGCACCGAGTGCCCCGCTGTTTTAGAGCAGCGAGACTTTCATAATATCAAAACCTAAATTACACTTGCGTCTCTCATCCCAGGGACGCTCATCTTTTGGCTGTTTGCGGAGTGAGTAAGCAGGAATCCCTCTGCCCGCCAGGGATTTCTTGGCACCTCTCTTCTGGCTGAAGTGAAAAGGGGGGAGGGTGGGGGTGCACGTAATCACAGCCACACCCTTGCCCGCACCTCCCCCCAGTCCTCAGTGCTCTGAGACTGTGACCCCAGCATCCAGAAAGGGAAGGTGTGTGTGATCCTGGTCTTCATGCCTTGTGTGGAGGTTGAGGATGGATCAAAGGCACCCCAGGACGGGGTGGAGGTACCCAGTGGGGCCCCAGATGTGTACGAATTCCATGACCACACGCTTCCTGTGTCTCTTGCATTTTTCCATGTGAAAAGCATGGTGACATCCTTTTTTGTGTTTTTATTTTTTTGTTGGGCCTGGGACTTGAACTCAGGGTCTGGGTGCTGTCCCTGGGCTTTTATGCTCAAGGATAGTGCTCTACCACTTGAGCCAGAGCTTCACTTCTGGCTTTTTCTGTGATTAACTGGAGATACGAATCTCATGGACTTTCCTGCCAGGGCTAGCTTTGAACCATGATCCTCAGATCTCAGCCTCCTGAGTAGCTAAGGTTACAGGTGTGAGCCACCGGCGCCCACCTGACATCCTCTCAACGTAAGGACTCACTCAGATCCGCCTAGAAGCTGGTCCAGAGGAGGTGTTTGGTAAGTGTAATAAGCAGTGATGACAACGAGGAGGAGGACGATGATAATGAGGGCTAATTTCCCTCTCTAGAATGGGACACTAGAATCTTCCATTCCCAGAATGCACTGAGGCTCAACCTGCATGGAGGACAAGAACCCACCTCACCCCAGCACATGCCCCAAGCCTTCCGTGCAGCAGGGAAAGGAGCCTGGCCCCCTAGCGCTCCAGGATTCCCCCCCCCCTGGCCACACACACCCCTCCACCTGCTTGGGGACTAGGTGTGCCGGCCCCAGGCCTGGCCAGCTAGGCAGGCAGGTGGGCAGGATTTACAGCCTGGCCGGCTGGGCTCCTGGTGCCCCGGTGGGCGTCCTGTGGAATCTGTCCCATTATATGGACAGTTGAGTTTAATAGTCATTGTGTGCTGCTCAGAGCCCAAGCAAACATCGCGGGGCGACACCCCCTCCACCAGAGCCGCCCGCTCCCCAGCCACACGGCCCATCCGTACAGTAAATTAAAAATATGAATCACTTCTCCCCACTGCCTCCCCAAACGCTCATCTTGTCAGCCTCTATGTTGCCTTCATTTGTATTACCTTAATTTAATGTTAATTATGGTCTTCATTTACAAGGAACAAGCGAGCCCTGCTCTGCCAGGGGACCCTCCTCCACCCCTCCTCCTCTGCCCAGGAGGGAAAGGCCAGGGAAGGGGAAATTTGGGGGGCTGCAGGATTGAGGAGAAGAGTCAGGGGGAAGGTGTGTGATGAGATTTGGGCCAGTGGCAGCAGTGGCCATTGTGAAAGGCACTGGGAAGAACCACTCCCCCCCCCCAATGTCCAGTCATTTACTCATGCAGCAGCTGCTTATTGAGCACTTAATATGTGCTGGAGTGTTGGGGGGGGGTGGAGTTCTGCTTAATAAGGGCCAAAGGAGTCCCCTCTGCCATCTTGAGGTAAACATGCTAGAAAGCAACATTGGGAAGATAGCCATGTCCCCGGTGGGCATCTGATCCACCAAAGGGCACAGGACAGAAATAAAGGAGCCCTCCTCTTACCTACCAGTGGCTTCATGCCCAGATCTGCCTTGTACCCTTAACTGTTGAGAAGTTCTTCCTGGAGTCTTTCCTAAGTCCCTCTTGCTGCAGATCAGCCTGAGTATTAGGTTGACAGCTGGGCCGTGCGGCCTTTGGAGGACTCTTGAGGAAGGCATTTCCGGAACTACTACTATCCCCTTGGCATCCACCATTCCACCCTCCTCCCCCCCCCCCCCGTCCCCCTCCCCCCGCCCTGTGGACTCTTCCCCCAATCCTCTCTGTGTTGCCACTAGGACACACAGCCCCGTGGGGGCCTGATAAGTGTTGGCGGCGGATGTCACACGTGTGCACACGGGGAGCTGGCACAGAGCCACCTGCACACAAGCTGCCATTAACCACGCCCCCCCCCTTCCTGGCTGGGAAAAAGGATCTGCAGCTGGGAATATCTGCTTGACGGATTAGGCTGCTCCAAGCCGCAGCTGCGTGTGTGTGTCCATCTCCGAGGGGCTCGGATCCGCGCACACGGGGACATGTACCCCCCAGGACCGGCGTTCCCCCCCCCCGTCCCGCGGGCACGCGTGTGCGTGTCGGCGCGCGCGTCGGGCAGGCCAAGTGCAGGCACGCATCCCCCACTCCCCCGCTGTCAGCGCGCTGATGACATTGGCGCGGAGGAAAGTGATGACAAATGCCCGTTATCAGCGAACGAGGCCGATGACAAATGGGCGGGCGCCCGAGCAGCCCCATTACGCTGTAATAACAGAAGATGGATGGCCTCGCGCCCCCCCACCCCCCCACCCCGCGCTCGGAACGGGAGGGGGCCCGGGCTACCAATCGCCGCCGCGGGGCCCGAGACACCCAAGCCAGGGAGCCCCCGAGAACCTCGTGGCTGCCCGCGGCAAAGGAACAAAGCAGCCCCGCTCACACGGGGGAGCCCTGGGAGTCCAACCTGCCTGGGGCCACGCCACGCAGCTGTGCACGCACACGGCCTGCACAGCACGCCCGCAGCCCTGCCCGGGCACAGCCCTGACCTCACGGGACTGCGCCCATCGTCCATCTAGGTCCCATTGTGCCAAGCTTGGGTCTGGGTACACGTCCACCACCAGAAATCCACGCACACCACAGCCAGGCATGCCTGTGACATGCCCATGCTTACCCAAACTACTCAGGAGCTAGGCCTGGGGAGGCATGCCTGTAATGCCAGCGGGGAGAGTCTGAGGCAGTAGATGGTTAAGTTGAGGTCAGGTTAGCCTGGGCTACATGGCAAGACCCTGCTTCAAAACAGATAAAGAAGAGGGAAGTGCCCCTGGTCAGTGCACATGCATGCCCCTAACGCCAGTGCACATGCACTCCTGGGGAACTGTGCACCCACAGGAGATGCTTGTACCCAAGCCATGTACACTCTTCTCTGTGAACCCGGCTCATGGTGTCCAAACACAGCCACATGAACAGATGAAAGATGTCTGCAGCTCTTTCAACAAATACTGAGCCCTCACCGTGTGGTGTCAGCTAGGGGCAGGGGAATTACAATGATATGAGACTATCCCTCTCTTCTAGAATGCTATGTTTACTGCACAGCTATGAGTGAAGGCAGATTTGTGCTTTGACCCAAACACATAGTTTGTGATGTGGAAAATCAGGCATCTTCCTGGAGGAGATGACCAATGGAAAAGTGGATTCTCTCTCTTTTCCCTTCTACATGTGCAAACTGTACTGAGGCTGGAACTCAGGACTTTTGCTCTTGCTTGGCTTTTTGGCTCAAGGCTGGCACTCTACCACTTGAACCATCCCTACACTTCCAACTTTTTGATGGTTAGTTGGCGATTAATCTGCCCCCGGCTGGCTTTGAGCCATGATCCTCAGATCTCAGCCTCCTGGGTAGTTAGGATTGCAGGCATGAGCCATAGATGGCTGGAAGAGTGGGTTTTCTAGAAGAATTGAATTCTAAACAGAAGATATGGAACCAAGAAAGTGTAGGGAGTGTTGGGAGGGGCCAAGAATCTTAGGGGCCAGGAGCTCAGGTGAACAGTGTTGGGTGAGCGTGGTGGGAATGAGATTTCCCAGATTTGTGACCAGGAAGCCCAGCAGATCCCAGTGAGAGACCCACAAGGGCTGGGCCAGTCCAGCAGGAAGTCATGGTTTAGGAAAGTAAAGCCTGAGCAAGGCAACATGCAGGGCTGATCTCACTGGCATGTGACCTGGGCAATCCCATGGAGCCTTGCATTTCCAAGAACCTCGTGATTGGTTTAATGCTTTGTTGTTTCTGTCTTGCAATCATTCAAGGAGCCCTGGCTTTTTATTTTGCAGAATTATGCAGCCACATTTGGAGCCAGGGTGGTCTTCTTCTATGGAAGATGGGGACTTTGTTTCAGGGTGGGGGATTGTGAGCGGCTGGAAATGAAAGGCAGGAGTGTGGCGATGGGGAAGACCTGGGATTTCCACTTCCTAAACTGCAGTCTTGGATACCCTCTGCCGATGGTTCTTTCTATTCTGCAACGAGTTTAGACACCCACAACGATGCCCCTTGATACATAGTGGACAACTACTTCATGTATTCTCTTTACTAGAATACAAGCTCCCTCATGTGGCTCGTATTTGTTGAATGAATATGTGAATTGCTTGGATGGATGTACACACACAAGTTCACCTGTGTACATACACAGGCACCAGTGTCAATATGAGGTGTGTACCTCCCTCGGCTGTGTCCCTGTCTAGCCTTCGGCTGCTCAGCCACAGAACGGGTCTGGGAGATGGGAATGCATCGCACTGCCTCCAGGATGCTTCTGTGAGCAGAGGGTGATGAACTCACTCAGACATGGAAGGCCGCTTTCTCCTTCAGCTGTCAAAAATAGACTAGGGCCCCCAGATGACTCAGGTAACCCCTAGACGGGGAGAAGGAGGCCGCTCTGGTCCACTCCCAATAGGAAGCAGATGACACAGGAGTTAAGATACTGGCCTGCCTTCCACAAACCTCATGCACATGAAGGCCATGGGGGCAAATGAGGGAGTCCCCCAAGACCAAAAAAAAAAAAAACAGTCCTGGGGTAGCTCGGAATGGGAGAGCACACCAGGACATGGCCAGGGCAGGAGCCAGGTGGAGGGAAGTGGAGGGCACTGGGTCACCTCACTTCGTTCTTTTTGGCCAGCGGTGCTCTGCCTCGGCCTGGCAGGAATCCGAGCCACCGACTTTGCTTCCCCACGCGTGACTCTGTCCTGTCTTCAGCCCGAGGTGATGCATTCCTCGTGCCCCCCCAGCCTCCCTCATTCTCAGGTGAACCCCCCCCTCTAAGATGTTATGGTCTGCCACTCCCTTTCAGCGGATGTTAACCATCACCTCTCAAACCTGTCAGGAGGCCTTGGGGGCTCCAAGCAAGTGAACTGCAGGGAAAAGCACCAAGATTTAGAGGGGAGCTGCCTGGGGAAAGGCTCATTAAGGCCTCCCCCTCTCACCCTTCCCAGGTCACTTTTCTGTAGCGTTATTGACTCGGCATTAGTTATCCGTCCAAGGTCACCAGGCCTGGCCCAGCCATAAATCATGGCCGCTGGACGGAGCGGAGAATCCCGGGATCCATCGCAAAGCCCAGCCCGCGAGGGGCGCCGAGGGCCGCAGGCTCATCTGCGGAGGAAGGCCGGGTCCCTCCTGCGTGTGTCCCTCCTTCCTCCGGGCGTCGGTCGGCCTCTCCCTGCGGCGCGCACTCCTCCACGCTCCCCCCACAAGGGGCCGGCGCCCGTTTCTGCCGTTTCGCTCACCCACCGCGCTCCCCAGTTCCGGGCTTCCAGGAGCCTGGACAGAACTCCCTCAGGGGGAACTGAGGCACAGAGTCCCAAGCGAAGGTGAACCGGGGAGGGGGGGGCCGCTCTCGATCCTGCACGCTAGGCCACTAGGCTCGGATCGGCAGTCCCTGCTCCCCGGCCGGGCGCCCCGAGGAAGGACCCGTCCGGCCGCCACGCCCGCGCCGTGGCAGCGAGGTCTGGGCGCTTCCAGAACTCCAGGAGACGGCGGGTCGGGGGTGGGGGTGGGGTGTCCCCTCAAGCCCATTGCAGATCGGGGATTCCCCCAAACCCCCTCCGCTCAGAGGCCCCACTGCACCCCACCTGCCTTCAGGGCCCTGTGCGGCCTCTTCGCCGGTCCTCAGGCGCCCTCTGCTGGCAGTGTCCGGGAAGCGCGCCTCAGCCTCAATGCCACCCCGTCCCCAGCCCCCCTCCACCCTCCCCCCCCCCATTCCCCGCACCTGGCACCCTGGCACCTCCTCCCAGCCAGGCCTGGCCCGAGGCCTCCCCACCCTGGGGACTTCCCAGCCTAGTCATCCCCCACTCCCATCCTCTTCTTAACTCCGAAGGCTTGTTCGTTCCTTGAGGGTGGACAGAGCGAGGGCCATAAAGCCAGACTTGCTCACAGTGGAACTGAACAGAGTACTGAACTCTGGGAGCCAGGCTCTGCGGGGGATCTGCAGTCCAGATTCACTCTTAGCTTGGGCGGCGGCGGAGGCTTCCCGGATTCCTCTTCCTCACTGGAGGAAGGCCAGGCTGCCCAATGTCCCAGGACCGTTTGCTGGCAGAGGGACAGGGCTCAGCCTCTGGATCCTCTCCCCTAAAACTGCACCCTGAGGGGCCTGGACTTTCTCCCCGTTGGGTAGCCTGAAACGAAGGGAAGCCAACGGAGGCTGATTTATTTCCACTTTGGGGTCTAGCTGGCAGGCAAGGCGAGAGACTTAACCAAGGCCCACGTACTAAGCCTGAGATGGAGGATGTCTCGGGCTAGCAATGCACCATCATCAGTACTGTGGTAATCCCTGTGAAACACAACAGGGGTGTGTGTGTGTGTGTGTGTAAGGGGAGGTGGGGCTGAGGGGCCAAGTGTGTACAGAGGCCCTGTGAGGGGAAGAGGGACCAGTGAAGCATGTACAAAGAGGTATGTGTACCCACAGAGCCTGGACACACCCCTGGCAAGGTCAGGGCTTAATTCCTGAGGGTTGTTCTCCCCCCCACCCTACATACTAACTCCCTAAAATGGAGGAGGTGAGGTCAGGGAATCCCATTTCAGGGCAGTAGACAATGCTGATTCAGAACTCCAGGTATGAGCCAGACATGGGGGATACACATCTGTAATCCCAACACTAGGGAGGCTGAAACAGGAAAGTTCTGAGTTTGAGGCCAGACTGAGCTGGCCACATAGAACAAGACCCAGTCTAAAAAAGCACATAAACCCAGGTTCCAGGGCTAGGGACTGTGACCTTCAACATTAGCATCAAGATCCCGCTGCAGACTCTGAAATTCAACTTTCCTTGAGTTAGCTCTGTGGGAGAGGAGGGGGGGGGAGAGGTTGGGACAAAAAGCCCAGTTAGATCCAGACTACAGCCAGTCCCATGGTGGAGCGGAGAAATCTGCTATGATCTTAGGAAACACCCAGCTCTGACCTTCACATACTATGTGCCTCAAGACTTGTGAATGAATTTTTCTGGGCCTCACATTCCTCATGTAAAACATGGGGATCCTACAAATACCCAAAGGGGTACATGATACAAGCCATGTGTGGGGCTGAGTTACATGTAGCCGGGCTGGACTGAGCTTTCAACCAACACATAAGGCAGACACACGGCATAGCAACTTGGGGCTCCTCACTGGAGGCTCCTCCTACAACCTGCATAATATTCATTGCTCTTCCCCAACCTTTAAGCAAGCTGGGCCCCCCAGTGGAAATCCAAAGCATCCACCGGGGCCCCATGAAAAAAGTACTTTTGAAAACTCTGGCCTAAGACCCCTTTCCCTTGTTTACCTGTTCCTACTCTGTATAACACATCTTTTTGTTGTTGTTGTTGGTCATAGGGCCTGATCTCTGGACCTGGGCACTGTCCCTCAGCTCTTCAGCTCAAGACTAGCACTCTACCACTTGAGCCACAACACCACTTCCAGCTTTTTTCTGCTTAAGTGGTGTTGAGGAATTGAACCCAGGGCCTCATGCATATGAGGCAAGCACTCTACCACTGAAGCAACTTCCCAGCCCCTATATAAACACATTTTATGGTTACCCAGGCTGAGCTCTCTCCAGGGCCCCACTGGCTGAAGTCAAGGTCCTGGCCAGCTGGGGCTTTTCTTTGGGGTTTTTGGGAAGAACTACTACATGTTCATTCTTGTTGCTGGCAGAATTCAGTTCATTGTGGTTGCAGGACTACAGTTTCTGCTCTTCCTTGGTTGGCTGTCAGCTCCTTAGAGAGGGTCTGACCTTTTCTTGTTCTTATATTCTGAATCTGCTCTGCTTTTCAAGGGCTCATGTGGCTAGACTTGATGCAACCCAGATAATGTCCTTTTTGCCATGTAATGTGACATAACACAAGAGTCATGACTTAAAAAGTCAAAGATTCCACTCATGCTCAAAAGGGAGGAGATAAAAGAAAGGCAAGAGTCACTGCTTAGACTTCTGCCCCACCATATTCAGCCTCCACATAGTCCCCGTCTGATCTATGGGAGGCCTTGGGCCAGTCACCTGGCCATCTTTGGCCTTCAGTTTCCTCATTTGTAAATGGGGAAAGGAGCTGGATGAAATAGGAATACCCCTCCCAGGACTCACGTAACTGTGGCACCAGACTGCAGGAGTGGGTTCTACTGCCCAGAGAAGAGCAGAACCATTTCCATGCTGACCTCTGAAGGGCTCTGTGGAGGATGAGTAAAAGATAGCGGGGCACCAGTGGCTCATGCCTGTAATCCTAGCTACTTAGGAGGCTGAGATCTGAGGATCGTGGTTCAAAGCCAGCTCAGGCAGGAAAGTCCCTGAGACTCATCTCCAATAAACCACCAAAAAAAACCAGAAGTGGCACTGTGGTTCAAGTGGTAGAGCGCTAGCCCTGAGCTGAAGAGCTGAGGGACAGCGCCCAGGCCCAGAGTTCAAGCCCCACGATGGACAAAAAAACAAAACAAAAAAATCTACTACACCCACCCAGCGTTCAGCTCAGCTAGCTCGGCACAGGAGGAGGAAGAGGCCCACCCATCCAGCTGGCTGGGCTGCGAGGAGCAGAGGAGCACCGACGACGTCAGTCAGAGACCACAGCTGCTTCTGGGTCCTACTCACCACAAAGAATCTTCCTGCAGGCTGCACGTGGCAAGTGGCTGCATGTGGCTGCTGAGGGGGTTGAGGGCAAAGGGCTGGTCAGGGAGCCCCCTTCCTTCACCTCACCTCTTAATCCAGCAGGCCTCTGGTCTCTGCTCCCAAGCTCATGCTATCAACTCCCATTTCAGCCTCTGGGTCTTCAGAAGGCCTTCTCAGCTCTTCTTGCCCTTCCTACCCAGGTCTGCACGGGCAGGTTTAGTGCCCTGGGCCCTGTGACAGTCCCCATCGATTTCTGAGCCCCCACTCCCCACACAAAGATGGAGCACAGTCCCATGTTTCTCCTAGGATCCCACCTGTCCTTCCCAGGGGCCATTTTCAGCGCTGCACACAAGCTGTGTGGTGGTGCGCTCCTACCCCAGCAGGCTCCCACCAAGGCTTAGAAGAGGGGCTGGAAGGAGACCCTCCCCAACTCCATCCAAGCGCGGGAGCTGGGTAAGAGGCAGGGAAATGAATATTAATTTATCATGATTAGGCAAATCCGGCAGGGAGAGCCGATTCAGGCGGAGGAGGCTAAAAAGATGAATTTCAGCAATAAAATTAAATAAGGACGGACGGGCGGCCCCTCCTCCCTCCCGCTTTGCTGATCTCTCTCTTTCTTACAATTTATGAGGCCAATTATGAAGATGAGGTTGGAAGTTCCTGGAACTTCACTAAATGCAAACGGCGGTCCCTGCTGTTCCCATCAAATTAATTAACCGCGCGCTATTGATGGCCGCTCAAGGCTGACGCAGGCGGTCCGCCCTGCGGCCTCCTCCATGGACACGAGGACCCAGAGCCCGGAGCCCAGCTAGGGTGCCACTACCTTCCACAGTCCCTGGCTGACACCACCAGGGATCCTCTTCAGCCTTCAGGACTTGAGACCTTCAGGACACAGGGGCTATCCCCAGAGGCCTTGGATGTGCAGCCACGGTCATACTCGGGTACAGTCTCAAACACACAAACACAGGGCCGGGAGTGGATATTAGGTAAACAGACAATGACCACATGGACACATACCCAGGGGCACCTACAAACACACAGTGCTGCCAACCTGAGGGGTGCGTGTGGACAGACGCGCTGAGCTGGCAGGTTACAGGAGGTGCACTATGTCCGGGGCTTTGGACCTGCTTAGTAAGGCCAAGCCCACGGCCTGCAGACAGAGGTGCCACCACTGGCTTCAGTCACACAAGCAGCGGTAGTGGCCCTCCTTGCCTGGCTCTGATTCATCCCCCAGACGCATGCTTAGAGCTTTCTCACCTCTGGGCCCAGGGGTCTTCAGAAGCAGGACTTCCCAGCAGCTCAAGGATTCTGGAAATCTATCTGCCATATCCACACTGGAGGTCTTGAGCTTAGCAGCCCAGCCTAGGCTGGGGCAGTTCAACCCTTGGAACTATGGGATGGGATACGGCTGGGCTGGCTCACATTGCAATGCCCACTGTGGGTGCTGGTGGGAGGCCCCTGTCCCACTGCCCCTCGCTGCTCCCCATGTGTACCTAGAACCCAACAGGCCAAGTTTGGTCTATCCTGTTTGCCTTTCATAGCAAGAGATGGCCATGATCCACGTCATCATCTCAGGCTCTGGGTAAAGGCGAGGTTGCCAAGCTTGGCAGGCCAGGGCAGGATAGCCCAGAGAGGACTTGAGTCCTGGGCAACTGAGGCAGCCAATGCAGAAGGTGCAGAGGGCTGAGGCTCAGGTTCAAGAGGCTTCTTTTAGCCGGGCATCGGTGGCTCATGCCTGTAATCCTAGCTACACATGAGGCTAAGATCTGAGGATCATGGTTCAAAGCCAGCCTGGGCAGGAAAGTCTGTGAGACTCTTAGCTCCAATAAACCATCAGGCCCCATGACCAATCAAAGAAAGGTACATCAGAGGATTTCCACCTCACTGTACTGCACACCCACCGTCCCCAGCCCACTACACACACACACACACACACACACACACACACACACACACACACACACACACCCCACCCACCGTCCCCAGCCCACTACACACACACACACACACACACACACACACACACACACACACACACACACACACACACACACACACACACACACACCCCACCCCCTGCCCCGGCTCTGCATGCGGCATTATCACAGGAACAAACGGCCACAAACTTAATGGCTTAAGACAACATAGACTAGTTATGTCACACTTCTACTGGTTGGAAACACATAGATAGGGTTTTACTGGGAAGAATGGCTGTTGGCAAGGTGGTGTCATTTCTGGAGGATCTAGAAGAGAATCTGGAAGAATTCTAGAGACACCTTCACCAGCTTCTCTAGATCATACACATTCTAGGCTGGTGGTTCCCATTCCACACTGACACCAGGAACATTGCATCTCTCTGACTCTCCAGCCATGCGCACATTTCTCTTAATGGGGACAGGTTCTCCACTCCTAAGGACTTTTTATTTGGGGCCTCATCTCAGAAAGCTTAACCTTATCTGCTAGTCAAGGAAGAGCACATCCACCGGCTCGAGGAATACCGTTATGGGTCTCTTTAAGGGCCATTACTCTTCCTACCTCATGTGTGGTCTAATTGAGGCTGGAGGCAGATTTGTAGGGTCCCTTTCTTCCCTATCAAAACCAGAGATGACTGCAAGGTAGGTCTGTGGGAAGCTGGGTTGCTAGACAGCACACGCTTCCTCCCAGGGCTCTGAAATTACTCTCCCTTTCTGGCAGGATGAGTGCTGAGCTCACCAGAGCCAGGCTCAGGTTCTTAGGTGGTTGGAAAAACTTGACAACACCTACTACTTAGTTTGGACTCCCAAGACCTTCCCTTGTGCTCACACTATAGCCTTTCCCGAGACTCTGAGCTTGTCCACCTTCATGGCTCTCCTGGCTCCTGATAACACCACACAGCCAGGACATCACCCCCACCTGGGTTCCTGGAGGGTGGAGGCATTCGCCAGCCCAGGATTTCTTGTCACCCCTGTCAGGAGGTGGGTCAGCAGTCTGTATGGTTTGAGGGCACCTCAAGTTCTGAGTCTTCTGGAGCAAGGGGTTAAAGCATATGGGAAGGGTATCAACATGGAGATAGACTCTTGATTTCAGAGAGCTCTATCACTCCCAGTGTTCTGGGAACTGTGTATAAGAGGTCATACTTGACCCAGTGTCCAGCATCCCTTCCTGCTCCCAGCTATGGAAGCCCAAGGGAACCCCTAATAGCTATAGAGCCTAGGAAGTCACCCGTCCAAGCCAGACAGCCTGGGTCTCCCTGGGAACAGGCCTACAGAGAGACATGCTCCTTATAAGGGCTTAGGGCCTTGGAAAAGGACACCTTTCAGGTCATTACTGAGCTGCAGAGTGGTGCTCTAGACCCCATCAACAGATGTCAGGGGATCTAGGCTTGAGTTAGAGGCCCACTCCAGGCTTCTATTTTTGTTTTTTTTTTTTTTTTTTGAGACAGGATCTAACTATGTAGCCAGGTTAGCCTTGAACTTGTGATCGTCTGCTTCAGTTTCCTAAGTATTTGGGCTTAACGGTGTGGCCCACTAAGCCCAGCTGGATCCCAAGACTGACACAAAGACACAAGGGAGGCAAAGACCAGCTCTGGGACTCTGTAGATAAAAGGATCACAAAACTCCACATACACTCACACACTCTCTCTCTCTCTCTCTCTCTCTCTCTCTCTCTCTCTCTCTCTCTCTCTCTCACCCTGCATCTGCCACCTTGGAGATTAGATCCCATCTTTGGGCCTAAACTCCCCACATATTCTACCTCAAAACATTCCACAACACAGGACCTTACCAGGATCCTCCCAGACAGCCTTCTCCTGCCTCTGAGATCACATCTCTCATTATCTCCTTCCAGACCCCTAACCCCATCAATCCCCCATCCTACAAGGTCCAAACTCAGAACATCTGCTTGGCCTACCTGTGGACTGGCCCTCATTTGTTCCACCAAACCTAATCCTGTGGATTCATTTTCAAGCTTCTACTTGGCTGGCATTCCTAATTCCCAACATTCTTCTAAAATCAGTCCTTAATTATCCCCAAATAGAGCATCTAACACCTTTCAAGTAGGCCATTTCCTGCTACTCTACCCTTCCTCTGCTCCTGGCAGCCTCCAGGACTGCTCCATCCCCACCAGTTGTACACCTCCCACCATTTCCTCCAAATCTTGTCACCTTTGTTCATGACTTACAACTACGTAGGTCTTGGGCAGGGCCCACAAGAGATGCTGACAGGTAGGCAGCAAAGCTCCTCATGCCCGACTGATTTTCCCTCTTTACAACCAGCTACCCCAGAGCCCATTCTGAGTTCAGGAGCTCTCTAGACTAGGCCTGGCTAGGGAGTTAGTGCAGCACTTCTGGGCTCTGCTGTCCACCCTCATCTCCTAACTGCCTGGGCAGAGGGAGGCCACAGGGCTGCAGGAGCTCACAGACACAGGGAAGGCTGGATATCAAATGCACTTTACTGGGCCCTTAGGACTTCAGAAGCTGTCCTTGGGAGCCTGATGCACCTTTCCTAGCAGCTCCAGCTGTCAGGAAGTGGTGGAGGGACTCCATGTGGGATGGCTCATTCTTCTTGGAAGGGTCTTAGATAATGCAGGGCCCGCAGCTGCATCCCTCTCCCCCCAGCAGCCCTCTATCCCATTTCTAGCAGTTAGAGCTTTCTCAGGGCAGGAACGGGGATCCTGAGCCCTCGGCACAGGAAGCTGGCTTCACACCAGCCATCTGTTCCAACTTACATGGGGCAGGGGGCCCTGTGGAGAGCAGCAGCCTGTTTCTGTCTGGGAGAGTGCTAGGCAGGCCCAGGGGACCAGGCTCAGAGCCCTGGGCTTAGGCTCACTGAAGACAGCAGGTGGTTGAGATAGAGGGGTTCAGCCAGCTGAAGCCAAAGGGGTACTACATGGTCAGTTCAGCGGAGCCCCCCCGAACTCCAACCATCATGGGTCACCAGTCTCGCTCAGCCGGTTCTCTATAGGGTAGGCCTAAGAGTCGGAAGACCTCCTTCTCGGTGGGCGTGGGCAGTACTTGGCCACACACCTTGGAGCCTTGAGTATTCCGGACCACAGCTGTGCTGAGGGCGTGCTCTGATAGGCTCATGCCCTTGGTCTTGGCCAGAGCCCTCATGGAGCGGTTGAAGTGGGCAGAGCCAGTGAAGTACAGCAGAGCGCAGGCGAACTCGCTGTGGGGCACGACGATGATGTCCAGTCGTCGGTGCCGCCGCCCTGGCCCTGGGAGACGGCACACGCCCAGGTACTTCTGCTGCTGGCCATTCTCCTCCTGGCTCACCAAGTCATCTGTGAGGAACCCTGGCCCAACACAGGGGATGGCAGGGAAGATATGGAGCCAGGCACGGGATCGCCTACCCTCCTGATCTCCTGCCTTCTACCTGGATTTGTGTCTGAGCAGAGACTGTTGCCGCCTCTGGGCCCATCTCCTAATTTATGAGATGTGGATAATAATTTGGCCTATCTCTGCTAGCGTCACAGGGATGAGACCTTCAGCCTGTAGGTGCTATAGGGCTCAGTGTCATGTCCCTGAGGACTCGTTACCTGGTGAAATGGAATTCTTGTCAAGTTCGCCTTGAACACTGAGCTTAACTGTGCCTTCCTGTGGCTACCCCTCCACTCCCGTCTATCCACTCCCCCAGTGATGGAGTGCATACCTTGCTGTCGAAGGCGGTCGAGGAGAGGGCTGAAGATGCCCCGGTGGGACCGGCCATCTGGGTGAGTGATGAGCACGTCCACATCGCCACAGGTCCCTTTCCCCCGTCGGTATGAGCCACATGCCACACACAGCAGCCCGGAGTTGAAAGCCTGAGCTGAGAGCCGGACCTAGGAAAGGACATGGGTGAGCAGCTATGGAGTTAGAGCCCACTAGACTGTCTTCCCTGTGAGAGTACCTTCCCTGATCATGGCACCCTCACTCTATTATAAGACCATCTCCAGGGCTGGGAAGGTGGCTTAGTGGTAGAGTGCTTGCATAGCATGCATGAAGCTCTGGGTTCGATTCCTGAGTACCACATAAACTGAAAAGGCCAGAAGTGGCACTGTGGCTCAAGTGGTAGAGTGCTAGCCTTGAACAAAAGAAGCTCAGAGACAGTGGGTAGGTCCTGAGTTCAAGTCCTAGGACTGGCAAACAAACAAACAAGCAAACAACAACAACAACAAAAAACACAAGACAATCTTCATGCCTGCTACCAGTCTAAAGGCCACGCCAGGGACCACTGCTCTCTCTTGGCCCCACAGGATCAGAGAAGAAGCAGCCTCTACTGCAGGGGCTAGAGGGAGGAGAGACTGAAGACCTAGGTTCTGCCCCTGTGGGAGGGCATTCACCTTTGTACTGCTTTAAGAACGGCTGGGACACAGTCTCTTGGCCTGGCCCCAACCTATACCCATGTGTCCAGGTCTGTGAAACACCACTAAAAACAAGGGGCCAGGTCCTGGCAGCTCCACCTGTCTATGGGTTTAGAACTAAAGGCAGAGTACATGAGATGGGGCTTGAGGCCTGAGCAGGTGGCTGGCAGCAAGCCCTGGGCCCAGGCCTGGGAGAAAATGGAGCACAGAAATCTAACTGCATCTGTGGGAGGGTCAAGAAAGGAAGCAGAGGGGCAGATCTGAGCCTAGGCCCATATCATATCCCTCCTGCAGGAGGAGCAGAGCTGGGAGACTGTCAGTTCAGGGATTCTCCCTCACTGAGGAGCAATAAGCCCATTAGTTTGCACTCTTTCGTATGTAGATGTATCCCCGCCTCCACCCCAGGACAACCAGATCTCTAGGGCCCTGGATACCCACCACCAGGACACCTCAATTCCCATGACAGGCAGAAGCCTCTGCTAATCCCCTCAAGCCCTTCTAGGGGCCTCCAAGGAGAATGGGAGGAGGAGGTCCAGATGAGTAATCCCATCAAACCCCCTAAAACTGGAACCCTATATGGAAGCATGAAGGGGGGTGACAGGTGGGAAGCCTCTTCTGTTCTGATGGGTGAGGGCTGGAGGCTGGCCCGGACATTCTCTGTGCCTGGAGACCGTGGCTGAGTGACAGTGTCATCCCTAGCACCATGGCCTGGTGATGGGAGGACAAAGGGGCCTGGCTGTCCATCCAGCTCTGGTTTCATAGTTTCAAGACCTGAAATGGGGCTGGAGGCTGCTTCAGCTAAATTAGGCCAGTGTCTCTAAAGTCTTCCTATTAAGTCCTTTTCAGCTACAGTGAAAGAACCTTACCAGAACACCAGCCCTTAATCCTGATTCCAGCTGAACATCTAGTCCTATGTACCCTGACTCCCTCTACTGTAGACTATATAAACAATCTCTAACCCAGCTCTAACCCAAACCTTACCTTGGCCAGCTACAAATTCTATTTTTTTAATTATTATTTTTTTGGTGCCAATCCTGGGGCTAGAACTCAGGACCTACGCACTGGCCCTGAGCTCTTTTTGCTCAAGGCTAGTATTCTACCACTTAAGCCACAGCTCCTCCACTTCCACTTGTTTTTTTGGTGGTTAAGTGGAGATAAGAGTCTCACAGACTTTCTTGCCCAGGCTGGCTTTGAACCACAATCCTCAGATCTCAGCCTCTGGAGTCACTAGGGTTACAGGCGTGAGCCACCAGTGCCTGGCGACAACTACAAATTTTAACAGCAACCTGTAAAAAGGAAACACTTCTCCTAACGTAACGAAGGGTTAACCTTTACTCAATCTTGATAGAAACTTCTGCAAATCCTACAACTAAGCCTATGGGCTCTGTACTCCTAGTCTAACAGCAACCTAACCTGACAAGCTGTGTGTGGCATATTTGTTCACTGTACAGGAGAGTGAACAGTTTTCATCAGGTTCTTAAAGAAGTCTATAAATCAAAAAGCATTACAAACCTCTGCCCTCACCTAAGCTTATTCAAATTTCCAAACCCAGTACTTAGGAAACTGGCCCCCTTTATTCTAGGCTAGCTTTACCCAGCACTCCAGCTCTCTGACACTGGGAACTCCCATCCAGAGGGCCAGTGTTGAAACCCCCCCCCCCCCAAAGCAACACAGCTACCAGCCCTCCTCTGGGCCTGCAGCTTCAGTTGTAACTTGTTCTTTCTCCAGCCTCTAGTGACCCACAGCTTCCTCTATCTGTGAAGCTCCCCGGCTGAGGTACCAGGGATTTTTGGCTTCTATCCAGAACCTTATAGCAGGGCCTGGCTCTCCTCACTTCTCTGGGATACCTGCTTACCATCTGCTCAATCTCTGCAGCCTCCTCCCTGGGCATGCGCTCTAGGAAGTCATCATAATGCTTTAGGCCGATGGCTTGCTGGGCAGTCAGGGAGGCCAGGCTTCGGATGTCTTCTAGGCTCCGGAAGCCCTGGAAAACAAAGCAGCCAGAGAGGAGGCTATGAGGGTCCAAGACTGATAAGGTGGCACGAATGAGCTGACTCTAGGGGCATCTGTCAACAGACTAAGGTCTACACATCTCACCCCAGAAAGGGACCTAGGAAAGGTGGGGTTATGGAGGACAAGCCAAAATCTAGAAACACTGGCTCCTGACTCTGATTTGTCAGTAGGTCTAGCTTCTTCACTATTATTAAGCTCCCCATATGATTCTGGGCACTGCTAGAAAGACATATATCCCAGGACCTGGGCTCAGACAGAAGGTACTTTCTGGACAGAGAAACACTCTTCTTGTTCCTAACTATTCTTCGTGTTTGTGTGTGTCAGAGAGGCATGTTACCTGGGGCTTGACCTCAGGACCTGAGCACTGTCTCTTAGCTTTCTCACTTGCAAATGCTCTATCACTTGAGTCACAGCCTACTTCTGGCTTTTTTGGTTGTTAACTGGAGGTAAGAATCTCACAGACTTTCTTGCATAGGCTAGTTTTGAACTATAATCTTCACATCTCAGCCTCTTGAGTAGCTAGGATTACAAGTGTGAGTCAATAGCACCAGCCTGCTACTGACTATTCTTCAAGGATACCAAGTCATAGGGCTACTCTGGGAGGTAAGAGGGGTCTGTATATGAGCCCTGGTGAAAAGTAATTTTCTTATTATAGTCTGGTTCATTCTCATCAGAGAATAAGGTAGAAACAGTACTTAGGTCACCCCGATACCGAGAGGAAGGAGCTATGGGAGCAGAGGCTCTGAGACATAACAATACTAAAACAGCAGCTGGACTAGGAACCTGTTGGTACCACATCTGGGCAGTCTTGGTCCCAGCTCCCCAGATGTTGGAGAAGAGCTCCAAGACAGGCACACTCTCACTGATATGGTCCAGCTTTCGCAGATGTCCACTTTCCAGGATCTCCATAATCTTCTCAGCCATGCGCTTGCCAATTCCAGGAATGCTGCAGGCCTCCTAAGAGAAGAGGCAGCAGAGGTGAGGAAGAGGAATGAGAGGTTGGGAAGAGGATAGAAGCTTACTCCTTCAGCAAATATCTGTCTGAAAGCCAGCCTAACAACTGTGTGTCTGTGTAGAGCTCAGGCGCAGGTAAAGGGAAGTTTAGATAGAAAACATGCTATGCTAGGCAACCTGTCTTTTGATTCCTGGAAGGGCAGAAACCAATAATAAGAAGTAGGGAGTAGGGCTGGGAATGTGGCTCAGTGGTAGAGTGCTTGCCTAGCATGCATGAAGCCCTGGGTTCGATTCCTCAGTACCACATACACAGAAAAAGCTGGAAGTGGCGCTGTGGCTCAGGCGGTAGAGTGCCAGCCTTGAGCAAAAGCAGCAGCTCAGGGACAGTGCCCAGGCCCTGAGTTCAAGCCCAGAACTGGCAAAAAAAAAAAAAAAAAGAGAGAGAGAGAAGAAGTAGGGAATAGCCAGGCACTGATGGCTCACCCCTGTAATCTTGGCTACTCAGGAAGTTGAGATTTGAAGATTGTGGTTTAAAGCCAGCCTGGGCAGAAAAGTCTGTGTCTTATCTCTAATAAACTACCAAAAACAAAAACAAAAACAGAAGTGGAGCTGTGGCTCAAGTGGTAGAGCACTAACTTTGAGCAATAAAACTCAGGGGCAGTACCTTCACCACCACCACCACTACCCTTATCACTGTACCAGAGAGAGTGACATTGACTGACAGTTTACTGTATGTAGGTTCTGTGCGACAGAGACTAAGTTCATTTCATCCTCACAGGGGCATGTAAAGGGATCTTAGTGTTAATTCCTTTTTATTTATGGGGAAACTGATGCTCAGAATTTAAGTAACTTGGGCTCCAGAGTCTAAATTTTTTTTTTTTTGGCCAGTCCTGAGACCTGAACTCAGGGCCTGGACACTATCCTTGAGCTTCTTTTGCTCAAGGATAGCACTCTACCATTTGAGCCACAGTACTACTTCTGGCCTTTTCTGTTTATGTGGCACTGAGGAATCAAACCCAAGGCTTCATGAATGCTAGGCAAGCACTCTGCCACTAAGCCACATACCTAGTCCCAGAGTCTAAATTTTTGTTTAAAAATTTTTTTTCAGTACAGGGATTTGAACTCAGAGCCTCAAGCTTGCTTGGTTTGTTAGACTGGTGCTCTACCACTTGAACCACATCACCAAACTTGCTTTTTGCTGGTAATTTTGGATAGAGAGTCCGAGGATTTTTCTGCTCAGGCTGGCCTAAAATCTTAATCCTTTTTTTTTTTTTTGGTCCGGTAGTGGGGCCTGATCTCTGGGCCTGGGCGCTATCCCTCAGCTCTTCAGCTCAAGGCTAGCCCTCTACCACTTGAGCCACAGCACCACTTCCGGTATTTTTCTTTTTGCTTATGTGGTGCTGAGGAATTGAACCCAGGGCCTCAGGCATGCAAGGCAAGCGCTCTGCCACTGAGCCACCTTCCCAGCCCTAAAATCTTAATCCTTAATCCTTCTGAGTAGCTAGGTTTGAGCCACCTGCACCTGGATAAATTTTTTAAAAATATATGTTTGTTTTTCAGTACTGAGGTTGGAACCCAGGCAAGAGTTCTCCTACACAGCTACATCCCTGGCCCTTGTTTTGTTCAGATAGTGTTTCACTGAGTAGCTAAGGCTGGCTAGAAATTTATGATCCTCCTGCCTCATCCTCCTGAGTGCTAGGATTACTGCTATGTGGCACCACAACAGGCTTTAAACTTTTCATTATGTAAAAAACTCAGAAATAGAACAGTATTATGGACCCCTAAGCTGTCATCATCTAACTTCAATTACCTAGATGTTGCTGATTTGCTTTCAACAGTTTCCCATTTTGTTGTGTTTGTGCAAATCCCAGACATCATAAGATATTGACCACTAAATCTGATGCCCACTGTTGACTGGTGCCTCCACTAAACCCCTGGCTGGTACAGAGATGTGTCCCCGTTATTCCCAGAGTACCTGGTAGGAGCTGACAGGCTTGTGGAAGCTCTTGAGGGCATTGATGGCCTTGGCATAGCCCAGAGCCCTCCACTTGTCTCCCTGGACATTGTAGGCTTTGGCCAGCACTTCCAACTTCTCTGTGATGTGCAGGTTGTGGTTGGTTGCCTTCTGGCTCGAGGGCTGTGCGCACACCCACTTATCCAAGGACTCCAGGGCTGGGCCAGGACCAGCATCTTCCTCAGGGGTAGTAGGGTAGTGCCCGCTGATCAAGGCTTCCAGATCAGCCGCACTAACCTGTGGCCCTTCCCCATCACTGGATTCATCATCTGAGCTGGGCTTGACATAGTGAGAGGAGAAAAAAAGGCAAAAACTTCTTGTCCTCTGTGAGAAGAACGCCTCAAAAGTGGGGGTTGTGTTGATGGGGTGTCTGTTACTCAGATTCAAGGTTGAGATTGGGCCTTTGTATTGGGCTTGGGTCTTTTTAAGTATGGGGCTAATTCCAAGTGGCTTTCCCTAGTGCCCAGCCTTAGGATCCCCAGTGGTGGGAGGCGGACACAGCTTAGGAGTGATGTGTTGGGAAGAGCTAAATGGCTTCATAATCAAGACAGCCCTTCTGTGTCAAGAGCCTAGGAATTTTTGAATAACCACTGGCTCCTCGCCATTTCTGTTATCAAATTTCCACATAGGGAGGCTCCTGACCTGGGCTTGGGTTCTGGATGCCTCTTCTGCCTTTTGGATAGGAGAGACAGCTCTGGTGGGAAGAGGGGGAGGAGTTAGGGCTGTCCTAGGCAGAATGTCATGGGTCCCAGGAGGAGCAGAAGTGTGTTGGTCCGTTTTGCTGGGCTGTGGCTGGTCCAGGAACCTAGGGGAATGACAGGAGGTGAAGACACTCACCCTATCTCTGACCCCAATCCTTCTCTCCTCACTTCCCAATGTGTCAAAAAAAACCCAGAAAAGTAAGTTATTTTGAATAACTCAAGAAGAGACTCAAGATGCTACCAGAGGGAAACATTGGGAGGGAGTGAGGGAAGGAATGATAGCGTCCAAAAAAGAAATGTCACCTTTACCTGACTTGGGGAACTATAACCCCACTATATGCAGCTTTATAATAACAATAAAATTTGTTCTTAAAAAAGATGCTACCAGAACATTTTTGAGAAAAGACTTGGGAGCAGCCCACCTGTGAGGGACGGGGATGCTGAATCCAGCAGTGGCCACCAGCCTCTTCTCTTGCAGGCACAGGCTCAGCCAGGCTGACTTCACCAGCTGGACACCCGAAGGCAGCAGAGGTAGTCTGAGTAGGCGAAGAGCCCGCTCACAGTCCATGCCTTCATCCACCACAATGTGAGTGATCCCTGGGGTCTCGGCAGGACATATCTGGCCACCATGCTGGACAATCTGCTTCTCAAAGAGTTCTGCCCGGGCTCGTCCAATGCCAGTGGGCAAAATATGGGCCCGTATGGAACTTAACCACTCTGTGAAAGGGACATCCAAATCTTATTGCCATAACTGATATATAATCAAAATAAACATTTTCTTGTCTTCCAGACAGGCTGACTTTGGGAGATTTTACCACAAGTATACATACACTTGAATGTTAGGAGTAAGGATTTAAATTTTTTTTTTTTTTTTTTTTTTTACAGGTTCTGGGCCTGTGAGCTGTCCTAGAGCTTCTTTTGCTCAAGGCTAGCTCTCTACCACTTGAGCTACAGTGCACTTCCACCTTTTTTGAGCAGTTTATTGGAGATAAGAATCTCATGCATGGACTTTCCTGCCTAGTCTGGCTTTGAACTACAACCCTCAGATCTCAGCCTCCTGAATAGCTAGGATTACAGGTGTGAGCCACTGGCACCGGGCAAGAGTAAGGAATTTTTTTTTTTTTTTGGTCACGGGGCTTGAATTCTGGGCCTGGGCGCTGTCCCTCAGCTCTTTAGCTCAAGGCTAGAGCTCTACCACTTGAGTCACAGTACCACTTCTGGTTTTCTGAGTAGTTTATTGGAGATAAGAGTCTCATGGTCTTTCCTGCCTGGGCTGGCTTTGAACCGATTCCCAGATCTCAGCCTCCTGAGTAGTTAGGATTACAGGCAAGAACCACCAGCGCCCAGCGAGGAGTAAGGATTTTTGTATGTTCTATTCCCTGTTGTAAGCTACCCTACAATGTGTCTAGCATATTATAGATAACACACACACACACACACACACACACACACACACACACACACACACACACATGTTGAATGAGTAAATGAATACCTTTTCTCTCCTTGTTTTACATTTTTTTTACCATTTACTTTTCCAATAAAATAACACACATTTCTTGCACTCACTGTCTAGCAGATATGATCCTCCCTTCCTCCCAACTCACAAAGCTGCTGCAATCTACTTAGCAATTTACCAGTAAAACAACTGTTAACAGGTCTGAGTACTCAAGGGGAATTTGCCCTTAGGGAAGTCTCCTGAAAACAATTTTACTGGTTATTTCTGACTAGGTGTGAGACCAAGGAGTGTTTTCCGATTGAAGGGATCTTCAGAAAAAGATAACACAGCAAGTAGCCTGTCAAGACTAGGCTGGAAGCTGGTTCCAGTAGCACTCACCTGTAATCCTAGCTACTCAGGAGGCTAAGACCTGATGATCATGGTTCAAAGTCAGCCCAGGCAGTAAAGGCTAAGAGAATCATATTTCCAATAAACTACTCAGAAAAAGACTAGTGCTCAAGTGGTAGAGCAGTAGTTTTGAGCAAAAGGAACTCAGGGACAGCACCCAGGGCCTGAGTTCAAGCCCCACGACAAAAAAAAAAAAAAAAAAAAAAAGACAAGGCAGGTAGGTACAAAGAGATCTGCATTGCCAGTGTCTGCTTCATTTCTGGATTCTGGACAGTAACAATTAAAGGCTGAACAACAGAAAGGTCGAGGGTTCAACTATGTCAGAGTTCTGAAGGTATGACAGCCTACCTCCTGCTTCTTTTCCCTCTTCCCTCTTGGGAATCTTTGCAAGTTCTTTTGATGCTGGATGGGCCTGGATCTTCTTTCGTTTGGGAAATGCTTTTAAGATGCCCCTGGGGTCCATCGAAGTATGGGGTGAATCCTTGCCTTTCTGTTTAAAGGATGGTCAGGACAGATGTCACTCCAAAATCCCCAAGTGAGGCCCCTGGACCTTTTAGCCTATGTAAATACAGGCCCTGAGCAATGCAGGCCAGTTCCCTGGGGGTCGGTGGAAACCCAGTTAAACTGGTGATTTAAGGCTAGCTGTACACCCAACAACCTTTTAAAGAATATTTTAGACAGTGAGGGAAAGGTGAGGCTAGGGATCCCTCTGAGGAATAGGAAACAGTATCTTTCTTTTGGTGAGTCTCGGAAGAGTCTGAGGAACTTTGTCAGAAAGATGGCAAGCTAGGAAATGGAGCTACATTTACAACTACGTCCAAAGGAGAGGAGACTGGAGGTTCCTGCTTAGAAACCCACATCATCTTTCTTTAGCCACCGCAACCAACTCCGGCAGAGGAAACCTTGGAGGGGGGTCTTGGGGGGCTGTGGGAGAGCCCTGCACCTGCTCTGGTCGTGGGCCTCTGGGTATGGGGTGCTGAGCCCTGCAGCTGCGGGGAGATGGGGCTCGGCCGCCGCAGGTGTGGGGCGACTCGGGAGTCTCAGCCTCCCAGCTGGGGTGAAGAGCCGGGCAGGTGTGGTGCACCCGCCGACAGCGGGGGCCAAGGATTGCCATCTGGGGACCAGGGTTGGGATTCCAGAGCTCTTAACATGGGAAGGGTCCGCAGGGTCAACACAGCACTGAGTGGGTCAACCTAAAGCCGGAACCCGGCGACGAGCGACAGACCACTTACCGAGGGGGGAGCCAATGAGAATGGACGAAGCACAAGGAGGGAAAAGGCAAATACTCAGAACACCTTCCGGGTCAACCGGAAGTGACCCATCGGCGGAAGAGTTGCCATGGCAGCAGCCAGGCACGCTGTTGAGTGAAGGGAAGATGGCGGTGACCGGCTGGTTGGAGAGCCTGCGGGCTGCGGAGAAGACTGCGCTGCTGCAGGACGGTAATTGAGCCCCCCGCGAGCTCCTTCGTCCTTTCCCTCCAGGGTCCGGCCCTCTGGCCCCAGGAGGGACCTCAGAGTCTAGGTCAGTAAAGCTGGAAGGACCTCAGCTATCAGCCAGTCGGGTTTCTTCTGCTTTTGCAGATGAGGAAACTGAGGCCCAGAGAGATGACGGGATGTCACCGGGCACCCACTTGTTTTCCCTACACTACTTCGGCCCCTTCTGAGTTTTGTTGCTAGTAAATACTGCTTTTCACATGTATGATAACACTTGCTCCTCACTGGTGTCCCGCCCCATTTTACTGACTTAAGTTACAGACCAGCTGGGGAAAACCATGACCACCTCGTCCCCACTCGGTTCTCATTGGCTCTTCTGGCAAAGATTTCTCATCTCAGTTAGTGGTACATTTGAGTCTTGACCTGCGATCCCATGGACCTTAATCTGGGAGTTCTGCTGCCCATGGCAGCCTGGTGTTACAGGACTACTGGGTTATAGTCCCACCCTGCTATTAATTCACCATGGACTCTCCAGTTAGCCCCTTCACTTGTTTGTATCTCATTTTCCTCATTATAACATGAAGTGGGTTGTCTACCACTGTTATCTCTCCTGCCCTATGTTTTTGTAAAGTGAATCTCTATATGTATTCAGTGTCTTTGTAGAAGGCAGAACAAGGGCTAAGGGTGGGCACAGGGGTGTGCAATCCAGCATGGTTCCACACTAGAATTGTTCAGCATAGGGTCCCTTGTGCTTTTAGGTTCTTCCCTGGACCCTCTTGGCAGCCAAAGTGAATTAGGTCTGAGTTTCTGAGGCATTAAAACTAACTGTGGGACTCATATCCACAAGTAGAGGTCAGCAGGGAATCCTGGAGTTTATGGAAATTAAAGTCAGCTGCTCATTTGTTTCTAAATACAGTATTTAAGGAGGCTTTTCCCTGGGTCCCAAGCTCTGCCTACAGCAATTAGAAAAAGAATTATTCTGTCAGGAGTTCATAAAGTGTTCAGGAAAAAGACATGTAAATATATAATAGCACGTGTCAGATGAAATTGGACTCTTGTATATAAAATGACATGAGAGCATGTAGGTAGAAATGACTGTCTCTTTGGAGGAAGACCTAACTGATGAGGTGGTATTTCCGGATCTTAAGGAATTAACAAGTGTTTGCTATACAGAAAAAGAAAAAAATTAGAGTTAGCTATGAGGAATGGATAAAGGCATGGAGGTGTGAAAGTATAGGACTGGTTATTTCAGTAGTAACAAAACTAATGGTATGAAAATATTCACCCAGGGCTGGGAAGGTGGCTCAGTGGTAGAGCACTTGCCTTGCATGCATGAGGCCCTGGGTTTGATTCCTCAGCACCACATAAGCAAAAAGAAAAAAGCTGGAAGTGGCACTGTGGCTCCAGTGGTAGAGCACTAGTCTTGAGCAGAAGAGCTGAGGGACAGCACCCAGGCCCAGAGTTCAGGCCCCACGACTGGACCCCCCAAAAAAATATATATACATTCACCCAGTCAATGATAACAAACCACCTACATCATGTCAGGTATTTCACTAGGTGCTAGGATATAATGGTGAATAAAAGGGTCCCCTTTCTCAAGGAGCAAAAAGAAGTGGTGGAAAATGAAGAGAAATTGCAGATCATTTAGTGCTTACTTTGACCTCTTTTTGCTAGTCCAAGGATTTTGGATATTATACAACAGTGGCATTTGTTTTTGTTGTGGTTAAAAATTATATACAATGAAGTTTAATTTTTTTGGCCAGTCCTGGGGCCTGAAATCAGGGCCTAGGTCCTGTTCCTGAGCTTCTTTTGCTCAAGACTCTACCACTTGTAGCGCTAGCCTTGAGCTGAAGAGCTGAGGGACAGCGCCCAGGCCCAGAGTTCAGGCCCCATGACTGGACCCAAAAAAAAAAAAAAAAAAAAAAAAGACTCTACCACTTGATCCATAGCACTCCTTCCAGCTTTTTCTGTGAGTATGGTACTGAGGCTTCATGCATGTGAGGGAAGCACTCTACCATTAAGCCATATTCCCAGCTCAAGAAAATTTTTTGAGCTTGGACTGGGGCTTGAACACAGCAGCTTTGGACTCTTGTTTGTCATTTTACTCACAGTTGTCTCTCTACCACTTAACACTTCTAATCCAGCCTTTTTTGTGTTGTGTATGCTGGTCCTAGGGTTTGTACTTAGGCCTGTGTGCTGTTCCTGAGCATGTATGCTCAAGGCTAGTGCTCTACCACTTGAGCTACAGCTCCATTTATGACTTTTTGGTGGTTAATTAGAGATAAGAGTCTCCCAAACTTTTTTTTTTTTTTTTTTTTTTGGTCGTGGGGCTTGAACTCTGAGCCTGGGCACACTGTCCCTCAGCTCTTCAGCTCAAGGCTAGCGCTCTACCACTTGAGCTACAGCTCTGCTTCCGGTTTTCTGTGGTTTTATTGGAGATAAGAGTTTCACGGACTTTCCTGCCCAGCCTGGCTTTGAACCGTGATCCTCAGATCTCAGCCTCCTGAGTAGCTAGGATTACAGGTGTGAGCCACCAGCACCCGGCTCTCCCAAACTTTTGTTTCTGGGCTGGCAGATCCCAGCCTCTTAAGAAGCCTAGATTACAGAAGTGAGGCACTAGTTTCTATCATTTTAACCATTTTAAACTGTACAGTTTAGTAGAATTGACTATATTCACATTGTTTTACAACCATTACCACCATCCATCTCCAGAACCTTTTCACCTTCCTCAACTGAAACTCTAGGCCCATTAAACACCTCATTCTGTTCTCCCCCCAGCCTCTGGCAACCACCATTCTATTTTCTGTCTCTTATGATATTTTTTGCCCCTGTTGATTGTGGGACTTGAACTTAGGGTTTGAGCACTGTCCCTGAGCTTTTTCACTCAAGGCCAGTGCTCTGCCACTTTGAGCCACAGCACCGCTTTAATTTTCTGGAGATTAATTGGAGATAAGAGTCTCCCAGACTTTCCTGCTCAGGCTGGCTTTGAACTCTAATCCTCAAATCTCAGCCTCTTGAGTAGCTAGGGTTACAAGTGTAAGCCAACAGGACCTGGCATTTTCTCATGAATTTAAGCAATCTAGAAATCTTACTTAATGGGAATAATAAAATATTTGAGTTTTTTTTTTTTTTTGATACTAGGGTGTAGGGCTTCACACTTGCTAGGCAAGCACATTATCACTTGAGCCATGCCACCAGCCCTTTGTGCTTTAGTCATTTTTTTTCCAGATAGGATCTTGAGGTTTTTGCTCAGACCATGATTCTTCTACTTATTCCTACATATGTGGTTGGTATCACAGGTACACACCACCATGCCCAGCTTTTTTGTTGAGATAAGAGTCTTGTTATACTTTTTGTCTAGAGTGGCTTTGAATTGCATTCTTCTAAATCTAATCTGCCTTGAGCTACCATGCTAGAGGACTGGCTTATTTCATATGGCTTAATGTCTTCAGAGTTCAGCCATGGTATATTATGTGTCAGAATTTCCTTTAAAGTTGAATAATATCCCATAATGTATGTGTGTTTTTACCAACACCCCTCCCCCACATTTTCATAATTTGTTGGTGGACACTTGGAATGACTATTATAAATAATGCTGCTTTGAACATGAGCATACAAATACCTGTTTACTACCTTTAGTCACAGGACAATATTTAAACAAATAGTTCATAGCCAAGGTTATGTTAAGTTTATTGATTGGAGTATCACAAAATTATAACAGTAGGGCTGGGAAGGTGGCTGAGTGGTAGAGTGCTTGCCTGCATGCATGAGGCCCTGGGTTCCATTCCTCAGCACCACATAAGCAGAAAAAGCAGGAAGTGGCGCTGTGGCTCAAGTGGTAGAGCACGAATCTTGAGCTGAAGAGCACATGGAGAGTGCCCAGGCCCAGAGTTCAGGCCCCACAATTGACCAAACAAAAAAAATTACAATGATAGGTTTTAGGTTGGGTTTTTTTTCCCCCTCAAACCAAAAACTAATACATGAACAATCATGTGGGTATGCCTTGTCAAAACCACCTGCAGATTTGCCTCTGGAGGATGTGAAGCATAAAATGGTAATCACTAGAAATGTGTCCAATTAAAATTTTAGAACAGTATTCCACCTTATAATTTGCTTTTTAACATTTTTGCCAGTCAGGGACCTGAACTCAGGGTCTGGCCACTGTCCGGGACCTTCTTTTGCTCAAGACTAGTATTCTACTTCCCGAGCCACAGCGCCACTTCCAGCTTTTTCTGTTGTAGTACTGAGGAATCAAATCCAGGGCTTCATGTATGCTAGGCAAGCACTCTACCACTAAGCCAAATTACCAGCCCCCCCCTTTTTTTTTGGTCAATCTTGGGGCTTGAACTCAGAACCTGGGTGCTGTTCTTGAGCTCTTTTTCACTCAAGGCTAGTATTCTACCCCCTTGAGACTCAGCACCACTTCCAGTTTTCTGGTGGTTAATTGGAGGTAAGAGTCTCAGGGACTTTCCTGCCCGGGCTGACTTTGAACTGTGATCCTCAGATCTAAGCATCCTGAATAGCTAGGATTACAGGCAAGAGCCACTGGCATGCAGCTCTTACAAATGTTTGAAACCATCCAAGTTATCCCATTTTACTTACTGGAGCTTGAACTTCAAGAATGGACTTTGGCCTCAGATGAGTTTAAGCTCCATCTGTTACTGAGTAGCCTTATAAGCTTGGGCAAGTTGTATGATCTTTAAACCTGTTTCCTCATCTTTGAAGTATAAATAATGGGACATATAAGATTAGTGTGAAGGGGCTGGGAAGTTGGCTCAGTGGTAGAGCGCTTGCCTTGCATGCCTGAGGCCCTGGGTTCAATTCCTCAGCACCACATAAGAAAAAAGAAAAAAGCCGGAAGTGGCGCTGTGGCTCAAGTGGTAGAGCACTGGCCTTGAGCTGAAGAGCTGAGGGACAGTGCTCAGGCCCAGAGTTCAGGCCCCACAACCGGACCAAAAAAAAAAAAAAAGATTAGTGTGAGGGCTGGTAAGGTAGTAGAGTGGTAAAGTGATTGCCTTGCATGCATGAGGCCCTGGGTTTGATTCATCAGCACCACATAAGCAGAAAAAGCCGGAAGTGGTACTGTGGCTCAAGTGGTAGAGCGCTAGCCTTGAGCGAAGAGCTGAGGGACAGCACCCAGGTCCAGAGTTCAGACCCCACAACCGACAAAAAAAAAAGATTATTGTGAGAATTAAATTCAGTAAGACATGTAAAGTTCCTTGTTGTTAGTAAGTGCTGTATCCTTTTCCTGAGCCCAAGGCCAGATGCAAAGGGAAGACAGTAAGGCTAGATACCTGCAGCTCTTCACAGGCAACATCTTGTACCCCTCTCCTGACAGGGGAACCTCTTAGGCCCCTGCAGGTCTCCAAATGATAAAGGCTGCTAGAACCAAGCGTCTGCTGAAAGGCCATGTAAATTTGGAGATGAGTTTCCCTGAAATACAAATTAGGAATGGTTTAAGAGGACTGTCCCAGAAGAGTGAATTAGACAGGGATTCCCTACTCTAAGACTCTGATTTATTTTTGTTGGTACTGTACCAAATCCCTAGTGCCTCACCTCAGAGACAAGAGCTGTACCACTTGATCCCCCTTATTATTGAAGCTCATGTAGTAGAATGTATCCACGGCATGTAAACACCCTTTTATCGGTCTGAGGAATCCACGTCTACCTACTTACCTGTCTGTAAATAGAAGAAATTACATAATCACTTCTTTTTTTTTTTTTTTTTTTTTTTTTGTCGGTCGTGGGGCTTGAACTCTGGGCCTGGGCGCTGTCCCTCAGCTCTTCAGCTCAAGGCCAGTGCTCTACCACTTGAGCTACAGCGCCACTTCCGGTTTTTCTGGTGGTTTATTGGAGATAGGAGTCTCACGGTCTCTCCTGCCCGGGCTGGCTTTGAACCGCGATCCTCAGATCTCAGCCTCCTGAGTAGCTAGGATTACAGGCGTGAGCCACCAGCGCCCGGCTTACATAATCACTTCTAAGCAAATGTTCATGACTATGCCTTATGGGTAGAGAAACTGGGCTAGGAGACTCCTTTGAGCTCTTTTCTTTTACTGGATGAATCAGTGTTTGTTTATTCTTTCAGTCAGTATTTGGTTGAACTCCCAATTGTTGGCAATGCACACTTGGTTTGAGGGAAATGAACAGGTACAGGGATAAAACCCTTCCTATCCAGAAGAGATAGCAGTTATCAAAGAATCACACAAATAGATGTAAAATCATAGCCAAAGTGTGTGTCTGGAAGAGAATGCAATGAGGATACCATCCTGTGGTTTCATGTCAGGAATGGCTTAGGGATGGGTGGAAGAAGGCAGTGATAGCAAAGCTGGAGGAAGGTTGCAGTTGGGAAATTCACCTCCTCATTCATATTTATATCAGATGCTTTTAAGTGCCGTGATAGAATTTGATAAATCCTCTACTGTGATATGCAAATAAGAGAGGTGCAGATTAGGAAGTGATTATTTCTGCTCAGGTGGCTAGAGATATAATTAAAGAAGACTTCCTAGTGGAAGCTGGATTGTCCAGGATAAGGAAGAGTTCCACAGTTGGGAAGAAGTATGGTGCTGTGGAGGAAACAGTAGAGCAAAAGCCTTTCAGAGAAAAAAGTGAATCCCAGGATGTGCTTTAAAGCAATAGTGGGTGATAATTGGTAAAGAGTCTGTGGAAGATTGGCAAGATTTCTCAGTACTCCCAGGGCTTCTGGGAGTTTTCTGGGTCTGACCCTTGATGTATAGGGAACAAAACAAAGGGAGGCTTTGAGGTAAGGTGCTCTCTGCTTTTGTGCATAGGGAGAAGGAAGGTGCACTATTTGTTCCCAGATGGGAAGGAAATGGCTGAAGAATATGATGAGAAGACAAGTGAACTACTAGGTAAGTTACAGGCTCTCGGTGGAGCCCTAGAAATACATGGGCTGATCTAGGCCCAGTTGAATGCTCCTAGGCTTAGAGGAGGAGCCCAGCACTGAGGTGATAACTGGAGGAGACTTGAGGCCTATGGACATTATTGTTCCTGAGCATTGCCTAGACAATGTTGGAGTTCTTTTGACCAGTAAATTCCAGCTCTCAGATAAATGATGGGGTGAGTGATTCTTCTAAGCTGGGAGTGGGGATGTAGAGAAACAGTTGGGAAAAAATACCCAAAAAACAAAAAACACCTTCCTGAAGAAAGTGGCATTGAAGTGGGCCTTGTATCTGAGTAGGGCAAGCGCGGGCTTTCACTGTGGTTTTTTTACTTTGTTCTTTTGCTTTGTGAGGCCACATCTGAGTCAAGCAAGCATCACAGGCAGCAGTTTCTGATCTTGCCTTCAAGGCAATACTGTTAAATAAGACTGAATGAATCAAAGGGGATAGAAATGGTGACTTTGCATCATTGCCATTTTTATTCTTCCAGGTTTTTCCTAAAAAAATAGGCTCATGAATAGAGGGGCTCCAGCTCAGGTTTCTGGGAATTCTTTGATTTGTCCATTCTCTGTTCCCAGGTATGGGCATCAGCATTAACTGACTTCCTAGAGCTGGATGACTGGCTCTGTGACCTGGGGCCTAAGGCTGTCAGCAGAGGGAGTTGGTCTCTTTATTAAGTTCCACCAGAAATGCTAAGTTCAGTGATGGAATCATGGGCTGGGGTATTTTCTTGCCATTATTCTTGACTTTAATTTCTTCCTGGGCCTGATCGACAGGTAGTATTGGTGAGGGAATTTCGTTTTCCCTCTTTCTGACAGCTCATAAATGTCTAGAACCGACAACATGGATTATACTGGTTTGCATTCTCTTAGTCTCCAGTCTCAAAATGTGTGTCCTGCGCATGTTCAGTTGCAGAGTGAAGTGTTGATCCCTTCTTATTATGAGCTGCTTGGGCTCTGTTCCCAATTGGTTTAGTCTGGTGCTATTAAAAATCTTGATGTGTTTAGCATATGACACTGATTTGGTAGAAACCAATACAGTAGTAATATTCTCACAATGCTTTGTAATTTATAGTGTTCCCAGGGGGTGACAGCCTTGGAATGCCTAACAGGGGAGAACTTATGAAAGCAGAGGTCACGTGAGCTAACCACTACCGCAGCCCAGCTAGTCTGGTTGTAACTCCACGCCACAGCCTCAAGTGCCGCCTCTCTTCTCCACACAGAGCAAAGAAGGTGCACACACACACACACACTCTCTCTCTCTCTCTCTCTCTCTTTCTCTCTCTCTCTCTCTCTCCTCTTTGTTGTGCTTGGACATGAAACTAATATGAAAAGTAAGTCCAGGTTCCCTCATTTATAGAACTCTATAACCCAGTATCCCACACTAACTGTCACTTCTTCCAGTGGTGCCTGGGGATAAATCATGGCTTTCAAATTCCTTTTGCTTAGCAGGGCGCTGGTGGCTCACTCCTGTAATCCTAGCTACTCAAGAGGCTGAGATCTGAAGATTGCGGTTCAAAGCCAGCCCGGGCAGCAAAGGCCGTGAGACTCTTATCTCCAATAAAACCACTAGAAAACCGGAAGTGGCGCTGTGGCTTAAGCGGTAGAGTGCTAGCCTTGAGCTGAAGAGCTGAGGGACAGCGCCCAAGCCCAGAGTTCAAGCCCCACGACCGACCAAAAAAAAAAAAAAATTCCTTTTGCTTAACAGCTGAAGTGGAGGAGGACACTGTTGGTAAGGGAGCACCAGTTGGCTAAAATTTACCTAATAATGACATTAGCACCCTTCTCTGATGGGGCTCCATGTCAAATGTTTGGCATGTATTTTCTCATACAGTTGTCTTCATTAAAGCCTTAAGTATCGTTGCCTCCATTTTAGAATTGAAAAAAATCAGAAGCTTAAGGAAGTTAGGTCCCTTGTTCAGAGTTACATGGCTGGTTTGTATCTGAACCACAATGTAAGTTTAGTTCTGTCCTACTAAGGAGCTTGTACTTTAGCATACAAGAACGTAGTGTTAAGAGTTGAGAATACTCTTTCTTTCTTACTAATTTTTTCTTTCTTCAGAATAATCTTAATGAGGACTGATGGGCAGCAAGGAATACCCCACTTTAGCCACTGAGCTTCAGCCTGAGCATAATAGCATATCCTTTTCTTACTTCTTTTTCTCCCCCCCCCCAGCTGTTCTTGCAAAAATACTGCTCATTATAAATTCTTTTTTGAGACAGGGTCTTGCTATGTTGCTCAGGCTGGCTTCAAAGTCCTGGGCTCAAGCAGCCCTCCTGCTTCAGTTTCCCAAGAAGCCAGGACATCAGGCGCATGTCTCTGTGCTGGGCTATTAATTTTGAGCATAAATAACCCCAAGGACCTGAGCCAAGCTGGCTTTTGCCTGTGCATATTATGAAGTAAAATAAGGTCATGAGTTTTGTGGCAGAAAGTACAAATCGGTTCCATTTTTCTAACTAATACCCAAATTTGATAATTGGTCAAACTGGTTTTGTGTTAGAAAAGCTCCACATAATTTACAGAGGAAGAATTGCTAAGAGGTGTGCATCTGTCTGGGACAGAGTTCTCCAGTCAGTGTTAATAAGCATGTTAGTGTCATCTTTTTTCTACCCTCTGAAGGGCTATTCATTCCCACCCCCCACAACGAATGCTGTATGTATTCATAGAGGAAAAAACTGAAGGGCCCCGTAACAATGATCGGAACATCAAACCAGCCCCAGAAGAACACAGCATGTCCAGGGGGGCAGAGGCTGAAGGGCAGGCCATCCCCCAGCGATTACATTCGGATTACCGCTTAATCTGCTTTGGTATTTGACCGCCAGCCTAACCACCGCAGACCGCATTTGGAGGATATTGAGCACTTTCATCCCCAGGCACTTGAGCGGCTTTATAAATGACCCACTCGATTCCCTTCAGCCTCCTCAGGGATGGGCCACGGCAGCTGTTTAATAGCCACATAGCAATGTTGCAGTGTTTTAGGGCAGAAAAGAAGAATCCTGCATCCAGTTTAAGCTGCAGGGAGTATTTAGGAAAGGGGAATGTAATTATCCACATTGGAAGTGGGCCAGACCTTAGAGCTTTGGGGAAAGAGGCCTTTAGGACCTCTACTTTCCAGCCCACCTGAAAGATGGGGCCTCTTTCAACAGTCTGGGACATCAGCTTGCTTCCTGCTGACTTAGGAAAAAGCCCCTAGGCGCTGCTTCCTTCATATATTCCCCGTCAGACCCTTTACAGGGTCATTGAAAGTCTCCTTTCCAAGGACTGGCTCTGGCTCAGGCAGGGAGAGATGGCAGCCTCCCAGGGAGCTGCCTTACACACTCCAGTTTGGGTTTACCATATAATCAAATCAGAGTGACAGCAGGTGGAAACAGTCTTCTGTTGCCGCGGGAGCTGTCCTTGAGTACAGGAACAAAGACAGGGACAAGAAAAACAAAGTATGTCTTTGCACATGTGTGCTCATACCCACATGCTTGGGAAAAGTAAGGAACTTCATCCAAATTGTGTATTAGATATTGCTGCTGACGGTGGCATTGCAGGCCAATGAAGAATTGAATTCCCAAGGGGTTTAAAAAAAAAAAAAAGATGATAATAAAGTGAGGCAGCCGAGAGCGGCGCCAAGCTCCTGTGACCCATGTGGCTTTCAAGGTAAGAAGCAGAGAGGAGGGTTCTGAGTCCTTCTTGGGAATATTTCAGTGGAGAACGCGGCACTCCTTGGAGTAGAAGCGTGGCTAGGAAATGCTGGGGTAGCTATTGGTAATGCACCTTGGGATACCTGTTTAACATGGCCAATGTTTAAAGAGCTCTCTCACTTCTCCACTTCTGTAGCTCCAGCTAGCTAGATATTCCTCAATTACTCTTTTTGATAACCAAAGCTTATCATTTAGAGGCCAAAAGGAAACAGTGCTACTGAAAGAAACCTTTCTAAATACTATATAATTGGACACTTTACATAATAGTTTAACCTCTTATTGCTGATTCACTTGTCTGGTTTGGGTGGTTAGAATACGTTAATTTTGTTGTTTGTTTTTTCTTTTCCTCCTCCTCCTCCTTCTCCTCCTCCTCCTCCTCCTCCTCCTCCTCCTCCTCCTCCTCCTCCTCCTCCTCCTCCTCCTCTTCTTCTTTTGGTTTCAGTACAGGGGTTTGAACTCGGGGCCTCACATTTTCCCTTAGCTTTTTTACTGAAGGCTGGTACTCTACCTCTTGAGGTACTCTCTATCTCTACTCCTCTGGCTTTTTCTGGTTAATTGGATATGAGTCTCACAGACAGACTATTCTGGCTTCAAACCACAATCCTCAGATTTCACCCTCCTGATTGGCTATGATTACAGGTATGAGCTACCTACCAGCTTCTGGCTTGTTTATTTTGAGACAGAGTCTTGCTGTATAGGCCAGGCTGGCCTTTAACTCAGTGATCCTCTGCCTCCCAAGTGCTAGGCATGCCCCATCATACTTTGCAAGAGACCTGAATTTAAACTATTTTTTTTTTGCAAATTAATTTCTGTCCCCTAGTAAGTAGTAGCAATGGTTAACAGCAAAAACACAGGGGAAAAATGCTGTCTTTTTTTTTTTTGGGTCCGGTCGTGGGGCCTGAACTCTGGGCCTGGGCGCTGTCCCTCAGCTCTTCAGCTCAAGGCTAGCGCTCTACCACTTGAGCCACAGCGTCACTTCCGGCTTTTTTCTTTTTTGCTTATGTGGTGCTGAGGAATTGAACCCAGGGCCTCAGGCATGCAAGGCAAACGCTCTACCACTGAGCCACCTTCCCAGCCCAAAAATGCTGTCTTTTATTTTAAGATACAGACATTGAACTAGACATATTCTAAAGGAACTTCCACCCTTAAAATGCGTGATTAAATTCTGTCATATAGCAGTGACTTGTGATTAGGGCTACTTGTTTGCCCTTGCATTAAGTAGTCCTAAGTACTTTTGTAATTCTGCCCTTCCATGTGAGCTGTCTGGATCCTATTGTCAGTATACCTGGGGGAAACAATAATGTCCTGCCTTATTTACTGGACACATACTTTTTTTTCCTCTCCCCTGTGGTGACTGGTATCAAACCATGGCCTCACAATGTTAGATATAGGCTCTACCACTGAGCTAGATCCTCGGTATACACAGCATTTTATGTATGGATTGACAAGGAACAGGGAGTTATCTGTTCTTAAAGTACAGAGCAGGGTACATGCTCTTGTTATGATGAGCTGCTGCTCAGATATTTGTCACTTCTGAGTTTGTGACTATGACAGGCCCTCAAAAGACTGTCTTCCAGTTAAGTAAGGTATTATAGTAAAAAGACTTGAATGTACTTCTGGTCACAGATCATTCACTTAAGAAAGTATTTGTGGGGGAAAAAAGTTGCCTATAAAGCATATTTCCAAGTTTTACTCTTCCTTATTAATTTTCATTATAAACTTGGAAATGTGTTTCTCGGGGGAATTTTTGGCCCTAAGATGTAATAAAATCACACTGCAGAATGCAGCAGACCTTATAAAAGCACATATTCAAGGGAAAATTCTAATTTTACAGCATGCTTTGTGCTTGGCTCACATGCCTGCCTTACAGCAGCAAGGGTGTGCAGGGTTGGCACGTGTACTGAGGGCACATGCCACTGAGGATCTCACTGGAGCCACGTCACCATGCCCACCTCCTTCCTCCCTAAAAAGAAGACACACTTGGAAGTACCCACTGCAGCACACTAGGTACTTTCCCAGCTGGTCAGCTTCTTGAGATAGCTCCTGGAGGCTAGTGGTCTTCAGCAGGGTTGGTGCTTATTTAAGGACACCCTAAGATGTCAGTTTCAGGGGTTCCAAATGCATCAGGATAGGAAGGACTGAAGGTGCCTTGAGAGGTTCTCCACTGGGATGGAGCTGAGTGACGATCAGGAAAATCCTGGCAGGGGCTTCCTGGGACTAGCCACTAGCTATTTACATTATAAAGTTGCAAATGATTTCCATTTTACCAAATAAATCACACTGGTTATTCCATCAATAGGGAAATTTAAAATATCTATGTAAGATTTGTTTATTTGTGGCAGTGCTGGAGATTGATATCTGGTCTTATGTATGCTAGAAAAGAGCTCTGCTATTCAACTATATCTCTAGGCCATGATTTCATGATTTCTGCACCTGGGCACTGTCCCTCAGCTCTTCAGCTCAAGGCTAGCGCTCTACCACTTGAGCCAGCACCACTCCCAGTTTTCTGGTGGTTTATTGGAGATAAAGAGTCTCACGTACTTTCCTGCCCTGGCTGGCTTTGAACCGTGATCCTTAGAACTCAGCCTCCTGAGTAGCTAGGATTACAGGTGTAAGCCACTGGTGCCTGGCTTTCAGATTTTTTTTTAAGCCAAGTATACCTGAAAAGAGTGAATTTTATATTATTCTTTTTCTTCTTTGGATCAGTCTTGGGGCTTGAACTCAGGTCCAAGGCACTGTCCCCGAGCTTTTACCCCCAAGCTAATGCTCTACCACTTTGAGCCACATGCCACTTCCAGTTTTCTGGTGATTAATTGGAGATAAGAGTCTCATGGTGGCTCACACCTGTAATCCTAGCTACCCAGGAGGCTGAGATCTGAGGATCTCGGTTCAAAGCCAGCCCGGGCAGGAAGTCCGTGAAACTCCTATCTCCAGTAAGCCACCAGAAAACCGGGAGTGGCACTGTGGCTCAAGTGGTAGAGCGCTAGCCTTGAGCTGAAGAGCTGAGGGATAATGCTCAAGCCCCACAACCAAAAAAAAAAAAAAAAAAAGAGTCTCACGGACTTTTCTGCCTGGGCTGGCTTTGAACCTCAGAGATCTCAGCTTCCTGAGTAGTTTAGGATTACAGGTATGAAGCACTAGCACCTGGCTTGAATTTTATATTTCAAATTTCTAAATCATGATACAACCCTGTTGAACAGTTTTCACACTCTTCATTTTTTACACGTTTTGTTTTGTTTTTTGAGTCCGGTCATGGGGCCTGAACTCTGGGCCTGGGCACTGTCCCTCAGCTCTTCAGCTCAAGGCTAGCGCTCTACCACTGGAGCCACAGCACCACTTCCGGCTTTTTTCTTTTTGCTTATATGGTGCTGAGGAATGGAACCCAGGGCCTCATGCATGCAAGGCAAGTGCTCTACCACTGAGCCACCTTCCCAGCCCCTTTTTACACATTTTTAGAGGGGAAAAATGAATCTAAATTTCATTTGGGGAATCCAGATTTTCCCATTGTGAGAAATATTTGTCAAACCTCCATTTTTTTCCTGCGTGATGCCACACCTTAGGGGTTTTGCATTCCCCTTCTCTCTTTTGAGAACTTCCTTTCCGTTCCTTTTGTCTGGGTATCCATGAGAGGGACTTTGCAGGTTGTCAGATACTGAAATGCTGTAGGAAGATTTCACAGGTTGCATGGTTCCTGCAGATGAACAAGGCTGAGGACACAGACCAAAGCTCTTGCTTGTATCCTGTTTCAATGACCTGATGGCATGCTGGAGCCACAGTAGAAAACAGCAGAAATCCTTTCTTCACTATAAATACCTTGCTTGCTTCTCTCCCCAGTGAGAAAGTGGCGTATGAAAAGTGCCCTGGGAGCCCTGGGCCAGTGGCAGCTTGAAGTGGGAGAGCCAGCACCTCCAGGAGCAGGGAGCCTGGGGCCCGAGCTCATCAAGGAAAGCAATGCCAATGTATGTCCATCTGTCGTGCTGGCATGTGGGGGCTGGGAGAGACTTCATGCCTCTCAGGGCAGGGAGTATTACTTGTTCAACTCCTTCTCCAGTGTGCCTACCTGGCCACAGTCTGTGTGAATGCCTAAAGGGTGAAGCCCTCAGGCCTGGAGTGTCATACAGTGGTGGCCTCAGAGGGGAGTTTTGGAGAAGAGCTGAGGACCACCATCTTGCCTGAAGTGGAACTTTGGGGAGGGTGGGAGTCATCCCTTCCCACAACTTCCCAGGACCAGTCATGAGTTGGAGTTGCCTTCTGCAGCCTATCTTCATGCGCAAGGATACCAAGATGAGTTTTCAGTGGCGGATTCGCAATCTTCCTTACCCAAAAGATGTGTATAGTGTCTGCGTGGCCCCCAAGGAGCGCTGCATCATTGTCAAAACCACCAACAAAAAGTGAGTAGCGCTGCAGTCTGCTTGTGTAGGAGTGGGATGGGGGTCAGGTCCCAGAGGAAGGCAGGCTGAACCAAACCCCAGGGGTACTTGAGGGTGGAGGCACTTCCTCCATGCTCTGCAGCCCCTTATATAAAGCAATCAGCGTCATTGACTTGGTTGAATGAATGGGGGTATGAGGGAATCATGTGCACATTAACTTTGATCTTGGATATTCTGTCCTAAGGATATTGAGACCTTGACTTCCTGGTTGGCTCTGATCCTTGGTGGACTTAGCCTAGTGACATCACTGTCAGAGCTGGCAGGGAGGCAGAGCATGGAAGCACACCTGCCTGAGGTGGGAGTTAGGGGTTTTAAAGCACTGGATGGGCAGCAGTAACCCCGATCCCTCCCTGGACTAAAGGAAAATGGGCAGGTGCTCTGGAAGTCTCTGGCAGTCTGTTTCAGAAGGACTACTCAACTACTCTTTTCTGTCTGCTAGTGGGATAGCAGGTTGTGGGGGCTGAGAAGAAATGAATCCATTTCATCCTGAGCCAGTGGGATTACATATCAGGTCAACTCCAGTCTGGGGCATTGAGATGGGAGGTTTTCGAGTTACCCATTCACAAACTATGAAGCTTATCCAGCCTGTCTCATGGGGTGCTAAGCCTAAAACCAAGGTTATATTCTTTCACTGTCTTACGTGTAGTCAGGAGGCCCTACCTCCTTGCTCTTCTCCTCAGTCCATGTGTTCTAGTCTCTCCTTCCCTCTTTTCTCAGGTCCATGGGGCTCACAGGGAACAGAGCCTCCCCAGTGCAGCCCTGGGTTCTGACCTCCTCTTATGACCTCCATACCCCCTCACTTTGGCAGGGTTAAGGGGACAGGGAAAAGGGTGGAGATGAATGAATTAATTTCAGGGTTATTGCTGTACATACAACCAGCGGCCCCTGCAGTGTGCCTTGTCTATAAATACAAAGTCATAATAATAAGAGTTTGCGTTTGTAAAGCACATTGAAGCCCTCAGATAAGAGGCAGTTTATCCCCGTTATTGTTCTCATCATTAACAGGAGTCAGTGCCTAAAGTGGAATTTAGCAATTTCAGACAACAGAGAAATTGCCTGTAGGAAAACAAACTCCGTACTTCAGCAAGCATTCCCTGGCGTAAGAGGCCCTGGGTCCAAACTGGGAACAAAAGTGCTTCCGATAGCACTTGAATCTGCAGCTTAGCACTTTGTGGATCTGGCTGCTGCCTACTGTTTGTCCCCCAGAGGTCACTGTCGAATACAGATATCAGGCAGAAATGTGATTACAAGGGACTGAAAGAAGAAAGGCTAGCTAGCTCGCCAAAAAATTCATCTGCGGGCAGATCCTCTGGGTCCCATCTCCTGAATGCTACCAGCCATAGGTGGCGCTGTTAGCCTGGGGCTCCATGTCTAGAGACTCATTCCAGTACCCAAGGGGGAGGGGGAGGTATCTCTTTAAACACACACACACACACACACACCACACACCACACACACACACACACACACACACACACACACACGCATGCACACACGACAGAAGTGTTACCCCAGAGGGTAAGGTTTTCCATGAAGGGGAAAGAAGTATTTTATTATTTATTTATTTGTTGGCCTGGGCGCTGTCCCTGCTATAGCTCCTACTTGAGCTATAGCACCACTTCTCGTTTTTCAGTGGTTAATTGGAGATAGAGAGTCTCCCAGGGACTTTTCTGCTTGGACTGGCTTGGAACTTTGATCCTCAGATCTCAGCCTCCTGAATAATTAGGATTATAGACATGAGCCACTGGTGCCCAGCTGTGAAAGGAGAATTTTAGTACCCACATTGGAGCCTAAATTGAGCCAACCTCTGGTTTAGTGTCCCAGCCTGGTTTATTTCTGTCCTGCAGGTCCCTCTTTTAAGAGGTAAGCCTTAGAAGCCAACCAGAACTTTGAGCAACTCTTTCCTGAGAGTGGAGCCTGGTGGCATTTCCACCTTCTACCTTCAACTGCTATTCTTTTTAGCAGTGTTTAGCTTTTTCAGGATACCTTAAAAAATCGATTTCCTGATTATCACATCACCCAGAGGTGGGAAGGATCCATATTTTCTTTTTTTTAATTTTAATATTATTGTCAAGTTGATGTAGAGGGGTTACAGTTACATAAGGTAGTGAGAACATTCCTCATTGAACTTGTTACCCCCTCCTTCATTTTTCTCCCTCTTTCCATAGCCCCCATATTTTCTTTTGTGTGTATGAATATGCCCATGTGTTTGTACTGGGATTTGAACTTAGAACTTGAGTTCCCATTTGGCTTTTTCTGCTCATGGCTGACACTACCACTTGAGTCATACCTCTAGGTCAGATCTTTTGCTGCTTGGTTGCAGATAGGAGTCTTGTGGATTTGACTGCCTAGGCTGGCTTCAAACTTCATTTCTAAGATCTCAGCCTCTTGAGTAGCTAGGATTACAAGCGTGAGCCACTGGCACCCAGCTCCTTATTTTTATTTTTGGTCTTATATATTAATGGTTGTATAAAATATTTGAAGAAAGTCAGCATGATGAACTGATCTGTCTAAAGGAGGTAAGTACCTTCTTCTCTCCCAAGTATCTGCAATGTCTGTTGTACTGTTGCATTTTTCTCTGGTTTCTACCATGCCTACCCTGGTTCTTGACCAAAGCCACACTGAGTTGCTTTTTCTAAACTTGTCTTGTCACTGAAGAACTGGGTTGGCCACTTTGCTTGAAGGAATTGATTCTAGTGTGCTGTGTCCTTGTCCTCAGATATTAATGAAAGATGAATTAGGGAAGGAAGGAAGTATTTGACAGGATTCTGTTGTAACATCTGGATCCAACAAGAATGTTTGTGTAGGAAGAAGGGAGTGGGGAGATAATTGGCATAAATCTGGCCTCTGCCATGTATCATCTATAGTACTTGGATTTCCCATTTTATGTTGGGAACATGCTTATAGCTACCTCACAGATTGTTTGATGACATCAGACACATACACACATCCCAAGTAATAGCTAACCAGAAGCAGATCTTCAATGGTTCCTTAGAAAATGGAATCTGGGGGCTGGGAAGGTGGCTCAATGGTAGAGTGCTTGCCTTGCATGCATGAGGCCCTGGGTTTGATTCCTCAGTACCATATAAGCAGAAAAAGCAGGAAGTGGCACTGTGGCTCAAGTGGTAGAGCACCAGCCTTGAGCTAAAGAGCTGAGGGACAGTGCCAGGCCCAGAGTTCAGGCCTCACGATCAACAACAACAAAAGAAAGAGAGAGAGAGAGAGAGAGAGAGAGAGAGAGAGAGAGAGAGAGAGAGAGAGAGAGAGAAAGAAAGTAGAATCTGAAGAGGTTGGCTGATTTTGACATCAATGATACTATCACTGTGGCAAAGGATTCTGTGGTGAGATAAGTTTAGGACATTTGGACTCAACAGGATTCCTTTCAATAGACTGAGACCCTGAGTGTGTGCATGTCAATGTGACTCTATCAAGGGCTATTGAGGTAAGGGTGATTGGTTTGCTCACAACTTGAGCTTTAAGATTTGCCTGCTGCTGATCTCAGGGAAGGACCAGCTGGAAACTTCTCTGAACACCTGCCAAGCAAGGTATAGCGATACAGGGTGGGGCCTACATGACTGTCTGCAGCAGCCCTTCCACTGTCTTCATAGGAGAAAAGAATTTGGAGAAACTGAGGCCTAGAAGTTAAACAGCCTGCCCCAGGGCCACAGTGGCAGGGCCAGGAGTCCCTACAAGCATTTACTTCCACTTGTCTTTTTGTGTGTGTACCAGTACTGGGGCTCAAGCTCGGCCTGGGTGCTGTCCTTTAGCCTTTTCTGCTCAAGACTCACACTTTGCTACTTGAGCTACAGCTCTACTTGGGATTTTTGGTAGTTAAATGGAGATAAAAGTCTCACACTTTCCTGCTGCGAACCTTGATCCTCAGAGCTCAGCATCCTGAGTAGCTAGGATTATAGGTGTGAACCTATCAGTGTCCAGCTTCCACTGCCTTTTGAAGACTTTGGCCATTCAAAAAAAGGATGGCTAGCAATTGCTAGATAATGTCCAGGGGACCTGCTGGGTGGTAAGAGCCTAAGGGTCTGAACTCCCCTCATCAGTATCTGCCCCTACTTGAACAGATGCAGGAAATCTAGACCAGGTAGTCTTTTACTTTATGGCAAGAATGCAGAAGTGGACAGGTTAGGAGATTTGAGGAACTTACTTATAGTAAGGCTTCTCCATGTACTAGCTTTGTGATTGGGGCAACCTACCTAACTGTTCGTTGCCTCAGTTTCTTCTTTCTTCTTCCTCCTCCTCCTCCTCTTCTTCTCTTCTTTTCCCTCGTTCTCCTCCTCCTCCTCCTCTTCTTCTTCTCCTTCTTCTTTTTTTTCTTTTTTGATTGGTTGTGGGGCTTGACCTCTGGGCCTGGGCACTGCCCCTCAACTCTTCAGCTCAAGGCTAGCAGCACTCTACCACTTGAGCCACAGCACCACTTCGGGTTTTCTGGTGGTTAATTGGAGATAATAGTCTCAGGAACTTTCCTGCCCAGGCTGGCTTTGAGCCATGATCCTCAGATATCATCCTCCTGAGTAGCTAGGATTACAGGCATGAGCCACCAGCACCCGGCTTCAGTTTCTTCTTTTGTAACGGTATAATGTAAGTATCCAACCTGAGAAGGCTGTTTTTTGATGTGTCTAGAGTAGTACTTTGCACAAAACAAGTGTTGCAAAAGAAAGGTTAGATGGATGTGGTTCATGTCTGTAATACCAGTATTTGGGAAGAAAGGTAGGGAGGATCTTGAGTTCCAGGCCAACTGAGAACTGGCATCTAGCTAAGTGGTTACACATGTATTTAACATGAAGAGAGGCCCTGGGTTCAATCTTCAGCATCAGAAAAAAAAAAAAAAAAGTGTGCCTGCAACTAACAGTAACAGGAACTGGGGATGGCGGAAGTCAGGTCTCTCTTCCTTTGAACACCTGCAAAAGCCTGGGAATTACTCTGCTGTAAAGTTTGCCTTTTGATAGGAACCAAAACTGCCTGTGTAGACAAGGATAGTTCTTGTTTCTTCTTCATCCTTAGATTCTCAACTCACACAACTGGGCATGGAGGTGCCTCTAATTCCAGTACTTGGGAGGCTGAGGCTGGAGGATTGGGAGTTTGAGACCAGCCTGGGTATATAGTGAGACCCTTTCTCAAAAGCAAACAAAAAATCAACAAAGTACAATCATTTCAAGCCCTAGGACATCATTAATGCCTAAAACTGAGCATTCAGATTTTTCCAAAAGCAGAGGCCCTTCTCTTGTCCAAGTGTTGGTAAGAAAGTCAAGTGCAGACTGTTGTGGTAGTAACCCCCCTAGGCTGGGGAACAGAGCCAGAGAGTGGGTTGGCTGCCCCCTACCTCCTTTGAGCCTTCCAAGGACCTCTCCCAATAAACTAAATCCATCACAATAGACCCCAAACAAAGCTGACCCTCTGGGTTTTTGATGCTGTGGTTCCCTAGGCTAAGTGTAGGACAGAGTCTAGCAAGCCAGGCACCTCAGGCTTTCTTTCTAAGATCCTGATGTTGCCTTTGAGGCCAAGCCCTGAGATTTTTTTTTCCCCCTTCTAAACTAGCCCAGCCAGGGGAGTGGGTGGAGTGCTTCTCTCCTGGTTTTGCTTTTTGTGTATATTTGCCAGGAAGATGTTAACACTTCCTAACAAGCCTTTGTGTTCACCTAATCTCTGCTGTTTAACCTTTGACTCCCCCTATTATCAGTGTCTGCCACCTTTGCTAGCTAGACCGAGGGCCCCAGGAAGAGCCCTCAGTGGCTGGCTAGGAAGAGGATGTGGCAGGCATTCCTCCGGGTTGCAGGCAGATGGATCGCCTTTCCCTGGGGCAGAGCTTTGGAAAAGAAAGCAACTTGCGATGCCATTAGGTTCCCCCAGCCCCCACTCCTTTTGAACTGTCAGCCTTTAAGTAAACATTCTTTTCCTGCCTTGGGTCCCAGCACCTTGGTGGGGAGTGGGGAACCTGGGAGGGGAGGGGCCTCAGAGGCTCTGCTGAACCTAGGGATTTGGGCTGGGAGGACAGGGGGCAGAAGTACTGCATTGATGTCATCTCCCCGAGTCCCCAGGGCATCGGGGGCTTTTGAAGTGGACTTGAGGTAGCTGTCACCACAAGGGCCAGGCCCCTCTGAAGTATTAAAAGCCCATCCTTTCCAGGCCCCTCACTTGAGTTTGTTTGTACCTGCCAGAGGCGTTTCCCTTTGCAGCCCACACAACCTCTGGAGCAGAAAGTGATGGCTTTGCCCAAGTGACAGGTTTGGCAGCTCCTGCCAGGGCCGGGGCCATCCTTCCACCTAGAAGGATGCCAAATGGACCATTGTTAGAGCTGAGTGTGCTGTCTTTTGTGTGCTCTAACCCTCCCTTACACTTCACTGACAACTATGGAGAAATCATATAGGACATTTTGCCCCTTGGAGCCTGTGCGCCCTCTTGGCAAAGGTCAGAGTCCCTGAAAATTTCAGTTACATGTGTTATGGTCTGGGTGTTATGGGCTGGTTTTTAGTTAAAGAGAACCACCATGACCCCCCTTCACCCCCACTTCCACCCCCCCCCCACCAAAAACAAAAAAACACTTTGAAAGAAGTGAGCTCAGGTGTGTGAAAGAGGAGGGGGGGGTCCCCTAGGCCAGCAAAGGGAGTCTAGAGCCTGAGATCCAGCTTCAGTGACAAATTACATGCTTTCTTCTCCCAGGGAGATTTGTCCTTGTGAGTATATTTTTCTTTAGCTTAGAAAGCAGAGTCATATTAATAGGGCCTTGCGAGGTACCCAAAAAAGGAAAAGGTAGCTAAAGCCTTTGGGGGAAATCTCATCCCCAGCTTTGGGCAAGGCCCAAAGTGTTTTTATCCTGTCCCTCTTTAGGGCACCTCTTCTATTTCCCAGTGACCTTAATGAGGCTTGAGGTTCAGAGGATCCCAAGCTACCTGAGTTCTTTGTGTTTTCCAGGAAGCTTCTCCCTGCCTTAGGGAATCCCTAGCCTTGCCGTGTGAGTCATTGTGCCCCTGGTGTAATCACAGAATTGTACCTGACTCTGCTTTCCTTCTGTTAAACTGGCAAAAGGCTGACTTCCTTTTCTTTCCAGGGGCACTGAACTCTAAAACTGTTATTTTAATAAAACACTGCTGTTTTCACTAGTTTCTGTCTGTATGAAAAGTGGGAGTATGTGTGTGTGGGGGGGGACTCTAAAAGCTTAGTGGCCAAGCCTAGCAGCCAACTATTGGGGTCACCTGGGTCAGCTTGCTGGGTGCCCCAATGGCCCTTTGGTGTCCCCACAGGTACTACAAGAAGTTCTCCATTCCTGACTTAGACAGATTCCAGCTACCTCTGGATGATTCCTTGCTGAGCTTTGCTCATGCCAACTGCACCCTGATCATCTCTGTAAGATTTGCCAAGACTACTTAGCCGCTGCACTGGGGATAAGTTCTTCTTGTTTCTCTGTCCACATCATCTCCTGAACATGCCCATCCCCTGAAGTGCATGCTGGAGAACAGTCCCCCAGTCCGCTGAGGAAGAGCAGGGTGGGGGTCAGAGAAGAGCCAGGTTACACAATTCAAAGCTGCAGGAAGACAGAGAAGTGGTAGAAATGGCAAGGTTGGGGTTCTGGTCCTATCCTGCCACATCACCTAAGTAAATCATTCAACCAGTTTTCCCATATGTAATAAAAGGAAAAGAAGGAGCTTGAGTGTGCATGGAGGAGGTTGATGGTGGGGGTAGTACTGAATTATGTCTTCTTCCTGGTTCCATCCACAGTACCAGAAGCCAAAGGAGGTCATGGTGGCAGAATCAGAGCTACAGAAGGAGCTGAAGAAGGTAAAGACTGCCCATAGCAGTGATGGGGACTGTAAGACCCAGTAGCTTGCCCTGAACTTTTGCCTCTAGTATGGAGATGCTGTGAAACCTCCAGGCTGGCGCCTTTCTGAAGCAGGGCAGCTGCTTCCTAGGAGCTACGTGGAGTGCATCAGACTGGTGTGGGGCACTCCTAGCCCCTATTCATGGTCTTGTTTCCTGAGTAAAGTCATTCTGACCATTGCAGATGGACTGTTTTTTTTGTTTTATCTGTGTATGCTGCCTGTTCCTGGGTCTTACGGGTTTCCTTAGGGAGGCCGGTGGTATGGCACTCCCTGGGGACCTTCAACATAAAGCCTTCCACCTAAAAGGAAGAGAGCAAGGCAGGGTGCCAACCTGCCTGCCTACCCTCAGGAGGTCTGGTATGGAGGTGCCCTGTGCTAGCTTGGCTTTTGTGGGTAGGTCAGGAAACACTCCCTAAGGTAGGTATGGGTACAGGGGAAGTTTAAAAAAACAAAACAACAACAAAAAAAACCCAAGTGCTTTAGAAACAGCACAGAGCTCTTTAAACCATTGTAATAAACCAGAATAAGAGTTACAGTATTGCCAAGAGGGCGTGAAGAGTGAATAAGCAGCATGGACAGAAGCTTAGCACCCTAGCAACCTGGAACCCTACTATAGTCCCCAGTCCATACCATACCACAGATAACATTCCTGCCTCCAAAAAAAAGATCGAGAGAGAGAGAGAGAGCTAAAAGGGGGATAGAGGGTCATTAGAGGAGTTTCTAAAGAAACTTTGTTCTTTGGGGGACACAAAGCCTTGATGCTGGTTTTGTCCCATCCTTGACATGAGTACCCTGAGTTTGAATTTGATGTTCCATCTCCCCACGGCCTTTTGAGAGCAACAGAGCCAGTAAAGAACCAGATCTGTGAACAAATCAAAGTTTATTTTTACAAAAATGAAAATAGTAGTATGTCTTCACAGAGCTAGTCCAAAGTAAGGCTAGCTCAGAACTCACCACAGCTGCCAGGTTCTCTTTGTCCTTTATTGGTTTCAAAGTGAAACCAGGCCAGTGCCTGCCTCAGGAATGAGTCCCCGGTTCCAAGAGGCTGGTGAAAGGTGAGGTCAGACCAAAGTGGCCCACTCCACTCTGTAGGACATCATGGCTCTGCAAAGCAGCAGGGGCAGGATTAGCTTTTCCAGGCCAGGGGCCTTTGCTCTGGCCAAATAAGGGTGCTAGACATAGGCCTGAGTTGTGCTGCATTTTCCCAAGGCAGTAGGTCCCATCTCTCCACACATCCAGGGAGGTCCTGCATTGCTGGGTGAGCACCAGTGCCTTTAATGTCTCAGCACTGAAGTCACAGATCTAGGTACAGGGCAGGGGTGGAAAGAGAGGTCCCTGAGTAGCTGGTTCCCCTGGCCTGCAAGAAGGGATTGCTTGTCATGGGTTTTGAAAGTCCAGGACGTGGAGGTTGTAAGACAGCGCTGCATAGAGATGCTTGGTGGTAAAACGCAGGCAGTATACAGGACTACTGAGAGGGGTTGACGTCAGCGGGAAAGCCTGGAAGAGAAGGCACAGAGCTGGTAAGAGCTTTCCAAGTAGAAAATGGGAGCGCTTTCACCCAGGAAACTGGGCTGTGTGCTATTATAAGCTTCCTTTAGCCAGCTTCAAGTTCATCCTTGGCCATGGTGTTCACTCTCAGATGTAGCCATGAGGAATGAAGTAAGCAGGGCACTTACGTGCAGGCAGGCCCTCTGGCGCCGGTCCCACAGCCGTACGACACCATAGTAAGAGGAACCTGTAGCTAGGAGGTGATTGCCATCTGTCTGCAGGCAGTATAGGGTGCTGTCATGAGGCTCCTCCCATTCCATGACACATTTCCTGTCCAGGAAAAGAAAGGCAAGGGGAAGATGTGGTACCCTCCGTTTCCAGTCCAGCCTCCCCAGGTCTAGAGGAGCTGGGGGGAGAGGGGGTTAGTGAGCTGTTCTGAGCTGGGTTGAGAAGCCTGAACTGTCATACTGTTTTAGTAACCAACATAATAGGAAAAGGTATTTTCTGTGAAGGACTCTCCCCAGCCCCAGGGCCATGCAGCTGACATGCTCTCCTTTGTGCTTCCCAATGCTGGGTTACTTGTCATGGGACCCAGGAGGCTGCACAGGCTTCAAGCCTGTTTGCACCAGTCTTAGCCTCTGATGTGACATCTCTGGGCTGTTTCATGGGCCAATCTAGAATTGGAAGGAGGACCAGGATGGTCACCAAGCTCTGCCCTCTTGCCCTTCACCCAGCATACTCACCGGACACTGGTGCGGAGGTCCCAGTAGCGTACATAGGTGTCATAACCACAGGAAAGTAGTGTAGACGGGGACTCGTACATGACATCCAGCACCCCAGCGCCTGGAGGAAAGTCACTGCCCAGGTGTGTCATCAGCTGCCCACTGAGGAAGAAGGGCTATGGGTGAGAGGCTGCCCACCTTGGCCACGCACACGTACACTCTGCAGATGGCATCAGGCCTTGGGGACAGGTAGCTCTACTTCCTCAGCTGGAAGACTTCCTGAGGAAAGGGGTCCAAGGGAGATGCCAGATCCTCCTCACTCCAGATGAGGCCTCTGCTCAGTCTCCACCCAGCACCAGTGCTCACCCCTTGCCCCTCCCTTGGCATGCCAGTCCTAGCAGAAGCCTCCACTGGGCACACACAGTAGCTCCTACTGCACACCAGTCACCTCAGGGTAGTGTATGGACTTCACTGAAGGAGTTGGCCCCCCTCTCATACACATACTAAGTTACTTTAAACTCCTTGATCCTGCAGGTCATGCAGTTCTGAGCTGCCCGAGTCCAATGCCTTAATTCGTGCCTGTAATCTGGGGCTCAAACCTCCTTGGGGATAAAGACCACACAAAGGGAGAAGGGGAGTCCCAGGAGATGTTAGAGCAAGTAAACACCTTTGTGTCCAGGGAGAGAAATTGCTGAGAAAGCAGCTTAGCAAGCTGGTCCCTGGTGTTCCTGGCCTCTGGCCCCCAGCCCGGGGCTAGCACGCCTCTGTGATCACAGCCCCCAGCCTGCTGTGCTCCAGCCCGCACCCCCACCCGCACCCCACCCGGTGGCCAAGAGCAGATTACTGAGAAGAACAATTTCTTTGTGACTGTGTAATTCCCTCCGTGACCGCGGCAGTGGGCAGACTCCTTGCCCCATGCCAGACCCCTAGCAACCATGTAGGGGGGCCTCCTGGCCCTAGCAACTACCCCTCAACATCAAGTGCACCCGCTAATCCCTGTGGCTAGGGGATGGGTGGACTTAGTTTCTACAGAATGTTCAGGGGAAATGAAGGAGAAAAGGCACCTTCTAGACCCAGTGCCTCAGCTGTCTTCACCCATGAGCTGCTGGGTCCTCTTCCATGGCATGACAGGAGAAACAAGGCCATGGGCACTTCACAAGGAGACTCAGGTAAGTGGCCCTGGCCTGGGGTGGAGGACTCCATGGCCAAGCAGTACCCAGCTTGAGGCTTGAGGCAGACAAGGCCACTGGCTTTGGCTGAATGAAGACTTCAGCTTCTGGCCTCACACTCACTCAGACTGACCCTCGACCTCCCCCTCCCAAGTAAGCGCCATCTTCCCTAGAGGCACTAATGGAGGTTGGCTGCCTTTTTGTGTGAGCCCTGGGCAATGAGCACTGCAGCTGTCCAGTGCAGGGTTAGACTCCAGGTTGGTATTCCTGTGCCTCACCTCCTCTACCTGATGAAAGGGAAAGTCCTCTTCCTCAGTAGTCCCTTGCTGGGAGCTCCTGAGGGAACAGGGAAAAGGCTTTCTCCCCAGACCAGTGTCTCCTGGAGGTCACTGACATTGCTCTCAAAGAAGCCCTACCTTCCAGTCATGACCACGCATCGTGACTGCGCTCCACAGTCTCCTTGTGGACACTCATAGGTACACATATACATCTGAGCTGTGGACGGGGGAGGTTGCACTTCACAATTCTCCCTCTCCTTCCAGATTTGGGGGCCCTGCCCCCTCCATTAGTGAGGCCATAAGGAATGATTGAGGAGCTCTCCCCTTTAATCTGTAGAAGTAATTTCATGTTTGTTTGAAATAGAAGATGAAAGGCATTGGGGATGGGCAGTAGAGCCCAGCATGGCCCTACCTGCCCAGTCCTAAGGTTCTGAGAGAGGGGTACCCATGGGGCTGGCAGGGTCAGCAATTTTATGAGGCAAAGAATATCCATACTCAACTCAGAACTTGGGCCCTGCTCAGCCTCTCAGCCACCTGTTAAAGAATCAAATTAGCCCAAGGGGCTCTCTAGGAGAGACCCAAGGGCCCAGTGAGTAGCAATCCCTGGAGGGGGGGGTGGGCAAGGGATTGCCCAATGTCTGCCAGCCAAGCCTGGCCAGGGGCTGAGGAGTTTCTGTCATGCTTTTCTCAAATGGCCACACACACTTTAAACCCCAATAAAAAGATACAATTTCTTTTGCTTCTGGACACAGGACCCTCAAGGCTCTGTTGTGCAGTGCTGGTGAGGTTAAGTTCAGAGCATAAACTGACACACCAGGTCTGGGAATGGCCTGGCTCTTCTAATAGCGGCCCAGCAGTGCCATAGGAGCCCTGCTGGGGCTTTGATTTGGGAAAACAAACAGAAATGGCACTGTGAGCCCCCACCTCAGGCCCAATTTAACTAGAAAACTCTAGCCTGACTGCTGTGGTGGAAGAGGGGACTGGCCAACAAAAGCCCCAAACTTTGGGGGGAAGGGGGACAAAACAAGCTGTCTGTCTCCTCATCCCCTCCTCCTGGGTTGCTTTTCTCACTGCAAGTGTGTTCTTGTAAAAACGATTAGATTGCAATTTGTATTACGTAGTGACCCCCAAATTCAGACATTTCACCCCTTTTCTCTGGAAAGAATGCTAAGAATGCTTCTCGGCCTCTCACTGTGGGGGGCGAGAAGGGGGGCAGAGACTTGGCTGTTGCACAACCTGTGTGGGAACAGGGCTGTTGCGCCAAGTCCCAGCTAAGAGGAGCAAGAGCCAGGCCTGTTACTATAGAGTCCCAGACAAAAAGTCCTTTCCCTTCTAACTCTTGCAGACAAAGCCCGGGCCTCCAAGAGCTGCTATGGGTTGGGGGCCTCTACACGCTAGCCTCCTCAGCCTGACTCCAGCAATTCTCCCTCTACCCAGGGAAAGATAAAGACAGATGGGCAGCCTGCCCAGGTAAGCCTGAAGAATGGGGGAGGGGAGTGGTGATGGCCTGGGTGCAGGGCTTCTGGGAGTCATAGTACCTGGAAAGAAAACGCAAGCAGCATGCAGCAACATCTCTGAGCAGGCTTTTGAAAGAATTGTCTCCCTGGTTCAAGTCACCCTGCTGCCCAGGCAGTGATATTCAACTGGAGGGGGAAGAGAGAGGCACCTTCTGCTGCCAGTTGGAGAGGAAGGAAATGAAAATACAGCACTGAAACCTCTCAGGGAGAGGTCAGGTAAAGAGACACCACTCTCTTTCTAGCCTGGGCCCTGTATAGCCAGGACACTAATGTCCTGCTTCATTCTGGTACCAGAATTTTAACTCAGGGTCATGTGCTTACTCACTAGGCTCATCCTTTACCACTTGAGCCATTCCAGGCTGGCTTTTTGTTGGCTATTTTGGAGAAGGGCATGCCGTAGATTTTTCTGTCAGGCTCAACATGGTCACTAAGAGAATGGGAGATTTTATTCTGTCTTCCTTCTATCTTCCTCACTCTTAACAACCATTAATTAAGCACTATTTGTTTATAAGATGTGAGCTGTGCTCATGCACAGTGGCTCATGCCTATAATCTTAGCTACTCAGGAGGCTAAGATCTGAAGGTCATGATTCAATGCCAGCGTAGGCAGAAAAGTCCATGAGACTCATCTACAGTTAATCAGTGTATGGTCAGAAGTGGAAGTATGGCTCAAGTGGTAGAGTCCCTGGGTAAAAAAGCCAAGTGAGAGGGTGAGGCCCTGAGTTCTAGCACCAAAAAGATAAAGATGTGAGTTGTGCCTATGAAGCATTGTCTATCTTTGGAGTGTTCAGTCCAGTGAAGAAGAAAAGTTTTTTGTTTGTTTTTTGTTTTGTTTTGTTTTTTGTTGGTCATGGGGCCTGAACTCGGCCTGGGTGCTGTCCATCAGCTCTTTAGCTCAAGGCTAGCATTTACCACTTAAGCCACAGTGCCACTTCCAGCTTTTTCTGCTTATGCTAAGGAATGGAACCCAGGGCTTCATGCATGCAAGGCAAGTACTCTACCACTGAGCCACCTTCCCAGCCCAAGAAGAGAAGTTTGAACCAGAAGTTTGAACTAATCATTCAAGGTATCTACTGGTAGGTAATGCTGAGAAAATAAAGAAGTTCTATAAAGAAACAGATTGAAAAATAATAAGCCGGGCACTGGTGGTTCATACCTGTAATCCTAGCTACTCAGGAGGCTGAAATCTGAGGATTGCAATTCAAAGACAACCCAGACAGAAAAGTTGGTAAGACTCTAATCTCCAATTAACTACCAGAAAACCAGAAGTGGGGGGCTGTGGTTCAAAGTGGTAGAGTACTAGCCTTAAGCAGAAAAGCTCAGAAAACAGCATCCAGGCCCTGAGTTCAAGCCCATGACAAACCTCCAAAAAAATTTTTTTGGTCAGTTGTGGGGCCTGAACTCTGGGCCTGGGCACTGTCCCTCAGATCTTCAGCTCAAGGCTAGTGCCCTTGAGCCACAGCACCACTTCCAGCTTTTTCTGCTTATATGGTGCTGAGGAATCAAACCCCGGGCCTCATGCATGCAAGGCAAGAACTCTACCACTGAGCCCCAACAAATATCCATTCTTTAGTGAGTAATGGGACTGCAACAGACAATGACAGGTGAATGTCCTAAACAGAAGGAATTGCAAGGACACAGCTGTAGAGCTAGGGTGACCTGGCTGTTTTAGCAGGAGCCAGCAGTCACTCAAGAGTGTGAGGGACATGCCACAAGATCTGGCCTCCAGACTGCCAGCATTAAGGTTCATGGCCACTGGTAGAAGCCACTGTGACTGCAGATATGGAAGTTCAAAGGCCACAGAAGAGATGTCTTTCTTCAAGTTATCTAGCCAGAAAGGGCAGAGCTTCTGGGGAATCAGTCTAGCAAGCAGCATGACAGGAACAGGGGAGGTCAGAAGGTCTGGTCTCTTGTAGGTCTTGTGGGATTATGTGATCCTCACAAGAGGTCTATGAAATGCCTTAACCCCATTTTATGGATGCATAAACTAAGGTTCAGAAGTAAAAAACAAACAAGCAGTAAAGTCAAGCCTGTGTGTTCCTCTTGCACCACCAACCATCACATGCATACAAACACCCAGCCACAGTCCCTTGGCTACCAGTCCACTTCTATAATCTGACTTGCCCCTGTAGAAACTCAGGGCATCTGCCAGCTTTCACCTGTGTTGGCCCAGGTGCAGAGTGACGGAAACACAGGAACAGATCCCAAACATATGGAGAAGAGTGGAGATGAGAATCTCCTGAAAGTGTCATCAGGTAAGAGAAGCACACAGCCTCTCACATGCATGTGTGTGTACGTGCACCTCTAGCACCCACCTGTGCACACGTGTTCAGACACAATGGCTCAAAGGCCAGGCAGCCCGGCAGCCCACTTTGTACTGCTAACAAGGGGACCATAATTACAGGAAGGGGCAAGCCCGGCAGATAAAAGGATACAAAATTTCAACATCTGTTGCCATAAAGGGATAAGGAGAAGTGAAACGCAAAGTATCAGTTTGGTGTCAGCAGGCAGAGAGCCAATTTCAAAGAGTTCAGGGGGACACAGGGGACAAGAAAGAAAAAGGAAAGGGAGGAGAGAGAGAAGAGAAAGAAATTACAGGGTTCCTTAAAGAGATAAAGAAAAAAGAGAAGGAAAAAAAGCTGTCAGTAATACTTTCAAAGGAGAAGGCAGGTACTTTAAAGAGGGGGCAATTCCCATAATCACCCTGACTGAAGGCCAGGCCTCTACACAGGGTGGGGGCAGGGGACCAGAGGCAGAGACAAAGCTACAGCTGGGCAGGATGGGCACAAATGATGCCCTCAGAGCAGCCAGCCTATGCTCAGGCCACTCTTTGCATCTCCAGCTGTGTGCCCTCTTCCATTCCAAACGCCTTTAGATGCCTATACTCAGGCTGGGCTCAGTGTAGGGACAATCTACAGTATAGAGGATCCAGCTTGCACTCAGGGAAAACTAAACCAGGCCACACCTGTGGCTGACCTGGTGTCCCTTACCAGCACTAGCATTGCTCTGGGGAAAAGGCTCAGCCAGGAGTCAGATCAGAGAAGGCTTAATGCTGACATGGCAGCAGGTTTCCTTAGGCAGATAGTGGCTCCAGGCCTAGACTCAAAGGCTGAAGGGAAATATAGAGGACCAGTCAGAATTGGTGGGAAGCCTGTGCTGCTCCTGCCCTTGCTGGGAAGAGATTCGAGATGGAAATGACGGCCTAAGGTGAAACAAGAATGATTATGGCTTGAAGTGGAGGGAAGATGGGGGAGTCTACAGGGCAGGCACACTGTGAAGGAAGGCAGTGCCCTAGGACTCAATGCCAAGGAGTCTGCCCTAAGAGCAGCCAGCTCTCCAAATGTTTCCTATCCCCCTTCACGGTTCCCAGGATGGCTTAAAGCTGTGGCTAGACCCATGGTGACACCCTCAGTTCTGGTGTGTCACTCCAGCTTCTCCATCTTGAAGCCCACCTGCCCAGAGCTACAGAGGCCAGCTGTGTTCTAGTCTTGGGACACCAATGCCAGAAAAATGGCAGAAAAGGCAAAACTCACAAGCCTGCAAGGAAGTGTGTGTGTGTGTGTGTGTGTGTGTGTGTGTGTGTGTGTGTCTGTGTGTGTGTCTGTGTGTGTGTGTGTCTGTGTGTGTGTGTGTCTGTGTGTATGTGTGTGTGTTGACCAGTAAAATCCACCTGGCCATCCAGCTACTAAGAGGAGTCCCCCACAGTCAACACCCAGCACCTCCTCTGGAGCCTAGCCAAAGGCCTGCTAAAATATATTGATTCCTCAAGGTCAGGTTTTTGGGGAGTCTTTTTTTTGGTCCAAGATTCAAACTTGGTATCTGATACTTTTGTTCATGGGCTAGCATGCCTCCAACCCCAAGGGTTGGTTATTTCTTTATTTTTTTTGGGGGGGGGGTCAGGTATATTGGATGGCTTTGGTATGGTTCCTTGGGACTTGACAGGACTACAGGGCCTAGATTGGGCTGGTTTGGTGGCTAGCTGTCACCAGTGTCTGTCAAGATAGAGGTACAGGAGTTCCTGACACTTGAGGTCTGAAGACCATACAGAATCAGAAGTAGGAACACTCCGGCATCCCCAGGTAGGATGAAGGACTCCACGTTCCTCATTTCAGCACATTAGAAATCCCTAATTCTTGGGCCTAATGCCATGGCACTTAGTTCCAAGAGAAAGAAAAGCAGGGGAAAAAAAGGGGTGGGGTGGGGTGGAGGAGGTAGCCACCAAGACAACAGCTAGAACTTCGAGGCTGCTTCTGACCCCGTGTGCTCCAACTAGCGCCCCACTCTCTTCTCTGCCCTGCGTATTAGTCCCCAGAGGTGGTGCTGAGAGGTGGAGGGAGCCAGGGACACCCTGAAAGCAGTCTCTGGGCATTCTGAAAGTAGCACAGGCTGCGTAGGAATAGGCGTCTAATGTGGGCGACGGCTCCAGATAGAGGACTGCTAGTGCCCAGCAGGGTGCCTGTACCTTGGAGGTTGTCCCAACCCCCACCATCACCTGAGGGCAGCCCAGAAACTCAGAGCCTCACTGCCCTCCTTAGCCCTCCCCCAATCCCAGTCACAGCACACACATGAAAGAAAATCCAGGCGCTGCTCAGGTTTCAGTAGTGACAGGTTAAAAGCAAAGAATCTAGCCAGCACCAAACACCGCCCAGCCAGAGTCCTGCTGGCGATGCTGCTCCACCTTGCAGATTGCCTGTCAGTCAGGCTTTGGTGTTATTGAAAGATCAAACTTGGTCCTGCCTGTTCATTACCTTAATCCTGTTTTCTACATGGCTTTATTATCTGCTTGGGCTCCTCTGGGAAAGACAGCTCCAGAGAGTCACCCTGTCCATCCATTTCCTCCCACCCCAAGCAGGTGCCTCCACTACAGGTTCTCTCCTCACTCCCTGCCTCTAAGCTATGCACAGCCTTGGAGGCAGGTCAGATGTTTGCACAAGACCCTGCTCCTCCCATGGGTGAGAAGGGGAATCTGGGGGCTAGAGAGGAGGTAGTGCCAGGGGATGCCCAGGGTGGCCCTGCCACACACAGAGCCCACCGGCTGGTTAGTGGAAACAGTAACTATGTCTCATTTGGCTCCATTAAAGATCCAGGGCACAGTCCACTCTCATTTGAGTTTATTTTGAGTTCAGTAACAACTTGGAGTTTGGGATCAATGAAGTCTTAGGATTTCATAAGAGAATAACACTCAAGAAGTTGCAACCACATGCAGCTCAAAGATCACCCAAAGTGATGCTGGCTACAATGACACACACAGCTGTGTGCCATCCTGCCCCAGTAGGGGATTATGTCAAGCACAAGACCATGCTATGTGACTGACTTCCAGCAGAAATTCTCAGTTATGACTGGCAAGAGGCTTCTCTGTTCTATGAAGTCAGCAACTCCTTCTTCCCTCCATTGGCCAGAAGTCACAGGTACATTAAGGACTGAAAGGCTAGGCCTCCACAAACTTCCAGGGACTAGTGTGAAAACAATTGTGGGAGCAGGAGACATCATGAGGACACAACCTGTGCTGTCTAAATGCCCCCAAGGTAACAGGCATCGTGCAGGGCATTTTCTCATAATTTTTACTTCTTACTGTGGAAACAAGTCCAGAAAATCCCCAGATCATGCTAGTGTGTGGCAGAGTAGTTCTGAAAGCCTTCCCTGTCCAGTCACATAGCTAGTGCTACATCTGGAACAACCACAGCTTCCCAGCACACAGCCTGGCATGGTTCTTCACCAGAGAAGGCTCCTCCAGCTTTAGACTTTAGCCCCTTTCAGAAGGGAGAAGGACCAGTGGAAGAAGTTTAGAAAGATGAAATCATAGGAACAAGTTTCATAGTCTGCAGCATGCCAGCCAATATTCTAGAGGCTTATGAATGGAGCCCTGGGGCTGGGAATATGGCTTAGGGGTAGAATACTTGCCTAGCATACATGAAGCCCTAGGTTCAATTCCTCAGTACCACATAAACAGAAAATGCTGGAAGTGGTGCTGTGGCTCAAGTGGTAGAGTTCTAGCCTTGAGCAAAAGAAGCTCAGGGACAGTGCCAACGACCTGAGTTTAAGCCCCAGGACTGGCAAAAAGAAAGAAAGAAAGAAGAAAAGAAAGAAAGAAAGAAAGAAAGAAAGAAAGAAAGAAAGAAAGAAAGAAAGAAAGAAAGAAAGAAAGGAAGGAAGGAAGGAAGGAAGGAAGGAAGGAAGGAAGAAAGGAAGAAAGAGAAAGAGAGAAAGAGAGAGAGAAAGAAAGAGAGAGAGAGAAAGAAAGAGAAAGAAAGAAAGAAAGAGGAAGAAAGAGAGAAAGAAAGAAACAAACAAACAAAAAAGAATGGAGTCCTGATTTTAGCTAGAAAGATGAGAAATCTGCTCAGGGTTCCTAGGAAAGGTGTCTTCATCTTAAAATATGTCTAAGGCAAAAAAAAAAAATGTCTAAGGCAGGGGACCTGTTCCTACCCTCCCCCTTCCCTTTCTTCTCTCCCCCTCTCCTCTCCTTTCCTTTCCAGTGTCTTGCCCTACAAGTTGTTGGCACTGCTCTAAACAAGCATAAAAGCTGGAGCAAAAGGTACTGTGACTAGGGTAGCAAAGCAGAAAACTGAGTGAATATGGGCCCTTATGGTCTTCACCCATTGACCCAGACACCCAACATCTGGACTCAGTGTCATCTAAGATCCTAGTAATCCTATTATTTGAGCCATTATGAATTAAGACTTCATTACTTATAGCCAAAAGTTATGGCTAACTGATCAGTTTGCAAGAAACAATGGAAGAACCTAGAACTTTGTGCCTGGCAAAGAGAGCCCTGGAGGTATAGAAGTAGTTTCCAGCCATGTAAGGGCCTGTCCTGTAGGAAGAGGTTGTGTTTGCTTCCAGCCCAGGACTATAGCTAAAGGAAGCATACTGACCATGACAAAGGGTCATCAGCATTTCAACATTCAGAGCCACTCAGGGATGCAACAAGTTGTTCAAGGAAAGTACTGAGTGCCCTATCCATTCTTGGTTGTAGAAAAAACCATTAAAGTGGTTTAAATCTAATTAAAGTGTCTTGTGTTATGAAGAAATCCTTTGTAAAGACTGAATCTAGAACGAAGATATGATGAACACTTCCCTGGAGAGAAGACAGAAGACAAAACAAAAGCAACCGAGAAAGGAGGAAGGCAAGAAATATGCCTTCATTGCTACTATAAATGGTTGAAATTAAAGCCTAGAGTTCTCAGGTTTGGCACCAAAAGCATAATCAATAAGAAAGTTGATGATTTAGATTGTATCAAAACTTAAAACTTGGGGGCTGGGAAGTTAGCTCAGTGGTAGAGCACTTGCCTTGCATGCATGAAGTCCTGGGTTTGATTCCTCAGCACCACATAAGCAAAAAGAAAAAAGCTGGAAGTGGCGCTGTGGCTCAAGGGGTAGAGTGCTAGCCTTGAGCTGTAGAGCTGAGGGACAGCGCCCAGGCCCAGAGTTCAGGCCCCACGACCGGACCCCCCCCCCCAAAAAAAAAAAACTTGTTCAGAAGATGTGATGATGTTAAAAGGACATAAAGACAAACTCCAGAATGAGAGAATATATTAGGAAGCCATGTATCTAACAGAGAATTAATGTAGAATATATAAAGATTTAAAAAAATCCAATGAGTCAAAGACACAAACAGACATTTTACTAAACAAGCAAGATATGTAGATGGCAGTTAGGCATAAGAAATATGTCTAACATCAGTAGCTATCTGAAAAATTCAAGTTAAATCTGTGATGTGATATCATCCCTATTAGTAGAGCTAAAATAAAAAATAATTACAACAAATATGGTCACAGTATAGATCTGTGAGAATGTAAAATGGAAGTGGCACTGTGGCTCAAAGTGACAGAGCACCAGCCTTGAGTAAAAAAAAATTCAAGGACAGTGCCCAGGCCCTGAGTTCAAGCCCCATAACTGACTGAAAAAAACAAAAACAAAAACAAAATAACAAGCAGTACTTCTATGGGTCTTAGAAGGAATATGCTGAGTTTTCAAAACAGCCAATCTCAAAAGATGGCAGGCTAGGGCTAGGGAATGTGGCTCATGCCTGTAATCTCAGCTACTAAGAGGCAGAGGTAATTGTTCAAGGCCACCCCAGGCAAAAATATGAGACCCTATTTGAAAAATAACTAAAGCAAAGAAGGGCTATGAGTGTGGCTCAAAGTAGAAAAGTACCTACTTTGTAAGTGCAAAGACCTAAATTTAAACACTTGTAACAGACACACAGACAGACAGACAGACAAGACACACACACACACACACACACACACACACACGTGACATGCTACGTGGTAACATATATATAAAATCTTCAAAATGACAAAATTAGAGTATACATAAATGGTCACCAGGAGTTAGAAGTAAGAGTCAGTAGAGGAGGGGAGTAGAGGGTGAGTGTGACTATAAAGAGGCACAAAAGGGATCTTTATGCTAAGCGTGAAATGAATAGTTTCATATCATAGGAGTCTACACATGATAAAATTACATAGAATAACGTATATAAAATAAGCATGATCTGAATAAAGTTTTAAGGATTATACTGATGTCCACTTCCTGGTTTTGATATATATTATCTAAGATGTTTCACAAATACTCTTCTATCCTATTTTGTAACTTCCTATGAATCAACAATTACTTCAAAATAAAAGGTTTTGGGGCTGGGAAGGTGGTTCAGTGGTAGAGTGCTTGACTTGCATGTGTGAGGCCCTGGGTTCAATTCCTCAGCACCACATAAGCAGAAAAATTCAGAAGTGGTGCTGTGGCTCAAGTGATAGAGCACTAGCCTTAAGCTGAAAAGCTGGAGAATGGTGCCCAGGCCCAGAGTTCAGGTCCCATGACTGACAAATAAACAAATTAATTTAATTTAATTTAAAATAAAAGGTTTTAGCTGGGAAGGTGGCTCAGTGGTAGAGCGCTTGCCTTGCATGCCTGAGGCCCTGGGTTCAATTCCTCAGCACCACATAAGCAAAAAGAAAAAAGCCGGAAGTGGTGCTGTGGCTCAAGTGGTAGAGTGCTAGCCTTGAGCTGAAGAGCTGAGGGACAGTGCCCAGGTCCAGAGTTCAGGCCCCACGACCAGACCCAAAATAAATAAATAAATAAAATAAAGTAAAAGGTTTTTGACAAGGTTTTCTTTCTTCTTCTTTTTTTTTTTTTTTTTTGGTTGGTCCTGAGGCTTGAACTCTCTGGGCCTGGGCACTGTCCCTTAGCTCTTCAGCTCAAGGCAAACACTCTACCACTTGAGCCACAGTGCCACTTCTGGCTTTTTCTGCTTATGTGGTGCTGAGGAATAGAACCCAGGGCTTCATGCAAGCAAGACAAGCACTCTACCACTGAGCCATCTTCCCAGCCCTTAACAAGGTTTTTTATAAAATGGCAAATAATCAGATGGGACTGTATAAAGTCTGCAGGTCAGAGAACTGTAAATATAACCTGGATATGCTCTAATCATTCTGTCTAATTTTATAGGTTTTAAAAAAATGTCATTATTTTAGGGGCTGGGAAGGTGGATCAGTGGTAGAGTGCTTGCCTTGCATGCCTGAGGCCCTGGGTTCGATTCCCCAGTACCACATAAGCAAAAAGAAAAAAAGTCAGAAGTAGCACTGTGGCTCAAGTGGTAGAGCGCTAGCCTTGAGCTGAAGAGCTGAGGGACAGCACCCAGGCCCAGAGTTCAGGCCCTATGACCGGACCAAAAAAAGTCATTATTTTATAAAAGTCATCTCTAAGTATAGATGGGATTTTTAAAATTATTTATTTATTTATTTATTGGTGCTGGTACTGGGGCTTGAACTTAGGGGCCAGGGCACAGTTTCTGGGCTTGTTTTCTCAACCCCTTAAGCTGTGGCTCCATTTCTAGCTTTTTGGTACTTAACTGGAGATAGAAGTGTCATCGAAGCTAGTGCCAGTGGCTCACGCCTGTAATCCTAGCTACTCAGGAGGCTGAGATCTGAGGATTGCAGTTCAAAGCCAGCCCAGGAAGGAAAATCCCTGAGACTCTTATCTCCAATAAACCACTATGCAAACCAGAAGGGGTACTATGGCTTAAGTGGTAGAGCACTCGCCTTGAGCTGAAGGGCACAGGGACAGCACCCAAGCATTGAGTTCAAGCCCCACAACCAACAAACAAACGAAAAAAAAGTGTTATAGACTTTCCTGCCCAGGTTGCTTTGAACCACAATCCTCATATCTCAGCCTCCTGAGAAACTAGAATTACAGGCATGAGCCAGTAGTGCCTGGCTAGATGGGATTTTACAGAGCCACAGAACCAGATAGTCTTTAGAGAAAGAGTATCATAAATCCAATAGTTATAAATAATACATGAAATTATTCAAGTATTATAAATTACTTCAGAAGTGCTGAGTTCCATTGCTAGTACTTGAAAAATGAATAAAGATATTTCAACAGTGCCAACAAGCTAACCCCAAAGGCATCACTGCTATCATGACCTTCAAGGCCGGGTCCTCCCCAGCGTCCTCCTGCACCTCTGGGACAATGAAGGCAAAAGCTGGTCCGTGAATTCCTTACCTTCCTAACTACCCAGCCCCATGTCAACATACACACAGAGGTTTGCCATGGTAAGCTCAGGAATCTCTTACCTGTTGAGGTCCCAGATTCTCAGCGGTGAGAAGTGCCCACAACAAGCTGTCCCTGTCACAAAAGAGCTGCCAAACAAAAGGAGAGCAGAGTTAGATCAGGCTTGTCAGAACTTGTGGTGGACACGGCTACACAATTTGAAATTCAGGGCCCTTTCCTTGGGAATCATGGGGCTAAGCCTGAATGAGAAAAGTGGCTGAAGGAGTGATCTAGCTGTAGAGCAGTTGTGACACGTGCTGTATGGGCTGTGGCTTCCCACAAAGCCTTCAGGTTTACTGATAGCTAAGCTTGGTGCTCAAATTGGGTTGTGTAGCCTCTTCCTACTAAAAAAATGGACCTTCAAATGGGTGCCTCTGAGGCCAAAAGAGCGAGCCTGTCAGTTGGGCACTGGTGGCTCATGCCTGTAATCCTAACTACCCAAGAAGGATGAAATCTGGTCTCCCTGATATGCAGATGTTAAATTCAAAATGCAATGAGATATGACAAAGTAAACAGGACTCAAGAAACAAGGGACCTCTTCTTAATTTGTCGCATCGTTCTTAGATGACTCTATGTTCTTGACCCTACATATGGCATATACATGTACACACCTGAAGGAAGCTTTAGGAGGAGGGCACAGAATCAGAGGGAAACAGGTGAAAAAAATACAGCAGAGGGGCCCATCAGCTGCACTGGACACTGATGAAAGTGAACTAAGCAACTCAAGGGCAGCGATGGGAGAGAATGAGAAAGAGGGAACAGCTTACACTAAGCAAAAGGAAAGAAATGTAAAATCACCCAATTTGGAAGAAATAGTTCTATTGTCAAAGTTCATAGAGTTCTTAAGATTTATAGACCATGATAAAGACAATTCACCTTGTGAAGGTTAAAATGTGTTTGTGACTTTAGCTAAGGTATCACTGTCCCACAATACTGTGAAATTTATGTAATCACTCTCAATAAAGAAATAAAACATAAAAAAAGAAGAATGAAATCTGAGGGATCTCGGTTTGAGGCCAGCATGAGCAGGAAAGTCTGTGAGACTTCAATTAACCAGCAAAAAGCCAGAAGTGAAGGTTTGGCTCAAGTGGTAGAATGACCCCGTGGACAGGAAAAGCTAAAGGGTAGCACTCAGGCCCTGAGTTCAGGCCCATTATTACCATAAGCCTGTCAGGCTGTGGTTGTATGAACCCCAAGAGTAACATGAAAGGCCTCCTGGGAACAATCACTTGGGAACTAAAGATGTAACTCCACTCAGTGACAGGGCAGCTAAGGACATTCCTGAAAGGGTGAAGAGCTAGGAGAATCTGGAAATGTGGTACCAGTTTAGGGCAAGTGTAAATGCTCCAATGTGAGAACAGGACAAAGAGTAAAGGTGAGTAAATTCCCTGGGTGATGGGATTAGGAACAATCTCAAAGACACTGCCAAATTCCACCAAGAGGCAAGAAAGACCATCAGCTGTATTTTCTAGTGTCTCTTATACACCCTAAATTTTCTTTTCTTTTTTTCTTTTTTTTTCTTTTTTTTTTTTTTTGTCCATCGTGAGGCTTGAACTCTGGGTCTGGGCGTTATCCCTCAGCATCTCAGCTCAAGGTGAGTATTCTACCACTTGAGCCACAGCACCACTTCTGGATTTCTGAGTGGTTTATTGGAGATATGAGTCTCAGGGACTTTCCTGCCTGGGCTGGCTTTGAACCTCAATCCTCAGATCTCAGCCTTCCAAGTAGCTAGGATTACAGGCGTGAGCCACCAACACCCCGCTCCTAAACTTGCAAAATAAGACAATCTGCAATCCCATATTAAGAGGAGGCACAGCTCTTACGAAGGATTAGTGCAATGAACCAGGTTAGCTAGAGTACTAGGACTAGAACTTGAACCTCTGAGCCAGACCAGTCCTTTGTTAAAGGATTTGGCAGGGGTGGGAGGGAAAGCCTTTGGGAAACCTAATGGCAAGCAGGAAATTTGAAAGCAGTTGTCATTCAGAAGCCTTGAGGCAGCCTTGGGCATTGTTCCTACATGTCTGGCCTGGCGGAAAAGAGACTGGACATACTAATGACATGTTAGCAATGTGAACATAGCCTGTCTACCTGCCTTACCCAGCACCTGTGCTCCCACAGGTCAGGTGCTGAAAAAGCCAGTAGCCAGAGTGGGTAGAGAGCTGCTGCCAGTTGCTGATGAGTGAGATGTTAGGGCCAAGCTGCTGGTTTATCGTCAAAACTGTAGGGCTGGTGTCATCCTCAAGTTGATATCAAGGCCATATGCGATACCCTGGGGCTCCTATGCCTAAAGCCAAGACTTCCTCCAGGTCCATGTACCAGTATTTTCTTCCTTCTCCCACAGGACTGTTGCCAGCCATTCTACTACAGAGTGGCAGCACCAAAACATTCTCGGTCATGCCCCAAGAGATTGCCAACCTTAGAAGCTGCCACTGAACACTGAAGAATCAAACTACAAAGCAGTAGGTATTGGTTTCATCTCCCTTCTCCCAACATTTTTCCTCTTTAGAGTAATCCATTAATAACTGGTAAAGCCAATTACCTTGGATTGGAAACACAGTAGCCACTTAGAAATCATTGGAGCAGGCAGCTGGGCTCTCCAGATTTTTGCGGAGTCTGGGCTAGGTGAAGGGTGCCAGTAGAACAGAAATATTTCTTAAGGAGGTTGATGGCAAGTCCCTGACCGGCTGCAGGCCTAAATTAGTATCAAGATAAGTCAATGGAGAGACAGGAGGAACCTGAAACTTTAACCCCTGTCACTGCCAGGGCTCTGACCTCTCAACAGGTAGGGTGGGGTGAAGTGGTGGGGGGCATATATAAACATTCTTTTCAGGAACTCATTCCTATCTTCCTCTACTTGGCCCAACCATCCCAGGCCCTCCTCTTTACATCCTATTAAAGATTTTCCTAATTGCTTGGACACAACAGCTGTGAGTGTTCCTTTCTCAAAGAAGCCCTTTCCCCTGTCTTAGCACTGTGAAGCAAAATGGTAGAGAAGGAGGCAAAAGAAGCAGATTTCCTGGATGTAGGAGTTTAGTGAAACTTTAACACTCAGCAAGAAATCATCTGAGCAACAGTTACATACACTTTGAGCTGGGTCCTACAGGGAAACATCCAAAATAGGGGGCCTGTCTGAGATACCGGGAGTCAAGCTGACTACAGACACAGTTTGCATACCTTGAACTTCCCCATTGCTGTAGCCATATCCCCCACCTCCCGCCCCCTGTCCCACTCCACAATTTTCATGGCCATTAGGAAGAATGAGGCAAAAGCCAAAGAAAAGCTTTTTTTTTTTCTTTTATCTTTTTGTTAAATTAAAAGAAAAGCATTTGAAGTCAGATGGTCAAAGAGGATGAATACAAGTACAGTCTCCCAGAGTGAGCAAGACAAAAGAAGGGAGAGATCCACTATCTAGCACATCCAAAGGATGCTTCATACCCCATAGCAAGTCCATGAGACAGAAGGTCCTGTTCCTGTTCCTATCACACGAAAAGGAATAAGTAGCAGCTCAGCTTTACAAAGTATACAGATTCTGGGGCTGCACAGAAGGCCTGCTGCCCACACTTGGCACCCTTGAAATTGAAAGTGGGGTCAGGTGAGATCTGTGTCTCACAGGCAACTTCACCTCCAGTTCTCTAAGCTGCATGGCTCTTGCACAGAACATAAAGCCTGCTTTGATCCCTTCACCCCTTGGCATTAAGCTAACATCCACACTATCCGAAGCCCTCACTCTGCTAAGCAAACCAATGGTTCTCAAGAGATCAATGACATGAAGACACATCTCATTCCTTCTAAGACTATTCCTAACGATCTATTTATGTGTCCCCCAGTGCCAGCACATAACCTGGCCCAATATAGATTAGTAAAACAGATCAATGAAACTGACCTGAAAGGCTCTTCCATTGCCCAAAGCCAACCTAGCTGGGAAAGCCAGTCATTTGGGCTGTGAAAGTGATCTCTCTGTTCCTTAGAGGAATAATTCACAATGCATGACAATCATACATGGGTAGCAATAAGAAATCTTCACAAGCACAACAGAAATACTAACAGTACCAAATAATTAATGTCAACATATGCACATAACCATACAAATACATGTACTTATTCTTTCTGTCAGCTAAAGGGTCTAACCGTCATTCTGATTCCATAAACTGCTCTTGTGGGGTCAGAAATTCCTTACCAGAAGCCAGTCTGCAATTCCTCATCCTGTCCCAGACCTTACCCAGATCTTCACTTTACCCTTCTCCCCTCAATCTAATTCAGGCAAGTCTAGCATTGGAGACATCAGCAGGCCTAAGAAATGGATACAGAAGCTCTCAGATTACAAAAGCCACTAGGGAACCGAGGTTTTCTGTACACAAGTTGAAGAATAAAAGGTAACAAGATAGAAAAGAGAAAGGCAAGAAAGAAATTAAAATTAGTTGGGCATGTTTAGGCTAACAGAAGGTAGATCTTACTGTTTCTACATTAGTTTTTACCTTCTTAATAACACTAGTATAGGCCAAATATTGGTGGCTCATGCCTGTAATCACAGGAGGCTGAAATCTAACTGAGAATCGAGCTTCGAAGCCAGCCCAGGCTGGCTGTGGGTCTCTTGTCATCTCCAATTAACCAGCAAAAAGTCAGAGGTGCCCTAAAGTGGCAGAGTGCCAGTTGTGGGCAAAAAAAAGCTAAAGGAGAATATCCTGGCCCTGAGTTAAAACAAACAATAAAATTAAAAAAAATACAGATAGCCCTCTGTATCTGTGGGTTCTACATTTGTGGATTCAACCACACATAAATTAAAAAAATTTGGAAAAGAAAAACACATTATTACATCCATCAGGCATTGATGACACATATCTGTAATCCAAGTTCCTGAGGGAATTAGAGGCAGGAGGATCACAAGTTCAAACCCAACCTGGGCTATATAGTGAGACTCTGATGTCATTAGGTTGACATCTGCACCTGTACTAAATGCAACTTTACTCTGCTCTACCAGACAGTGCAATGGATTACATAGCACTTACCTATCTTAAGAAGTTATCTAGAGCCAATTTAAAGAATACAAGTTGGAAGCACTTGTAGGTTACAGGCAAATACTATGTCTTTTTGTTTGTTTGTTCTGGTGCCAATTCTAGAGCTTGACCTCCAGACACCATCCCTGAGCTTCCTCGAATCTCAGCCTCCTGAGCAGCTAGGATTATAGGCATGAGTCACTAGCTCCCAACTCTATGTCACTTTTTACAAGAAACTTGTGTATCTGCAGATTTGGGTATTGATTAGGGGTTGGGGAATCTTGGAACAAAGCCACAGACACTGAGGGATGATTGTTCATATTGAATTAAAGGGTCTCACTATATAGCCCAGACTGGCCTTGGGCTCTCTATCCTCCTGCTTCATTATCTTGAGTGCTAGGATTGGTATAAGACACTATGCCTGGCAACTGTATGAGTACTTTCTATGAATCAAGTGCCAAGCAAATATTTCAACAGCATTATCCCACTTATTCCTCATAACCCTATCCAGTAGGTACCACCTTCCCTAATTTACAGATGAGAAAACTGAGGCCCAGAAAGGTAACTAACTTGCTCAAGATCACACAAGTAGCAATTAGTCAGACTGGAATTGGATGTTAGTTACTTTTGACTCCAAAGCTCAAGTTATCATAGTATCCCTCACACTGTAAACTCTTATGTGAGCTACATTTGGGTAGCTCAAATGTTTGGGTCATTGGCACCTAGTATACTGCCTGGTCATACTGAAAACTCAAGATGCTTCTTGAATGAAGGAATGAATCAACAAGTGAACAAATGGCTCCACCTGGAAGGAGAAAGACGAGCCTGGCTCTGAGATGGGTGACAGAAGTGGTGGGCGTAGCAGCTGTGCCCCGTGGCTGGCCCAGAGCCGCCCAGCTGGCCAAGGCCCCAGCAGCCTCTGAGCCTGGGCTGACACACTTTGGCAATGGAGGCCACCAGAGCTGTCACATCATTCACCAACATGCCCATCAAGTGTATTCAGTTCTCTTCAACCCGCATTGGCATTTTAATTACTGTTGGGTAAACTAATTTGTACAAATGAAGGCCAGGCTGCCTAATAGAATATGCAAGCTCTCTGACCTCTGACAGGCACTGACACGAGATACAAAGGCAGCCGAGGAAGGCTTTTTATCTGAGCCTTATTACTCTCTATTACTCCAATTAGTCAGGCTCCAGTGCTCCTAATTGGAGGAAAAATTGCAATTAAATCAATTTTTGATGGGCTGCAAGTGGGCTTCCGACCCACCCTGCTTGTGAAACACTGATATTATAGCAGCAAAGGTCACAGGCCTCATCGGCACCTGGGGCTCCCCTATTTCCCTTGGCCCCCTCCTTAAATACCTCAAGGAAACTCCTGCCCCTCCATTGGCTCAGCCAGCAAGGGTGGGAAGGAGGGAGTCATTAGAACATGTCAGGTCTCATTGCTACCACCGCCATCTGCTAGCCTCTGCCACTGACATCATTATAGCAGCTAAGTCCCGAAGCATGAATACAGTGCGAAGGTCACATAAACTCACTCGGTGAGGAGAAGCCGGGAGTAGTAGTGCAGTGACAGCACCATGAGGGAGAGACCAGCAGAGTGGGCACAGAAGGTCAAGAGAAGTCAGGAAGGGGGAAGACAGGCTAGTGGAAATGTGTGAGGCTGCTAGTGCCTCATATCCAACCAACAGGGCACTAACCAGAGGTAAAGAAACAGATATGCTTGGAAAATCTCAAAACAGAGACAAAGAAATGGTGTTCTGTCTCTAGCAAACACACACCTGGTAGCTGGGGAAACCTCCACCCCAAATACTGTGTGCAGAGAAACAGGGCTGCTGAGTCAGTCCATGAGGGACTGGAGTGTGTGTGTAGAGCCTGAGGTCTAACTATAGCATGTCTAGGAAGAAGGTGGGGACAGTGAGTTCTAAGAACTAAGCACTGCCGGGCACTGGTGGCTCACGCCTGTAATCCTAGCTACTCAGGCGGCTGAGATCTGAGGATCACGGTTCAAAGCCAGCCTGGGCAGGAGAGACCGTGAGACTCCTATCTCCAATAAACTACCAGAAAACCGGAAGTGGCGCTGTAGCTCAAGTGGTAGAGCGCTTGCCTTGAGCTGAAGAGCTGAAGGACAGCCCCCAGGCCCAGAGTTCAAGCCCCATGACCGACAAAAAAAAAAAAAAAAAAAAAGAACTAAGTACTAAAGATGCTTTTCACCAAAGTAAGTCATAATAAGACCAAAAAGCCTATTGGAAGCTTGAATGAGTAAAGTCTAAGGCAAATAAATATAGCAAACCAATACAGCATATATCACTATAAATCATTTTAAGAATATACAGATAGAAAATAGAAATTCCTAAGTTCAGCTAACTTCATAGATTACTAGACCACAATGCATTGATTGGTCAAGAAGGATATGCCTTGCCTTTAAGGTATCAAAACCAAATACATGGGGCAATCAACAGTCTGTTCCTCAATGGAATATGTGGTCATTCACAATGATGTTTCCAAAGAATACAAGCAGGATGCTTATGATCTACTGTCACAAGAGAGGTGTAAACATCATTATTACAATTTTTAATAGCCTGTGCATTAAAAGAAATTAGTACAAGCCAGGTACTAGTGGTTGCTCATGTCTATAATCCTAGCCACTCAGGAGGCTGAGATTTTAGGATGTACCATCTAAGCTAACCCAGGCAAGAAAGTCAGTGAAACTCTTTATCTTCAATTAACTACCAAAACTCCAGAAGTGGACCTGTAACTCAAGTGGCAAAGCACTAGATTTGAGCAAAAAAGCTTAGGGACAGTGCCCAGGCCCCGAGTTCAAGCCCCACCACCAGCATACACACACAAAAATTTAGTATGAGAAAAAAACATACTAAAATGCTAAAAAGTGATTGTGTTGGCCAATAAAGTAATAAAAAATTCTTTTTTAAGAAAAATTTCCTATCTAATAAGTGTGTATTTTGTTGTTGCTGGTGGTGGTACTAGGGCTTAAACACAGGGCCACACACTCTTGACTGGGCTTTTTCCCCTCAAGGCTGGCACTCTACCACTTGATCCACATCTCCACTTCTGTTGTTTTCATTTTTTTGCTAGTTAATTGGAGATAAGAGTCTCAAGGATTTGTCTGCCCAAGCTGGCTTTAAACCACAATTCTCAGATCTCAGCCTCCTGAGTAGCTAGGACTATAGGTATGAGCCACTAGTACTTGACCATGAGTGCTACTTTTTAAAAAGAAAAACACATTGTTTATATTCTGTATGATATAACATGACATAACTAGATACTTCTGTCCATGACTTATGGTGAAGAGCAGGTAAACCAAACAGTGATTTGCCTGTTAAAGCCAGTATCAACAATAGTGGCCTTAGCCGGGCGCTGGTGGCTCACGCCTGTAATCCTAGCTACTCAGGAGGCTGAGATCTGAGGATCTCGGTTCAAAGCCAGCTCGGGCAGGAGAGACCGTGAGACTCCTATCTCCAATTAACCACCAGAAAAACCTGAAGTGGCGCTGTAGCTCAAGTGGTAGAGCGCTCGCCTTGAGCTGAAGAGCTGAGGGACAGCGCCCAGGCCCAGAGTTCAAGCCCCAAGGCCGACAAAAAAAAAAAACAATAGTGGCCTTAGCACACCTTTGGGCTGAAGTACTAGAATTAATGTCAGGCTAGGAAGTTCCAGATCAGAAGGGAGGTGGTGCTTCACTAGATTCTTCTCCTGATTTGGCATTAGGAGATACTAGGAGACAAGACTGACTTTTTTTTTGGGGGGGGGGGGCGGGGGAGGGAGATGATCAATAATGGGGCTTGAACTCAGGGCCTGGGCACTGTCTGTAGCTTTTTCCACTTAAGGCTAATGTTCCATCACTTAAGCTCCAGCTATGGTTATAGCCATAAGCCACCAGGGCCTAGTAAGACTAACTCTTGACTCATATAGCTGCAGAGGTCTAGAACATTTGTTTAATTTACTTATACACACACACACACACACACACACACACACACACACACACACACACACACACACACACATACACACATGTATATTCTCTCTCTCTCTCTCTCTCTCTCTCTCTTTCCACTCCTGGACCTCTCTCAGGATAGAGTGGCTAGGAACTAGAGATACTGTTCCTGCTTTACCCCCTAACAACAGGGCAAGCCCAACAAAGGCCCCACAAAGGACTGTAGTCCTATAGCTGGAAACTGTCTACAAAAAAACGTAAAATGACTCCTTCTCAATTTAACCAATGATAAAAAGAATGTAAGATTCTGGGGCCAAATGAGGTCATTCTACTCAATAATGAGAAACTTGACCAATGGAAGAGAAGAATTAATGGATGAGAAAACAATAAAGAACTAAAAATCAAATATAGTGCAGTAGAATGGTATGTGCTCATTCAATCTATTAAATTTAATACAATGTGCCGAGAATTCCAAGGAATAGGGGTTTTGAACTATATTTTCCATTTGCATGGCTCTGACACAATCAGTCCAATTGCTTCAGCATTTTCCCCCCTTACCCCAAAGGCTTGGGGTGGGAGGAGGAGTCATCATGGAGGTCAGTAGGCCAGCAAGGCCTTACTATGTTCATCAACCTGTTCTGAGTAGAGATACAGAAGTAGGATCATGACCGTAAGCTCTACTATATCTATGTACACAGTAGATAAAAGCCTATTCCTCCATATGAAGAAGAGAACCATGTGCAAGGAAATGCTCATTTGAGCCAGATTCCTGGCTCTTGGAAGTTGAGGCAGGAGGATCATAAGTTTGGAGCTAGCCAGGGCTATGAAAAGAAAAAAAAAAAAAAAAAAAGAATACTCGTAAGGAAATGCTTTATCTGTAAAGGCATGTTCACTTGTAGAGAAGTGCTACATCTGTAGTGGAATGTCATGTATAGGAATACTCCATTTCTAATTGAGTGCTCATTTGTAGGACAGCAATAATTTGCAGAGTTCTCATTTGTAGGGCAGTACTTCATCTGTAGGAATCCCATTTGTAGAGGAGGACTCCAATGTTAGGGGAATACTCAGGTGTTCATTTGTAGGAGAATGCCTATTTGTAGAGGAGTGCTTGTTTGTAAGGGAGTGCTCACTGGTAGGAGTTTCATTTGTAGAAGAGTGTTTGCTTTTAGCAGGCTTCACTTGTAGGGGAGTGTTCCATTTGTAGAAGGAGGCGGAAAACTCTGGTGTGTAAAGGTAACCAGTATGCATGTGTTAACGCCTCTTTGCTGGGAGACAACAAGGCTCCCAGGGATGTTGCACTGGCTGTATCAACTGAGGTTTATAGAAAAGGATGGTAGAAAAATCATCAGGCTGGGCTGGGAAGGTGGCTCTGTGGTAGAGCACTTGCCTTGCATACATGAGACCCTGGGTTCCATTCCTCAGCACCACATAAGCAAAAAGAAAAAAGCCGGAAGTGGCGCTGTGGCTCAGGTGGTAGAGTGCTAGCCTTGAGGGACAGCACCCATGCCCAGAGTTCAGGCCCCATAACCGGACCCAAAAAAAAAAGAAAAATCATCAGGCTGTAGACAGCAGAGGTTAATTTCTAAGAACTTCCTTCTTTATTGATTAGTTAGTAGCACTAGGAATCTTGATTTTTTTTTTTTTTTGCCAGTCCTGGGACTTCAACTCAGAGCCTGTCCTTGAGCCTCTGTGTGCCCAAGGCTAGCACTCTACCACTTGAGCCATAGTGCCACTTCTGGCTTTTTCTGTTTATGTACTACTGAGGAATCGAACCCAGGATTTTATGCATGCTAGGCAAGCAATCTACCACTAAGCCACATTCCTAGCCCTTGATTTTTTTTTTTTTTTTTTGGCAGTTGTGGGGTTTGAACTTGGGGCCTAGACTCTGTCCCTGAACAACTTTTGCTCAAGGTTAATGGGCTACCACTTTGAGTCACAGTTCCACTTCTAGTTTTTGAGGTGTTAATTGGAGATAAGAGTCTCATGAAGATTTTTCTGCCTGGGCTTGCTTCAAACCTTGATCCTCAGATCTCAGCTTCCTGAGTAGCAAAGTTGTCTGTCCCTCTTTCTCTCTCTCTCTCCCACAGTGCAAGAGTAACCAAGTAGAAAGCTCAAACAACATGTAAAATTACTTCCTTAAAAAGCAAACATATAGAGCAGGGCGCTGGTGGCTCATGCCTGTAATCCTAGCTACTTACTCAGGAGGCTGAGATCTGAGGATCATGGTTCAAAGCCAGCCCAGGCAGGAAAGTACATGAGACTCTTATCTCCAATAAACCACTAGAAAACCAGAAGTGGCACTGTGCTCAAGGGGTAGAGCGCTAGCCTTGAGCTGAAGAGCTGAGGGATAGTGCCCAAGCCAGAGTTCAAGCCCCACGACTGACAAAAAAAAAAAAAAAGCAAACCATATACAAACCTACCTAATCTCCCCAAACTTTCTCACTCTCTTTTTTAAAAAAACAAATTGTATTATTAGCCAGGAACCGGTGACTCACAGTTCAAAGCCAGTCCAGGTAGGAAAGTCCATGAGACTTTTTTTTTTTTTTTTTTGGTCAGTCATGGGGCTTGAACTCAGAGCCTGGGCACTGTTTCTCAGCTCTTCTAGCTCAAGGCTAGTGCTCTTCTACTTTGAGCCACAATGCCATTTCCAAACTTTCCCACTTTTTTTTCCCCTTCAATACTGAGGTTTGAACTCAAGGTCTCGCCTTACTGGGAAAGTGCTCTACTACTAAGCTGCACTTCCAGACCATGAAATTCTCATCTCCAATTAATCACTAGAAAATCACCAGAAGTGGAGCTGTGGCTCAAAGTGGTAGAGCACTAACCTTAAGAAAAACTGCTCAAGGATGACTATGTCCAGGCCCTGAGTTCAAGCCCCACACCAAAACAAAAGCAAAAACAAATTCAATAAAATAATATAGATTATTAGGTACTTAAACAAAGTGGTTACAATTCCACAAGTCAGATTGTGAGTAGAATGCATCTTGATCAATGTTACTCCTTCCTTTGTTCTCCTTCATTGTTCCTTCCCATCCCTACCCTCCTGTTATCTAGTTTAAAAAATAATAATTTTGTTGTTACTATTAATGCATTGTACAGAGGGGCTACCATTTCATGTCAGGAAATGAGAACATTTCTTTCTCTCTCTTTTTTTTTTGGTTGATCATCTTTTTTTTTTTTTTTGGTCGGTCTTGGGGCTTGAACTCTGGGCCTGGGCGCTGTCCCTCAGCTCTTCAGCTCAAGGCTAGCGCTCTACCACTTGAGCAACAGCGCCACTTCTGGTTTTCTGGTGGTTTATTGGAGATAAGAGTTTCATGGACTTTCCTGCCAGGGCTGGCTCTGAACCAAGATCCTCAGATCTCAGCCTCCTGAGTAGCTAGGATTAGAGGCATGAGCCACCAGCACCTGGCTAGTGGATCATCTTGAACTCAGGGCTTGGGCATTGTCCCTGAGCTATTTTTTGCTCGCAGGTAGCACTCTTCCACTATGAGCCACAGCTCCACTTCCTTGTTGTTGTTGTTTTTTTGTTTGTTTTGTTGTGGTTAATTGGAGATAAGAGTCTCAGGGATTTTCCTGCTTGGGATGGCTTTGAGCTGGGATCCTCCCATCTCAGCCTCCTGAGTAGCTGGGATTACAGGTGTGAGCCACCCACACCCCACAAGTACATTTCTCTTTTAAACATGCCCCTTGTTTTCTTCTCCCATCCCCACCCACAAGCTACATAGGCCATTTTCCACATAGTGTATTCTGAATAGCATGAATGCATTTGTTTATTGTTCCTCCCTCCGTTGGTGTGCCCCCAGAAGGGGGAAAAACCCAAAGCAAAAACAAATACCAGGGCTAGGAAGGTGGCTCAGTGGTAGAGCGCTTGCCTTGCATGCATGAGGCCCTGGGTTCCATTCCTCAGCACCACATAAGCAAAAAGAAAAAAAGCCGGAAGTGGCGGTGTGGCTCAAGTGGTAGAGTGCTAGCCTTGAGCTAAAGAGCTGAGGAACAGTGCCGGCCCCACGACCAGACCCAAAAAAACCCAAAAAACAAAAAACAAAAATACCACCACCACCACCGCAAAAAAAAAAAAAAAAGTTTCCATTTCCTAGAGGGTTTGTTTTGTTTTTGTCGGTTGTGGGGCTTGAACCAGAGTTTGTGAGCTCTTCAGCTCAAGGTGAACACTACCACTTAAACCACAGCACCACTTCTGGTTTTCTGGTGGTTAATTGTAGATCAGAATCTCACAGATGTTCCTGCCCAGGCTGGCTTTGAACTGTGATCCTCAGATCTCAGCTTCCTGAGTAGCTAGGATTACAGGTATGATCCATTGGAGCCTGGCTCCTAGAGTTTATTTTAATAGTATTTCACATATTCAGAGAAGTTACACCTTTGTGTTACATAGTTAGAATTCTTTTTTAAAAAACAAAAACAAAAACAACTCTTGCTGGGTGCCAGTGGCTCACATCTGTAAATCTCAGCTACTCAGGAGGCCGAAATCGGAGAATAGCAGTTCAAAACCAGTTTGGGCAAGAAAGTCTGTGAGATTCTTATCTCCAATTAACTGCAAAAAGCCAAAAATTAAGCTGTGGCTCAGTGGTAGAGTGCTAGCCTTGAGTTGAAGCTCTAGGACCATCACACACAAAAAAGTCAGATGTAAGACATGAGGAAACCAATCCCTATTCATGAAAAATCCCACTCTAGAAAATAAACACACATGTGTTTAGGTACATGTAACTATTATTTATTATGAAAAAATTAACTTAACTATGACAAGTATTTAAGATTCAGCTTGTTTGAGAGATGTATCTCCTAAGTGGCCAAACCATTCTTGCTCTCCCCATTATAGACCACAGCTCTAAAGACCTCCAAATCCCATTGCTCTTCATAAAGCCTTACCTTCATACTCCTGCTAAGACTTTGCCAACTGCCTTTCCTTCCTACTGCCAGCCTGGAGGCACCAAATCCTATCGCCTACAGTCCCTTGGTAGGTTAATAGGTTGGCATATTTGATTTCTGGGAAAGGCCTACCCCTCAAGGTTTAATTTCACCTCTTTGGAATATTGGAATGGAGGCCAAACACATCATGAACCCCAGGGAAGCACAGAGGTAAGGGCAGGGTCTGACTCAATGCCATGCCCACCATCAGCACACATAGCCCTCCTTGAAAGTGCCAAGGTAAAGGGCAAGGTAGGATGTGGGCTTTTTTTTTGGGGGGGGGGTTCCGGTCGTGGGGCCTGAATCTGGGCCTGGGCGCTGTCCCTCAGCTCTTCGGCTCAAGGCTAGCGCTCTACCACTTGAGTCACAGCACCACTTCCAGCTTTTTTCTTTTTGCTTATGTGATGCTGAGGAATCGAACCCAGGGCCTCAGGCATGCAAGGCAAGCGCTCTGCCACTGAGCCACCTTCCCAGCCCCAGGATGTGGGCTTTTACCATCTGATCTGTGATACACAAATACATATGCACAGGAAATTATAGTCCCTCCTGCCATCCCACCCAGGGAAGATAAGGACCCTCCTAATCCCCCCAATCTGTGCTCCCAGAATTGTGAAGGACAGGGTTTTGCAAACCAGCTTTCCATAAGCTCTATCAACCAAGCTATGTACCAAGAAAATTTGCCAACCAGAACTCTGACTTTGCTTCTGAGTTCCTACAACTCACTTTCACCTAGGCAATGGAGGAACAACACCCTGGAGATTAGCACGCCCATCCTTCACTCCCCACAAACCATTCCTAGCTGGGGGGGGGGGAGGTGGCCAGGCTGGTAGGTGGCTCCTGGCATTTAGCTGGTGGTTGCCAACTGTCTAAGGCGGAAAGCTATTCTGTGGCTCAACTCCTAGGCACTGCTATTTGGCATCTGCGAGAGCAGAGACAGACCATGGGCTTGGTCACAGGCTTGGGAAGAGCTGCCTGGCAAGCTGGGTTATCTTGACCTTGCCACCCTTTGCTGAGAAAGCACATGTAAGCATTCATACTCGCACACAGAACCTGGTGTTTATTCCCTTCAATAAGGGGGCACCCAGACGCAGGTGCTGCCTAATGCCCACTGTGTTGAACAGCAGACAGTAGTCTGTGGGCCAGTGGGCCACCTCTGTTCCACACAAGCATACTCTACATACAATCTGAGCCCATGGAAGTCTACCCGGACACTTGTGATCTTGCACCAGCCCAGGTGTTAAGCCCCTCGCTCCCTCTTTGGCCTGTGTCTGTCCCTCCATCTGCCCTCCCACAGCAAATGCTTTCAGGCCACACAATGAGTGAAGGAGGAGAAACATTTCTATTGAAGAAGGTGTTTTGTTGTTTCATCCCTAAGGGGGGGATGGAAGGGGCCCACAAAATTTCTAATAAGCAGTTTCTGTCCTCAAAGCTAAAATGATTTTCTTTAATTGCTTAGTGGGAACAGTTTATTGTGGGGGTCTGTGCCCTCCCCCCCCCCCAAGCCTAATTGACTTACTGAAGTTTAACAGGGGCTTTCACCTGGAGAGATGGCAATTATTCCCCCCATCCCATATTCGTACCTGGGCTCTCCCTACAGGGGTCCTTTGTTCCCTCTAAATACAGCAGTGACACAAATGTCCTCAGCAGCAGGGGAACCCAGGGAAGTGGTAATTTTCAGCCCAACGCAATTAGCCCAGGGCTTTTCAGCCTTTCCAGTGAATGGTAGGGAGACTGTGGCATGTGGGAACGGTGAGCTGGGGACTGCTCTGTGCAGACCAAACAAAAGAAGTCTCTGAATTAGGCCCCGTTGTGAGCTGAACCAGGGTTGGTGGGGGCAGTGGGTCTGTGACCTGGATGAGGGAAGAAAGGTGCTGCCATCCACTACCTCCACAGTCACCCCTGTCCTTTGTCTTTGGTCAGAGTTAGGATCCCAGATAACTCTCTGGGAGGTCACTCAGCCCCTCAGCTCTGCATTAAAAGCAGACAGAAAGGATAGCCATTGAGACTGGACCAGGCTGAAAAGAGGAAGGTGGCTGTGTGGCAGAGTGGTCACAGGGCTGAGTTTGCTTGGCTCTCCACGCAGGCCAGGGGCTAGAATGTACTCTTCATAAGTACCCCTGAGTTGCGAAGCTTCAGAAAAAGGCTGTCCTGGGTATATAAAGCCAGGGACTCTGTGACCCCGAACTTTACTGTTGTTGCCACCAAGTGCCCCTACCCAGCAATGAGCTCTCTGCTGAGCAGGGGTGGCAAGGTCGAGGGAAGCACAGGGTACAGCTGTATGGAGCTTATCTGGGATCAGAGCTGTGGTGTGTACAAAGACTGGAATGCAGGCTCCAGGGACCACAGCATGCAATGCAAGCTGCCAGCTCCGTAACTAGCTCCAAGAAGCCCTGGCCCAGACCAGGGGAGAGAAGTAGTGCTTCCAAAACTGCAAGATGGAAATGGAAGGCCTGGTTAACAAATGATCTGTTCATGAGAGAGACAGAGAGAGAGAGAGAGACAGAGACAGAGAGAAACAGAGAGACAGAGACAGAGAGACAGACAGTGAGAGACACAGAGAGAGAGAGAAGGCAGAAGAGAGGAAGAAAGGGAGGGGAGGAGAAAGAGAGACAGGGAGAGAGGGAGAGAGAGACAGAGACAGAGACAGAAACAGACAGACAGACAGACAGGCAGACAGGCAGAGAGAAAACAACTTGAACCAAAGGCCAGAGCAAGCGGGACTAGTGTGGTCCCAGCTGGCCAGCTGGGCCAGCTCTGGACTGCTGTGGGGCTCTCAAGCTGCTCTACCTTGGACAGGACTATAACCTCTTGGGGCCTCACATTTCTTGTCTATAAAATGGAAGCCAGTTATACTAGAATAATGTTTTTCAACATCAAGGTTGGAGGTGAGTGGGGCAGGCCTTGGCCTTGTGACCCCCAATCTTTCAATGACAGTCAGAAAATCCCAGAACCAAATATTCATATTCATATTCATATTCATATTCTCTCTCTCTCTCTCTCTCTCTCTCTCTCTCTCTCTGCATTTGCCATTAAAAACACTTCACCACACGCATGGAGTCTAGGGTACTAAGTTCCACTCAAGGTAGCAATAGCTTCAGGCTGCTGGAGCAGTTTGATACATAGTCCATAGGTGATGGTGAAGTCAAACTTTTTGCCTGGTTGTTTTTGGGGATGTTTGTTTGGTTTTATAACTGGATCTCTATGTAACTTAGACTAGCTTGGAACTTGCAATCCTTCTGTTTTAGCCTTCCATTGCTGGGATTAGAGGATTGAACTACCAAGTCCATTGTTGGCCTGTTTAGCCAACGTAAAGAAGACACTAGCTGGACTGGTGGCTCATGCCTATAATCCTAGCTACTCAGGAGGCTGAATAAGATCTGAGGATCACAATGTGAAGCCAGCCCAGGCAGAAAAGTCCATGAGAATCTTATCTCCAATGAACTACTCAGAAAACACTGGAAGTGGTGCTATGGCTCAAGTGGTAGAGCGCTAGCCTTGAGAACAAAGAGGCTCAGAGACAGCACTCAGGCCAAGTTCAAGCCCCAGGACCAGGAGGAAAAAAAAAAAAGCCCCAGCCATGAAAACAACTGTACTATGAGGTACCCCTGCTCTACTCGTTCCCTGGACCAGCTGCTAGGAAATATGGTTTCTACACTCAACCCTCCTCACAACCTGTCAAATGGGCTTTTCTATGAAGAATCTACAAAAGGAAGGATGACTAGTCCTAGCACTCACAGTCTAGAGATGTGAAAGCAGACCTTGAGCTCATATCCCTGCTACTCATGGAACACCTCTTCACGCCCAGACACAGTCCAATCCAACAACCTGCATGAGACAAAGCAGGATTGGCAGGCCCATGAACAGTCACGAAATGGCTGCTCAGAGTGACCCAGTCACAGCTGGCCTGGACTTTGCTTTCCATTCTCCCTACTGCCCATGCGTCAGCCTATGTTCTGCTTGTACAGCCCCTTCCTCCTCCTCAGCGACATGCAGGTGCCTGCCCAGAACAACAGGACAACCTACTCTGGGGCTCTTCTCCCAGAACAAGGCCTTACTCGAGCAGTTCCTGAACTGCTGGGTACAAGCACAAAGGAACTTCATTTCTTCAGTCAGGACCTGAGAGCTCTCTATGCCAGCCTGGCATGAGTGCTGGGATGTTAAAAAAAAAAAAAAAATTTATATAGGCTTGCCTTAAGTTGCGCAAGATGCAGCCAGAAAAGCAAGTCTTGAATTCGTTTTGAAAAAACGAACTTGTAAACAATTCGAGGCAATCAACAAGTTCTAATCCCAAAAGAGAAAGTTCAGCATGGCACAGCACACCATGTACCCTGGAGTCATGTCAGGGCTCAAACTCTGGGTGCACTAGTTTTAAGAGATGTGATTATGGACACATTATTAACTCCTGTCAGGTCTCAATTTCCTTACTTTTATTTATTTATTTTTAAATAATTTTCTTTTTTTGGGGGGGCGGTCCAGTTGTGGGGCCTGAACTCTGGACCTGGGCGCTGTCCCTCAGCTCTTCAGCTCAAGGCTAGCACTCTACTACTTGAGCCACAGTGCCACTTCCGGCTTTTTTTTTCTTTTTGCTTATGTGGTACTGAGGAATCGAACCCAGGGCCTCAGGCATGCAAGGCAAGTGCTCTACCACTGAGCCACCTTCCCAGCCCTCAATTTCCTTACTTTTAAATGCTTTACCTATATGTTTGGCATTTAGTTGGTGTTCCAGAAGTGCTTGCCATCATTACCATCATTGCTGCTTAAGCAATAGATTGTTCCTTCAGAATTCCTGATTAAGGAAGAAGCCTAGTAGAGAGAACCTACACTATTCCCATCTTGAAGCAACAATAACAGGGCAAGAAGTGAAACCTTGGATCCCCTGTCCCAATCCTGTAGACTACTTCAGAAAGCCACTGTCAAGTTGGTGACAGACAGGACCAATTTAACCTGGCCAGGGCCTTAGGGGATTCTGAGCCAAGTAAGGGCCTTAAGGAAAAGGCTGACATTTGAGCCCCCTCTAGCTGACCACAGCCCCTTTAGCCTTCTCCTGGCCCATGCTCCTGACTACCAGACTGCTGGCTAGGAGGCAGGGCTCAAGTGCCAAAAAGCCCTGGCCAGAAAGAGGCCACGAGGTACAGGTGGTTCTCAGAGGAGATCCCTGGGCTCCAGAAAGCATCTCCCCCACAGGCATAACAAAGCTGGGGCTTGTTGCTAGTCAAGATGCCTTTGCTTGCTCAGGCTTCAGCCCAGACTGTGCGGCAGGCAGCCTGGGCAGGGAGAAGCAGAGCCAGGAGGACGCAGAACTGGGAGGGGCCGCAGCCAGCCTTTTGGCACCTGCTTCCTTCTCCTCTGGGTTTCTCACTTTGTTCAGCATGCAATCCAAGGAGGTTTGGGAAAGTACTTTTCACTACCTAGCAAATATAGCTACAGAGGGAGGGAGACATGAAAGGTTGGGGGTTTTAAATTTTGGTTTGAGAGTATTTAGTTGGTTTGAAAAAAGTAATAAAAGGAAGTTGTTTCTGTAATCTAATTAATTTCAAACCTAGGACTTAGATCATAAATAGCCGACAGTGATCCCACAGCAACTAATATCTGTTATCTGTCTTAGGAGGGTCAGAGTTCCATTATGGCCAGAGATGGTGCCAAAGGCCTGAATAGAGATTCTCTCTCCTGGCGGGCATAGAGTTAATGCTTAAGTGTGTCTCAATAATGTAGGCAACAATGCTTGATAAGAAATGTACTCGTTATCTTGCCCATGTAATTGTAACTCCTCTGTATGGTAGTCTCACACACAAAAAAATGTCTTCAGTCTACTTCACCACAAAACCCTGGAACCTCAAGCTTCCCAAGCCCACACATACCCATGCAGGACCACTAGGCACAAGCATGTATGGCTTTCCACATGGAGGCAGGGTTACCAAAGTCCACTTATTCCCCAGAATCCTCTCTTCCTGTTCCACTGCCTAGGTAGGACTCCTGCAGTGTAAGGAAGAAATTCCAATGGGAACCTTGATTTTATTCTCCCCTCATTTCTGCCTTTCTCTGCTCTACCAGGCCCCGGAGTGCTAACAGCATGCCCTCTTTAGGTTTCCACTGCCTTGGAGGATGAGAGAAGGACCATCCTCACTGGGTCTCTGAAGAAGGAATGATTTTCACTTTGTAGTTTCAGGAGTTGCTGGGCCTGGGAACCAAGCAGCTACCTGTCATCCCATACAGTTCCAGTTTAGCTAAACCCACTCACAACACACTAACATTTGCCTTGAAATAATTTTTTTTTCTGGTGGCATATTTTTGTTAATTTTCTGAAATTGCAAACTATAACACTATGGGTTTTTATCTTTGGAAAAACAGCAAGAAACCAAAAAGATCATTTGATTGGAAGCTTCTTTCCTACTAAGCCTTTCATTTCTGCACTGCACATGGATATCGCTGGCTTGACGTAAGATTGAATCTAAGGTTTCTACGAAAGCTAGCTTCCCATCTCTACACAATATTCAGCTAGCCCTACCTGAAAAAGCCAAGTCTTTTCAGTTTACACTCAAGCTTTTTCAGAGTTTAGACCCTGCTTGAAATCTTAAGAGTGGCTGCCACCAGAGCCTGGGCCCTCTGCCAGTTTCCTAGCACTTATTCTACATTTTTCTAATATGACTGACTTGAGCAACACATCTTCCAATCTGATGAAATGCATAAGGAAGGGGCACAAGATGAAGAATGGGCAATAGATAACCTAGTGGTAAAAGAACTTCTAGAAATGAAGTAATCGCCCAAAACTCAGTGAGGAGTTTCCTACCTTCTCCTACAGTCCCACAAAAAATGAAAAAATGGGATATACATATAAGCACAACTCACTTAATGGTGTCTTCTGGAAGAACCTCTGACCCAGATAGAGGGTAAAAGCTGAGGATGCATGGGGCTCTTCTAGTTTGGTAGGGGGCATCAGAGACAAGGGACTACCCACTACCCTAACATACAAGTGAACAGTCTCAGAGACCAAAGACACATGCATGCACATAGAGCTAGTAGAAGCCTCTCCTACCACTAGGTAGTACCTATGCCTACAAGTAAAATGGCAGTACTCAGTTAACTTTCATGAGGCACTAGTGCTCCCTCTGATCTTTTCCCTTTGCTATGGGGAAGTAGAAGCTGTACAGGGAATAACTTGTCCTGTCCGTGGAAAGATGAGAAAGAAGGAGACAGAAACAAGCCACGTTCTGCAGCTTAAGAGTTCAGTTCTAGGTTCACCTGGGAGGTTCCTGTCTGTGGAGAAGGGGATTGGACCTCCCTTAGGAAAAGGTCCACTTCAGAGATGCCCTGTGTGTTTAACGTCCCAATAACCTCAAGGAAGCTGAACAAAGTATAGACTTGAGATAAATGCAACAGTGATTTGGGTGGAAGAAAAGCCAAGACTATAGGCGTTTGAAGTCGCAACAAGCTGAGGTGAAATGCCTGAGATTGTGTACCCCTGCTCAAGAGTACAAACTGCCATGATAGTAGCTTTCCTCAGCTTGCCTGAGAGAACCAAACACCAGATAATATAATGCACTTAACAGAACCTCCTCCCCCAGTTACTCCTTTAAGCAAGCACCCTGGATCAGGGTTTTCTGGTAGACTTAGTGTATTTTTAGAGAGTCTGACATCAGCGGAAGTAAAAGGAATCAGCACTATAAAGCCAAGATCACGATCTGAGTCAGATAATCTAGGACAGCCTAGGACAGCCTCGCTGCTATCAGGACACAAATTAAGATGTGCCCATGCAGTGAAACGCTACCCTACTCTAGCCTTTCTCTGGCCCACAAGCAGGTCTTTATATGCTGAGAAAGCATGGCTTTTTCACCATGCTGCATCTGCATGCCATTTTCTCCTGTTAAATACAGAAGTTAAAATAGTCAAATATGGGCTGTGAATGTAGCTCAGCAATAGAGTGCTGGCCTAGCATGTACAAATCCCCGGGTTCAACACCTCACCACACCCCCTTCCTCCCAAAATATAATGTCTTCTAGGAAGTAAGGTTACTAAGATTCCAAATTCCTCAAACCTGATTTTTAGAAGAGGGACACATCCCAACAGAGCTCTTTTTTTTTTTTTTTTGCCAGGGGTAGGGGGGGTGGGGGAGTTTGGTTGTGGGGCTTGAACTCTGGGCCTGGGTGCTGTCCCACAGCTCTTCAACTCAAGGCTAGCACTCTACCACTTGAGCTATAGCGCCACTTCCAGTTTTCTGGTGGTTTATTGGAGATAGGAGTCTCACGGTCTTTCCTGCCTGGGCTGGCTTTGAACAGCAATCCTCAGATGTCAGCCTCCTGAGTAGCTAGGATTAGAGGCGTGAGCCACCAGTGCCCGGCTGTGTCTGCTTTTTCTTGTCCCAGAGTAGAGCCCCTAAACATCTCCCTGCAGGTCTATTTCTTTCCTACCTTACTGCAAACTCTGCTTTTAAACCCTGGATACTCTGCAGAGTTACCAAGATCAATTCCTGCTCCACTCTCCATCCTAAATATAATTATTCTTTTAAAAGGAAAAAAAAAAAAAACAAACAGCCCAGGGAATTCCCAAAGAGGCCTGCTGCACTCTTCTTCTTGTAATGAAGCTTGATAATGAAATGCCCTGCACTCCAATTAGTAAGAAATGCTCGTTTTCTCCAGCTGAACACCCCCCCATAGATATATCTAATTTGCTTCCATGTTTGTTTCTCTCTGTTTCAGTCAAGTCTGCACTTAAAGGTTGGGATATGTCAGTGTCCTCCTGGGTGGGAGGACAACTTAGGGGGAATAAATACTGCCTCCAATCTTAAAGCTCCAGGCTGACCATCTCTGACACTGCCACCTAGACTTTCTGTCCCTCCTAGGTTTTCTGTAAAATCAAAGAGAAAGGTAAGAGAGAAATGGCACTTGGAAAGATGAAGGAAAAAGAACAGTAAAATGGAGAAAAGATGTGTTGCTGGAAGTATCTATTTCTCAGTGAAAGAAATGTCCTCAGAAACGAACAGTGACCCAAAGAAAAGGCTGCCTCGTCACCTTTGGGACTTGGGCCTCCAAAGGCACTGGAGCTCCAACTTCTTTCCCCTTGATGGGCCTGGCATTGTGACTGGACCAATGCCTGAAGCGGTCTGAAGGGTGCCAAGAGCAACATAGCGAAGCTGCTGTGTTCAGTGAACTCTGGTAGGGCTGCCTCCCAAGAGCCACCTCATCTCTGCCTTCTGATCCCAATGAAAAGAGCAGAACCAGCCGAGCTCTGAAAGCCTGACACTTCAGAGGAGGGACCACAGCCCTCCACAGACAAGCCCACAATAGAAGAGAGAAGTATGCTGGTCACTACTAGAGGACAGGCTCTATCCACTCACTTGCTCCCAGAAGAAGCCCAGGTCCTTCTTGGAGGCTTTGCTCTTTCCAGGGGAGGAGCAGGTCACACCCATGCCAGAGGCTCCCCCAAATGTTGCTGTCCTCAAGTCACACATTTGCATCTTTTCTCCCAGTGAGCTTTGTGGCTCACTTGGAGTACAGACCTGGTCCCTCTCTATTGGTTCTACCTGTGACTGTGACCAGTCTCATCATTGGAGAAAATGTCTTCCTACTCAGCCCTAGTTTTGGAGGGTCTCTACCTCTTGACTATAGGAAATGAACACTATAATTTCCAGAAGCTGCCCTGCCCCAGACTCCTTCCTGCCTAGGTGATGGCTCCTGCCCCTTACCATTCCTGTGGTTCCTGAAGCTGCCTCATGCTCTCCCAGCACCCCTCCTGACCATCTCCTCCTCCCTTAACCCCTGTGAACAAGACTGACTCGCTGAGGTTCACAATCTGCGCCTTCCAAACTCAGTCATATGGAGGGTTTAACTCCTTTCAAGCTGGCAACCTACAGGGTAGACCTAACTGCCTCCCTCAGGGGGTGGTGGGGTGCCAGGCAAGCATGTTCTGGAGCATCCCAAGGTGCTCTTGTTTTCCAGGCACCCTACAGAGGTCTGTGATAGATGCATGGATGGGGAAATCCTTTGCCAGCCGGAGTTGGCATCCCAGCCTACTCCTCAAATCTGCCACAGGCATCTAGGGCCAAAGACCCTCCAAGAAGAAGAGGCCTTACAAGACAAAGACTTGAGGCCCCCCTAGCCTGGCCTCCCAGACCAACACAGGCCCGCATTAAAATCAACACTCCGTGAACACACAAAACTGACAGGGCAGAGGGGGAGCACACATCAGATACAAAGATCGGGCTCTCAGGAGACGCGGCCTGTGGGTCTCCCATGTTAGCTCCAAGTGACTAAGCGCAGGGTGGGGAATAACGCCACTGTGGCGGTGAGAGCCCCTGCCTGGGCTGGGGGTTCAGTAGCCTTTCACAGAAGATGCCTCTGCCTGAAAAAAAATGCAGGCATTGTGTGGGGATCATTAATGCATGCGCCTCTGCACATTCCTTCAAGAAGCACACCAGTCCCTGGGCCCCCTTCCCACTGTCCCCCAGCAATCTCACAGGCCTGGAACATACTGCACATGCCACCTGGCCTCTAGCCCTGTGAGTGGTGGGAAGGGGCCTGCCAAACACCCTGGCTTCATTGTGCCCCAGAAAGAGGGGACTAATTACTTGCCTACACTCTGGAGCGTCCAGGGAGAAAACAGAGGCCAGTGGGGTGGAGAGGGTGGGAAATGGAGGGGGGGAGTATACGAAGGGAGAGAGAAAGCCACAGGATACATTTCAAAGTTTCTCTAGCAATTTGGAGGTGGGACAAGAAAGCTCAGTCCTGATGTGAAATCATACAGAGGTCAGGGCTGGGTCTCCCACCCTTGTGAGAAAGTGGTGAATCAGGACGGTTTATCAAACGATCATTTTTTTCTTTTGAAACCGGGAGGCAGCAGCTTGGACAATTCTGCAGATGTGCTTGATGAGTTAGGGACAAAAATGGCCCTTCTTGGCCCCCGCCTCCCCTCCCTCTGTAAGGGCTCCCATCGGGGGTTGCTTCTCCCTCCACTGCCTCCTGGGCCCTCCCCTCCCTTCTTCAGTGGTCAGCTGAGACCCCCACCCACTGCTTGCTTTTGTATTCTTGGCCTTTGGACATACTGACAGGGGCCTTTATGAGACCCCAATCAAGACCCCCATGTCACAGGTACCTAGTAGAGACACCAGACCTTTTCAAACAAGGGACAACAAGGAAAATCGGCTGGCCCATTGTCTCTCCTCAGTGCTAAGTGAGATGAAAGGGGCCCGCGGCCCCCACCCCACAGCCCGCCTGCCAATCACCTCTAGTTATTAAGGTCACAATGTGTAAATTCTTTTGACCTGCACCTAATCAAAGATTCACCGGCTCTTTTAAATCCGAATGGGGAGGAGGGGAGAGATGCCCTCCCATAAACCCAGCAAACTTTCCCTCAATAAAATTTCTCTCTCTGATTCTTTCTTTGCTTCCTATCTCCACCCTCTCACTTCTCCTCACTCCGCCCTCCTCACCACTAACTTCAAACACAAATGACAAGCCCTGTGGAATTATTACCCTAAAGAATCCAAGGAGGACTGGGAAGTTTTTATTTAATTCTCTTAAAAATAAAATGGTTTTCAGACAGATCTAGTTGCCCAAGGAAGCCCAGAATCTCTCCAAATGGCAAAATAGTCATTGACTTTCCTGGCTCCTAACCAGCCTCTCTTGCTTGTCCTGAACATCAGACTATCTGGAGGAAATGCACAGGACCCACAACACTCCCTCACTTTGTCAATAAGCATCTTTAGCTCAGATATTGACTCTTTAAACTCTCTCTGAGCCTGACTGAGTAGCTTGGTGGAGAGAGAAACTACTGAACCAAAATTGGCAACCCTTGAGATTAAGAAATAATAATAATAATAATAATAATAAATAGCCTATCGTAGAACAGAGAACAGGACAAGAGCCAGAGGGAAAAGGTGAGAAAGGGAAATATTACAGTTTGGAAACAAAATGCTGGAATCACACATAGAAAATAAAATTTTTCCTACTGCCATGCGTCCATATGACTCCGTCTTTCTACCCTTGGAATTATTGCATAACAAGCAAGGGAGTAGTCCACTCATTTATGAAAATTGTCTAGAAAAATAACTCATTTGCCAGTCATTTTCTCTGGCAGGTGCTCTACTGCCCAGCTCCAGGTTTCCTCCTGCTTTCTGGTTGCCCCTTTTGCCTCTGATTCTTCTTGTCTTATTGTTTGTATCTCTGTGTTGATTCTTCACATTATTTTTATTGTTGTCTCTCCACTGAGGCCTTTTATATCTCTATTTCATGTCTGAGCCACAGACTACCATTTCTGGCTGTCTCTGGCCATTGTCACCAATAGTCCCATAAACCAGACCTGAGTGTGCTCAAAACAAGACTCATCCATTCTCAGACTCAAAGAAATCTTTAATGGTTCCTCTCCTCTCTCCATGTAATCAGATCTGCCTAGTTGTCATCCTCCTGAACCCAAGGCTTTCCCTCACTATCCCTAGGGGTCAAGTCCCCAGTTGCTAGCAAAGTATACACCTGAAAAAGTATCCTCTCTTCTCTCTGAAGAACCCTATATACTGGGTATACATTAATCATTTAGCTGCTTCAATCTGGTCAGAAACCATTTCGTAGTTCCTTATTTTCCTCAGGCTAAAGCCAAATTCAGCTTTTCAAAGCCCTCCAAAATTGCCCACTCTGAGCTTCCTCATCTCTCTCTAAGCCTTTGTATATGCCAGTCCCCTGGCCTGGAGTTCCCTGGAGGGCTTCTATAATATAGACAGGTGCCATACAAGTCCCCTCATACTGCATGTCACACATGAAGTTGTCCTGAATTAAACAAGGCTACTATTTTCCTTTGATTTCCCGTCAGTTCTCCAACCATCGGTGGCACTTGCTCTGCATATACATTGGAACATGCACTCTGCCCCAATTGTGTTATAAGCTCTTGGATGGTAAAAACTGCTCCTTGGGCATCATTCTCCCTGTGCCCTAGTGCACAACAGCATTCAGGATACCTATAAGACAGGTTCTCAGAGGAAAACTTTTTCTAACTTTATCCTACTTTTGGTTGTTTATCTGTTCTAGTCCTGGGACTTGAACTCAAGGCCTGGGTGCTGTCCCTGAGCTACTTTGCTCAAACCTAACACCCTACCACTTGAGCCGCAGCTCTACGTCTGGTTTTTGGGTGATTAGTTAGAAGAGTCTCACGGACTTTCTTGTCCAAGCTGGTTTCAAACTATGATCCTCAGATCTCAGCCTCCTGAGTAGCTAGGTTTATAGGTGTGAGCCACTGACCCCTGACTATACTATATTTTACGTCCAGGTTTTGTTTTGTTTTGTTTTGTTTTGGTGCCAGTCTGGGGCTTGAACTCAGGGCTTAGGTACTATCCCTGAGTTTTTTTGATTCTGAGTCTAGTGCTCTGCCACTTAAGCCACAGCTCTACTTCTAGATTTTTTGGGGGGAGGGGGCCGCAGGTCAGTTGTGGGTTTTCGGGCCTGGGAGCTGTCCCTGAACTCTTCAGCTTAAGGCTAGCACTCTACCATATACCATTTGAGCCACATTGCCACTTCTGGTTTTCTGGTGGTTAACTAGAGATGAGTCTCACAGATGTTCCTGCCTGGGTTGGCTTTGAACTGCAATCCTCAGATCTCAGCCTCCTGAATAGCTAGGATTATAGGCATGAGCCACTGGTGTGTGGCTTTGAAACAGATATTTAAATGTAATTTACATACTGTCTAATTATAAAATAGACTCAATATTTTAAAAGTTAAATGAAAAAAAAACTAAAAAGAAAGTAAATGTTAATAGAAATCCACAATGCAAGAAATAACCCAGAGGAGCTATTTAAATGAATCATAAATTATTTTGTGACATTTTTTCATTCCACAATCTGCTATGACATTTTTTAGGGGTCAATAAATATGTATCTGTATCAACCTTTTAAAGGCTATATAGTATTTTATTGAGTAAAGGTATCTTATTTGGCCATACCCTTGCTAATGGATACTGATACATGCTTGTATAAGTCTTTATACATATATTTATATAGTGCATATATATATATATATATATATATATATATATATGCATACTTGTCTGGTTATTGCCTTAGGATAAATTCCTTGAAGTGGAATTTATATGACAAAAGTTTTTTTTTTGTTTTGTTTGTTTGTTTTTTTGGGGTCCAGTCATGGGGCCTGAACTCTGGGCCTGGGCACTGTCCCTCAGCTCTTCAGCTCAAGGCTAACGCTCTACCACTTGAGCCACAGCGCCACTTCTGGCTTTTTTCCTTTTGCTTATGTGGTGCTGAGGAATCGAACCCAGGGCCTCATACATGCAAGGCAAGCGCTCTACCACTGAGCCACCTTCCCAGCCCCAACAAAAGGTTTTTACCTTCCTATTTTGATAGTTTTTTTGTTTTTCTTTTTTTTTTCTTTTTGTCAGTTGTAGGGCTTGAACTCAGGGCCTGGGTGCTCTTCCTGAGCTTTTTCACTTAAGGCTAGTAATCTACCACTTTGGGCCAGAACTCCACTTCCAGTTTATTGGTGGTTAACTGGGGATAAGAGTCTCATGACGGGCTGGGAAGGTAGCTCAATGGTAGAGTGCTTGCCTTGTATGCATGAGGCCCTGGGTTCCATTCCTCAGCACCACATAAGCAGAAAAAGCTGGAAGTGGCACTGTGGCTCAAGTGGTAGAGCACTAGCCTTGAGCTGAAGAGCTGAGAGACAGCAGTTAAGGCTCAGAGTTAAGGCCCCATGACCGGCAAAAAAAAAAAAAGTCTCACGGACTTTGCTACCCAGGCTGGCTTGGAACACAACCCTCAGATCTTAGGTTCCTGAGCAGCTAGGGTTACAGACATGAGCCACCAACACCCAACTGATAATCACTGTTAAACTAGTACAATCTTAAAACTCTAATTTTTCCCCTCATTATTCCTAGATACATTTACTATATACTGCAAGAAGGGGTTTTCCTGGTTACTGACTCCTAACAAGTAGAAGAATCCTTTGAGTCATATACATTTCTTCTACTAACTTTTTCTGAATTTTCAACTACAGCTCACCCTTGACATTAGTGTCAAGCCAGCATGGAAAGGAGAACACTTGAGACCTATCAATGTATGTGTCCCTGCCTCTTTGCCAAATGTTATAAATCTCACCCTCCTGCCCAGATAACTCCCCTTGAACACCACTTCATCACTCATTGGTCTCTTCCCATTCAGGTAGAAGAAAGAAACAGGCAAGGGCAGCTAATATTGTAGTTGCGACAGGCAGACAATAATAGGAGAAAGAAATGTACCTGCAAGAGTGGAATCATCAGAAGAAGAGATGGGGCCACGTGCCATGTGCTGACCCTCCTCTGTGACCCTGGAAGCTATGGTGCAGTAAGTTTCAGTCAGTCTGGTTGAAGAACCTGTGCCAGTATTGGCTGGTTAAATCTAGACTGCATGTTACTAGGGGACTGTGCCCCTGTGATTCCAGAATTTTAACTTAACTGGGGCAAGACTTGAGCTAATTTCTTTTTGTCTCTGTCTCTATATCTCATAAAGAAAATGTATTACAGCATTGTTCACAAAAACAAAAATAATTTCTCTTTTAAAATTCCTTAACCAGGCTAGTGATACAGCTCAGTGGCAGAGACTGGTATTTTGAGGCTCTTGGTTCTATTCCCAGTACAGGAAGAAAAAAAAGGCCTTAATCCATGGAGAAGAGATGGAAGGACACTCATGGTGGACACAGGCAGAAAGTGTACATCTCAGCCTTTCCTTCAACAAATATAGATCAGGTATACAATGAAGCTCCATGGAAACCCCAAATATGCAGTAGTCTCTACTGCTAAGGCATGTTAATACTCAAAAAGCTATTTCTCATGGACATGGAGATGTGGTGCAGGTGGTATAATGCTATATGTGAGTTAAAAAGGCAAATAAGAGCTCAAGGCACTGAGTTCAAGCCCTAGTATCAGAAAAACAAAAACAAAAACCTCAAAAATGCTTTTCCTCAACAGTGCCTTGTCACCTCTCCTGTCTTTCTAGCTAGCTCAGCAGCTAGAAAGAAGCCAGTCTGAAACTTCTCATCTTTTCTCCTGTTGTGCCAGCACAACAGGTGGTGGGTAGCCCTGCTCACACTCACAGAGAGCATCACTAAAGCCTCCAGAAGCTTTCCAAACATAAGTATCTCCAGCCTGGAAGCAGATAGCAACAGAGGAGGCAGACAAAGCATAGGAAATCCAAAGAGGAAAGGGCAAGTACTCTCCCATTCAAGCTATCAAGTTAGCTGTTGAGTGTCAGGAAGACCAGTGAAAATGTAACATGGAGAATCCTAATTTTAATGTCTTTCACAGTAGGTAAGCTCTTGCTTTTTTTTTTTAAATTATTTTATTTTATTTTATTTGAGAACATACTGTACAGAGGGGTTACAATTACATGGGCAGGATAATGTATACATTTCTTACCAAGCATTGCAGCCTCCTAAGCTCTTGCTTTTAAGACACATATTCTTTAGTCCACATGTGGAAGCTGAAATAGCATACCAGGGATACCAAGACCTAGTTCTAAAAGCTACATTATAGCTTTGCTGCAGGAATGAGCAGAGGATGAGACAGCAGGAGGAGTTGAGCAGGGTCAGAGACAAGTCTAAACATGACTACATAGAAAATGGCTTTGAATGGTGATCCTCAGATCTCAGCCTCCTGAGTAGCTAGGATTACAGCGTGAGCCAGCAGCACCCAGTGCCCATGCTCCTACTTGATGGTGTGAGAGAAATGTCCAGACTCTTGGGTGACAAGCCCCAAGTGCCAAATATGAAACTATATGATAATGAAACTCATTGAAGGCTCATAAACATAGTCACAGGCAGCAAAATTACTATTCTTGGGCTTTAAGCCTTCAACTAAGCAGAGGAATATTTATCTAAAATAATTCAGAGAAGGGAAGAAACATAACTGATACCATGGACTGCCATCTGGTGGTCCCAAGAGCTAGAGCTCTGAAGATGGAAAAGTGGTGGTGGTAGTGGGAGGTGCCTTTTCAAAAAGATGTTTGGTTTGAAATGAAAAGGAAAATAAGAAACCTAAGACTTGATAACAAAAAGAAATGCCAAAATGGCCTGAGAGTCACCCAACTGCAGTAGTTACCCTTCTCCTTCTGCCACAAATATACATTCTCTACTGCACTGTTATTGTCTTTTCCTCTCATTCCTACTACAAACCCCACTCCCAGGTGATGATACTAATGGTTCATGCCTACCTAGTCAAGAAGCTGAGATCTACAATAAAGGTTTGAAGCTAAACCAGGTAGGAGAGTCTGTGAGATGATTATCTCTAATTAACCAGCAAAAAAGCAAAAGGAGAGCGCAAGGTAGTGAGTTCAAGCCTTGGTACCACAAAAACCCACCTCATCCCCCAGTCTACTTTTAAGAATAAGTATCATTGACTCAAAAACTAAAAGCACAGATATTCTTATTTGTGTTCCTCTTTTGACTGATTTGAGTGTTACAGCTAACAGGTGGGGAAATCTCCTTAAATATAGGAGTATTATCATGACAAGGTGACTGGAACGGATCAGTGCCATAAGTCAGGCAGGGCTAGAAGCTTCCGCTCCACCATCAGGTTCCTCTTTAGCCTTGACAGATCAAACCCCAAGCCGAAGCAAGCTACAGAGAATAGTTCAGTCTCCAAGCCAAAGGTCTTCACAGTGAGGGACCAAAGCTGCCCTGGCTGAGCCTCTGCCGGCCCGTGTCCCAGATTAATCACCAGCAGGAGGGGCCTGGACACCAGCCTGCAATCTGAGCCTGACCAGCACCTGCATAGGGGCTGCCACAGCACCTCCCTCACTCCTCTTGGGCAAGACCCTAGGGTATGAGGGTGTCCACCTGTTAACAAGGTTACCTACGACAGGAGGGCAAGACACTCAGCCGTCTTCAATCTGACAGATAAGTCATGGATGGTTTGAGTAGCTTAGTGAAGGAAGAAATGTTTAGTGACTCAGACAATGAAGTGAAGGCTCCAAGAGAAAGAAAATTCTCAGACTCTCAATAAACTCAAAGGTCTCAATGTCCCTCTCATCATTACCCACAGAATAAATCTATCTAGAGACCAGCAACAGGGAATGATGGCTCAGAAGTTAGGAACTCATAAGTTGCCTTCTGTATGTGTGGTACATATTATCATCTACATATCAACAAAATGCTGATAGGAAAAAAGGTGTCTTCAAGACATATCCTAATGTTGCCAAGTATTCTACATGAAAAGGAAGCTTGAAAACAAATTCCCTCTTTGAGTGTCTAAATAAGCCTGTTTTAAACACCAAGATCTGGGGTTATAGTTTCCTCAAACAACTAATATCAGTAAATTATCTCCAGCACCAACGGAGCTAGTGATTAAGTGTAGAAAATATATCCATCTATCTATGGAAGAAGGCACCTTTAAGACCAAAGGCCCTATTATACTATAAATTATTTGCAGATAGTAATCACTTTTATTTTGTTACTTCCCTAAGAGGAAATAGAGTACAAATACTCATGAATCCTCTTCCCCCGCCCCCCCCAAAAAAAATCAAAAGGAGGAAGGTACGTATGGAGATCTTAGAATGGTGGGTCTTAGAACGGTGGGTCACCAGCCCTGACTTCTGCTGCCAGGAAAAAGCACTGTGACAGATGGCACCAGTCCCACCTGCTCATGGCCTGAGGGTAGGAAAGGTGGGAGGGGTCAGAATGGGATTGAAGTGTGTCCCCTGAAAGGCAGAGAAAAACACAGGTCAGAGAAGGGGAGAAGGAACCCTGGGTGCACCTTCATCTGAGGAATGACACCTCCATCCTGACTGTCACAGCTTGTGCCTCCACAGCTCCATCCCCAGGAACTCCCTTTGAACCTCCGCTGCAACCCAGTTAGGACAGAGCACTGGCTACAATTACACACTTAGTTGGGGAAGGGGGTGGGTGCTGCGTGTGACAGGCCATGAAAGGTCCCTGCCTATAAAACAGCCTGGAAAACAAACCCTTAATTTAAATGTTAATGAAAGTGCTGAGGCAACTTCAGAGGCTTCGCGGCTGCTCAGAGAACAGCTACACCAGTACCCAGAATTTATGGCTCCTCTAGCTATCCTGCCCCCCCCATCTGCTTCATCACCCACTGAAGTTTAAAGGGCAAAAAAATGAAAAGAAAAAAACAACTAATTTTAACATTAACTCCATGCTTCCACCTTGGGATGTGACTGCCAAACTATCTATCAGCAGAACAGTGATCAAAGGTGGAAAAACACAGGCACGTTGCACATACAATCTAGAAAAGTCAGCAGGAGCCATGGAAAGAAATTCTCTTCTCTTCCTAAGGAGATGAGCGATGAGTGGAGAGTAGAGATACACAGTGCAAGTGAAGACTGGAGCCAGCAGCAAGGGAGAAGTCTGATTTCTCCATAACTCTCTTTTATGTATATATGTATGTATGTATACGTGGTGTCTACTAGGACTTGAACTCAGGGCCTCACATTCTCACATTCAGCTTTCTAGCTCATAGCTGGTGTTCTACCACTTCAGCCATGTCTCCAATCCAACATTTTGCTGGTTAGTTGGATATGGAGTCCCTCAGACTTTTTTGCCTGGACTGGCTTCAAACCTTTATCCTCTAGGTCCCAGCTTCCTGAGAAGCTAGGATTCAGGTATGCACCACTGGTACCTGACATCACTCTTATTTACTTTTTCATTAACACATCAGAATTGTACATATCCATAGGGTACAGTACAATAATTTGATGTATAGCATGTGTAGTGATCATACCTGAGTAACGAACATTTCTGCCTCCTCAATCATTTACCATTTCTTTTTTGTTGTTGTTGTTGGTTGTGAGTCCTGAACTTTGGGCCTGGGCACTGTCCTTCAGCTCTTCTGCTCAAAGCTAGCATTCTACCACTAGAGCCATAGTGCCACTTCCAGATTTTTCTGCTTATGTGGTGCTGAGGAATCAAACCCAGGGCCTCATGCATGCAAGGCAAGCACTTTACCACTGAGCCACCTTCCCAGCCCTCATTTACCATTTCTATCTTCAAACTCTTCTAATTATTTTGAAATGTATCATAAATCATTGTAGTTCTCCTACTGTGTTGCAAAATACAAGATTCATTTCCTTCTCTCTCTCCATGTCCCTCCAGCTCTTTTGAGCCCCCATCTGAGAACTTTCTATACTGTACTACTTTACTTGCCTTGATTCTTCATCATGCTGTATGCTCCATATGGCTATGATGGTTTTCCTACTGACAATAGGGAACAGTGTTTAAACAGTAGTTAAAGAAAGAATGTGAAGATGAGGGGGCAAAGAGAGAGCAAGAGAATGAGAGAGCGAGAGAGAGAAATAGAGGAAAAAGAAAAAGAGAAAGATGGAGAAAGACAGAGATGGAGAAAGAACTCCAGCACTGAAATTGAGGGATGAAAATGGATCCCTGCTAGTAGGACCAGAGTCTCAATGCATCAACTCTGTAACCACAATACCCTCCTCTCTATAGTAGCTTCTGTTTCTATTTGTAGTATTTAAGTTAGCTCTTGCAAGTGAGCCAACTCTGCTGGCCAGGAAAGGAGCTGCTCCCACAAATGGGTTTTGCGGAAGTTGGGGCCAGGAGGGTGCTGTTCTTGGGCCAGCAACAAAGCACATGAGCCTCTCTATGCTCATTTTGCCCTGAGTAATGGCTGCAATCCAGGTCTTGAGGAACTGAAACCCATCCCTGTGGTACTTGGTCCTTGCTACTGATGGACACAGCCACTTGAGAGGCTTGGATGTACACAGGCAATGAATGCTTGAGTGGAAGGCAATGCACTGAGATGTAGCAGAATTTGATTTCAAAGTAATGGTACTTCACATTGATGCTGTTCTAGTTTTAGTGCATTTTAGGCTGGACCAGTAGACCCACCTAGCATTACTCAGTGCTTCTGTCTTTCACCAGCTAACATGGTACTCCTTTCCGCCATCCCAGATGCTGGCTCCTCCACAATGCTTTGTGCCTTTGACTTTTTCAGACAGAGATACCAGGTGCAGGATGCTCCCTCCTGTGCTCTGTATACTGTTGCAAAGGGGGATACCAAGCCACTCCTTTGCTAGCTCTTCCAGTTTCCTAATACCAAAGAGACCTCAGAAGAGGCATTCCCCCTGCCCCAACACCAAGAAATCCTGATAGCGAAGGTCCACATAAGCCACCAGGAAAACTAGCTATACGTTACCTATCAAAGACATTCTTCAGCTTATCAAAGCTAGGGATCCCCTTCACACCAAGATATTCATCAGTACCAAGGAGTTACATTGCTCTTCTGCAGTCTTCTTGAGGTAGAGACTGAGTGGGTGTCTCTCTTCTTCCTCCCACCCTCCCATCCAGTGACCCTGTGCTCAATGACTGCCTTCTGTTCTCATAGCTGTCCTATCACAAACCTATCATTGCCTTGGACCCTTCGTGAAGACATGAGAGGATGTAGGCATACTCATTACAGGATGTAGGACAGGCACTCCCAGTTTCTCTGACAATTTCTAAGCCCAACCAGAGAGAGAAAAACTTAAGAGACATGGTGTTTATTTTTCATTCTTCTTCCCCTAAAAATACTGAGTAAAGTTATGAAGTCCTGGGCCAGAAAATTGCAGCATCACTGGGAACTAACAGAACCCACACTCAGAGCTGGCCGCTTCTTTTTCCAACCTTTCAAACCTTTCTGACAGAGCACACTCCACATGCAATTACCTTTCAGTAAAGAAAGATGCATTTCAATAGACTGGTAGATGGTGTCTACCACACACAGCATACAGTAAAGCCTGAAACTGCTGGAACAAACATCCTGCTCTCCCATACCCCCTGACCCCTTGCCAAACAGTGTACAGTGGTGACTTTGCTTCCAGACTCACCCTCAACTCTGGGAGAAATGAAGCAAGAAGAAGCAACTCTTCCATCGGCCTTCCCACCTCCCCAGAGGCCACAAGTCACTTTACAAATTTGAATCAGGACATTTCATAGAGACTTGGACCAATCCCCCCAAAATAAACAAGCCACCACAGTGAGCAAAGTTACACAAAATTACATTGTGTATTTAATAACACAGCTAAGTCAAGTTTCTACATTATACCACTCATATATTTCCCTGATGACAGAAGCGGGTGAAAGGGATTAAAGCCCAAGAGTCTGAGGAAGCCTTCCTGACCACACTCACCCACAGGACAACAGCACTAAGCATCTTCTTTTTCTTGTAGTGTGAGAAATATGGTCCCTCTCATACACTGCTTTCTCCTACTCTTCCAAGTAGAGAGAATATTCCCAGGTTTCCACAAAGTCTTTTGTGGTACCCTGCAAGATGCTGGTGAGTGAGGTACAGTAATAACCCAGAACATAACAACAGACTAGAGACAAGCACAGACTACACCCTTCATGCCCTAGACCACATGTGGCCCTGTACTGATCTTCCCTGGGCCTAAATTTCTACCTTTGTCCAAAAAAGAATGACATTCTTCCTTTTCCCTAACCAGAGACAGCCTAGTCTGAGGCATTTACTCTAGTCTGGCAATCATCAGAACCCATCAGATCATCAGTAATGTATCCATCTTATCCCCTTGACTCTGGGAGCTATGGGGAGCTGCCACTGAGCAAGCAGAAAAACACATAGAAAAGCAAACTGAAAAAGAATAAGAAAGGAAGAATTGAGAAGTAGAAGGGAATGACATTAAATCTCCAACAGTTCTGAATTTTCTTGATCTTTAGTATTTACTAACTTTAGTTGGCTGGAAATAACCTTGAAATGGTAATAAGACATAGTATATAGTTTTTTAAATCTGCTTTTCTATGCTATTCATGGGAAAGTACTCAAAATTCAATGTGCTCTCAGGAAATTGTATCTGAAACCAGCTAGTCTGAATCCTGCCCCACAACTGCACCAGACACAAGCTCTTCCACCCCAAGCATGTTCCATGCCTTCCCAGCCTGTACTCTTCTCATTCAACAATGACAGATGGGACTTCTTCTATGGAAGAGGGCTTCATTGACAAATCATGAATTTTGAAAACAGGATTAATGAGGTCGGGATGAGAAGGTTAGTACAGAGACACATGCCACTTTCCTATGGAGCCAACTGTTTTCCTTCAATATTTTTTAGTACCTAAACACAGCTCTGAGCATTTATAATGATTGCTTATAAATCAAGAACTCAAGAACATGGAAGGCAGGAAAAGGGGCATGTGGACACAGGACAGAATTTCTGCTTTCTCCTGGTCAAGAGTACCTCATAGTAAGCCTGGGGTTTGTGCTTCCAAGTTTTATGCTATAAGTGCCTTAGTACACACATAAGAAAAGAAGGCAGAGCAGGCACCAGTGGCTCACGCCTGTAATCCTAGTTACTCAAGAGGCTGAGATCTGAGGATCATGGTTTGAAGCCAACCTGGGCAGAAAAGTCTCTATGAGACTCTTATCTTCAATTAACCACTCAAAAACAGGAAGTGGAGCTATGGCTCAAAGTGGTACAGTGCTAGCCTTCAGCAAAAGAGCTCAGGGATGGTGCCCAGGCCCTGAGTTCACAACTAACAACAAAAAAGGGGGGGGGAGGCAGAAATAATCCATCATAAAAAAATAAACAAGATGCAGAGTTAAATGAATTATTTTCAACAGAACAAAGAGATTGAGAAGAAAGAGCTATGCTAGGTCTCCTAGCTGTTCAGGACTATACAAAGGAGCAACAAGGGGCTTAGAAATTGTCAGAGAAACTGGAAGTGCCTTTCCTACATCCTGTAATGAGTATGCCTACATCCTCTCATATTCTTCACGAAGGGTCCAAGGCAATGAGACATTTGTGATAGGACAGCTATGAGAACAAAAGGCAGTCATTGAGCACAGGGTCATTGGGTGGGAGGGTGGGGGGAAGAAGAGAGACACCCACTGAGTCTCTACCTCAAGAAGACTGCAGAAGAGCAATGTAACTCCTTGGTACTGACTGAAGCTCAGGGCAGCCCATGAAATGGAATTGAGAACAACTGAAGCAACAAAACAAATGCCAGACCTGAGAAGATTCTGGTTGACATAGATACCTTTTAGCCTTCGTGTGTGTGTGTGTGTGTGTGTGTGTGTGTGTGTGTGTGTGTGTGTGTGTGTGTGTGTGTGTGTGTGTGTGTGTGTGTGTGTGTGTGTGTGTGTGTGTGTGTGTGTGTGTGTGTGTGTGTGTGTGTGTGTGTGTGTGTGTGTGTGTGTGTGTGTGTGTGTGTGTGTGTGTGTGTGTGTGTGTGTGTTTTGATCCTGGGGCTTAAATACTTCCATCTTTTTTTTTTTTTTTTGGTGTTTGATTGGAGATGAGAGTCTCATAGACTTTCCTGTCCTGGCTGGCTATGAACCATGATCCTCAGATCTCAGCCTCCTGAGTAACTAGAATTACAGGCATGAATCACAGGTCCCCTTTTAGCTTTTCAGAGTTTTCATGGGCATCTTTTAAAGTCATCTCCATGGTAATCTAGTAACGTCTATAAAGAAAAGAATATTCACATGATGAGGAAGCTAAGATTAGGAGAGGGAATGACTCATCTTCAGTAACAGTGCTAGTAGTGGACAAAGCAAAAATCATCTCCCAGACTGCTTTGAACATACTGTAAGGTTATATAGAAGGGTTGTATAGAAGGGTTGGGAAGCTTCAGTCATGGACACAATGAAAAGATATGGATCTAATAATAAAGAAGAAGATCCTAGCCCAGAATATTCCTTAGGTAAGAGACAAAGGGACAAATAATACAAGTTCATGCCTTGATCATCTAGTATAAAGTCAGAATCCCAAATAGAAGCTATTTTAAAAGACTAAGACATCATCTGTGGAATTGGGGGAAAAGCCATCTCAAATAAATGGATCAGAAGCTGAATAGCCAGGTAACTATGAGTGAAAGAATCATCTAGGCCATGTGAAGAAAACTGAAGGTCCAGGTGTTCACCAAAGATAAGACACATAAGAAAGACTTAGAGGGTCTGTACAGAGAGAGCTGCTGGCTAGTAACTGTGGCAGTCATACAGCAGCAGCAAGTAGTAACAAGTAAATAGAAAGCTAAGCCACCAGTGGCAGTGGATCACACCTGTAATCCTCACTATTCAGGAGGCTGAAATCAGAGGGTTGCTGTTTAAAGCAAGCCCAGGCAGGAAAGTCCATGAGACTCTTATCTCCAATTGACCATCCAATAAAGCCAGAAATGGAGCCATAGATCAAGTGGCAGAAAGCTAGCCTTGAGCAAAAAAACTCAGGAACAGCACTTAGGCTTTGAGTTCAAGTCCCAGGACCAACACAAAAGAAAAAAAAAAAGCTAACTAATTTTCTACAGCCAGTTCAAGTTGTCATCAAAAAATAAGATCTCAAATGGTTCTTAATAAATTCTATCCTCTACCCCTCTTACTGATACCATTTGCAAAAGATGCTGTGCTCTCTTCTGTTAAAAGAGCCTAATACATTCCAGAGAAGGTGGCTAAAGTAGAGGACTCTGAAGCTAGAGGTACAGGTAAACCAGTCTTCGCTTTTTGAACTCTATCTGTATGTAAGAAGTATGTGGATCATCTTCAAGCTAAAGTTCCCTTTATCACCAATCCCACTCCCAGTCTTCTGAAGAGCAGCATAAGTCCACATGCAACCACTAAGACAAAGTCATCAGCACACCTGTCACCTCCCACACCCTTCGGACCTCCCTTCAGTCCTTACACATAGCTAGCCCAATGACACCCAAGCCTGGCTAATGAGCTAGAGGAGAAGACAAAGCTCAAAGGCTCCAGTTTCTACCCTCCGCTCCCACACACTTAGCCTCTCTATTCCCTGTTGGTCTTTCCTTTCCTCTTTCCTAGGATTGCTAGAATGATTTGTTCTGAACAGCGACAGGTTTATAGGTTAGCCGACACCTCTGCTCTGTGGAATTTTAATTAACTTCTCCCATCGTCAATATGCTAAGGAACGGGATCTCCATTCTCTGGGGTCAGCAATGTGTTTCAGGTCCTGCTATATCAGCCGTCAAATTGAAGAATTAATGACGTGGCTAATCGGCTCTAATTCTTAGGAAGAAAAAAATTTGAAAGGGAGTAGTGGAAGAGAGTAGAAGGAGGGGTACAGGCTCCACACAGTAAGGGGAAAGAAAAGGGGACTAAGCAAAGAGGGCACCAACCCACTTATAAAACAAGTGATTGATTTAACCCAGTGTTGGAAGGTGGCAACCCTACAGCTCTCCCCATTCCATTCAGATGGGAAGTGAAGTGAGGGGTACCGAAAGTGAGAGAAGCCTCTACTAACTTTCTTTTCTTTTCTTTTCTTCCTTTCTTCCTTCCTTTCTTCCGGCCAGTTGTACGGCTTGAAATTAGGACCTGAGAGCTATTCCTAAGTTTTTTCTCTGAAGGTTAAAGCTCTACCACTTTGAGCCACAGCATCTAGTTTTCTGGTTGATAACTGGAAGTAAGAGCCTCACAGACTTTCCTGCCCAGGCTGGCTTCAAACTGATCCTCAGATCTCAGCCTCCTGAGTAGCCAGGATTATAGGCATGAGACACTGGCATGTAACTTTTTACTAACTCATATGATGGTACAGGTATAGGAGAAAGTATCCATGAAAGCCTGCTGGGGAGGAAAGAGGCCTTGCATTGGCTCAAGAGTATACTTGTTCTTACCTCTCTAGTTAAAGCTAAAGAAACAGTTGTCAGACCAAAGGGCAGGGTAAAGCCATCATCAAAAATGTTGTACTTGGAAGTGGTACTGTGGCTCAAGTGGTAGGACGCTAGCTAGCGTTGAGCTAAAGAGCTGAGGGACAGTGCCCAGGCTCAAAGTTCAAGCCACATGACCAAAAAAAAAAAAAAAAAAAAAGTTGTACTTGTAGCCAGGCATAGTAGCAAATGCCCAGCGTTTATAGGCAGGAGAAATGTGAGTTCCAGGCCAGTCTAGACTACACAGTGGGATCTTGACTTAAAAATAAATAATTTTTTTAAAAGTTTGGCTTCCATTATAATTGTCAGTGCTTCTGTTCCTCTACAGGTCTGTGGATAAGTATCCAATTGGATACAGGCTCTAAGCCTCTTGATGCCTGGTACCTATAGGAGACATTCAAGAGGAGATTTTCCAGAGGAACAAAGCAGAGATGGGAGTCAGGACAGCAAGCTAGTCATTTGATCATTTCTTAGGGACACTGACAGTCCTCTGCTTTGGAACAACCCCAGAGGGTATCTGCTCTGAACGGATGCTATGGCAACAGTTGAGTTCTCAGTTACATTCCAATATGGGTTTTTTTCCTTAACATTCTAAGGTTAGGTGCTTAGGAAAATAGCTCTAGAAGCTGATCTTACCCCATGGGTATAGAGATCTAAATACTTCAAGTTTCTGGAGAATTTTAAATACACAAGAACATGGCTCAAGCAACCTAAATATACAGGTTGATGATTTTCTAGCTCATCCGACTTAATAAAATAAAATCAATATTGTATAGGAAAAAAATCACAACCAAAAGTACCTCCCTTACCTTAGTAATGGGCTGATAGCAATAGACCAAACACGATCTTCTGTCTGAATGGTATGTAAGCATTGTCCCAGCCGGCCTGAGGCCAATGGCCATACCTGGAATCAGGAAAGGAGACATTCTTGTTGGCATTGCCTAAGATTAGGAAGAAGGAAAGCTTCTTAGGTAGGGTGACCATGACTAGGGAGGTGAAGAAATGGAGAATCCTTTCTTCCCCACACACAGAGCACTGAGGGTATCAGCAAAAGGGCCTCTCCAGCTTCTAGCTTGCCTAACAGGAGAGAGACTCCCGTTTCTAGTCCTAAGCACCCTCTTCTACTCCCATGTGAGAGCCCTCACTTACTAGCTAATTTCACACCAGGAAATCAAAAGTTCCACATTCCTTGGCTGAGATGTGACTAAGAAAGGGAAAAATGGGGCTTGCTTCTCTAAGCAAGCTCTCTTCCCCATGTTTGTGAATCTTCCTTTCTGCTATCATTCACCAAGAGTTTACTATAGGCAAGTAGAGAGAGATAGAAAGATTAAAGTACAGTACAGAGTATGGAGAGAATCAGAAGAGTAAAAAGAAAGCTGCAAAGGGGAGGAGAGAAGGAAGGAGAGACTTCAAACAAACAAGGTGGTATTGTTATTGTTTGTTTGTTCAGAATGCCAGGGACCCAATACTACTCATGTCAGCAGGGAATTTAGCACCTAGTGTCACCAAAAGTAGCAGAAAAGCTTAACTCTTTTAAGCTTCCATATCTCCACAGGTTAAAAATATTGCTCAGAGCATATTATCTGGTCCCTATCAGTCAGGAATGTACATTAGCAGCCACTCTAGGCTTAACTCTAATCAACACTCCCAGAGCCCTCTCGGCAGTCAGTGCATTTAGAAATCTCCCATTAAGTACAAGGCTCCCCTCACCTCACCCTACCGCAGATGACACACAGGGACATAAGCTTCTAACCAAACAGAAAGGAAACCTCCAATGCTCAGGGCTGTCCCCAACAGCAGCTGTGGAGGGATCCCGAGGCAGCCAGATGGATCAATGACCTCTCAAGGTCCTACAGTGCTATAAGAGGAACATATGAAACACAAGCAGGCCCTTAGATGGAAGAACTTTAAGGAAACATTCCTTCAATGTAAGGGGTAAGTGATGGAGTGGGGGTGGTCCTGCCTTCTCAGGGTCACATGGTATCTCTATCCTATAAAAGGAGAAAGTGTTGCTTGGAGTTTTATATTTGATGGGGTGGGGGATGGGGTGATTAACAGAGTAACTTCTTTTCTGAGAAAGGAAAATAATTTAAAAAGGAGTTCCTAAATGAGGAAGGACTGAAATCAAAGGTACATACCACCATTTTCTTTAGAATGCCAAGATTCAGACCTATTCTTTGGGATTAATAGCTCTTTTGTCAGTATTTCTGATTTCCTTTTTTAAACTACTCCAGCATGGAAGAGAGCTAGTTTTGTCTCTTTTCTGACAGGCTTTGGCTTTTAGGAGATGTAATGCTAGGGACTCTGGTTTACAAAATCCTATAGGACAGCCTAGGCCTGAATTCACTAGTGGCCTACACATGAAGAGGCCTGGTGGATCCCTGGATTCTACAAACCCCAGAACAAGGTTTCTTGTCTCCAAGAGTGGCTCCAAAAGCATGTTGTCAATTCCAAGCATGAGCAGGAAAGTGGTCCTCCCAGCCCACCCCAGCAGCAGGAGAACACTGGCAGGAGTATACTCCTGAGGTACAAAAATTGACATGGTAGGCTGCAATATCTTTACTCTCTATAGCCAAATGCAAAACAGACCCATCCTGGAAGATTCAGTAAGAGTGGACATTTATACAATCCTTTTACAAAGCAGACTATGGTTAGCAAGATCCTTAAAATGACCAAAGCCTTTGATTCAGGAATCCTAATGCTGAGACTCTACTTAAGAAAGTAATTCTAATTCGGTTTTCTAATAGCATTTTTATTTCCAGATGTTCATTGTATTTTACTTTTGTTTTGTTTTGGGTCCGGTCATGGGGCCTGAACTCTGGGCCTGGGCACTGTCCCTCAGCTCTTCAGCTCAAGGATAGCGCTCTACCACTTGAGCTACAGCGACACTTCCGGCTTTTTTCTTTTTGCTTATGTGGTGCTGAGGAATCGAACCCAGGGCCTCATGCATGCAAGGCAAGCGCTCTACCACTGAGCCAACTTCCCAGCCCCTGTATTTTACTTTTTTAAAAATTTATTTTCGTTGTAAAGTTGATGTAGAGAGGGGTTAGAGTTACATAGATCAGGTAATGAATACATTTCTTTTTGAACAGTGTCACTTCTTCCCTTGTTTTCTCCCAAGTTTTTCCCTCCCAAATCCTCTTCCACCCAAGTTGCATAATTCATTTTCAACATAATGTCTAATAAGTATTACTGCTGAATTAGTTCACCCTTTGTCCTACCATTTCTGTGCTTCCCTTGCCATCCCTAAAACAGATAAAGTTACATACAAGACAAAACATACAGAAATTTTTTTAAAAAAGCAAGCAAAAGGGGAAACGCAAAAACAAAACAAATCAAATCACAAAAAGTGAAGTAAAAGACCTCTAGATTTTCTAATTTCTAAAGAATCCTAAGTGGCAAAATATATCCTGAAGCCTGTGGTTGCAAAAAAAAAAAAAAAGCATGACTGAGCTTTAGAATCTGACCAATCTAGATTTGAATTCTAGTTGTTACTTATTATCTTTGCTTAGGGATATTTTATAACTGACTAGCTAAGATTACATGTCTGAGCCACCTGTGCTAGCTGTACTTATTGTTTTTTTGGATCCTATCTTAAACCTAAAACAAAACCTTAGTCACTAAATAGGGTGAATAAATATTTGTGTGTGAAATAAGCCCCATATCCCACATGAAGTCATTCTTCGACTATAAGCAGTACATATCCTTTATATAATCACAAAGCTTAGTTTACTGCTCCACAGAAAACAGGATAGAAGAATGAGATGTTACTTAAAAAAAAAAAAAAAGAGTGATCTGGGCAAAATCATAAGCCACAACAGGAAAATGCTTACAGATGGGTCAAAAATGGCATAAAAGATTCCTATATAAATTTGTTCTTGAGAAGTATGGCAGGTAAAGGCCAGTGTCTTTGTAAGGAATGCTATATAAACAGTGACCAAACAGAAACATGAGTACATGACAGAGGAAGAAAAAGAAGAAACAAGTTGACATGAAAGTTACTTCCATGTTGATTACTGGGTTCTTCCCTCAGGTTTCCCGTGACAGTGTACATTCTCTCTGGCTAAGTATATAGGCCAAAAAAAAAGGGACAGGGGAGAAACACAGAAGGAAACGTATTTAACCCTTTTATATAAATTTAAGTCTTTTATATAAATTAGCACAATCAAGAGTAATTGCTACAGGTAAATTAAGAGTCAGGAAAGATAGTGAAAGACTGCAACTTCCCTTTCCTGGTCTTTCTCCCTGTTTGGCTTAGAGGCCTATATGCTGATCCCAACAAGCATCTTGCCCCAGTTAGCACTATGGAGCCTCTAGTTGCTGAGAAATATACAAGCAAGACACTACATGGCTTCCTACACTACCAACTGAACTGTCAGCAAAGTTCCCACAGCAGCCTCAAAGGACCAGGCTCTGTGGTTTGAAGAAAGAATTTCTTCTCTGCTTTAGGAATGGGAGCCTACTTGGCCCAGACATAGATGAGCTGAGTCCACAAAGCAAGGGTCATACTGTTTATCAGGCTCATTCTTTTGTGCCTTGTGGATGTCTATATATCAGGCAATTTGGCAGTGACTCAACAAATAACATCTTTTTCTCCTTGTCTTCTTTGCTTACTGACCACATATTTTTCAGAGGAGCAGTAAAAACAAAAAACATTTTAATTATCAGGTTGGTTGCTTATAAATGAGGAGGAGGAGGAAGAGCAGGAGGAGGAGGACTACAAAGACAAAGATGAGGAAGAGGAGGTGGAGAAGGAGGAAAAGAAGAGAGGAAGGAAGGAAGGAAGGAAGGAAGGAAGGAAGGAAGGAAGGAAGGAAGGAAGGAAGGAAAAAATAAAATTCTTCCTAAACAGAGTAATCAAAAGGAGAGAGACTTTAAAATAAAATATTGGGGTCAGATCTCAACCCACAAACTTGAGGAAACTCAGCTCAGGGAGGAAAAGCTGGCCAGGCCCTCTGTTTTTGAGTTCATGCCACATTTCAAGTGAATGGCAAACTTCCCAGCCACCATCTACCCCTTTCCAGTCCAGCTGGCAGGGACACAGCCTAGCATGGTAAACTACATGCCAGAGGCACATAAGTGAATCCTTTATTGTATCATTTCTTTCCTGCCCCCACCAAATTCTTTCAGCCAACCTGGGACTCAAGACTTTACCCACTCAAGAACCTATAGACAGGAGGGAATTACAGTAAGGAAGAGGGAGACCACCCTACCTTGGCCGTCCTGTCCCTGGAGCCACTCACAATGATGCCCCCTTTGCAGTCCACACAGTTCACCTCCTGTTCGTGAGCTGAGTACTTGACAGTGAAGGTACTATGAGTCTTATGAATACCAATCTTCCCATCTCTAGGGGAGAAAAGGGAGCCCACCCCCAAGAGGCAATTATTCTCAGAGAACAAGTCTATTAAAGCAGCCCAATTTTCCAGTGACATCCAAATTTAAGCATTAGGCAGTTAGTACCAAAAGGTGCTGAGTTTCTAGCAACATTGACTTCTTCAGTACACTTGGGGCTGGATAGAGCTGAGAAAGGAGACAAATTCTTCCTACAGAGTATCAACTTTGCTTAATGTGAATAGGTTCTTTCTATTTTTCCTTCCCCAGCTAACCCTATTAGCTCTCTGCTTTGAATGGAAAAGAAAATACCATCCCCTTTTCTAGTCTCCTCATCATTTTGGAGTTGAGACCAGAAAGTCAGAGGCAGACACAGGTCCCTGAAGAACACTAAGGAAGACATGAAAGGAAAATCCTGCAGTACTTACCCTCCTGCACTGATAATATGTGAGTTGGCCAGCACAAAATGACAAACATCCTCATCATGCCCAGCAAAGACTCCCAGGGGCCGACGGTTCAAGCTGGCACCATCTGGGCGGAACTGGTAGGCTAGGATGAAATTAGCCTGGGATATGTACAGAGAATCATCCTCTAGTTGTATCCAGGGCATCTGACTACAGAAATGGAAAAAGAAATGTAAGGTTCTTCAAGTTGCAGCACAAATGGCTGGGATATGAGTTTGCTCACCAGTACTGAAATACAAAGATGCAACGTGAAAACCTGATGCTAATCTTTGAAAAGACCAGCCAACCCTCAACATAGCAAGGACATCTTGCAAAGCTTACAGACTGCACCTAAATCTTAAGTCTTCAAAATTGCCTATCCTGCCAGGTGCCAGTAGCTCACACCTGTAATCCTAGCTACTCAGGAGACTGAGATCTGAGGATGGTGGTTCAAAGTCAGCCAGGGCAGGAACATGCATGAGATTCTTACACCCAATTAACCACCAGAAAACCGGAAGTGGCGCTGTGGCTCAAGTGTTAGAATGCTCACCTTAAGCTGAATTGCTCAGGGACAGCACCCAGGCCCACAATTCAAGCCCTACAGGCGGGGGGGGGGGGGGGGGGGTGGAGAAGTCCTATCCTTTGGCTACCCTGGGACAACCAAAGTGATGAAGTGTTGTAGTGGCCTAATCTTGGGATGTTTCTTTTCTTTTAAAAAAAATTTTTTTTGCTTTGTTTGAGAATCAAACCCAGAGCTACATCCTAGTTCCTAATATTTAGACTTCTAAAGTCAAAACTACAGAACCAACTAAATCAACCTTTCTCTTTTTCTCTCTCCTTCTTATTCCCTCTCTCCTTCCTTCTGTCTTCCTTCTCGTTCCCTATCTCTCCCCGTGGGTTCTTTTCCTACCTTTTCATTCTCCTTCTTTCCTTTTTTTTTTTCTCTCTCTCTGACAAGATCTTACTAAATAGCCCAGGCATTTCTCAAATTCTGGTCTTGTACCTCTCCTTAATCCTGGGATTATAGGCATGCACCACCATACTCAGCTAAATATCTCTTTTCACTGGAAAATGCTTAATATTTCAGTTACTGGCTCCCTAGACTTTTCAGGGGTAGACAGACCTTACAAAATTGAATGATTGAGAAGTGGGAAGAGCAAAAGGAAATCTTCCAGTTAAATGAAGCAACTTTCTTTGATTCTGCCTCGAGTGTATCTGGTAAATCTCAAGTTGCTAAGACTCCAATATATACCCTTTTCCCAAAAGATCAGTTAAAGAGTGATGAAGGAAAAAGACTGAGCAGGGGGATGCCCCATTCCCCTGTTACGACAGCAAAGAGGCCATTTATAAATGAAAGGAATAAAGCCATTTAGGAAATGATACTAATGTGTAGATTAGATACCTACATTCTTCAGAGGATATCTACAGCTCTGAACTGGAAGATACATTTGGCAATGGAAAAGCAGCTCCATAGCAGTCTGCTATAGTTCAGGGCCTACAGAGAAGTCAGCTCTCAAAGTAGCTCTAAGAGAAATCCACAAATAGTTAAAAGATTCCCCTCTCTAGGCTATAGGAGAAAGAAAAGTTCAAAGCCATTGGCCAGTCAGTCCCATGGCACAAAGTAAACCTTAAAAAGTAAGAAAATGCCACTCAGCTTTAAGGTAGGGACTAAGTCCCTTTCCCAAGTCAGACATCCCACCTACACTACCCTATCTAGGGGTCCTGGAGCCACCAGGTCTCAAGCTGACTCATCCCTACATACAGACACCATCTCCTACTGCCAAGCAAATTGGGCTTTTTCTTCCCCAAGCGTCATGGGAATGTGGAAAAGTTCTGCAAATTGACTTAACGGACCATTAAATGCTGCTTGGACTTTGTAGTAACTGAGTCTGCTCAAGAGATTTTTTACAAGTGTGTGCATATATTACATGTACTGTGTAGAGTGTATATAGATGTTTGCATTCTCAGTCATTATGCACAGTCCTCTCCAACATCCTTTGTGTGAGTGTGTGGCACACTCAACTAGGCAGCAAATAGAGGAGTTGGAATACATGTATTTCAAGACATCTGGTAAACAGCCATTTGTCTAGGACAAGAAACCAGGTTCATGCTAGGTGAACAGTGGAGAATCCTGGGGCAACCTGGTAACTGCTATGTGTTTATTTGCCAAACTGCTGGAACCTAGTGCCCAAAAAGACAACATCAGAAACAAACTTTGATAGAAAAATAACTCTACTGTTAAAAAGCACAAATGGCTGGGTGTGGTGGTATGCACCTGTAATTTCAACATTTGAGAGGCTACAGAAAGAGGATCACGAAAAACATAGCAAGCCCTTGTTTCAAAAAAAAATGCACAAAAAACCAAGCAGTAGAAGATAAAGTTCTTCATTTAAAACAAAATCTAGGCTGGGTACCAGTGGCTCACATCTGTAATCCTAGCTACTCAGGAGGCTGAGATCTAAAGATCACTGTTCAAAGCCAGCCTGGGCAGGAAACTCTGTGAGACTCTGATCTCCATTAACCACCAGAAAACTGGAAGTGGCACTGTGGCTCAAGTGGTAGAGTGCTCACCTTAAGCTGAAAAGCTCAGGGTCAGCACCCAGGCCCAGAGTTCAAGCCCCACAACCGACAAAAAAAAAAAAATCTATATTTCTCTCCCACAGCTATAGAATGCGTATAGAACTGATTTTAGTTAACTAATAGAAACTGGACACACCAAGAAAGAAGGGTCAGCAGAGGTCTGCTATCAGCACAACACAGGGACAGGTCAACTAGAATGAAGAGTCATGAAGCTCCCTACCCATTGAAATCAATCAATAAGAAGCACTTTTTTTTGATAGAGGTCAAATAATAAGTATAAATTCATTTATTTATTTTTAATTAGCTTATGCAAGTTACACAAGGGGGGATTTAATTGTTATAGCTCTATACATGTGTATACTACACTCCTAACTAAAATAATTTAGCACTGATGAAGAAAAAAAATTGCAGCATTAGCAGTGCCACAGCCATCACCTAAATTTTGTGGCATTTCTTTTTCTTTTTGTTCCTGTCCTGGGATTTGAACTCAGGGCCTGGCCACCCCTGAGCTTTTGTGATCAAAGTAAGAGCTGTGGTTCTACTTTCAACTTTTTGGTAGTTAACTAGAGGTCAAGGGTCTCATGGGACTTTTCTGCCAGGGCTGACTTTGAACTGTGATTCTCAGATTTCAGCCTCCTGAGTAGCTCCTGAGTAGGATTACAGGTATGAGCCACCAGTGCCTGGCTTCCTTTTGAAGAAGATGGGGCTGGAGGGACTGGGAAGGTGGCTCAATGGAAGAGCGCTTGCCTTGCATGCATGAGGCCCTGGGTTTGATTCCTCAGCACCACATAAGCAAAAAAAGAAAAAAGCCGGAAGTGGCCCTATGGCTCAAGTGGTAGAGCGCTAGCCTTGAGCTGAAGAGCTGAGGGACAGTGTCCAGGCCCAGAGTTCAGGCCCCACGACCGGACCCAAAAAAAAAAAAAAAGAAAAGAAAAGAAAAACAACCATAAAACAAATAGATTGGAATACTGGCTTTGACTATGTCCTTTGAAGAAATAAATTAAGAGAGGTTTTCTATTAGTAGAATTACAGGTAAGTTTTTATTTTCTTCTTTGTAGTGTTCTAATTTTGTTTCAGTGTCTTTGTGGTTGTTTTGTCAGTCCTGGGGCTTGAGCTCTGGGTCTGAATGCTGTCCCTCAGCTCTTCAGCTCAAAGCTAGTGCTCTACCACTTGAGCTATAGCGCACCACTTCCAGTTTTCTGGTGGTTTATTGGAGATAAGTGTTTCACGGACTTTCCTGCCTGGGCTGGCTTTGAACCACAATCCTCAGGTTTCAGCCTCCTGAGTAGCTAGGATTACAGGCGTGAGCCACCCGCACCCAGCTTACAATATCATTTTTTGTAATCATAAAAATATAGAATTTGTGCTAGGGATATAGTTCAAGTGGTAGAGAATCTGCCTAGCAAGCACAAGACCCTAAGTGTGTTCAAACCCTAATAACACCAAAACAAATAAAATAAAAACATGAAGTCATTAAAATGAAATATATTTCTCATAATCCTTTTTTAGAATGAAAAAACAAGTTGTCCCTCTGCTGGGCCCTTTGTGGTGTTTGGAAGATCACCAATACCACCCAAGCCAAGATGGCTTCCATTATACTAGGATCCAATTTCTCATTTTTCCATTATGTATCTCTGTCCCAGGAATCTTTGAAAGAATCAAGAAGTTACTTGAGGTTGGAGGTATGGCTCAACTGGTAGAGCATCAGTCAATGAGAAAAATCATCAAATCAAAAAATAAGCTACTTGCCTGCATCTCCACTTCAGCAGAATTCCTTCTTGACAGCGCCCTAGCTTCCAGTTCTGAGACACTTTCACCCGTTCCTTCACTGGGATGCTGGTCATTCTATATCCAAACAAAGGGAGAATTCAGTCACGGGAACTCATTGTCATCGTGAAAAAGTTCTGGGCTTCCTGAGTCAGTACTCAGAAACATCCAGAATGTAACCAAGTATAAATTTAAAAGATTAAGAGACTAGTAAAGAGTAAGTTTCCTCTCTCCATACTTGGACAACCAAGAAAGCCAATGAGAAAAGCATGTTCTTTAAACTACTACAAGTGTCTATAGTGATGCCAAAGCAATCTAGAGGAGAACAAACAAAGAGTGCCGAAGCGCCTGGGTATCCACATGGAATAAAATAAGCCCTGGTCCATACCTCACACCAACTAATTCAAAATAGATCATAACCTAAGCATAAAATCTAACACTACAGTACTATTAGAAGAAATACCTAAAATTATCTCTCTACATTAGATGTATAAGAAAAATTTTCTTAAGAAAGCAGTAACATAAAAATTCCAATAAACTAGACTTTATCAAAATTTAAAACTTATACTCACTAAAATAACTAAACAAGCTATAGTTTGGGAAGGATTTGGAATTATATGGGTCATAGATGTTAGATTATAGTCTGTCATCTTTAATGACATAAAATGTATATCCTAGACAAAGGGCTTGTAGATAGATAAAGAAATCTTCTCTGTATATGTTTATATGAGTATGTATGTTTGTACATACTATATATAATCTATGTTACATATATGAACATATGTAATATATATTAGATAACTGTATGTTAATTCCAACCTCCCAAGTATGGGAATTACAGACATGCCTAGCCTCTGCTCAGATAGGTAAGATAGTTAGGCAGATAATTTTTTTTTCAGTACTGAGGACTGAACCTAGAGTCTCCACCTGAGCTAAATCTCTGGCCCTTTTATCTTTTTTTATTTTTTCTTCAAGGCTCAGAGTGGCCTAGAAAGAATACTGGAAGAATAAACTCTACAATAATAATAGATAACCCAACTTTGGGTGTTTTCATTTTTATCTTTGTGCTTTTGCATGTTTTCTAATTTTTTCAATATTTAATATTTAGTAAAGCAGACAGGTACAGTGAGTCACACCTATAATCCTGTATACTCAGGAAGCTGAGATTAGGAGGATCATAATCAAGGGCAGACCATGCAAAAAGTTCAGAGATTCTCCTATTAAAACCAATTTTAAAATGCTGGGTGAATGCCAGGTGCTGGTGGTTCACATCTGTAATCTTAGCTACTCAGGAGGCTAAGATCTAAGAATTGTGGTTCAAAATCAGTCCAGGCAGGAAAATCGGAGATGCTTATCGCCAATTAACCACCACCAAAAAAAAAAAGTCAGAAGTGGAGTTGTGGCTGAAGGGTAAGAAGCTAGCCTTGAGCAAAAGCAGTTCATGGACAACTCAAGCCCAGTCCCTGAGCTCAGCCCTTCAAGCTCCAGAACTGGCAGGGGGAAAAAAAAAAAAAAAAGCTGAATGTAATGGTGAATGCCTGTCATCCAGCTATGCCAGGAAGCAAAAATGGGAGAATCTTGGTTCTGGCCAGCCTGGATAAAAAGTTAGGAAGACCTCATCTCAACCAACAAGATGGGCATAGTACCACAAACCTGTGGTCCTAACTACACAAGAGAATGTTGTAGGAAGACCATGGTCTAAAGCAAGACTATTAACTCAAAAATAACTAAAGCAGCTGGGTACCAGTGGCTCATGCCTGTAATCCTAGCTACTCAGGAGGTTGAGATGTGAAGATCTTGGTTCAAAGCCAGGACAGGAACGTCTGTGAGATTTTTATCTCCAATTAACCACCAGAAAATTAGAAGTGGCACTGTGACTCAAATGGTAGAGCGCTCACCTTGACCTGAATTGCTGAGTAACAGCGCCCAGGCCCAGAGTTCAAGCCCTACAACCAAAAAAACAAAACAAAACAAAAAACCTAAAGCAAAAAAGGCTCGAAGTATTACTCAAGAAGTAGCAAGACCCCTCTGTACAGTATTTTCACAATTAAAAAAAAAAAAAAGAAGTAGCAAGAGATCCTAAGTTCAAACCCCAGGAATGAATACACGCACACACACACATACACTCAAAGACTGCCATGACATATTAAAATGTAATAATTTTTAAGTGTCTATTTAAAATAGTTTAGCTATAAGGAAATTAAATATGTACATATTACAATGAAGAGATCAGCTCCTGATTATACAAGCAATAAAAAATACTAATTATAATGCACTCAAGTTTGATTCTAGTAAATTTGAAATACTATACAGAGGGGAAAAAATTAAAATGAAGCAACATAATAAGGAAAAAAAGTATACACACAGTTGAATAGAGACAAACTTATATAGAAACAAGTTTCATCTTTAGGAAGCTGATAAAAGTCTATCAAGGTAATACTGTCTTCAATGCTGATCCATTTGTGTCCAACAAAGGTTAAGAACAGAGTTTATATAGTGAAGCACTGAGGAAAATAGTCCACAACATTAGTTACATATATGCACCTTAATATAAATATTATTGTCATCTAATTACCAGTTAGTAGAAAAACCCAAGTAGCTTTCAATTTTCTAAAGGGTGTGGGATGTTTTATATATACATTGCTGGCAGTCATTGAGAAAGGAATCTCTCCCAATACAAAACTCGATAGCTTCTGATCTATCATCCCAATATTGAGCAATATATCACTATCACAAAGGATAATTCAAATATATATATAATGTGTATAATTTATATATAATTCAATTATATAAGTATATATAATATTATATGTATAATTTAAAATATATATTAGAGTTAAATCTGAAAAAAAATGCCAAAATGTCTCTCTGTGGAGAGAACAGTTAACTAATATAATGGAATACACTGCCACTAGAAATGAAAAATGTGAGGGCTGCAAAACATTTTGAAAATAACGACTTTATAACAAGCACTGGTTAGCCGGGCGCTGGTGGCTCATACCCATAATCCTAGCTACTCAGGAGTCTTGAGATCTGAGGATTACGGTTCAAAGCCAGCCCAGGCAGGAAAGTTGTGAGACTTTTATCTCTAATAAACCACCAGAAAACAGGACATGGCACTGTGGCACAAGTGGTAGAGCCATAGCCTTGAGCTGAAGAGCTGAGGGACAGCACCCAGGTCCAGAGTTCAAGTCCCACGACCAACACAAAACAAACAAACAAAAACAAGCACTGGTAATTTTAAAACAAAGTCAAATCATTACAACGGTAGAGGTTGGGTACAATATAAGGTATGTTTCCATAAATAAATTAGATGATGTATGTAAATAGATGGTGCTGTAGGAAGTAAACAATGTTTTAATATAGCACGCAATTGTTGGTAGTTATATGTTTCAATTCACCTAAACAACCAAATGAAGTAAGCACAAAGGTAGACGCAGGAAACTGGAATCTGTATTCCACCTGTATATTATATAACTCTAGGTATCTAACTTTACTAATTGTCCATTTCTTGTGATGCTTTAAAGATGATACCTTAAGCCAGCACTGGTAGCTAATACCTGTAATCCTATCTACTTAGAGGCTGACATCTGAGGATCCGGTTCAAAACCAGCCTGGGTAGGAACGTCTGTGAGACTCTTATCTCCAATTAACCAGCAGAAAACTGGAAGTGGTGCTGTGGTTAAAGTGGTAGAGCATTAGCATTGAACTGAAGAGCTCAGGGACAGCACCCAGGCCCACGGTTCAAGCCCCATGACCAACACACACACACACACACACACACACACACACACACACACACACACACACACACACACACACACACACACACACACACACACACACACACACACACACACACACACACACACACACACACACACACACACGAGATGATACCTTAAAACAAAGTACAAATTATAAATCACTACAAAAAGTTGAATTATTTTTACAAAAATACAAATATATGTAGCAGTATCAGTGGTGTCATTACTAAACTGTTAATAATCATTTGTTTTATTCGAACTTATTTAGTTATAACTTTTAAAATTGGTTCTTCTGGTATCAAACATTTCATGTTAAGGTTGAAATCTCTTTTACTGAATTTTCTCTTTAGGTGAATATGAGCCTTGGTTTCACATTACCAGTGAGCAACCTATACTCTCTGATGGAGAGAGAACTAAGGGCAGGAAAAAGACAGTTAAATGAACTAACCTCAAACTGAGAAAGCATTTGCTGTCCTGCCAACTTTTCTCTGCAAATCTTTCCCAGATATGAAAGGAGAAACTGTTTATTGACATAACTCTCTTCTTGAACTAGGTCTAAGTTAACAAGTGGAGGTGAAAGTAAAAGTGGAATATTCTGGATCATAGCAGGAAAAAAACCAAGAACTGACATATTTCCTGAATTGGAATAAGGACATTTCTCTCATCTCCTCTGTCACTTAACGGCCATTTGGTGACACTTTACTAAGGGTCAAAGCACTCCCCTGGGGGCTTGATCGCAGCAGAAAGAACTATCAAAGTTGAACTTTAGAAGCTGCTACCCAATAGCAGGTGCAGGCATCCTCTCCAAGCTGAACACCAAAATCAACTGGGCTGCAATCCCTCAAATCAAATTTTGACTTTAAAAAAAAAATCATTCCATTTGGTTTTGACTTGAGAAAGTATGACTTTGTTATAAAGCAATGTAACAACTTAGCTTTTTCATCCCTTTTGTCCAACCACCTTTGATGGTTAGTTTTCCTAACTGGTAGCCAAACTGTACCTATACTTTTATTGGCTTCAGGTCCTTAAAAAAATGGAAGGTATAAAACAAAACCTGCTTTGTCAGGGACAGGTATCAGTTCCCCAGTAGGGACTTATCACTGAGCCATCAAAGGAAGTTGACAGAACCAGGCAGCAGAAGTACTCGAGAGGTCATGATCAGGTGCCCCTTATAATTCAATAAGGACCTTACTCCCCAACCTTGAAATGGCCCCTGGACAGTCAATTCTCCCACACAGTTACTGATGTAAAGTGAGGGTGCTCCCCTAAAAAAAATGATCAGTGCCCTGTAAATAAATCTCCCTGTGGCTGTTAATGCACAGAGGAATCTCTAACCTGGCCCGTGGGGCCTGGCTGAACTGCCATTTTCCCAGCCCTCCTTCTCTTGCCTCAGGCTCATTTTTCCACTTGGCCCCCTCCCTCTCAGCTTTCCGGCACTTAGTCACCATTAGAGTTTGACTGCATTCCTGGGTGCATGACCTATTTTAAACAAAAACAATACAACATGCACCCATAGTAAGCAATCAGGCCCCTTAAAATCTTGGCAAGTGAGTCCAGAGGGACAGAAATCAATCCAGGCAGTTATCTAGAATGCCCTTTCATTTCCCCTTTCCTCACCCATACCCCAAAACAAAAAGCAAATAAATAAACCTAGTCTGAAGAATAATGGCTAGGGAGAAGCGAGAAGTGTGGGTATATCAGAGAGATCTTAAATCTACCTAATCTCTGAGATCAGAAAACTAGAACACAGGTCAATTTCCCTCCCTGCCCCATCTTGAAGCTCCACTCCCCTTGATGCCACCAAGGCTGCATGATGGCACTAGTCAGGCCTGACTCCCTTAAGCCTAACTGCATGCCAACTTGGAACTTAGGAAAGAAGGGCACATGCTACAAATGAAGCCATACCAAGGGACACTGGGCCAACGTGGGGAACCAGAACTATGTAAATGATGTTTGGAGGCTTGAGATTCAAAATTAACACCATCTCTAGACTTGCAAATCTTCTCCCTCTATAGAAAGCAGACTTTCTACACTCCCTGTACCCAGCAGTACACTCCCTGTACACTCCTGTATACTCCCTGTACCCAGCAGTTCTACCAACACTAGGAACTGGACTTTAGTATTCAAATATTTAAGCAGCCTAAGATGAGAAACTTCTACTCTTCATTTATACTTATATTACACTAAAGCCACCAATAGCCTCAGCAGCAGAAGTCCATAATAAGATTCTTTAAAAATCAATGAAAAGGACGGGCACAGGTGGCTTACACCTGTAATCCTAGCTACTCAGGAGGCTGAGATCTGAGGATTCCAGTTCAAAGCCAGCCTGGGCAGGAAAGTCCCTGAGACTCTTATCTCCAATAAACCATTCACAGAACCAGAAGTGGTACTGTGGCTCAAGTGGTAGAGCACTAGCCTTGAGTTGAAGAGCGAGCAACAGCACCCAGGCCCTGAGTTCAAGCCCCACGACTGACCCTCCCAGAAAAAAAAAGAATGAAAAGGCTGGGCCGGAAAGGTGGCTCAGTGGTAGAGTGCTTGCCTTGCATGCATGAGGCCCTGGGTTCGATTCCTCAGTACCACATAAGCAGAAAAAAAAAAGCCAGAAGTGGTGCTGTGGCTCAAGTGGTAGAGTGCTAGCCTTGAGCTGAAGAGCTGAGGGACAGCGCCCAGGACCAGAGTTGAGGCCCCATGACTGGACCCCCCAAAAAAAGAATGAAAAAGCTAAGCGCCAGTGGCTCTCACCTGTATTCCTAGCTACTCAGGAGGCTGAGATTTGGGCATCATGGTTCAATGCCAGCCCAGGTAGGTAAAGCCATGAGACTCATCTCCAATTAGCCAGCAAAAAAGCCAGAAGTGGAGCTGTGGCTCAAAGTGGTAGAGCACAAAAGTTCAGGGTCAGTGAGTTCAAGGCCCTCCCCACCACCACACACACACAAAATCATATTAAATTCCTAGCCCTTCTTCTAAGGAGCAGGCAAGAGTCCTAAACCCAGGGTGAATTGAAACGGTCCGAAACATGCACGCATGAGGACAGGACCACACAGTAGAGGGCACGGTTCTCACTGGGATGACCTCCATCTCTCTTGAAAGGCCTACAAACGTTAAACTACTTTATCTACAACTCACCTTCCATGCCCCCCTACACTATGCAACTGGACTACAGCCAAGTCTCTTTCACATTCACTCCTGTACCCAACCTTCTTCTAAATTACCAGCACCAGCCCACCTCTGTCCCTGACAATACTGAAACTTCATTCACTCTTCAAGATCCAGCTGAAGTCTCTAATTCTGACTTCTCCAAATGTTCCTCTCCATGTTATCAAAACTCTTAGACTGAGCCCACCATAAACCTAGGCTTCTCACAACTATGCATTTGTTTATCCAATCTGGTCATAAATGTCACCTGATCAAGTCTTAAACCTCTCACTGCTTCTAAAAGTGACTCTCAATCTGTATTTTGCAGACTAATAGTATAGCAGGAATCCAGAATAAGTATGCCATCAGATTTTAAACAATTTATGGAATAAATTTTTTCATTCAATATCCACACATTTACAAGGATTTCTGATAGATACTAAGACACAATGTGATCCATGATACAATTTGCTGCAAAAAAAAAAAAGAGAAACATTGCAGTGTCGCTGTAGCTCAAGTGGTAGAGCGCTAGCCTTAAGATGAAGAGCTGAGGGACAGAGCTCAGGCCCAGAGTTCAAGGCCCACGACTGACAAAAAAAAGGAACACTGAATGTTCAGAGGAACATGTATGAACTTTACTTCAAAGTAAGAAAATAAGGGCATAGCAGAAAACATACCAAGGAAGACCAATTAAAGAATATTAATAATTGTGGACAGTTTTCAATTTTCTGAAACTTGCTTTTTATAAAAAGGTCTTTTCTCCAGTCAGGTGCCAGTGGTTCATCCCTAACTACACAGGAGGCTGAGATCTGAGGATCAAAGTTTGAAGTCAGCCAGCAATCAAATCCAAGACTCTTATCCTCAATTAACCAGTCACGGTGCTTGAACTCAGGACCTGGATACTGTCCCTGAGCAGCTTTTGCCCAAGGCTAGCACTCTACCACTTGGAGCCACAGTGCCACTTCCAGTTTTCTGGTGGTTAACTGGTAAGAGTCTCACAGACTTTCCTGTCCAGGCTGGCTTTCAACCATGATTAACCGATCTAAGCCTCCTGAGTAGCTAGGATTACAGGCATGAGCCACCAGCGCCTGGTAGCAGTGCACAGCTATTGAGCAAAAAAGCCCACTCTTGAGCAAAAGAGCCAAGCAGGAGCCCCAAGTTCAAACCTCAGTACCAGCATACAAAAACAAGAAAGTATATCTCAAAGGTATATCTTTTGCTGGGGGGCGGGAGGGGCGGGGAGGAGAGATACCAGTGGAAGGGGTACAGGCTAACAGAGAGGATAAATGAAGAATATAATCAAAGTAATATATTTGCATGTAGAAAAGTAAAACCATGAAACCTGCTAAAATTGTTTTAAGAAGCAGCGATTAGAAAAAGAGAGTAATAGGAGAGGTGAGTTTGATTGGATTATATTGTATGCATGTACGGAAATGTCACACACACACACAACTAATGTATGCTATCAAAAAATAATAACATAAAAAAAATCTTTCAAAAAAGAATGTCTTGGGGCTGGGAAGGTGGCTCAGTGGTTAAAGCGCTTGCCTTGCATGCCTGAGGCCCTGGGTTCGATTCCTCAGCACCACATAAGCAAAAAGAAAAAAGCCGGAAGTGGCGCTGTGGCTCAAGTGGTAGAGCACTAGCTTTGAGCTGAAGAGCTGAGGGACAGTGCCCAAGCCCAGAGTTCAGGCCCCATGACCGGACCCAAAAAAAAAAAAAAAAAAAAAAAAAAAAGAATGTCTTGGGCTGGGAAGGTGGCTCAGTGGTAGAGTTCTTGCCTTCCATGCATGAGGCCCTGGTTTCGATTCCTCAGCACCACATAACCAGAAAAACCCAGAAGTGGTGCTGGGGCTCACTGGAATAAATTTTTTCATTCAATATCCACACATTTACAAGGATTTCTGATAGATACTAACACACAATGCGATCCATGATACAATTTGCTGCAAAAAAAAAAAAAAGAGGAACATTGCAGTGTCGCTATAGCTCAAGTGGTAGAGCACTAGCCTTAAGCTGAAGAGCTGAGGGATGGTGCCCAGGCCCAGAGTTCAGGGCCCAAAACCGACAAAAACAAACAAGGAAACAAATAAATAAATAAATAAGAATGTCTTAGGCAGGTGCTGGCGGCTCACGCCTGTAATTAAGAAACTGAGATCTGAAGCCAGCCAGGGCAGAAAAGTGTCCATGACACTCTTATCTCCAATTAAGCACTCAAAAACCAGAAGTGATACTGTGGCTCAAGTGGTAGAGTACTAGTCTTGAGGACAAAGAGGCTCTGGGACAGCACCCAGGCCCTGAGTTCAAGCCCCACAACCAAAAAAAAAAAAAAAAAGCACATTTTAGATCCAAAAAGTAAAAAACATGATCCAAACAAAATAGGTGTTTATTAGATATCAATGCCAGGCACCAGTGGCTCTTACCTGTAATCCTAGGTACTCTGGAGGGCTGAAACCTGAAGATCACCCTTTAAAGCCAGCCCAGGCAAGAAAGTCTAAGCGACTTGTATCTCCAATTAACCAACAAAAAATCCAGAAATGAAGCTATAGCTCAAGTGGTAAATCACTAGACTTGAGCAAAAAAGCTCAGGCACAGCACGCAGACCCTGAGTTCTAGCCCCAGGACAGGTACACAATCACATAGGCGTGCACACACACACACAATCACATAGGCGTGCGTGCGCGCGCGCGCACACACACACACACACACACACACACACACACACACAGAGAAATGCATAAGCAAAAGTCCTGAAAAGTATGGTTCTGGGGCTGGGAAGGTGGCTCAGTGGTAGAGCGCTTGCCTTGCATGCCAGAGGCCCTGGGTTGGATTCCTCAGCACCACATAAGCAAAAAGAAAAAAGCCAGAAGTGGCACTGTGGCTCAAGTGGTAGAGTGCTAGCCTTGAGCTGAAGAGCTGAGGGACAGCGCCCAGTTCAGGCCCCACGACCGGACCCAAAAAAAAAAATTTTTTTTAAACTTAAAAAAAAAATAAAAAAGTTCTCCCTTTGGGAAGACACACTTCTATGGCTCCAAAGGCCTGTCCTAAAAATGTATACTCTCAATTTTTTTTTTATCTTTTTCTCTTTTTTATTGTGCTTACAATTGTTTTTTTTTTGTTTTTTTTTAATTGTATTTTATTTTATTTGAGAACATACTGTATAGAGGGGCTACAATTACATGGGCAGGATAATGCATACATTTCTTACCAAGCATTGCAGCCTCCTCCTTTGTTTACCCTTCACTTCCCTTCCCCGCCTCCCCCCTCCCCCCTATACTCTCAATTTTTAAGAATTCAATCTGAGGGGCTGAGAAGGTGGCTCAGTGGTAGAGCGCTTGCCTTGCATGCCTGAGGCCCTGGGTTCGATTCCTCAGCACCACATAAGCAATAAGAAAAAAAGCCGGAAGTGGCACTGTGGCTCAAGTGGTAGAGTGCTGGCCTTGAGCTGAAGAGCTGAGGAACAGCGCCCAGGCCCAGAGTTCAAGCCCCACGACTGGACCCAAAAAAAAAAAAAAAGAATTCAATCTGATCCTCCAAATTCTTTTTTTTCTCTGGCAGTACTGGGATTTGAACTCAGCGCCTTGGCTTGGCCTTGGTTTGTTTGATCAGCTGGCACTATACCACTGGCCCTTTTTGATTTTTTTAAATTTTGTTGTTAAGATAGGGCCTCACTAACTGTCTGATCTGGCCTCAAACTGGCAATACTCCTCCCTCTTCCTCTTGAGTCTTCCATGTACCCAGGCAGATGAGGTATATTAATAAGACACCCACATATCAAAGCTGTCCAAAGCAGTTTCAGAAGCACTGGTGACAACCCCAGTCCTTTCTGTGTGACAGTTTAGGACTAAGAGTTGCCATGTCCACACCTACTTCTCCTGCCATTGTCAGGTTCTGTAATTTGCAAGGCACCTGACCAATGTGTGTTCTGAGAAAAATTATGCTCAAAGCATTTTGCAAGCTGAGCACCAGTTGCTTATTCTTATCCTTCTAGCCATGCAGGAGACCTAAACCAGATGACTGTAGCTCAAAGGCAGCCTGAAAAGAAAAGTGTGCAAGATGCAAAACTCCATCTCTAATTAACTATCAAAAGGCCAGGTTAGAGATATGGCAGAGGTGCTAGAATTCCAGCCATGCAAGCTTAAGGCTGGGTTCAAACCTGAGTAATACCCCAACATTTCAGACAATGCTAGCTGAAACAAAATTAAACAGATCCCTCTATTATAGGACTTCTCAGTGCCTTTAATTTACCAACAGGCATTATGACCCCCAAGAGAAGGGATGGAGTATACAACATATTCGTTTGATTATAGAATTCTTTCAAAAAAAAAAAAAAAAAGCATCTCAACTTTCAGGCTGACCTACCACTTCAACCTCAAGAAAGAAGCCACTATATATACTTTTTTATGAACAGGCCCTTCTCTAAGTCATGAGTTAGATACAAATCAACGCAGAGGTAGACGTTGTTTGCTTACCTTCAAAATGACTTTTCCCTGGACTCTACATTTGAAATATGAGGAATAATTACAGTGAGCTGCTTCCCAGGGTTTTTTTTTATTTTATTTACACACACACACACCACACCACACACACATACACAAAAACACATATGCTGTTCTGGCCCAAGTGGCCAGACTCCCAATCCCTGGTCTCCTTCAAGACTAGACGAAGGGATGGAGAGAACATGAGCCAGAAGCCACCAGCCAGTTTTCACGTGTAGTTTCTAGGCCACTATGATTAAAAAGAAAAAAAATGCAGCCAAGCTAAGGATGAATGCTACCTTCTCCAGCACTGCACTTCTGGAGGGAATGGAGGGAACACCCCCCCCCTCCTTGAGCACACACCACCACATCTGAAACTTCATTCACCTTTCCATGTGAGAAATTCAAAGAAATGGGAGGTCAAAGCTGGAACTACAGAGAAAAAAGAAAAAGAAGTACCAACAACCATTTCCTTTTGTTTTTTTTTTAAGAGAGAAATTCATTATAGTTAGTGAGCAGAGAAATACTGTTCCTTTCAGTGAAACAGCTTTCCAGGAAAAGTATCTCAAATGTATTTACTATAAAACAATTTAATTTCCCTGTCCCATCACCTGCCACCCCATCCCCATCCCTCCCTCCAAGCCCCACAGATTGTGGATTTCCTCTCATTCTTGGCAGAGTAACCAGAAGAAATATAATATCCCCTTCGGACTGCTCCCAACAGCTGCTGGAACAAGAGGGGGAGTTGGAGGTATCCTTCCAAAGCTGCTTCTAAAAGTAACTGTTCCTCCTTCCAAACCACACAGTGAATATAAGACTCCTCTTCCTCTCCTTTCTCAAAGCAAGGGGGACCACAAAAGCTACTGTCACTTGCCCCAAATTCCTGTCTCCAGCCCATCTGCTCTCCTCAGTTTGATTGGAAGCTTAAGCTCTGGTACAGTAAGCCACCAGTCTGGAGTTCTCTAAACAGTACTACTTATACAATAATTTATACTTTTGGTTTGTTTAATCCACTAATTTTCAAGCCAGACTTACTTTCTAACTCCTATTTGAGGCAATGTCTGTGTCTCTGTCCACCTGTCTTCATACCACACATCTCTGCATATACAAATCCCCTGTGAGCCAAGAGACTGGAAAACAAAAGTCTTGGACTTGGCTTCTTTTATCCTAACTCTTTATCCCCTGCCTGCTATCAACATACATTAATGGTCTTCAACTCTGTTGAGAAAAGCCTCATCACCAACCAACAGAGAGACATCCAGTGGGCCCTCAGCCTCTCAGCTGAGACCACCAACAAAGAAGTTCACTAATGTCAATGGGGGGCAGAGGCAATATCTCTCTTTGCTGAGAAACTGGACAGACCCTCCAGCATCATTTCCCAAAGGTGATTGCTAGGGTTGAGTGAAGACCGTGAAAACTGTACAAGAGCCCAGGGAGAAAATATAATGTAAGGAATGATTCGGAATCAGGGGCAAGAGAAGGTGGAGGAATGAACTGGCTGACCCCAAATGTCTTTTCCATCTCTAACTCCTATGATTCTTTGACCTCCAATTTTGTGCTGTGGACGAGGAATGGAAAGTCAACAGACGTGGTGATGTTTTGAAAGAGCCTGGCAGTCTGCTCTTGTCATTTAGTGGCCTTTCCGTGTATTTTTTAAGGTGTCTCCAAGCCCTGACTTCATTTCACAGTTGTCACCTTTCTCAGCAATTTGAGCTCATGTCAAATACCAAAAAAGAAAGAATGTGCTGGCAATTAATTGTGGGCTAAAGAGGGACAGGCACAGGGCCCATTGGGTGGCCCAGACTTCCAGGGAAGGCAAAGTGGACAGTCTGGAGAAAATGAAGAACTGATTCAAAGTTGAGACTGGACAGCTGGCCCTCTAACAAAGGTCAATTATCTCTTCAGATATTCTCACATTCAGTTTTAGATGCAGCTTTGAATATTCATTTACAAGTAGGATTCACACATATTAAATTATCCAATCATCTTGCTTCTGTTGATTACAACTGAGTCCAACTGAATACAATTCAAATCTGAGCAAGACTGCAGAACAGAAAGGTCTTGCCTCATGAGTAAACCAAATCTGTGTTGATACACCTGAAAAAAATTCTGAGAAATCAGTCCCTGTAGATGAGGGGCAGAAGGAGGATGGAGAATGTCAATTTTCACTGAAAGCTCAAAAGCCAATTTACTCCTATTTTCTTCATCTTAAATGTTAACATTTACTAGAACCTGGCCTCAAGAAGAGACTACCTAAATTTCTACTATTCCCAGGTTAAAAGTCAGGATTTGAAAATAATATAAAACCAGGGTCAATACAGAGCTCAGGTTATTATAAAAAGGTAATTCTTTTCTATGTCAAACACTCAAAATTAATTTTTAAAAAAATCTAAGTTGGGTGTAGGGGCTCAAGCTTGTAATTCTAACTACTTGAGTAGTACAGATTGGGGGTTTATGGTTCAAGGACAGGCTAGACACAAAAAGAAATTTATGAAACTCCATTTCAATCTAGGCAGTGGATACATCTGTTATTCTAGCTATGGGAAAATCCCCATAGCTGGGCCAGAGGTACCTGCCTGTCACTCCCAGTGACAAGGGTAAGTAAGCACAAGTAAGCAAGCTGCAGTCTAGGCTGGCTCCAGCATTAAATAAGTCCATGCCTTGAAAATAACCAATATAAAAAGGTACAGGAGATGTGGCTCAAGTGGTAGAAAACTTGCCTTGTAAGTGCAAGACAGAGTTCAATCTCTAGTATTCCAAATCAACCCAGAGTTTAAGTTGTTATGCAAAGGTAATTCTTTTCTATGCCAAACACTCAAAAATTAATTAATGGGGGGCTGGGAAAGTGGCTCAGTGGTAGAGTGCTTGCCTTGCATGCATGAGGCCCTGGGTTTGATTCCTCAGCACCACATAAGCAGAAAAAGCTGGAAGTGGCGCTGTGGCTCAAGTGGTAGAGCGCTAGCCTTGAGCTGAAGAGCTGGGGGGTAGTGCCCAGGCCCAGATTTAAGGCCCGACGACCGGCAAAAAAAAAATAATAATAATTAATGAACAATTAATTTTTTAAAAAGCCAGGTGCTAGTTACTCACACCTATAATCCTAGCTACTCCAGAGACTGAGATGAAAAGGATCAAGGTTCAGGGCCAGCCTAGCCAGAAAAGTCTAAGAAACTCACTTTTTCAATACAGCTAAACATGGTAGCACATAACCACATAACCATTATCCTAACTACAACAGGAAGCAAAACACAGACACACATAGGGAATCTATCTAAAAAATAACCAGCAAAAACAGGGCTGGATGCATGGTTCAGCAGTAAAAGCACCTGTGTACCAAGTGTGAGGCCTTGAGTTCAAACTTGAATACCTCCCTCCCCTCTCCCCCACAAAAATCTGTATGCATCCTCAGTAACCTCACAGCCAGCTGGATTTCAGTAACTTGAGCATAAGCTCCACCTCAAATGAATGTTCTATACACAGAAACCTGAAAATATGAAGTATTGAAAGACTTTTCAGAGATATCTTTCTGATGTAAATTCCCACTTGATAAAGACTTTGGGTCCTGTATTTCTGTCCTGAAAGTAAGAAATTCATCCCTAGCATTCATATGTTATTAGCCTGGAAAGAACAGTGCAACATCTTCATTCCTGCTACTTAGAAGGACTTTCCATCCTTCTAGTCTGCATTTGAAGGAAGAGACTGCACTAAAACATTATTTCCTGCCTCCACAAGTGTATTGCTTTACTTACTGTGACCATGAAAACTGAACCCTATTTTTATTAACTCACAGATGCCAGAAAAGAAGGTGTTAGCTGGCCACAATGGCTCACACTTTTTATCCTAGCTACTCAGGAGGCTGAGATCTGAAGATCATGGCTCAAAGCCAGCGTGGAAAATTAAGTCCATGAGATTCTTATCTCCACTTAACCAGTTAAAAGCCCGAAGAGAAGTGGAGCTATGGCTGAAGTGGTGGAGAGCTAGCCTTGTACAAAAAAAAAAGCTCAGGGACAGCATCCAGATCCTAAGTTCAAGCCCCAGGACCAGCACAAAAATAAATAAATAGCCTTTCCAAAATAGCTGAAGATGGTATGTCTATGCTGAAATCTTTCAGTGTACTAGAGAACATAAGAGTGACTTTTCAGGTAACACAGAAAAGAGAAAGAGAAAGCCTAAGCTACTTTGGGTTGCTAACTGTTTTCTGAAAATCACAGTTTAGACCTTAAATGTGACCAGTAAGCAAGCAATGCCTTCTCCATTCAGAGTTAGAAAAGGAAACTTTATGCTTTCTGGGCTAGGGGTAAATTCGGGAGGGGGGGCGGGAGTTCTTAGGTGCAATCATTTTAAAACAAACAAACACACTCTGCTTATCTGTGTCTATCTCACCACTCTGGACGTTAATCATCACTGAAATAGATACCCCGTCCCCCAGCCTCAAAGAGCTCTAAGGCTGCACGACCTGCCAGAGGAATGAGTGTGCATGCCAGGGCAAACACCTCAGGATCCCCACTCCTGAAAACCCTATTGTTAATTCCAGGCAAATCTATCACAGGCAAATGCAAGAGCATCCAGGTACTGTACACAGAATATTTTAAATGAAATTCCTGTTTGAAAATATGTAGCACTTAAACAGGGAGGAGGGGGATCAAGTATGCTTTAACACAGAAATGGAAGATTTTGTAGATCTATTTTAAAGGTTTATATACGCAAATATATTTTTCTTTTCATTCTTTTTTCTTGTATCAGAATGTGCAGAGTTGAGCCTGTGCTCCTCTTCCCACAGTCTTCTTACCTGCAGCCTGCATTATACATCAACAGAGCTGAATTCTACCATTTTGCTCGCTGTTCACTCAACTAAGTTAGCTCCCACCCACACTCACACACTTCAGGAAAAAACTAAAAAGACTGCTGAATGAAACAGTGTCTTGATCTTTATTACTATATTCAAGGTATTTCTATTCCTCCAGGCTTCACAAAGCCTTCAAACAAAACTCATTTGAAATCAGTTGACTGAGTCAAACTTTGTGTCCCCTTTAAAAAGAAGGAAAAAAAAAAAAAGGCTCAGGATACCTATTAGTGTTCACTGTTTGGGCAAGAGGCCTAAAGGGGAGCAAATTATTTGTTTGTGGTTTTAAAGTGGCTCAAATGCCTTCAAGCACAAGTATAAGACCATTAACCAATCACAAGGAATCAAAGCAGTTCATCTTACTCAACAAAGCTATGATCAGTTAGGAAGAGCCAAACTGAACGTAGCTTGCCATGGGCGGGAAGGTCAGAAAACCTTGGCAGTTTGCTTGCTGAGAAATGAGGAGGCTCTTAAGCAGCAAGCGCAGGCCTTAAGCCTACAGTTTCAGACTTTGTATTTGTAAAAAACATTCTAGGACAAGTGACAGAAACTAAGATGTGTGTGTGTTATCTATCCTCCTCACTTTGGCAAATACTGACTGAAGAAGAAGCCAAGCAATTAAAAAGTTCTGTCTGAGGGCTGGGAAGGTGGCTCAGTGGTACAGTGCTTGCCTTACATGCCTGAGGCCCTGGGTTCGATTATTCAGCAGCACATAAGCAAAAAGAAAAAAGCCGGAAGTGGCACTATGGCTCAAGTGGTAGAGAGCTAGCCTTGAGCTGAAGAGCTGAGGGACAGCACCCAGGCCCAGAGTTCAGGCCCCATGACTGGACTCAAAAAAGAAAAAAAAAAAAAGTTTTGAGAGCAATTTATCGAGTACCTATTAGAACTGCACACTGTCCTAGCTAGTACTCCACATTTAAGCCTCATTTTATTGGCCAATGTTATTCCCAGTTGATAAAACTGAGAGCTATGGAAGTCATAAGGCTTCTAAAAAGGAAATCAAGTTTTGTGCCATTCCTATAAAAACATATTATCCCACTGACCCATTCTGCAGTAAAATGAGCCCAAGGAATGAACAAGTCATGTACTATCTAAGAAACCAAACTCTTGCTGCACTTTGGGCCTGACCCCCTAAGGCCCTAAGAGAACTGGGGTGTGTGACTTCTCTCCCCAAGGATGACAACCACTTCTCTTCATGGTTTATTAAGTTTCTTAATCTGTCCAGAAGCAGGCCATACTGCTAAACATTCTCTCCACCTGCTAAAACATGAAGAACTCCTACCCTCAACCCAGAAAGCTGAGAAGTGACCCTGCTCTTTATCAAGTGCTATGACAAAACAACTTCTCTGGAAAGTTAAGGATAGCTCATCATAGGACATGCTTCTAATAATAGTAAAGCCATAAAATCATTCGCAGTCTCAAAGCACTTTACATTATAAGCTTATTTTCATTTCATTGTTATCAGTCCCATATCTTTTTTAGGGCACTTGAAAGGGAAAGCCAAGTAAACATCCATTTAATCGACAGACAAAGCCAAACTTTGTCATAGTTAGCTTGGATTCTAGTCATTTTAGCTAACTTCTCTTATAATATCCTTTTAGTTGTTCTGGTAAGAAAATAAAAGGAAAAACACTATTTTGGCAAGGAGAAAGGCTACATTCCCCCAAAAAAGGCTCAGGTGATTTTTTTTTTAATCCCAGAAAATAATTATCATCAACAAACTCATACTAAAATAGGAAGCATTACACAAAATAATCAGGTTCAAAACATACACAAGAATATTAGTAATCCCATACATCAATCATATTCTGCTGGAAAACAGACTAAAACAGAAACTGCACTGCAATACAAGCAAAATGATAATGCTTAAAAATCTGTAAGAGTAAGTGCAGAAATTTAGAGTTAAAACCACTGAAGTCCTTAAAAAAAAGCACAGAGCTTTTTCAGCGGGAAACTAAGTATAACTGGAGGCACAACACACAAATATAAATCAAACAAGCATAATCTAAGCCTAACGCATATTACACTATCAAAAAGCAAAAACACTTAAAATGGTATGGGAAAAATTTAGAGTTCAGATATAGATCAAATATATGTGCACATGTATGTATGTGTACATATGTAAAAACTCAATAAATGTCAAAGTAAGCCTTCCGAAACAAAAGGAAAGAATTATTTAACAAAAGGTATAGTAGAAACTAAAGAACTATTTAAGTGATATTGGTGAAAGTGTTAACTATTTATAAACAACTTATTAAAAAAACTAGTTGGAAATCAAACAGAAAATTTATCAAGTCTGTTGAAGACATAAATTTCCAAGGTTGGCAGACTCTAAAGTGTAAGCTTCTAATAGATAAGAGCAGCAAAAAAAAAAAAAGTTAAAAAATACAACAAAGATGATAGACTATAGTTTAATATCTATGACTCACAAATTCTAGATTTTTAACTAAAACACAAAGACCTCAATAGTAAATGGAAAAGATAATCTCAGAGTGTAAACAAACACATGGGAAAATATTTATTCTGGCCAATAGTAAAAGAGATGCAAAGTAATACAACTATAATATACCATTATATCATTATACTTTAAATAGTATTTCATTGTTACTAAAGTAACAAAAACATTTTAAATTCATACATGTAATTTGTTTGATCATTCTTTGCTGATATACTGTAACTTGGTCCAACAGCTTTGCAAGCCATAATCTTTAATCTAATGTGTATCTTGAGATTTTATCCTAAGATACTAATTCCAAAAGATAAGTGTATCTACGTGACTTAAATATCAATTTTGTTATTCCAAAATGCATTATTCATTATATACCTATTACGGTAAGGTTCGGTAAGATTACAGCTGGGGGAGGCTTGCAACTGAAAAAAAAGTCCCAATGGAAATAGCTGTGTAGAGGTGATTGTATGAATTTTTGTTTTAAAAAAGGCTTTTTATTCTACTCTGATATAGTCAGGTTCAGTAATGTGCAATCTGAAATCTTTTATTTCCCCAATTCCACACATTTTTCCCTCTTCCTATTTATATTTAACAGCTTAAGTAGTTGGGGAAAGTTTATTCAAAGGTCTCATATGCTACCCCAAACAGATCAAAGTAATACTTTAGACATGGCCTAGTTCTAATCCAGCCTCCTGCTCATACCTCTTTCAGGTCCTCCTACCTTACATCAAGGCATGAACTATGCTGACACTAGGTCTAATGGCTTTCTTTTAGGATCTGAGCCCTTTTCTCCCCATCTGATTTTATCTGAGTCCTGAAGCTTAACAATCTTTCGAAGAGAGGAGGATGCACGTCCACAAAAGCACACTGTTAGGTCACTTAGTTGACCTAGGTGATAGATCTGAGCTAGAAGATTGGTCCAAAGCCTAATGGATGACCACAGGCCAGATCCTTGCAGCTCTGGGCTGAGGAAAGGGGGTGGTCAAACGTAGGAGAAAAGCCACAATTAAAAGTTGAAGGGAGTGCTTAAGATGGCTAATTTTGAGGAGCCACCCGAGATGTGTTGGGGGGCTGGGGGGGGGTCACTGACTGAGGAATCTTTTTGGAGAGAAGAGGCACTGAGAACCCCGAAAGTGTTCGGGGAGGTGTCTCAGCCGAGGTCTGGTGTGGACGTTGGAATTTGGGGTGCGACACGACCCAGGCCAAGCAGGCCGCAGCGCCCCGCCCTTTCCCAGGATGCTGGACGGCCCGAGGCGGAGAGCGGGCGGCAGAATGGGCGCTTACAGGTCGGTGCCGAGCCGCGTGAAGCCGGTGTTGAGCGAGGCCCGGGCTATCCGGCGCCAAAGCAGGTCGCAGCTGGTGAAGCGGCGCAGCCAGCGGCACACCTGGGCCAGGCGGCCGAGGGCCCGCATGTCCAGGTAGGAGCAGATGAGCAGCAGCAGCTCCTCGGGCAGGCGCCAGAGCGCCGGCCCCGCAGCGGGGCGCACCGCCGGCTCCACAGCCGCCGCCTCGGCCGCAGCCGCCATGGCCGCCCGGGTCCCTGCGATGCCGCCCCACGCCTGAGCCCCTCGTCCCTGTGCTCGCCCGGGCCTGCCATCCTCCCGCCGCCGGCTCCTGACTCTCCGTTCCTCCTCCTTCCCGGTCCCTGCGCTCCACTCAGCTCGCTTTCCGGCGTTTCTCGTCCCTTCCTGCACTCTCCCGCCTGCCTCTCCCTCCTGCCCCGGGCCGGCTCCGGGTGTGTCAGCCCGCGGCCCCGCTGTCTCCGTCGCGGGTTGCGGCCCTGGCTTCTCTTCCGCCCCACTTCCTCTTCCGCCTGAGCCCACTCTCCCCTTCCCCTTTCCCTTCCCCTTCCTTCGCTTCCCCCGTGCGACTTTCGCTTCCTGCACCTTCCTCGCCTCCCCGCCCTCGCCCTCTCCGGGCCCGCGGTTCTCGGGGGGACCCGAGTGGCCCTGGCTGCCCATGAGGGGCCCCGGGGCCGTCCCGACAGGAAGCCAGGCCCGAGCCGCTGCTGCCGCCGCCGCCGCCGCCGCCGCCGCCGCCGCCGCCGCCGCCGCCGCTGCTGCCCCGGGAGGAGGCGACACCATGCCGGACCGGGTCACATGGGGCGGAGCGGGCCGAGGCCTGGGCCCGCCCCTCACACCTGCGGCGCTGGAGCCACGTCGGGGTAGGCCAGGCCCCAGGGCGAAGGCACCCCGCATCTCCTGGAGCACTTGATGGAAGTACATGTCTTCATTATCTTGTTCGAGGCTCATCACAAGGCCACAGAAACCTCCACCTTCGGGAGCCCCGAGTTGGAGCCCCTGCCCTCAGGCAGCGTCTCGTTGGGTGGCTTTTCTGCTGGCCCAGGAGATGCCTCCTTCCCACAGACCACGTACAGCCCCATGAACGTGCAGCCCTAGAAGTTGGCAGGTTCCAGTGCCTGAGTTCTCACTTGGAATATGAACCAAAGTTCTGTCCTTTTGGGAGGTTTCAATCTGCTGGATCCTGAGTCCATAACTCTCCCCAAACAGTCATGGATCAAGAAACGGTTGAGCTAGGACTTCACACTAGTTACCACCAAGTACAAGTTGATTCTCTAATGTCACTATGGATTGCTTTTCCAAACCACTCATTAGACCCATAGTACCCAGTCTTGAGAGCTAGTGAACTCTACACCTTTAAACACCCATTTTCAGGAAGCAGGAATGAATGAGAAATCAATTCTGAAAATTATACAATACCTAGAAGAGCCAGAGTGAAGAAGGGGAAGCCTCTACATTGTATTACAATGTGCAAAAGCTATAGAAGCATCATGTAACAAGGTCAAATGGGAATCTGGCTTTGCCCAGGAATTAGTTTTTGATCTTAACAAAACAGTAACACACACACACACACACACATACACACACTACCTATCTAGGCCTTTTAGTGTTCTCAGTCCATAGTAGAGATAATGCCTTTGCCTTACTTTGGAGGGATAAATGAGATGATCCCTGTAAAATGCTTTGAACTCTAAGAAAATTCTCAGTAATAGTTACAGGTCAAATCCTGTTAGAAAAAAAATACATACACACACAACAAAGGCTTTGTGCAGAAAACAAGTTTCAGGCTATGGTTTATTAAGAGGAATATTTGATATATTTCAGTACAACCAAAGAATTTAGATGCAAAAGTTTTATCCTCAGGAATCTTACTATTAGAAGACTATTGAACACTGCATATAGAGTAATATCGCCAATTCAATGATCATTGATGTTCCTACATTTTTGTACTATACGCTATCCTGGAAGAACAGAGATGAATATAATATATTGTTTGTATAGACATGTTAATTTTTGTTTTATTCTTTGTTTACATATAGAAAGCTAGGTTGATTTTTGTATACAGTGTTATGTTGGAGAATTTGAAGGCACAAAAAAAATAACTTATTAACCCAATACCTAATCAGGAATAAAGTCCACAATCAAATAAGTACAACTTACTTGTTGTACCATATTGACTTTATTGATAAGAAATTAAACCATCACCTAAAAATACCAAATTTTAGGTCAGTGGTAACATACTTAATCCTAGCAGTTGGAAGACTGAAGCAGGAGAAATGTCAGTTAGGATAGCCCAGGCTACTAAGAAGGCCCTGCTTCGAAAAGAAAACAGTGAAATAAAAATTTAACAGGTCAAATTATCAAATTACTCTGTTACAACTAAATCATGTGAACAGTTTAGACTAGAATTTATGACTTAATATTTCTCCCAAAGCCAAAATATTCAATCAAGAAGAAAGATAAAGCCAAATGGAAAATTAGCAAATGTTGTATAATTTAGGGGTGATGTGTATTCCCAAATCATTAAGAATTTTAAAAAGAACAAAAATAAAACTACAGCCTAGCGTCAGCCCAAAACAGTAGATAGAATTTATCATCATCGCCCCATATAGCCCAAGACAATCTCTGATAGGAAGGCACTTGCTGATCTTTTTTTTTCTTCTTCTTCTTGGGTCATGGAGTCTAAACTCTGGGCCTGGACGCTGTCCCTCAGCTCAAGGAGAACGAGAGCTCTACCACTTGAGCCACAGCACCACTTCTGGCTTTTTCTGCCTATGTGGTGCTGAGGAATTGAACCCAGGGCCTCCTGCATGCAAGGCAAGCACTCTACCACTGAGCCACCCTCCTAGCTCCTTGCCTCTTGTTACTGACCTGTGTGTGTGTGTGTGTGTGTGTGTGTGTGTGTGTGTGTGTGTGTGTGTGTGTGTGTGTGTGTGTGTGTGTGTGTGTGTGCTGGTACTAGGGCTTGAACTCAGAGCCTGGGTACTATCTATTTTCTTATTCCACTCAAGATTGTACTCTACCACTTGAACCTCAACTCCACTTTTTGCTTTTTGCTGGTTAACAGGAGATAAGAATCTCTCTTTTTTGTGGGGGGGGAGGGGGTCCAGTCACGGGGCCTGAACTCTGGGCCTAGGCGCTGTCCCTCAGCTCTTCAGCTCAAGGCTAGCGCTTTACCACTTGAACCACAGTGCCACTTCCGGCTTTTTCTGCTTATGTGGTGCTGAGGAATCGAACCCAGGGCCTCATGCATAAGAGGCAAGCACTCTACCACTGAGCTACCTTCCCAGCCCAAGGAGATAAGAATCTCATAGAAGCCTGAGATGGTGGCTCATGCCTGTAATCCTAGCTACTCTGGAGGCTGAGATCTTATGATCATGGTTCAAAGCCAGCCCGGGAAGGAAAGTCTGTGAGACTCTTTATTATTATTGTTGTTGTTGTTATTGTTTTTAATTATGAAAATACCATGCAGAGGGGTTACAATTACATGAGCAAGGTAATGAGTACATTTCTTATCAAGCATTGTTGCCTCCTCCTTTGTTTCCCCTTACCATACCTGCCCTCCCATCTCCCCACCCCCAGACTCTTATCTCAATTAACCACTAGAAAACTGTAAGTGGCTTGGTGGCTCAAGTGGTAGAGCACTCACCTTGAACTGAAGAGCTCAGGGACAGCTCCCATGCTCAGAGTTCAAGCCCCACAACCGACAAAAAATAAATAAAAAAGAATCTAATAGAAGCTGGGTGCTAGTGGCTCACACCTGTAATCCTAACCACTCAGGAGGCTGAGATCTGAAGACCACAGTTTGAAGCCAACTCAGGCAGGAAAGTCTGTGAAACTCTTACCTCCACTAAACTACCAAAAAAGCCAGAAGTGGAGCTGTGGCTCAAGTGGGAAAGCTCTAGCTTTGAGCAAAAGCAGATCAGGGATAGCACCCAAACCCTGAGTTCAAGCCTCAGAATCATCACCAAAAAACAAAAAACAAAAAAGTATCTCACAGACTATCCTACTTGGGCTGTCTTCGAACAGCAATCCTCAGATCTCAGCCTCCTGAGTAGCTAAGATTATAGGTTGTGAGCCACCAGCTCATTGAGTCATCAAGTCTGGCTTCATTGCCAGATTTTTTAATAGCCATGCAAGTATCTTCAAACCATATTCATTATATTTTAAAATGTGTATCATAACAGTAAAATAAAGAACAAGATATATTATTAGAAAGGAGAAAAATTCAGCCTCACAGTGAATGTAAGTATTTATGCTTCTCATAAATAGAGGAATAAAGCCTAAAATGTTATTTTCAGAAATTGGGTTAGAAGTGCCACCAAGATCTGTTTTTATATGAATATATATTTTTTCAAAGACAAAACATTTTTATTTCATATGAAATAATTTCATACAAATATTGATTAAATATTGTTACTTTATGCAGAAGAGAAAAGACTAGAAGAAAATATGACATAGTGCCAGATTGTCTATATGAAGTAGATTTATGAGTAGCTGTATTTGCTGGTGCTTTGTACTTTATATTTTCCAAATTTTGGACAGTAAGCATGTATTAACATCAATAATCTTTATTTTTATTTGTTTATTTTTGTTGTTGTTGGTTGTAGGGCTTGAATTCAGGGCCTAGGTGCTGTCCCTGAGCCTCTTTGTGTTCAAGGCTAGTGCTCTAGCACTTGAGCCACAATGCCACTTCCAGTCTTTGAGTAGTTGGTTGAAGATAAGAGTCTCATGGGGACTTTTCTGCCCAGGCTGGCTTTGAACTATGAACCTAAGATCTCAGCCTCCTGAGTAACTAAGATTACAGGTATGAGCCACTGGCACCTGGAAATCTTTTTATTTTATTTTATTTTTTTATTGTGAAAATACTGTACAGAGGAGTTACAATTACATGGGCAAGATAATGAATACATTTCTTATCAAGCATTGTAGCCTCCTCCTTTGTTTCCCCTTCTCATCCCTTCCCATCCTCTCCCGGCGCCCCTCCTTCCCCCACCCCCTCCCCACACACACAAAAGTTGTAATGTTTGTTTTCGACATAACGACTTGTACATCTCATTGTTGCAATAGGTCCACCTGTATCCCTATTATAACGATTTGTTTTTCCCCTTCCCCTCCACAAATTATACCGACATCAAATACAGTGAAAGCAGGGGTTATACTGTGGGGGAGGGACATACAAAGAATCTTTTTATTTTTTAAAGAATCTAAATGTAGTCAGGTGCCAGTGACTTACATCTGTAATTCTAGTTACTAAGCAGGCTGACACCTGAGGATTGTGGTTCCAAGCAAGCCCGGGTAGGAAAGTCCATAAGACTCTTTACCTACAAGTAGCCACCAAAAAGCCAGAAGTAGAGCTGTGGCTCAAGTCAAGCAAAGAAAGCTCAGGGACAGCATCCAGATCCTGAATTCAAACCCTGGTACTTTTTTTTTTTAACTAGTTTGTTTTTGTTTTTGTTTCAGCTTTGGTTTTGTTTGATGGCTTGTTTTTGAGCACATGCTCTACTAAACTACAGCCGCAGCCCTTATTTTAATATTTTACAAGTTTATTTTACAGATCTCCCACACAGAAGAATTATGAATACTTTATGTAGATACTTCACCCTCAGGAAGGTAGGGCATCATTCCCTAATCCTTGGGAAGGATTGAGTCAAAGATTAGTGTGGAAGGGGTAGATAGGCAGTTTGACAGTGGAGAAGCCTGACGACTACTACTTCAGCCAAGTGATCCTGGTAAGCATCCTCAGTGATAAATCTGTAAGCACCTTCCATTGGGTATATAGCTCAGTGATAGAGGCCCTGGGTTCTATCCTCAGCAACACAAAGGAATAAAATAAGATAGTAGATGGCTGGGAAGGTGGCTCAGTGGTAGAGCGCTTGCCTTGCAAGCATGAGGCCCTGGGTTCCATTCCTCAGCACCACATAAGCAGAAAGAAAAAAACAGAAGTGGTGCTGTGGCTCAAGTGGCAGGGCATTAGCCTTGAGCTGAAGAGCTGAGGGACAGCGCCCAAGCCCAGAGTTGAGGCCCCACGACCGGACCAAAAAATAAAAATAAATAAGATAGTAGATACTCTTTGTATAATGTGTCAAAAATTATACTTCACCTTTGTTCTCTTCCTCTCTAGAATTCATTATGTCAGTCTAAAATTGAAAAAAATCACAAATACCAATTGAGAAACATTCTGCAAGATATCTGACCAATATTCTTCAAAAATGTCATGTTTATCAAAACTGAGGAAACTCTGATGAACTGTCACTGTCAAGAAGAGCCAAGGAAGACACAACAGACTAAATGTAATGTGGTATCCTAGTCTGGATTATGGTAAAGAAAAGGAGGAAGATATGAGATAAAATATAGAAATCTGATCAGTTTATTACTTGTAATTAATGTATCATAAGTCAAAATGATCAGCAAGCTGTGTTAGTGGGAATATATGGGAAATCTCCATAACTATCTTAATGAATTTTTTTGTAAATCTAAAACTGCTCTAGAAAATAAAAGTTTTATAAACTTTCTTTAAGCCTTTTGTGACATCAGTTTCATGCCCATTGAAGTGATGTGTCTCATAAGTCATATGGATTCATGATGGTATGAAACCCTACCCTATTGACCCAGGTGCAAAAAAATAGAAAGAAAAAGAAAGAAAAAGGAAGGAAGGAAGGAAGGAAGGAAGGAAGGAAGGAAGGAAGGAAGGAAGGAAGGAAGGAAGGAAAGAAGGAAGGAAGGAGAAAGAAAACAAAAAAATAATTTCCAAATAAGTCATCTGTAACAAAATGTGAACCTCTGTTTAGATTTTCAGCTGATAACCAGGCGCTGGTGGCTCATGCCTGTAATCCTTCCTAGCTACTCAGGAGGCTGAGATCTGAGGATTAAGGTTCAAAGCCAACCCGGGCATGAAAGTCCATGAGACTCTTATCTCCAATAAACTACTAGAAAACCCGAAGTTGCACTGTGGCTCAAGTGGTAGAGCGCTCGCCTTGAGCTGAAGAGCGCAGGGACAGTGCCCAAGCCCAGAGTTCAAGCCCCACAATTGACCAAAAAGAAAAAAAAAAGATTTTCAGCTGGACACAGTAGCATGTGCCTGTTATCCCTCAGAAGGCTAAGATAGGAGGATTAAGAATTGGAGGCCAGCCTTGAACTACATAGTGACATAGTACAAACCTTCACACACAAAAAAAGAAGAAATACATATACATACACATGCATATATATATATATATACATTTATATATTTTTTTATTTTAGTTATCTAGGGCATAGGATAGCACAGTATTAGAGCACTTGCTTAGAGAATACAAAGTCCTTGGGTTCTATCTCCAGGAAGAGAGGATTTTCTAGTCATCTGGATTAGCAGTTGTACTAGAAAGATCCTTTGTCCAATGGGCCATAAAGTCATTCTAAGATACTCTCCTGACTTTGTAACTGTAAGAAAACATATTTCTAATTGCTAATTTTAATCACTGAATTGTTAGATGCATTTAAATACATATTCTACAAATACATTATATAAATACATATTACACATATGTATGTTTTTATAAATACATATGTATACAAAAACTAAGATTTTCTGTAATGAACAGAAAAGCAAGTAAGGGAGAGGGTAGGAAATATAAAGTGTAATTTTGTGAAGTAAAAAAGCCAAGATTTCAGTAGATTTATAGATAAGTAATATTATTACTAATCATCCTACAGTAATCTCCTTTGGGTCAAAGAAGTTTTTTTCTTTTTTTTTTTTTTTTTTTGAGGGAGGGGGTCCGGTCATGGGGCCTGAACTCTGGGCCTGGGCGCTGTCCCTCAGCTCTTCAGCTCATGGCTAGCGCTCTACCTCTTGAGCCACAGCGCCACTTCCGGCTTTTTTCTTTTTTGCTTATGTGGTGCTGAGGAATCGAACCCAGGGCCTTATGCATGCAAAGCAAGCGCTCTACCACTGAGCCACCTTCTCAGCCCCAAAGAAGTTTTGAATAAAATAAAGGGCCATAAGAATTAGGCTCTAAGATAAATTCTTGTATTGTTGTCTGGCATCAGACTGTATGATTTTTCTGATCTCTACCAATCACAAGACTGAGTCATTGAATAACAATGATAAAAAGATATAAAACTGGAAGAGAACTACAAAAACAAGAAATTTTTATAATTGCTGACAATTTTTTTTTTTTAGACAGGGTCATGCTATGAAGAACTCTAACTTTGCTGGGTGCTGGTAGCTCATGCCTATAATCCTAGCTACTAAGGAGGCTGGGTTCTGATGATCACTGTTCAAAGCCAGCCCAGGCAGGAAAGTCTGTGATACTCTTTTTTTTTTTTTTTTGGTCGGTTGTGGGGCTTGAACTCTGGGCCTGGGCGTTGTCCCTCAGCTCTTCAGCTCAAGGTGAGTGCTCTACCACTTGAAATACAGCGCCACTTCCAGTTTTCTGGTGGTTTATTGGAGATAGGAGTCTCACGGTCTCTCCTGCCCGGGCTGGCTTTGAACCGCGATCCTCAGATCTCAGCCTCCTGAGTAGCTAGGATTACAGGCGTGAGCCACCAGCGCCCGGCTTGTGATACTCTTATCCCTAATTAACTACCAGAAAACTGGAAGTAGAGCCATGACTCCAAGTGGTAGAGCAGAAGCCTTGAGCAAAAAACTTAGGAACAGTACCCAGGCCCTTAGTTCAAGCCCCATGGTAGACCAAGAAAAATAAAAAGAAGCCACAAGTGGAGTTGTGGCTCAAGTGGAGAGCACTATCCTCAAGTAAAGAAGCTCGAGGACAGCATCCGGGTCCTAAGTTCAAGTCCCAGACCAGCACACACACACAGTGAAAAAAAGCAAAGGACTTTTCTGAAATACCATTCAGTTACATCATCTTCAACAGATAGTAGATTGTGTTTAGTTGTTAAATACAAACACAGTGTGTATGTAGATGGAATAAGGAAAAGACTTTTTTTTCTTTTAACTTTAATGAAAACACACACACATACATTCATGTACATACACATAAAGCCATACATACACATATCAGCACTCGGGAGGCTGAAACAGGAAGATCTTGAGTTTGAGGCCATCTTGAGCTACATAATGAGCTTCAGGTCAGCCTGAAGCTCATTACATAGCAAGACCTGCATAGCAAGACCCTGGCTCTAAATAAAATAAGTATGTGTCCATACTAAGTAGAAAGTCTTTGGACAAAAAAAATTAACGTCATCTTTTGCAAAACTGCATAACTCCTTTTTAGTTGTTACAGTTTTTCTATAACGTGTATTAGCCTTTTTCCTGTAGCAACCATTTCAAACACAGATGAATGAGAAAAATCTCCTGCATTAGAATCCACCATGGAGAAAAAAAGCAAGAAGGAATCCAAGCTAGTCCCCAGGGATTTTCACAGCTTCAGTAGATTGACCTGGAATCAGGAGTGCAGCTTCAGCTCTTCTTCCTTTAGCAGAGCAAGCTCTGGTCAGAGAAGTTTCCAAACACATGAAGCTTAGCAATACCACCTGATCTCTCACATAAGACAATGGCCACTGGACCACCAACTACGTTGCTTACCGTCAACCCCTGCTCTCCTTCCCGACAGATGACAGGCTTGCTACTGCAAGAGTCTCCCAGAAAAAGAATAAACAAAGAAACACTAAATTTCACATCTGCAACAGGAGCCCATAAATTAAAGAGTAAATGACAAATGAAAAGCTGAAATGAAATTCCATCTGATGATGGATTCAAGCAATCAATGATCACAAAAGTCTCAGCCATCATGAGAAAGAGTGAAGAGTTCGTATCCTTTCTTGGCAAAGGTGTGAGCTGTAAATAGAGCCATCAAAAGTAGAGAAGGGCCTGGTGCTGGAGGCTCACACCTGTAATCTTTCTTAGGAGGCTAAGATCTGAGAATCACAGTTCAAAACCAGCTGGCAGGAAATCCATGAAACTTTTATCTCTAATTAATCAGGAAAAAAAAAAAACAATGTGGAAGTGTGGCTCAAAGTGGTAGAGCACTAGTCCTGAGTTCAAGCCTCATGCCCAACCAGAAGGACAGAAAGAGAGAGGGGGGAGGGAGGGAGAGAGAGAGACAGAGAGAGAGAGAGAGAGAGACAGAGAGAGAGAGAGAGAGGGCAAAGTACTGGTAGCTCATGCCTGTAATCCTAGCCACTCAGGAGGCTGAGATCTGAGGATGGAGGTTCTATTCAGGAAAGATCATGAGATTCTTATCAAAGGCTAGAAATGGAGCTATGGTAAAGTGCTAGGCTTAAGCAAAAAGCTCAGGGAAAGCACCCAGACACTGAGTTCAAGTCCAAGGACCAACACTCACACACACACACACACACACACACACACACACACACACACACACACACACACACACACACACACACACACACACACACATACACACACACACTTTGGCCCAGCTGCTCATGCAGTTCTTACACTTGATCAAGCTTAATGGGGATGTAATACCACTCAGGAGAGCTTATCTATATTTTATCAAGATTTCCATCTTTTTACTACTCAATAATATGAGAAAATCACAAGGATCAGGCCCCACAACTGTCTTAATTCTTCCAAAACAATTGAGGTCAACCAGAAGTCCCAACTGATTTGAGTCTTTAGATATAATGTACAAGACAATACATTGGCCGGGCACCGGTGGCTCACGCCTGTAATCCTAGCTACTCAGGAGGCTGAGATCTGAGGATTGAGGTTCAAAGCCAGCCCGGGCATGAAAGTCCATGAGACTCTTATCTCCAATAAACCACTAGAAAACTAGAAGTGGCACTGTGGCTCAAGCAGTAGAGTGCTAGCCTTGAGCAAAAGGAGTCTAGGGACAGTGCCCAAGCCCCAGGACCAGCAAAAAAAAGAAAGAAAAAGAAATTAATATCAACTATGAGGAGGAATTTCTGCATTCAGTGCCCTCTGTTAGCCCTCAAAGCAAATTAATGACCAACAGAGTTTTAAAAGCTTAAGCAGTGACACTGACTAGGTTAGATTCATGAGACCAAGACAGTAATTGAAAATCTTGGCATCACACTGTTATCAACATCTACAATGTTGTTTTGTTGTTGTTGTTGTTTTAAAGATTACAAGCTACATCATTTTGGGAAAGATTTTAAAGTTTTAAAACTCCTAGAAAATGAAATTTAAGTATTTTGGGGAAGCCTTCCATATTTCATTTAAAATCAATTCATTTAAAATCTGTAGTACCCATGACAGAGTCACCAAAATCTAAGAAGAAAGAAGCCAATGACAAGGCTATAGAAGTTGAGAGCAAATATTTCCCCCTAAGTTTTTAAAACAAATCATCAACATTTATAGAATAGAATCATAAGCAGCTGGAATGAATGAGGACAATCAGATGCATTGTCATAGCAGGATCTATACTATATGTTGTGCAAAAAGCAGTAAAATACAGTGTATATAATATATTTGTATGCAATTCTTGTGTATAAGCTTTGGCTTGTGTACACTGAATATCTCTAATACACAAAACTTAGTGCCCTCTAATGAGGGAAATTGGGCAAATAGAGGACAATTTCTTTTCATAATATGCAACTTTAGTTTGTTTTTTTGTATGCGTGCTAGTACTGGGGCTTGAACTCAGGGCCAGGGTGCTGTCCCTTAGCTTCTTTGCTTAAGGCTGGTGCTCTACCACTTGAGCCACAGCTCCATTTGTGGCTTCTTGCTGGTTAATTGGAGATAAGAGTCTCTCATATATGTATATATATATTTTTTTGGGTGGGGGGGTCCAGTCGTGAGGTCTGAACTCTGGGCCTGGGCACTGTCCCTCAGCTCTTCAGCTCAAGGCTAGCACTCTACCACTTGAGCCACAGTGCCACTTCCGGCTTTTTGCTTATGTGGTGCTGAGGAATGGAACCCAGGGCCTCATGCATGCAAGGCAAGCACTCTACCACTGAGCCACCTTCCCAGCCCCTCATATATATTTTTTTTAATTTTTTTTTTTTTTTTTTTTTTGGTTAGTCGTGGGGCTTGAACTCTGGGCCTGGGCTCTATCCCTCAGCTCTTCACTGAAAGCAAAGACTCTACCACTTGAGCCAACAGAGCCACTTCCAGTTTTCTGAGTGGTTTATTGAAGATAACTGTCTCACGGAGTTTCCTGCCTGGGCTGCCTTTGAACCATGATCCTCAGATCTCAGCCTCCTGAGTAGCTAGGATTACTCATGCCATCAGTGGCATGAACCACCGATGACTAGCCCAAGAGTCTCATATTTGTCTGCTAGGATTGGCTTCAAACTGCAATCCTTACTCAGATCTCAAGCCTCCTGAGTAGCTAATATTACAGGTGTGAGCCACCAGCTCCTGGTTTAATTTTATATCTTTTGAATTTTAGCTATAAACTATCCACATATTACTAATAAAAATGTTCTTCTTGTTATTTTTTTGTATCGATGCTGGGGATTGACCAGGGCCTCATGCTTACTAGGAAAGGGTTCTACTACTTGAACTAGACACCCAACCCAATATGTTTTATCTCTAAGAAAAATCTCTTAAGAGTGAATGGAGTCTTTTTTGGGGGGTAGGGAGAGAGATTTGGTTTTGGTTTTGGTTTTGCATGTTTGGGTAACTAAAAGAAGCCATAATAAAAGAAATTGCCATTACTCAAATGGTAATTTTCAGCGGAAGGGGAAGTGATATTACAGTGTATTAACTGGTATGAAAATTCAATGATTACTGATGAAAAAAGAATCAAGTTCATATTGCTGCATTTTAAATAATAATACATATAAGGCAAAAGAAAACTGGGCGAGGTTTCTAGCACTCAACCAAAAATTATAAGATTTTTTAAAAAATCATCATTTGTGGGATCAAGCTTTGGAATGTTGTAATATCACAGTAAAACATAAAAACAAACTTCCATGAAATCCATCATTTCTAGAAATCAATTTTTAAAAACTTTCCATTTTTTTAAGCCCTACCTCACACAAACCCCTCAAAACCTGCCCCCTTATAAGCAGCAATGAAACCATGAAGACAATTCCTAACTTTTATGACTATTCCTTTTTTAGGGATCATTCTCTGCATTTTTACTGTCCTAAATTTACCTCTTCAAGTCACAGCAATGCTGAATGAGCTATTTCTTTTTTTCGTGTTGTTTCCACTAAATCTTTTGTACATTTCTAGGGTTTAAGCCACCTCAGTTACTGCTGCTTATCTATAACACCATTTGCTTTGAGGGATTAAAGCAGGGGTTTTTTTTTTTTCATTTTTTTTTCTTTTCTTTTCTTTTCTTTTTTTTTTTTTTTTTTTTTTTTGGTAATACACTTAGATCAAGAGTTATCTGAGTTGAGAAGAATATCCTGTTTGACTTAAGGAATGGTGAATCTTTCTATTTTTTTTCATTTTTTTATTTTTATATTTTTGATCTCAAGTTGTTTTGCTTTCCTCTCTGAGAGCAGTAATCTTCAGCAAGCGATATTTTTTAAAAAGCCCCAAACATACCACAAAACATTCCAAGTGATTTTAACTCCTGAATGAGGTTGGGCTACCTGAGTGACTCTCTCTTCTCTTCTTTGGCAGAAAGGATTAGAAACCGCCACAGAACTTACTCTCTATTAAAGTGGAGTGCTGTGCATTCATTGGCAAGAGGTGAATTGTTTTCAGATTACATGCGAAAGAGTGTGTGTGTGTTTCTTTCCCACATCAAAGACTTGGATGGAAGCAGTTCTGAGTATTGCCAGGGATGCAAGAATTGGTGCTAAAGTGATTAACAAAATTGCTTTTCTGCAAAAGAAGCACAAAACATTACCTAGGGATTAGAGGAGGAGAGGGCAAGATTAAAGGTGATGTTGAATTTTGGGTAGAATATCTTATCCATCTTTTTCAAATCATGCTTCAAGGATTCTGTGGCCCCTCCTTAAGGAAACCTGAACAAATCAAAGCCCTGCCTTCGCAAGTTTTGTACACAAGGGCACTGATAAGGTAAAATTAAACTATTAACATAAGCAGCACCCACTAAACGACCATTATATCTTTATCTTACACTGCAGATACATTCAGAATGCATTTTATTCTTACCCAAAAAACAACTACACTGATCAAAGTCTCTTTCATTTGTTTCATTGGGTTTGTGTGTCCACCTGTTCGGCTTAAATGATAGTGTCTTATAGAATTTCTGGAGTTGTTGTCCTGGTTTAGTAAATTTTGACCCAATTAGTGTTAACATCCCTTTCTAAATATATCTTTCACAGTGAAAACCTTTGTCTAGCCTAAGCCATAGAGGGCTGGGGAGGTATAGCACAGTGGTGGAACACTTGCCTAGCCAAGTATAAGGCCTCAGGCTCCATTTCCTAGCATTGCAAATAAATATATAAATACATAAATAAATAAAGCACATAGTGTAAATACTGAAGAAAATACCATACAGCAAAATCTCTCAATTCCCAGCTTAGAAAATTATTTTAAGGAGTATCTCTGATATGCTCCATGATGCTCTGACACTATTGCTGGTTTATTCCCATGAAATCTCCATGACTGTAGTCTTCCAACCAGACAGGTAGAAACAAATAAGTACATGTAACTGTTCTTCTATGAGTAAACTTCTTTCTCACTGGTTTCTTCTTTTGAAACATTGTCCAAGAGAAGAAAGCATATATTCATACATACCAAAAACAATGTTAAGTGAAATAATTAAAACAAAGTCAGATAAATACATTGAAAATGTTAACACAAAATTAATATTACAATTCTTTAAAAAGCCATAAATGTATGTAGAAATACAAATACAGTCAGAGAAGGGGTAACATTATCCACAAAGAAATATATTCTTTACCTGGCATATGTAACAACCCCTCTCTACATCACCTTTATAATAACAATTTTTTTAATTAAAAAAAATGCAAAATTAGAACCGAATCTGGGCTGTAATTGGTGGTAGTAGTGAAGGGAAATTTTAATTTTATCTCTAATATTTCTTTCTTTCAAAAGAAGGAGGAAGCTAAGCTGATTCACTTGGATTCACAGTTACAAGATGAGAAATGCATTGAAATTATTTTGCTATTATTCCATCATTTAGTGTAGAGATTTGGGGGGAGGGGTCCAATTCTAGTTATGTTTTATTTTCTTTAAACAACAGTAAAATCTCTTTTAAACTGATTAATCCAGAATAATCACCTCCTCTTTTCCCACAATAAACTTCTCCAAAGTTAATGGACTGTGCAGATAGAACTTTATCAGTGTGTGTGTTCTATGAGGAATGATACACACTGAATACTCTGTAAAAAAAAAAAAAAAAAGAATAGGTGTAGCTGAATAAATAAATAAGCACCATTTGTGGGCAGTGGTACACCACACACACATCAGTCTGTGGGCATTTGCATTTTGCCTTGTTTGACTTCGCTTTTTCAGGAACTTGTTGAGAACAAACTTTTTTTTTTTTTATTATCTGTCTTTCCCTTGGGGTCCCGTAAGGTCACTGGACATAAGATAGCTGTGAAATTTGACATTGTTCCAATTTAAATGCTTTACTCTTAGCAAGTGCAAGACTGTGGCCACTTGGGTGTGGGGCTAGTGCGGCCAGGCGGGTTCTGAGACTCACCAGCCCGCCAGGCTTCAAAGCCTGCCATCCTTGATCTCACTAAAGAATGTTTTTGAATTCTATGTCCATCTAGTGGTTGCCTGCAAAGATCTACTTGGCTTTTTCTTTCTTCCTTTTCTTTCACACTTGATCAGTGAGATTCTGTTTGTGATGGGGGTTTTGCCCCCCTCGGTCTTTAATTCGTTCCCAGGTGGTTTCAAAGTGTCTGTCCTCAGCCCTGGCTTTCTATAAACAAGCAGGAATTCGCGGGCTGCAGTCCGATGGCTCTACTCTCCGCTCCTCGCAGGCCCTTTCTGCCCTCACTTTGAAAGTAGACTGTTTTGTGGACAGTAATGTACAGTTTCTTTTCACAGATGAGATTAGAGGCTTGAGGGGAGTCTGGAGGGAGGGGAGTGGGTTTTTTTTCTTTTTTCTCTTTCTCTTCCCCCACCCCCTTTTTCTAACTGGAGAGCTTTTGTGTTGTAACTCATTTTAGCGAATGCAAGAACTTGGCTTATTTTACACTCAGTTGCACCTTTGGTGAAGGGTGACAGGCACTAAGTAGAAGATGCTGGCAATCTGCTGATTTCTTAGGAATTTCGTCTCCAGGATCCCAAGTGCACAGGGAAGAGTTGACAATTAGGCAGCGACAGGAGTTCATGTGACCACATAGCCAAGGGATGGAATTATAGAATTCCTAGGCAAAGATTCTAAGATACCATGAGGTGTTGAGATACCTATGTCATCTCCTCTGGCCTCTTTCTGATGAGAAGAAGAAGAAGCAAAATCTCTTTCCAAGTCTTGTTCCTTTATCTGAGGCACAGAGACGAAGGAGATTTTTATTTTCAGTTCATGTATGCATGCAGAGCATCTGGGGAGTGATAGATTTCTATCCCTCTAGTATTTTGTGAGAGGAAAAACATAGTAGATGATGGGCTGAGCTGATGGCTCAGATCTGAGCTGAGATCAAGCTGAGATCTGAGGATTGTGGTTCAAAGCCAGACTGGGTAAGCAAGTTCTTGAGACTTTTTGTCTCCAATTAAGTACCAAAAAGCTAGACGTGGAGCTCTGGCTTAAATGGTAGTATGCCTGTACCAGCCTTGAGCAAAAAGCTAATAGATAGTGCCCAGGCCTGAATTCAAGCCCTAGTATTGGCGCACACACACACACACACACACACACACACACACACACACACACACACACACACACACACACACACACACACACACACACACACTAAGTGAAGTCCAAGTGTCCAGTGTAGAGACAGCAAAACCCTGAGTTCAAACTCTAGTACTGAAAACATGCATCATGTCATATATTTCAATTTTTCTAGTGAGAGCTCTTAGAATCTACTCAGATCTGTTCAAGTATATACTACATTATTTGCTATAGTCACTCAATGTAAAGTAAATCTCTTGAACTTCCTCTCTTCTCCTCTCCAAGAGGAATTTTGTGTTCTTTTACCAGTATCTCCCCCAAGCCTCCTTCAGTCCGCAGCTTCTGATAACTAACATCATTTTACTCTTTGTTTTCTAAATTCAGCATTTTTAGATTCTCCATGTAAAGGAGAGCATTCAGAATTTACGTTTTTGTGTCTGGCCTATTTCACTTAACATATTGTCTTCCATGTTGCCACAGAGGCTTAGATTACCTTTTTATGGTTGAATAATATCCCACTGTGTGTACATACCACATTTTCTTTATCTTCCCATGCATTGATGAACACTAAAAATGATATCGTTGCAGTGAATGTGGGTGGTAGAGCAGCTATTTTTTAAACATATTGATTACATATCTTTTGGATATATACTCTCAATAATTATATTTCTAGATTATATGGCCATTCTATTTTTAATATTTTGAAGAACTTCTATGCTGTTTTCTATAATGGCTACAGTAAATTTTATATTCCCACTATTATGTTCCCAGACTATAAGAGTTCCTTAATCCAGATCCTCACCAAGGTTTACCTTTCATTTGTTTGGTCATAGCCATTCTGACAGGCAGGAGATGATATCTCATTGTGGCTTTCTTTCTTTGCTGATGATATTTATTATATTAATGGCAGAGGTACAGCTCAAGTAATAGTGTACCAGTGTAGCAACTGTGAGAGCCTGCATTCAAACCCCAGTATCACACACACACACACACACACACACACACACACACACACACACACACACACACACACACACACACACACACAGATAATGTCAAGGATTTTGGTTCATATACTTTTTTTTTTGGGGTCCGGTCGTGGGGCCTGAACTCTGGGTCTGGGTGCTTTCCCTCAGCTCTTCAGCTCAAGGCTAGCGCTCTACCACTTGAGCCACAGCGCCACTTCCGGCTTTTTTCTTTTTGCTTATGTGGTGCTGAGGAATCGAACCCGGGGCCTCATGCATGCAATGCAAGCACTCTACCACTGAGCCACCTTCCCAGCCCTGGTTCATATACTTATTAGGCAAATTTTAAAAAATGTCCATTCAGGCTGGGCATTAGTGGCTCATGCCAGTAATCCCAGCTACTCAGAAGGCTGAGATCTGAGGAGACTCTTTTTTTTTTTTTTTGGTCAGTCTTGGAGCTTGAACTCTGGACTTGGTGCTGTCCCTCAGCGCTTCAGCTCAAGGCTAGCCTTCTACCACTTGAGCCATAGTATCACTCCTGTTTTCTGGTGGTTAATTGGAGATAAGAGTCTCACAGACTTTCCTGCCCAGATTGGCTTTGAACCACAATCCTCAGATCTCAGCTTCCTGAGTAGCTAGGATTATGGGTGAGAGCTACCAGCGCCTGAGACTCTTATCTCCAATAAACCCTAGAAAACCAGAAGTGACTCTGTGGCTCAAGCAGTAGCGCACTCACCTTGAGCTGAAGAGTTGAGGGTTAGCGCCCAAGCCCAAGGCCCAAGACCAACAACAACAACAACAAAATTTCCATTCAATTCTTTTGCCTATTTTTTAATTGGGTTATTTGTTTTCTCACTATTGAGTTACTTGAGTTTATTTTGTATATTAACTTCTTTCCCGATATAGTTTGTAAATATATTCTCCCAATATATACAGGTGTTGAACACCTATCTAGAAAGCCTCAGGCTCTAAGTTCAACACCCAGTACCAAACATACAAAAAAAAGCATCACAATTTGCTCAGTTTTCTATTGTTGCAAAGTCAGGTATTTCAAAACTTTGTGTTTTCTATTCATATTCTTGATTTTGCTTTACATTTCCTTATAAATTCCTAACCATGTTATTGCTGTGTCATAGAGCACAAATATGTTTAAAGCTTTAAAAATGTTACATTTTAAAATGCAGTTAGAGCTATGTTGAAAACGAACTTTACAACTTATGGGAGGGGGAAGAGTTGGAGAGGTGGGGAGGGAAATAATGTTAGGGGAAAAACAAAGGAAATGTACTCATTACCTTACTTAGGTAACTGTAACCCCTCTGTACAGTATTTTTACAATAAAAATATAAAAATAAAATAAAATAAAATAAAATGCAGTTAGAAAGCAGGAACTGAGGATGGCAAGAATGAAAAAAGCCAAACAGTTATGCTATTTAATCAGTTCAGAAATTCCCATGTGAGGGGCTGGGAAGGTGGCTCAGTGGTAGAGCACTTGCCTTGCATGCATGAGGCCCTGGGTTCCATTCCTCAACACCACATAAGCAAAAAGCAGGAAGTGGCGCAGTGGCTCAAGTGGTAGAGTGCTAGCCTTGAGCTGAAGAGCTGAGGGACAGCGCCCAGGCCCAGAGTTCAGGCCCCACGACCGGACCCCCCCCCCCCAAAAAAAAAGAAATTTCCATGTGATGCAAAAAAGAGTGACACTGTCTGCTATTCCTCCAACACTTTATCTGTCTCCATTGACCTACGCAAAAACCTTCAGTTTAGGAAAATAAAGCGATTTTTCTTTTTGAGATATTGTCTTGTTATGTAGCCCAAGCTAGCCTCAAACTTGGGATCCTCTTGACCCAGCCTCCTGAATACTGGATTACAGGCATGCACCACCAGCACTATAGAAAGCCTCTACATAGAAAACCTGAGTCAGTGGCACACTCAGATGAGAACTTTTATCACTGTGGTGAGCCAGGACCAACCTCATTCCCTCCCACTGCCCATACTCTCTGCAGTGGAAGTTATAGATGTATTGAAGAGTATCCAAGAATAATACAATTGAGAAAACAAAGTAAAATTTAAAAATAAGTTAATAATAAAAAATAAAAATAAAAAAATAAAAATAAGTTAATAAATTCAAGAGGAGGAAGCATCCAGGAATAAGTGACAAGAGTACTAGCTGATAATTACCTAATTAATTGGGATAGCTTAAGCCCTCATAGAGTTTAGACTTGGGAATTCTGGACAGAGTTTGGCTCTATCTCTCTGTTATTTTGAGTAGCAGAGAGCTGTAACCTGCCATGGGCTTCCTGGTCTGTATCCACCATGGGTTCCTCTTAGCCCTGCATTTTGGTTCCCACTCACTTCTCTCCATCCTTATTGGAAATCTTTCATTCCATCCAAACTGACCTGTTTCCCTCTGGCTCAAACAGTATGCATTGTGGAAAGACTTTGCAACTGAGAGTCAAGCTATCTGGACTTGAACCCTAGTTCTGCCATTGCTTTATTGAGTGACCTTGGGCAAAGTAATCTTGCTGAGCCTCAGTTTCCTTGTCTGTAAAATAGGGATAACAAAGGCTAATTCACATTTTTTAGATCTGGTACATGTTAAGCCAGTAGACAGTATGTGAAAGAAATTACACACCGCAGAGCACACAGTGAGTGTTTGACAGGTAACAGGAGGTTCTTGTTTACCCCAGCCCCAGAGCCTTTGCTCCCACCTGTTCTCTTTCTGGAAAAGTCTTCATCTAAATCCTGCCCATCCATCAAAGCGAACTCATGGTTTACTCTGCCTGAAAGCCTTCCCTCCACAAATCCCAGGCGCTCCACTAGACTGGTAAGCCGACATTTGTCTATACTTTCTGGTATTGGCCGTGCTTTTCACCGTGTATTTATCTTCTCCAGGTAGCCTGTCAAAGGTCAGAAACCATGTCTACTGCTGCTTCCTTTCCCCCTCTGCATCAAGAGTGTTTTACACATAATAGATGCTAAATAAATATTTGTGACTGACCGTTTTCAGTCCCCCGCACATCATGTCCTGCTTGTATTAGCAGGTGCATGCCAGTCCTCCCAGATGGATTCCCCTGGGGCAGTCCTCAGGGAGCTTTGATATCAATTTTGTCCCCAAAATGATTATAAATGATTAATAGTACTTTAGATTCCAATGGGCTATAAGGTCAACATTTTTTTGTGTGTGTGCCAGTAATTGGGTTTGAACTCAACACCTCAGGCTCTTGCTTAGCTTTTCACTCAAGTCTGATGCTCTATTATTTGAGACACATCTCTTCTGGCTTTTTTTTTCTGGTTAATTAGACATGAGTCCTGTGGATTTGTCTTTCTGACTTAGCTTCAAACCTTGATGCTCAGATCTTCACTTCCTGAGTAGCTAGGATTACAGGCATCAGCTAGTGACACCCAACTCAAAATAAATATTATTTTGTTGTTGTTGTTGTTTTGTTGTTGTTTGGGGCTTGAACTCAGGGCTTACTCTACCACTAAGCCATATTCCAGGCTCCAGAATAAATAATACTGTTATCATCATTTCTATTTCTCAGAGAAACATCAAAAAAGTTTTGTCCAAAGCCAAAACAGAAATGTAAAAATTGAATTTGATTTACTCATTGCAAAGCTCATGCTCATAGCCTCTCATCAAAACAGGGAAGCAAGGGCTGCAGGTGGCTAGTGCCAGCCTAGAAAGCCCATGGCTCTGAGTTCAAACCCCAAGTACTGCCAATAAATAAACAAACAAATACATATATACATACCTACATTCTTAAAAATTGAATTTCAGTGGCTGGGAATTGTGGCTTAGTGGAAGAGTGCTTGCCTAACATGCATGAGGCCCTGGGTTCGATTCCTCAGTACCATATAAACAGAAAAAGCCGGAAGTGGCACTGTGACTCAAGTGGTAGAGTGATAGCCTTGAGCAAAAAAAGGAGCTCAGGAATAGTGCCTAGGCCCTGAGTTCAAGCCCCAGGACTGGCAAAAAAAAATTGAATTTCAGATCAAATTCAGTGGCTTCAGTGGTAGTTTATATGTGTATGTATATGTGTGTGACAGAATATTTAATTTATATATTATACATTATGATATATAATCTGGAATATATACTTTATACATTATATAATACATAAATATGATATATACATATATATGTAAATACGTGTGTATGTGTGTGTGTGTGTGTGTGTTTGTGTGTGTGTAATCCCAGCTACTTGGGAGGTAGAGATAGCAGAATCATTGTTTAAAGCCAGCCCAGATGAAAAATTGTTCTCAAAGAATAAGGTGGGCATGATGGTTCACATCTGTAATCCCAGCTACTGGGAGGAAAAATAGGCTTTTTGATGCTGACTCAATAGTCAGCATCAGGCTAAGACTATGCCTGAAAAATAAAAATAAAAGCAAAAAGATTGGAGGCATGGATGGAGTGGTACAGTACTTGCCAAACCTCAATCCCACAAAGAAAGAAAGAAAGAAAGAAGAAAGAAAAAGGAAGGAAGGAAGGAAGGAAGGAAAAAAGGAAGGAAGAAAGGAAGAAAGGAAGGAAATGAATTTCATATTTAACCATTAATAAACATTGGAAATGTTTCCCTCCACTTTGCTTGAAGCATGACTTAAGTGGTAGAGCACCTGCTGAGCCAGCTTGAGGTCCTCAGTTCCAACACCAGAACTACCAAAAGGAAAAAGATGGTTTCCCCATTCCATTATCACCTATTGGCCATCTTCTGCCCCCACCCTTTGAAGCTCACGCCTTTCCTCTGTGGCCTTGGCCCCGGCACCTGGGAGATGTTTTCGTGGTCCCCTCCTCCAGAAGAGAGTCCCTCAAACGAAGAGAACAATTGTTATCCTAGTTCAAGTGCACCTTGGAACCCTTAATTCTAAAAGAGTTGCAGATGATCCTGATTAACCAGGACATTCTATCTTCCACTACAGGTTTCCTCTGACAACTAAGTAGCCATTCCTCAGACTTAGGGCAGAGTTTACCTGCAATAGAAAGTGAGACAATATCGTTCAGTAACCTGGTCACTAAGTAAGCTTGCAGCCTTTCTATGAAGAGTATAGGTCCACCCTCTGGCCCTGTAACAATTCGTGAAGGCCCAATGAATCCTGATGTGGATAGTACTCTGATTCTATCAGTAACAGTTGATTAAACACTTCTCCTACCCTCCTGCCCCCCCACCTCAAACACCTCATCTCTGGCTTGGTCACTAAAGGCCAACCGCAATCTGCTTCCAAATTCATTCAATATACTGTAATTGAGAACTCCTTGCCACGAAATTGTCATGCACTGGTGGGGCTAAATGAGTAGGTATAGAATCTTCTTTGGTGATGAGAGGAGATTGGAGGTATGGTTCAAGTGGTAGAGCACCAGCTGAGAGAGAGCAAGGAAGCCTCACAGCCTGATTTCAAGTCCTGGTACCTGTGCAAAAAAACTTTTTTCTGTTTCTCAACCCAGTCTCCATGGAAAGCTCATAGTTCTCACAACAATCTCATATCAGTAACAAAGAAGTTGTTCATATGACCCCCACATTTGCACTGAAACAAGCATCAGCATGAACCTTGAGATAGCCATGATTTAATGATAGTCTAATTTTTAGTAATAAACCACTAATAATTAGTAGTGCTTTAATAATTTCACTCAAATTATTCTTGGCCAAAAATGGTAGTTGGATTTCAGTTCCTATTCTGTTTTGGTAGATTACCTCTGGCTTCTTCTCCCCTGGGTTCCTAATTTACCTGTTTCATCTGGGAAAGCCCTCTCTTTTTCTACATCCATCATTCCTTCTTTCCCCACATCCATCATTCCTTCTCAAATACCGAGCATTCAAATATCTCTCCTGCAGAGATCTTAACCTTGGGACTTCAACATTTTCCCTGACTTCTCTCTCCACAGACCCCGCTCCTCCCTGGCTGTTCCTTAGCCTAACATCAACTCAGTCAAATGAAATAAACAAATATTTACAGAGGGAGGGAGGAGGGCCAGACAGGGTGGGGGACAGCTGTGATTACTGACCCATCCTGCCCCAGTTAAAGGTGGCTGGGGACAAGCTCATAATGGAAGTTTAGAAAAGTCTTGCCTCTTATGCTTCCTAAACACCAGCAGTGAGCAATTGGTTTTTATTTTATTTCATTTCATTTGAAAGTTTTGGCAAGGATTTATTTTAGTATAACAAGGGTTAAAGTAGGGAGAAACAGAAAAGAGAAGAAAAACATTTCCTGCTCCTCATGGAGAAATAGAAGTTAAATACTCTCCTAATTTTTTTTTTTAAGAAAATACCATTTACAACAGAACCAAAAGGAAGACTATCTAGACATAAATTTAACAAAATAGGTGCAGAAAACCAAAAGAAAACAAAAAGAAAAAAAATGTCTGCAAGGGGGCTGGGAAGGTGGCTCAGTGATAGAGTGCTTGCCTTGCATGTCTGATGCCCTGGGTTTGATTCCTCAGCACTACATAAGCAAAAAGAAAAAAGCCGGAAGTGGTGCTATGGCTCAAGTGGTAGAGCACTAGCCTTGAGGTGAAGAGCTGAGGGACAGTGCCCAGGCCCAGAGTTCAGGCCCCACGACCGGACCCCCCCAAAAAAAAAAAAAGTCTGCAAGAAACCAGTTGTGTGTGTGAGTGGGGGGGGGAATGGGAAGGGATGGGAAGGGGAAACAAAGGAGGAGCAACAATGCTTGATACGAAATGTACTCATTATCTTGCCCATGTAATTGTAACCCCTCTATATGGTATTTTCACAATAAAAAACAAAACAAAACCAGTTGTAGTGATATATACCTTTATACCAGTACTCTGGAGGCTGAGGCATGTAGAGAGTTTGAGACCAGCCTAGGCTATATAGAGAAATATTGTCTCAAAGACAAAAAGGTTAAAATAAATGGAGGAAGGATTCTGTTATATATATAAGGTCAATAGTAAAAAGTAAATTGCTGGGATGAACAATGCAGCAGTGGTACTCACTAGACACTATGTGGAAAATAAACTATACAATGTGTGGACAGGAATGGGAGGGAAAAACTGGGAGAGAGTGAGGGAAGGGGTGACATTGTCCAAAAAGAAATGTATTCATTATCTGATTTATGTAACTGTATCCCCTCTGTACATAACCTTTACAATAACAATAAGAATTTTTAGGTAAATTTCTGTCCAGGTACTGTATCTTACATCTGTTATTGTGACTACAGGGAAGGATTGTGGTTCTAGCCCAAGCAAAAATTCATCAAGACCCCACCTCAATAGCTGAGCATGGAAATGTAAATAGGAGTATCGGCAGTCCAAATTGGCCTAGGCAGAAATGTAAAACTATTGAAAAGCAACTAAAAGTGAGAAGGGCTGGAGTTGTGACTCAAGTGGTAGAGCATCTGCTTGGCAAGCCTGAGGCTCTGAGAGCAAACCTCAGTACTGAAAAGAAGTAAAAACCAGGTGCCCATGATTTATGCCTATAACCCTAACTACTTAGGAGGCTGAGATCAATTACCCAGCCAAAAATTAGAAGTAGAGTTTGGCTCAAATGATAGTATGCCAGCCTGGAGCGTAAAACACCAAGCAAGTGTGTGAGACCTTGAATTCAAGTCCCAGGACCAGCACCAAAGAGAAAAAAGAAGTGAATTGCTTTTCTATATGGAAACCTGGATTTAATTTTTTTTCAGTTGTGGGACTTGAACTCAGGGCCTGGGCACTGTCCCTGAGTTCTTTTGCTCAAGACTAGCACTCTACTACTTTGAGCCACAGCGCCACTGCTGGTTTTCTGGTGGTTAATTGGAAATAAGAGTCTCATAGACTTTCCTGCCTGGACTGGTTTCAAACCACAATTCTCAGATCTCAGTCTCTTGAGTAGGTAGGATTACAGGTGTGAGCCACCAATGCCTGGCTTGGAATTTAAAATTTTAAAAGAGACACTAGCATAAATTTTAGCTCTTAGAGTCACATGGTGCCAATGTGAACACCTTAGCTTGATTAGCAGTTTCAGTTCGGTTATTTCCTTTAGTCAGAAATCCATTCCATGCAGAATCCCAAATCCCATCCACAACTGTGAGTCAGAGCAGTATTGTAAGTAGTTCTCATTGTCCCTGGATTCCTCTTAAATGCTATTTGTCATCTTTTTATTATTTTTTCTCTCTCTCTAAGCTTCTTTCATCCAAGCAGCCAACATTTCCCCAGAGGTTTCATTTCTCTTTTTCTAACCTTCCTGCCTCTCTTGCTTCCAACTGGTTTATTAAGCTTTGGTCTCACATTTCCAAAGCACCTCCAACCTCCAGCCAGTCCTCCACCCTCTGTGGCCTCCTACACAGCCATTGTCTGGTTCTTCTCTTCCCCTTCCCAGTCTTCATGTTCTTCTTAGCCCACAGGTCAGGCCTTCAAGAGGGTACTTAATATGGACACCTTCTTGTGCAAATAGTTTTCTTTGAAACAAATATTTGCATATGTGAAACTCACATTTGCCATCTGGAGGCACTCTCAAATTCATATACATTTGGGATGGGGGGGGCAGGGAAGGGGAAGGAAGTGTTCCCCAGATGGGCTCTCCAAAGCACCAAAAACAAGGTCAGAGCTCTGTGCTCCTTCAGAGGTTCTGGGCAGAGGTTAGAATTACTCATGCTTTCTTACTTCCATCAGAGATTCCTCCCCCCTCTCACCCCCCCCCCAGCACCTGATAATGGGACACAACCTGGCCCTTAGCTAAAAACACACCAGAATTTAAAGGAGAAGCTGAACCATAAACTAGAATCCCCAGGGAAAGAAAAGAAGCCTGCCCAGTTACTCAAATAATGCAAACCAAACCCCTTCGAGCACTTCCAGAGGGAGGGAGGGAGAGTATGTATATTAGAGGATGATGAGCCAGGTGTGCCAAAGAGTTTTCTTAGCCATTCTTAGTTAGAAGGAGGCGGGGGGTGGGGGTGGGGGACTACATTTCTAATGGGACACAAATTTCCCCTTTTAAATCAGGAAAGAAAAAAAAAACACACACCACCAACAACACAAGCCCCAAATAGAGAATGTTTTCTTTTGTAACTGGAAGCAAACATCACTGATGGTTTTAACAGCTGCCTGCCAACACAGCCTGAGGAGCAGGCGAGCTCAAACATTTTTCGAGATCAACACATGTACAAACGTACAGTATATTAGGTCAAATTATAAATCCAGGAATAAAAGAACAAATAAACAACTTTCAGCTTTTTCTAGGCTTCTAGGTCCAACACCAGCTAAATTCAACTCTGAAGCAGAGAAATCTCGATTCCAAGAAGGCAGGTCTCCCAGGAGTTCAAGTCAAAATCTCCCTCTGGTAGGAAAAGAAGGTGTCGTTGTCGATTAACTGGCTGATGGCTGACCAGGTCCAGGCTGCAGAGGCTGGGCTAGCCAAGGCTTCTGGTGTCTTAACTGAGCAGACTTGGAGGATGTGTGGCAGGTCCATGCTAGGCCTGCCATTGACTTGATCTTTGACCCCAGTAAATCATTTAATATGCCATGTGCCTTTGTCCATATGTTAAGGTTTGATGTCATTCGGATGAGAATTCCAGCAAGTCTGGGTGTGCCACCCATTAGGGCTAAGTCTTTCCCTTTGGAACTTTGAGGAAGAACCTTCTGGACTGCTGCATTGCAGAATGCTCTGAGGTGTCTGGGCAAAGCAGATGGAAATACTTGCAGATGATGTAAGCAGGCTTGCCTTGACTGTGGCCCAGAAGTGCAAGAGTAGTTACTTATCAAAATTGTCCCGAAGCTTTGGTGATAGGTTTCCTTTGGTGTTAGCATTGTCCCCTTTCCATGGAACATCCCAGCCAGGAGAATACTGGATTCTACCACCATACTTGTTCTGTGGCCTGAGATACGTGATCAAGGCCAGGTTTATTTGGACCCAAATTGGTCATTAAATCAGTGAAATGGCCCAGGCACTGGTAGCTACTCAGGAGGCTAAGAAATGAAGATTGTGGTTTTGAAGCCAGCCCGGGCAGGAAAGTCCACAAGCACCAAAAAAGCCAGAAATGGATCTGTGGGTAAAGTGTTAGAGCCCTATATAGCCTTAAGCAAAAAAGTTGGGGAGGGGGAGAAAGGAACACTGGGAAAGCAGCTTAGTGGTAGAGTGCTTGCCTAGCAAGCATGAAGCCCTGGGTTCAATTCCTCAGTACTACATAAACAGGAAAAAATTTGGAAGTGGCACTGTGGCTCAAGTGGTACAGTGCTAGCCTTAAGCACAATGAGGCTCAGAGACAGTGCCCAGGCCTGAGTCCAAGTCTCAGGACTACGGGGGGGGGGGGGGGGGGGGGGAGGAGAAAGCTCAGGGAGCTGGGAAGGTGGCTTAGTGGTAGAGTGCTTGCCTTGCATGTATGAGGCCGTGGGTTCAATTCCTCAGCACCACATAAGCAGAAAAAGCCACAAATGGTACTGTGGCTCAAGTGGTAGAGCATTAGCCTTGAGCTGAAGAGCTGAGGGACAGTGCCCAGGCCCAGAGTTCAGGCCCCACAACTGACCAAAAAAAATGCTCAGGGGTGGTGCCTGGGCCCTGAGCCCTAGGGCAGGCATACACACACACACACAATCAGTGAATTGATTAGGACTAAAAACTGTTAGTAAAACAACTTTAATAGAACAGAAATTAGCAGTGCTTGGTCCTCCTAACCCAAGAGTAAGTACGTATGTGTACATGTATGTTTCCTGAGGCCACACAAAAACAATAGTGTTCTTATATATTGTTTTGGGTCCAGTCATGGGGCCTGAACTCTGGGCCTGGGCGCTGTCCCTCAGCTCTTCAGCTCAAGGCTAGCGCTCTACCACTTGAGCCACAGCGCCACTTCCGGCTTTTTTCTTTTTTCTTATGTGGTGCTGAGGAATTGAACCCAGGGCCTCAGGCATGCAAGGCAAGCGCTCTACCAGTGAGCAACCTTCCCAGCCCAACAATAGTGTTCTTAATGTGAGAAGCCAATAAACAAAATTTTAAGCCAAAGGCTGAGAACATAGGGTTTGATTTCCTCATCTATTGAATAGAAACAATTCATTGTATACCTACATGTAGACAGAAGTTGGGTGACATATTCCAAGCCTAGGTAGCAAGGTCAAGGCCAGCCTCTCTAAGGAAGTGACAAAGAAGGAGGAGACATAACATGATGTAGTCAAAAGAACTAATCACTAGTGAGCTGACAATGACACAGACATATCAGGTCAGTCCTGAAGGATTTTACAAACTTTAGTCAAACAGCTGACTATGATGCTAGAGGTTATAAAGATGGGCCCATGGTCCTGAGGAAAATTGAAAACTGAAGGAAGACTTCGCTGAGGAAATGGAACTCAAGCTGAAGTAAAAGGATGGAAAGGAAAACTTCAGGAACATCAGCCCCATGAGGTAGGTGTAATTATTCTCCCCCTGTGAGTACAGGGGGCATGTCTGTCTAGTCTACCAATAGATCTCCGCTGCCTAGAACTGTGCCTGGAATGAAATAGCACTCAGTAAACATTTGTTGGATAAACAATGTATCCTCATTTTGTAGATAAAGAACCTGAATCTCAGAGAAGATGCAAGATTTGACCAACATAACAGCACTACTAAGGATCAAGCTATGATTCCAGGCCATAATCTCTGCAGATTAAGCTTAAACTTTTTAAAAAGTCACTTATTGGCTGGGAATGTGGCTTAAAAAATAATTTTAAGGGATGGGAAGGTGGCTCAGTGGTAGAGTGCTTGCCTTGCATGCAAGAGGCCCTGGGTTCGATTCCTCAGCACCACATAAGCAGACAAAGAAAAGCTGGAAGTGGTGCTATGGCTCAAGTGGTAGAGCGCTAGCCTTGAGCTGAAGAGCTGAGGGACAGCACCCAGGCCCAGAGTTCAGGCCCCACGACCAACAAAAGAAAAAAAATTTTTAAAAGTAAGTCATTTGGTTTTCAAAAAGTGAAAAAAATAAACAAACTGATTCCATTATTCTGGGACCCTAGAAATAGTCATTTTTTCCCCTTTGGTCTTTATTTTAATTATTTTGGGGTTTGTTTGTTTGTTTTGTCTGTCGTGGGGCCCGAACTCTGGGCCTGGGCGCTGTCCCTCAGCTCTTCAGCTCAAGGCTAGCACTCTACCACTTGAGCCACAGCGCCTCTTCCAGTTTTTTTCTTTTTGCTTATGTGGTGCTGAGGAATGGAACCCAGGGCCTCATGCATGCAAGGCAAGCGCTCTACCACTGAGCCACCTTCCCAGCCCCTCAAGCATTTCTTTCAACTTGCTAGTGTGGCCCTAAGGCATTGAACTATAGTTGCTTCCTTACAAGTCTCTCCAGTTCTCTCCTCCCTCCTCCCCAAAGCCAAGCCATCTAATCCAAGTGAAAGTAACTTCTGCATTATTTTAGAAGCTGCAGCTCAACACCTGCAAAACCAGGCAGATCAGACAATGGTTCCAGATCAGACAATGGTTCCTGAGGACTGTTCTGCTCCAAACTACTTATAGACCTTGAGATTTTTCCTTAGCCCTTCTCTTTCCCTCTCTCTCTCTCTTCCTTTTTTCCTTCCTTTCTTTCTTTCCTTCCTCTTCCTCCTTCTTCCTCCTCCTTTTTTTTTTTTTTTGGTCCGGTCATGGGGCCTGAACTCTGGGCCCGGGCGCTGTCCCTCAGCTCTTCAGTTCAAGGCTAGCGCTCTACCACTGAGCCACCTTCCCAGCCCCTCCTCCTCCTTTTCTAACTTCTATTTCTTCTTCTTCTTCTTCTTCTTTTTTTTTTTTTTTGAAAATGATCTTGTACTGTAACCCAGGCTAGCCTCAAGCATTCACTCCCTATAACTCAGTCTTCCTAGCATTGGGAACACTGGCTTGCACCATCACACCCCTTTTAATCTTCCAAAGCCTCTATTTAATCTGTAAAATGGAAATAATAATATAACTCACAGTCGGGTACTGGTGGTTCATGCCTGTTATCCTAGCTACTTAAGAGGCTGAGATCTGAGGACCATGGTTCAAAGCCAGCCCAGGCAAAAAAGACTATGAGACTCTTAATGCCAATTAATCACCAAAAAGCCAAAGGCGGGGCTGTGGTTCAAGTGGTAGAGAGCCAGCCTTGAGATAAAAAGCTAAGGGACAGCTCCCAAGTCCTAAGTTCAAACCCCAGAACTGACACAAAGGGAAAAAATAATAACCCATAACTCATAAGGTCATTATAAGGATCAAGATGATGCACGTGAACCACTTAGGGCAGTACTTGGCACACAGTAAGAAAGCTGGCAAATACCCTATGATAGAAAAAATAAGTATCAACTCCTACATATCTCACTGGAAGGAAAATTGAATTTTTTTTTCTTTATAGAGTAGAGAAAAACAGGCTTCAATGACTTTTTTTTTTTCCTTCAAAATGCACTATTTCAGCCAGGCAGTGGTGGCTCATGCCCAAAATTCTCATGACTCAGGAGGCTAAAATCTGAGGACACCAGTTCAAAGCTAGCCCAGGCAGGAAAGTCTGTGAGACTCCAATTAACCACCAGAAAACCTGGAGGGGAGCAGTGGGTCAAAGAGTTAGAGCACTAGCCTTGAACTAAAGAGCTCAGGGACAGCGCCCAGATCCTGAGTTCAAGCCCTATGAACAACAACAACAACAACAACAACAACAAAAAAGCACTATTGCATCCAGGTTTGATCTGAGCCAGGGACACGGGAGGCTGAGGTAGGAGGATTGTTTGAATCTATAAGTTTGGAGCCAGCTTGAGCAACACAGTAAGCCCCTGTTTCTTCAAAAACTAGTCAATTGTTAAGCACTCCCCTCAGCCACAGACTCTTATGAAAGAAAGAGATTGACCAGTAAGGAGGTAACCCAAGGTGGATTCCAGAATCACCCAGTGACTTTACTCTCCCTCACCCTAAAGGTTTCGTGCTGCTTCTGCCCCAGCCTTGCAGTCCTCCTCTTCCTTTCTTTATTTCCCATCTCTCCCTCCCCTCTTCAGACCCTGGGGAAAAAAAAATGAAGAGAAGCACACCAACCAAGAAGCCTTTTCAGGTCTTTGTGTTTTCCAGCTAGACCTGAACAGACTGTGAGTAATTCAGCTCTCTCTCACCCTCCCTCCTCTCTTCTCCTCTCATATCCTCTTTGTACTTTTTTCCTCCCTCCCTCCCTCCCTCCTTCCCTCCCTCCCTTCTTCCCTCCCTCCTTCCCTCCCTCCATCTCCCCCCTCCCCCTCTCAGGCTGTCCTTAGCCTGAGAAAAAAGCAGTAATAGCCCAGCAGCAGAAAGACACAAAGAGTTGTGGTCATTGTAAGGATCAAGATAATGACAATCATGTAAATAATAATCATGATGATGGGAGTTGGTCCCCATGGTCCTGGGCAGGGGATCCTATTCCTCTGAGAAAACTTGGCAACTTGATTACAACCAACCTTTCCCATCCCAAGTCACAGCACAAACCTCACTCCTCCCACTTCCTCTGATCAGGAGCCTTCTAGAGTCTTCCCCTTCTCCAGGCAAGGGGTTTCCATTCCAAGTTTAAGCAAACCAAGCCAGTTGGCCCTTAAGACCCACCAGGATGAAGGAGGAATACACCTTTTCCATCTTCAAAGCAGCCTAGTGGGATTTTGGTTTTTTCCAGCAAGGTAACTCCAAATTGGCAGAGTTTGCAAAGTTACAATTTTCCATGTCCCCAGCTTTCACCAGAGAAAAATGTCCTGGTTAAGTCGGTGTGTAAAAGGATTTGAGGTGGACAAGTAGGAAATGTGGAACAAATAGTTAAAGGGGAGCTATGAATCAAATTAGTCTAAACAAGAGTCTCTGCTATGCACATACCATACTGGTTGTCCTCCTTAATTCCTACCCCAAACATATATTCAAAAATAACTTCTATTTATCAAGTGTCCAGTAAGTACCAGGAACCAAACCGTGCGTTTTATTTACTGACGTTGACTCATTTTTATCTTCACAACTATGCAAGATAGGAATCATTTGTTTTCTCTCTGAGGCTTAGACAAGTGAAGCAATTTTCCCAAGTCACCCAGTTAATAGGTAGCAGAATTGGGAGTTCCAATCTAGCCTCCTCAATGAAGTAATATGGAAAAATCTCAAATCACCATATATAAAAGGTCTAGATTACTACTGTGTTCCACATATGTAAAACTATAGAAAGTCTTAGGCCATGGTGGCTCACACCTGTAATGCTAGCTATCCAGGAGACTAAGATCTAAGCCTGGCTTCAAAGCTAAGCCTGGGTAGGAGAGTCTGTGAAATTCTTATCTCCAATTAACACCAAAAAGTCAGAAATAGAGCTGTGGCTCAAGTGGTAGAGAGCTAGCCTTGAGCAAAAAACTCAGGGACAGCGCCCAAGCCCTGAGTTCAAGCCCTAGGATCAGCACACAAGCACACACACACACACACACACACACACACACACACACACACACACACACACACACACACACACACACAATTGAGGATCCCAAGGAGCTTTTGTTTATATAGTAGGTAAGATCATCAGTATTCACTATTTACTATGTTAGAAATGAAAACAAACTTTTTTTTCAGTGCTGTGTTTGAATTCAAGGCCAGGAGCTTGCTAGGCTTACCAGGCAAGCACTCTACCAGTCCCTCAATCCATATAGAAAACTTTGCCACCTGGCATGGAGTAGCAGACTTAGTAGTCAATAAATCTTAGTGTGAATACTGTTTCTTATGAGTGTGTGTGTGTGTGTGTGTGTGTGTGTGTGTGTGTGTAGCTAGAGTTGGATCCCAAGGACTTATACATGCTAGGCAAGCACTCTGCACTGAGCTACACTTTAGTCCTTCTGCTTCTTAGAGAATATATAAGCTTTTCTAGTAGCTGAACTGTTTTAAACTTCAGCTTCTTCATCTGCAAAAGGGAGCTCATAGTATCTTCTAGAAAGGATTACACAGATTAATGAGATGTGAAAGCATGGGGTTTATCTGTGCAGAGAGCAACTCAGCAAGAGTGTCTGATGAACAGAAGTTGGAACTGAGGTCCTACTCATTGTGGCTTGGACTCCAATGTGGTGGGTGTCTCCACTGGGAGCTGAGGCTAGCATACGGTGTTTAAGTTTTTGTTGAGCTCAATGAAGTCATCTGGAACATTGTTGCAGGGTCATCAATGATTTGATCTAACTTCCTTTCCCTTTGGATCATGGAGTAGTTTTAAGGATTCTAGGTATTTTTTAGAAGTGTATTTTGATTCTAATGATTTCACAAAAAAAAAAAATCTCTGCAGTCTTGGTGCTTGACCTCTACGCCTGGGCACTGTCTCTGAGCTTCTTTTGCTCAGGGCTAATGCTCTACCACTTGAGCCCACTTCCAGCTTTTTCTGAGTGGTTAATTAGAGATAAAAGTCTAATGGACTTTCTTGCCCAGGCTGGTTTCTCAGCCTTCTTGATTAAAGGCATGAGGCACCAGTGCCCAGCCTCTATCTTCTTTTTGCTTCTAAATTGGAACAAGTCCTATGTTTGATCTTAGACACATTTTAAACTAGGAAGGGCAGATTTTTCTCTTTTTTTTTTCTTTTCTTTTTCTTTTTGCCAGTCCTGGGGCTTATACTCTGTCCCTGAGCTACTTTCACTCAAGGCTAGCATTCTACTACTTGAGCCACAATGCCACTTCCAGCTTTTTCTGTGATTAATTGGAGATAAGAGTCTCACAGACTTTCCTGCCCAGGACGGCTTCAAACTGTAATCCTCAGGGCTGGGAAGGTGGCTCAGTGGTAGAGCGTTTGCCTTGCATGCATGAGGCCCTGGGTTCGATTCCTCAGCACCACATAAGCAAAAAGAAAAAAGCTGGAAGTGGCGCTGTGGCTCAAGTGGTAGAGCGCTCGCCTTGAGCTGAAGAGCTGAGGGACAGTGGCCAGGCCCAGAGTTCAGGCCCCACAACTGGACCAAAAAAAAAAACAAACTGTGATCCTCAGATTTCAGCCTCCTGAGTAGGATGACAAGTGTGAGCCACCGGCGCCCAGCAGGCAGATTTTTCTTTTCTGTTTTGGTTTTTGAAGAGAACATACTAGAAAGGAAGGGGTGATAAAATATTACTCAGAAATGCAAACGAATGAAGACCTGATGCATGTTATTCTACCATTGAATAGGAAAACATTATACTAAGTAATAGAAGATATCACAAAAGGCCATACATTGTATTCTTTTATTTATATAAATGTCCAGAATAAACAGGTTCATAGAGAAAGAAATCGATTCAGGTTGCTGAAATCGATTCGGGTTGCTTAGGGCTAGGGGAGGTTGTAAGAAATGACAACCAAAAAGTCTAGAGTTTCTTTTGGGAATGATGAGAATATTCTAAAATTGATTGTGCTGATGATTGTACAACTCTGAATATACTGAAAAACATTAACTCATATGTTTTAAGTGGATGCTCGTATACTGTATGAATTATAGTTGAGTAAAATTCTTAACTAAAAAACAAAAAAGGAAGGAGCAAGAGGTTATGGATAGTGTCTAACTTAGGGAACATACACTGGGTGAGTCTGATTGGCATTTAAAGGGCCTAGAATTTGTGTGTGTGTGTGTGTGTGTGTGTGTGTGTGTGTGTGTGTGTGTGTGTGTGTGTGTGTGTGTGTGTGTGTGTGTGTGTGTGTGTGTGTGTGTGTGTGTGTGTGTGTGTGTGTGTGTGTGTGTGTGTGTGTGTGTGTGTGTAGGGCTTGGATTCAGGTCCTTGCTCTCACTTTGCTTTTTTCAAGTGCTTGAGGCTGGCACTACCATTTGAGACGTATCTCCACTTCTTGCGTTTTGCTGGTTAAGTTCAACTAAGAGTAGTCTCATAGACTTTTCTGCTCTGGCTGGCTTCAAACCTCAATCCTCAAATCTCAGCTTCCCAAATAGCTAGGATTACAGGCCCAACACAAAGGGCCTAGAATTTTATGTCAATGAGTTTGGACTTGATCTCAGAGCTCTAAGCTGTTAAACTATGGTATCCACTAGCCACATATGACTACTAACCATTTAAAATGTGACTAGCTCTCAATTGAGAGTGCAAGGTCCTGAGTTTAAGCCCCAGTACTGGTATAAAAAAGAAAAAGAAAGGGCTGGGAAGGTGGCTCAGTGGTAGAGCTCATGCCTTGCATGCCTGAGGCCCTGGGTTCGATTCCTCAGCACCACATAAGCAAAAAGAAAAAAAAAAGCCGAAAGTGGCGCTGTGGCTCAAGTGGTAGAGCGCTAGCCTTGAGCTGAAGAGCTGAGGGACAGCGCAGGCCCAGAGTTCAGGCCCCACGACTGGACCCCCCCCCCAAAAAAAAAGAAAAAGAAAATATAACTAGTCTCAGTTGTAATGTGCTATAGTTATAAAATATACAGCAGATTTTGAAGACTTAAAGAGAATGTAGAATACCTCATTATTAATGTTTATATTGCTAGCATGATATTTTGGATATATTGAACTAAGTAGGGTATATTATTAATCACAAAAACTCATAAGCCTCAGCTGAGGGCATGACTCATGTAATAGAGCAATTTCCTAAAACTCAACAAATTGTAATCCTGTAATTCCAGCATTTGGGAGGCCAAAACAGGAGGATCTTGAGTTCAAGGCCAGCATGATATACCCAACAAGTTGCTGGCAGCCCTAACTCAAAAAATAAATAGAGGAGCCGGGCGCTGGTGGCTCACGCCTGTAATCCTAGCTACTCAGGAGGCTGAGATCTGAGGATCACGGTTCAAAGCCAGCCCGGGCAGGAGAGACCGTGAGACTCCTATCTCCAATAAAAACCACCAGAAAACTGGAAGTGGCGCTGTAGCTCAAGTGGTAGAGCGCTCGCTTTGAGCTGAAGAGCTGAGGGACAGCGCCCAGGCCCAGAGTTCAAGCCCACGACCGACAAAAAAATAAAAAATAAATAAATAAATAGAGGAAACTGTGGTGGTACATACCTGTAACTCTAGAACTCAAGAGGGTAAGGCAGGGGGATCATATGTATAAGACCATCTTGGGCTGGTCTTAAACACATGTCTCGAAAAAAAAAACAAAACCCTTTTTGTTTTCCTTAAGAACCAAGCATGGTGCCTGTAATACCAGTTATCAAGAGGCAGAGGTAGGAGGGTCTGGGATCAAGGTTGGCTCAGGCAAAAGCAGGAAATCCAATCTGAAAAATAAACTAAAAGCAAAAGGACTGGAAGGAAGGGAGGTTTAAAGTGCTAGAATATAAAAGGCCTTGAATTCAATCCTCTTTCCCAGAAAGAGGAAAGAAAGAAAAGAAAAGAAAACAATGGGGCTGGGAAGGTGGCTCAGTGGTAGAGCGCTTGCCTTGCATGCTCAAGGCCCTGGGTTCGATTCCTCAGCACCATATAAGCAAAAAGAAAAAAGCCGGAAGTGGCGCTGTGGCTCAAGTGGTAGAGCACTAGCCTTGAGCTGAAGAGCTGAGGGACAGCGCCCAAGCCCAGAGTTCAGGCCCCATGACCGGACCCCAAAAAAAAAAAAAAGAAAGAAAACAAAAGAAAAGAAAAGAAGCCAGATGCTGGTGGCTCACACCTGTAATCCCAGCTACTTGAGGCTGAGATCTGAGAACCCCATTTCAAAGCTAGCCAGGGCAGGAAAGCCCGTGAGACTCTTTTTTTTTTGGGGGGGGGTCCGGTCGTGGGGCCTGAACTCTGGGCATGAGCACTGTCCCTCAGCTCTTCAGCTCAAGGCTAGCGCTCTACCACTTGAGCTATAGCGCCACTTCTGGCTTTTTTTCTTATGTGGTGCTGGGGAATCGAACCCAGGGCCTCATGCATGCAAGGCAAGCGCTCTACCACTGAGCCATCTTCCCAGCCCCTGCCCATGAGACTCTCTCTTAATCTCCAATTAATCACTAGAAAACCAGAAATGGTGTTGTGGCTTAAAGTACTAGAGCTCTAGCCTTAAACAAGAAAGCTCAGGGACAGTGCCCAGGCCCTGAGTTCAAGCCCCAGGACCAACAAAGAGAGAAAGGGGAGCGGGGAGGGAGAGAGATAAAGAAGGAAAAGTAGGAAAGAATGGAAGGGAAGGAAAGGGGAAGGAGGAAGGATGGGATGGAGGGAAAGAGATGGAAAAATAAGTAAAATACAGCTCATATTTATTTCCTCTTTTAACTCAATTACTAGAAAAACTTAAATTACATACATGGTTCACACACATTTCTATTGGGTAGTGCTGTCATGGATACTGGTAAGCTACTGAGGGTTCCTGAGTCCTAACAGAGGTTGGCAAATGTTTGCCAAAAGGCCCGATGGCAAATGCTTCAGGAATGAGGCTGTAGAGTCTTGGTGGCAACCGCACAACTCCCCTGCTGTCGGGCACACATGGCGGTACACAGCCCATGCACAATGTGCCCAGCTGTGCACCAATACAACTGCATTTATAGACATGGAAATTTGAATCTCGAGTAATTTTCGCATGTCACGAAATATTATTCTTCTTTTGATTTTCTCCCAATCATTTAAAATGTAAATGCCATTCCTAGCTTGTGGGCCATACAAAAACAAGTGGTGGGTGGAATTGGGCCTTCGGGCTATAGTTTGCCAACCTCCAAGTTAGAATGTTCAATTGGAGTCTGAAAAATCCCTTCCAACAGCAACACCATCCGTGCTCTCCCCACACACAGCTACACAGGGCCTGGAAAATTCCTTTGCCTTTGCAGACAGCGTGGATTCCCATAACATTTGATCTGGATAGGATCAGGTGCCCCAAGCTTCTCAGATTACATTTGAGGAAACTGAGTCTTCGAGAAGGAAATGCACATAAACAAGGTCACATTGCAGTGAAGAGCTCCCAGATAATGGGACTAACTGCAAAATGACCCCAGCAACACTGGCAGGAAAGGAAGGGCCTGGGGTGAGCCTGTGCCGGAGGCCCACTCAGGGGCTCTAAATTCTGGCTCATCCATCCATTCATTAATTCTTTCATTCACCGCTCATTTCTTGAGACTGTGTGGGTGCCAGTCCCTATTGGAGGCTCTTGGAGAGCCAGACGTTAATTCGATTTGGTCACTGACCTTAAGGAACTCACAGTATAGAAACGAAAAAGCTATTTTAAAATAGGTATAGAGGGGACACAGATGTGCTGAAAGGGGGAGAAACAGGATGCCTGAGATGTAGCTTGAGCTGTGATCACAAGGAAGAGATGGGAAGACTGTTCTAGAAGGAGCAGCATAGCCCAAGGCCTGCAGCTGACAATGCTCTGATGCAGAGAAAATTAGTAGAGGATGGGGGGGGAGGCTTTTATTTAATAACAATTTAATAAGTATTTCTTTGATCCAGGTATGGTGGCACATTCCTGTAATCCTAGTACTCAGGAGGCTGAGGCTGAGGATGATGAGTATGAAGCCAGCCTGGGCTACATAACAAAATCATCTCTCAAAAATAAATGAATAAAATGATGTAAAATGAAAGTGGGTCTCGCTCACTCTAGGTGATGAGAAAACACAGAGAGATTTAAATAGTGAGGGGACACATTCAGATGGAGTTTTGGGGAAAACATACTGGCAGCTTGCCAGACAGGTGGGGGTGGGGGGAGAAAGAAAGATTCCCTGGGGAGGGAAGAGCCTGTGCAAAAAGCCTGAAGAATGCAAGGACCAATGACAGCAGGACTCAAGCATGCAGTACACGACAAGCTGCAAGAAGGGCAAAGCCAAGGAAGGAAATCTGTAGAGATGGCAGAGGCCTTAAACTCTAAGCTGAGAACACAAGTGCCACACAGAGGGGGGAAACTCCCAAGTAACTCAAAGGGTGAGCCCGAACTTAAGGTCAGTATCTCCTAGCTGCGCCATTTACTGGTTAAGGCTTTGTTTCCACAGAGATTCAATGAGATCACGACGGCAGGGAGTGAGTGAAATGTTCTAGGAAAAGTGTTGTCACTTTTTGAGAGCCTACCACACAGCAAATCTGTGTTAGCTCTGAAACCTACAAGGACAAATAACACCAATGGGCAATTATTAGATCCCACATGAAGGTCACAGGACATTCTGCTCAAGAGACAAGAGTCTGGTCTCAGATGCCCCAACCCCTTATTTTTCAATTCTGATTTCTTTCCCCTCCTCTCCTTTCCCTTCCATTCACCTCCACTTCCCTCGTCTACTCCCTCTCCCCTCCCCTCCTCTCTCCTCGCCTTTATTCTCCTCTCTTTTCCTTTCCTTTCTTTTTTGAAAGAGGGTCTCACTATGTAGCCCAGACTGGCCTAGAACTCACTTTCCTCCTGCCTCAGTATCCTTAATTCTGGAATTATAAACTGACCTACCATGCCTGGCTTTCTATTTTTTTATGTAGAAAAATAGCCCACAGCCATCCTCATTTGGAGGTGTTTTCTCTGTAGGAAATTCACATATCCCTGGCATTATGCATAGCCTTCTCCAAAACAGAGCTTAGAAAGTTAACAGCTCAAGTTGGACATTGGTGGCTAACACCTGTAATCCTAGCTACTTGGAAAACTGAGATCAGGAAGATCACAGTTTAAGGGCAGCCTTGGCAGGAAAGTTCTCAAGACTCCTTCTCAACTCACAGCTGGGTACTGCTGTGCTCACCTGGGAGGACTGTAGTTCCAGACCAGCCAGGGCATATACAAGAGACCCCACTTCAACCAATAGCTGGGCATGGTGGTGCATACTCATTATCCCAGCTACATGGGAGGCTGAGGTTGAGCAGATGCTAGTTCCAGGCCAGCCTAGCAGAAAAGTTCTTTTTTTTTTTTTTTTGGTCGGCCATGGGGCTCGAACTCTGGGCCTGGGCGCTGTCCCTCAGCTCTTCAGCTCAAGGCGAGCGCTCTACCACTTGAGCTACAGCACCACTTCCGGTTTTCTGGTGGTTTATTGGAGATAGGAGTCTCACGGTCTCTCCTGCCCGGGTTGGCTTTGAACCGTGATCCTCAGATCTCAGCCTCCTGAGTAGCTAGGATTACAGGCGTGAGCCACCAGCGCCCGGCCAGAAAAGTTCTTTAGATTCTATCTCAACAGAAAGAAGCTGCTCATGGTGGTTCATACTTGTCATCCCAGCTATGAAGTGAAACTTTATCTTAAAAATAATCAATGTACAGCTGGGCACTGGTGGCTCACGTCTGTAATCCTAGCCTCTCAGGAGGCTGAGATCTGAGGATCTTGGTTCAAAGCTAGCCCAGGCAGGAAAGTCCATGAGACTCTTATCTCCAATAAACCACTAGAAAACCGGAGGTGGCGCTGTGCTCAAGCAGTAAAACACTCGCCTTGAGCTGAAGAGCACAGGGACAGCGCCCAAGCCCAGAGTTCAAGCCCCACAACCGACAAAAAAAAAAAAAAAAAAAAAAAAAAAAGCCAGCCCAAGCAGGAAATTCCATGAGACTCTTATTTCCAATTAACCAACAAAAATCTGGAAAGAACTATGGCTCAAGTGTTAGAGCACTAGCCTTGAGCACAAAAGCTCAGGGACAGTGCCCAGGGTCTGGGTTCAAGCCCCAGGACAAGCACAGAAATAAGTAAACAAACAAATAAATAATAAGGAATGCAAAAAAAAAAAGCTAGAGGAAAAAATAGTCTCTTCAATACTTTGTGTTGAGAAAACTGGACATCCATCTGCAGAAAACTAAAAGTGGATCCTTGTTCGTCACCATGTACTAATGTTAATTCAAAAACCTCATCAGACCCGAAACTTTGAAACTACTGCAAGTGAGAGTAGGAAAAACATTAGAACTTATAGGTATGCTAGAAACTTCTTGAAGAGAATCCCAGGGGCATAACAGATAGGAGAGAAACAACATGTGGAACTACATCAAAATAAAAAGTTTCTGCATAGCTAAGGACATAGTTACTAAACCAGAAAGACAGCTAACAAACTGGGAAGAGATCTGTACCAGCAATATATCCAACCAAGGCCTATTATCCAATATACACAAAAACTTCAAGAAACTAACCCCTCCCATACCTAATAAACCAATCACTAAATGGGCCAGGGAGCTAAGGAGAGACTTCTCAAAAGAAAATGTAAGAAACACAAGAGAAAATGCTTATCATCCCTGGCCATAAAAGAAATGCAAATCTAAACAACTCTGAGATGACATCTCACCCCCGGAAGATTGGCCAATATTGTGAATTTGAACAACAAATGTTGGTGGGGGTGTAGGGAAAAAGGAAAAAGGAACCACTCTGAACAGCAGCCTGAAGATTCCTCAAAACTAAACATAGATCTTTCCTACAACCCAGCTACACCACTTCTGGGTATCCACCCTGAATAGCATGAGCCAGGATATGATAAAGACACCTGCATGCCCATGTTCATTGTTACACTATTCACAAGAGCCAAGTTATGGAAACAGCTCAGATGCCCCACAATAGATGAGCAGATTCAGCAAATGTGATACCTATACACAGTGGAATTTTACATGGCCATTAGAAAGAGTAAAGTAATGTCATTTGTAGGAAATGAGCGGAACTAGAACAAATCATGGTAAGTGAGGTAAACCAAGCTCAGAGAGACAACCGATGCATGTTCTCTCTGATATGTGGAAATTAGGTCTAAAATACACTAGGATATGATAAATGCTACAAGATTCTAGATACTCACACATAGTAAGACCAAAAGAGGTCTCTCTTAGGAGAAAAATGCAAAGGCACAATGCCTAAGTGCTTCTTCATATTTATATAAAATAATATACATACTGAAATGGATGTTCAAGTGTTCAAGTTTTGTTTTTGATGCTTCTGTCTTCTTTTCCCATGTATGATGTATTCAAGTGAACATCTTTGGGAGAGGGGGAGGGCACAGAAATCAAGGGAAAAAAGGGTAAAACAGTGCAGCAGTAGAGCTCTTTGGACATTGATGAAAGTGAACTATTCAACCCATGGGTGGAGACAGGAGGGAGGGACTAAAAGAGAATGAGGGAACAAAAGACACCGTAGGAAAGGAAATGTACTCATTACCTGATTCATAATTATAATCCCTCCATACATCACCTCTACAATAACAGTAAATTAATCATTTACAAAAAGCTGGGCACCAGTATAATCCTAGCTACTCAGGGGCTGAGGTCAGAGGATCGCTGTCCGAAGCCAGCAAGCCCAGGCAGAAAAGTCCCTGTGAGATTCTTATCTTCAATTAACCACTCAAAAACTGGAAGTGGCAGTGTGGCTCAAAGTGGTAGAGTGCTAGGCTTGAGCAAAAGAGATCAGGGACAGTGCCCAGGCCCTGAGTTCAAGCCCCATGACAGACATAAAAAAAAATCAATAAATCAATAAAATAATAATTTACAAAGAAAAGAGCTAGAGGAGTATCTCAGCAGAAGAGTGACACAAGGCCTCAAGTTCAAACTCCAGTACCACCAAAAAAAAAAAAAGAAGAGGTACAACTGAATGCTGATGGACTCTCACTCTAGGACCTACATCCAACCTTTGGCTTTTTTGTTTGTTTGCTTGTTTTTTGTCCGGCTTGGGGCTTGAACTCTGGACCTGGGCATTGTCCCTGATCTCTTTTGCTCAGCTCCTCAGTTCAAGGCTATCCCTCTACCAGTTAAGCCACAACATCACTTTTGGCTTTTTCTGTTTATGTGGTGCTGAGGAATCAAATCAAGGGCCTCATGAATGCAAGGCAATCACTCTACCACTGAGCCACCTTCCCAGACCCAACCTTTGGCTTTTTATGGCTCTTCCAATCCTGAGTTTCTGCTCATTTCATAGTCATCTTTTTTAAATGTACACATATATGTATTATACATATGAGGAAAGGAAAATATCTTCTTTTTTATGAATACATAAGATAGCTCTCCCCCATCCCTCTGTAAAACATGGAGCTTGAATTCAGGGCCTGGGTGCTGTCCCTGAGCTCTTTCACTCAAGGCTAGCATTCTACAACTTGGAGCCACATTGCCATTTCTGATGGTTAATTGGAGATAAGAGTCTCATGGACTTTCCTACCTGAGCTGGCTTTGAACCAAGATCCTCAGATCTCAGTCTCCTGAGTAGCTAAGATTACACCTATGCCAGGCTTATATCATCTATTTAAACAAATAAAATTTTAAGAGCTTTTCTTTAGTCATGATAAATGATGTCCATGATGGGTCTACCCACCAGTGTTGCTTTTCAGCACCTTGCTCTTTAGTCCAAAGTCCGAGCAGTGAATGAGAGGGTGGTCATCTGATTTTCCCTCCCCCAATGCAGGGTTTAGAGCTTTCTGTGGTTCAGGCCTCCCAGCTGGAGTGCGAGGAGAATGGCACTTGCCTCTTTCCCCATAGGAGTAGCATTGAGAACTGTCTATCTACTTACTGGTAAAGGATCTTACGATCTGAGGATGAAAGAGAATATATTAACACAAAATACTCCTGCTTTTTAACCCCACATAGTTCTAGAGAAATGTAATCCAAAGGCATCAGCTCCATTTACAGTTGCTGCACTGAAGGTGAATGTCAATTACTCACTCACAATTGTCATTTTCTTTGTCAGGCTGCTTGATGGCTAGGAGCATCAGGAATCTTGCTATATGAGCCTTCTGTCTTTGAACAACAAAGTCACAGTCTGACCTGCCTGAAACAGACAGGAACCCTGCTCACCTTAGTAACGGATCTCAGCTAAGAGAATCCGGGGCCTGGTATCTGGACAGTCTACCTGGACAACAGTGTGTATCTGCCTGGATCCACTGAGTGTTCTTATCTTGAAACAAGGATGGCTCTTCTCACACACGTGCCCTCATCTGGGGTGGGACACGTAGAAGGTATTTAATCATTGCTGGCTGAATGATGGCTAGTTAATTGGCTGACATTAGAGATGGGGAAACAGGCATACAGAAGGCACACAAAAGGGCAGTGTCCAGTATGAGCTCTATTAGAAGAGTCCCTGGATCAGGTAGAAGGTTCAATTTATTCCCCTAAAAGCTCAACTTTTAAAAGCTGAACTCATCTCCTCTCTAAACAAATACATTTTGTGGTTGTTGTTGTTATGTCAGTCTTGGGGCTTGGACTCAGGACGTAAGTGCTGTCTCAGCTTTTTCCACTCAAAGCTGGCACTCTACCATTTGAGCCACAGCTCAGCTTCTGGCTTTTTGTTGGTTAATTGAATGTAAGAGTCTCACAGATTTTCCTTCCTGGGTGGGTTTCAAACCATGATCTTCAGATCTCAAGACTGGTGCTCTACCACTTGAGCCACACTTCCATTTCCTGAAAAGAGATTGTCTGAGAAATGCCTGCAACTCGATCTTCAAAGTTACAAAAATGGGAGAATTTTATGAAACAAAGAATTTTGAAAAACAAGACCTTTATCTAGACAATTGCAGATGACTAAGCCACTGACCCACTCCCGGCCTCAGTATCACATCCTTGGGTAAGATTTAACATCACATTCCCCCGTCTGATCTGTGTGCACAGCCCTACATCCAACACGCAATTCAGGCAATGTCTTCCTCCACTCCACCTTTCTTGAGTCCCACAGATTTCAAGGGGGCGCTGTGAAGCTGGTTACAAGGCTGCAGGCCAGGCTCTTCTTTGGCCAGAGCTGCCTGGCGGTTCAGTCTCCCTGCTGGTAACCAAGCCCTTGGCCGCCTTCGCAGCCACCCAGCCCTTTTCTCATTGTTGCTGTCTGTTTCCATTTGCTCCTTTTATTCTCCAGGTTTTCCTTGACTCTGATGTTTTTCCCCCTGCTGCACAACAAGCCCTTCTGATCTCTGTGAAAGGCAAACCCGTGTCATTCTTCCAAATCATCATTGTATGACATGTTTTTATATCAGCCGGACAAAGGAGCTATTTGATCAGGGGGTATGGTGTGTGATTGTAAGAAACTCAGCTAGTCGGTGGCAACCATTGTTTCCCAAGCGGCTCCCTGACCCCATTCTGTTCCTGGAAAAACTCCCTGAGAGTGGCCTCTATTCATGGAGTAACCTCAGTCCCCAGCCGCTCCAGGAGCATGCTCAGTTCCTAGCCATGTCACCGATAGCTGCCTGCAGTCACCCTTTAACTCTTTCATCAGCATTAAGTTTCCAACCCCACAGCTGTTATCACAGCCCGGAGCTCAGGGGGTTAGAGATATAGGCATGCTCTCTGCTCTCCCTCTTATCTTGGAGAAATTCAACCTTCCTTTGAAATGGTCATTTGGAAATTACCCGTCTGCTGCTTTCAGTGCAACAGGCCTGGCTAGCGCTCCCTGCCCTCCTTGCTTTTCCCCTGAGGACAGTCTCTCCCTTTCTGCCAACTCACAGGCCCTCCTGCGGGTATGGAGTTTCGTGGCACCTACAAATTGTTTCTGATTGCCTGACTCCAAGGTATAGGATCCTTCACATAGCCTGGGAAATCTTGAGCAGATTGTTCAAATAATCCCCCTGAAGATGAAGAAATCAGCACGTGTTGACCAGTGTCACTTGTTCAGCTTTCCCTCCCCTTCCTGTGGTACACATTGAGCCCTGTACACATTGGACAGATTGTGAAATGTTTGTCTTTGTCCCTGGGGACTCAACCTATTGGAGACAAGTGGGCATGTCCAAGTGGACACGGACATGGATCCAGAACATTTTTGAATCCTTGACCTTATGTCATCAAAACAATGTGAAGGCTGAACACTAGTGGTGCACACCTATAATCCTAGCTATTCAGGAGACTGAGAGCTGAGGACCAAGGTTCAAAACCAGCTGGGACAGACAAATCTGCAAGATTCTTATCTCCAATTAACCAGAAATAAGCTGGAAGTGGCGGTGGGGCTCAAATGGTTCGCTGGTCTAGAGCGAAAAGCCCAAGCAAAAGCCCAAGCATGAGCTCCAGAGTTCAAACCCAAAAACTAACAAAAAAGATTTAAAAAAAAAAAAAAAGATAATCTACAGGATACTGGAAGAATCCTTGAAGTGACTTAAAACTTTATGGCTTTAAATTTTTTCTCATTAACACTGTGCCTTTTTTTTTTTTTAACAGAAGTTAGGGGAAAAAAAGGAGGAATCCATTCAAGATCATCCAAAGCCAGTGGCTGAGCCATGGCTCAGATCTAGAGCCCTTGGGTCGAATTTCCCCTGGTTTGTTTTTTAATTCATTAGATACTGTTTTTCCTCAAGAAGTTGACATTAGACTGAACTACTGTTATTTATCTGTTACTGTTCTGCAGATGTCAGAATGTCAAAGCCAATAAAAATGGTAACTCCAAGAATCCTAAATGCAGCCCCTTCTCTTCCTCTGTACACCAAGAAGCAATAGAATGGCCTCTCCAATCAGGCTCTCAGTGTGATTCCTGGAAGAACATTCACATTGTGACCGCTAAAATATTAAGAGTTATAAAGAATGAGCAGAAGAGTTATTATCTAAAGTACCAATTCCTGCCTGGTGCCAGTGCCTCACACCAGTAATACTAAATACTCAGGAGGCTGAGATCTGAGGATCATGGTTTGAAGCCAGCCCTGGCAGGAAAGTCCATGAGACTCTTGTCTCCAAATAATCACAGAAAAAGGTAGAAGTGGAGATGTGGCTCAATTGGTAGAGTGCTAGTATTGAGCAAAAGAAGCTCAGGGACAGAGCCCAGGCCCTGAGTTCAAGCCCCAGGACCAGCAAAAAAAAGAAAGAGAGAGAGAGAGAGATAGAAAGAGAGAGAGAAAGAAAGAAAGAGCACTGATTGTGCTATAACATGAATGAATCTTGAAAATAGTTTGCTGAGTTAAAGCCTGATACACTAAAGGCCATACGTGGTGAGGTTCTGTTTCCATATCTAGAATAGGTGAAGTCCACAAAGACAGTTTTGTAGTTTCCAGGATCTAGGGTGAGGGAGAGAGTGGAGAGTGAGGGCTAATGGGCATAAGGTTTCTTTTAGGATGATGAAAAGATTCTGGCATTAGATAATGCAACTCTATCAACTCACTACAAAGCACAGTATACATTTAAAAGGGTAAATTTTGTAGCATGTGAATTCTGTATCAACAAAAATAGAAAATATGGGTGAGGTTCATTACCAGGACTTCCTTTTTTTTTTTTTGGTAGATCATAGGGCTTGAACTCAGGGCCTAGGTGCTGTCCCTGAGCAAATTTCACTCAAGGCTAGAGCTCTACTACTTGAGCCATAGTGTCACTTTTGGTTTTCTGGTGGTTAATTAGAAATAAGTCTCATGGACCTTCCTGCATGGGCTGACTTTGAATGGTGATCTTCAGATCTCAGCCTCCTGAGTAGCTAGGATTACAGGTGTGACCCACCAGTGTCCAGCTACTTAAACATTTTTGAGGTATTGATAATGCCCATGGAACATTTGGCCACAAACCCAGCACATCGCATTGTGTCTCAGTAGAGACAATGAGCCAGAGCTCTGTACCATCAGCCTTTACATCTCCAAGGAGCCCAAGAATAGGATAGAGATTACCCAGCCAGATTCTATGGCCATTGATGGACTTGGGGACCATGTGAATTTGTATTCTCCACTCTTCTGCTTCTAATTTCCCAAGCCATTTTGGGGTTCGACGTGTATATACCTCTCCTTTGTAATGAACTTGAAGCTTCTCTTGTAATGAACTGCAAAGATTTACTGGGGACTGAAGTTGGACCTCTGTCTAATCACCTGCATTTTTTTTCATTCATCCATGCATTCACTTATAGACAGTGATGTCCTTACTGGTGCCAGCCTGGCAGTATAGCAGCTGAGAATGTATAGGAAGAGGTCAAGTTCTCTTACCTGAGAAGTTCACTTTCTGCTAAAAAGGCTGGCATTTAAGCATAAGGTAGGGAAATCACTTCTCAAATAGGAGCATGAATTGGGTAAAGAACACCTAAAGAAGAAGACTATCTAGGCCCTGGTGGCTCAAGCCTGTAATCCTAGCTCTCAGGAGGCTGAGATCTAAGGACCAGCCCAGGCAAAAAGTCCATGAGAGGGGCTGGGAAGGTGGCTCAGTGGTAGAGCGCTTGCCTTGCATGCTCAAGGCCCTGGGTTCGATTCCCCAGCACCACATAAACAAAAAGAAAAAAAGCCGGAAGTGGCGCTGTGGCTCAACTGGTAGAGTGCTAGCCTTGAGTTGAAGAGCTGAGGGACAACGTCCAGGCCCAGAGTTCAGGCCCCACAACCGGACCCCCCCCCCAAAAAAAAGTCCATGAGACTCATCTCAAATTAATCACCAAAAAAGCTAGAAGTGGAGCTGTGGCTAAAGTGGTAGAACTCTAGCCTTGAGCAAAAGGAGCTTAGGGATAGTGCCTAGACCCCGAGTTCAAGTCCAGGACTGTCCGGGAAATAAAAAGGAAAGGGGAGACACTATTTCTGAAAATGTAAGTTTCTAGACACTCACAGCTAGAGGAACTGCCATATGGAGCCTATTTAGGCTAAGCCCCGAAAATGATGACCTGAGATAGCAATGAGGGATTTTTAATTTTCTCAACGAAGTCCTTGATCTGAAGATGGAAAGCCTAGCCAACCCCAAGTCAGGCTTGTTTTCTTATTTATTTGTGTTTTAGTTCTCATCCATGACCATTCCAGGAGATGGCAGAAGTAATCAGAAGTAAATGATTATTGATACCTCCCACAAGGATGCATGATAAAAATCTAAGCATACATATAAGGCTAGAACTTCTGACCTCTCCCAGCCTGCCCAATTCCAGACTGCATAACCCCAGTCCCTAGACCACACTGTGCCAAACCCACATGCCAATAGTGTTTCTAAGACTGGGCAACAAGTCTTAGTTCTTCCATAGAAGAAAAAGCTGCCATTTCAATGAATCAAAGGCACAAAAGCTTAGAGAATAAGAGCTTGGATTTGAAAGACCAACAGATCTGAATTTAAATCCTAGGGGTTAGCATGGTGCTGGTGGCTCACACCTGTAATCCTAGATACTCAGAAGGCTGAGATCTGAGGATCACCATACAAAGCCAGCCCAGGCAAGAAAGTCCATGAGATTCTTATCTCCAATCAACCACCAGAAAAGTGGAAATGGCCCTGAGGCTCAAGTGGTAGAGTACTGCCTGGAGCTGAAGAGCTCAGGGACAGAGCCCAGGCCCAGAGTTCAAGCCCCATAACAGACAAAAAAAAAAAAAAAAAAAAAAACAACAAAACAAAATCCTAGAGGTGTAGCTTTGGAAGGAAGAAATCCCTTCTTTCACTTTTCTGATTGCCATTTTCCCCAGTTATAAACTGGGGGATAGCCAGATGCCAGTAGTTCACACCTATAATCCTAGCTACTTAGGAGGCTGAGATCTGTGCAGGCAAGTCCGTGAGACTCTTATCTCCAATAAACCACCAGAAAAATGGAAGTGGCACTGTGGCTCAAGTGGTAAAGCGCTAGCCTTGAGCTGAAGAGCTAAGGGACAGCTCCCAGGCCCAAAGTTCAAGGCCCACGACTGATTTAAAAAAAAAAAGTTGTAGATGAGGAGTTACAGCTGGATGTTATAAAGAGAATAATGTAGAAGTTCACAGAGCACTGCCTAGGAGACAGAATAGAGAGGAGACTACTTTAGGTCTTGAAGGGCATGAAGCATTCACCTAAGCAGAGGGAATAGCATGTGCAAAGACAAATGCCAGGAGCTACACGGCATCTTTGGGAGATGGTTAAAAGATCTGTACCAACTCCAGGTGTCAGGGGCTGGGAATGTAGCTTGCCTAGTAGAGTGCTTGCCTAGCATGCATGAAGCCCTGGGTTCGATTCCTCAGTACCACATAAACAGAAAGAGCCAGAAGTGGCACTGTGGCTCAAGTGGTAGAGTGTTAGCTTTGAGCAAAAGAAACTCAGGGACATTGCCCAGGCCCTGAGTTCAATCCCCAGTACTGGCAAAAGACAAAAAAAAAAAAAAAAAAAAAAAAAAAAAAACCAGGTTTCAGTAACTCACACCTTTAATTCTAGCTAATCAGAAGGCTGAGAACTAAGGAGTGAGGCTCAAAGCCAACAGTGCAGACAATTCTGAGATTCTTCTCCCCAGTCAATCAACAAAAGGACAAAAGTAGAGCTTGGCTCAAGTAGCAGAGCGCCAGCCTTGAAAAAGCTAAGGGAAAGTGCGCAGGCCCTGAGTTCAAGCCTCGGTACTGGCACATGTACACATATATACACACAAAAGATCTGTATCACTAGAATCTTCTACAAAAGTAAAGAAGGTAAGTCTTGAAAGCTGTGATGAGATTGTGGCATTGTATGGCCAGTTGAGGAATTTGAATTTCTGTGATTGAAGAGAACGGTAGAGATTTGGGGGCCTACAGGTGACTTGAGAGCCCTTTGGCTTTTTTTTTTTTTTTTGGAGGGGAGCGGGGTCGGGGAATGAGGAACAGGGTGGGTTGTAGGGCTTGAACTCTGAGCTCTTTTGCAAAAGGCTGACACTCCACCACTTTAAACCACAGCACCACTTCTGGTCTCCTGGTGGTTGATTGGAGATTAGAGTCTCATGGACTTCTCTGATCAGGCTGGCTTTGAACCTCAGTCCTCAGCTCTCAGCCTCCTGAGTAGCTAGGATTACAGGTATGAATCACCGTGCCTGCCAGTTGCCCTTTGGCTTTGTGTGGAAATTTGGGTTCTGGCTGCTTTCTAGTAAAATAACTGCGGCATGCATGAGCCCAAACTCTTGGTGCAGAGAAAGGGGTCCTAGCTCACCAGAGAGGTGGGAAAGCATGACTCTGCTCTGAGGAGAGAAATCTTGGCCTCAGAGAGAAGTTAAGTCTCCTTTTTCTCATTTTTTTTTGCACATGCTTTTAGTTCATCCAAATTTTGCAAAGAATCAGAGGGATTAACACTTTAGACTTTCTGCTTTAACCAAACAAGACTGATGTGAAATGGTTTAAAGGTTTTTACTGTCTACACTACTAAAACCTGGTACTGATCCTGGAGTCAAGAAACACTAATTTACTTCTCAGAATCGATTAACCTATAAACTACTGCTTAACCCTGGGCAAGTGAGCCTCTGTTCCTCAGTCCTCCTTCCCTTCAACCAGATGAAATAAACACTCTTCCAAAATCCTCTGTATAGTGGTAGTGCCTGCCACAGGTTGCTTCTCCTTCCATGCTGCTTTGCATGATTAGTTACTGCTGCCCTTTGCAGAGTAGGAAGAAATGGGGGTCAATGGATTTGGCTTGGACACCTCCCAGCTGTATGACTTGAAGAAATTAATTGACCCTGCTGAACTCTAATTTCCTTGTTGTGGAAGTTTGGAATATTGATACCTAATGCACTGGATCATCAGGTCGGTAAGTGGAATAATTGAAATAAAATATGTAAACACAGTGTCTGGAACCTAAGGTACTCGTTAAAGAATATTAATGTGAACTCACCACACACACATACATACACAACACAGACAAGCACACACACAAGCACACACACAAGCACTTTGGTACCTAAGCACTGAGCACAAAATACTAATGTAGTATGGATATCATGTCAATGTTGATCTTGCATTTATGCCTCAGTTTTCTTGTGTGTGCTGGGGGCAGTGGGTACTGGGATTTAACTCAGGGCCTAAGCATTCTCCCTTAGCCAATTTTTACTCAAGGCTGGCACTGTACCACTTGAGTCAATGCTCTACTTTCAGCTTTTTTGCTGATTAATTGGAAAGGAGAGTCACATAGACTTTCCTGCCAGGACTGGATCCAAACTGTGATCCTCAGATCTCAGCCTCCTGAATAGCTAGGATTGGCAGGTGTGAACCACTGGCGCCCAGCTAGAAGAGAAAGTCTTCAAATAGCAGCAGCACTTACTGAGTGCTGACTCAGTGCCGAGCACTATTCTGAATACTTCATATGTGATATGTTCTCTTTATGGCCCTTCATCTGTCAGTGGGCACTGTTAAGAGAGCATTCACACAGTCTATACTACCTGTCCACTGGCACTTTTACACACCAGGAGACCAGAGAGATAAAATAACTTTTTCAAGGCCACAGGATACCAGCTAAAGCACCTGAGGTAGTTCCTTTTTCTCCCACCATGGCATGAAGTGAAAGAAAGACTTTTGAAATCAACCAAGGCTCCTGAGCTCTAGTGCAGGGTTTGAACCTGGCAACAGATGGGTTCGTCCTCTAGAGTCCTGGATTCAGATTCCAGGTCAACTACTTCCCAGAACTTTGACAACTTGTTAAACTTTTGAGTCTTAATCTCCCCATCAGTAAAATGGGGCTGGAAGTACTGTCCTTGTAGGACCTTTGTGGAGATCAGGAATAACATACCCAGCATGCTGGACACCTGCTAGATGCTAGATAAACAATCACTGTACTCTTCTCTCCCCTCCCTGGGAGGGGCTGTGCGGACCCCCATGCTGTTGGCAGACCCTGCCTTTGTCCACTTCAGCAGCCCATTGGCTTAAGTAGAAGCAGCTGGGAGGGGGGTGGGAGAGGAGGGAAAGGGAGGGGACAGCTTGAGTGACTGCAGGCCAGCCCTGAAGGCCTCCTGGGGGAGATTGGCCATAGCCACAGGTGCACCAATTACTCTCTCCGTGAAGAAAGCCTCACTTCCCAGCTCCCCACTCTGCTCAGCCCTGACCTTGGTTGTGCAGGAGACAGGGGAAGCTCTGGAGCACCAGTCCCCTGACTGGTCGTTTGTCTTCAGATTTCATAGCCTCCCTGAGGCACCCAGTGCTTTGCAAGTTTGCTCTCCCTTTCCAGCCATTTTCCAGTTAGCCTAGGAGCCTCTTCGTGGCAGCTCAGGTTTCATTCCAGGGAGCTTTGTTCTACATGGAAGTTTTGGGTGGGAATAATCTTTGGACGTGAGTGGTCAGAGTAGGAAGAGACATGAGGCTCTCTGGGAGCTATGGGAACAGCTCCCCACTAGCCTGGCTGCTCTGACAGAGCGGCAATTTGGCTTCTTACCCTAGTCCTAGACAGCAGGCCCAGAGCCCACCCACCTCTTCCCCTCCGGGGAGTCGGGGGGGGGGGCGGTGGGGGGAGGGGAGAGGAATCTTTGCCTCATCATCATCTTCTGGATGCTCCAGAGAACCGTGAAGGGCTCAGATTGTCCATCTCCTTTGCCACCTGCCACAGCTGGGGTATCAAGCATGATAGATGAAAAGGGGTGCCCCAACCCCTGAGTCTATCAAGGCAAACATGTTTATGTCTCTTTTACAAAATACATTTCCTAAAAACAAAAAATTACTTTAAAAAAATAGTGGCGCTGTGGCTCAAGCGGTAGAGCACTCGCCTTGAGCTAAAGAGCATACGGACAGTGCCCAAGCCCAGAGATCAAGCCCCACCACTGACCGAAAAAAAAAATTACTTCAAAATACATTTCCTTCTAAGTTGGCTTCAGGACAAAAGGGTTGTTGCTGAAAAACATTCTAAATAAATAATCTGATCAAACCTTTTACCCTGACAGGTACCGAGGTGGCCTATGCATGTAATTGTAGCTACTCAGAAGGCTGAGATCTGAGGATCATGGTTCAAAGCCAGCCCAAGCAGGAAAGTCTGTGAGACTCTTATCTCCAATTAACCACCAGAAAGCCAGAAGTGGCACTGTGGCTCAAGTGGTAGAGCACTTGACTTGAGCTGAAGTTGAAGGAAAGTGCCCAGGCCCAGAGTTCAATCCCCACAACTGGGAAAACAAAAAACAAAAAAACTTTCACCCTTCTAGATGAGAGGAAACAATAGGGTTCAGAAAGGATAGCCATCCTTGAGGATATGATACATTCACGTCCTCGTTCTCCTGATTCTCTGGGACTCTTTTGGTGATTCCAGCAAGCAGAGTGTCTGGTGGTAACCCATAACCACTTGCACCACACTGTGTGACAACTACAGGTTTACCACTCTTAGAGCTCAAGACCCTGCCTTGCCCACCCCTTTCTCTCCAGCAGTTCAGTGCTTGGAGGGGGTTGAATGGAGCTGAAATAGAGCTGAGCTGAGCTGAGCTAACCTACAGCAGAACCAACCAGAGCCTTTTCTTGTACCAAGTTCCATAGTCTCAGACCCAGTCCCAGGCCCAATCTGAACATTCTCCTTGTTAGGCCTCCTCCCTCACACAGCCTCTACCACCATCATTGGCACTGGCATTGGCATCGCCTTGTCTATCTGTTGCCATCTGCTAGATGGGAAGCTTTGCTTTCCTTTTTTTTTTTTTTTTTTTTTTTGGTCATTTGTGGGGCTTGAACTCAGGACCTGAACACTGTCCCTGAGCTCTTCTGCTCAAGGTTTGTACTCTGCCACTTTTGAACCACAGTTCCACTTTGAATCATGATTCTCAGATCTCTGAGTAGCTAGGACTACAGGTGTGAGCCGCCAGCAGCTGGCTAGATGGGAAGCTTTGGGAGTCACTTCAGTGCTTGGCATACTGGAGGTGTTCCTAATTTTGTCATAAGTCAATGCAAAGCACAGGGGAAAGGAGAAAGTTCGTGGCAAGATGAGAAGCCCAGAATGTTGATTCTCAGTCCTGTTTGTTTCTCTCCCATGTTAGTTCTAACTCCAGACAACTCAGACTTGATCTTTCCTCCAACTAGCTTGATTGGGCATCTTTGAGAATTAGAGGGAGGGGGTACAAGGCCAGTTCTAAGAGGTAAAGGTATAAGAACTTGTACGCTGGTCCCCAAGAGCAAGCACGGAACAAGAGCAAGCAACCACTGCCTCTCCATTCTCTTAGGTTTACATGGGCCCAGACCCTCAGTGGCTGCATGTGCCTGAATGCATGGAAAGTTGGTGAAGCCAGGCCTTGTGGGCATACAGGGCTTTGTCTTGACTGCTCCTAGCTTCCTGGTCACCTCAACCTTGGGGCTGCCAGTGTGGCTTCCTAGGAAAGCGGCCTCCCCAAAGACTACCTGCTTTACAGCTTTCCATCAAGGACTTCATGGTGAGAACCTGAGCTTGCAGGTCACTGGCCATTGTGAGGCACATACTGGGTACTTTACCCACCCACTCGTACAAAGTCTAATCCAGGCCACTCTGCCATGGGGAGCATGGTGCCATGCTGCAGTTGAAGCTTGGAGATGTAACATGACTTGCCAGGTTATGCTGTAGGAAGTGATAGTCTAATGCCAACAGCCCTTGCTTTTACTCAGAACACCAAGCTATCTCTGACTTGGGGCTGGTTCTGCTTCCTCTGAATTCTTTTCTCACATTTTAGGGTCTGGGGTATCACTTCAGCGCCAGGGCACAGTCCAAGAGTGTGGCAGACACAGAATATGAAAGATCCCTCCTCTTTCTTTTCCCTTCCCTTTCTGCCCACCCAATTGTTGGGTGAAAGTACCTCCAGGGGGCCTGCCTCCCTGGACAAGGCCCCCACACAGAACCTACCACCCACCCTAAATCCTCCCCACCCCACACTCTCACCTCAGTCAAAACTAACTACCTTGGGCTGGGAATGTGGCTTAGTGGTAGAGTGCTTGCCTAGCCTGCATGAAGCCCTGGGTTCCGTTCCTTAGTACCACATACATAGAAAAAGCTGGAAGTGTCACTGTGGCTCAAATGGTAGAGTGCTAGCCTTAAGCAAAAGAAGCTCAGGGACAATACCAAACCCCAAGTTCAAACCCCAGAATTAGCAAAGATAAAAAACAAACAACAACAAAAACAAATACAACCACCTCAACTGAGCCTCCTCTCCACTGAGAACAAACCTCAGCCCCTCTAGCTTTTTTATCACTTGGTTCATCTTTTCTTTTTTCTTCTCTTTTTCCTTTTTTTTCCCCCCTAGTCCTGGAGCTTGAACTTAGGCCTGGTCACTGTCCCTGAGCTTCTTTTGCTCAAGACTAGCATTTTACCACCTGAGCCGCAGCATCACTTCTGACTTTTGCTGTTTAGGTGGCACTGAGGAATTGAACCCAGGGCTTCATGCATGCTAGGCAAGTACTCTACCACTAAGCCACATTCCCAGCCCATTTGGCTCATCTTGTCTTCCATCTTTTATTCAGAGTCCCAGCTACCAATCACACCTGACTTTAGAGCATCCTTAGGAACCACTGTCTCTCCCTGGGTTGCCTTTGTCCCAGCTCAGGCCTCTCCTCTACTACTCGACTTAGCTCTCCCATTCCCAAACCTCCAGGGAGAATCAGGCCTGGGCTTCAGGAAAGTGGATGGAACCTGAGCCCAAGACTGAGCAGTCAGCCCATGCCCAGAGAAGCCCATGTCCCTACCTGCTGCTGACCAGTCTGTTCTATCAAGATCAGGATCACACAGAACCAACACGGTGTATTACTCATCATGAATGTTTCATGTGTTTGCTCCTCACGACTGAGGGCCAGTGCAAAAGGCAGGAAGGGGAGGAGTCAGAGGAAATACAGGGGGAGGCTGGGCTGGAGGTGATGGAAGAGAGCTAGATGGCCAAGTGTTTATGATGAGATACAGTGTTTCCATGGGAAGAAAGCTTTTACAAGAATGGGCCATGGGCTGGGAAGGTGGCTCAATGGTAGAGCGCTTGCCTTGCATGCTTGAGGCCCTGGGTTCGATTCCTCAGCACCACATAAGCAGAAAAAAAGCTGGAAGTGGCGCTGTGGCTCAAGTGGTAGAGTGCTAGCCTTGAGCTGAAGAGCTGAGGGACAGCACCCAGTCCCAGTTCAGGCCCCATGACTAGACCCTCCCCCCAAAAAAAAGAATGGGCCATGTTCATCAAATTGAAATAATGGAGGTATGATTGAGTGATAGAGCATTAGCATGCAAGAGACTGTGGTTCCATCCCTAGCATTGATAGATGATGAGAGACAGACAGACAGACAGACAGACAGACAGACAGACAGACAGACAGACAGATAGATAGATAGATAGATAGATAGATAGATAGATAGATAGATAGATAGATATGAATTAGAGATTGGAAACAGGGCGGGGATTCTTAGTAGCTTTGTGCATAGGAGCAGACACAGGGTTTTGGTGATTGCCCTGGCCACCCCTTACTCTTGAAAGTCTCTGATAGGCAATGGCCCTGGGTCCCAGAACTTAGATGCCATGGCTTCTGGAATGTACAGCATTTCCTTGCAAGTTCCTTGCAGGCTGGTTCTTTTACCACTCCTAGGCCCCATCCTGGGAGCTCAAGAGACAGGGAAGCTGTAAGCGAGTAAGAGCAGTGTGCAGGCCTCCTTTTCCTTGTTCCTTCAAAGCACTGTGTAGGTCCAGTTCTCCATTGTAACTCCTTCAGTTAGGCCCTAAGCTTAGCTCATATGATCCTGCATAACTGAGGGCTTTGCCATGATCCTCAAATGGGAAGCCTTTGCTTGCACGGTGTTATGATCTGTCTCTCCTCCCTACCCCTCCCCTGCATGCCTTCCTCCCTACCCCTACCTTGTATTCCTTCCTCCTATTCAGACACAGATGAGAGAAGAACAGGAAAGAAGTGATCCTCAAGCCAGCCCTGTGACTCCCACTTGTTTCACTAATGTGACAGAAAGAGCCAGACTGAAAGTCAGACCTGGGTCTTGCTGGGTCTTGCTCAGCATCTGTCAGCCAGTGGGAGGGGGTCTGCATGAGGGGTCAGCTCTGAGGCCTGCCCAGATGGACAATTACTTCTTGGGGGTCAACAAGAGATCCAGATGGGGAAGGGGGGACAACCAAAGAGACCTTCTTGGCACAACCCTCCAGAATAACCTGGGGACTTGGGGATCCCCCTGGAGTTCCTGCCAGTTCCCCATCTGTCTTGCTACCACTTACTCCTCCTCTCTCCTCTGCTCCCTCTGGCTCTTTATTCCTTTTCACTCTCTCCTTTGAAGTTCCCTGGTTGCTATGGAAACTCAGGAGTGGCAAAAGAGGCAGAATTTGGGGAGGTTCTGAGATGTCCTGTCCAGCAGGCCCTGCTTAGATAGGCATTTGTTCAGATTTGATAGACATTTGCTGCAGCTTGTGAAAATGGACCTCGGACTTCCATTAGTAAGTCAGTGAGATCTGGAGGAAGGCTCCCCACCTGCGCTTCCCACAGCAGCAGTGTCAGCGCCCGTCCGTGCTGACTCTATCCATTGAGCCCATGGGCAAACATTCACCAAATGCCCATGGTGTACGGGGCACTGTTCTAGGCAGTGGCTGTCTCTCAGTGAGCCACACACAAAATTCCTGCTTTCTTGTGAGGTAGGGTATCCACACCAAAAGTGAGAAAATAAATAAAAGCCAAGAAAGCATCAGGCAGTAATGAGTGTGATATAGACAATCAAGCAGGGAGTGACAGCAGAAAGATCCCCATCAGGCAGCAGCTGGCCACCCAGTGATCCAGCGGAAAAGCATTCCAAGCAGGGAGGACAGGATCGCAAGTGCAAAGGCTCTGAGGTGCAGATGGGCATTAGCAAGCTTGGCTTGCTTGAGAAGCTAGGAGGAGGCGTGGCCAGAGTACAGTGGGTGAGCTGGAGGGTGGGTGGGCAGTGAAGTTAGACAGGCAGACTGGGGCCAGAGCACAGAGCACATAGGAGGCTACGCTGACTAGGGAAGGAACTTGAATTTAGTCTAGCTCTGGTGTGAGCAACACCATCAGATCTGTGGATTGGAAATTGTGTCTCTTGAGCACAACTGATTGCAGGGAGTAAGAAAGAAACCAGGAGTTACGACTGGGCTATTGCCATTGGCCAGACAAGAACTGATGATGGCTTGGATCTGGAGGGTAGCAGCAGAATTCATGGATGGCTTGGGTTGGACTGGAGACATGTTCTGGAAGTTGGTTTTTGTTTTTGTTTTTTTCAGTAATGGGATTTGAACTTGAGAGGTACTGGTGGCTCACACCAATAATCTTAAGAACCTGACCTCTGAGAATCAAGGTTTGGAGCCAGCCTGGGCAGACAAATCCAAAAGAATCTTATCACCAAATTAATCAGTGAGTCTTATCTCCAATTATCTGGCAAAAAAGCTGAATATGGAGGCATAATTCAAGTGGCAGCCACCAGCTGGGAATGAAAAAGACCTTGAGGGAGCTGGGAAGGTGGCTCAGTGGTAGAGTGCTTGCCTTGCATGCATGAGGCCCTGGGTTTGATTCCTCAGCACCACATAAGCAGAAAAAGCCAGAAGTGGCACTGTGGCTCAAGTGGTAGAGTGCTAGCCTTGAGCTGAAGAGCTGAGGGACAGCGCCTAAGCCTAGAGTTCAAGCCCCATGATCAGCAAAAAATAAATAAATAAATTGAATCAAGAGTTAAAAAAAAAAAAAATAGGGGCTGGGAAGGTGGCTCAGTGGTAGAGCACTTGCCTTGCATACGTGAGGCCCTGGGTTTGATTCCTCAGCATCACATAAGCAGAAAAAAAAGCCGGAAGTGGTGCTATAGCTCAAGTGGTAGGGCACTAGCCTTGAACTGAAATACTGAGGGACAGCGCCCAGGCCCTGAGTTCGGGCCCCACGACTGGCAAAAAAAAGAAAGAAAGAAAGAAAGAAAGAAAGAAAGAAAGAAAGAAAGAAAGAAGGAAGGAAGGAAGGAAGGAAGGAAGGAAGGAAGGAAGGAAGGAAGGAAGGAAGAAAGAAAGAGAAAAGAAAAAGGCCTTGAGTTCAAGCCCCAGTACCAGCAAAAAAAAAAAAAGGGAGGGGGGCGCAGCTTGTTCTTGCTAGACAGGTGTTCTACCATGAGAGCCATGCCTCCAGCCCATGTTCTGAAGCCAGCAGGTCCTGCTGATGAGAAGCAGAGAGAATCCAGGAGGTTCTGAAGTTGAACAACCATTTCTCCCCCCCTCCCCACCCCCACCACCAGCCTGGGGTTGGTGAAGGTGAAGGGAGAGGGGGAGAGACAAGGACAATGCAAGTCTCCCCTAATTCAGAAACTGTTCTAAGCCAGGTGCTGGTGGCTCACGCCTGTAATACTAGCTACACAGGAGGCTGAGTTGTGAGGATTGCAATTCAGAGACAATAAAAAAGTCTGTGAGACTCTTAGCTCCAATTAACCACCAGAAAACTGGAAGTGGAGCTGTGGCTTAAAGTGGTTGAGCGCTAGCCTTGAGTGAAGGAGCTCAGAGACAGCGCCGAGGCCGTGAGTTCAAGCCCCACAACTGACACAAAAAAGAAAGAAACTGTTTTGTCTCCTGCTTCCTCAAGTCATGGTGCAGTGAGGTTTTTCTTCCACCATCTGGGTCACACTTACTCTACTGCCTGTCCGTAATCCTTCTTCACTCTGACTCTAAGTAGTTGGAGCAACACCATGAGGCATGGATCTTCCCGTTCTCCTTCCACCCATGTCAGTGGAAATCCATTCCATTTCCTAGCTTTGAAAATCACCTGTGAGCTTAACACTCCCCAATTTCTAGCTTCTCATGAGACTTCACCCCTGAATTCCAGACCCACAAAACTGCCCACTCACCACTTCTGCAATATTGAGTCAGTTCAAATCCACATGTCCAAAACTCCCACTCCTCCCCTCTCAACCTGCCCTGCCTGGAATCTTATCCACCTCAGCAAATGGCACTTCCATCCGTTCTGGCTCAAGCCAGAAACCTTGGCAACTCCTAGACTCCTTTCCTTCCCACACTGGCCACATTCAAGCCCATCAGCAAATCTTGTCATTTCTACTTGAAAAACATTTCCATCTCTTCTCACCACTATTATAATCTACTAGTATCTCTCACCTACGTTATTCAAGTAATTTCATAGCCTGTCCCCCTTAACATCCTATCCTACCACTGTCTGTTCTCAACACAGCAGCCAAGGAGAGCTTGTTAAACCTTCCTTTCCTTCATGTTATTCTGCTGCAGCTCAGAGCACTGAGGTAAAGCGGAAACTTTTCAATGGCCTCCATGACATGATCGGCTACTAGCCACCACCTCTGCCATCTCTGTGCTTCACTTTGGCTTCTCTCTTCCCCATTCCACCCCCAAGTACAGCTGCCTAATTCTCCCTCCACTTTGATCCAGCCACTCTGGCATTCTTTCTATTCCTCCAATGCAATAAGCCTCTCATTTGTTGTTCTTCTACCTTGGCCCCCTGAACCTGAATGCCTCACCCCTATCGGGTAGGTGAATGCTTGAACACTAAATTATCAGTGAAGCCTTCTTTGATCACCCTATTTAGACTGGTTCCAGCCTGTCATACTTATTCCTGACTGGGGTGTGTGTGTGTGTGTGTGTGTGTGTGTGTGTGTGTGTGTGTGTGTGTGTGTGTGTGTGTGTGTGTGTGTGTGTGTGTGTGTGTGTGTGTGTGTGTGTGTGTGTGTGTGTGTGTGTGTGTGTGTGTGTGTGTGTGTGTGTGTGTGCTGGTAGTGAGACTTGAACTCAGGGCCTAGATGCTGCTGTCCCTTAACTTTTTTTTTTTTTTTGCTCAAGGTTGACACACTCTACCACTTGAACCACAGCTCTACTTCCAGCTATTTTTTTTTTTTTTGTAAGAGTGTTTAATTGGAAATAAGAGCTTCATGGACTTTCCTGCCTAGGCCAGCTTCAAACCCTGATTCTTAGATCTCAGCCTCCTGAATAGTTAGGATTACAGACATGAGCCACTGGCATTCAGCTTCTGAATTTTTCCTAGTAGCTCTCAGTGCCTGATAACTGTACCCTCCTACACTCACTGGAAAACTAGCTCATAATGACAGTGACTTCTCTTCTTTTTCTTTCTTTTTTTTTTTTTTTGTCTCTTATTCTCTGCTGTATTGGCTCTGCCCAGAATAGAGCCTGGCTCAGATGAGCACTCAATAAACATTTATTGAATGAATGAAGGAATAAAGGAACGGAAATATAGTCCTCAAGTGGTAAAGAATAGAGGCCTGATTTCTAGTATTAGCCCAGACATTAGTTGTGTCAAACGACAATCTGGTCCTTAGATTGTCATCTGTCAGTAGTGGAAAAGTCCCAAGGTCCTTTATCACAGTATTCTATAATGATGCTTGATCAAAATAACCTCACCTGCTTCCATCTGGCCTGAAGTTGGAGAAATAGACAGAGCGTGGTGCTGAGTGGGAGGAGAGAGCTGTCTTTCCTTCTGAGACCAAGGTTGGATCTTTGCTGATTTGAAATGACAGGCAAGTTTCTGCTTTGGACTTGGCAAGGATCTGGGAGCCCTGAGTGAGAGAGGTAAATGAACCAGACCCACCTGCTCAGTGGGGACAAGTGGGGACTGGACACTAGGCTATACTCTTCCTCATGGGGGTGTCCTCGTGATGGCATCCTCATGATGGCATCATGGGAAGCATGCTGTCAGAGGACAGGTGGGGAGGGAAATTGAGGCAGGAGTGGTGGAGCAGGATGCACTGGAGAGGGCTGTCAGGGAGGCTGATGGCTTCACACAGCCTTCAGAGAGGGCTGGGTGGTCCGCAGGCCTCAGCCAGTACCTATTCCTCACAGCCAGCACCAACTCAGAGACAGGGCGGCCAGCCTTTTGGCTGAGGGTAGCCTGATTCTCCTCCTTTTTCAAGGCCTTGCCACAGAACCCTGCTTGTTTTACCCGAAATAAATGGGCTGAGCATATTGGGCCGGCAATAACCCCTTGAAATCAGTTGTTATCACAGTTAACAACCAGTTTGGCTTCAGTTCAGGCTGTTAACTATCAAACCACTAAGTGCCGGTAATGATTGATTCTTGGCCAGTTGCAGCTTGAGTGGGCTGTAAAACCCCATTAGTGAGGGCTCTGTGGAGGCAGCAACTCAAAGATAAACAAATTGGTGGGTGCTCCAGCCCAGCCTCCTCCTCCTAACAGGCCTCGGGACCTGCTAGAGTCAGCCTCAGGCAGTCTCAAAGAGCAGCTTCTGCCCCCTCTGATCCACCTTTCCTCCCACTCCCCTACTGGCCATTCCACTCCTCTCTCCAAGGCAGCTTTAACTCTGCACAGCTCATGTCTTTTCCCTAGACACAAACACAGCCCAACTCCACTCTGCTCCAGCATCCCCAAGGACTTGGGCCTCCTCAGCCTGGAGCTTGAGGTTTCACTTTGGCCTAGCCAGTGACCACCAGCCTTGGCCCAGGCCAGCCCCACTTTGTGGCCAGGATCACAGGCGGGCAGCATGACATTCCACTACCCACCCCCAGACTCCCTCCCACCCTGTGGCTTCCCCCAGGAATTGCTCTCAAACAAATGAAATGTGGGTAATTACTGGGCTGGGGGCTGGACAGGCGACCGTGCAGATGAAAGCGTTTCCTGGACGGTCTCTTCATTTGCATGGCATCAGAAGCTGCTCAGAAGGTGTGACTTTTCCCACAGTGAGACCCCAGCTCCTTGCACAATAAAGCCAGGCTGCTCACCCAGAATTAATTAAAGGGGGAGGGGAGCAGAAGAGGAGGAGGCACCAAGAGCTGGGGGAGCTGGGACTGAGATGTCTAAAGCCCCTTCCCACATCCCCAGGGTCCCCGTATCAGGACAACCCTTTTTTACCCAGAGTGCCTCACCCTCTCCTGCAGGCCGCAGGAAGGAGGCACAGAGCCCACGGTTCCCCAACCTTGCAGGCTTTCCACTTTGCCCTGGGATTTTGATCTATTAGATGGGCTGAACCTGGGACTTGGGCTGAAGGTGTGGGAGGCCCAATGGTTAGGAAGCCTTTGGTTGCTCCTACCCATGACAAGTGAGTTGCTGACAGGGAAGAAGTTTCTAGATGAACCAGGCCAGTAACTGGGAGTAACAATAGGGACCCTCAACAACAGAGGAAGTAGCAGGTTTGAACGATCTCAATTGTGTAAACTAGAGCGGCTCTGGGTTCAGGAGACCTGCTCTTGGACCAATCTCTTCCTTGGTGTGAGCGATATGAATCGCACGGAGCCATATGCAAACATGCTATGTGCCCCACACCATGGCCATTCCTTCATTGCACCAAGGCATGGCCTGATTTTCCTTCCCACAGAATTGTCCTTTCAGCCAGGCTTTGTGTGTCAGTGTGTGCTGGTCCTGGGGCTTGTACTCAGGGATTAGCTGCTGCCCCTGAGCTTTTGTGTTCAAGGCTAGAACTCTACTACTTGAGCCATAGCTCCATTTCCTGCTTTTTTGCTGGTTAATTGGTGATAAGGGTATCACAGAGTTTCCTGCCTGGGCTGGCTTTGAACCACAGACCTCAGATCTCATTCTCTCAAGGAACTAGGATTAAAGGTATCAGCCACCAGGGCCCAGCCAGACTGGTCTTTTTGTTTGCCTTATTGCTTCTCCCTTGGGCCATGCCTGGCTTGGCTTCTGCTCTGGCCCATGAGCCTCCTTTCCCATTTCATCCATGCCCAGATCTTCCTTTAGGCCTGTTGCCTGAGGCCAATCTCTTCCTGGACAATTGTGCCCTGGTTTCTTGCACTGCAGCTGAGCCTAATACTTTCTGCTCACTCTCTCAGCCCAGACATCCCAAAGTTAACACTTGTTCCACAGCACAGGATCAGCTCCAAGCTGGCAGTCTCCTTCAATGCACCCTCCTCACTTTGGAACCTGGCAGCTGCTATTTTCCTTTTTCTTTCTTTCTTTCTTTCTTTCTTTCTTTCTTTCTTTCTTTCTTTCTTTCTTTCTTTCTTTCTTTCTTTCTTTCTTGCCTGATTCTCAGAAAGAACTACTTCTGGAATCTCCCACCTAAGTCTCTCATACACTGGGCATGTCAAAATAGGCACTCCCTTAAAATGTTGCCTTTCTATGGATGACAGCCTAGGCCTGAGTCTGATCACCCTCTGGCAGAAGTAGCCTGGGACATGTTAGCAGTGACTCCGTTAAGCCATGCAGTCCCTGAGAACTCTAGGACCAGCTCAGAGTCTCCTCTGGCCCCTTTCCCAGCTCTGCTGTTCCCACCAAAGAAGTCCCTCTATAGGACAGTGATGGGGACCACTGACAGGCAGAGCTGGAAGGAGGTGACAGAGCCAGTTGATGGGAAGAGCAGAGAAACAAGACTAGCCCCAGGAAGACCCTCTTTCCAACTCATGTTCCTAATATGCAAGTAATGCATTTCAATCATTTAATAACAACTAGTACACAACTGCCCTCATTGTACCCATCCCTAAGAAACTGCCCCTGCCCCAACGTGGGGTGCAAAGGTTTCTCAGTTGCCTGGCCAGTTGCTCTGCTTGTGTTGGGGTATCTGTTCTCAGGAGTACCTCTGTCAGATCAGAGAGCCCTCTACCCCAGGGACCCAGTGCAGGCCATTGATGGGCATGCCTGGACGCTAAGAAGACAAGACACCACAGCCAATGGAATACAAAAATAGAGCCTCTCTTTGGTTAAAAAAAAAAAAATCCCAACAGCAAACAATATCAACAACTAGAACCGCAGCTCCCCAGCTCCTCCTCAGCCTTCTCAGCCAACCCTCCTCTTGCTGGAGTTTTCTCTGGTGCTCCCAAAGACGGGCTCCCCAAGAGTAGGTTGGGCTGCGGGGCGATGGGGAGGAGCCTGCAGGCCTATCGGGGCTCCGGGGCCCAAGTCCTCTGGCTGCCCCGCAGGCTGCGCGTGAAGGGCGGGTAGTTGAGGAACTCGAAGCGCAGGCTCTGCTCGGTGGTGTGATGGCCCCGTGGTAGCCGCTTCATGAAGTGGACCTCGCGCTGGTGCTGGCGTGTCTTGGAGCCTTTGCGGGGCCGACCCTTGCGGGTGAAGGCCATGTACCAGCCCTCGTACTTGGCATTCTGCAGCGCCGTGTAGTTGTTCTCCAGCACGATCTCCGTGAACACGCAATCCTTGCCTTTGCCATTGCTCTGCAGGTAGAGGGGCCAGCTGCGGTGTTACAGAGCTCCCCCCTCCCCCGGGAGGCAGAGGGCCAGCGGCCCCAGACAGCAGGTGGGCACTCCAGCAGATGGTGAGGGGGGCAGAAGCATGGCCACACCCCTTGCCCGGGCACCCGCTCTCTAATCCCTTACAACCAGCAGCCCACCCGGCAACTTCCTGTCCTCCTGGGCAGCAGTGACACATGGCTGTCTACGGAGGGGCTGGGCACGAGGCAGAGAGGCAGGGAGCCGGGCTCTGCTCTGGCCTCCTGCCCATCAGTCTGGCCGGGTTTCCCCACCTACCCCCCTCACACACACACACACACCTCAGCCCCTCAGGACTCCCAGCTCTGGAGGCCCCAGGGCAGCCACCTTATGAGGGAGGGGAGGCCCAGGACGTCAGTCTGAGCCCCCAAGCCCTGGAAGAGGGGAGCTCCAGGCTGGAGAGGAGCCGTGACTAATGGGTCCATTTCAGAGCTCTGCAGAGGGGCTGGGCCTGCGGCTTTCTGAACATTCCAAATGCTGGTACCATGTAATTGGACATAATAGCAAAGCAATTTGGCGATTTGTTAAAAAGATATATGGAATTTACCAACCTCTCCCACCCCCCCCCCCAAGCCCCTTTTCTAGCCTCCCTTCTTTCTCCTGTCTTGATAGCTTTTTGTCTCTCCAGCAGTTTTCTTCTCCTTACTCACAACCCATCATTAGGTAACCCAGAGGTGGCCATGTCTCCCTCTGTCCACCTTATTGAGATCAGAGCTCAAGAGTGTTCTGGAGGAGCTCAGGCAGCCCAGGCCACCCCCGCCCCCCGCAAATCCCAGGGATCACCTCTGTTGGGGTGGTGGGGGCTCACCTTGGCAATCAGCTTCCCTTTCTTATTCATGCAGATGTAGAGCCCAGTCTCAGCTCCCCGAACTCGAACTCGGCTCCCAAAGGTATCAGTCTCCACTATGAGCTTTGCTGTCGAAGAAGATGCAGGATGGTCACTAGAAGGTCCCTGGGCCCTCTGGTCCATAGCCTTATCCCCATTGGCCCCAATTTGGTAACCATTCCAAGGGCCAGGAACCCAAACCATGGGCGCTATCATGCACTGGGCAGTCATGAGAAAGGTGGAGTCACTTTTCTGGTCCTCAGTTCCCACTTCTGGGCCTAGATGGTAAGAACTTTTAGGTCAAGGTTCAAAGTAACATTTCACCTGACTATAGTTCCATAGCTAACCAAAAGATCTCTGAGGATCCTTCCAACTCAGAATATTCCAGGCTCATGCCTTGCAGGTGAACATCTAGGTACAGTGTTTACCTCATCTTGCAGCTAATAGGAAAAGCATTCTCTCCTGTCCCTGCCACCTTGGCCCGAACTCACAGCCTTGACCAATCTACCCTGAACCTTACCTTTCTGGGAGCCCCGTTCTTTGAGATGAGAACAGCTCTCCCTGCACACACAGCCCCAGCCCAAAACCAATTTGCTTTCTAGAAACTCAGACATCAGCTGAGAAGCTTCTGCATCTTTCTCTTGGCTTCCCAGTGACCAGGACCAGCCTCAAAGTCTAGACATCAACAACTCAGTCATCTTCTCGTTTTAACCTCCAGCACAGCTGGGCTTCCCACCCAATTACCAGGCTGGCTTGCCTCATCCTGAGCTCCTGAAGCCAGGAGACAATTCTGTGCCTTCTTTCTCGCCCCCCCCCCTTAGACAGCCAATTTGCCCCAGAAGTGGGTCCCTGCCACCACTCTATGCAACTGCTTTCTTAGAGGCCATTTGTGGAGAGAGAGAGAGAGAGAAAGAGAGAGAGAGAGAGAGAGAGAGAGAGAGAGAGAGAGAGAGAGAGAGAGAGAGAAACAGAGAAACAGAGAAACAGAGAAACAGAGACAGAGACAGAGACAGAGACAGGGAAACCTAAGACAGAGGAGCTGAGGCTTCTGCCCTCCCTTAAGAAAGCAGTTTGGAGACTCAGTTCTCACACAGTCTGTCTCTAAAACTAACACCAAGGGTAGAGGGCACTGAGTTCAGCAGGGTGGGCAGCCCTTCCTGCCCAGTCTGTGACCAGCTCCCACTTCAAATAGGCCCAGAGACAGGACCTAGCCACCTACCCCCCTGTCTGATGCCAAGTTAACTTGGGAAATGCAACTTGCAACTCCTTTCCCACTCACTCCCTTTTGGACCCAGTAAGTCTGCTCATCCCTTTTGGGTCTGCCAGGAGGGGCTTCTTTTCAGGGTCTGGAAAGACCCTAGTTCAGTAAGTCATAAGAGGGCAGGTAAGGACTAAGTGGGTGCCTCTGTCTCTTCCTGGACCCTTGCAAAGCAATCAGGACATCTCCATTATCTTCCCTACACTCTATCTGTCCTGGATGCACATCTTAACACCTCTGTTCTTAGGAAGGGAGTGTGGAGCACTCTGGGTTTAAGGAGACAAGTGGGCATCAGACCTCCTCAGCTTTCTGAAGACAACTCCCCCCACTGCCATCCCCATTCGCTTGACCTCTCCTTCCTTCCTCAAAATCCTAGGATTCTGGGCCATTTGCTCCAGTAGAGTAAACCTTGAAGGAGCCAGACATTCGTTCCTTTCCTTGCAGCAGAGAAGGGCAGCAAGCAGCCAATTTGGAGGGACAAAGGGTCCATAGGCCGGCTCTGCCAGCCCAGCAGGGGAACCGGGCCACCGGGCAGGCTGTCCCCACCCCCACCCAGAGAGCCCCCCATTCTCCTTCCCTTCACAGATGGGAGCTGGGGAGCTGGGGAGCTGGGGCAGCAGCATACAGAGTCTTTACTAACCGGGCTTTTGGAAAGCTTAACATTTTCAAACCTATTCTTCCACCCCAGTGACAGATTTATCCCAGGAAAATTATGTCTCCTCCTCCAGCTTTGAAGGGAAGTCAGCTACGTCCATGCACAAAAAATGCAGCGAGACATACTCGATCCCCCAAAACTGGCTAGAGAAGAGGAGAAAGTATTCAGGAAATGTTAAAAAAGGTGAAAGTAAGAAGAGTTTTAATCGCTCTGCCAGACGCGGGGGTCTCTCTAGAGATTCATAGAGAACAATCTTGAACCTCTTTTTTTTTTTTTTAACATTTACAGACTTGCAACTCCTTTTAAACTCCACATCTGAAAAAAAGGGGGGGCTTGTTCTTTTTGCTGTTTTATATCATTCTTCATTTCTCTTCCTAGCTCTTAAAATGCCTCACCTTTTTATTGCATTTTAATAGAGTCTTCCTCTCTCCTTTCATGCTTGTTTAACTTGGTCATTATTTAAAGGGTTTGAAACTCACAATAATCGCTCTCTAAAAACAACACCAGCCGCCCAGAGGGCTTGCTTTTCTCTTGGTACATCCACAAGTCTGGAAATTGGCCACGTTTCAAGGCAGGAATATTGAATGTTTTAGAAATCAATCAGTCCCGGGGTCTCTGCCTGCAGTAGCTCCTAGTACTCACCACCCCACAGGGAGCCGGGAACCGCCGGCAGCCGCCTGGGGTGTCGCCCAGTGGAGCCCAGAGCGATCCCTTCCAGGCCGACCCCCGTGTGCAACTGAACCCTCTGATCAAAGAACATAAAGGTTCACAGTATCTCCTTTTGCCAAGATGAGAGGTCTGGGGGTGGGGGTGGGGGCGGGGAACATTTCTCTTCTTTCTCTTTCCCACTCACCTTTTGTGGACCCTAGCCACTGGATCCTCTTTCAAGAGCTTCCCTTAAACTGGAGGAAGGCCCTCCCTGGAGCCCTCTGCCTCACCTGCAGCTGGGTAGAGGTCTATTATGGTGTGTGTGTGTGGGGGGGGGGGTGTTCCTGGATGCTTTTATCTGCTGGGCAGGAAGGGGGGCACCTGTGGGCCAAGTCGCTTCCCCTGGGTCTTCTCCAGCTGGCCATCGAGGCTCTCAGCCTTCTTAACTCCTTCCCTTCTGGGGTGGGGAGCAGTGCAGGGGAGGGTGGCAGCCTCGGCGGCCACAAGCTACCTTTCCTCAGAGGTGGGGCCCGGGCCGTGCGCCTTACCGAAAGGGTCCCCGTCTTCTGCCATGGCGTTGATGCGCTTGTTGGCCAGGACCTGCACGTGCTTCCCGCTGGTGCGGCTGTAGAGCTGGTAGGTCCGGATGAGGCGGCGGCTTAGCTGATCCGTCACCAGGCTCTGCTCCCTCACATGCTGTGTAAAATTAGGTGAGGACTGAACAGTTACCTTTAGGAAATTGAAAAATACACAGCACGCCATTATAATGCTACTCCGCCCAGGGGCCCGAGTGGCCCCCCAACACCCTGTCTCCCCCTCCCGCTGCGTCAGGCAGTCAGCAGGGACTGAGGGGGAACCCTCCCAACATGCCAGCACCGGCCGCCCGCCCCCCCCCGGCCCCCGCCTCCACCCGAGGGAGTCCCGAAAGACCCAGCCCAGGATGGATGAGCCCGGGATGGGGGAGAAGCTGGACCCACCTGTTGGGAAACACCCTGGGGCTCCCGGCCAGCTCGGAGCAGGGAAGCGGGCTCCCTGCCCAGCGCAGGCCCCCCGCCCGGGCCTTCCTAGAGGAGCAGGGTGCTTTTAAGTAAGGGGGGCAGCTGTACCCCACCCATGACATTTCTAACGACAAACTTGAGGGGGCAAACGCGGAGAACGCAGAGGACCTGGGTACCCGATCCTGGGGCCGAACCGATCGATCACAAGTCTCCCCCAGAAGGCCTCGGAAAGGGTCCTTGCGCCCAGACTTGCGCCGGTGACAGACGCCCCCGTGCCCCCCGCCCCGCTCCGGCTGTCCCCCTCCTCAGAGGCCAGGTGTGGCTGCTCCGAGGGTTCCCGTGCATCCTCCCCGGCTCGTCTGCGCCCGCTCTCAAAAACCTCGGGCTCCAATCGCGCCCCTCACTTGCTGTGTGACCTTAGGCAGCGCTCTACCACTCTGTTCCTTCGCTCCCTCCCCGGGGCAGCTCGGGGCAGGGTCGCTAAGGTTCCTAGCAGCCCCGCTGCGCTGGGCGCAGAGTCGGTCCTCCAGCCCCCCGACCCGACCCGGCCCGCCCGGCCCCCGGCTCTGCGCAGCGCCCCTTACCTGGGCTTGGAGGCTGAGAACCAGCAAGTGCAACAGCCTGTGGGAGACAAAAGCGGGCGGGTGAGCGGCGGGCGCGGCGGGCGCGGGCCGGCGGGGGCGCGGGGACGGCGGCGGTACTCACAGGCAGCTCAGCGCGGAGCGAGGGCTGCCCATGGCGTGCGGCCCCGGGGGCACCGAGCCGCCTGGGCGGGATCGCGCCGTCCCGCGAGCGGCCGCGGGGGGGGAGGTGGGTGGGAGTGGTGGTGGTGGGGGTGGAGGTGGACAAGCCAAGGGGGCGGCGGCCGGGGAAGGTTCGGGTGCGGGGCCCGGCGGCGATCGCGACGCGGCTCCGCGGGTCCCGTGGAACGTCGTGCTCGCCGCGCGCGCGCCGCTCCGCTCTGCGCCGCTGCCCGAGCCGGTGGCCGCTGGCTGCTCAGGAGCCGGAGCGGGCGGGAGGGTAACGGGCCGGCGGGGTGGGTGGGTAGGTGGGGAGGGAGGGGGAGGGGTGGGGCGGGGGACGCCGCACCGGGCGCGAGGGGGGGGGAGCGGAGCCTGCAGCCCCCGGCTGCGCGCTGGGGCCGGGTCGCAGCCCGGGGGCGGGGGCGGGGCGGCCCGGGGCGGGTCTGCGATGGGGGGGTCTGGGCGAGGGGAGGGGTCTGGCGCCTCCCCCAACCCCGAGGTCTGTCCCCTCGCGCGCTCCCCCGGGGGGGGTGGTCTGGACACGCAGGGATTAGGGCGCCTAGGGGCAGTGTGCTCCGTGGGGTCCGGAGACCCTAGGCCCGACTTGCGGGACCTCCTGGTGCTCCTTCCCCGCGGGGGGCACGCGTGTGTTTGTGCCCCGGCTTCACCGCCGCTGTCTGGGCCACCTACTGTGTGCTCGCCCCGCACGCCCCTCGCCATGGCCGCTGGCACTGGCACGAAGGGCCGCGCGCAGAGCGTGTCTCGGCGACGCGGGACCCGACTCCCCAACTTTTGCTAACTACCCAGCCCCGTGTGGTACCTCTGCCTCATTCCATCTCCAAAGAGCCTCCGGGTCCCCCCACCCCATTATCACTATCAACCCTACCCGCTTCCGTCCTCACCCCAGCCTCACTAGCCCGAAGCCTGAACGGACTCACGGGCCACGGGACAGGAAGGAAAAGCCCAGATGTTTCGGGCAGCCCCCCGCGCCCACCGAAAATTCTGCAGACAACCGGGGCAAAAAGGACCCTCGCCGGCTTTTCTTGGGCAAGGGACTTCCATCCAGGCCATCAGCCCTCCCCCCCCCAGTTCCCCCTTTTCCCCCTAACAAGAACTGACGCTCCTGCACTAGACAAGAGCTGGAGCCTTGTGTCACCTGAGGGGGGAGGGCGGGGAGAAGGGTTGGATATCATGGCGAAGGCAAGGACTGGTGGTCTAAGCCGTTCTCAGTCTCTCACCTCATTGAGTTTCTGGAAATCCTGAGCCACAACTTTGCTTCTGTGGGAGCTGTCTGAGCTGGTAGGAGTGTCTACGACCAGTATTTCTGGAACAACTAGAGCCAAGGATGTCCTACCCTGTTGCTGCCTTGGCCCACAGCCTCCTCCCCACTGGTCCCCCATGCCCCTTGGCTTGGGCTGGAGGAGCTGGAGGAGCCCCAGGAAGCTACTAGGTCAGAGGAACGCAGGCAACACAGCCAGGGGTTGCCTACTCCTCTTTTTTTGTGTGTTCACCTTGTCCTCCTCCCAGCCATAAGTGCGAACACTGACCAGTTGATAGGAAAAGAGTTTGGGGGCTTGTCTCTCTTCATTCCTCTTCAGAAAAAAAAAAAAAAAAAAAAGACGCCTTGAACTGAACCCGCCTGCTTCCCTCTCCTTAGTCTGGTCATTTGCCTCTGGCCCACACAGACCTGCAGGCAAGGGCGACATCTTAACTAGCTAAGGTGTTGCAGTTTGTGGCACAGAGTTGGATGGAGTTGCTTTGCAGTTATTTGCATGAATGAATGAATGAATGAATGATGAAGAAATTGGCTGAGCATTTAGACTTCAGTCCCTGATTAACATCCACAGGGAAACCCCTTTCCCTTCCCACCAGCAGATAGTAAGTCTAAACATTTCTTGAGCGCCTCTATCTGTTAAAGGTTTCAACCCCACTGAGAAGTGGATTCTTTAAGAGGAAGTAGGGCAGGTGGGCTTCAGTGACCGCAGCCTAGACACGCTTGTTCTTTCACTGGGCTCTGTCTAGAGGTCTGTCCCATGACGTCTTGTCTGCCTTTCCGCATTGCTCCATGCTGGCAAAGATGTCTGTTCAGTCTTTACCTCATGCCATGAACATAGCAGGCCTTCAAAAATATTTATCTTTGTATGTATTTGAATGGATGGATGGATGGAGAAATGCAAACAAGAGAATGGACACTTCCTGAAAGGGAAAGTCCTCCCCAACATGGACACCACCACCCTCTGGAAATAAGTCTGAGGAGCAGAATAGGAACCAGGGACCAGGGGAGAGGCCAAGACAGCCATCCTGTCTAGTAGCGTACACAGGGTCTAGAGTGGGGGGTGAGGGTGGGGTGATTCAGAGCAGCCTTTCACCCGGCTTCTGGAGCCCCCAGAAGGTTCAAAGGATCTTGGACTGAATCTTAATCATCTACACAAGCCTTCTTCTCCCCCCCCACCCCCATCCTGACACCTAAAGGGTCCGAGTGCAGTTTTGGTACCCCCCTAACCCATGCCACAGGTTTCTGAGGGACCAAATTCCTTTACATTCTGAAATTCCCACGAGCTGGATCTTCACTAACAGTTGGTTTCCACTTCACCCTGTCCCCCAAAGTCCGTGTCTCTGGGGAACGGGGACGGATGGGTCACTCCTGCAGTGGCAGCAGGCGCTGGGTTCGGGTGGGAGTAGGCTGCGTGACTGACAGATGCAAATGTTCCGCTTGGGCCCCCGCGGGCTGCGCCGGCCTCCCTCCCTCCCCGGCTGCTCGCCGGCCGGCCAGCTCCCTCGCTCCTTTATCTTATCAAAGCCCCGTAATTACAATTGCTATTTTGTTTCCTCGAATCTGCAATCAGAGCTCCCGGGCCCAGATGAGGGAGTGCCTGTCAACCTGATCGCTGAGTGACAGCCGGGCCACCTTTCCCCGCCACCCTCCCCACACACTGCGCAAACACACACACACACACACACACACACTCCCTCACCTACAAACACAAACACACTTGTCGCCAACACAAACGGTTTCCCTCCGCGCGCACACGCCCTCGCTGAAACCCAAACGCACCGCTCGCCCCGCAACCTGTCCCAGGCCCCACAAAGCCAGCCCAGCGGCGGCCGGCCACCTCGACTGCCCCTCGCTGCGACGCGCGCCTCCCGCACCCGGCGTTCAAAGCGCCGCTGACCGCAGACAGTTCAAATGCAAATCGCCGAGACAGCGCTTCGCGCCTCGCACCCCGTCTGAGAGGGCCGCCCCCCCACATGCGAGGAGCACCCCCCCCTCCGTCTCGAAACGCCGGCGTGCACCTTCATCTTGGAGGCCCTCGTGTGAGTCGGCAGCTCTCCTACTGTGTGCTGAAGGTGCAGAAAAGGGGATCTAGGAAAGGTGAGATCCGGGAAGGAGTAAAAACAATTCCCAGGTCTGTGCACGGGGCGCCACATGGGGCCTGGCCACTCCGAGACGGAGGGAGGCTGATGTGGATTGGGCCCCCACTGCGGGCAGGAACGCGCTCGCAGCCCGCCAGCCCGCGCCGGGACGACCAGCGGCAAAACAGGGGAGGAATACAATGGACCATCAGCTGCGTCCTAGGGGGTCGCTTTCGGGGCGGGGCCACGAGCTGGAGGGGGGCAGACGGCTCGTCCTGGAAGGCTGCCCGGAAAGGTGAGTGGGTGCCTCCAACTGAGCACGCGTCGGGGGCTCGGAGGCTGCCACCAGGAGGAACCGAGGGAATGCCGTGGCCCAACTCCTCTCTCCAGCACAGGTCCTTCCAATGAACAAATGAGCGATTGTAGGCATGCTTACCAGCCTCAGTGACTGACACCCTAGCTCTGGGCCTAACATTCCGCTGTCGGGACAACTTCGCATGCCCACAAGCCTTTGGACAGGCTGCTTAGGGAACAGAACCGCCACCAGAGGGCGTCGTCCCCGCTCCTTTTGCTCTTCATCCCTGTGAATGGTTCCAAACCAGACAAGCTGGTGGAGGTAGAATTTTGGAAAAGTTCTCTTGGGGTAGAGAGGCAACCTATGACCTCGATCATCCAACACAGAGAGGAGGGCATCTTCTTTTGCCTTCAAAAAGGGATTCAGTTGATCACTGGATCCCCTAACACACTGCCAAGGTAGGGAGTAATCTCTTTGTGAAGAGAAGGGACTGCTTTTCCATATTCTTGGAGAAACTTGAAGTCGCCCTCACCTACCCCAAGACCAGCCCTTTCTTATCTAGGGGCCCCTCTCTCATGCCCACTCACGGGGCAGCTGATTGGCCTGATCCCCCTGCTCTGTTCTCTGTCCATCCTCAGCCTGTCTGGCCCCAGGCTGTCTGGAGAGGTAACCCTTTGTTTGTTTGTTTGTGGGGCACTGACCCCCCCCCCACACACACACAGCTGCTGAACTGCTGACCCCAGAGCTGGACACATGCACACTCCTTCCCACTGTGTACAGGTTGAACACCTATCAGGTGGCCTCAGAACCACCTGACTCCAGGGACCCTCCCCAACTCCCCAACACCAGGCGGTGTGCTGGGGAGCAGGAACCTTTAGCCCAGGAGGCTGATTCCCAAGGGCCTCTTTCTGTCCCCATATGCCAGGCCACCCGGATTCTGGTTTCCTTGTCACCCAATCTGGCCAATTCCCTCCATCTGGCCCTGGGAATCAGGTTTCTAGAGTTCAGCCCTGCTCAACCTGCCTGAAAGACTGGAGGAGCAAAGACTGGTCCCCACCCCACCCCTCACAGGCCTTCTCTCTGGGTCTGAGCCCCCTCATGGGGCTAAGGATGCACATTCCTCAGGCTTCTTAAGCCCGCTTATCTGCCCCCCTGCCCATCAGGCTGAGCGCTGACAGAGGCCCAGACCCCTTGTTTGGAAGCTGATAACCTCCTGCGATGGCCCTCCCCCACCTGGAGGGACACTGAAGAGCTGGATTGGGAGCCACCCCCACACCCCTTTCAGCAAAGCCGTTGAGTCTTAGGCCTGGTCCTGGCCTAAGACCTACATTTCTTTCACCTTCCCCCAGGTCCAGGGCCATCCTTTGTGCTGTCACAGTGCCACCTGGTGGTCCCTAGGGAAATACTCCAGCATGGGGGGAAAAAGCCACACAAAACAAGTTGCAAAACCCCATCAGTACTTTTATTTAAACATTTATCTAAAAATGTAAAAAGTTTAAAAATATGTCGTTCTGGTCTTCAAATACTGACTTCCAATGCTCGTGAGGAGTGGAGAGATAGGCATGGTGTGGGACAAGGCCCTATGGAGATTGCTGTTGCCATCCTAACTCCATTCCCCACTCTTCCACCCAAGTCCTGACCTACACTCTCCTCTGCAATGAAGAAGAAACATTTACAGTTCTTCACACTTGTCCAGGAATGTGGTGTGCAGCACATGTAGCAGGCAGATACTTGACCTGAGAAGAGCAAAAAAGAAGAGGTCAGCATCTAGAACCTCAACTGCTCCTTCTGCCCCACTCTTAATCCTGCTAGGTACCTCTCCCTTCAACTCACCAAAGAGAGCTAGGGCCTGCCCTTCTGCTTTTTGGCAGGAAGGATAGGGGACAACTCAGCTTCCTCCTCTTCATCTTCCTCTTCACTCTCATCATCTTCAGAAACATCATTGCTTATAGTAACTAGTAGACCCAAAAGCATAGAGGGGGAAGTTAAAGCAACCCCCCCCCCTTCCACACACACACAGGTCACACATGCCCTGTGCCGCTAAGTTGACAGGGACCCCTGACTTGCCTATAGTTTATGGTCCAGGTGGGAAGAAACTCAAGATACTAAACTGGGGGAGAAAGAGCCAGAGGAGTCCACATCACCGGAGTTGGGAGGAACTGAGGCAGGTTGCTCAGGGAGGGAGGCTTAGATGGAACAGAGTAGAGGCCCCATCACTTCCCAGGCACAGCTAGATAGACACGCAGGACTGGACAGGGCTCCACTGGGAGATGAGCTGGGATGGAATAGGATTGTGGAACTGGGGGGAAGGCCTGATGAAGAATCCACTAAAGGTAAAAGAGAGAGAGAGAGAGAGATCACCCCTCTTCTCACCAATCTGGTGCCGACCAGTAATCCGTACAGGGCCAGAGCCTGACTTCAGCCGGAAAGTCACAGGTGGTTGAAGCTGAAAGTCATCCAGACTGAGCTGGGAGAAAGACAAGAATGAAGTCTTGGCCCACTTGATCAAGCGATGGGTACAGCAGCCCTCAGCTTCCCGCCCTACCCCAAAGATGCCTGGGGAACTCACCATGGGCTGGCAAGACAACTTGAGATTGGCCACAGGAACTGCAATCTCCTGGTGGTCATGGTTCCGGGCCACAATTTCCACCACATTACACTCGTCCTTGGCCCCCTCGGTGAGGCAGAGCTGGGAATGGTATATACAAGGTTTTAGGGTTTCCTCAGGAAGGCCAGACCACAAGGAAAGCCTCCTCCCTTAGAACCTGCCCCAGCCTCCGAGGTTAGGGAGAGATAACTCCCAATGAGGGAGCACGCGAAAGCTATGGGAAGGGCCGCGGTAGTTGCCCTGTGGACGTCCATGCATCGCCAAGTGCCCTCCTGTCCCTCACCATAGTTAATGCCAACACGTGCTCTGCATCATCCTCCTTTTCTACTTTGAAGGTGAACGAGCGCGTGTGGCCCGAGAGCTCACAGCCTGGAAGAGAGAGGAGGGTGGGCGTGAGGGGTGGGAGGGCGGGGAGGGGCTGCACCGACACCCTGAGCTCCTCCCCTGTGGGCAGGCGGCGATGCACCGGCCTCGCTGGTCCCTTGACCCCAGCAACGCTCGGCCTGGCGACCCCAGGCATGGGGCTCCGGGCAGGAGCGCCCGGCCCCCTTGGCTCCGGCGGCCATGCAGGGATTTCTCTGCACCCGGAACCAGGAGCCCCCCGCTCCGCACACACGTGGTGCAAACCTTCGCGCTCTTCGTCATCCCTAACCGCCCACCGCCCCAGAACCACCCACAGCCCCTCCTTCCCCCAGCACCGAAGAAGAAACTGTCCATGGTGACCGGGGCCGGGCTCCGCTGACCCCTGACACCCCCGGCCCGGACTCGGCTCTCCGGGCTCAGGAACGTTAAGGCAGCAGCAGCACCGGCGGCCATGCTGTAAGGAGTCTGCAGGCCACGCCCCGACACGTCCGGAACGCGGCGCCCGGGCCAGTTCCGGCCACGCCCATTAAAGGAGCCGCTCACCCCTCGGGAGGCGCCCTGGACGGTGCCGGCCTTGCGCGAGCACTTGTGGCAAGTCTCAGAGAAATGGTTTAGTACCACAACCCCTACCCACATCCACCTGAGTGTCTTAATGGCCCTAGCGACTAGCTATCCAGGTGGCAGGATATTGTAGCAGTACACCCTGGTAGCTTACATGTGGACTCACCTACTGCTCCTAGCTTCCCTCACACTGCGTTTTTGCCAGTCCTGGGGACTACTCAGGGCCTGAATACTGTCCCTGAGCAAAAGCTCAAGGCCAGCACTCTATGTAAGCCACAGTGCCTCTTCTGGCCTTTTCTGCTTATGTAGCACTGAGGAATCAAACCCAGGGTTTCAGGCATGCTAGGCAAGCTCTACACCACTAAGCCACATTTCCCAGCCCTATCCGCCCCCATTTTTGAATAACTCCCCATCAGTCCAGAACATTCCACTAGGCTACTTTTTCCATCCCACCATCTTATCCCTTTTGCTTGTACAAGCTGGTGATTATGTACAACCCTTAACCTACACATAGCAGAAAATTGGTAACTGCCGTTGCATGCATGCCTACCACAATTTTAGGTGACTTAGCTGAAAACTAGTCTTAATTTGTCTGAGCTTTTGCCTTTTAAGTTCTTTAGTGGAAATGGGAGGAGGGCTGCCTTTAATATCCAGTCTCTACTTGGAACAGCTTCGGAGAGGACAAATCCTGTTTGTAGGCGTGGCATTAGAAGGTAGGCAACAGACAGTAAGTAATAAGACACAGTATACTACCACACAGGTTCACTTCAAGTTTTATTTTGCTTCTTGCATGATCATCAGATAATTTTACAGCTCATTATCTACAGGAACTGAGTTGTGATCTAAACAATGAAATGTCATTCCAACCGTAATAAATATTCGTAACCATGGAAGATAGCATAGCACTTTACAATCCAAGAGTGATGAGTACAGACCTGTTTCACAGTTGTGTGACCAATCAAGCAAAATGATTATTAAAAGCCAAGATAAAAATCAAAAGCAACTTGTATAAAAACCCTGATTCCATAAGAGGGTGACTGAAATCCTCCAGATAAAATGCTATAAACTGTTCTCTACTGCTTGAGATGTATTCAAAGAAAACCAAGTGACATTTACTGGTCTTAAACAACACCTAGTAGGGAATCTTTCCTTCACTTCAGCCCTCAAAAATGCAAACTTATTTTCAACTTCCCAATGCACTACATCCTCCAATAGTTCAAGATTTTTACCCTAAAAACAAGAGGCTCCATCCTCCCCCTCACTCGTTCAACACACCTTTTAGATTATGTTTAAGACTTAACGCCCAAAATGGTGAAACTGTATGAAGGAAAATTGAGTTTTCTTGTTTGACTCCCTCATGTCAGCTGATATAAAACTGCAGGGAACAAACTACAGTTAAGAATCTAGGAAAAATCCAGTCATGATGAAAAAAGTGAATTCTGTAGATTACCGGCCAGCCTCATGCTCAGAACCCTTAAAAACACCAAGCTAAATTAAAATACATGAAGCTTTCAAAATCTGTGATTAAAGGAATAATGGTAACCATAAATCATTGATTAGTGTACTCATTTCTTCATTTAAAAAATTAGATACAAACATGCAAGAATTAAAGACCATCAGTTAAACCAGTAGTAACTGACATCAAATGACAGCTGATCAAAGGGCAAATGAGACCACCCAGTCCCCTTTACCCTCCCGACAAAGATGTCAAAACTAACATTTCACATGCTGATCTGTTAATTTTCTGAAGTGAATCCACTTTGCAACAGATCAGCATCCTATGAAGTTAGGCTCTCATACCCAAAATGGTCATGGCCTAGCCCTATATGGGAGGCACTTAAAAAAAAATAAAGCTTATTAGCAGAATAAAAAAGATAAAAAGAAAATCTACCTTCCACTGATTATTATTCAAAGTGCCATCCTAAACCAATACCTTTCAATCTTGAAAGGAAAAAAGTATTTCAAAACAATAAACAGAAAAGATAGACTACAACTTATATACAAATAAATCTATACGTTTGTTGATTTTAGGCTTTCGCCACAAACAACTGCACATTTGTCCCTACAAAGCACATGCTTGAACCAATGGTTATTACTACAGAAAGATAATTGGCCATGACTTAAAAAAAAAAAAAAAAACACAAAAAAAACAGAGTACCTGCCCCAAACTAAAAATTTAAACTAATGCCACAACCATCTTACTTGGAAAATCCATCCTGAAGCCTTGAAACCTACTAAGTCTTTCTCAGCACTGCCATGTCTCTAAAGAATGACAAAGTGATTCTGATTACTGTTAGGTGAGAAATGCAACCACACTGGATGCACAGAGTAGTGCTGACTACATTTATTGAAGACCCTTTTCCCTATGTAAGCCCATGTAAGAGGTCCTGGCACCTAACAAGACACAAGACCCAAGACCCAAAAGAGGGCCCAACATCCATTTCACACAGGATTTGTGCAATACTATCTTCTTCCAACCAGTGAGTAGTCTGAAAGTGTGTAATTTTCTTTGTTTCCAATTCAATTGGCTGATTTGTTGACACTCAGGAAGATGAACTGTTATGATGACCCCTACACCAATCACAAGGTGGAGGTGAAAGACTTTTGAACAGCTTCCCATGCTGACAAATGTCACAGGCTACGGCCAAGTATAACCACATCCTTTGGAAAGCCTTCCATTTTTGCAATTTCAAAACAGCCCAACTTGCTGTAAAATTCAAGGATTCTTTTATCATCTGGTCTTACTTCACAGAAAGCCCCCCGGGAACCTAGAAATGAAGCAAATGTTTACAAGGTAAACATATAAATGTAAACGAGGTAAATGACAACTTTGTTTAACACATCACAAGTATCGTTTTAGGGCCTCAAGAACAGAGCCTATTCCAGCCTATGTCAAAAGCCAAGGCAGGATGGGCGCTGGTGGCTCAGGCTTGTAATCCTAGCTACTCAGGAGGCTGAGGTCTGAGGATCGTGGGTCAAAGCCAGCCCGGGGAAGAAAAGTCCATGAGACTCTCATCTCCAATAAACCACCAGAAAAAAGGAAGTGGTGCTGTGGTAGAGCGTTCACCTTGAGCTGAAGAGCTCAGGGACAGCACCCAGGCCCAGGGTTCAAGCTCCACAACTGACCAAAAAAAAAAAAAAACAGCCAATGCAAATAGAATGATGTATATTCTATGACATCTCTCTCTTTTCTGTGAATCCAAGTACAAGAACTGAGGATTTTCATTAAATAAATTTACATTAACTAAATTGGACGCTCCACAGAAGAGGACACCATTGACTAAAATGGCATGTAAGTGCCAACAGTAAGAAAAGTAGGGCTGGGAAGGTGGATCAGTGGTAGAGCGCTTGCCTTGCATGCATGAGGCCCTGGGTTCGATTCCTCAGCATCACACAAGCAGAAAAGGCCTGAAGTGGCGCTGTGGCTCAAGTGGTAGAGCTCTAGAAGAGCTGAGGGAGAGTACCCATGACCAACAACAACAACAAAAAGAAAGAAAAAGGAAAGTATACTCTCATATGCTAAAACTTTCTAAATTAAAGAGTTTGACAAACTACTCATTTTTTTATGGCCCAAGGGTTCCGGGGTTTTTGTCTGTCACGGGTCTTGCACTCAGGGCCTGGGCACTGCTGTCTCTGTGCTTTCACTCAAGGCTAGCACACTACACCACTTTAAGCCATAGCTCCAGTTCTGGTTTTCTGGTAGTTAATTGGAGATGAAGAGGCTCACAGATTTTCCTGCCCAGGCTGTCCTTGAACCATGATCCTCAGATCTCAGTCTCTTGAGTAGCTGGGACTACAGGTATGACCACCAGTGCCTGGTAGTTTCAAGGTTTTTATTTTGTTTTGAGAACTGTAACCTATGCTAGCCTCAAACGCTCCAGCCTCTTAGTGCTGAGTACAGTCATGTATTATCATGCCTAACCTTAAGTTGTTTTTCTCTTTTATATTAGAATTGTTTTTATTTTTTTTTTGGGGGGGGGTCCAGTCGTGGGGCCTGAACTCTGGGCCTGGGCGCTGTCCCTCAGCTCTTCAGCTCAAGGCTAGCGCTCTACCACTTGAGCCACAGCGCCACTTCTGGCTTTTTTCTTACGTGGTGCTGAGGAATTGACCCAGGGCCTCATGCATGCAAGGCAAGAGCTCTACCACTGAGCCACCTTCCCAGCCCCTATATTAGAGTTGTTAAAAAAAAAAAAGAATATTCAACAGATTATTATGTATGTAATCTTAAAACTAAAGTCATTTTTTGTTTTGTTTTATGTTCTTTTTGTTGGTCGTGTGGCTTGAACTCTGGGCCTAAGTGCTGTCCCTCAGCTCTTCAGCTCAAGGCAAGTGCTCTACCACTTGAGCCACAGCACCACTTCTGGTTTTCTGGTGGCTAATTGGAGATAAGAGTCTCATAGAGCTGGGCACTGGTGACTCACACCTGTAATCCTAGCTACTAACGAGGTTAAGATCTGAGGGTGAAGGTCCAAAGCCAGCCCAGGCAGGAAAAGCTGTGAAACTCTTATTTCCAATAAACCACCAGAAAAGAAAAAAAAAAAAAAAAGGAAGTGGCACAGTGGCTCAAATCGTAGAGCACTAGCCTTGAGCTGAAGAGCTGAGGGACAGTGTCCAGGCCCAGGGTTCAAGTCCCATGACTGACAAAAAAAAAAGAGTCTAACATCAATTGAGATAACTGTGTAAGTTTTGTCCTCAATCCTATTTATTGCTCTATTACATTTATTGTTAATGTAAGAAAAGAAATTTCAAGTTGGTGGTACGACTACATGAGTTGTAGTTCAAGGTTCATACACATTTGCTTACATTCAAATAGTATAATTAATGGATCTTGAATAAATAAAGGAGAAAGGAATGCTGAGCCAAAATGGCTTTACTGTATTTTTTTTTTTGGGGGGGGGGGTCCAGTCATGGGGCCTGAACTCTGGGCCTGGGCGCTGTCCCTCAGCTCTTCAGCTCAATGCGCTCTACCACTTGAGCCACAGCGCCACTTCCGGCTTTTTTTCTTATGTGGTGCTGAGGAATCGAACCCAGGGCCTCAGGCATGCAAGGCAAGCGCTCTACCATTGAGCCATCTTCCCAGCCCCTTTGCTGTAGTTTTTAAACTTGATTGTTCACATGTTGGGTCTGTTGATTTAAAAGATACTTTCCAGGGGCTGGGAAGGTGGCTCAGTGGTAGAGCGCTTGCCTTGCATGCTCGAGGCCCTGGGTTCGATTCCTCAGCACCACATAAGCAAAAAGAAAAAAGCCGGAAGTGGCACTGTGGCTCAAGTGGTAGAGCGCTAGCCTTGAGCTGAAGAGCTGAGGGACAGTGCCCAGGCCCAGAGTTCAGGCCCCACGACCGGACCCAAAAAAAAAAAAAAAAAAGATACTTTCCAGCCAGGTGCTGGTGGCTCACGCCTGTAATCCTAGCTACTCAGGAGGCTGAGATCTGAGGATCGCTGTTCAAAGCCAGCCCGGGTAGGAGAGACTGTGAAACTCCTATCTCCAATAAACCACCAAAAAACCGGAAGTGGCGCTGTAGCTCAAGTGGTAGAGCACTCGCCTTGAGCTGAAGAGCTGAGGGACAGCGCCCAGGCCCAGAGTTCAAGCCCCACGACCGACAAAAAAAAAGAAAAAAAAAAAAAAAAGATACTTTCCAATCTATGACTTTTTCCTCACTAAAAACATTGAAAATTTAAAACCAATTATTAAAAAAAAAAAAAAAAGAGTCTCATAGACTTTCCTTGCCCACACTGGCTTTGAATTGCGATCCTCAGATCTCAGCCTCTTGAGTAGCTAGGATTAGAGGCATGAGTCAACGGCGCCAGACTAAGTTCACTTAATTTATTACTACTTTTTTTTTTTTTTTTTTTTTTGTTGGTCATGGGACTTGAACTCTGGGCCTGGGCGCTGTCCCTCAGCTCTTCAGCTCAAGGCGAGCGCTCTACCACTTGAGCTACAGCGCCACTTCCGGTTTTCTGGTGGTTTATTGGAGATAGGAGTCTCACGGTCTCTCCTGCCCGGGCTGGCTTTGAACCGCGATCCTCAGATCTCAGCCTCCTGAGTAGCTAGGATTACAGGCGTGAGCCACCAGCGCCCGGCTATTACTACTTATTTATAGACCTTCTGGCCCATAAATTAAATTGGGACTCAAAGTAAGTGTTTTTGGTATAAGAATAACACCTTTCAGTGATTGCATGAAAGCAGCATGTACCTCTGTAGTCCCAGCTACTTGGGAGGAGAAGTAAAAGGAAGATTGCTTGAGGCCACAAGTTTGACACCAGATGGGTAATATGGTAATATCCTGTCACACTCATAAAGGGAGTGGGCAAGAGAAAAGTGACAATTCACTTCCTTTCTTTTTTTATTCTGAAATACTTCTCTGCCCAAATAATGCTAAGTCCACAAAAACATACTCACCATTAGCCTTTAGTGAAGATAGGAGACAAGCCATCATGCTTTTGGCCACACTTGGGTCAGTTACTTTTTTGTGAATATCCATCTTTATCAAAGAAGGAAAGTTGGCAAGGAAAGTTTCTGGCAATACTTCCTGTTCTTCATGGAAACTCAACATTATTTTCTGTAAAAGTTAGAATCTTTTGACTCAACAATTACTTATGTATCTATATCCAAGAACTCAAGTCAACGGGAAACTGAAAGCAGCATTATTACCTAGGTTAGTTATTACCTAAGTGTAGCACAGGGAATATTATATAACTAAAATATTTCCAGTTTAAAAAAGTTTATCTAGGCAGCTGTAGATATTGTAGATATAGCTCAATAGCAAAATACTTAGATACTGGGTCATCTTTAGTGCCATATACACACATAAAAGTCTAAAAGAGGGGCTGGGAAGGTGGCTCAGTGGTAGAGCACTTGCCTTGCATGCACGAGGCCTGAGTTCGATTCCTCAGCACCACATAAGCATAAAAAAGAAAAAACCTAAAAGTGGTGCTGTGGCTCAAGTGGTAGAGCGCTAGCCTTGAGCTGAAGAGCTGAGGGACAGCGCCCAGGCCCAGAGTTCAGGCCCCACGACCGGACCAAAAAAAAAAAAAAAAATTCTAAAAGAGAACTGAGGTGCTTTGTTACAGGGAGGATGAAGAATTTTAGAAAAGAGGAAGAACACAAATAATAGAAAAAGAAAAAGGATAATGTCAAAATATACACCGAAAAATACTTATTGAGCATAAAAATCCACAAGGAACTTTTGTTTTCTTTGGTCAGTTGTGGGGCTTGAACTCTGGGCCTGGACACTGTCCCACATAAACAGAAAAGGCCAGAAGTGGCGCTGTGGCTCAACTGGTTCTAGAATGCTAGCCTTGAGCTGAATAGCTGAAGGACAGAGCCACACAACTGACCAAAAAAAAAAAAAAAAAAAAAAGACGATGACAACGAGGACGACAACGACTGGGGACCAGAGATGGCTGTAACTATTGCTCATCGGTAAGAGGACTTGCCTACTCTGCTTGAGTCAGGCCAATTCCGAGCACTGCAACAACAACAACAAAGTTCTAAAAATTATTTTCTGTAAGAAATTAACTTAGAAAGCCCTAGGGGCTTTGGCTAGGAGTGTAGCTCAGTGGTAGAAAACCTGCTTACTAGCATGAACAAGGTCCTATTGTTTAATCACTAGCAGTGCAAAAATAAATAGAAAGCCAGTAAAGAAAGCACACACACACATACACACATTTGCACTCAGGACTGATAGTCTACCATTTGAATCACATCTGTACTTCCAACTTTCTACTGGTTAATTGGGGACAAGAGTCTTCCACCAGATTTTTCTGCCCAGCTGGCTCTAAACTCCAATTGTTACATAGCAACCTCCTAACCTTCTAAGTATTTAGGATTAAAAGTGTGAGCCACTGGCACCTGGCTTACTTTTTATATTTTAATAAGCATTTTATGAAAACAAGTAAAATAAACTGTTAACCATAGTGTAATTCTAAACCAGTGTATTACCTCAGCCTCTGAGAGCTCTTTATCGCCATTTGGCTTGGTGTATTTCTCCTGCATGAAGGGAATCCAGGAAATTTTACATTTTTTAATAAAGGGGGTCACATCTACAGTGCCCAAGGCATAACCACATATGCCATCTTCATCTTCCAGGACAAAACAGTAATCCAGACTTAGGGAAAGCAGCCCGCCTACTAACCTGCTCAGAAGGAAAGAGGCTAGAATAAGCTTATAAATTATTAACACGAAATTCAGAATTCAGTGATACAAGGCTCCATGTACTTCAATGGTGACATGCAAACTACGTTTGGTATAAAAGAAATTGGAAATAAACAGATTTCTAGATTTTAATAAAGATAACATTTCTAGATTTTAATAAAGATAACCTGGGACTAAAGAAAAGGTATTTCTTTTCAGTTATCCCCTCCCCAACCTGATAAACCTGGCTATGAAATGTCTACTCCCCAAGTCCAAATAAACATCACATACTTGTCTCCAATAAGGTCAGGCTGACTTTGAAAAGGTAAACCCACTCCATCATCATACATTTCTCTGCAAATCTTGTATACGGAAGCCTGAAAATATAATCTAGTTAGGCAACACATCAAGAAAAATGACAACATAGTCTATCAATGACTTTTTAAGAAGTCAGGGACAGGGTGGTATAAGCCTTTAATCCCAGCACTCAGCAGGCTGAGGAAGGTTGGAGAATTAAGACCAGCCTGGCTACATAGTGAGTCTGCTCGCCCACAGAAAAACAAACAAAAAAGAGGTATAGGTCAGTCTTAGGAGGAAATGACAAAATATCTGACCTGTCGCCAACATTACTTATGTTTTATTAAAGAATCTGTTGGGCTGAGGTTGTAGATCAGTGGCAAGAATACTTGCTTTAGCATGCTCAAGGCCCCGAGTTCATTCTCCAGAATAACCAAGACAAAAAGCAAAAAAGATATTCACTGAGTCATTTGTGGAAAATAGCATGGATTTAATCAACACTGAAAATTATTTCATAGGGTATGGTTTTTAGTGGTTAACGTGTGGATTGAAAATCCAGCAAACTTACGAGTTTGAAAGTCTCTCAACTTCACTTTTTGAGACAGGATCTCATTATGTAATCCAGACTGTGCTCAGCTTTCTGAGTGCTGAGGACTCTAGGCAAAGTCTCTCAACTTTACTTAAGAATCATTAGACAATGTTTTAAAGCTGTTACTGTCTTTAATCAGGCTTTTCTTTTTTCTTTATTTGGCCACACTGGGGGTTGAACTCAGGACCTCATGCTTGCTAGGCAGGTACTGTACTGCTGAGTCACCAGCCAGGATTGCTTTCCTTTATAGCCAACTGTCAATAGTCTGTAAGTATTAATAGAAAATTACAGAATTTAGACACAGTATTTTGTAATTGCAACTCTAAGTTCATTTGGTTTTTTTTTTGTTGTTGTTTTTTGCTGGTCATAGGGCCTGAACTCTGGGCCTGGGCGCTGTCCATCAGTTCCGATCCACAGCGCCACTTCCAGCTTTTTCTGTTTATGTGGTGCTGAGGAATCGAACCCAGGGCCTCATGTATGGAAGGCAAGCGCTCTACCACTGAGCCACCTTCCCAGGCCCTGACTTATTTTTATCAGTATTGGGTTTTTCTTTATCTTTATGCTGGCACTGGAGCTTAAACTCAAGGCTTTTCACTTTTTTTTTTTTTTTTTTTTGGTCGGTAGTGGGACTTGAACTCTGGGCCTGGGCGCTGTCCCTCAGCTCTTCAGCTCAAGGCGAGCGCTCTACCACTTGAGCTACAGCGCCACTTCCGGTTTTCTTGTGGTTTATTGGAGATAGGAGTCTCACAGTCTCTCCTGCCCGGGCTGGCTTTGAACCGCGATCCTCAGATCTCAGCCTCCTGAGTAGCTAGGATTACAGGCGTGAGCCACCAGCGCCCGGCAAGGCTTTTCACTTTTACTAAGCTTTTCTAAGTTCAAGGCTGGAACTCTGCCACTTTATTGGAGATAAGTGTCAGACTTTTCTGCCTAGACTGGCTTCAAACCCAGATCCTCAGATCTCAGCCTCCTGAGTAGTTTGAATTGTAGATGTGAGCCACCAATGTCTGACAGAACTGGGATTTGATCTCAGAGCCTTATGCTTGCTTAAGCAGGCACTCTTACCACTGAGGTGCACACCTCTATTCCTAATTTTTTGTTCATTATTTTTTTGCCAGTCTTGGGGCTTGAACTCTGAACCTGAGCACTGTCCCAGAGTCTCTTCCTCAAGGCTAGCACTCTACCACTTGAGCCAAAGAATTGTTCATAACTTTTAATATACTCTGGCTTCCTGCCAGACCATGCATCTAGGTATGATCCCACCCACATTAGGCTTCCTGGTAGCTAGGACACTTGCCACTGTGTCCACCTCTTCATGGAGAAAGGGTCTGAACTATTTTGTGCATGGGACTCAAACTCAGGACCTAGGAATTGACCCAGAGTTTCTTTGGCTGAAGGCTAGTTCTCTAGCACTTGAGCCACAATGCCACTTCTATCTTTTTCTGAGTAGTTTATTGAAGAGTGTCACAGACTTTCCTGCATGGGCTAGCTTTGAGTAATGATCCTTGGATCCCAGCCTCCCAAGTAGCTAGGATTACAGGCATGAGCCACCAGTTCTCAGCTGGATCTAGATTTTTTTTGTCACTTGTGGGGCTTGACCTCTGGGCGCTGTCCCTCAGCTCTTCAGTTCAAAGTGAGTGTACTACCACTTGAGCCACAACGCCACTTCCAGCTTCTTGTGGTTAACTAGAGATAAAGTCTCACAGACTTTCCTTGCCCTGGATGGCTTGAACCACAATCCTTAGATCTCAGCCTCCTAAGTAGCTAGGATTACAGTCATAAGCCACCACATCCAAATAGACTTTTCAAAGAAAAGAACTTAGCACATTTACAAGTCCAAGATGTTGGTGCCCTTAGGCTCTTCCTCATGTTTTTCTGTTTCTGTCCAGAATTTTAGCTAACTTCTTCTGTCTGAAGTTTGTATTTTAAGGTTAATGGGTAGTTACAATTTTGATCTGGAATATCTGCCTCCCCCCCCAAAGGCTCAAGTGTTGAAAGCAGGATCTCTGATGGCACAACTTGGAGGTGGTAGAGACTCTAGAAGGTGGGGTCCACCTGGAAGGAAGAGGTCACTGCATTGCACCTTTGCAATATTTTATTCCAGTGCCCTCAATTTTCTCTATTTCCCAGACACAAACCATGAAGTAAGTAGCTTTTCTATTATCTTCTTATGCTGTTACTGTCCCATGACAAGCCCCTAAAATAACAGTGTCAACCAATCATGGACTAAAACCATGAGCCAAAAATAACAGGGTGGTTTTTTGGCACACAGAGGTGCATCTCAGTGGTAAAGTAACTCCTAAAATGTTCAAAGCCCTAGATTTGGATCTTAGGGAAAAAAAAGAAAAAGGCAGTAAAGTTTGTATTTTAAAACACAGAAGAGTCTTCTTTTAACTAGTAAGTTTAAAGAAAATGTGCAGGTATACATATAACCAATCATACAAGTTAATAAACAATTACCTCATCTTTAGGAAAATATGGTCTGATAGTATAAACTTTGGAGGTAGGAGTCAGTGGGGGTGGCTGAAAAAAGAGATCATTTGCCCCATCAATTGGCAGCAAACGCTGTAGGAAGAAAAAGAGGGATATGAATTAGTACAAGGAAAATAACTATTTCTTTAAATGAGTGTGCACTGCAGATTACCAACTTAACATTAACTGGCTACTGCAGGCAGACCTAAAGAAGAGGGGTATACTATGCTTTACTATATAAACACTTCTTTGCTGGGAATGGGGAATGCTTCTGAATAGAAATTACCCAACTAAGTAACACACTGAATATTATTAGGAGTTTAAATTTACAATAAAAGCAACAACAACAAAAAAAAAACTATTCCAATTATGGCATATCTTTTTTTTTTTTTAAATCAATCTTAAATAGACCATCTTTCTACTACAAGATGGCAGAACAGAATGTCAGGAGGAGAGGTTTGGTCTGAAGAGGGTTATCTGTCCAGGAGACGCTTTATCCCCAAAGCAATGCGCTTCAGTTTGCTGTGCGCAGCAGAGCACCTGTTGGGGGGAGAAAAGTAGAGTACCTGAAAAGTCCATGAACAAATTCCACAGCAAAAGAACACTTCATATTTGTTCATATTTCCACTAACAGATGACTCTTTCAAGCACATATTGATATAATAACTGGAAAAATGTCCAAAAGCCCTTTATTAATTTGCGTAATATAATTAGTCATCTTTTTTTGCTCATGGAGTTTCCACTGGCAGACAAGCATGCGCGCATTGTGCATTGCGGGCGCAGATTTAAATGCTGTGCGACCTGCAAAGAAACAATGTGAAGTGTATACCTAGAGCCGCTGCGCTGCGCAGGCGCGGGGGGATTGGCAGCATCTCCTTCAGAAATTACTGTGAAAGAGGAGGAAAATTTGATTTAAAATCCAGCAATGTAACTAAATTAAATTTGGGACTAGAGAGCCTTCGGCAGACCAATCCTTCCAGCCATCTGATGCGCAACATAAGGTTTCTCATAAAACAAAGAAAATGTCAATTCAGTTGTGAATTCATATTGATACCTGGAACTCTCCTGCTAGACCACCTCTAAAGGCCCAGGGTTCTTGGTCTCCAATTAAGAACTGTGCTGAAGAATGACTACGACACCCTGTTGAGATCAGATCCAAGCGGAGAATGTTACGAGAAAGGGGATTTCCTGGGGTCTCAAATGTCCAACAAACTAGCAAACACTTCGTGGAAATAGCTCTCTAACAATAATATTCCAGGGTTTCAGGGTAAGGCTGTGATAATAATTATATTTTTTAATTCATAATGACATTTCATAACTGATGTCCCTTTTCTGGTTATTTAAAATAACTTTTAACAGTTCTCTAATTATTGAAAGTAAATCCCAAACTTGTGTGGGTCAACTTTATATATTCTTTAGGTATAGTTATATAAAGCCAAGCCAGCTGCTTGCTCCATTATGAAATTATAGTCACTATAAACTTAAATGAGACGGTAACGACATTTTATTATCACAGCCCATATAGGAATTAAAACCTGTCTGAAGTCACATTGTACATTTTAAGGAAGGGTACAGGAAAGGGAAAAGGGAAAGGATAATCTTGTCAGAAAACTAAGGTCAGCAGAATAAATAAAAGAAATTGTTATTAAGTTGACAAAATGAAACACAATGGTTTTTATGTCAGCAAGGACAATCCAAACTCAGACTTGGTGAGGTATAACACCAGTCTGGTATATTCTGAGAACTAGAAGGGCCAATTACGCTCCTAATTTGTCAGAACTAAAACATACTTTTCTTGAAAGTATGACAGTATCTCTGATTACTCTAATCAGCATTATCTTTGCAATGCATGAAACACATGCATGCAAACAGTAGATTTTTAGGTCCCTAAGTCATTATTTAAGGTCACCTTGAGTCATTATTTAACTTCATGGGTAATAAAGCTAGCTAACAATGAAAAGATTACTAAAGGCAAGTAAGTATTTGGAAAACAAATCTTTATCACCCGCTTAGTCTTCTGACAAGATATTAGCAGCGCAATATAGTTCTTTTCCATTGGAAGACAGCATTCTAACTCCTGTTCAAGTTAACAGTCTCATCAGTTTAAGATATATAGTGTGCTAGTCAGACAGTCCCAAAGCAAATCAAATTTTTCTTGACAATTCAAGCCCATTAAGAGATTATATCTGGGTTTGTCATGTTTTAGGGGTAGGGTTTTGTTTTCAATACACAAAATGTTAATATTTGTAAAATAAATATGAAATAGGGTCAAAATTTGTAGACTATAATGAAGAGAACTTGCCCCATTCCATAACTCAGTGTGATTTACACTGTAGGAAAAAAACTATACTTCTCAAACTTTAAGATCAGCCAATTTTCCCTACCCCCTACTTTGAGACTACAACATAACTAGCACTTCCAACTATTACAATAAGAAAGCTGCATGTACGAAGAGCTGTGTAAATGAAAACATCGTTAATGCCTGAGTCGCTGCGCAAACGTGACTTCAGTTCATGCCTACAACCCTTAATTCTACCTGAACTACCTCACAGATAGAACCTTTCAATTTAAACTAATTAATCATGACGCGCTGTGAACATCTGCCGCTGTCCATCCAATAGTAGTAGACACTTGTGCTGAAGATTCTCCCATCTGTACACAATGGGGAAGAAGATAATAGAAGTTATTAGTAATCAAAAGTACTGCATAGCCACATTCTTTAAAGGACTGAATGCCAGCTGGACTGGAAAGAAAAGGAAAACAAAGAGTTCTTTAATCTTAGTCCTCTGGAATCACTAGAGAACTATAAAGATACCCTTCCTGTTGTGAGCATTTGTAGAGCTATGTGGATGCCAAGTGATTATACAAAACTACAATGTTCTGACCTTTCGTGTACAACACTCTGTACAAACTGGGAAAATTGCATAGCCTGAGAGACAATACTGTAATGTATATAATCACAAACTTAACTTTTAGCAACTCATGAATTTGAGTATCAAACACTGTAAGTGACAAATTTATTCTCAAACTCAATAATCCCGCTTTCAAGGGCTGTGAGTATGGCTCAAGTGGTAGAGCACTTGCTTAAACAGGCACAAGGCCCTGGGCTCAATTCTCAATATGCTCCCCTCACACCAGATTTCAGGTTCAAAATTCTAGGGTCTCGGAAATTTAAGATGTAAATCCTTATAAAGATTGTTTAATCAAAGGAGGGGTTAACAATGTTCGATAGGAAATGGACTTATTACCTTGCTCATGTAACTGTAACCCCTCTGTACAGTATCTTTACAATAAAAAAATATATATTAAAAATTTTTTAAAGATTGTTTATGACAGGGCACTGGTAACTCACAAATAATCCTAGCTACTCAGGAGGCTGAGACATGATAATCATTGTTTAAAGACAACCTGGGTAGACAAAGTAAGAGGATACTCTTATTTCCAATTAACCAGCAAAAAGCTGGAATTGGAGGTATGGCTCAAGTGGTAAGAGCACCAGCTGTGAATTAAAAAGCAAAACAAAAGTCCAGGCCTCCAGTTAAAGCCCCAGTACTAGCACATACAAACAAAAAAGATTACTTATAATCCCCTGGCCAAAGGTCTAAAAGGTAGACACTATCATCTAGCCACCAACAAAGGTTTTTCCTGAGCCTTGAAGCAATTATCTCCCACCTACGAAAGGGATCCTAGAACCTCTTAACAAAAGGGTTTAAATCTACCTGTTGTCTTATACAGAAACCCAAAGGAAGTTCTTCCAATAATTTCAAATCAACAGAGAACTCTTTTAGCAGCCAATTTAGATCTACCACAAAAACAGGTGTTTTGGGTTTGTTTTTTTTTTTAGTATTTAAGAGCCCAAAAGTACATGGGCAGATAATGAGATGCCTCATTACTACTCCTTACTAATTTAAACTCATGGTGTTTCATACCATGTATTTCACAACTAAGACCATGAATTAATCATGGTATTTGTGACTACTATGAAAACTATGACATTTCTATCAGCTTTGCTGCCTGCTGTGTGCTATATGTAAGTCCATTACATATTCCTTATAGCTGGATTGAAAACCTGGAAATAAAATGAGATCCCTGTAAAACTTGGCCATGCTGGTGCTTTTTACCAATTTCCAGAAAAAAAAATCAGTTTTCAAAAGTCCAGTGAATAAAGCAGAGTTTTAGGGGACTTTAATTTCCATCCCTTGCTACAACCAATTACTTGGTAAAGAAATAAAGAAAAAGCCATGTGAAGTAATACTGACTAGCACCAGAATAGCCTTCCACTAAAGCTCGCATGCGCACAGGGCTGGGAGGAGAGCATCCTCTTGCCAGGCCCCTTGGGTCATTTCAGCAGTTGTTCTATTAACCATAGCATTAATGTTAACAAGACACAGCAAGCAGCAGAAGCATATAACATCACAGTTCATAGAGTCTCATCTCCAAATCAGATAAAAGTAGTATACAAGGTTCCATCCAGGAAGCATTCAGTCAGAGCAAGTTAAAGTCAGTACTTTCTAACATGTTTTCAAGGTATTTATGCTGAATTAGCCCAAGGGAGAAAAATCAATGTGTTTAAATTACCAAGACTTGAATCTCAAGTCTTCAACAACGACTATCTTTGAAAGAAACCTAGGCAAAGAACTGAAAAAGACTTCAAAATTTGCCAATTCCCTAAAATGGTTTTCTCCCTGTGGGATAATTTCTTTTAAAGGATAAATATATATTGGAAGAGATTATTCCTGGTACACCTACCTAACCACTGTACAAAAGACTTCACCATAGACATTATACTCTTGATATCCCAAACATAGGAATACATGTCATAAAGGATTGTCCTGTTGGCACAATTGGAGAGCCGAGTGAACATCCCCATCACTAGTCCACACATCTCCTCAAACTTCGCTGCTCGTGACCGCCATTCTTCAATCTATTGAGGATAAGACAAAAAATTGTAAGCTAACAGTTATAAGTTAAGCTGGGTTTTTTTTTTTTGTTTTTGTTTTTGTTCTTGTTTTTGTCGGTCGTGGGGCTTGAACTCTGGGCCTGGGCGCTGTCCCTCAGCTCTTCAGCTCAAGGCGAGCGCTCTACCACTTGAGCTACAGCGCCACTTCCGGTTTTTTGGTGGTTTATTGGAGATAGGAGTCTCACAGTCTCTCCTGCCCAGGCTGGCTTTGAACCTCGATCCTCAGATCTCAGCCTCCTGAGTAGCTAGGATTACAGGCGTGAGCCACCAGCGCCTGGCTAAATTAAGCTGTTTTATCAGATATTATGAACACTAATGAACCAGTAGCTTAAAACACTGATTAAGAAATTAATACTGTATCTTCAAACTGACAAATATGCCTAAAATAATATTAGCTGTATTTCAATCCTAATTACAGTCAACTGACCAGATACATTAGGGCCTAATCTTATCCACTTTAAAGTACATATTCTGAGTTCAAACCCAGAATATATTGAAGATAGGCTGGCTGACTGGTGGCTCACATCTATAATCCTAGCTACTTAGGAGGCCAAGATCTGAGGATCATGGTACAAAGCCAACATGAGCAGAAAAGTATGTGAGTCTCTCCTTATCAATTATCCAAAAAGACAGCTATGGCTCAAGTGGTAGAGTACTATCCTTGAACAAACAAGCTTAAGGGCAGTGCCCAAGCCCTAAGTACATGAGTTCAAGTCCCAGGACCAATATACACATACACATACAAAAAGAACATATTCTAAAATGTGTTCATCTTTGCACTAATTTCCACTATTCTACTTATTATTATAGGCTGAGGCCTAAAATCCCAGGTACTTGGGAGGCAGAGATTAGAGAAAATGGCAGTTTGATTCTAGCCCAGGCAAAAAGTTAGTGAGACTCTCATCTCAACAAACAAGACACAAATGATAGAATAAGAGGCTGGGCACCAGTGGTTCACCCCTTTAATCTAGCTACTTAGGAGGGTAACATATGAGGATCTTGGTTCGAAGCCAGTCTGGGCAGGAAAGCCTGTGAGGCACTTATCTCTAATGAATCACAGAAATAGCCCGAAGGGGCACTGTGCTCAAGTGATAAAGTGGTAGAGTACTAGCCTTAAGCAAAAAGGAGCTCAGGGACAATGTCTAGGCCCAGAGTTGGAGCCTCAGGACTGGCAAGAGAAAGGGGGGGGGGGGGGGGAGGGAGGAAGGGAAGGAGAGAGAGAGAGAGAGAGAGAGAGAGAGAGAGAGAGAGAGAGAGAGAGAGAGAGAGAGGATGGTGGCTCAAGTAGTAAAGCACTTGCAAGGCACTGAGTTCAAAAACCCAATACTGCCAAAAACAACAACAAAAATAACCCCTTTCCTTATAGTAGCAAAGGAAACCATCCAGGATAAACAAGTCTGGTAAAACTGGATGCAGTGTATAATCCTAGCACTTGGGAGGCAGAGAGAAGAGGATGGGAAGGTCTAGCTTCAGCTTGAGCTACAGGTAACATCTTTGTATCAAATAAATAAATTAGGGGCTGGGAATGTGGCCCAGTGGTAGAGTTCTTGCCTAGCATGCATGAAGCCCTGGGTTCAATTCCTCAGTACCACATAAACAGAAAAAGCCAGAAGTTGCACTGTAGCTCAAGTAGTAGAGTGTTAGCCTTGAGCAAAAAAAGCTCAGGGATAGTGCCCATGCCCTGAGTTCAAGCCCTAGAACTGGCAAAAAATAAATAAATAAAACAAAAATCAAATAAATAAAGCATACTTACTTTTTCAGAGTCTTTTCCTTTGCAATTGACACTAACAACACTGCTATTTGCTCGAAGCCACTGGAATTCCCGTAGCATCTGTGCTCCTTTGGGTCCATGCTCATAGGGAAGATAGAACAAATCAGCAAGTAACTGCAAATCCTCTAGAGTCACTGGTTCTGCAGTATACAAAGGCTTTTCATTGGGCCCTGGTACAAACTGCTCCTTGTTTGTTTGCTCATCTGTCTGCATAGGTGCAATATCACTAATGCAATCTTCTTGCATAGACATCTCTGGGGATTTTGATTCAGCTATACTCTCCTTATCAGTGTCCATTGGTTTCAATTCCTCTGCCATTTTAGCTTCAACAATTTCAGTTAGTATTTGATTGTCATTCTTTTGGTCTGCTTCTTCCTGTTTTTCTACTACCATGTCCATAGGTTCTTCATCAAGCTGTTTCTTTTCTTCTTCCTTGGTGAGAGCTGTAGGCTCACCACTCAAAGCTGCTCCCTGGCTCATAATGGGCTCCTGGTAAACAGTGGTAACCACAGTTGTGGCATTTAAAGATGGTGCTGCAACCAAGGGAGTGCCATCAACTACACTTGCTTTAGCTCCACTGTGTGCAACTTGCCTACCTAGAAAATAATCAGAAAAAGAACAAAGTAGACTCAGAGATACACTTTTCTTGGGGTCAAATCTGTATCCAGAACCTCACTTTGAGATTCTAAATACTCTGGGATCTGAGAAAAGTGAAATTTCACTAAACCACCAAGGAGATAGGGATGAAGGAAGGTGTTTGTGTGTGGTAACAGGTAACCTTTTAAACATGCTATTTGCCAGATCTATAGTTAAAAATGATTTTTATTAATTACAATTTCATCAAGATAAAAGCTATTTAAAACCAAAAGTCTGATTTCAAAGACCATAGGCTCAAGTAGTAAAACATCTGCCCCAAAACGTGAGCCCCAAACTCCACTACCACAAAACAAAAAGAAAGCACACCTTACTCTCAAATGAAGTTGAGCTGCCTAACTGGCAAGTGTAACAGTGCAAACCTCAATGGCGCCAAAGCAAAAAAAGTCCTAATTTATTAATCGTTATTTTTTTTTTATCAATTGTAGGCTTGAAATCAGGGTGCTGTCCCTCTTCTCCTCAAGGCTACTGCTCTACCAACTTTAAGCCACACCCTCAACTCACAGACTTTCTTGTCCAGGTTAGCTATAGGATTACAGGCCTGAGCCACTAGCATCAAGCCCTAGTTTATTCTAATTTTACTTTGCTTAAGTATAAGAGCTTAGCTGGGCCCTAGTAGCTCACACCTGTAATCCTAGCTAGGGAGGCTGCAATATGGAGAAAAGCCATTTTAAGGCCAGCCTAAACAGAAAGTCCTTGAGACTCCATCTCCAAAAATAACCAACAAAAAGCAAAGCTGGAAGTGTGGCTCAAGTGGCAAAATGACAGCTGAGCAAGCAAGCCAGGCAAGGTATGATTCAATACTGGCTCCTGTGCCCCAAAAAAAAAAAAAAAAAAGTAAGGGCTTAAGGTAAAATATGACACAACTCTTTACACGACTCCACCATGCAATCCAACCCCTTATAAAGACAGGCAAACTCACTGCTATACTGGTGAGGTACACCAAAGTCCTGCAACCATTCTGTCAGGGCTAGCTTGAGAGCCATCTGTGGACTATAGAGGACATCAGTTTCAATATCTTCATCACTGCCTTCATTTTCCAACTTTATCTGGATCGATACAGTACTATCTTCACTATCAGCTGAAAGAAAAACACAAAAACAGTTTTGGTTACAAAAGCCTCCTTAAAAGTGGGGGGGGGGGGAAGGGGAGGTGACTGGGAAGGTGGCTCAGTGGTAGAGTGCTTGCCTTGCATGTATGAGGCCCTGGGTTTGATTCCTCAGCACCACATAAGCAAAAAAAGCCAGAAGTGGCGCTGTGGCTTAAGTGCTAGAGCGTTAGCCTTGAACTGAAGAGCTGAGGGACAGCTCCCAGGCCCAGAGTTCAGGCCCCACGACCAACCCAAAAAAAAAAGAAAGAAAGAAAAAGTGAGAGGGGAGTTGGGAAGGTGGCTCAGTGGCAGAGTGCTTGCCTTGCATGCATGAGGCCCTGGGTTCCATTCCTCAGCACTACATAAGCAGAAAAAGCCAGAAGTGGCACTGTGGCTCAAGTGGTAGAGCACTAGCCTTGAGCTGAAGAGCTGAGGGACAGCGCCCAGGCCCAGAGTTCAAGCCCCACAACCCACCAAAAAAAAAAAAAAAAGTCAGAGGGATGAGTCTAGTTTCAGTAAAAACACAGCTGCACTAGAACCTTAAATACAAAAATGGAAACATGACTAAGATCCTCACTGATCTTTCATCTGCAATAAAATCACTTAACTGTTCAACTAAATGGCTACTTACCCAATTAAAATAAGAAATGCTATATTAACAATCATTGGAAAAATTTACCATAAATGACTACTGAATATGAATTATTGAGAATACAAGGCTGGAGTTACTGTGCATTCCAATAAGAAAATATACCCGTCTTCAGGGACTTATATAACACGTCATTATTAATGAATGCAACTGAAGGAGAAAGAATAGGAAAATCAACAGAACACTTATAGGAACACAGATGAAGCAAAAAAGCAAGATAGGCAGAAGAACCAAGTATAGAAAATTAAGTCTGGATCTTTAGCAGAATAGGCCAAGCCCCTCTATTCTTAGATTTCCTTCATTTCCCTGCACACAGCCCAGTCAGTGAGTGCTGTACATTCCAAAGACACACAGGTTAAATGTTATATAGAGTAGATTGAGTCTGTAATCCTAATTTTGTATTTTTACTGGGGAGACAGCACTGTTTATTAGTTCAATCAACAATTGAAGTTTGTGGCCCTGAACCACAACTAACTACCACCACACCAAGTTTCAAAACTCAAAACCTGTTGGGCACCAGTGGCTCACGCCTGTGATCCTAGCTACTTAGGAGGCTGAGATCTGAGGATCATGATTCAAAACCAGCCCAGGCAGGAAAGTCCTTTGATTCTTTTTTTTTTTTTTGGGTCCGGTCATGGGGCCTGAACTCTGGGCCTGGGGCGCTGTCCCTCAGCTCTTCAGCTCAAGGCTAGTGCTCTACCACTTGAGCCACAGTGCCACTTCCGGCTTTTTTTCTTTTTTACTTATGTGGTGCTGAGGAATGGAACCCAGGGCCTCATGCATGCAAGGCAAGCGCTCTACCACTGAGCCACCTTCCCAGCCCCAAGTCCTGGGATTCTTATCTCCAATTATAACCACCAGGAAACTGGAAGTGCAATACTCTAAGTGCATCAGAATATTCACCTCTAATCCATTAACCTTTTTTTTTTTTTTGCCGGGTTGGTCGTGGGGCTTGAACTCTGGGCTTGGGTGCTCTTCAGGTCAAGGTGAGTGCTCTACCGCTTGAGCCACAGCGCCACTTCCTCCATTAACCTTTAATATCCAGCAAACTCTAGTCATACAATGACTCGGCTTAAATACCTATGACACTGCTTAACAGAAGTGATCACTGTTGTTTGCTTGCTTGCTTGCTTTTTGGTCAGTAGTGGGGCCTGAACACTGAGCTTGGGTGCTGTCCTTCAGCTCTTCAGCTCAAGGCTAGTGCTCTACCACTTGAGCCATAGTGCCACTTCTGGCTTTTTCTGCTTATGTGGTGCTGAGGAATGAAACCCAGGGCCTCATGTATGCAAGGCAAGTACTCTACCACTGAACCACCTTCCCAGCCCCAAGTTTTTTTCTCATATAACTTATGTAACTACTGTAACATTTTATTTATTTATTTATTTTGTCCGGTCGTAGGGCCTGAACTCTGGGCCTGGGCGCTGTCCCTCAGCTCTTCAGCTCAAGGCTAGTGCTCTACCACTTGAGCCACAGCGCCACTTCCGGCTTTTTTCTTTTTGCTTATGTGGTGCTAAGGAATCGAACCCAGGGCCTCAGGCATGCAAGGCAAGCACTCTACCACTGAGCCATCTTCCCAGCCCCTACTGTAACATTTAATACACTACAAGTATCTATATGCCTTACCCAACTTAAGACTGTTTTTCAAGGCAGGGACTTTTTATGTGGCACCCTGAATACCCAGGAAGATGCACCTGCCATTATTTAAATACATTTAAATGCAAATGAACCAACAACCAGCACTGTATACAGAACTATACTAGGGATTTTGCGTCTATATATAGTAAACCAATGTCTAAAATAAGAGCATGTTCCACAACATAAGCAGAAACTAAATGATACTCAACAATATTGTCATCTAAAATAGCCTATTCAGCTGGGTGGCTCATGTCTGTAATCCTAGCTACTCAGGAAGCTGAGATCTGAGGATCACGGTTCAAATCCAGCCCAGGAAACAAAGTCCATGAGACTCTTATCTCCAATTAACCACCAGGAAACCAGAAGTGGCCCTGTGGTTCAAAATGGTAGAGCTCAGGGACAGTGCCCAGGCCCAGAGTGCAAACCCTACAACTACCTAAATAGCCTCTTTAATAAAAGCACTTGAAACACAACTGAATGATTCTAGAAATGGGAATATAGAAGACTTTTATCAAGAGAAGAAAAAGATTATTTTGTTTGGTACTCAGATTTCAAGGACTGAGTCACATTTTATTTATTTTTTTTGTTGGTCGTGAGGCCTGAACTCTGGGCCTGGGCACTGCCCCTCACCAATTCAGCTCAAGGCTAGCGCTCTACCACACTGAGTCACAGTACCACTTCCAGTTTTCTGAGTGGTTTATTGGAGATAAGAATCTCCCGGTTGGGGCTGAGAAGGTGGCTCAGTGGTAGAGTGCTTGCCTTGCATGGATGAGGCCCTGGGTTCGATTCCTCAGCACCACATAAGCAAAAAGAAAAAAAGCTGAAGTGGTGCTGTGGCTCAAGTGGTAGAGCACTAGCTTTGAGCTGAAGAGCTAAGGGACAGTGCCCAGGCCCAGAGTTCAGGTCCCACAACCAGACACACACCCCCCCCCCCCCCCCCGCCAAAAAAAATAAAACAAGAATCTCCTGGTCTTTCCTGCCCTTTGAACCATGATCCTCAGATCTCAGCCTCCAGAGTACCTAGGATTACTGGCACCTGGCCCTGAGTCACATTTTAAAAACTGCTGGAGGCTGATGGCTCACACCTATAATTCTAGCTACTCAGGAGGCTGAGATCTGAGGATTGCGGTTCAAGAGCAGCCTGGGCAGGAATGTCAGTGAAACTCTTATCTCCAGAAAACCAGAAGTGGCACTGTGGCTCAAGTGGTAGTGTCCACACCTTGAGCTGAGGGATAGTGCCCAGGCCCAGAGTTCAAGCTCCATGACCAACAAAAACAAAAACAAAGCAAAGACCTCCAACTGTGTTGACTAAGGAACACAAATTTTCCAATGCTTCTAGTTAATCCCCCATCTTCTCTCAATGTCAAGGATCAAATAGAGACTACTTACTCATCACTACATCTTTTCTCACTCCATTCATGTTTGATTTGTACCAGGTGGCAAGGGTGTGGATAGCAACGAAGTTTGCTTCAAATTCACAATTTGGATTAGTCAAAACTCCTTTTAACCGTGGGATAAGTTCTGTGGATCTTCCTTTGTAGGGGCCCAGAAACAACCTCTTCTGATCATAATCGTTAGCATGAATGTTATCCCAGATTACTGGAGCTCTCTTAATAATCTTAGAAACCTCTTCAATAGACTCCACGGGAATTTCTTTAGAAACAACTTTAGGACCTAGAAATAATGATTATCATTTATTAAAAGTATTACATGGTTAAAACACACAAACAAATATACACACCATATATATAACTTTCAATTGTGTTTTTATACACTTCCTAACAATTTCTCCTTTTTACTTTTTGCAATGCAAAGGATCAAAGTCAGGGCTCATGAATACCAAATACATGTGCTAGCACTGAGCTAGCTACATCTCCAGCCACAATATTTCAACTTTTTTGAGACTGGGTCTCACTGAATGACCCAAACTAACATCAAACTTGAAATCACCTTAGCTTCCCAAGTGATAGGTTACTCTAGCACCATAACCCCTGGGTCATATTAATTTTCACCTTCAAGCAGAGGGTGTGGCTCAAGAGAAGTAAGGGACATGTTTGCAAGAAGGCCTACATTTAATTCCCACTATGGTTAAAGATCAAACAAAAGAAATGTTTGCTAGGTCAGTAGTCTTCAAAGTTCCATATATACACCCCCCCACACCAATCTCCAGTCCAGGGGTTGAACTCAGTCAGGCTTGAACTCTGAGCTTCTTTTGCTTAAGGCTAGCACTGTACCAAGTACTTGAGACACAGGGCCGCTTACTGCCTTTTCTGTTTATGTGGTACTGAGGAATTGAACCCAGGGCTTCATGCATGCAAGACAAGCACTCTACCACTAAGCCACATTGCCAGCCCCCATATAGATTTTTTATTATGTATTAACTGATACACAGAGTCATTAAAAAATCCTTCACTATTTTTTTCCTTGCTGCGCAGAGAATGGAACCCAGGGCCTTAGCTTATGCTAAACAGATACTTAATCATGTAAGACTTTTGTTTAAGCTAGGTACTGGTGGCTCACACCTGTAATCTTAACTGTTCAGTAGGCTGAGATCCTGGGATCCAGGTTCGAAGCCAGACTGGGCAGGAAAGTCTCTCATCTCCAATTAACCAGCAAAAAGCCAGAAGTGAAAGTGTGCCTTAAGTGGTAGAACTCCAACCTTGAGAAAAAGCTACACAAGCTGGGCGCCAGAGGTTCGTTCACACCTGTAATCCTAGCTACTCAGGAGACTGAGATCTGAGGATTGCAGTTCAAAAGTCCATGAGACTCTTACCTCCAATTAACCACCAGAAAACTGGAAGTGGTGCTGCGGCTCAAGTGGTAAGTGCTAGCCTTGAGCTGAAGAGCTCAGAAACAGCCCCCAGGCCCAGAGTTCAGGGCCCAGGACCGACCAAAAAAAAAAAAAAAAAAAAAAAGCTAGGGCTAGGGAATGTGGTTTAGTGGTACAGTGCCTGTCTAGTATGCACAAAGCCCTGGGGGGTTCAATTCCTCAGCACTAAATAAACAGAAAAAGCTGAAAGTGGTGCTGTGGCTCAAGTGGTAGAGTGCTAGTCTTGAGCAAAAAAAAAAAGCTTAGGGATGGTGCTCAGGCCCTGAGTTTAAGCCCTAGCGGGCGCATGCGCACACACACGCACAAGCGCGCGCGCGCGCGCACACACACACACACACACACACACACACACACACACACACACACACACACACACACACACACACACACACACACTCTTCTTACACTAATGAAGAGTATATACTTTAGAACCAAAAAACGCACACACACACACACACACACACACACACACACACACACACACACACACACACACACTCTTCTTACACTAATGAAGAGTATATACTTTAGAACCAAAAAAAAAAAAAATGCAACTGAACGATAGGGAAGGAGTGACACTAACCAAGACGCATCGTACTCATAAATTTATATGTTGAATTGAAAACTGTACAACTAAAGAATAAATAACTAATTGTATTAGTACTTAACTAAGAAACTGATTTCTCTAGGTCATAAGTAATTAAAGTATTACTGTATAAATTTAAAGACTGTAATCCATTGGCAGGGCACCGGTGGCTCACGCCTGTAATCTAGCTATTCAGGAGGTTGAGATCTGAGGATAGTGGTTCAAACACAGCCTGGGCAAGAAAGTCCGTGAGACTCTTATCTCCAATAAACCAGTAGAAAACCGGAAGTGGTGGTAGAGCACTGGCCTTGAGCTGAAGAGCTGAGGAACAGCGCCCAGGCCCAGAGTTCAAGCCCCTCGACTGACCAAAAAAAAAAAAAAAAAAAAAGACTGTAATCCTAGCTATTCAGGAGGCTATGATCTGAGGATTGCAGTTCAAAGCCAGTCCTGGAAGAAAAGTCCATGAGACTTTTACCTCTACTTAACCAGCAAAAAGCCATAGGTGAAGTTGAACAAAAAAGCTCAGAGAACTGCCCAGGCAGAGTTCAAGCCCTGGGACCACCACCAAAAAAAAAAAATCAAAGAAGACTTACCTGTCCAAAGCACCTCGATTCCAGGTAGAAGCTTTTCACCCACAGTCCTCAAATAAGGAGACTGAGATACATTTGGGTAACAGAATGTGCCACAATATTCTGAATGTAGGAAGAAAAAATATGTCAGTATTGAAATGGTCATAGATTCTGGAATGGGGAAAACATTCTAGTGATTATAATTTCTTTCTGTCGAAATGATAGCCCCATATTAGAATCTTGAAGGGAATTGAATCAACTAGGCAGTTCACTCTAGCCAGGATGGTGGTACATGCTGTAACCCTAGCACTGTCTACACTCAAGAGGCTAAAGCAAGAATATCATAAATTTAAAACCAGCCTGTACTACAGAGATTCATCCCAAAAACAAAAGTGATACTATTCCTCTAACAGTAACACAGATCAATTGGTATGATCCTACAAGTCACTGGAAATACAAAGAAATACTAAAACAACTAGAATTTCTGCATTTTCTACAAAACTAAGTTGCATTTTTCACAGAGGCCAAATATAATCAGTTAGCAAAACACATACAAGATTATGACAATGACTATCAAATGATTATAAGTTCTTAACAAAATTATGACTTACAGTAAATTTCCAGTATCTTTTTTGTTTTTTGTGCTAGTATTGGGGCTTGAACTCAAGGCCTAATGCTCTTGTATGGCTTCTCTTTTTCACTAAAGGCTGATGCACTAACACTTGAGACACCTCCATTTCTGGCTTTTTGCTGGTTAACTGCAGTTAAGAATCTCATAAACTTTTCTGCCAGAACTGGCTTTTAACAATGATCTTCAAATCTTATCCTCCTGAGTAGCTAGGAATACAGGCCTGAGCTAACAGTGCCTGGCTAATTTCTAGTATCTTCCTGAACAATATTTGAGTATTTGTGTTGTATAGGAACCACTAAAATAATGTTTACGTCTCACAATACTCTAAAAGACAGACATACACACAAGTTAAAAAATTAGGTCCAAAATTTCTCAGAACCAACTTATCACTTCCCAAACAAGAAATAGTCTGGAAAAAAACTTCTTGGAGGTTGAATTTTCACAAGCAACTAAAAGAGACTAAAACATTTCTAGGAGAAGAAAAACTGGAGGAGGCTGATTACTAAGCTTTCTACACTGACTACTGGCAGAGCAAGTCCAGATGGGAGTGGGAAGAGTGAAAAAGGAACAGATATTCATAGGCAGAAAAAGGGAACAAGTAGGAGGATACAAGAACTCCAAGTTAAAAGCAATATAAATTTGTCTTTTTCCAGTTTTTATTCTGATTAATACTATCTCTCTTTTAATCCGTACAATGTATACGTACTTCCAGTACTAAAATCTATTTTCCTAGTTCACTGCCACTGATAGGTTCTCAAACTAAATTTTCCCAGTATAACATCATGAGAAATGTCATTTAGAAAGAAGGGCCAAGTGCCAGTGGCTCATGCCTGCAATCCTAGCTAGTCAGGAAGCTGAGATCTGTAGATCATGGTTCAAAACCAGTCTGGGCAGGAAATTCCATGAGACTCTTATCTCCAATTAACCATCAGAAAACCAGAAGTGGTGCTGTGGCTCAAGTAGCAGAGTGCTCACCTTGAGCTGAAGAGCTCAAAGGACAGCACTCAGGCCCAGAGTTCAAGCCCCATGACAGACCAAAAAAAAAAAAAAAAAGAAAAGAAAAAGGGTTCCCACTTTTATAGAGCAAGGAGGCCTATATATTAATATATATTAATAGGCCTATATATTAATAAGGCCTATATATAGTTAGGGTCCTTTAGAAATTACATATTTTAGGAGGACTAACTTAAAAGGCTACTGTATACAATACCTGTAGGACAGAAGAGAAATGTTTCTGGCTCTCCTAGGTACTGATAAATTTCATTGGTGATGGAGACTTGTGCATGAGCAAAAGAACTGAAGACCTCTTTGTCTGCTGCACACATATTATGGTCAATATCATCAAAAAGCAAGGCAAATGACCTGCACCCAAACTGAGATACCTAGGAGCAAAAATAAGAACACCAAGATGCTTATTAGCTCACTTTGCAACTAAAAAAGGATTTCAAGTATATAACTAAGAGTTACAAGTAAAACAATTTTTCTTATACTATTCAAGCTTGAATTTTATTATTAAGTATTTGTACAAAAAGGTTTCAATTCTGTAAGAATATCTGGCCTATGTAAAAGGTTTCAATTCCTAAGAAAATCTGGCCTATTTTAAGCGTAATAGCTAGACAAGAGTGCCAGGCACCGGTGGCTCAAGCCTATAATACTAGCTACTTAGGAAGCTGAGATCTGAGGACTGTGGTTCAAAGCCAGCCTGGGCAGGAAAGTCCACGAGATTCTCATCTCCAATTAACCACCAAAGAAACAGAAGTGGCACTCAAAGTGGTAGAGCACTAGCCTTGAGCTGAAGAGCTTAGGGACAGTGCCCAAGCCCAGAGCTCAAGCCCCTCAACGAACCAAAAAATAAAATAGCTAGACAAGAGTTTTGGGACCCATTTTTCACTTGAACTCGAATGAAAATGAAAATACATCCCTAGGAATGTAGCTCAGTAGCAGAGTTCTGGACAAGCCTGGGTCCTTAGCCCATGTCATGAAATCTCTTGAGAATGGAACCTAGTAATCAACATTCTACCCAAATGCACTAATTCTTAGAGAAACAAAGCAGGAATCTGATTTCCCTTTAATATCATTAGAGCAATTAAGAAAACAATTTCAAGTACCCAGTGAGAAAAAAATAATTAAAACAAGTTACCTGGTCCAATTTGCGTTTCAATGTTGATACTTCTTTGGGGTTAGAAAAAGTGATATCCAATCCTGGTGAGATAGCATAGATGAACTCTATTTCATATTCCCGTGCAGCAGAGATGAGAGTCATAAGTTGTTCTGAAGGAGAAATTCATGTTTTAGAAAAATAGTATAGAAAGCTAAAATGAGGGCTAGGAAGGTGGCTCAGTGATAAACCACTTGTCTTGCATGCATGAGGTCCTGGGTTCGATTCCTTAGCACCACATAAGCAGAAAAAAAAAGCCAGAAGTGGCACTGTGGCTCAAGTGGTAGAGGGCTATTCTTGAGCTGAATAGCTGAGGGACAGCACCCAGGCCCAGAGTTCAGGCCCCATGATCGGACTCCCCGACAAAAAAAAAAAAAACAAAAAAAACTAAAAAGAACCTTCACTTCCCAACTGAAGAGACTTCTTCCAACTTACAAGGAAAAGTTCTTAAATTATTTTTAAATTGTCATATTAAAGGTAACAGGAAGCCAGGCATTGGTGGCTCACGCCTGCCATCCTAGCTACTCAGGAGGCTGAGATCTGAGGATCACAGTTCAAAGCCAGCCCAGGCAGGACAGTGAGACTCTTTATCTCCAGAAAACCAGAAGTGGCACTGTGGCTCAAGTGGTAAAGTATCTGCCTTGGGCTGAGGAGCTCAGGGACAGAGCCCAGGCCCAGAGTTCAAGCCCCATGACCAACCAAAAAAAAAAAAAAGGCAACTGGACATGTAAAATGGCATAAAGTGCTATATCTTACAGAAAAAGAAGGTTCATACTTAATTTGAACCAATAGAAAATAAAATGGTCTCTCTGAGCACTGGTGGCTCAAGTCTATAATCCTAACTATTCAGGAGGCTGAGATCTGAGGATGGAGGTTCAAAGACAACCTAAGTAGGAAAGTGCATGAGACTCATATCCAATTAACCAGCAAAAAGTCCAAAGTGGAGGTATGGCTCAAGTGGCAGAGTGCCCGCCTTGAGCAAAAAGCCATGTGAGATCATAAAACCCCAAGTTCAAGTATACACATGTATACACACACACACACACACACACACACACACACACACACACACACACACACACACACATATGAAAGACAGTAAAAGGCCTTTCTCACTTCTAAATAATTTATCCATTTTGGAAAACAAGCTAAAAATAAACTTTTATTTTCAGAAATATTGATTGCCAATTATCTTACTCAACATAAACCATTTCTATTTCCCACATCATTTGAAAGATAAATGCTGTTTTCTGTTTTGGTTTAGGGGAGGTGAGCTATCTCTAAACAACTAATTAATACCTGAATAAATCTATATATGCAACTATTTTATAAATCTATTTATAATCCCACACACAGGCAAGAGGGTCTCACTGTATAGTTCAGCCTGGTTTAGAACCTGAAATCCTATTTGCCTCAGCTTCCCAAATACTGGGATAATAGGCATGTACTACCACAGCTAGCTCGACTACTTTATAATCTGAAACAGAGCAAATGCTTTCATAAAGACTACAAGATCAGAGCTGGGAAGGTGGCTCAGTGGTAGAGTGCTTGCCTTGCATGCATGAGGCCCTCCACACCACATAAGCAGAAAAAGCCAGAAGTGGCGCTCTGGCTCAAGTGGTAAAGCACTAGCCTTGAGCTGAAGAGCTGAGGGACAGTGCCCAGGCTTAGAGTTCAGGTCCCACAACCGACAAAAAAATTAAAAAATAAGCCGGGCGCTGGTGGCTCACGCCTGTAATCCTAGCTACTCAGAAGGCTGAGATCTGAGGATCGCGGTTCAAAGCCAGTCCGGGCAGGAGAGACCATGAGACTCCTATCTCCAATAAACCAACAGAAAACCGGAAGTGGTGCTGTAGCTCAAGTGGTAGAGCGCTTGCCTTGAGCTGAAGAGCTGAGGAACAGTGCCCAGGCCCAGAGTTCAAGCCCCACGACTGACAAAAAAAATAAATAAATAACTTAAAAAATAAAAAATAAGATTACAAGATGGCCTTTCAACTGGGCACCAGCGGCTCATGCCTGTGATCCTAGCTACTCAGGATGCTGAGATCTAAGCCAGCCTGGGCAGGAAAGTCCATAATAATGATAGCCATCTCCAATTATACACCAAAAAAGCCAGAAATAGAGCTATGGCTCAAGTGTTAAGAGTACCAGCCTTGAGTGAAAACCTCAAGGACAGTGCCCAGGCCCTGAGTTCAAGGCCCAGGACTGTCACAAACCACAACAAAAACACAGAAAGACAGCCTTAACAATTCTAACTCTACAAACCTGTATCTAAAGAAAAAAAATCATAGAGTTTAAGCCTTTAAAATGTGGTACGGCTGGGTGCCAGTGGCTCATGCCTGTAATCCTAGCTACTCAGGAGGCTGATATCTGAGGATCGCAGTTCAAAGCCAGCCCAGGCAGGAAAGACCATGAGACTCCTATCTCCAATAAAGCATTGGAAAACTGGAAGTGGCGCTGTGGCTCAAGTGGTAGAGAGCTCGCCTTGAGCTGAAGAGCTGAGGGACCGAGCCCAGGCCCAGAGTTCAAGCCCCATGACTGACAATAAATTAAATAAATAAATGTGGTAAGACAATTATCCTAAGTAAGTTTAAACACTAGTACAATGTTACATCTTTGAATATAATTCAGTAGTATCTCAAAATTGTCATGACTATACATATTGATTCTCACATGAAAATTTATCACTAGCACCATCACAAAGTTAAAGGCTCACTTAAACAGAGTAGTAAACAACACTAGAGAGATACTTTAATTGTTTCTTCACAATTTAAGAAAACATCCTGCTTCAGAGCCTTCCCTGGGCTCTGGAACCAAGTAGCTTCTTAGCTACATGTTGGAAACATCTGCCCATTAACTAAGTCCCCCCCCCCCCCCAAAAGGAAAACAGCTGTGTGATTTGCAAAGAAGTTCTGTGGTTTTAGCTTTACTACAAACTTTATGTAACTAACAACATAGTAATACTCATATCAAGGACTGTTTTAATATAGCCTACCATTTACTGGATCATTAACAGTGATCAAGGCTAAGCCAAACTAGACCCTGAAACAAGAGCAATAATCAGTAGTACTTTGTCTTTATTTAAAATTTAGAACAATTTTTTGGTATTTATTTTGGTTTTCAAAAAATATTACATAAGACATTACTACTCATCTTTATTACTGATATTCATTCTGGAGTCTTATACTCAAGGCAGGTGCCTCACTTATTCTTCTTGAGGCCTTAACTTGGCTTCAGCCCCTTTTCCCAGTGGTCTGCTGGGTTCAGACCACTGGCAGCAGTAAAGGGTATAATCTATGGCCAGAGAACAGGTAGTCAACTAACATACACCCATGAATCATTTAATAGCCATGACTGACCTTGTTAGTGCCATTCTTTAACTCTATATTAGCTCACATAAGCTAAGCAGTTTCTAGATAAAAGGGAACTACCAGCTAGGTGCTGGTGGCTAATGCCTGTAATCCTAATCAAGTCAGGAGACTGAGATCTGGTAATCAGAGTTCAAAGCCAGCCTGGGCAGGAAAGCCTGTGGGACTGTTATCTCCAATTAACCACTAGAAAACCAGAAGTGGAAGTGTGGCTCAAAGTGGTAGAGCGCTAGCTTTGAATGAAAAGAGCTCAGGGACAGCACCCAGGCCCTGGTTAAAGCTCCATGACTAACAAAGAGAGAGAGAGAGAGAGAGAGAAAGAGAAAGAGAGAGAAAAAGAGAGAGAGAGAAAAAGAGAGAAAGAGAGAGAGAGAGAGAGAGAAACTACCTATAAAGTAATTTAAATGGTTAGTGAAATTCTAGTTTAATATTTCAAAATGTTTTTTCCACATATTATGAATTTGTAGATTAAAAAGAAAAAGATTACCAGCTTCCTCCACTGAATACATTTCTCGCCAAAACATTCTGTGTTTGTAGTCATCTTTTGGGGCATACAAGTATGTATTTAATTCCCATTTCTGGAGCCTGAAGGAAAAAGACAATTACAAATGTATAAACAGGCCACATTTATAGACAATTTTTTTTCCTCCTCTCAGAGCACTGCCATGTCATACAAAGCTAGTAATACTCTTTGACAGTAGTTTTAAAGTTTATTAATCAATGGATTCTTTTAAAATTAACTATCACAAGACATGTCAACATCGCAAATACAACTAACTGGGTAAGACAGCAAAGTGAGACTCTCCTCTATGTTTCCCAGGAAAAGCTTGAAAACCTAGGATAGGTAAAGATGTAAAGAGCAAAGGAAAAGAACTTCTGCTACGGAGAATCACCAAACTCTACTAGAACTATTCAATATTGGTATTTTGTCAAACAAAAGGAAATGCTAAAATGTTTAATATAGTCTTTATAATTACTATAAAAATTTTACCTTCTAAAAAGTTCTTTTCTCTGTTCCATAACCCAAGGTCTTCCATAAAATCCTAGATTTAAAGTAAGAATGAAGTTATTTTAAAGTTTCAAAATGTAGCAAGCTTTACTGAGAAAAACAGGTTACAAAACATGAAATGTGTACCAAAGGCAGGGTGCTGGTGGCTCACACCTGTAATCCTAGCTACTCAGGAGGCTGAGATCTGAGGATCATGGTTCAAAAGCCAGCCCAGGCAGGAAAATCCATAAGACTCTTATCTCCAATTAACCACCAGAAAACTGGAAGTAGTGCTGTGGCTCAAGTGATAGAGCGCTAGCCTTGAGCTGAAGAGCTGAGGGACAGTCAGGCCCAGAGTTCAAGCCCCAACCAGCACTCCCTCCCCCCCATAAAAGGGCACAAAAATATGAAGTTCTTAGTAAAACAATAGATTTATCTTTGGGCCATGGTACTAGAAAGTAAATGTTATTTTTCTACCATAATAGTTATGTGATAGTTCTTTAAAAGCTGCTAAGTCATTCTGGATGCTGGTGGACTCACACCTGTACTTCTAGCTATTCAGGAGGATGAGCCCACTGGGCAAAACTCTTATCTCCAATTAACCACCAAAAAGCTGGAAATGGAGCTGTGGTTCAAGTGGTAGAGTGCTAGCCTTGAGCAAAAGCTCAGGGACAATGACTTGAGTTCAAGACCCAAGACAAGTAAAAGTAAATAAATAACTCTCAATATGGTAACATTATATAGATCTTTAGCTTTTCTGCAGCATTATAGCATTCTCTCTTTCTCTCTCTCTCTTTTTTCTCTTGGTGTCAGTTCTAGGGCTTGAATTCAGGGCCTGGGCACAATCCTTGAGCTTTTTTACTCAAGACTAGTGCTCTACCATTCATTTCTAGCTTTTTTTGGTAGCTAGAAGTCTTATGGACTTTCCTGCCTGGGATGGCTTTGAACCATGATCCTCAGATCTCAGCCTCCTGAGTAGCTAAGATCACAGGCGTGAGCCACTGGTGCCTGGCCACCTGCAGCATCATGCTAAAGGAATAAACATTAAACATTGATTTAGCGGTGCTCAGGTATCTTTTTCTTTTCTAAGTTGGATTTTAACTGTCTGAGATGAACATTTTAATCTTCAGACTTAATGGTTTTGGTTGACTGACACTATAAAGAGGAAGTAGGCTGCTAACGCATGAGTTAAAAACAACAAAAGTTGTTGGCTTATTCTTCATTCTTATTCCTCATTTTTAGGAATGGTGCCAACCAAGAAGTATTAAATAAATACTTCACTCAGGCGACTTAGTTACTTACCATACAAAAGAATTGAGAATGATTCTTTTAACATGCTTCTAACAGAAGACTCTCCTCTTAATATTAAAAAACAAACAAACACAAAACTTGGGGCTGGGAATGTGACTTAGTGGTAGAGTGCTTGCCTCGCATGCATGAAGCCCTGGGTTCAATTTCTCAGTACCACATAAACAGAAACAGCTGGAAGTGGTGCTGTTACTTACTCAGGTGGTAGAGTACTAGGCTTTGAGCAAAAGCAGCTCAGGGGCAGTGCCCAGACCTTGATTTCAAGCCCCAGGACTGGCAAAAAAAACTTAAAGCACCAAGTGTTTTTAATTACTTAAGATATAATGAACTAGTTGGGTGCCAGTGGCTCACACCTCTAATTCTAGATACTCAAGAGGCTGAGATCTGAGGATCATGGTTCAAAGCCAGCCCAGGCACTTCTGAGACTCTTATCTCCAATAAACCTAGGAAACTGGAAGTGGTGCTGTGGCTCAAGCAGTAGAGCACTCGCCTTGAGCTAAGAGCACAGGGACAGTGCCCAGGCCCAGAGTTCAAAGCCCCACGACCGACCAAAAAAAAAGATATAATGAACTGCCAAGTTTCTTTAGAATCTCTGCAGTCTAGCACTGATATCCGTTTTTTTTTGTTTGTTTTTGTTTTTCCTGGAGAAGCTACGTGAGTCTCAAACTCCACCCTCAGCCTCCCAGTGCTGATATCCCAAGCAAGGGTCATACCTGTTAGCCCTAAAATTTCTACATCCTCAGTAGTGCTTCACTACCCTTCCCCAAAGATCTTTGGCAATAAAATATTCCTTTTTAAAAATCTATCTCCTGGGGCTGGAAAGGGGACTTAGGGGTCCAGTGCTTGCCTAAGCATGCATGAAGTCCTGAGTTCAGTTCCCAGTCAACACATCAGCAGAAAAAGCCAGAAGTGGTGCTGTGGATCAAGTGGTAGAGTTCTAACCTTGAGCAAAAGCCCCAGGACTGGCAAAAAAAAAAAAAAAAAAAACCCTATTTCTCCTCTAACAAGCTCAATAAATACCTAAACATAGTCACACAAAGCAATCATGTTTTCATTAATACTGACTCCAAGAAGATGAGTTGGAGTACGGTCTACATAGCAAGATGTATCTCAAAAAAAAAAAAAAAAAGACTCCAGTAGCATACTTTTTCCCAATTTCTATAATATGGTGATTTCACTTAACTGTTTCATGCCTTACTATAGCTGCAAAGTAGTGTGTATATTCTCTCCTACAGTATTACTCTCTCAAATATCACAAGCAGCACCCATCTTTCCAAATAATATATAGGAACAGCATTGGAAAAAACGGATGCTCTCAATCTGGATAGGCAACCCTGTGAGGCACTGGTGGCTTGTGTAATCCTTGCTACTCAGGAGGCAGAGATCTGAGAATATTGATTCAAAACCAACTAGGGCAAGAAAGTCTGTGAAACTCATCTCCAATTAACCAACAGAAAACCGGAAGTGGAGCTATGGCTCAAAGAGGCAGAGCCCTAGCCTTGAGCAGAAAAGCTCAGGGACAGGGCCCAGACTTGGAGTTCAAGCCGCAGGACTGACTTAAAATGAAAAAAAAAAAAAAAAAAGGCAACCCTTCCTCCTCCACCATCTCCCCCCTAGACCAGGCAGTAAAGTCCATGAGATTCTTATCTCCAATTAACTACCGGAAAACTGGAAGTGGCTCAGTGGCTCAAAGTGGTAAAGCGCCTAGAGCAAAACAGCTCAAGGGCAGTGCCCAGGCCCAGAGTTCAAACCCCCTGACTGACTAAAAAACAAAACAAAACAAAAAAAGATTTTATTGTCCTCCTGCTAAAAGGAAAGTACGAGTAAGACGGACAAATCTAGGAATAGTGGCTCAGCCAAAATACTTCAGAAAATTCAAATATATGTTGTACTCAAGAGCAACAGTGTTTCCACTGAATTTTTTCAGGCAGAATATCCATCCCTATGGTGTTCTGGCCATTTTCTCTATCAAAATGTCCATTCCTTTTAACTGTAAATGAAAAGAAGCCAAAGAGGGGGAAAAAATTAAGTTGTCTTCTGCAATCACAAAACTCCAAGTCCATTTCACATATGGTTTGAGATGATTATATTCAAACTTCATTTCCTGGGGGGCAAAGAACAGTTGTTTGGAAAAAGTGAAATATTTGAGGCTGCAAATGAATCTTCTAAAGGCATGAGGGATCTGTTGAAGGGTAATCCCTTATATATATATATATATATATATATATATATATATATATACATACATATATATACATAAACAGTGTATATAAATATAGAGAGAGCGAAAGAGACAGAAACAGACGGGTTTGCTGGCGAGCAAAAACATCTAGCAGGAAGGAATTTGTAGCACTAAACCGACCTGCGCTCTCTCTTCATGAATACAAACACATCTGTGTGGGCTGATTTTATCTGTGTGGGGACAAAAGCACTCTACACATTTTTTTCACTGCAACGCAGGCAATCCTAAGACATAAAATCCAGGGTACACGAAGAACTCGGAGTCTAAGCCTGCCACGGCCTCCCTTCCCAGGCCGCCTGGCTCCAAGCCCAAGGCGGGTGGGGTCAGGCTCGTCCGTCTAAGGACGAGAAGAGCGGAAACTCGACCACTGGCTCTCCTCCCCGCCCCATCCAGGCCCAAGGGGGCAGAAGCCTTGTGGGAGCCCCCACGAAGTACCAGCGCCAGGTCCCTCCCGAGGACAGATCGTCGGTACGGAGGCGGGGTGGGCAGGGGCGCTCACCTTCTACCACGCCGCACAGGAACCTCCGCGCCCCCCCTGCCGCCCGGGCCGCCGCAGCTCCTCCGGCTCCGGTTGGGTTGTCTTCTCCCGGGGCCGGAGCTGCCGGAGGCTCCAACGATGTCCCCGAGGAGGCGGCCGGGTTGGAACCGAGCTCGCCCTCCCGCTCCTCCAGCGCCGCCTGGCTCTCCTTCTGCACCATCCTCCTGCCACCGGCCGCCGCCACCTCTGCGGGTCCCCTACGGCCCCCGTCCGCGGTCGAGTCTCAGACCTGGAGCCCCGGAGAGGACTCTGGCTCCCGGCGCGCGCCCCTCCGGCTCCTCCCCCTCCCACGGCCCTGCCTCCTCCCTCACCGCAGGGGCCCGGATGCCCGGATGCGAAGGGCGGCGGCCCCCGGCTGGAGCCCTTTGTCAGCCGCTGCTTCAGCCTAAATTGAGGGGCCAGGAGCCTAATAGGAGAGAGCGAAGCCGGAATCGCACGCAAGAAGCTGACGGTCAAAGCTCCTTCTTCCTCTCTTGGCACTCTGCCACCCTCCAAATAACCTCAGTGCTCCAGTCTTTACCCTCGCGAAGCCCCTAAGTCTCCTCGGCTTCTGCCCCTACCGCCCGCTTCCTGTTTATCCGCACTGCGCCTGCGCCGCAGACCGGCTCAGACCGGTCCTCAGCCCGACTTCTCCGCCTGCTTTGGGACCAGTCTATAATGCTTGTTAGATAGGGGGAACTACAAGGAAAGGATCCGTGGAAGGCGGAGGTAATGACGGCAATGGAATGTACCATTCACATTTGCCACCCTCCGGAACGAGCCTGGCATCTTGGGACGGACCATTACCTGACCCGAAGAAGGGGGGTATGGGAGGAGGCTGCAGCAGCTGGGGGCAATTGGGAGAAGGGGGTAGGGAGGTGGGTTGAAAAGGAGAGGCTTTTTTTTTTCTTCTCTCAATGCGCAGGCGCGGAAACGCAGCCTTTAGTTCTTAAAGAGATAGGAACTGACCTATTTTCCTTGGAGATTCTTCTAATAGTTTGGCTCATTACATCTGCCTGGCTCAGAAGAATGGTTCTGTGACGATACCATTCCAAGAAACTCAGCTCACCCCTCTTCCTTGAATCATTTGCCCCTACCCTTCTTTGGGGTTACTACCCCCATTTAAAAATGCAATCGTTTGTTCATTACTTCTCTCTGCGGATACTGGATCTGGATTTTGGGGCCACTGTGACCTCATAGTATGCTAGTAGGAGATAAGCAAGTACTCGCAGAATTCCTGCGTGGTGTTTTGGGAGCCAGAGGAGGTAATAACTCGTTTAGCTGCAGCACACTTTCACTTTTGAGCTAGACTATAAAGGATGGGAAATTAGCCAGATTGCCTAGGGCAAACAGGAAAGCAGCACCCCCAGCAAGTGGTGGGGAGTGGTCAAAAGCCTAGCTCAGTTCGTTCTTGATGGTTACTTAGAAATGAGTCTCAGGTTTGTCTGCTGGGGCTGGCTTCAAACGTCTGTATGTCACTGGACAGAGGTGAGGTTTAGTGATGTAGAAACTCTTCACTTAGGGTACTTGACTTCGGTCACACAATAAGAATTTCTGGACAAGTCACGATGGTAAGAAAACTTTGCAGAGCTTTATTGAGAAAGTAAGTAAGCAGGTAAACAGACATGCATGCAGATAAATGGAAGGGCAGGAGCACACTAACAAAGTGTGGGTGCTCTCATAGGGAGATAGACACACAGCTACTTAGGCTGATGGGGTATTTATATGGTAAAGGCAGGGGATCTGGCTTCAAAGTTATGTAAAGATAAGTACTTTGAATGATTTTTTTTTTTTTTTTTGTCGGTCGTGGGGCTTGAACTCTGGGCCTGGGCGCTGTCCCTCAACTCTTCAGCTCAAGGCGAGCACTCTCCCACTTGAGCTACAGCACCACTTTGCCGGGCGCTGGTGGCTCACGCCTGTAATCCTAGCTACTCAGGAGGCTGAGATCTGAGGATCGCGGTTCAAAGCCAGCCCAGGCAGGAGAGACCGTGAGACTCCTATCTCCAATAAAACCACCAGAAAACCAGAAGTGGCGCTGTAGTTCAAGTGGTAGAGCGCTCGCCTTGAGCTGAAGAGCTGAGGGACAGCGCTCAGGCCCAGAGTTCAAGCCCCACGACCGACAAAAAAAAAAAAAAAAAAGATAAGTACTTTGTCTTTAGTCACATCTGGTGTTATTGAGGTTTCCAGGTAAGAATGCAACCTGCCATAAAACAGATCCTGATCCTTGAAATAAGGAGGTCCCTGCTATATGCATTTTGGGGTAGGTGGCTTAAGTTTGGGGAAGCATTTTTCTTAGGAAGACATACATCCTGTCAGAGATGTTAATTCCTGAGGTGAGGAATGCGTCCCTCAAGAAGGAATGCATCCTGTTCTCTCTCTTTGAAGCAAAGATGGCCTTTCTTTATTTCTAAATACAATATTTCGAGTTGCCTTCACCAGGCCTCAGTTTCCTTAAGTTATCCTGTTTTATTTTCCCCTAAATGACCTTATTCCCTTGATTAAGTGTAGGGACAAGTTTTGAATGTTTGAATTCCTGGCAACCATTTACCATGCCTCATTTTCCCTAGGCTATCCTGCCTCACTCAGATCTCAGCCCCTGGGGTAGCTAGGATTATAGGCATGATCCACCAGTGCCCAGACTTCCTTCAGGTATAAAATGGGATACATCACAAATCTGTGTGCTATGGCCAAAGAGGTCATGCTAATCTTCCTTATATCCAGTTTTAGCATATGAGTCAGAGCAAGCAAGAAGGAGCAAGCATTTTCTTAGATTTCCTATGATAACAGTTGGGTCCATAGTGGTTTCACTAGGTATAGTCCCTTGGGAGATTTGAGGGCTGTCATTCGAATTCATGCCAGGCACATGTTAGAGAGGAGGCTGGTAGCAAGTCAGTAGCCACAATTTCATCTGCTGTCCATAGTGCAGAATCTGGGGCAAGATCAACCTTCTGTGTCTGTTTTTCTCCAACTTGCAGGGGGGTAAGGGGGGCATACAATTGCTACACAAGCCCTCCTATCCCTGCTTCTGGCCTTATCGCCTACAACTGGAACTAAGGCACATGATAAGTACTTTTGGAATGAATAACATAGGGCTCTACTATCACAGAGTTTATATTTGGCTGGTGGAACAATCTGTAACAAATTCATAGAACTTAGTTTGTGATAGGATCCATGAAAGGGGAAATCTAGTAGTGAATAGGAGCTGCAGTTAGTAGGAGATACTTCAGATGGGCAATTAATCTGTGGTCTGGGTGAGGGATGAAAATGGTTGGAACTAGGGAAGAGTGCTGGTAGTGAAACTGATGACTGATAGGGGAAAGAGCTGAGTGTGTGATGGTGTGTACCTATAATTCCAGCACTTAGGAGGCTTAGGTGGGAAGATTAGTAGTAGTTGGAGGCCAGCTTGGACTACACAGAAGGATTCTCCCTTGAAAATGAAACAAAGCTGGGCGCTGTGGCTCATGCCTGTAATCCTAGCTACTCAGGAGGCTGAGATCTGAGGATCATAGTCCAAAGCCAGCTTTGGCAGGAAAGTCCATGAGACTCTTATCTCCAATTAACCAACAGAAAACTGGAAATGGTACTGTGGCTCAAGTGGTAGAGCGTTAGCCTTGAGCTGAAGAGCTCAGGGACAGTGCCTAGGCCCAAGCCCCATGACCAACCAAAACAAAACAAAAGCCTCAAAACAACAAAATGGGGGCAAAGAGTGAGAATGAAATGAAGATTTTATTTATCTATTTATTTATTGGCAGTGTTGGGGATAGAAGGACCTCAAGATAAACACTGTACCACTGAATTAAACTTTCTTTTTTTTTTTTTGGGTCCGGTCATGGGGCCTGAACTCTGGGCCTGGGCACTATCCCTCAGCTCTTCAGCTCAAGGCTAGTGCTCTACCACTTGAGCCACAGCGCCACTTCTGGCTTTTTTCTTTTTGCTTATGTGGTGCTGAGGAATCGAACCCAGGGCCTCAGGCATGCAAGGCAAGCACTCTACCACTGAGCCACTTTCCCAGCCCCCTGAATTAAATTTTCTAACTGCAAATGAAGACTTAAAATCTGAAGGACTACATATATAATTTTTTTTTTTTGGGTCCGGTCGTGGGGCCTGAACTCTGGGCCTGGGTGCTGTCCCTCAGCTCTTCAGCTCAAGGCGAGCACTCTATCACTTGAGCCACAGCGCCACTTCCGGCTTTTTGCTTATGTGGTGCTGAGGAATCGAACCCAGGGCCTCAGGCATGTAAGGCAAGCACTTTACCACTGAGCCACCTTCCCAGCCCCTACATATATAATTGATAGAGTGCTTGTTTAGTATGTTTGGAGCATAGGTTGTTTGCTATACAGGATGGAGAAGGCTGGGAAGGCATAAATCTAACTTCCATTGGGAACATGTTTGGTCATTGTAAGTCTATATGGAGTTGTCAAACAGGCAATTATCTATTTAGATGTTGAAGCTCGAAAGTACTTGGTAGGCTGGGCATTGGTGGCTCATGCCTGTAATTCTAGCTACTCAGGAGGCGAAGAGCTGTGGATCATGGTTCAAAGCCAACCCAGGCAGGAAAGTCAGTGTCAGTGAGACACTTTATCTCCAATTAACCACCAGAGAACCAGAAGTAGTATAGTGCTAGCCTTAAGCAAAAAAGCTCAGGGACAGAGCTGCTGGGTCCAGAGTTTAGGCCCCATGACCAAAAATAAATAATAAATTAATAAATAAATAGGACTTGGTAGCAGGGCCCCAGAGAAAGGATGGGAGGATTTTCTAGGCAAACCAAGAAAAGTGGGAACATATAAGAAGTCTGTCATTCTTATGCCTGTTGCTTTGTGTTGATGTGCCCTGAGTCCATTCCATCTATTCCCCTCATTCCTGATTGAGATATAGACATAAATGTATTTATCTACCTTGGATGCCAGGTTAAGATGTTTGTGTAAAGGAACTTGTGGGGCTGGGAATGTGGCTCAGTGGTAGAGTGCTTGCCTTGCATGCATGAGGCCCTGGATTCAATTCCTCAGTACCACATACACAGAAAAAGCCAGAAGTGGTGCTGTGGCTCAAATGGTAGAGCACTAGCCTTGAGCAAAAGAAGCTCAGGGATAGCGCCCAGGCCCTGAGTTCAAGCCCCACGACTGACAAAAATAAATAAATAAAATAATAAAGGAACTTGGTCATTAATAACTAAAGAGAAAGTGGGGCAGTGATGGCTCATGCCTGTAATCCCAACTACTCAGCAGGCTGAGATCTAAGGATTGCAGTTTGAAGCCAGCCTGGCTGGAAAGTCCCTGTGACCCTTATCTCCAATTAACTACCACAAAAACCAGAAGTAGAGCTGTGGCTTAAGTGATAGAACACTAGCTTTGAGCGCAAAAGCTCAGAGATCACTACCAGACCCTGAGTTCAAGCTCCAGCACCACACACACACACACACACACACACACACATACACACACACACAGAGCTAGGTACCAGTGGCTTGTGCCTGTAATCCTAGCTACTCAGTGTGGGAAAAGTGTCTTTTCTATCAAAGTAGTTTGCTTCCTTTCTGTTAATATGAGAATTGTTTTTCTGAACAATTCCTGCTTTGGCCAAGTGACTTGGCCCTTTTTTTTATTTTGGTCGGTCATGGGGCTTGAATTCTGGGCCTAAGTGCTATTCCTCAGCTCTTCAGCACAAGGCTAGCACTCTACCACTTGAGCCACAGCACTACTTCCAGTTTTCTGGTGGTTTATTGGAGATAAGAGCCTCATGGACTTTCCTGCCTGGGCTGGCTTTGAACGGTGATCCTTAGATCTAAGCCTCCTGAGTAGCTAGGATTACAGACTTGAGCCACCAGCCCCCTGTAGCTTGGCCCTTTTAGTTATATTTTAGTTACATACTTTCCAGCTGCCCTTTAAGAAATCTTGTTTAAAGGGCCTTGAAATTTTGCTACATGCTGTTAAACCATATCTTCTTGCAGATTGTGAACCTGCACTCAGTCAGTAGGAACAGGAGGGGCAAGGCCTGCTGGGTTTGGGAGTCGCCTGCCTGTTCTGGGTGCTTGCTTGCTAGATTTTTGGCTGATAGTGCACTGTTGTGCAGAAGTAAACTTTGCCTTGCCAAGTTCCTTTTGGTGTCTTCATTCTTATGTGATACCCTAACATCCCAAGCCATCTCTAATATCAGACAGTTTGAAGTCAGCCAAAACTGAAATGTCTGTGAGTTTCCCTCTCCATTTAATCAACAAAAATGTCAGGGTCAGGCTGGGAATGTGGTTTAGTGATAGAGTGCTTGCCTAGCATGCATGAAGCCCTGGGTTCAATTCCTCAGTACCACATAAACAGAAAAAGCCGGAAGTGGCTCTGTGGCTCAAGTGGTAGAGTGCTATGCTAGACTTGAACAAAAGAAGCTCATGGACAGTGCCCAGGCCCTGAGTTCAAGCCTCAGAATTGGCGTGCATGCATGTGTATACACACACACATACACACACAACAGACTGGAGGTGTAGCTCAAATGGTAGAGTGCCAGCCAAGCAAGCAAAGCCCAAGTTCAAATCCCAGTACCACTCCCAATTAATGTCAATTTAGAATGGCATATTTTGTTTCATTTTCCATAGCTGGAACATTAATCCACATGAGCTGATGGCTCATACCTGAAATCCTAGCTACTCATGAGGCTGATACCTGAGGATTGAGGTTCAAAGCCAGTTCAGGAAGTAAAGTCCATGAAATTCCTATCTCCAATTAACCAGCAAAAACCTAGAAGTAGGGGCTGGGAAGGTGGCTCAGTGGTAGAGCATTGCTTTGCATGCTCGAGGCCCTGGTTTGATTCCTCAGCCCCACATAAGCAAAAAGAAAAAAGCCGGAAGTGGCGCTGTGGCTCAAGTGGTAGAGCGCTAGCCTTGAGCTGAAGAGCTGAGGGACAGCACCCAGGCCCAGAGTTCAGGCCCCATGACCGGACCCAAAAAAAAAAAAAAAAAAAAAAAACCTAGAAGTAGAGTTGTGGCTAAAGTGGTAGAGCACTAACCTTGAGCAAAAGGCTCAGGAACAGTGCCCAGACCCTGAATTCAAACCCCAGGACCAGCACAAAAATAACTAACTAGATAGATAGTATATTTGGCATACATGGTCTTTGGGACATCCACAGTTTGTCCCTGTCTCCTCCAGAGTGTGGGTAGGAGAGTCACATGGGGAGTAGGGGCTGAAGTTAGATGGGTTTCCAATCATTCCAGAAACTGGGTCATGAGGCATGGCCAGATATGAAAGACAAGCACTTTGTTTTTGTTTTTATTTTTATTTTTTGTCAGTCCTGGGGGTTGAACTCAGGGTCTAGGCACTGTCCCTGAGTGTCTTTGTGCTCAAGGCTAGTGCTTCAGAGCACCACTTCCAGCTTTTTCTAAGTGGTTTATTGGAGGTAAGAGTCTCACAGACTTGACTTCCCCGGGCTGGCTTCCAACTGCAATCCTCAGATCTCAGCCTCCTGAGTAGCTAGGATTACAGGCATAAGCCACTGGCACCCAGCAACAAGCACTTCCTTGAAGGATGTAAAAGGCTTTAGAAATGTGAGTTCAGAGTTGTGCAGATTTTGGGATGGGACAAAAAGACAGACAGCAATATGTGCATAGCCATAGTGTTTTATTGGATCAGTGAATTTCTTATTTTACAAAATATACAGAAGAGCCAAAAATGCAAAGCAGTCAACAGTGTCTGATAGGGTGCGTAGGAGGCTCCTGGGACCTTTCCCCTCAGATTCTAGTTAACTGGGAGTCTGAGATAAATAGGACAAGCAAGTATATAAAGGGTGTAGCAGCATGGCAGGGGTGCTGACAATGAGGTGGGACCTGGGTCCTATGGTCCCTGCCCTCTTGGTATGTTAAGGAACATCTCTGGGTATACTGAGTAGAGGAAAAGGAGGCTATGTGGGGTAGAGCCTGGGTTGATCAAAGATTCTAATGAATGCCCCCACACTGGGTTCAGGTACTATGCCTGCCTGCCTTTTTCCCTCTCCCCCTAAGGCATCCACTGAGAAGAGTGGTAGGACCCAAGTTCAGAATAATCCTGGCTCACTCCATGCCTCCAGATCCAGAGGACATGGCAAATGAAAACTCAAAGTTGTAGCCATCAAAATAGGTGAATGGGCAGGAAAGATAGGCTAAAATTGTGGGCATCAGCCAGGATGTCTCCTACCCATCTTCTCCTGCCAACCACCATCATACAGACAAAAGGAGAGAGGTAGGAATTCCAGGAATGAGCCAGATATCTGGATCCTGGGCTCTCCTAGGACACTGAGAAAGGTGGTTATTGTAAATTTCTGGGATGTTTCTAAGGCCTTCTGTAAACACTAGAAACTCATATGCTGATGGCCTGGGGTAGCAGATCTGTGGAACCTGAGAGATCATGATCTGCTGATACTTTCCGTTCTCTACCCCAACCAACTCCTAAGATCTAACCACCGACTCGGGCCTAAGATTTCTACTACATTCTTGTCTCCCTCCCAAAGACTGGTCTGTAATTTCAGCTAGTGCCAAGGACAGAGCATCCTCTCTGAGAAGGGAGTATTAGGGGATGTTTGTGAGATCAGGGATGGGAGAAGCACCATAGCAGGAGAACATTCTGTCTAGTGTTGTTTCTAGAGTTAGGGTGGATGGTAGGGAAACACTCAGTGCCCACAACAGGGGCGCCCTCAGCACTGGGTCTCGGGCAGGAAGGAAGTGACAGCTGCTGGGAGATGGGAAGACCCTCCAAATGCACTTTGCTCACTATCTGGCCCCTTTAGCTCCAGGGATCTGTACTACAGAAGCTCCAGGCTCTTGGAACCCTACAGCCCCCAGGGTACAGCTAGGATGAGGACAGATCCAGGATGAAAAGGTGAGGTCCACTTGGACTAGGACTAGAGCATGGTTCCCCCCAGGACACATTGTCTCCCCTTCTCTGGGGAGCTAGATGACATTGTCAAAGAGCTGCATAGACCTCATGATGTTCTCGTCCTGTGGTCATGGTGTGAGGGAGGCAGATTGGAGAAAGAAAGAGAAGGAGAGGGGAAAAAAAGCTTGTCAGATACAGGGAGGAGGACATTTAATCCGACATGGGGACATTTAGAGGCAGAGCGAAAGCCAGAGAGACTTGAGATAAGGAAGGGGCAACGCCGGCACCGGTGGCTCATGCTGTAATCCTAGCTACTCAGGAGGCTGAGATCTGAGGATCCACGGTTCAAAGCCAGCATGGGCAGGAAAAGTCCGTGAGACTCTTATCTCCAATAAACCAATAGAAAACCAGAAGTGGTGCTGTGGCTCAAGCAGTAGAGCGCTCGCCTTGAGCTGAAGAGCTGAGGGACAGCCCCCAAGCCCAGAGTTCAAGCCCCACGACCTCCCCCATCCAAAAAAAAAAAAAAAAAAAGGAAGGGGCATGCCCTCCCTAATCAGAGGGAACAGTGTTGGGGGAAGGGAGTGAGCGGGGAAGAAGCACTATACCCAAAGGAGCCTTTTCCTACATCACTGATTCAGACCTGGAGTCCAGACCAGAGAAATGTAGATGGTAGGGCTGTACCTTTTGGCAAGACTCAATGAATTCCTCGATTGTCACCACACCATCCTTATTTCTGTCCATCTTCTACAAGCAGGTGGCCAGCCAGGGAGGAGAAAAAGGACAGTAGGAGAGAGCAGTAAAAACTCAGATAAATCCCATTTTTGGTTCTTCCCTTTACTCCAAGGCCCTCAAACCCACCCAGTCCCAGTACCTGGAAGAAGGTCTCCACATGTTCCCTTGGGGCCTCCTCCCGGAGTGCAGGGTATGTGTACTTGCCCATCATATCGTAGATGGACTTCATGATGTCCAGCATTTCCTGGTAGTCCACGAGAGAAGAAAATCCCTTCCTCAGAAGCTCTAGTCTCCAAACCAAGAGGCCTGGGATTTTAGCCCTTCTTGGTGATACATACATGGGTTGCTTTCTTCCCATATGGCTTTGCAACCACCCCCACCACCCCCACCCCCACCAATATAGTAGCCTCCCAGCCCTTCAAGCTGCCCTGCACCTCCTTAGTGATACAGCCATCCTTGTTGAGATCATATAAGTTGAAGGCCCAATTCAGCCTGTCATCTATGGTTCCACGAAGAATCACTGACAAACCAGCCACAAAGTCCTAGGAAGGAGGTAGAGAGATCTGTGTCTTCACTCAAGCCTTGGGTTTGGCCTGGAGATACTGGCCTTGAAGGCCCAGGAAGTAGGCTTTGCTAGTCCACCTCCCCCAGCTTACCTCAAAACTGACGGAGCCATCATGGTTGGTGTCAAAGGCATTGAAGAGAAAAGTAGCATAGGTACTGGAGTCTATAGGATGAGTATGGAATTAAGCTAGGATTTCTCTGTGCAGCTCCCCTACACCCCCTGATCACCTTGGCATACCCAGCCCTCCAGAGCCCCCTCCCCCACTCAGCCTAGACTGCTTCCCTTTGGACCTTGCCACCTCACCTCCTTGAGGAAAGAACTGAGAGTAAATCTGCTTGAAGTTCTCCTCATTCACAATTCCACTGGGGCATTCCTAGGAGGGAAGGAAGAGTTTTGGGGCACACATAAAACCTGTTTTTATTCACTGCCCTTCCCCCACCTCACCTTGGCCAGAGACAAACAGAGCAAGGAAAAAAAAATCTTCATGCCTCATCAAGTGGCTCAGGTAAAGGCCAGAAAGACTTCTTCCCCAGTGTGCAAATTAAAATCATGTTATAAATCCCCCAATTTACAGTCTGCCTCTGTTCTGGCCCTGGCTCTGAAGCTCAGGCTGGAAATATGGTCTCCCACCCACGTCCCTTCCTCCTGTCTTCTCAAAAGCATCAGGTCATTCGCCCTGCCTGTTGTGCTTCAACACTCTCCCAGTTCGGTCTTGCCTTCAAACTCACATTCTTGAAGCCCCGGTACAGGACCTGCAACTCCTTGCGTGTGAACTTGGTTTGCTCCTGCAGCTGCTCCAGACCCTCTGGCCGGTGACACACGGTGGAGAGTTCAAATTCGTCCTCCACGCTGTCTGCAGGAAGCGGTGGGGGACAGCCCCACCTCAGGCCCGGCCCCCAGGACCATCTTCAACCCCCCCCATACACCCTCCTTGTTTCATCTTCCACACTGATGATCTGACTGCTAGTTCACTGAACCCCGAGCTGAGGATATGGATGCAAACAGAGAAGACGCTAGTCAGCTTCAAGACCTGTTGATGGGCTAAGGCCAGGCCTGGCCCCAGAGTGACTGGTCTGGACTCAGCGCTTGTCCTTGGGCCTCTGATCCCTGGTTAGAGGGGAAGGCCTCCTGACGCATCTTCTTCCCAAAAAAGGAGGAGAGGGAAAAGCAGGCACGAGACAGCGCAGGCACTCAAACACCTGCAGCCCCAGCCTTGGTAAGTCAAATCCTCCAGTCCCCAGCCATGCCTGAGCCATGCTCCGCCCAGCTCCAGCCAACCTCCAACCAGACCACAATCCTGGCCCCGCCCCTACCTCAGCCCCGCCCCTAGCTCCCACGGTCCAGCCCCCAGGCAAGCAGACCCGGCTCAACTCCCACAGGCCCAGCCCCAGCCCCACTCCCGCCCCCACCAGGAGAGTAAGTCACCTGGATCCAGCGGGCGGGGTCTGTGGGGGCGGAGGGAGGCTGGGGCGGCTAACGCTGGAGGGAGCGAACTGTCACTGAGAAGGCGGAGGACCCGGCCCACTGCAGACCCTCCCCGTGCCCCCACACTCAGAGATCTCACAGACCTGCGTGTTGCAATGCACACACCCCAGCCCGGCCGCAAAGGCACGCGTAATCAGCACACGCCCAACAGAACACGGACCCCACGCACTCACTCGCAAATCTATCCCTTCAGGTAGAATCAAACACTAGCACCATTAGCTACAAAACGGGCCTTGATAGCTTGCAGAACTCAGTAGGATTCTGTAGGGGAAGGCAGGGCCCAACTAAGAAATGGAGACTTAGAGACAGAGGGAGCTGAGTTGGGGACCAGGCTGGGAGGGAAAAAAAAAAAAAATCAAAGGATCCTGAAGGATAGCTAAGAATCTGGAGGAAGGTGGGCTCCTTCCTCTACACCTGCAACCACCTTGTTGCAGGGGGTCATAGGTGACATACATCTCTGAGGCCCAAATTCTAGGCAGGGCCGCCACACAGTCAAGGGACACCTGGAACCTGAACAGCCCCTGCTACACTGTCCAAGCCCACCATGATCCAGGCTGTGGCCCACCAGTCACATCCAATACACCCGCCGCCCCCAGCAACAGTCCCTCAGGACCTGTCCACACCCCCCAACCCCAACAACCTTGCACAGTAGCCACCCACTCACAACCTGGATTCCCCTGCACCGATCCCCACCCCTCACACTGCGCGCGCACACACACACACACACACACACACACACCCCACACACACACACACACACACACCGCCCCCAGAAGCACAGCAGAGGCACTTGCTTTCACTGACTGAGGGCAGGGCTTGGGGCCCGCAGCAGGGCAGCAGCTTGAGGAAACGCTGCTTCAGCGCTTTTTTAGTGGGCCCTGGAGGGTGGCCTGGGAAGAGAGAAGACCCCAGGAAGGTATATTAACTCCCGCTGACCCTCTGCTCTGTCCCCTTTCCCCTCCCACCAACAACTCAACCTTGGCACAGACAGGAATAGGAGAATGGGGGGGGGGTGGAAAGGGAATCATAGGATAGCCTGGGGTGGGTTTGGGAAGTCTTCTAGGTCTCACAGGCAAAGAAAATTCATAGAGGTGGAGCTTGGGCACTCTGTATTAAGGGGACATGGCCTGTGATTATAAGGCAGGCAAAGGGTTTCATTTGGATGCTGTAGCTGGACCTCACAAGGTAATGTCCAATATAAAGACTGTCTGGGTATGAATACTTCTCCCTCCCCCTCCCCCTCTCTCCTCTCTCCTCTCTCCTCTCTCTCTCTCTCTCTCTCTCTCTCTCTCTCTCTCACATACACACACACACACACACACACACACACACACAGAGTTAACCAGCACACATAGTAACAGTGTAGAATGATAATTCACAGAGAGGTGCCAGTGACAATTTGATCCTATAACACTCCTGATGGCCTAATAAACATGCTCCCAAACAGACACAGGCACATATACTTTTACCTAGTAGTCCTAACACAAACGCACAAATGTGACATACAAAAAGCCTAACATACTGAAACCCACAGAAGCAATTTCACACAACACGATTAAATCCACAAAAACATACAATGGCCCTGTGACCTAGCACTAAGTGTGCTAAGAATATCATCACCCATATTAAAGTTACCATGTCATACCAATATTATAAGTGACCTAAGTCCCATGGCACTCACTCACAGAGGCTTTATTGGTCCTGACTATGTCTATTTTTCTTTCCTGTAACCCTCCATTCCAAGGCTCCTCACCAGCTAACAGCTACATGCAAAATGTGGCCCTTTTCCAATTCTCAGTCTTCCTTGTTCTTTGAAGGAAGGAGGATAGTAGATTTTTCCCCCCAATCTGGGAGCTTGAACTCAGGGCATGGGCACTGTCCTTGATCCTCTCTGTGCTCAAGGCTAGCGCTCTACCACCTGAGCCACAGTGCCACTTCTGTTTATGTGGTAACTGAGGAATTGAACCCATGCATGCTGGCAAGCACTCTACCACTAAGCCACATTCTCAGCCCAGGACAGTAGATTTTGAGGCAATAATAACTATTTTGATTAAGGGGTAAGTGGGGCTCATTGTTTCTTCTTCCTTCTCTTTCCCTTATTTTGCGTGTATTTTTCAGCTCTAAAGGCATCCCAGGGAACCCTCAGCATTGTTGTACATGTTTATGTGTTTCCCAGGTGGATTCATCTCCAGATTCCTAGGTCAAAAACTCAGTGGACCTGACTCATTGACAAAAATTGGTCTTAGCCAGGCACCAGTGGCTCACGCCTGTAATCCTAGCTACTCAGGAGGTTGATGATCATGGTTCAAAGCCAGCCCGGGGAAGGAAAGTCCATGAGACTCTTATCTTCAATAAACCATTAGAAAACCGGAAGTGGTGCTGTGGCTCAAGCGGTAGAGAGCTTGCCTTGAGTTGAAGAGCTGAAGGACAGCGCCCAAGCCCAGAGTTCAAGCCCCATGACCAACAACAACAATAACAACAAAAAATTGGTCTTAGTTCATTGCTAAATTCTTATGTTACTCCTGGATCCAAGACCCCCACTCCCCCAATTCCATCAGAACTAGCCCTTGCTCCTAAGGGTTAACTATGTAATGGTGGCCTCCTCCCCTCCTCATTCCACCCCTTCCAGGAGCTAGAGAGAGGTGGGAGGGGAGGCCGTGGGACAGGCTGTGATTGGGGATCGATGGTGGCCTGGCCCCAGGCCCAGGGCTCCATTAGTCAGGACTCTGGTTTCCCAAAGCCGGATTGCCTGGGGCTTTTGCTGGTACAGTCATCAGACTGGGGGTGGCTCTCCCACCTCTTTTATCCACCTCCTCCCCCTTACTTGCTCATTCTCAAGCCTCAGTATCCTCTAGGCTCCTCTGAAGGTGGGAAAAGAAAGGGACTGCCTTCAGCCTACAGGATGCTAGATTTTCACAGATGACCCTTTTTCCTACCAGTCTAAAGAGGAAAGTTGGGGCCAACCTACATCATCTTTTCCAGCCAGGATGAAAACAAGCTCAGACCAGCCTCCTCAGTGTAACAGGATGAATTCTCTAGTCCCTACTCCAGTGACTACAGCAGAGGATGGGGTGCACTCTTATTGAGCCTTAGAACAGGCAATTCATGATCTTTCTTCTCTCCCCAACTTCCTTAGCATCTTTCCAATTTATTTCAGGTGTTTACCCTGCAGCCTTTCCCTCTACCCCATTATGGTTCTTGACTGTCCTGTTTGTCCATGGCATTACTAAGCAACAGCAGATCCTGAAGAGCTGAATAGTTCTTGGTGTGAAGAGGAAGGGGATGCCAAAACTCTAGGTTTGGTGAGGTAGAGATTTCACTTCTTTGAGGTGGGATGAGGAAATGAATTCCTGCTTCTAACATTGAAGACCTAGAGACTGATAGGAGTTTGGAAAGGCAAGGGGCTTGGGAAGTAGAGCACCTGATCAGATCTACTCCTTAAACCTCCTGGTCTGAGCAGAATTATACACATCTCATTTAAAATGCTCCCACTCCTATGCCTCCAGAACTCCTTCCATCCCAAGCTTTGGGTATGGAGCTTGGGGAACTCTGGGAACATCACTCAATACCCAGAGGGGCTTAGCCACATCCTCTGTCCTGCTTGGACATGGTCACATCTATCATCACAGAAAGCCACATACCCAGTCATTCTGACACATGCAGTCACCTATCTGTCATATACACAGGCTTTGATAGAGATAATACACTTTGTCATCTCTCATATAGGAACACACAGTGACACTCCATTTCTCACACACTGATTGTATACACGTCCTGTAACTACACCGCACAGTTGGAGGTGTAGAGTCATATCTTCATAACCTCGTGGGACCTTGGCTCCAAAAGGGACTTGCCCTGGCATTATCTCAGGATCCTGCCTGCCTCCACACCCATCTTAGTATATTCCAGATTCCCCTCACCATCTTCTCTCCACACTCCAGTCCTCCCTGACAAGAAACCTTGTCCCACGGAACTGGAAATGTGGCTTAGTGGTAGAGTGCTTGCCTAGCATGCATAAAGCTCTAGGTTCGATTCCTCAGTACCACATACACAGGGGGGAAAAAAGTGAGTAAATGAAAGAAATAAAAGAAAGAAACCTTGTCCCTCATTCCCACTTTCTCTAGCCCAGACTGCCTAGAAGACCCCTTGTTCTGTCCCAGATCCTGTCCCCAGACTCAAACTTCTTCCTCCCCCAGGTGTCCATCACTCACCTGCTCACCCTCGTCCCCAGTCATGAAGATGGTGCAACCCCCTTCCCAACACTGAAGAGTGCTGACCCTGCAGCCAGCAGCTCAGACAAGCCCAGACACCTGGGTTACCTTCCAAGGAGACAGGCTCAAAGAGGCCAAACTGTTCCAGGACCTTGACAAAAAGCGCGAGGACCACAAGCACAGCGACCATCTCCAGCCCATCCAGGTTCATGGTGGGCCCGGGGCATGGCCTCCATCAAGCTGAGGCTCAGACACACTGGCCAGCTGCTTCACATTACTTCCCCCTTGGGCTCCCCTGCCCGAGTAGGACCGCCCTGCATTCTCCCTCCCCATCTCCCGCCCTGGGTCTCCTCCCTCACCACTCCCCGCCCCCCCTCTGCCCCACAGCCTCCCAGCCACAGCCACAGCCTCTTCCTCTTCCTCTACATGGGCCACCTCAGCCTTTGAACTGGCTACATCCTCAGGAAATTTTGCTGTGAAGAAGATGGTCATGGAGAGAGGTAGCAAACAGCTTCTGTCCCTGAGAGCTTCTCCCAGAAACTGGTGGCCACTCTGTGCCACAGGGAGGGGACAGACAGAGCTGCTGTGCTTAGAAGGCAAGGTGCATGCACGCAAGACATGATCTGCACATGGGTAAGTAATAGATGTACGGGTCAGAATATCTTAGGGGCATCAGGGTGTTTCCCATATGTCCCTTTTATGTGCGTTTACATATGATTATGCACTTGTTTTGTATATGATGGATATGGAGACTGAATGTCTATGGGCTGCATGTGAGTGTGTGTATTTCTGAGTGTGTATGGGGGTGAGGGTTGTGGGATGTAGGTCTGAAGTTGGGTAGGTATGGGTGTGTTGCTGTATGATTGGGAGACTGGGTCTGCATTGTGTAACTATATCGACACGGAATTGTGTGAGAAGATAAGGGGGTGGAGAAGGCAATGACCTCTCCTGTCAGGAGGACACTACCAACACCAACATCGATCGCGGTTGCCATGGAGACTGTGAAGAGGAAGCACTCTCTTCCCACAGGCCACAGACAGTGAAACTGAGGCCCAAGGGAGGGAGGATTATGTACAATAACCTCTTATTCTCTTCAAGACTGTCTGGGGAGGAGGCTTATAACCTCTTTGGGGAAATGGGGGTCTCAACTCCCATCCCTTCTGGCTGCATCTTCAACTAGGAGATGCCAAAGCCCAGCCTACTCCTTGGGAACTGATATGCTGATGGAGAAGCCCTAGCTTTTTAAAGGGGTATGTCAGGCCTGCAGAGACAGAAAGCCAGAAGACAAAGGTAAGGCCTCTGCATTCATAATATTTTCCAGTACCACCACTAACAGTGATTGAACACTCACTATTTACTAGATGGTGCTTAATGTTTACAGACCTTATCATATTGAGCGCTCAGAATAAATCTATGAAGGTGGTACTGTTTATCCCATATGTCAGGTGATGAAGCTCAGTCAAAGTCAAGCCTAGCTCCAAGATTAGAGCCTCATTATGCCACACTGATTCTCTTTTTAGGAAGCCTGCCCTCCTACGAAACTTAGTTTAGGAGTATTGACCCTAGGGGTGGAACCCTCTCTCTTATCCAGTTCTGAGATATGTGTGTCTCAGCTCTCCCTTGGTGGTGGGGCCATTTCCTACAGCTCTAGTTAAGGATCACTACTGATGTGCAGTTTTGCATAGGTACCACTGGGGGTCAGCCATTCACCTCACACTACATCTTACCCCCTTTTCCTTTCCCAACTCCTCCTAGGTTCTTTCTGCTAGCTCACCTTCCCTGCTGTGGTGGTGAGATGAATTCAGAGGTTGCTTTCAGTTCCTAATTCCTTAGAGCTTACTAGTTAACCAGTAGAATTGGCAAATATATCCCTGTGACTATCCAAATTCCCCCCCTGACATTTAATACTTTTCTTCCACCATCAACAGGTGATCAGCCAGTTTGGTCACTTATTGTCCTTCAAGCAAACTCAGTCCTATCTCTGTACCTTTGGTCCTGCTATTCTCTCTGTCTGGGATGCCTGACCTATTGCTTTCCCCCTGTCTTAAATTCTTAGTTATCCTTTAGGTAAATTCCCTTTGCCTTTTGTTATCTTCAGGCCTTTACAATCTACTAATTCTTTCATCTCCTACCAAATTCCTTACTGAGCCTCAAAAATTAGCATCTAATTTTGTATTGTTAGGAAGAGTAAATCGAATTGGCGTAGCATGAAAATAGTATCATGAGCCTAGGTGTCAGACTTCCTATTTGCCCTAAATTATCATTCCTACCTCCAGACTTATAACCATACTCATATCTAAAAAGTTATTCTCTCTCCCTACCTCTCCCCCTCTCTCTCCCTCCCCCTCTCCCTCTCTTTCCATTTTTAAGGCCAGTCCTGAGGCTTGTACTCAGAGCCTTGGTGTTGTCCCTGAGCTTTTGTACTCAAGGCTAATACTTTACCACTTGAGCCACAGCTTCACTTCTGGCTTTTTGCTGGTTAACTGGAGGTAAGAATCTCACTGACTTTCCTGCCCCAGCTGATTTCAAACTGAAATCCTCAGATCTCAGCCTCCTGAGAGTAGCTATCATGGGCATGAGTCACTGGCGCCCAGCATATTGGTTCTTAAAAGATAGCGCAAATGTCAATGGACCACCATAACAAAGGGAGTGGCATTTAATGAGCCTACTTTGTCTCCTGGATTCCAAAAGTGCAACTTAGTACTCATATAAAATCATCAAGAATCTTGTTTTCACAACTAACATGGTCAAAGTGAGTATACTCATTTTTTTAAATTAATTAAAAAATTGAGGTTCATCCAGTGAGTTTTCCTAAAATAATTTCAGCTGATATTTTGATATTGACTTTTTTTGGGGGGGGTCAGTCATGAGGCTTGAACTCTGGGCCTGAGTGCTGTCCCTGAGCTCTTTAGCTCAAGGTGAGTGCTCTTACCACTTTAGCCACAGTGCCGGTTTTCTGGTGGTTAATTGGAGATAAGAGTCTCATGGACTTTCCTGCCTGGGCTGGCTTTGAACTGCGATCCTCAGATCTCAGCCTCCTGAGTAGTTTGGGTTACAGGAGTGAGCCCCTGGTGCCTAGCTTGATACTGACTTTGACCAGAACAGTGGTCTGCCAGCACTCTCAAGCTGACATTGCAATGAGTGCGGGATACCAAGAATTCCTGGGAAGCCAGGGGCTGGTGGCTCACGCCTGTAATCCTAGCTACTCAGGAGGCTGAGATCTGAGGACCATGGTTCAATGTCAGCCCGGGCAGGAAAGTCCACAAGACTCTTTTTATTTGGTCATGGGGCTTGAACTCTGGGCTTGGCGCTGTCCCTGCGCTCTTCACCTCAAGGCGAGCGCTCTACTTGAGCCACAGCACCACTTCCGGTTTTCTAGTGGTTTATTGGAGATAAGAGTCTTTCAGACTTTCCTGCCCGGGCTGGCTTTGAACTGCGATCCTCAGATCTCAGCCTTCTGAGTAGCTAGGATTACAGGCGTGAGCCACCAGCGCCTGGCTTCGAGGAGACTCTTACCTCCAATTAAGCACATACACAAAGCCAGAATTTGAGCTGTGGCTCAAATGATAGAGCACTAGCTTTAAGTTACAAAGCTCAAGGACAGCATCCAAGCACTGAGTTCAAGCCCCAGGACTGGTGCACACACACACATACATACAGTCTTGAGCAACTATTACCCAGTTTATGTTGGGAGAACTAAGGACGATAAAGAGGGTCAGATTCCATGAAGCCTTGAATGCCAACCCAGACAATTTAGGCTTAAAAAAAAGTGCATTCACTCTGATGGGAAGAAAAAAATACTACCCCCTTTCTCTGTTGCCAGGTTCACAGGATGGATTGGCAAACCTGCCACCAGTGTCCTTCTTTACCTGTTTTCCTCCTGCCCTCAATTCTGAGACCTTAATCTAACCTCACAAGGATCGCTGATCCTAAATCAAGAGATCCCTTGTGGAAGACCTGTCAGAAGAAGAGAAGTTGTTATTTTTCTAGTCTCTTCCCCAATCACAGAGCCCTTTGAGAAGTTTGCCTAGATTTGATCTCCCTGTCCCACTGAACTTAGCTTTTCACCCAAAGAGTGATTTTCCCCCTGCTGATTGTAGGAACTACACTCAAGGACTTGCACATACAAGGCAAATGCTGTACCACTGAAGCATGTCCCCAGACATGTAGGGCTTGAACTTTGGGCCTGGACACTGTCCCTGAGCTCTTCAGCTCAAGGCGAGTGCTCTACCACTTGAGCCACAGCACTACTTTTAGCTTTCTGATGGTTTATTGGAGATAAGAGTTTCAAGGCCTTACCTGCCTGGGCTGGCTTTGAACAGCAATCCTCAGATCTCAGCCTCCCGAGTAACTAGGATTGCAGGTATGAGCCACCAGCACCGGGCTCCAGGAGTGGAATATTACTATTATTATTATTACTATTATTATTTGCTGGTCATGGGCCCTGAACTCTGGGCCTGGGCGCTGTCCCTCAGCTCTTTAGCTCAAAGCTAGTGCTCTACCACTTGAGCCACAGTGCCACTTCCAGCTTTTTCTGCTCATGTAGTGCTGAGGAATCAAACCCAGCACCTCATGCATGCAAGGCAACCACTCTACCACTGAGCCACCTTCCCAGCCCCAGGAGTGAAATCTTAATGGAAGTACTTCAGGTAGATGAGAATTCAGGCAAAACTATTCACAGGCATTTCGTTTTTTCTAGATCCCTTATCTCACCACCCCAATACTGCTATCATTTAGTCATTTATCTCCCATAGTTCAAACTTGGAACAAACTGGCCTGTGATCCATGACTACTCAGGAAGCAAGCTAGTCCAAGCAAAGAAGTGAATGACATTCCCATCTCAACAGAAAAAACTGGGAGTGGTGAGGCATGCCTGTTATCCCAGCTATGGCAGAACGCATAGATAGGAGATGATGATGCAAACTGGCTAGAGCAAGAAGCAAGACCCTATCTCAAAAAATAGCCACAGCAGAAAGGGCTGAATACATGGCAGAGAGCTGACTTCAAACCCTAGTACAGCAAAACAAAAAAGCTGGAATAACCTTGTGGAGACACCCACCCTATGCCACTTGCTCCCTCACTGTAACCCAGTGAGTAAAGACACCAAAGTTCTTTTCTTGGTCCCCCAGACCCATTTCTTCCCAGCTAAAGCCAAAGACATAGCAGCCCCCAGCTGCATCAGGTGATTAATGACCTCCCTAGGCACTGGGGCTATTTTGGGTCCTGGAAGTCATGCCTGCAATGATTGAGAGCTGGCCCCGCCTGGCTCCAGCCATCTGTCACTGGAGACAAGCCCAAGCAGGGGTTTGGGGGACACAGTCTTCTCAGGAGATTTCCAACAACATGGCTCTGGCTCAGCCCCATCTCCCCTCCTTCTTGAGGCTCCAAGCAGCCCTATGTCCTGCCTATACTCCAGGGACTCAAGTGGGGCCAGAGAACTATAGATCCTGGAATGCCATAGGCTGTTTCAGTCTCCTTGAGTCCAGGGGGGGATCCAGGCTGGGAGGTGATTCTGGATTCTGTGGACACTGCTCAGATAGCTCTAAGGAAATCCAAGTGGAATGCCAGTAGTTCCACATGAAACCCACAATACCATAGGTTCCACCAACTCCACACCAAGGTGTAACTTCAACAAAGGGTATACAAGCAATATAGTGACTCGGAACTCTCAACACAGTCCTAAAGCATAGCACTCCAGGTAATCCCATGGGACATGCCCACTCCAGAATGTGCAGGTCCAGCGGTTACAACAGGGATGGCACAGCATCAGCAATACACAACTTAGTAATGCACAGTCTGTGAATATCTACTACCTGGAACAGACAAAACAGTGGCAGTCACTCCTATACCACACGGGTCTATCCATCCTTTCTGTCACACAGGAACTCACTGGCTGAATTCTCATCTCAGGGTTTCTTTCTTCTGGATACTGATTGCTTCATCATCTTAAGACCCCTTTTAACTCAAGCACCACACTTTTTCTCAGCTCAGCAGCAAGCTTTGCGTGCTTTGATCCACATGCTTTCCCACTTATGTGAGCCTCCCCCCACTTCATTCCAGTGAAAAGTCCTTCCCCCTCTACCTCGAGGCGCCCTCCCCCACTCCTTTCTTCTCCGAAGAGCCCCCCTGCTCAGAAAGGGAATCTATCTCTTGTTCCAGTTCTGTCAGGGAGCTTGCCCTTCAAATCCTTTTTATTTGAGGGACCCTGCTCCATCTGTGTGAGCCCTTCTCACCTCTGAAAGGATCTCATCCCACTTCACTCACTTTTTGGGAAAGGTCCTACCCCTCCCTTCCCTTCTTCATACCTGGTGACAATGATCCAGCCACCAGCTGGTAGAGGGATCGCGCTGCCTGCCCCAAAGGGCTCCGGAACCTGCGGGGGCAGCGGTTCATGGTTCAGCTGAGTCTGTGGCCAAGCTCCGCCCCCAAGGGACGGGGGGGGGGGCGGCGGTCTCCGCCCCTCATCTTATGTGGGCTCTGCGTGGGCAGTCAGGAGGGCGTGGCCCACAGGCAGAGTATTTCTGATTCTCTGTTCTGTTGAACACATTCTAGCCCCGTCATCTTAAGTGCCCACCCCCAAATTCCTACAATGGGGCGAGGTGGAGGGGCCGTGCAAAGCCTCCTCACTGCCTTCTCTTCCAACGTCTTCTGGATTTCTGGTAGGGTAGCCAGGTACACACAGATTTTGGGAGAAGAGCTAGATGGGGAATAAGTCGTACTGTCCCTCTTCTGCTGCCTCTCTTCCACCCCCACCCCTCCATATTGCCACAAAGATGCTAAGGGGTAAGAGGACATAGTTGTCATGGCAACTCTCCACACTTCCATACTTCCTGGATCAATGGGAGAAAAAAAACAAGCAAGAGAAAGGAAACACACATCAGCATGTTAGGGTGGCAAAGAAGAGGCAGTAGGGCTGGATACCCACAGCTACCCAGTCCTGGCTCCAAATCCCTTTTATAACTGTTTTTATCTTACCATCCTGGTCTAGCAGATTCAAAGACTCCATCACCATTATGCTAGCGGCCAGACAAATGCCTCAAGTAGAAGCTTAATTATCCCTCTCTCTGCCCTAGTTCCTTTCCCAGGCTCATCTCTACCAGGTAAGACCCAAAGGCACTCCCTTCCAGGATCGCTGGATGCTTTCAGAGTTCTGGGAAAGTCTACAGAAAAGATAAGTAATCCCATTCCTCCGACGGTATCCTTATTCTTGGAGGTGGAGTTTTGGAAACTGCATTTAAGAGGACATCTTAAACTGTTCATTCTGCCCACCTGATCGGTGATGGTCTCCCCTTGGAATTAGTTCCATACTCATGGCTTCTCTAAGCCACGCGGGGGCGCCCCACTCCCAGCAACAACACCTACAGCCAGAGGGACAGGACTCCCCCAGCTCCTGGTCCCAGAGACAGCACAGGCCTGCCTAGTCAGATCCCAACTCTCTCCAACTTCTATCCCTTCTCTGCTTCTCGCTTCTGATTACAATCTTTTCTCACAGCGTGGACTTGCCACAAGGGCCCAGGAGTGGTAAGATAGGGCTTGGATCTCCAACCCCTCCTTAGAACACTCCTTCCCCACTCCTCCCTTTTCCCCCCACCCTAGCTAAATAAAAGTATTTTCCAGCTCTAGTTGGAGCTTAGGGTGCAAGTAGGAATAGCTGTCAGGGATATTCAGAATGTCTTCAGGGTAGGGTCTCTCCTCTGATGGATCTGGATACTGGGGCTGGAGACTGCCCTCTTATATCAGATCCCAGGAATCCCTCCTGCACAGGGAAGGGAAGCAGAGGCCTGAAGCAAGCTTCAGCACCTAGGACAACTCTCCTTCAGATTTCAACAGGCAATTCAGAGGGCTCAGTGCTGTTAACACCATTTAGACTCCTGTTATTAACTAAGCCCTCTTTTGAGAGGAGACTTCCTGGTAGACCTCTAATTCTTCTTCTTGGGCTAGGAAGGTGGCTCAGTGGTAGAGCGTTTTGCCTTGCATGCCTGAGGCCCTGGGTTCGGTTCCTTAGCACCACATAAGCAAAAAAAAAAGAAAAAAGCCGGAAGTGGTGCTGTGGCTCAAGTGGTAGAGTGCTAGCCTTGAGCTGAAGAGCTGAGGGACAGCGCCCAGGCCCAGAGTTCAGGCCCCATGACCGGACCAAAAAACAAACAAACAAACAAACAAAAAACAACTAAATCTTCTTCTCAAGTCATATGTGGCGCTATCTACAGCAAGGATGCCAATGATCTGGACTATTATCATAGATGCTTGTCAACATTTGACCTTGGGGCTTACTCAGGCCTCCCACTTACTTGGCTTTTGTGCTCAAGGCTGACATTCTACCACTTCAGCCACCCCTCCACTTTTGGCTTTTTGCTAATTAATTGGAGAGCAAAAAAGTCTCACAGGCTTTTCTGCCTGGACTGGTTTTGAACTGCAGCCCTCAGACCTCAGCCTCCTGAGTAGCTAGAATTATAGGCATTACCTTTAGCACCCAGCCATTTGGCCTTCTTGTTAACTTTGGAAGGTTGGCGGCAGGCAGGTAGGAAATAGTATTCTCTACTGTGAAGATAAGAAAAATGAGACCAAGAAAGCAAAAGTCACATAGTCAGTACACTTCCATTCTGACTGACCTGAGGTGGTACAACTTCAAACAAGTGATTCCTCACTTCCTCCAATCTTTTTTTTTTTGTCATGGGGCTTGAACTTGGGGTCTGATTGCTGTCCCTGAGTGCTTTTGTTCAAGGCTAGCACTCTACCACTTTGAGCCAAAGTGCCACTGCCAGTTTTCTGGTGGTTCATTGGAGATAATAGTCTCACAGACTTTCTTGCCCAGGCTGGCTTTGAATTTTGATTCTCAGATCTCAGCCTCCCGAGTAGCTAGGATTACAGGCATGAGCCATCAGCACCAGGCTTAACCCAATATTTTGATTCCAATATGGAGGAGATTTCTTTAAAGGGGTATTAGCATTTGGTAGGTATGTCATTAAAGTGGGTGTTAATAAGGACCCTTTAGTGCTTACTACTCTCAAGGATCCTGAGCTGCGAACAGAGTTCATAGTACAGCCAGGTAGCAAACCCTTGGAGTCCACCCACATCTGAAGCACATCTGGCACTGTCACATATCTGGAGACTGATGAGTGAATTTCTCCCTTTTGGGGGTCTTAGGCAGAACAACTAGGATCTCCCAGGGTTACTGACTTGGGTAGACACTTAAGGCGACACATGCCAATATCCTCCCCCATTCCCAGGTCTCAAAAGGACTCCATTTAGGCAAGATAAGGCTCATGATCTTTCTTCACCTTTGTTTCAGCCTCAGGAGACAGCTTCCCTCCTCCCTCTGAGCTCTCATGAAGGCTGCACAATGTGAGACACACACACACACACACACACACACACACACACACACACACACGTACACAAAGGAACAGTCATCTACACAAAACATGGACAGACCTACTACACCTAGAGGTGTACTGGCTTCACATACCTCCCAAAATAGGAAAGAGGCTGTCTGGGCAGCAGCGTGCTTTGGGGGAGATACAAGGAGAGCCTCCCTGCAGCTCCCAGGCTTAGAGCTTCTGTCTCTAGCTCTGGAAGGAGACAAGTGGATGTGTTTTCTCTGGGGATTGGGCGAAGTTCTGAAAGGGTTTGTGGGAAATAAAGAAACTTCAGTATTTTCCCTAGGGTAGGGGCTGAACCCAGCACTAAACAAAGCTTTTCTACAGGAACCAAATACTGGAACCATGGCACATTTCTAGGAGTGTGTCTGAGCTGCTGGATACCTTAGAGCCCCTCTTTGGTTCCACCCTGGCTATTTGAAGAAAACTTGAGGAAGAAGTGAGGTGCACTAAAAACCCCAATCTACACCAGGAAATGAGAGAGGTAGCAAGGATAAGAAACATGAAGACTCACAGAGCCTCACTACAGGCATTCCACATAAAAGTATACAACCAACACCAAATGCAAATACAACACACAAGTTCCACCATCACGAAACATAACACAATCCACTCTAGTAAATATGTGTCCCAAGAGGTTCATGGTCATAATCTTATAAAGAGACAAATCAACATAAAGTGAAACCCTGATACATTATGGAAATCACACACCACTTCATACTAATTCATACGGGATCACACACTAAAAGCACATAGTTGTGCATACAAGACACACACATGTTCAAAACTAAGCACAACCAGGGACCTATACAACCTCATACAACAGCTGATATGATCATACAATCACACTGCCACAGGCAGACACACTCACCCTAGCTGTCACCAAGCCTACAGGCACATGGCAACCAGCTGTGGGAGGCGCACACATACATACACAGACACACATAAAATGACAGGCGCTCACAGCACGTAACACCTCCCACTCCAGACACACTCCTAGCCCTGTGGCATACACTCCCACACCTGCTGGCTCCCTACACCTGCCCCACCTGCTCCTCAAGCCTCCCCTCACCCCCAGGCTTTGAACCTCTGGGTCCTGCTGCTCAATGGGGAGGGTGCCTGGGAATGGGACAAAGTGCGAGTATGGGCCAGGTCAGGGGTTAGAGAGGTGGAAAGGTCTTGAGGTAGGGGAGACAGAATCCACCCACCCTTCTGAGACCCCTGTGTCACCGACTCACCGGTAAGCTGGTCGTAGGAGCCATCCAGATCTCGGGAATCGGACAAACTCTCCTTGCGGCCCTGGCCCCGCATGGCCCCCGGCGCCCCGCTCCCGCCTGGGCCGTGGGAGGGGGCGCCGGGTGGCCTGGATAGGGCGCTCACACGGCGCCCCCTGGCGGCCTAGTGCGCTGCAGGGGCTAGGGGTCGAGCGAGTAGGGTCTGGGGCTCTAGAGACAGACCCCTATCCTCGGGTCCACCTGCCGGTCCCAGGGCAGGAACAGGAGGCTCAAGCAGCAAGTGAGCACAGAGCCCGAGGCAGAGCTGGGCGCAGAGCTGGAGCTAGAGCCCAACCGCCTCTCTTCCCGCCCCCTCCCCGCGGCTGTCACTGCCGCCTCCCCCCTTTGGCGCTGCCGGGATTGGCTCCCCCTACCCCCGCCCCCCACCCTCTGCAGCTCGGAGGAGGCACCGTGAAAGGGTGAACTGGAAAGTGCTGGGAGCTCTTCAGAAACATCAACCTCTAAACCTGAAACCATGGGTCTTGGAGGTTGGGGGAAAGGTGGGGGAAGATGGAAAGGCCCCATTGTGAGGAAACCCCGCCCCAATTCTCAGGACCCCCTCCCGCCGCCATCAGTGGTCTGGCTGATCCAGAGTCTGGGGTATACTTCTGAGTCCTCCAGTTCTGTCTTTCCCATGTTAGCCCCGATTTTCTCTGTAGTTCCTCTCGCGGTGGTCCCAGCCAATCCCCACTCTGCTTCAAGCTGAATGGGGATGCAGGAAAAAGTCGGCTCAGCCTACGACACAGGCTCATTCCTCACCATGGACATTTTTTTTCCCCCTTCACTCATGTTCCAGCAGGATCCAACTCTCCAGGACCCTTTTTCTGGGTCTCACTCAATTCTAGCCTGCCTTTTTGCTGATCTAATGACTCCCTTGGCCATCTGGGAAGGAAAACAGTGAACCAGGTCAGTTTTTTCCTTCAACTTTATTGCCCTTTTTTCTTTGTCATTTGCCTAGTCCTACAGAATTTTTTAAAAAGCATGTTTAGGAAGCTAATAGAAGGTTTAAGAAGCCAGTTGAGGATGAGCATGAAATGCTCCTTTTATGAAATCACTTTCCGATTAGCTCTTTTTCTGAGGGAAGGGTTATTAGCTCAACGCTGGGCTCCCATGTGTATTGCCTTTTCTCAGGATGGATGCTTCCCAAGGCTCCTAGCCTTAAAGCCACCAACCTGCCAAAGGGATGGGGGATGATGTCTGGTGGCTCTCCAGGACTGCCCCGCTGAGACTAAATTCAATTATGGTGACTCTAGAACATTTAGTTTCTTCAATTGGATTTAATTTCCAAATACTTGATTCCTTGCAGGAATTGTAGGAATTCCAGCATAAGAGGGGACAGGCAGATATAGGAAGGATTGCCTTTGGGAGCAATACCCTGCTGACACTAAAGAAGCCTCCATAGACTTAGCAGAGGCTGGGCATGAACAGAGTGTAAGTAAACACTTTCACACATGCTAGGCAAGTGCTCTACTTGAACCACACACATCCAGACACAAGCAGAAGAGCCCTAGCTAGAAGGGACCAGCACCTGGGAGATTATTTTTAGCTCTGTGGAAATGTCTGGGCAACAGAAGTTTTTAAAAAAGACACTAAAAAGACTTTCACACAAATCAATTTTTTAATCATTTTGATTTGCCTCAAGTTCCAAATCCAACTGCTCTTGACTTTATCACGGAGGAAAACACATTTAAATTCCTTAGGCTAAGCTATCCATCTAGTGATCGGTGATCAGAGATGACCCTGCCTGTGTGATTGCCTAAGAATCTACATCAATTCATGGCAGTCTGTTGGTGGGTTCTCTAAAACTAGTTTATTTCTGCTCAACCAGAAGTCTGGTTCCAAGGGAGGGCAAGTATATCGAAGAGATTCAGGCTAAATGGATACCAACTTGAGAGATCCTAGACCTACTCTCACTGTTAGACTTGCTCAGATTTTTCCTGGGCTGCTTTCTCCCTGCCATCCTGCCATCCAAGGGGCTTTAGAGAGTGCTCTAGAAAGGGAGGATCTTAGAGCAGCAGCCATTTGGGGGTAGCTATGGGGAAGGAAAAGCTATAGTGGTCCCGTGGAAGCTATCCAAAGGGAAAACGGCAGACCAACTTCTCAAAGTCAGATTTGCCTGAGGCCCTACCCAGAGTATGGGTAGGACAAGATAGAGGCCCTTCGTATGGTACTCATTTGGCTTCTTTCAGATAGAGGAGACCCGGCCCCCAGACAACAGCAGGAACACGTTCCTCCCCAGAGGAAATTCTTGGGCAGGCTGATGTAAACAAAAGCAGGGTTAAGAGGGTAGAACAGTGGAGGGGGCTTAGTGGAGGCTCCCAGTGGAGGAGGTGGTTTGGAAGGTGGGGAGGCTGCTGGAAAGGGAACCAGCAAAATAGGCACCTTGAGGGCTCCAGAAAAAAGCTGTCAATGTTTATTTCACATACACCTTAAGACAGCTTAAAACAAACTAAAAATGAAAGGCTAAGTTGTGAGCCTGTTGTGCTGATAAGTCAATGGACTAGAAGGCAGGAAAAGCAAAGAGTGACAGTCTTGGTGCCAAAAAGAAAATCCACAAAGTGATGGACAGCAAGAGCACCAGACAGACTCCAATTTCCAACTTCTTGGAGGAGTCAACTTTAAGTTTAGAAAACAGAAAAAAGGTGCCCCATTCCAACCCTACCCTAAGCTAAGGGTGCTAATGACAGGATAGAGAGCATATGTGTGTGGGGAGGGAGGGGGGCGACTGGGAGGGCACAAGGGACACAGATTTCAAGCCTAGCTCAGCCCTACGTCCAGAGGATACAGGATGTGGCTCAGCTATATATGAGAGTTCATCTGTTTTCAGAGGCCAAGAAAAGCCATTGGCCTTCAAGGTGTTGGCAAAACCTGAGGCTTGCCCTGCCAGCTCCTGAAAATTAAGTCAGAAGCCAAAACTTGTAATCTCAAGTGGAAATGTGAGGTATCCAGGGTTCCTAGCCTGGAAGTCTCACATTCTTGGACACCTCTCCCTTTGCCCACCCATTTCTCCCCAAATAAAATCATCCTTGGCTTGCTCCTGTTGTCCAAGCTCCACTGAAGTGGAGCCTTCACCAAGAGACTGGGTATCTGTGCTGCTCTCCAACCATAGAGGTAGCCCCCATGCCCCTTCCAGTCCAGGAGCCTCATAGGTAAGGGCTGTCAGTGGCTCAGGTGAGTGTGGTCTCAGGAGATGGTGGAGAACTCTTTTAGCAGGACCTCCTGGCTGAGTGTGTGGAAGGCAAGGTTCCTCCGGACATTGGTGCTAATGGATCGAACCTGGGAAAGGGTAGAGGGAGGCAGGAGGGCACAGGCAGAGAGAAAACAGGAGAGACAGTTGGTTACACACAGAAGGGCAGTGCCCAAGGCACAGGGCCAAGATGAAGTGTTGCCTGTGTATTGGCAGGGGAAAGAGCTATGAAGAGTACACAGGGCCAAGTTCCCAACTGTGGGAGAGTACCATGAGAAATCTAGCTGGCTCTGCAGGGATGGTCACCCATGGAACATAGTTTATGAGAGAGAAGGAGAGGAAAAAAGAATGTGTGCCTGGCCTGAGCCCCTAAGTCCATCAAGCTCTCCTTCAATTTCTGCTTTGCTATATTGGGAAGTAAATGAAGTCAGGCAGGAAGAAAAGGAAAGGACAGCATGGCAAATAGCAAGCAACAAAAGCTCATGAGCTCCAATTGGACCAGATCCATTTTCTCCCCTGTGCCGGAGGTTCAGACAAGGGAAGAACTGAGTAGGGCAGTACCCAAGAGCCTCAGAACCTATATCCTCTAATTCTTCTTTCTGATCCTCTTCATCTCTCAACTCTCTCTCTCAACTCTCTCTCTCTCTCTCTCTCTCTCTCTCTCTCTCTCTCTCTCTCTCTCTCTCTCTCTCTCTCTCTCTCTCTCTCTCTCTCTCTCTCTCTCTCTCTCTCTCTCTGTCTTCCAGTCCTGGGGCTTGTGAACTCAAGCTCAAGGCCTGGGTGTTATCTCTAAGCTTATTTTTGCTTAAGGCTAGTACTCTACCACTTAAGCCACAGCACCACTTCTGACTTTTTCTGCTTATGTGGTACTAAGGAATCGAACCCATGGCTTCATACATGCTAGGCAAGCACTTTACCACTGAGCCAGCCCAATTTAATTCTTTCTCTCTTTTTTTTTTTGGGTCCGGTCGTGGGGCCTGAACTCTGGGCCTGGGTGCTATCCCTCAGCTCTTCAGCTCAAGGCTAGCACTCTACCATTTGAGCCACAGTGCCACTTCTGGCTTTTTTCTTTTTGCTTATGTGGTGCTGAGGAATCGAACCCAGGGCCTCAGGCATGCAAGGCAAGCGCTCTACCACTGAGCCACCTTCCCAGCCCATAATTCTCTTTTTAATTGCTGGCTTCCAGTAGTTCTCCCTCCCCAACCCCAACATGTAAAGACTCACTGGACACCTCGTAAAAATACTCTATCTGCTCTCTCTTCATACTAATGACTTCCTTGTTGCCAACTAACTTTCCCCAAAGAAACCCTCAGGGTCAGAGTTGGGCTGTTGATTTAGCAGAAAACAATCTAAACGTCATCCCCTTCACCACAGACTTGACAAGGGGAAGTTAAAACCAAGCTGATGCAAGTTCTGCCCCAAGAGCAGGAGGTCTGAGGACATAAGTGGGTGCAAAGCCTGGGTGTCCTGATCTTGGTCCTCAGCCAGGATGTTTCTGTCCACCAACCTGTCTGGGTGGAACAACTGCAAGGAGTTTGAGCTTTTTCTGGAACAGCTCTCAACATGGGGCAGTAGAGGAACAGCCCATAGGGAGAGTCCAGTTCTGTGCAGATGTTGACAGCAAAGTCAAGTAAGAGGCAGAACAAACGCTTATTGGCTTTTGGTGGTAAAGGGTAGGGGCTGAAAGCTGAACGATTGGAAAGTGGGATGGGCATGGGGAAGTAAAAGTAGAGAACCATATTAGGAGGACATGCAGAGTAGGAGACAGTTATGATGTTAGGAAGAAGTGGTTGCATGAAGAGAAGAAGAATCCATTACTCTCGTAAGTTGCACTAACAGGGTAAGGAGGGAGCATTGAGCCAGAGCTGCCACTGGGAACATACACATAATTTCAGACCCAGTTGAGCTGGGCAAGGGCTATCTCCATGGCTGCAGAGAAGGTGGGCAATGCCATCTCAGGAACATTCTCTTCCTGTGCTGCCTTCTTCTAAACTACTTTTATAGAGAAGTATATACCCAATCCCAGTAAACTCTTCTAGTCTTGTTTTATCAGACTTCGGCAAACCTACATTTTACCTGCACAACAGTACCCAATGGCTGGGAATAGGTCTTCTAAGAGAGACAGGCAGAAACAGGAGTGGCGGTGGGTGTACTCACCAGCTCTTTGAAGAAAGCAGCTTCCTTGTGCTGCTCAGAGTAGCGCTCATACTGGTCCAGGCCGTCCTGCAGCTTCAGTGTGAGTGTATCATAGTTGGCTCGTACTACCTCTAGCACCTGGGGGAAGTCACGGGTCAGGAAGGGTCTCAGTCTCGAGCCAAGGTACAAACCAAGCAGGCAGGGTGGCAGGGAGCAATTACTGTAGTTTCTGGACCACTTTCTAATCTCTTTCATTTCCCACCTTTCTTAAGCAGCCCAGCTTGGCCACCATGGCTGTTTAACTGAGGCTGTGGTAAAAAGCATGGGAAGAGGTAATGGAACAGCGAGTGTCTGAGGTCACCAGTATCCATGATAACATGAAGGGTGTTCTCAGCCCTAATCTGAAACTTCCTCTGGCCAAGTTGCCATTATTGTTGAGTAAGACTTTGCCAAAGTCTCATTGCTTCCCCCTTTCTGGGAATCATATTTCTTTGGTCCTGGGATGTTCCTCAGCACCATCTGCCACTTGTTTTCAACTCTCAATGCCAACTCAGCCTTCCTATCCATTGCCTGGATAGAACTTTTGGGCATCCAAGCCTCAGGGTGCAGGGAACACTTTCAAAATTAAGCTGGAGCTTCTGAAGAGGAGTAATCTCCTTAACAATGGCTCTCTGACTTCCTTCCTTCCTTCCTTCCTTCCTTCCTTCCTTCCTTCCTTCCTTCCTTCCTTCCTTCCTTCATCCCCCACATTTCTTTCTGAGACAGGGTCTTGCTATATAGCATACGCTGGTTTTAGATGTAGAATGTAGTCCAGATGCTTGTGACTCCCTCCTCCTCTTTTTGTGGTACCAGTCCTGAGGCTTGAACTCAGTATTTTGCACAGTTGCTGAGCGTTTTTGCTCAAGGCTGGCACTCTACTACTTGAGCCACAACTCCACTTTCAGCTTTTTTCTTAGTTAATTGGGGATAAGACTCTCATGAGCTCTCCTGCCCAGGCTGGCTTTGAACTCCTGAGTAGCTATGATTATACAGGCCTGAGCCACTGGCACCTGGCTTGAGATCCTCTTGTCTCAGTCTCCCAAGCGCTGAGATTACAGGTATGTAATCTCACACCTGGCCTCTCTCTGACTTCCACAGACTATGGGTTAAGATGGAAGAGATGACCATACCCTGGGCCAATGTGACATTAGTTTATAAAACCATATATCAAAGGCAAGACTGCTGGAGGAGAGATTCTTTATCACATTAGCAGAAATGAGTTGGGAAGAAAGGAATGACAAGGAGATGGGATGACTGTTCACTCTGGCAATCTCAGTGAAGTTATCTGAGCTTCAGGAAGGCTATGACATCATGAAGAGTTCCTTGCTCAAGAGGGAGCTTGGTTGGGTGTTGGGTGGAGGGGAGACTTGCCTCCTAGGTAGGAGGCAAGAGAATAATCTAGAGTTAGGACATGGCAGAGAGCTTGAAAATAGATGGGTGCAAAGGGCCTCTGGACTGTTCCCTTTACCAGTCCAAATTTGTGCCACAGCAGACTCCTCTTGGAAGCAAACAATCTTGCCTGCCAAGAATTCCTGAGGCAAGAGAAATGCTGAGGGGTGAACACAGAGAAGGCTTGTGTCCTTATGTGAGAGGCTCTTAAATTTAGGGTTGGAGTAAAGGGACAGCTAAGGCTGAGGTATTGCCCAGCATTCTCTCCAACCAGCTACATAGTTCATTTTGCCTGCTGTGTCCCACAAACCCCAGTACAGGCTAGTTTTTCTGCTTTTAATTCCATCTGTCAGCTTAATGGGACTTGGTACCCCGCACTGGCAGTCACCCAAAAGTAATCCAGTCCTCTCATGCAAGTGGGCTACATTTGTGACTGAAATATCTATAGCCAAGGTCTTAGCTTGGAAGCAAATGGTTTAAGTCCCCACAAAAAGACAAAATTCCTTCAAGAGGGTACCAGTCCCCAGGAACTAGGTAAAATAAAATGTTTTCCTAAGCTGTAAAATCTAAGCAGCTTCAGCAATGTCTACAACCCAACAATTTAGTGTTGGCCTTCCCTTTGGGAAAGACAAATACCATGCTAAAGCCAACTGCTGAAAAAGAAGGTACAGTAAATAGAGGGCCACTTCTTCTAACTTCTCCAAAAAGACTGAGGCCTCACAGAATGTCATCTGAGCATTTTCCTCTAACTGGCAAAGAGTGGACAGTCTAAAGTCTTGCTCAGAACAGAGGAAAGTTGCCTGTCAGTTCATCTAGCCTCTGCTGTCTTCTGTAGAGAGAGTAGTTTCAGTATCCTGAAGTTCAGTATTCAGGGTTGATGTTAGAACTCCCATGGCTCCAGACCTTGTCATTTCTCATCAGTAGCGACTGAAGACCTGTCTACTCAGTCCTGCTCAACCACTAACAAAACTTTACAGAGCAAAAAAAACCCAACCAATCAACTAAACAAACTTTACAGAGCACTCCACACTCATTTTCAGCAAAATTAGATTTGGCTGCTATTTTTGATTTCCTAGTGCTTATTTAGAAGCTCAGAATTTATATGCCTTTAATTTTCAGTTGGGCTTTTTAGGCTTCATCTATCTTGTGGTCTTCAGGCTAAGGGTAGAAAGACTTAATAAATGCTCATATCTCAAGATCAATCTTTCATCTAAATAGACAACAATCATTTTGTTCCCCTTCCTTCCTTCCTTTCTTATCTCTCTCTCTTTCTTTCCTTCTCTCTTTCTTTCTTTTGTCATCTCTTTCTTTCTTTTGTCGGTTGTGGGGCTTGAACTCTGGGCCTGGGTACTGTCCCTGAGCTCTTCAGCTCAAGGCGAGCACTCTACCACTTTGAGCCACAGCACCACTTCCAGTTTTCTCGTGGTTTATTGGAGATAAGAGTCTCACAGACTGTCCTGCCTGGGCTGGCTTTGAACCGTGATCCTCAGATCTCAGCCTCCTTAGTAGCTAGGATTATAGGTATAAGCCATTGATGCCCAGCTATTCTGTTCTATTTCTTACCATTCTGCTTTAATCCTGTCAAACCCCTAATCATAGAAAATGAAGCTCTGGTGCTATCAAACAAATATACAAGTTCAAAGGGAATTAGGAAGATAAAGCTTTTTAGGGGGCTGGGAATGTGGCTTAGTGATAAGAATGTTTACCTGGCAAGCATGAAGCTCTAAATTCAATTCCTCAGTACCATATAAACAGAAAAGGCTGGAAGTAGTCCTGTGACTCTCAAGTGGAAGAGTGCTAGCATTGAACAAAAGAAGCTCAGGGACAGTGCCCAGGCCCTGAGTTAAAGCCCCAGGACTGGCAAAAAAAAAAAAAAAAAAAAAAAAAGGAAAAAAAAAAACCTTTTCGGGGCTGGGCACAAGTGTAATCCTCATTGCCCAAGAGGCTGAGTTTGGAGGATCTCAGTTCAAAGTGGTAAAGTGCTAGCTTTGGATACAAAAGCTCAGGTCTAGGTCTCCACACCACATCAACACACACACACACACACACACACACACACACACACACACACACACACACACACACACACACACACACACACACACACACACACACACACACACACACACACACACACACACACACACACACACACACACACACACACGTGCTGGGCGCTGGTGGCTCACGCTTGTAATCCTAGCTACTTAGGAGGCTAAGATCTGAGGATCACAGTTCAAAGCCAGCCTAGGCAGGAAAGTCTGTGAGACTCTTATTTCCAATAAAATAGTCAGAAAAATCTGGACGCTTCCAGATGGGCACTGTGCTTCAAGTGGTAGAGTGTTAGCCCTGAGCACAAAGAGGCTCAGGGACAGTGCCCATGCCTGAGTTCAAGCCCCAGGACCACCCTCCCCCACAAAATAAGGCTGTTCAGAGGGTTTCTATGTAAATCTCTTTCCTCACTGGACTCTGATTTTTTAAGACACTGTCTCACTAAAGCCCAGGTTGGCCTAGAACTCCAGATCTTTCTGCCTCCTTCATACTGGGTTTACTTTGTCCTGCTTCAGATTCACTTAACTAGTTAAAAGAAATTTTTAGGGGGCTCAGTTTCTTCTACAAAATGGAAATGATGTCTTGGGCAATCAAACTGTTCAATCCTTTGTGAAGGCTACTGTGTACTCTGCAGTTTCTTTAGGGATAAGACCAGGAGGTCAGAGCAGTGAACAATTTCAAGGGGTGGCATGGAGAATAAACCTAAATATTCAGGTCTTAGTTATATGAATACTTTGTCCCTGATCCATTGTGAAGGGATAATCTTCCTAAACTGTCCACAGACCAAACTTTCACTATTTCCCCATCATCAGCTCATAGAATTCACAGTATCTGCTCAGACTCCTCTGACAGAAAAGACAAATGAGGGGATAGTGATGTTACTGTTTGAAGTTTCATAGCTTAAAGGTAGGGAGGCAGAAGGAGGAAAGAAGAAAATGAAGGAAGGAAAGAAGGAATGAAGGAAAGAGGAAGGGAGGAAGGGAAGGAGAGATAGAGAAAGAAAGATAGAGAAGGAAAGAAGAGAACGAGGAGAAAGGGTAAGAGTCTGGCTCTAAAGTCTGCCTTCAGCTTGGTGCTGGTGGCTCATGCCTATAATCCTAGCTACTAAGGACCATGGTTCAAAGCCAGCCAGGGCAGGAAAATTCATGAGACTTTTTTTTTTTTGGTCTTTTCTTTTTTTTTGGTACTGGGGATCTAACCCAGGACCTTGCACTTGCTAGGCAAGCGCTTTGCCACTGAACTACATCCCAGCCCTCCATGAGACTTTTATCTCCAATTAACCACCAGAAAAGTGGAAGTGGCATTGTGGCTCAAGTAGGAGAACGCTAGCCTTGAGCTGAGGAGTTGAGTTCAAGCTCCATGACCAACAAAACAAAACAAAACAAAACAAAAAAATAAAGTCTGCATTCCTAGATTCACATTCTATCCTCCACTTACTTGTTGGTTAAGCCTCAGTTTTCTCATCTTTAAAATGGGAAGAGGGCTGGGAAGGTGGCTCAGTGGTAGAGCACTTGCCTTGCATGCATGAGGCCCTGGGTTTGATTCCTCAGCACCACATAAGCAAAAAGAAAAAAGCCAGAAGTGGCACTGTGGCTCAAGTGGTAGAGTGCTAGCCTTGAGCTGAAGAGCTGAGGGACAGTGCCCAGGCCCAGAGTTCAGGCCCCACGACCAGACTCAAAAATAAAATAAAATAAAATAAAATGGGAAGAGCAACACTTTCATCAAATAGAGCTAGGTTCTGAGGACTAAATAAGGCAATGTATATAAGGTGCCAAGCATACCACTTGAACAGTCAAAGTGCTTAACAAGTGTAACCATTACTATTAGTTTCTAAGCTCTCTCCATCCTACAATCATTTTTTTGGGGGGGGATCCAGTCATGGGGCCTGAACTCTGGGCCTGGGCGCTGTCCCTCAGCTCTTCAGCTCAAGGCTAGCACTCTACCACTTGAGCCACAGTACCACTTCTGGCTATTTTCTTTTTGCTTGTGTGGTGCTAAGGAATGGAACCCAGGGCCTCATGCATGCAAGGCAAGTGCTCTACCACTGAGCCACCTTCCCAGCCCTATCTACAATCATTTTTTAAGATACCTTCTTCCTACAGATTTCCCAATGAAAGGTTTGTTGTAGAGAAAAGAACACACTTCCCTAGACTTGTGCGTTAAGCTCTGCAGTGGTAGGCCCTCTCCTGGAGAAGCAAACATTCTATTACTATGACTGATTTTCTCGTTGATTTTAGCATCCTGAAGGGAGAGACTCAGTGTTACATTATGGATTTCTTACAACGCCTTACAGAATCCTAGGAAACAGTAAACATTCAACATGCTTTTGTAGACTTAATTTAGTAACAGGCCCAACTAAAAAGGAAAGGAATCTCTCATCAAGGTCACATGGTTAAGATTAGCGATAGACCTTGGCAGTCTAGCACTTCACACTGTTCTCAGCACTTTGATAGGCTTCTAAAGCCCTCAGGGCTGTTATGAAGTTAATAACTAACGTGGAGCAATCAAGCACATACAGGATTGAGTCAGTAGCAGTGCAGTGGTTTGGAGTCAGTTGTGCAAAGTGACCTATGAACCAGGTAGCTAAGTTGAGATACTTACTGTCACACCTGAAAATTATCAGGAACCCAAAGTCTCTTTTGTCTATTACCTCTTCTACTTTATATGACTGTGGGAGCTAATTCTGAGTGTAAAATTCGCTAATGGATGTGACTGTTATTGACAACTTAAGACTCCCATCAAAGCCAGTCACCTATGTTACTAAATTAAGTCTACATCATGTTGAATGTTTACTGTTTCCCAGGAGGTAGAGAAAGAGCTCAGAAAATTTGCATTATTCACAATAAATCTGTTGAATAATAAGAGCTGCATGTGTATGGTAGACAAAAAGAAAAGGAAAGAGGAGAGAAAGGAAGGAAAGAAGAGAGAAGGGGAAGAAAAGTATGAGTAGGGAAAGAGGGATAGATACAGGAAAAAAAGAAAGAAATGAGAAAAAAAAGATTTGCAAGGTCATTGATTCTTTTAGAACTCATTTAGAGACATTTGAATTTTGATCAGCTGGAGCATCCCCTGCCATCCCTCCCAGCTTTCCACTCAAGACTAGTGTTCTACCACTTTGAGCCACAGTGTCACCTGGTTTTCTGGTGGTTAATTGGTGGTTAATTTCCTGCTCTAGCTGGCTTCAAACTGCACTCCTCAGATCTCAGCCTCCTGAGTAACTAAGATTACCCTGGCTTATCCAGAGAATTAAAAAAAAAATAAAACATTCAAGACTCAGTAACTACACTAAACTAGACTTAAAAGGCATCTAAATCTACCTAAATTGCAGATTTAAAGAAAGTTTCAAAAGGATAATGTTGTCCCACAGGAAGCTTTCTTGAATTAAGTTCAACATTCAGGAAAGACAACCAGCCAGGAGCTGGTGGCTGATCTTCAATGAATCACCAGAAAACAAGAAGTGGTGCTGTGGCTTAAAGTGATAGAGTAAAAAGCAGCTCAGGGACAGCACCCATGTCCAGAGTTCAAACCCCACAATTGATCCAATGACCAAAAAAAAAGGTGTTGCCAACACTCCTGCACTGTAGACCTGTTAAAAGTTCTGACAGAAGAAAAATCTATCACTTTGATATACAAGTAGAAACAAAAAGTTACTAGAAACACATTGGTAAATACTTGGGTGAATCAAAAAACAAGGTAATTGACTCCTCCTTGGATTTTGTTTGTTTGGACTAATTATGGAGCCCAAGCTGGCCTCAAATGCTTCATCCACAAGTTTCAGTCAAGTGCTGAGATTACAGGTGTGCACCAGTAACTGACTTTTTTTTTTTTTGGTACTACTATGGAATTGAACTCAGGGCCTTAACAAGTAATCCACCACTTGAGCACATCCTTCACTCTCAATAACTGACTGTGGTGCAGGGGTAGGGGGTAGGAAGGGGATCCTGGAGCTTGTATTCAGGGCCTGGGTGCTTTTTGCTCAAGGCTAGTGCTCCACCACTTAAGTCACAGCTTCACTTCTGGCTTTTTGGCGCTTAGAGATAATCTTATGGACTTCCCTGCCTTGGCTGGCTTCAGATCATGATCCTCAGATCTCAGCTCCTAAGCAGCTATGCTTACAGGTGTAAACATTATGAAATTTAGCATAATCAAAGAGAAATGTATAGTAACAATATTACAAAGGACTGGGGAGGCAAAAATAAATATGCAAAGTTGTTACATGAAGTCATATAACCACTGAAAATATTAAATGAATAAATGGAATCATAAAATAATAAAACCAAAAGAGTTCACAAAGGAGAAAAACATTAACTATGAACAACCATCTGCAGGATTTGGCAGGATCAGCCAGGCTAACATAGGCTAACCCCCCTGATCTTAGCTATTTAGGAAGCTGAGATCTGAGGATCACAGTTCAAAGCCAGCCAGGGCAGGAAAGTCTGTAAGACTTTTATCTCCAATTAACCTCCAGAAAACTAGCTCAAAGTGGTAGAGTGCGAGCCTTGAGCGAAAAAGCTCAGGAACAGAAGAACCTAGACCCTGAGTTCAAGCCCCATGATGGGAAAAATAAAAATAAAAAATGTATATCTATCAGGATTTAAAAAAAATTAACTCAGACACATTATTATTAAAAGGAAGAGATTAGCCAGGCACCAATGACTCATGCCTATAATCCTAACTATTCACAAGGCTGAGATCTAAGGACTGAAGTTTTTGTTATTTTTTTGGTTAGTCCTGGGGTTCAAACTCTGGGTCGGAGTACTATCCCTCAGATCTTCAGCTCAAGGCTAGCACTCTACCACTTGAGCCACAGCGCCACTTCTGGTTTTCTGGTAGTTAACTGGAGCTAAGAGTCTCATGGACTTTCCTGCTCCGGTTGGCTTTGAACCGCAATCCTCAGATCTCAGCCTCCTGAGTAGGTAGGATTACAGGCGTGAGCCACTGGCACCCTGCCTCTAAGGACTGAAATTTGAAGCCAGCCTGGGAAGATAATTCTAAGAGACTCTGCTCTGCAATTAACCAGCAAAAAGCCAGAAGTAATTCAAGTGATAGACTGCCAGTCTTAAGTAGAAAAGCCAAACAAGAATGTGAGGCTCTGAGTTCAAGCCCCAGTATTGGTACAAAAGAGGGGAAAAAGAGAGAAAGAGATGATCAGAATGGATATAAAACCAAGACCCAACAACTATGGGCTTTGTAAAAGTTACCACTTAAATAAAGCTAATAAGTTAACCCCCTTAAAATATAAAAATACAAGTTGAAAGTTAAAAAAAACCATAAATGTTATACAAACAATAAAAAGAATTTCTACATCAATATCTGGCAAAGGAGACTTCAAGGAACAGTAAAAAATGAAATTTCATGATAAAGGAATCACCTCATCCTGAAGACAGAATCCAATGTTTATGTATGTGTACATAGCTATAAAAGTCTGAAGTTGGGCTAGGAATTTGGCTTTGTGGTAGAGTACTTGCTTAGCATGCATGAAGCACTGGGTTCAATTCCTCAGTACCACATATACAGAAAAAGCAAGAAGTGGGCTGTGGCTCAAGTGGCAGAATGGTAGCATTGAGAAAAAAAAAAAAAAAAGAAGAAGGACAGTGCCCAGGCCCTGAGTTCAAGCCTCAGGACTGGAGGAAAAAAAAAAAAAACCAAAAAACAAAACAAAAAAACCCCCCAAAACCCCTACATTTACAGTTGAAGATTTTGATTCTACTTTCAGTCATTGCCAGAACAAGTAGAAAACCAGATTTTGACATTAGTAATCTACTTGATCTAAAGAGTATTTATAGAAAATTTTACTCAACAACAGCAAAACATGTTCTTTTCAAGTGCTAATAAAGCATTCAGATCATATGCTGGATCATAAATCAAATCTAAACATGTTTAAAAGAATTGGAACCAGCTGGGCGCCGGTGGCTCAAGCCTGTAATCCTAGCTACTCAGGAGGCTGAGATCTGAGGATCTCAGTTCAAAGCCAGCCCAGGGAGGAAAGTCCGAGAGACTCATCTCCAATAAACCACTTGAAAACCAGAAGTGGCGCTGTGGCTCAAGTGGTAGAGCGCTCACCTTGAGCTGAAGAGCTGGGGACAGCACTCAGGCCCAGAGTTCAAGCCCCAGGACCGACAGAAAAAAAAAAAAAAAAGAATTGGAACCACACCAAGAATATTTTCTGACTACTAGGGAATTAAATTAATAGCAAAAGTATATTTGGAAAATCACCAAGTTATAGAAACAAAACAACACATTTCTAAATATCACAAGAGAAATGAGAAAATATTTTGAACTGAATGAAAATGCAAACGGGCTGTTCTCGGGCTGGGCTTCCCTGCGTAGTGACTGTTTCCCAGGTTGGGGTCGAGATGTCCTACATCTATGGTTACCACTGTGATGCATAGATTGAAATTCGCAAGCTGTGCTAAGGTGAGAACTTAATCCTTGGCTTCAGCATTGGAGGTGGGACTGACCAGGATCCCTCCCAGAATCCCTTCTCAGAAGATAAGACAGACAAGGGCATTTATGTCACATAGGTATCTGAAGGAGGTCCTGGGGAAATTGCTGGGCTGCAGATTAGAGACAAGATCATGCAGGTAAATGGCTGGGACATGACCATGATGACACATGACCAGGTCTGGAAGTGGCTCACCAAGCACTCAGAAGTTGTTGTGCATCTGCTGGTGACAAGGCAGTCACTGCAGAAGGCTGTGCAACAGTCCATGTTGTCCTAGCAGCTGGCCCTGACTCATGCCTGTCTGCCTATTTGTACAGTGACATCACTACCATGCCCTGCCTACTTCCTGGCTTCTGTATGCTGGGCCTCAGACCAGAAGGGTGACAGCTGATCCCAGGCTGAAGCAACCTTCCTTCCCCTCTTACACTAAGTCTGAGCCCTGGGAGCAGCAATTCTCCCTGGACACTGAGGATTGGAAATCAGGGCCTGAGATTGAGTGTTTGTGCATCTGCAATGATAGATTCAGCCCTCAGCCCTGCTGCTTAGCCACAGGAACTAAAATTTTATGTTAAAAAACAAGCCTGGACACTGATAGCTCACTCCTATAATCCTAACTACTCAGGAGGCTGAGATCAAACAGTAACATTTTGAAACCAGCCTGGGTAAACAAATCTAAGACATTCTTAACTTCAATAAGTCATGAAGAGCGAGAAAGTGGCTTAACTAGCAGAGTACCAGCCATGACTGAAAAAGTGACAGAAAGCTAGACGCTGGTGACTTATTCCTGTAATCCTATCTACTTAGGAGGCTGAGATCTGAGGATCACAGCTCAAGGCAGCCCAGGAAGGAAAGGCAGTGAGATTCTTATCTACAATTAATCATAGAAAAAGCTGGAAATGGCTCTGTGGCTCAAGGGGTAGAGCACTAGCCTTATTAAAAGGAACTCAGGAAAAAAAAAAAAAAAAGGAACTCAGGGACAGCACCCAGGCCCAGAGTTCAAGCTCCAAGACTGCCCCCTCCAAAAAAAAAAAAAAAAAAGGTGAAGCACGGGGCCCTAAATTCAAACCCCAGTACCAGCATAATAAACAAATAAACTAATAATTGATGACAAGCTTTCAGATTAAGTAGAACAAATTAAACCAAAGCAAATGAGAAATAAGAGAACCACATAAATCTATAAAAATAAAACAGAAAATGGAATAAAAAAAGACTAATAATGACAGTTCCACTTTTGCCTTTTTCATGAAACAGGCAATTATGAAAGACATTAGATGATCCTGACACTCCCAGAGAAAACTCACTCCAAGTAAGGATGGCCGCCAACCATTTATGGATTTGTAATGAGAAAATTTTTCACTGGAGATTCAAGAATGGGGAGGTTCATTTGCCCTTCTTAGGTTTATAAAGGTGGGGCTGATGCACTTGGAAATGTATCAGCTGAGAGGTCTACAAAAGCACACAGAGGCAAAGCTCTAAGGAGAAACTAGTGATTTAGCGATACTTCAAAAGTACATGTAGGTTTTGCATTTTTATAACTACTTTGACACAACAAGCACTTCTGAACTTTTTTCATAAGTGAGCACAAATCTTGGAAACCCTAAGCAAAGACATAGATTTCCTATTTTATTGCATTAAGGACACTTAGTAGCAGAGAATTCTTAGGCAAAGTAGGTCCTGAGAGCCATAGTAAGAACTGGTATTTTTTTCAGAATGCTTTAGCTCAAAGTGGCTGAAAAAGCAAAACCAAAAAAAAAAAAAAAAAAAAAAAAAAAAAAAAAAAAAAAATCCCAAAGCATAGGAACTGGAATAAATAGCAAGCTGTAACAAAACCACAGATACACCACACTCTCCTCAGAGTGTCTCTCCTTGCTGGGTATTTAGAGTGACTTTCTAACCAGGATAACCTCTCCTCCATCACTCAATTGTTTGGAAACAATCTAAAAAATGGACATCTCTTAGGCTTCAGAAAGTTAACTGCTTTTATACAACCACGCTGAATATGCTATATCCTTTCTGTTTGGTTTGTCCTTTCTGTTTTCATCTCCTATACTTCAGGACCAAACCCAATTTCAAAGCCAATTTAAGCTGGCCAGTTTTCCCCATCCATGCCTCTCAAGCCCACTACCAAAGAGCTCTCCACTGTCCCATGATTTATTGATCTTGCAGGCTGGCTGTGCCCTTCAAGCAAGGTGGATCAGATCATGAACCTCACAGTGGGTAACTAGTGTGAGAGGCTATCAGTAGATTAAAGGAATGATGACAGTGACTTCCTTTTAATTTCCCGGGGCAGTTGCTTCTGCCTTCCTGACTTATTTGGTTGAAGCTCTAGACAATCCTTGTGAAACTTTTCTTTGCACTAATTGCAGCCAAGTAACAGGACTAAAGGAAACATGATACACACAAATATGCTTCAGACCTTCTCTACAACTTGTTGGAAATGGAGCCCTCTACCCAGCTCCAATCAAAAGGCAGATATCTTTGTATTCTCCAGGTAAGATTTCTTTCTTTGAATACATACCACATCTCAGAGAGGGAAACAAAATACCATGTCTGATCATAACTTACTGGAAATTCAGCAGAAGAGTATCTGCTTCCTTTCCAGTCCTCACTTACCTATTCTTTCCTAGCTGGCAAATAACTTTTTTTTTGCCAGTCCTGTGGCTTAAACTCAGGGCCTGGGCACTGTCCCTGAGCTTCTTTTGCTCAAGGCTAGCACTCTACCATGTAAGCCACAACACCACTTCTGGCTTTTTCTGTTTATGTGGTACTGTGGAATTGAGCTTCATGCATGCTAGGCAAGTGTGCTACCACTGAGCCACATTCCCAGTCTGGCAAATATATATATATATATATATATATATATATATATATATATATATATATATATATATATATATATATATATATATATATATATATTTTTTTTTTTTTTTTTTTTTTTTGGTTGGGTGTGGGGCTTGAACTCTGGACCTGGGCGCTGTCCATCAGCTCTTCAGCTCAAGGCCAGCACTCTGACACTTGAGCTACTGCGCCACTTCCGGTTTTCTGGTGGTTTATTGGACATAAGAGTTTCACGGTTTTTCCTGCCCGGGCTGGCTTTGAACTGCGTTCTTCAGATCTCATGCTCCTGAGTAGCTAGGATTACAGACATGAGCCACCGGTGCCTAGCAGGCAAATATCTTTATCAGAAATTCCATCTGAGGGCCAGGCACACTTGGGAGGTAGAAATAAGGAGCACTGTGGTTTGTCAACAGAAAAATCTGGGTGTGGTGGTGTACACCTGTCCTGCCAACTTTAGAGGGAAACATAAATAAAAGGATCACAGTCTAGGCTGGCCTGGGCAGGAAGAAAAAGAAAACTCAAAAGAAAAACCAGCAAGCCGGGCGCTGGTGGCTCACGTCTGTAATCCTAGCTACTCAGGAGGCTGAGATCTGAGGATCATGGTTCAAAGCCAGCCTGGGCAGGAAAGACTGTGAGACTCCTATCTCCAATAAACCACCAGAAAACCGGAAGTGGTGCTGTAGCTCAAGAGGTAGAGTGCTCGCCTTGAGCTGAAGAGCTGAAGGACAGCGCCCAGGCCCAGAGTTCAAGCCCCACGACCGAAAAAAAAAAAAGAAAAACCAGCAAATAAAAAATCCAATGAACAACTTTCTAGCTGGGAGTGTTCATTTTTAGACTGAGCAAAATCACTAAGGCAAGTCAAGATTCTATTTGGTACTTGACAAAAACATTTCAAAAATAACACTGCTTATAACAGAGAAAAAAGTTTATACAATAGCACTTTTAGCCTTGAATATTACCACAGTGGCAAATCATGCTCTTCCAAGTACATCTTTAAGGGTGGGGAAGGTGGTTCAGTGGTAGAGTGCTTGCCTTGCATGCAAGAGGCCCTGGGTCCAATTCCTCAGCACCATATAAAAAGCTGGAAATGGCACTGTGGCTCAAGTGGTAGAGCACTTGCATTGAGCTAAAGAGCTGAGGGACAGCCCCCAAGCCCAGAGTTCAAGCCCACAACTGACCAAAAACAAAACAACAAACAAACAAACAAAAGCCAAGTACACCTTTAAACTGCTGAGCCAGATGCGCGCTGGTGGCTTATACCTATAATCCCTAGCCACTCAGAAGGATGAGATCTGAGCATTGTGGTTCAAAGTCAGCTCAGGCAGGATTGTTCCTGAGACTTTTCCCCCCCTCTTTCTTTCTTCTTTTCTTTCTTTCTTTCTTTCTTTCTTTCTTTCTTTCTTTCTTTCTTTCTTTCTTTCTTTCTTTCTTTCTTTCTTTCTTTTCTTCCTTCTTTCCTTCCTTCCTTCCTTCTCTCTCTCTCTCTCTCTTGGTTAGTCGTGGGTCCTGAACTCTGGGCCTGGGCACTGTCCCTCAGCTCTTCAGCTCAAGGCTAGCACTTTACCACTTGAGCCACAGTGCCACTTCTAGTTTTTTCTGCTTATGTGGTGCTGAGGAATCAAACTCAGGGCCTCATGCATTCGAGGCAAGCTCCCATTGGATATTTTTTGTCCTCAACTGAAAAGATCCTTCCCAATCCAGAACTTTCCCCATCTTCCAGGAATAAGCTCTGTTTTTATTTTTATTGTGTCCCTCTCCATCTTCCTATCTGTGGTTATCTCTTCCTTCAAAATATCTGACAAGACTCAGGTTGGTAGACCTGATGCCCAGCCTAATGAAAAATAGAAAAAGGTTGGGCTTTGGAGTCAGACAGACCTAGGTTCACATTATAGCTTTATCCTTTATAACTTGTGACCCTGAACAAATTAATCTCATCAGTGTCCTTCTCTATAAAATGCTAATTATACCTATCATGGATGGGTGATATAATAAATAACCATGTAAAAGGGTTGGGCTCAATAATTATTAGTTGTTTCTTTCTTCTTATCTATTTGTTTTAAATCCCCAACTTTCCTCTGAAGTGCTTATGGTAGGGAAGCACTGGTTCAAGTAAAAATGGTCACCCTAGCAGCACTGACCCACTTCTCAAGAAGCCTATATATAAGAAGTGGCGCTGTGGTTCAAGTGGTAGAGAGCTAGCCTTGAGCACAAATGGCTCAGGCCCTGAGTTCAAGCCCCACAACTGGCAAATAATAATAGTAATAATAATAATAATAATAGAATAAAAATCAAGATGCCTGGGGCTGGGAAGGTGGCTCAGTGGTAGAGCGCTTGCCTTGCATGCCTGAGGCCCTGGGTTCAATTTCCCAGCACCACATAAGCAAAAAGAAAAAAGCCGGAAGTGGAGCTATGGCTCAAGTGGTAGAGTGCTAGCCTTGAGCTGAAGAGCTGAGGGACAGCGCCCAGGCCCAGAGTTCAGGCCCCACGACCGGACCCAAAAAAAAAAAAATCAAGATGCCTATATAACGCAAAGTTGATTATGGAAGGTAGGCAGCTTGTAGGAAAGCCCTTCTGCCTCTGAATTTGTGTCTTTCCTGCTTTAAGACATTTAGTGAAGAAATAATGTATACCACCGTCCCACCCTCCCCTCCCTTTTTAAAAAATGCCAAACAGGTCAACTGAAATGCCAGCATCTACACCAAGGCAACAAGGAAGGCAAGGTCAAAAGGCCAACACTTGTGTCACATGCTCGCACTCAAATAGTTCTCACAGTAAACATCACACATAGCTACAGAGAGACAGCACAAGACTGCGGGCTGTGATAGAAAAACACAATGCCAAGTACAGGCAACTGAGTTATGGCTGTTGTGTGAGTCAAATCTCAGAGCTCCAGCATATATCTTACCATGGTATGTTTTGCATGATGCTTAGGGCTCTATCATAAGATTAAAAAACATTGGGGCTTGTCAGGGTAGGCTGTTCAGAAGCCTTAATTACCTAAGTTTACCTAAGTTCTAAAGGTACTGTGGGGAGAATTTTATACAGGTATCTCCCACAGGGAAAGTAAATTACATTCACTTTCTGATCAGAAACCCTGCCACATGGCATCACAGCCCTTCTACTAGTCTTCCTCAACAACCACTGACGTTCTGGAGCTGGCTCACACAGGCTTGGCCTGGGACCGCTGACTGTTAAATGTCAAGAATTTGAGAGGCAGCTGGCTTCAGTAGTAGCTATAGTGGGAGCATTCACACTGAACACAACAAATTGGTTCCCCTCCTACTACTCACATTCCCTAATGGCTGGTTACACATTTTCTAACACACCAAGAGTGAACAATCAGTCTCAGGCTTGGTTTTCTGGATAAACCTTTAAGCTCTTAAGACTTTCTCCCAAGATATGTGTGTGTGTGTGTGTGTGTGTGTGTGTGTGTGTGTGTGTGTGTGTGTGTGTGTGTGTGTGTGTGTGTGTGTGTGTGTGTGTGTGTGTGTGTGTGTGTGTGTGTGTGTGTGTGTGTGTGTGTGTGTGTGTGTGTGTGTGTGTGTGTGTGTGTGTGTGTGTGTGTGTGTGTGTGTGCGTGCATTCTTCCTCAAGTAATGGATGCTATCCAGGTCTCTGTACCTCACAAAATGGAGGCTCAGTTCTTTTTTTTTTTTTAATATATTTTTATTGTGAAAATACTGTACAGAGGGGTTACAATTACGTGGGTAAGATAATGAGCACATTTCTTATCCAGCATTGTAGAGGCTCAGTTCTTACTAGTATAGTAAGAACTGAGTATACTAGTATAGGTATACTAGTATACCTATGCATCATTTCTAACATTTAAAAGTCCTTTATAATGGTTTGTAGGATTAGGAGACAACAAAAAAAAGGTTTAGAAAAATTACTTATAGATAGAAATAACTATCTATTTAATTATATATATGTAATCAGTCATGGGGCTTGAACTCTGGGCCTGGCCACTGTCCCTCACCTCTTTAGCTCAAGGTGAGTGCTCTACCACTTGAGCCACAGCGCCACTTCTGGTTTTCTGGGGTTTATTGGAGATAAGAGTCTCACAGACTTTCCTTCCCAGGCTGGCTTTTTTTTTTTGGGGGGGGGGGTTCTGGTTGTGGGCCTGAACTCTAGGCCTGGGTGCTGTCCCTCAGCTCTTCAGCTCAAGGCTAGTGCTCTACCACTTGAGCCACAGCGCCACTTCCAGCTTTTTTTTTTCTGCTTATGTGGAACCCAGGGCCTCATGCATGGAAGGCAAGCACTCTACCACTGAGCCACCGTCCCAGCCCCCAGGCTGGCTTTGAACCATGATCCTCAGATCTCAGCCTCCTTAGTAGGTAGGATTATAGACATGAGCTACCTGCACTTGGTTGGCTCATAGTATTTTTTTTTTTTTTTTTTGGTTGGTCGTGGGCCTGAACTCTGGGTCTGGGCACTGTCCCTCAGCTCTTCAGCTCAAGGCTAGTGCTCTACTATTTGAGCCACAGTGCCACTTCTAGCTTTTTCTACTTATGTGGTACTAAGGAATCGAACCCAGGGCCTCGTGCATGCAAGGGAACTACTATTCTCATGATCTCAGCTCCCATGTAACTTGAATCACACACACACACACACACACACACATACACACACACACACACGAAGGTGTAAGAGTCAGTGCATTACTGATTATGGAGGGTATTATTAAATGACTGACTTGCATTTCTGTCATTCAGTGTCTCAGTGTCTAGGTGTTCTGTGATAGAGGAATACAACTTGCAAGAACTCTGGAATTCTCCAGCTTTTTTTTTTTTTTTTGCCATCCTGAGGCTTGAATTTACAGCCTAAGTGCCATCCCTGAGCTTTTTTTGCTCAAGATTACTGGTCTACCACTTGAGCCACAGCTCCACTTTAGGCTTTTTGATGGTTAACTAGAGACAAGAATCTCACAAGACTTTGCTGCCGTGGCTAGCTTTGAACCACGTGATCCTCAGATCTCAGCTTCTAGAGTAGCTAGAATTAGAGGCAAGAGCCACAGATGGCCAGCTATACAATGTCATAGCGTTTGTAAAACCAGACAAATAATGAAAGCCTATTAGGAGTTCAAGATATGCAATGAGAACTTTCATGGGTCGATGGTTTTGGATTAAGGAAAGCATGAAGTATTATTCAAAATTAATCTTAAAAATGTTGAAGAGGAATCAAAGACTTGTTGAAAATCTTAGAAAAGATGGGTCTTCTTCAAGAAAAGAAAAGGACATATGCATAATATTACACACAATTTTAGTTTAAACTAACTTGCTAAATTTGGATCTTAGGTTAAGAAGCATCTGTCAGTAAATATTACTCCAAGAAAGTTTATGGCAGACTTTGTGATTGCAGTCCAATCTCTAATATGATGTCACCAATAATAACCTTTTGAAAAGTAGAACAGAAGAGAGTAAGTACTTAGTGGTTGGCAATAGGACAGCAGAGGGAAGAAAACCTTTCCAGAAAGCTCTTTGTTTCCGGCATACTTCTGTGAAGGGAGCATTGCTTCATCAAGACAGGATATTCTCTAAGCTTCTGAGCTCAAGATTTATCCTAGGATCAACAGTTTCTTTTCTTTTCTTTTCTTTTTTCTTTTTTTTTTTGCCAGTTGTGGGCCTGAACTCTGGGCCTGGGTACTGTCCCTCAGCTCTTCAGCTCAAGGCTAGTACTATACCACTTGAGCTACTGTGCCACTTCCGGCTTTTTCTGCTTATGTGGTGCTGAGAAATCAAACCCAGGGCCTCATGCATGCAAGGCAAGCACTCTACCACTGAGCCACCTTCCCAGCCCATCAACAGTTTCTTGTAAATATCTTCCATCTTCAATTATTTGTATAACTCAACTATTAGAAACACAGATTGTTAAGTCAACTATCCTCTTGTGGAAATGAAAATTAGGGTACAAGTCACTGATAGAGGGGCTAAAGACTAGAGTTTCAGGTTTATGATAGCTACTCTGTAGTCAGCTTCAAAATGGAAAGAAAATGAATATAACTGGACCAAGAGAGAAAACAGCTCTGAAGTGGAAGGACTCAAAGTTCCTTAAGTCAAAACCATTTTGGGATGGGAGAAGGAGAGGGAAAGTGGGAGAAAAACGAGGGAAGGGTAACAATGTTCGACAAGAAATGTACTCATGCCAGGCACTGGTGGCTTACACCTATAATCCTAGCTACTCAGGAGGCTGAGATCTGAGGATCTCGGTTCAAAGACAGCCTGGGCGGAAAGTCCATGAAACTCTTATCTCCAATAAACCACCAGAAAATCGGAAGTGGTGCTGTAGCTCAAGTGGCAGAGCACTAACCTTGAGATGAAGAGCTTAGGGACAGCGCCCAAGCCCAGAGTTCAAGCCCCACGACCTCATTACCTTAAATATGTAACTATAACCCCTCCATACATCACCATGACAATAAAATTAAAAAATTTAGATTGCTATGTACTCTAAATCTTTTTTTTTGGGGGGGGGGTCCGGTTGTGGGGCCTGAACTCTGGGCCTGGGTACTGTCCCTCAGCTCTTCAGCTCAAGGCTAGCGCTCTACCACCTGAGCCACAGTGCCACTTCCGGTTTTTTTCTTTTTGCTTATGTGGTGCTGGGGAATCGAACCCAGGGCCTCATGCATTGCAAGGCAAGCGCTCTACCACTGAGCCACCTTCCCAGCCCCGTACTCTAAATCTCTTACTCTGAATCTTTAGCTTCAGTTCTTTCATGAATCCTTATCCCTGATGATCAAGTTTGCTTGGCATATCAGGTAGAAATGGATGCTTACCAACAAGCCATCTAGAAAAAAGAAGGAGCTAATCTTCTTTCTCTAAATCTCCTTTTCACCTGGCAGAAGCCTTAAAGGATAATTTTTTTACACACACACATATACACAGAGCTTTAAAAATTATCTTTAGGATCTGGGCACTAGTGGCTCACGCCTGTAATCATAGCTACTCAGGAGGCTGAGATCCGAGGATCATAGTTTGAGGCCAGCCCAGGTAGAATAAAGTCCATGAGACTCTCATCTCCAATAAACTACTTGGAAAAAGCTGGAAGTGGCACTGTGGCTCAAGTGTAGAGCACTGGCCTTGAGCAAAAGAAGCTTAGGGACATCTCCCAGGCCCTGAGTTCAAGTCTAAGGACAGGCAAAAAAATTACTTTTAAGTAATTATTCCAAGGGCTCCATTTGTCTTCTCTCCCTCCCCTTGACTCCTTCACCCCTAACAACATATGTGTTGGCTTCCTGGTATTCAGAAAGTTAGTAAACTGTAAATTAGTTGTTCAAAGTATTTATAACCTCCCCCATGTACATCATACTTTAGGCAATGTTTGTTGTATATATGCATATGACCCTGTACTGTTTATGTTTTCACGTATATTTATAATTTAGATCTAACCTGCACATATGAGAGAAAACATGTGCCATTTGTCTCTCTGAGCCTAACTTCACTTAATATAATTTTTTCTAGGTCCATTTATTTCCTTGCAAAGAATATATTTGAAGGAATAATATTCTCCTTCCTGATGGGTAAGTAAAATAAGAAAAATTCCACTGTATGTATATGTGTGTGTAGACTCACACTTACCACATTTTCTTGATCCATTTGTCTATTGTAGGGCATTTGGGCTACTTCTGTAACTTGGCTATGGTGAATAGTGCACATGGGTGTGCAGGTATCTTTACTGTATCCTAACTTGTAATCTTTTGGATAAATGTCCAAGAGCAGAATTGAGATCATAGGGTAGTTCTATGCTTGGTTTGTTGAGGAATCTCCAAACTCCTGAAGGACAATTTTGAAGACGTACTAGAAACAAGCCAAATCTAGTAGTTTCATAGTTCTTAGAAAAGCAAGTTACAGTTTCTCTCTAATCTTTATTCATAAAGATATGTCAAATGCAAAAAAGGGGCCAAAATAGTCTTTCCTACTTTTGTATATAAAAATTGACTCACACCTGTAATCCTAGCTACCCAAGAGACTGAGATTTAAGGATCTTCTATGATAAATGAAATAAGCAGTCACAAAAGTATGTAAGTTCACAAAGATACCTAGATTAGTTAAATTCAGAGTCAGAGAACAGAACGGTTGTTACCAGGGGTTGAGGGCAGGCAGAATGGGTGGTATTATTTAATGACGATAGGGTATTAGCATTGAAACAATCAGAAAGCTCTAGAGAGACAGGCAATGATGATTGCACAGCAATATGAACATACAGAATGTTTACTTAAAAATGGGACATAGGCATGGCTTAGTGATAGAGTGTGTGTCTAGCAAGCATGAGGCCCGGAGTTAAAACCCCAGTACCACAAAAAGACAAAAATTGTAAATATTTTTATCACATGCAGAAAAAGAGGTCAAAACAAAGAAGTTCCTGCATAGTCACTATAAAAATTCATTCATTTTACTAGAAAGTGTATGACTACTCAGTCATGCTGAGGATATGAACTAATTAACAAGCTCTGCCCTCCATGAAGCCAATGAAAATTAACAGAAAATTATCAGCTATTTTCTACATGTCTGAAAAAAAAAGCCCAGGCTTTGTTTAATCAGTAGTAATGCATCACCCTGAAATGTCCATAACAGAGATTGTACCTGGAGGTTGTCAGTATACAAGAATTCAAAATTTTCTTACCAGAAAGAAATGACAAGTTAGGCAGGCAAATCTAGCAAAGAGCCCTGTCTTGTCTGCTAACTTACTGGGATAATTCTAGTTAATGCCCATCTGTGGGCTTAGATTTTATTTTAGAAGTATATTCAAATCTACCGAGGATTAAATTCTTGATTTTTTTCCCCCTACTTAGTTCAAACAATTATAGGGCCATACTGCATCCTAAAACCAGCTCTTTGAGAAGCTGTGAATAAGTGACATTAGCATTAATGTTCCTAAGTGAAGGGAGAGAAGTACTCTAACACATGTTGGAGATAAACAAGGCAGTCAAATACTTCTAGTCTGACAGGGTTGAGAATAAAACCAAATGCACTATAAAGCTGTCATTTAGCACTCTTCAGTGGCAGCTAGGAAAGAGAACTATTTTAAGGGTGGTTTTGAAAAGGGTATCAAAGCCAGGTGCCAGGCACCAGTGGCTCAAGCCTGTAAATCTTTTAAGGAGGCTGAGATCTGAGTATCACAGTTTGAAGCCAGCCTGGGCAAGAAAGTCTGTGAAACTCTTATCTCTGATTAACCACCAAAAGACCAGAAGCAGCACCGTGGCTCAAAGTGGTAGAGTTTGACGCACAGCCCCCAGAAAGAAAGAAAGAAAGAAAGAGTGAGAGAGAAAGAAAGAGAAAGGAAGGAAGGAAGGAAGGAAGAAAGAAAGAAAGAAAGAAAGAAAGAAAGAAAGAAAGAAAGAAAGAAAGAAAGAAAGAAAGAAAGAAAGAAAGATTGGTGGGGGGAGGACTGGGTGGGGGGACGAGGGGGGGAGGCTGGGAAGGGATGGGAAGGGGAAACAAAGGAAGAGGCTACAATGCTTGATAAGAAATGTACTCATTATCTTGCCCATGTAATTGTAACCCCTCTGTACAGTATTTTTATAATAAAATAAATAAAAAACAGGATAATAAAAAGAAAGAAAGAAAGAAAGAAGGGAGGGAGGGAGGGAGGAAGGAAGGAAGAAAGAAAGAAAGAGAAAGAGAAAGAGAAAGAAAAGGGTATCAGGACATAGTACCCTTCCAAGGCTTCCAAGGCAAAAAGAATGCTAAGAGAGACAGTGAGTATACAAAAACTCCATAACAGCAAGTATACACCACTGATCCCCACTACTCAGCATCATAGGCATGCAATTATTCATTGTCTAAGTAAATCTTTGAGAATTCCCATTTCTTCCCTATTCTTGGATACTCTCCCTATCCCTAGGAACTGCTTCATTTCTGGCTTATAGACTTCTTTTGAGGTGTTTTTTTTGTTTTTGTTTTTGTTTTTGCTTTTGCCAATCCTGGAGCTTAAGCTCAAGGCCTGGGCACTGTCTCTGATTTGCTCAAGGCTAGCACTCTACCACCTGAGCCACAGTACCACTTCTGGATTTTTCTGTTTATGTGGTACTGAGCAATCAAACCCAGGGCATCATGCATGTTAGGTAAGCACTCTACCACTAAGCCACATTCCCCGCCCCATATGTATTTTTGTTTTCTCTGGTCCTGGATTTGAACTCAGTTCCTGGGTGCTATTCCTGAGCTATTTTGCTTAAGTTTAGCATTCTACCACTTGAGCCACAGCTCTGAGATGTATTTTTATTACTTCATTTACTTTGAGAAAAGTTGAAGGAGGGTTAGGACACATGCTTGCTAATCATCCTTTTCCAGATTGCCTCATGCACCACAATGGGATTTTATTATTGGTCTGTGGCTGCTACTGCTGGAAAAAGATTTCAGCCTGACCTTCACAAGCTGCTGGGGGATGAATGCTGCACGTGGCTGACAGCAAAAATGTGTCTTACTGGTTTTTTTTTTTTAAGCTTCCACACTAACCACATCTCACTGTGGCAGGAAAGAAAATTACTCCTCTCACTGTACAGAACTCAATATGTTACAATCCTCTACATAAAAATGATAGTAAAATTGACATGAATTGGTCCAACAGGAAAAGGTAGCAGCACCAAGAAACACCTTTTAGAGAGTTCCAGCATCAAAGAATAGAACTCTGAACTGCTCAATAGGCATAGAGGAAAAAGAATTTTTAAAAATCAGAGATATAGCCTGGCGCCTGTGGCTCATACCTGTAATCCTACCTACACAGGAGGCGGAGATCTGAGGATCATGGTTCAAAGCCAGCCCAGGCAGGAAAGTCTGTGAGACTCTTATCTCTAATTAACTACCAGAAAACCAGAAGTGGCACTGTGCTCAAGTGATAGAGTGCTTGCCTTGAGCTGAAGAGCTGAAGGATAGTGCCCAGGCCCAGAGTTCAAGCCCCATGACCGATAAAAAAACAAAAATCAACCCCAGAGTTTAAGGGCTGGGAGTGTGGCTTAGTGGTAGACTGCTTGCCTAGCATGCATGAAGCCTTGGGTTTGATTCCTTAGTACCACAATAAAAGAAGAAGCTGGAAGTGGCACTATGGCTCAAGTGGTAGAGTGCTAGCCTTATGCGAAAGAAGCTCAGGGACAGTGCCCAGGCCCTGAGTTCAAGCCCCTGAACTGGCAATAGAAAAAAAAACAAAAAACATTTTTAAATGTGAGGAGGCATCCACACAGCTGGCCTCACCAAAGAGAACAAACACCTCAAAGAGAACAATTGACAGACTAATAGAGTTCCATCCATCTGGTTAAGGAAAGGGCCACTGCAGGGAATCCTGAGAAGCCTGTCTGTTAAGAAAAGGCTTGCCTTGGGTTGGGAAGGTGGCTCAGTGGTAGAGTGCTTGCCTTGCATGCCTGAGGCCCTGGGTTCGATTCCTCAGCACCACATAAGCAAAAAGAAAAAATCCGGAAGCAGTGCTGTGGCTCAAGTGGTAGAGCACTAGCCTTGAGCTGAAGAGCTGAGGGACAGCGCCCAGGCCCAGAGTTCAGGCCCCACGACTGGACCCCCCCTCAAAAAAAAAAAAAAAAAAGAGAAAAGGCTTGCCTGGTGTCTCATTAGGTAAGACAAATAGCTTTCAAGGACTGTTGGAACGCACTGGTATATACCATAGCTGCCGGATCAGTTTAGAGCTCAGAAAAGGGTTACAATGATACATCGGCAAGAAAGGACTAGTGGATTATATGTGTTTTTCTTTTTTGCTTGCAATCTATATCTTGGCCCCTCCAACTTGAGAGCAAGATGGGAAAGAAAGAAGAGAAAGTCTATGTATGTTTTATTTTGTGCTTTTAACAACACGAGAATGAATAGCCTCAAAATTAAGCATCAAGTTCAACCCCATGTCATGCTAAAGCCCCATCTGGACTTTTATATAATGCAGAGTTGAGTACAACAAGCACTTTGAGAGAAAGAGAAATCAGGCCGGACACACACACACACAGACACACACACACACACACGCACAAACACACGCACACACACACACACACACACACACACACACACACACACATCTGAATCTCTTAACTCAGTCTATGCCATAGAAAATAGAAAAACCTGCTTGAAAATAATTGCTCAAGGCAAAGGGAACTCAATTACTAAGGAAAAATCTGTCCCAATGAGGGCTCATGTTTTACCAAGATGAACAGTTTTAAATTAAACTGAATTCAGAGTTTTCCTAATTGGCATTTTCATCCATTTTTAAGTTCTCATTAAAAAAATCAAAATGACTCTAAAATTAAAAGAGTAATGCTTTACATGAAACAATAATTCTCTAAATTTTCATCTGCATATCTTCTATATAATTAAACAAATCCTTATGGTAGTACAAATTCAATCGGTACTACTCTATTTAAAGTACTATCAAACAGTTCTACACTAATTCCCCTTGACAGCTTGGCTCTTATGGTCTCTGTTAAAAGCTCAGCCACAGAACTCCCTGCTACCATAGAGAAAGCAAGTGCTTGATCCCAGATACTGGTCACTCTGGGCAAAGTAATGGCTTACCTGCTCCTCTGACAGTTGAGATATATGATTCACAGCAGCATAGGACTCAATTTTGGGATTAAAGTGGTTGATGATGGCTCTGAAAGAAAGAATAACCATTAACACAACATCAAATAGAAGATAAACCAATCAAAAAATAAGGATATAATATCTTTTTGGTTTAACATACTAGATCAAATGATTTTAAAAAGATAACTGTCCTTTCACTATACCACGAGGGAGGTTATAAATGGGAATGGGAATGGTTTAACTATTTATTACAAAGAAGATGGAGCACCTCTGCTATGCAAATGAGCTAAGGAGAAAAAACTCATAACAAAACAATAAAAAATCATGCCAAGAATTCTTTAGACAACAAACAGGACTCCAGGTTGCTGTCCACTAGGGGGCTCTGGTGTTCTAATCTGAAAGAAAGTGGACTTAATCAAGGCTGGTGCAAAATGTTGGGTAAATACAGTCTCCAAAGTCTAGAGGCAATCATCATGTAAGCCAAAGTCTGAGAATTATTTTCAAATATTTCCTATCACTTGCTCATACCCAAGGTCACCACATCCTACAAAATCTACCTCTCAAAAAATCACTGAAATTTGAGCTGGATGTATGCCTCAAGTGCTAAGTAAGCTTAGTACCTAACTAGCAAGCTCTAAAATCCTTGAATTCAAACCTTAGTAATACCTAGCAAGCAAACAAACAAGAAAATCCTAACTAAATGGAAATTTGATTTAAGTAAATCTACCCCCAAACCAATATATTGGTATAGGTTCTTATCATTTCTTGCCTGGTATAGCAGAAAGAACATGGGCTTTAGATCAAAGTTTGACATGTGTCTGTATTGATATAAATGGGGGAAAATAAAAATCTGACCCATAAATAATCTTACATAGTATATGTAGTTAGCTCCCACTCACATTAAGGGCTAGATAATGTTATGTGGATGTCATTTAACCCATGGTATCTTTTTTTTGGGGGGTCCAGTCATGGGGCCTGAACTCTGGGCCTGGGCGCTGTCCCTCAACTCTTCAGCTCAAGGCTAGTGCTCTACCACTTGAGCCACAGCGACACTACCGGCTTTTTGCTTTTTGCTTATGTGGTGCTGAGGAATCGAACCCAAGGCCTCAGGAATGCAAGGCAAGTGTTCTACCACTGAGCCACCTTCCCAGCCCAACCCGTGGTATCTTAACACGAGAAGGGCATATTATCTCTGTGGTATCCTTCTAAACATCTATAACCTTATTTTTTTGTTAAGATGTTTATGATGCAGTTTAAATAACAATCTTATTATACATTATTCCATAATATAATCCAAGATTACCTGAACATGAAGAACCAGGAAATTTTCTGCTCATGTGCAGAATGACAACAGATATCAGATGAAACAGATGTTGAAATGATCAAATTCATTGAATTGTCCATTTAAAATGGGTGGGTTTCATATACAGTGAGACCAAAAGAAGATAGTCTTAGGGGAAAATCACCAAGTTGTAATTCCAAGCATTTCTTCATATGTATAAAATAATATACATACTGAAATGAGCCAAAGATAAGGAAACAAAAGGGCCTTTTCTTAATCTGTCTTCATTTTCTGATGACTCTGTATTCTTTATCTCATATATAGTGTACATACGTGCACATATGAAGGAAGGTGGAGGGAGGGCACAGAATCAGTGGAAAATGGGTGAAAAAGTGCAGCAGCAGAACGCAATGGCTGTACTGAACACTGACGAAAGTGAACCATGTGCAACTCGTGGGTAGAGATGAGAGGGAGGGAATGAGAGAGAATGAGGGAACAGATGATACCATGCAAAAGGAAAGAAACGTATGTATTACCTGACATATGTAAAGGTAATCTTGCTATATATCACCTCTAAAACCACAATAAAGTAATTAAAAAAAAAAAGTAAAGCCGGGCACCGGTGGCTCAATCCTGTAATCCTAGCTACTCAGGAGGCTGAGATATGAAAAATTGTGGTTCAAAGCCAGCGTGGGCAGAAAAGTCCATGAAACTCTAATCTCCAATTAACCACCAGAAAACCGGAAGTGGCACTGTGGCTCAAGTGGTAGAGTGCTTGCCTTGAGTTGACAAGCTTAGGGACAGCACCTAGGCCCAGAGTTCAAGCCTCACAACTGACATAAATAAATAAATGAAAATTAAAAAAATAGGGGCTGGGAAGGTGACTCAGTGGTAGAGTGCTTGCCTTGCATGCATAAGGCCCTGGGTTCAATTCCTTAGCACCACATAAGCAGAAAAAGCCAGAAGTGGCGCTGTGGCTCTAATGGTAGAGTGCTAGCCTTAAGGTGAAAAGCTGAGGGACAATGCCCAGGCCCAGAGTTCAGGCCCCACGACCGACCAAAAAATAAATAAATAAATAAAATAAAATTGGTAGGTTTGTTATATGTAAATTATGCTTCTATGTACCCAAAAGAGCAAAACAAAAATAAAAGTCTTAAAAGAAGGACAAATTTGTTAAAATATTGTATTATTTTGTCTACAGTGTAAGGTAAATTGACTTTTTTCTCACCTTTTACTTACTTTTAAACTTTTATTTATTTATTTTTTGCAAGACCTGGGGCTTGAATTCAGGGCTTGGGCACTACTCCTGAGCTTTTTTTGCTCAAGGCCAGCACTCTACCACTTGAGCCACAGCACCATTTCCGGCTTTTTCTGTTATGTGGTGCTGAGGAATTAAACCCAGGGCTTCATACATGCTAGGCAAGCACTCTACTGCTAAGCCACATTCCTAGCCTGAACTTTTATTTTTGAATTAGCATGCATTAATGCTATGAGGGGTTTCATTGTGATAATTCCCTACATGAATGAATACAGTCTATTTGAACAGATTCACATATACATACTGTTATATTCCCATTCCTCTTCTTCTATTCTCTATGACCTTAATTTAAACATCAGACAACAGTAAGAATGGTGGTACATGCTATAAACCCAGCTTTTGGGAGGCACAGGCAGGAGGATCTCCTGTTCAAGGCCAGCATGGACTATATAATAGCAAGAGCTTGTCACACACAAAAAAACAAAAAAACAGGGGCTAAGCCACGTGTCAGTGGCTCAGTGGTAGAGTGCTTGCCTTGCATGCATGAGGCCCTGGGTTTAATTCCTCAGTACCACATAAGCAGAAAAAGCCAGAAGTGGCGCTGTGGCTCAGGTGGTAGAGCGCTAGCCTTGAGCTGAAGAGCTGATGGACAGTGCCCAGGCCCAGAGTTCTAGCCTCACAATCGGAGAAAAAAAAAAAAAAAAGTGCCTCACATCTGGAATCCTACTATTCAGGAGGCTTAGATCTGGGGAATCCTGGCCAGACCAGTTAGAAAAATTTACCAGCCTCCATCTCCAACATAACAAGCATAAAGCAGGGCTGGAGGCATACAGCTCAAGTGGTAGCCTAGCAGACACAGGGCCCCAAGATTAACAGTACCACCAAAAGCAACCAAGCAACAACCAAAACAAAGTTCAGTGGTAGAATGAGGTATGTATAAAACTCTGGGTTCCATTACCAGGAAAGAAAAAAAGGAAGAAAGGAAAGAAGGAAAGGTTGGGGTGAGGGGGAGGTAGGAAAGAGGGAGAGGTAAGGAAGGGTGGAATATTTCAGAAAATTCAGATTGAGAATAGTCTACAGGATACCAGTATGCCTATAACAGGAAAAATAAGACTTGAGAAATTGTTACAGGTCAGAGGGCAAGGAGAGACACGACAACTAAAAACAATGTAGTATCTGAACTAGATCTTGAAACACAAAGGCATGGTGCCTTTTTTGTTGTTTTTGTTGGTCATGGGGCCTGAACTCTGAGCCTGGGAGCTGTCCCTCAGCTCTTCAGCTCAAGGCTAGCGCTCTACCACTTGAGCCACACAGCCACTTTCAGCTTTTTATGCTTATGTGGTGCTGAGGAATTAAACCCAACACCTCATGCATGCAAGGCAAGCGCTCTACCACTGAGCCACCTTCCCAGCCCTATGATGTCTTAAAAAAAAAAAAAAAAAGTCCAGCAATGAGCAAAGGATGTCAACTGTAATAGATGGATACTACTGAGCTAGAATGTTGGAGGGAGAGCCAGTAAGAAGGAAGATTATTATTCTTAACATTCTGACTTTTTAAAACCATTTTTTGAGACAAACTTGGCAAAAAAGAGAAAAGGTTAAATTAAACTTTCTTTGTGCTTTATTGTCCAGGCTAGTCTCAAACTCCTCATCTCAAGTGACCCTTGCCAGGCACTGGTGGTTCACACCTGTAATCCTAGCTACTCAGGAAGCTGAGATCTGAGGACTGCAGTTTGAAGCCAGTTCAAAGACAGAAAATCTGTGAGACTCTTACCTCCAATAAACTACTCAGAAAAAAGCCAGAAGTAGCTCTATGGTTCAAGTGATAGAGTACTAGCCTTGAGCACAAAGAAGCTTAAGGCTCTGAGTTCAAGCCCCAAGATCCACCCCCCCCCCAGCTTCTACTGCCTCAGCTTCCCTAATGCTGAGACAGCAAGTATGTACCATCTTACCCACTCCCTTGCCCATTTTTTAAAGAGTGATGGTTGGTGCTGCCCACATTATTCAGAGAGCCATCCAGAATTCAGAAGAGGATGCAAGGAGGATCCAAAAAAATATAAATTATGAGGCCAAAGAAAAGAGAAAGAACACTGAAAGTAAAAAGTGGGAAAATGGAATGAAATTTCTAACCACACTTCCAGCTTTCCTAAAACTGGGACCAACTAAACGCTCCATGAGGGCAGGGATAAAATTGATTTTGGTCAACAATATATTAATAGGCCTAGTACACTGAGAGATTCAGCTTCAAAAAATGGAATGAAAAAATCTAGGATTGTTTCTGATCAGTCAAATAAACTTTTGTTAGGGGAGAGTCATGATCATCAGTTATTCTCCCACAGTACGAATATAATAGTAAAATATTTTAACCTCTTCTTAGTAGGTAAGCTGGGTCAGATGTGAACGTCTATCCTCTTGTTACTGTTTAGTAAAGCTTCTTTCCCTACCCCCCTCCCATCCCAAAGTCATACTAGGGGGCTAGGACACAGCTTCCTAGTACTTCTTACCAAAGTAATCTAATGTCGTGTAAGCCTCATTGTTTATTTTCTGTTTGAGGGTAGGAAGGAATGGAGGAGTATGTTATATTCTGGTACCAGCACCTAATGTTAGTGATTTAGAAAGTTCCAAATCAGAAGGGAAAAAGAAATGGACAACGTCACAGTGAAGGGAAATTGTGAAAAACAGCCAATAAGCCAGCTCTGTGCTCAATGCACCTTTAAAGGCAGAAATCTGGGCCACTCTTCAAAGCTAGTGTCAACTTCAGACTGGTGAAGACAGGGGTCACTTATACAGACTAAGTAAAGATAGAAGAGCAAGGCTGAGCTGCAAACCTACTGGGGATTTCATAGTCCATTTTTAACTTATTCTCTGTGACTCATGAGTCTGCAAAGCAGCTCTCTTTCCCCAAAGGCTGGAGAGTTGATGGCTGAGACACAGTTAAGTCCAACTTAAGCAAGGCATGCATGGAAATATTTGTTACCTTAAACATGTTAAAAAAAAAATAAAAGAGCTGTGCTTTGGTGATTCACACCTGTAATTCTAGCTATTCAGGAGGCTGAAATCAGAATAGCAGTTCAAAGCCAGCCTGGGCAAGAAAGTCTGAGACTCTTATCTCTAATTAGCTGCCCAAAAGCCAGAAGTGGAGCTATGACTCAAGTAGCAAAAAAGGTCAGGAACAGTGCCCATGCACACTGTGCGTGCATGCGCCCCCCCCCCACACACACAATTTTTTTTTTTGGGTCTGGTCATGGGGCCTGTACTCTGGGCCTGGGCACTGTCCCTCAGCTCTTCAGCTCAAGGCTAGCGCTCTACCACTTGAGCCATAGCACCACTTCCGGCTTTTTTGTTTTTCTTTTTCTTTTTTTTTTTGGGTCTGGTCGTGGGGCCTGAACTCGGCCTGGGCTCTGTCCCTCAGCTCTTCAGCTCAAGGCTAGTGCTCTACCACTTGAGCCACAGCACCACTTCCAGCTTTTTTCTTTTTGCTTATGTGGTGCTGGGGAATTGAACCCAGGGCCTCAGGCATGCAAGGCAAGCGCTCTACCACTGAGCCACCTTTCCAGCCCACAATTTTTTTTTCTTTAAATACAATTTCTTTTTGATGTAGGCAATACAGTTTAACAGAAAATGTAGGTTCTTCCTCATATCCAACATGAATCTACAGCAAAATTTCCCAAGATGTTATTTCCCAAGATGTAATTTCTCAGAATTACAGACACTTCACATGAACAGAAACATCTAACAGTTTTCTATGAAACAATAAATAAAAAAATATTTTTGTCCGGGAGCCTAGAACATGATGATTGATTCACTACTGAGATACTTAGGGGAAACAGGCTGTCTCTAAAAGCTGCTATATAAATCTTTCAGGCAGAAAGCAGAAAAAAAGAGAAAAGTTGTTTACAGGAAAAGTTTTCATTTCAAGGAAGGATATACAAACTGGTTTATTCAACAAGATATATTCTAGAAAGATTCTAAAAAATTTTCACTGCAAAATTATACCTACAGAGTTATAAGATTTACATTAAAGAATCTGATTATGTGATGTTGGAGGGGATGTGGACAGAAGGGAACCCTACTGCATTGTTGGTGGGATTGTAAACTTGTTCAACTACTTTGGAAAGTAGTATGGAGGTTCCTCAAAAGGCTCCAGATAGAGCTCCCCTATGACCCAGCAATCCCACTTTTGGGCATTTACCCAAATGATCACAAACAAGACCATACTAAAGCTACCAGCACAACTATGTTTACTGCAGCATTATTTACCATAGCTAAGATGGAACCAACCCAGATGCCCCTCAGTAGATGAATGGACCAAGAAAATGTGGTATATATACACAATGGAATTCTATGCCTCCATCAGAAAGAATGACACTGCCCCATTTGTTAGGAAATGCAAAGACTTGGAAAAAATTATATTAAATGAAGTAAGCCAGGCTCAAAGAAACATAGGTCCCATGGTTTCCTTTATTTGCAATATCTAGTATATGTCTGAGACAAGCAGTAAAGGTCAGATAAGTTGATGTTAGGTGAAATGAACCCCAAGTTAAGTATTTAAATGTTTTTTCTTTCTTGCGATTGTTTCTAACATATTTATAAGATGATTTCTTTGTTGCTTTGTGTGTCCCTCCCCCACGGTATAACCCCTGCTCTTACTGTATTTGATGTTGGAATAATTTATAGAGGGGAAGGGCAAAAACAAATCGTTTAAATAGGGATACAGGTGGACTCATTGCAACAATGAGATGTACAAATCGTTATGTAAAAAAACAAACTTTACAACTTTGGTGGGGGGGGTAGCAGGGGAGGGAGGGGATCGGGGGAGGAGATGGAGGTATTTTCACAATATAAATAAATAAATAAATAAATAATTTTTTAAAAAGAATCTGATTATGGGTGATTATCAGAAGCTTAGTAAAATTCTTGAATTTTACGCTCCAGCCTCATAAAAGATATAGCCTTTTATTATTAAGTGTCTGCTAAATAAACACAATCAGCTGGATGCTTCTCTTTTGGTTACCAGATTTTCTTCATATGGGTTGCTGTTCCTTTTCACTAGCGAAAACTGAATCACCTTTTCTTTCCTTTTTTCTTTCCCTTTCTCTTTTTTATTATATAACCCAAGCTAGTCTTGAGTTCTCCATCCTCTGTCTCAGCTTCCTGAGTGCTAAAATTATAAGTGTGTACCAAAAAACATGCCTTTTAAAAATTTAGTTAAGGGCTGGGATGGTGGCTCAGTGGTAGAGCGCTTGCCTTGCATGCATGAGGCCCTGGGTTCCATTCCTCAGCACCACATAAGCAGAAAAAGCCGGAAGTTGTGCTGTGGCTCAAGTGGAAGAGTTCTAGCCTTGAGCTGAAGAGCTGAGGAACAACATCCAGGCTCAGAATTCAGGCCCCACGACTGACAGATAGATAGATAGATAGATAGATAGATAGATAGATAGATAGATAGATAGATAGATAGATATAGATAGATAGATAGATAATAAAAATAAAATAAAATATAGTTAATATGTCAGAAAAGAATGGAACTTTATACATGCTAGGTTAAGTGCTCTCCCACTGAGTTACATCCTAAACCCCAAATCCTGAGTCTTATTTTTCCTAAAAGGTACAGATACAATTGCTTTTCTGAACAATATACCACATATGGAAGGCTTTAGAGGAAGTAGGCCTGAGTTAAAATCCAGATTCTACTACTTATTAGTTATATAACTTTGGGCAAGACACCAATCTTTCTTACCAATTATGCTTTTCTTCTTTTTTTGGGTGTGTGTATATTTTAGTATTGGATCTAGAACTTGGGGCCTGGGTGATTTTCCTTTGTTTTTTCACTCAAGGCTGCTGTTCTAACACTTGAGCCACAACTCCACTTCCAGCTTTTTGGTGGTTAATTGGAGATGAGTCTCATGGACTTTTTCCTGCACAGGCTGGCTGTGATCTGAGAAGATCTAAGCCGCCTGAGTAGCTAGGATTAAAGATGTGAGGCACTGGTGCCCAGCATCTTTACCAATTACTTCAGCTAGTTAGTTTCCTCTCTAAAGCTTTCCACCTAATTTTCATACATACCATATGATTTGTCATAAAGGAAATATTGATTGATTGATTGATTGAAATACTGGGGATCAAACCCAGGGCCTTGCATATCATAGGCAAGTACTTACTCTACCACTGTTATAACTCTATAAGGAAAAAAAAATTTAAACAGCTTCCTCTTTCTTAGACCAGTCCAGTGATATATTATACAATATACTACAGAGTATATTCTCAGGTATATGTATTAAAGATAGGAAACCACCATAATCATAATCACTTTTCTAGAGAAACCTTCAAACAGACTGGCTTCTGAGGAGGGGGGACTGAGTAGTATGTGACAGTGGTTAAAATAGTTCATCTGAGGTTGAGTTATTTAATGTTACACTAACATTTCTTTTCACCTTCACAACTGCCTCACACACTCCCATTTCATGCAATAATAAGCTTCCTTCCTCATGGAGCCAATGAATCTTCAGCACATCCAATTCAACAACAAAAACAACAAAAAAAGCAATTTCCCTTGATGCCTGTTAACAGCAGTGCATTACAAGCCTCAGAGACTCTGCTGATTAACATTTAACAAAATAAAACCTCACATAAAAATTCCTTCTAACCTTTTCACTTTGAAACTATCTAATCAAAACTTCTGCAACTGACCTGTGAGATTACTCTTTCATGCCAATTATCCCCCTCCTTATACTACTGTCCCTACAGCCATTCTTTTCAGGCCAACGACACAAAAATGGAACCTTACTACAGAAAGCATTTTGACAGCCAGCAGGAAGGATGAGCTACAGGCTGGTACTGCTACTTGCTTGTTTTATAATAATTCAATTTTGTAAACTGGCCTAACAAAGCATTGGAGAATTTTACTCAACTGTGCATATAAATCTGTTGGTTGAAGGGAGTGGAACAGAGACTATATATCATCAGCTATGTCTTAGCAAATTATATTTTAACATGGTGAATGATTGAGTCAGCGTTCCTATCCACTTCTCATTTTATACTAAGTAAGTTATTCACCTACTGGCTACATTTTTAACCAGGAACTGCATTAGGCAGATGAAAGTGTACAAGTCATTAAAGTAGAAACAGCAGTGGGTTAACACATATAAAATATACATGCAAATGCCCTGAGGAGCAGCTGCTTCATTTTCTGAAGCTTTGTGCATGGCAGTTTGGTCTTTCTACCTTGAGGTATGACTTTGCCCAATGTAAGTTTTCTACTTCATAACCCACTGGAAATTAAACAACTGGTTTTAGCTACTTCTTATAAAACAAGCTGATCTTCTTCTACCATTCTCACTCTCTCCCTTGCTCTCTTACTCCTCTAACCATTTTATGAGATTTCACTGTGTTGTTCAGGCTGGTCTTGAACTGCAGGGCTCAAGTGATCATCCTGCCTTAATCTCACAAGTATCTGCACCCAGATGAAAATGAACTGAGTTCTAGTACTTGTGGCCCCAAACTACAGATTTCAGGCAAATAGGATGCCACAAAATTTATATTTTGGCTAAATTATCTCCTCTTGTATTTTCATAAAAAAGGAATATAATTTCTTCCCACTTTAGATACCAGCCTTAGTTTTTTTTTTGTTCCCACTGTCACACAGAATGCAAGAGGAGAATGAAGAAGCCAAAAGACTTGAAAGGGCCACAAAAGTCAAATGCACTGTCCACATTTCATCACTTAATGCATTCCCATTAGATATGTCTATCTTTTATTAAAACTTTCAATAAATGAACAGAAGCTCCAAAAACTTCCTGAAGACAAAATACCCACAAGATAAATCTACCCTGTTTGGATCTCATTACTATGTCCTTCACATTCCTTTTCTCTGTCTCTATTGGCAGGTCAGTTCCTGTGGCTATAGAATGAAAGCTTCTGGAGTTTGGCCCTTGGTTTCCTAAAAAGGCTATTCTATACTCTTATAAACACCTAGTGAATATAAAGGAATAAAATAGGCCATATGAAAATGTGTATTAGATTTTTCTGTTCCCCTTCAAAGCCACAAATAAACATTTAAACATACCTTGGAGGAAGTTTAACATAGTAGAAATCAGCTTAAAATTCAAAGAAGTAGCTGGGAATATGGCTGAAGTAGTAAAATACTTGTTTTGCAACTGTGAGGGTATGAATTCAAACCACAGTTCAAACCACACATACACACACATAAAAAAAATTCCAAGAAGTGACTTAATTACTGATGAACATTCCAATGTCTTAAAAATGTTTTTAAAACTAGCATGAGACAAAAGACTGAAATATTTTAATTACATCTCAATCTCAATAGCCCAGTTAATTTATTATATATATATTTTTTTCGTCCGTTTTGGGGCTTGAACTCTGGGTCTGGGTGCTGTCCCTCAGCTCTTCAGCTCAAGGCGAGCTCTCTACCACTTGAGCCACAGCGCCATTTCCAGTTTTCTAGGAGTCTCACGGTCTTTCCTGCCCAGGCTGGCTTTGAACCACGATCCTCAGATCTCAGCCTCCTGACTAGCTAGGATTGCAGGCGTGAGCCACTGGCGCCTGGCAACATATCTATTTTTTAAGCATGGGACAGGCAGAGGACAAGAAAATAAGCTTCTGACTTAGGCTTCTTTTTTTATAGCTTAAAAAATGAAAACAAACCTTTGGTGAATCACATACTAGACTGAGGAGGGAGAGAAATACTCTGTAGATCATATACCAGTTACAGAAAAAGAAGCATATACTCACAGCATTGAGCCACACATACACCTCAACTGTGCAGAAGGAGAATAAGGATCTCATGTTAACAAAGGAAGAAGGATGACAAGAGCTCTGACTAGCCCAGCATTGGCCATACAGATCCTGTGTTAGATAAGAGTGGTCCTGCTAATTACAGGAAGGAAGGGATGCTGAGGCATAGAGATCATATACTAGTTTTTAAGAACGGCAAGAAAAACATAAAATTAAAAGACATGAAAAGATGTTTTAATATTCCTTAGTAAAGGCACTCAGTGAAACTGCCAAAGTAATTAAACAAGTGAACATTTACCAAAAAGCCCCTATCAGTTAAGTGAACAGAGATGAATCTTATTAGAGTACACTGTCAAGCTTGGAGCCTTCAGGTACTAATCACTCAGATGTGGTGGTGTTTGGTCCTCTCTACTTTTCTGCCTGCAGTGACTGTCCTTTGTGTCAGCTCTGAAGAAGCAAGCTGCTTTTACTTACTCTGGCAGTGACTTGTATTATTTTCAGCAACCTAAGACAAGTTTTTGCCTATAAGAAACTTGAGTGTAGCTTTTGGGAGCAGGTGGTGGTGATGTCCAGAAAAAGGAGCCTTGAGAAGTTCAAAGCCAGCCCAGGCAGGAAAATCTGTGAAACTCTTTGGTTTTTTGTTTTTTTTTTTGGTCCTGTCATGGGGCCTGAACTCTGGGCCTGGGCGCTGTCCCTCAGCTCTTCAGCTCAAGGCTAGCGCCCTCCCACTTGAGCCACAGCACCACTTCTTATGTGGTGCTGAGGAATCAAACCCAGGGCCTCAGGCATGCAAGGCAAGCACTCTACCACTGAGCCACCTTCCCAGCTCCTGAAATTCTTATCTCCAATAAACCACCAGAAAACTGGAAGTGGCGCTGTAGCTCAAATGGCAGAGTACTAGCCTTGAGCTGAAGAGCTGAGGGACAGCTCTCAGGCCCAGAGTTCAAGCCCCATGACCGACAAAAAAAAATAAAAAATAAAAAAAATTATTATTGAGAAGTGTTGCCTTTCCAACATTAAGGGCAGTCCCAAGTAACAAGGGTCAAATTTTCTCAACAACCTAGTCAATAGCTAATATTTAACAAAATGCAGTTGCTAGAGGAAGTAGTAATCTAACTTATGATTTACAAACAGAACTTCTTTCTTTCTGTAATTAGCCCCAACCTGACTAAATGCCAATGATCTAAAAGTCAGAAAGCTAGAGAGCTTTTAAAATTCAACAAAAATCCACACAAGGGAAAGGCTGTAAGAATAGCTGTGGAGGCTTAAAAATCATGTAACTAATTTCAAAAACTCATTAAAGACCATATGCTTATTACTCCAAGGAGGAGATAAGGATAGACAGAAGTAGGTAAAGCCCCTGAGTCCAAAAACAACCAGTAAACCTCTAGCTCATTATACAGAGGTGATCCTAAAGACATGACTAGCCAACTGCAGAAATGCCATGGACTGGGCTTGACACTGAAATGATGCTGGAGGTCTGACTGTAAAAGCACTTGCAGGTGTTTTTTTTTTTTTAAACCTAGGACAAGAGCAAATAAAAAAGAGTGTGGTAGCAAGTGATTTGCAAGCATACTTTGTGCTCCCACTGCTCTTTGTTTTGCAACAGGCCCTGCAGTTCCCTTATATTCAAGAGTAGCAGGAGGTGGAAAAAGGAGGGGAAGCTAATGACTACTACCCAGAACTAAGCAGTGCAGCCCAGGAGAGGACTTGATGGGAGGGTAAATTTGGGGCCTAATTCTTTGACAGCACCTTCAGTAAACCAGGGGGTAAGAGCCAGCCCCAAAACATTTATCATAATAGTGCAACAAGATGAAGGCCTTTAGGGGCCAGCTTGAAATTCCAGAGTAAGAAAATAAAGCTGTGTGGAGGGTGAGGCGGCCAGCTCTGGCAGACTGTCTCTATGGGAGGCTGGGTGTAATTGTTTTATGCTCACGAAGAGGTTATTAACTGCTTTCTCTCCAATCTATCAGAAAAGTGTTTTGTTTTGTTTTTCCGCCCACCCGGAAAGGTGATGCTACAAAAGCAGAAATTTAAAATGACTGCAGAACTTCAGAAAGAGAAAAGCACCTCTGCATTTTCTCTTCCTCCTTATTCTACAAAGTGACTTGCTTTCTCACGTGGTCAAGGGACACTCTTTCCCCAGAAGGAAGTCTTAAGGATTCTGAATGGTTTGCAAGCATCACTTGTGACTCTTGTTCATTAAATGTTTGACAAACATCTGAATATCTTCCATGTATTAACACCATGCTAGGCAAAGGGGGAGATGAAAGACGTATGATGCCAGATATCAAGGTGTTTACAGGGCTAGGAATGTGGCTTAGTGGTAGAGTGTTTGCCTAGCATGCATGAAGCCCTAGGTTCAATTCCTCAGTACCACATAAACAGAAAAAGACAAAAGTGGCTCTGTGGCTCAAGTGGTAGAGCATTTGCCTTGAATACAGAGAGGATCAAGGACAGTGCCCAGGCATTGAGTTCAAGCCCCAGAACTAGTCAAAAAAAAAGGAAAAGGCATTTACAGATTAGAGGGAGAGACATTATAAGCACTATTTCATTTTATGTCATGAAGACTAAATCAAAGAATACAGAGAGGTTACCATGGAAGCACAGAGGAGGGGTACTTGGCCAATCTGGGTGTGTATGTGTGTGTGAGGGGGACTTAAGGAAGGCATTCAGAAGGGGATGGTGCTTGAATAACCTGAAATAGCAACTAACCAGTCAAGGAAAAGAAAAAAATGTGCCGGCACATTTTCTTACAGAGTGGAGACTAATTCTCACCTTTTAATAATTACACAAAAGAGAGCTTCAGTTAGACTTACAATAGTAAATAGCTGAAATTTTCCAGTAAACTAGAGACCATTATACTTCCTTTCCTAAGGTCTCATTTTAAACCTTTTCCAGCTAAAGGGAAACAGAATAATCTTTGTCAAAGCCACAAGATCTTTGCCTGTTGGAGTCCTGTTTGCACAATGCTGACGCCAAGACAGGCTAGAGCAGGTTCTCTTCATTCTCCCACAAACTCAGTGTAAACATGAAGCCTTTTTCTCAGTTGAAAGCAGGCCTTTCATTCTGCTAGGAAGTAGAAACATCTTTCAGCTGTGCTGTGCCACCTCTACAGAGTCTCCAGATGTTAATACAGCTGCCTCACCAAAAGTTGTACTGGTTTCTAGTATCTGATCACTACACTGAAGAGAAGAAATGGCTCTTGTCATGTCTTCTTGGTTTTCTTTTGGCTTGTAAGATAATAATATACATTTGGGAAGGTCTCAAGAAACAAAGGAGAATTTTTAACCCCACAAAAGCCTAAGCAAACACCTTTCTGCCAAGAAAAGTAAGGCTTCTAAATACCTATACCAGAAACACATAACAGGGCTGGGAAGGTGGCTCAGTGGTAGAGCGCTTGCCTTTCATGCATGAGGCCATGGGTTCGATTCCTCAGCACCACATAAGCAAAAAAGAAAAAAACCGGAAGTGGCGCTGTGGCTCAAGTGGTAGAGCACTAGCCTTGAGCTGAAGAGCTGAGGGACAGCGCCCAGACCCAGAGTTCAGGCCCAATGATAAGACCAAAAGAAAAGAAACACATAACAGTACCAGACCACCACCAGAACACAGAAGTTTCTTCAGCAGGATCTGAATAAATGACAAATAAATGACAGCAACCCAGAATTCAGCTAATGAGAAGGCTTAGACTTCCTTAAGAATCATTTATAATTCAGGAAATCAGCAAAGATTAAAATAGCATTAATTGCCTTGACTTGTTACTTAAAAAAAAAAAAAGAATGAGGGGCTGGGAAGGTGGCTCAGTGGTAGAGTGCTTGCCTTGCATTCATGAGGCCCTGGGTTCGATTCCCCCACCCCCCCCAAAAAAAAAGAATGAAAAACAATGCATAATGCTATCAATAATTCACTTCAAAGTAGCTTCAGTTGTCTCAAAGTCTCACTTGAGATAATTAAACTTTTTGGCTATCCTCTGTTACTCTGGAAGGAACGGGAAGTTAGTAAATTCTACTGTAAACAAGTTCGGGCAATTCAGTTTATCACTGAAAAAGAAAAGCACACTTCTAGGCTATATCAGTTAATCTATGAGCTGTCAAGACTTATTTCCTTTTGTCTATTAAGATCTGAAGCAAACTTTCTTTTTTGGGGGGGAGGGGGGGGACGGTCTGGTTGTGGGGCCTGAACTCTGGGCCTGGGCGCTGTCCCTCAGCTCTTCAGCTCAAGGCTAGCGCTCTACCACTTGAGCCACAGCGCCACTTCTGGCTTTTTTTTTCCTTTTTGCTTATGTGGTGCTGAGGCATCGAACCCAGGGCCTCAGGCATGCAAGGCAAGCGCTCTACCACTGAGCCACCTTCCCAGCCCTGAAGCAAACTTTCAAAATGAGACTCAGCAACACATTTGGGGAGCATAATCCGAGGGGGAGGCCTACAAATACTTCTTGTTTTTGGTTTGTTTTTTTTGCTGTTGTTGTTGGTCGTGGGGCTTGAACTCAGAGCCTAGATGGACACTGTCTCTAAGCTTTTTTTTGCTCAAGGCTAGCACTCTACCACTTTGACTCACAGCGCCACTTCTGGTTTTCTGGTAGGTAATTGGTGTTAAGAGTCTCAGACTTTCCTGCTCAGGCTGGCTTCAGACCTAGATTGTTAGATCTCAGCCGCCTGAGTAGCTAGGATTACAGGTATGAGCCATCAGCAACTGGCCTCTTCAAGTACTTTTTAGATGGTGATGATTCTAGAAGACAATAATGGTATTATAAAGGCCTTGGAAGAGAGAACAAGCTTCATTTTTCTAATACTCTATTGTTTAATAATCTCACTACTTCAAATACTGCCTTCCAGCACTGAAATGGAAGGGTAATATTAAAATTAGCATTGTGATCTCTTACCTACCACTCACATTATACATTATACATGATTGAAACAAGAGCTTACAAGCTCAAGGTTAAATACAAAGGGTGATTTTTTTCCCCCCCTAACCATTAGGTCAAGACCATGATTATGCTTATATTTCCACAAAGTATAAAACTGGTTATTTGTTGGTGGGTAATAAATGAGAATTTGATCGAAGTTATAGATCCAGTCCTTGGAAATGACTACACAGTTTTATACAAAATTTCAGGTAATCATAAACACTTTGAAGGCTGTCTGCTGGTATCAGTTTATAGTTCTCTGCTCTGATGTTAAAAATAGGGATGATGTGTATAGCTCAGAGGTATACTGAATGATTAACACAGTTAGGACTCTGAGCTCTATTCCCAACACAAAAAGATGGGAAGGAAAAGTAATAAGAGGAGCTGAACACCAGTGGCTCACACCTGTACTCCTGGCTATTTAGGAGGCTGAGATCTGAGGATCGAGGTTCAAAGCTAGCCCAGGCAAGAAAGTCTGTGAGACTCTTATCTCTAAAAAACAACTCAGAAAAAGCAGGAAGTGGTGCTGTGGCTCAAGTGGTAGAGCTCTAGCCATGAGCACTCATGCCCTAAGTTCAAGCCCCAGGACTGGCAGAATAAAAAGAAAAGAAAAAGTGATAGGAGGGAAAGGGGTAGAGGGAAGGACAGGAAGAGAGGGCAGGGTAGAGCAAGGCAGGGCAAAGCAGAGCAGGGCAGGGGCAGGGCAGGGCAGAGCTGGGCAGGGCAGGGCAAGGCAGGACAAGGCCAGGACTGAATCTTCCAAGGTAAAAGGAACCAGGACTTAAAAGTTGACTCCAGGTCTAGGGCAGGAAATGGAAAAGATTTTTTTTTGGGGGGTCCATTCCAGGGCTTTTCACAGCTGGCACCCTACCAATGAGCCATGCCTCCAGTCCAGCATTTTGCAAATTAACTGGAGACAGAGTCTTGAGGACTTTTCTTTTCTTTTCTTTTTTTTTGGGGGGGTCCGGTCATGGGGCCTGAACTCTGGGCCTGGGCGCTGTCCCTCAGCTCTTCAGCTTAAGGCTAGCACTGTACCACTTGAGCCACAGTGCCATTTCCGACTTTTTTCTTTTTGCTTATGTGGTGCTTAGGAATCGAACCCAGGGCCTCATGCATGCAAGGCAAGTGCTCTACCACTGAGCCAACTTCCCAGCCCTTGAGGACTTTTCTACTAGGCTGACTTTTCTCTTGAGTAGCTAAGATTACAGATGCAAGCCACCAGTGACCAGCATCACCTTTGGCATTTTGTACCAGAGGGCAAAAAGGCTAACAAAGATTAGTCTTAGCAAAAACAGACATGGAATCCAGCATGAATACTCATTCTAGAATATCCAAAGATGATAATCAGAGCCCCAAACTGTAATAAATTGAAACACAAAGCTGGGGAGTACCAGGGGCTCACATCTGTAATCCTAGCAACTCAGGAGGCTGAGGGATGAAAGATCATAATTTGAGGCCAACCCTAGTAGAAAAATTCACAAGATTCTATCTTGAAAATAACCACAAAATGGCTGGAGATATGTTTCAAATGGTAGAGCACCAGTCTAACAAGCCCTTCATTCAAACCTCAATACAAAAAAGAAATATATAATAGAGAAAATTTTATTAGATAAAATGTGTTTATTATGTTTACACATACAAGTAAAATTAATCTTTGTATACTGAATTTCTAACCTACAACCTTGCTAAATTAAATTCATTTATTCTAGTAGCTTTTTTTTGTTTTTTGGGGTTGTTGTTTTTTTTTTTGGTCCAGTCATGGGGCCTGAACTCTGGGCCTGGACGCTGTCCCTCAGCAATTCACCTCAAGGCTAGCACTCTACCACTTGAGCCACAGCACCACTTCCGGTTTTTTCTTTTTTGCTTATGTGGTGCTGAGGAATCGAACCCAGGGCCTCAGGCATGCAAGGCAAGCACTCTATCACTGAGCCACCTTTTCAGCCCTCTAGTAGCTTTTTTGTAAAGCCTATCAGGTTTTCTACATTATCATGCAGGTTAAAAATAAACACAGTTTACATCTTTTTTTTTTCCGAATCTAGATTATCTTTTGTTTTTCTTGCCTGATTGCACTATTTAGAATCTCCAGAATAATGCTGAACAAAGGTGAGAATGTACATCCATCTTGTTCCTTAGTTTAGGAAAAACCATTCCACAATTCACCAATAAGTGAAACTCAGGTTTTTCATAGATTCTCTTTATCAGGCTGAAAAAGCTCTCCTCCATTCCTAGTATCTTGAAAATTTTTACCAGAAATGTAGTATTTTTGCATTTCCAAGATGACTAGTAAATAAAACAATAAAATATACTTCTATACATACACATAATCTCTCTGAAAAGGATACCCAAAACAGAGGAAGGGAAAAAGAGAAATTCTTGCTTTAGGTGTAAGCTCTTACTTGAAAGGGCAGTCAGAAGGAAGGAGCCTTTTTGGTACAAGTCAAAGGCCTCCAGAGTCTAGTGGGTAAATGTCCTCAGCAGACCTGTTTGGTTTAGTACTTAAAATGATCAGCTTCTTCCTGCAGCTGCTGTGACTGCACAGAAACTCTTCCAGAACAAATGGTGAGTCATAGCAGTTGTCTGTTATCTCCTGGAGCTTTTCTTTTTCTTGTTGGTACTGAGGTTTATTGAATTCAGGATCTCACTCTCACCAGGCAGGTGCTATACTGATAAGCCACTCCTTCAGCACTGGTTAGTTTTAAGATAGGTCTTGCTTCTGCCTGAGCACTGGTTAGTTTTAAGATAGGTCTTGCTTCTGCCTGAGCATACAGACTATCATCTGTCTATTTACACTTCCTATGAAACTAGGCTGTGAGGCATGTGCCACATCCAGTTATTTGTTGAGAAGTGGTCTCATGAATTTATTTTTCACCAGAGCTGGCCTCCAATGGCAACACTTCTAGTCTCAGCCTCCCAAGTAGCTAAGATTATAGGCATAAGCCTCTAGCACCTAATTCTATTGGAGCTTTTTAAAGGAGCTATAATGGGAGCACAGCAGTCTTGGTCACATTTTGTCTCAATCATAGCATGATTGTACCTTTGTCTTTAGCTGTTCTTCAAAGTCTTAATTGCACTAGTATTCAATCCCATGAAATTATACCTTTTAGAATACTTTTTATGTAAAGTCAGAATCTAAAGACATAATTTAAGACACAGAAAATGTACACAAGTAATTAATGACTACTTGAGACTTAGTCAAAATGAGCCTTTATTTCCAGAGAGATGAAGTACTATTATGTCTATTTGCATTTGTAATCGCTTTTGGGCTGAAAGGACAAAGATATACTGCTAACATACATCTTTATTTAATGTCTTTGAAGCTTTGCTTCTGTTTGTATTGGCACTGGGGTTTGAATTTAGAGCCTTGTGCCACATCCCCCCTAGCCTCTTTTATTTAAGATTTTACAGATAGGGTCTCAAACTTTTCCTTGGGGCTAGCCTCTTGACTGTGATTCTTCCATCCCTATCTCTTGTAAAGCTATCTCTTGTAATGCTACCATACTGGCTCATAATGTTTTATTATTACCTATTTACCATCATCCAAAGTTTACAATGTTATAATTTCTTTCCTTACTAAAACTTACCATTTTAACAAGGTTAATTATGGCTCTTACTTGGTACTAATCCTGGGACTTGAACTGAGGATCTGGACACTGTCCCTGAGCTTTTTTGCTCAAGGCTAGCACTCTACCACTTGAGCCACAGCTCTATTTCTGGTTTTTTTGGTGGGGGCTTTTTGGTGCTTAATTGGAGATAAGAGTTTCATAGACTTTCCTGTGAGACTCTTCCTGCTCCAGATGGCTTTGAACTGTGATGCTGAGTTATCAGCCTCCTAAGTAGTTAGGGTTACAGGCATTAGTCATTGGAGCCTGGCTTAACTACTACTTGCCAGACCTGTAAGTACTGGCTACTATCTTAAGGCAAGATAAAAACTTACCTGCCACTTGATATAAATGGCCACTTAAGAAAACACAAGGGTTGGGAATATGGCTTAGTGGTAGAGTGCTTGCCTAACATGCATTAAGCCCTGGGTTTGATTCCTTAGTACCACATACACAGAAAAGGCTGGAAGTGGTGCTGTGGCTCAAGTGGCAGAGTGCCAGACAGCCTTCAGCAAAAGAAGCTCAGGGATAGTGCCCAGGCCCTGAGTTCAAGCCCCAGTACTAGCAAAACACACACACACACACACACACACACACACACACACACACACACACACACACACACACACACACACACACACACACACACACACACACACACACACACACACACACACACACACACACACACACACACACCATTTCTAGTTTAGTTCAATCCTGAGCAAAAATCATAGAATCCTGCTACAATAGTAGACTCATCTAATACTTTTTACTATCACACTAGAAGAAAGGACATAGTTTTATTAACATGAATGCAAATCAATGTTAGTTTTTAATAGATAGGTTGTTTGTTGGGAGACTGTTAGTTTTTAATAGATAGGTTGTTTGTTGGGAGACCACAGAAGCCTCTTCAGGTTCACTGCTACAAGTCATTCAGCTGAAAACACTGAAAGACCTTGATACATTTGCTCAAGGACTCACTCAAGGAATAAGTATCTTGCTAAATGTAATCAACCAGGGTGGACCAGAATGATAGCCATACATCTGCTCAGAGTAGTCAGTAACCTGCTGCCACCAGAGCTATATTCAATATAATTGTTGAAACTATGGCAATAACATTACTACCAGATAATCTGCCCAGTCTATTTTCAGAGCTGGAATAGAGAAAATTGGACATTCAGGAAAGTACTTCAAGTTGGACATAAGAAACAAGCAGTCAGTAAGCATAGAGCCAACAAGGCCCTGGGTTCCATCAGAGAGGAGAGAAAGGAGGAAATGAGAGAGAAAAGAAACAGAGAGAAAGGAGGAGGGGGATCAAGGTGAAAAGAAAGCATTATACATGTATAGTTCAGATCACTGGAAACAGAAAGGAAAAGAGACACAAGTTAACAGCAATGGTTTGATGTGTGTGGTTTACTTATCCTTGTGTCCCTCACATTCTGCAAAACCTTGCTTTATAAGCCTTCCATGGAACAAAGCTTTTTGTTATAGTTCAAGTGCAGAGGAATGTGGAAGTTGTCGGATTAGTTCTGGGACAGAAATATCTCTTAGTACTATTCCGGGTCTTATAACAAACATCAACAGTGGGAAGGCCCAGACATAACAAATAAACATACCTTTAAAACAAAACTTGGATTCAGGGGCTGGGAAGGTGGCTCAGTGGTAGAATGCTTGCCTTGCATGCATGAGGCCCTGGGTTCGATTTCTCAGTACCACATAAGCAAAAAGAAAAAAGCCGGAAGTGGCACTGTGGCTCAAGTGGTAGAGCACTAGCCTTGAGCTGAAGAGCTGAGGGACAGCGCCCAGGCCCTGAGTTCAGGCCCCATGACCGGACCCAAAAAAACAAAACAAAAAAAAAACTTGGATTCAATCCATAAATTCAGGAAATGATCCTCTCTCATCAATAACTGATAGCTATCAACAAGGTTTTACCTGTACTTTCCTTCTCAAAAATACCCTTCTCATTGATGTACAGGTTACACATGCTGACATCTGGAAAACCATCAGAAACCTCTCCTCCTATCCTTGGCTCTCGCTCAAAAAACAAATAAAACACTGGAATTTGGAATAAGCATGAGAAAAAAAATCCAATCTTTCCTTTTTTTTTTGGTTGTGGGCCTTGAACTTGGGGCCTAGGCATCATTGTCCCTGAGCTCTTATACTCAGGGCTAGCACTCTATCACTTAGAGCCACAGTGTCACTTCCAGTTTTGAGTGGTTTGGAGATAAGAGTCTCACAGGGACTTTTCTGTCCAGGCTGACTTTGAAGCAAGATTCTCAGCTCTCAGCCTCTCAAGTAGCTAGGCATGAGCTGCTGGTACCCAGCTCCATTTTTCTTTCTTTTTTTTTACTAGTGCTTTTCCAATTGAGTCACACCTGCAGTCCTGTATTTTGCTGGGATATGCGTGTGTGTGTGTGTGTGTGTGTGTGTGTGTGTGTGTGTGTGTGTGTGTGTGTGTGTGTGTGTGTGTGTGTGTGTGTGTGTGTGTGTGTGTGTGTGTGTGTGTGTGTCCATATTAGTCCATATTGATATACTGATACCTAAGTTTATTCTTTTTATTTTTTTGGTGCCAGTACTGGAACTTGAACTCAAGGTCTGGGTGTTGTCCTTGAACTTTTTTTTTTTTTTTTTTTTGTTTTGTTTTTTTTGGTCGGTCTTGGGGCTTGAACTCTGGGCCTGGGCGCTGTCCCTCAGCTCTTCAGCTCAAGGCGAGTGCTCTACCACTTGAGCTACAGCGCCACTTCCGGTTTTCTGGTGGTTTATTGGAGATAGGAGTCTCACGGTCTCTCCTGCCCGGGCTGGCTTTGAACCGAGATCCTCAGATCTCAGCCTCCTGAGTAGCTAGGATTACAGGCGTGAGCCACCAGCGCCAGGCTTGTCCTTGAACTTTTGTGCTCAAGGACAACACTCTACCACTTAAACCACAGCTTCACTTCCAGATATTTTGATAGCTAATTGGAAATAAAAGTCTCACAGACTTTCCTGTTCAGGCTGGTTTTGAACCATGATTCTCAGATCTTCTGAGTAGCTAGGATTATAATGAGCGACCAGCACCTGGCTAGTTTGCTTCCTTTTCATTGCTGAATAGTATTTCAATTATATGGATTTACCATAGTTTATTTCTCAGTTTGAGGCATAGTCAAGTTTGGATATTCATTCATTTCACTTAGGAGTGAATTGCTAGATCTGTCTTTATTCATGTAATTGTTAAATCTCAGGGATACATATTTCCAAGGGAATAAAGGAGTTAATTTCTGTAATGATCTTCTTCCTATTCCATCTGTATCACTTCTCTATCTTCATACATGTAGAAAACATCTCCAAATCTCTATCACTTAAAAACTTAAATGCCACGCCGACCCCAGTAGAGTCTGCTTAGCATGGGAAACCATCTATCAGACCATGATAGGGGCCTCGAGACCTATCTCTGAGTTTTGGGACTTCACCGAAGTCTACCTCAGAGAATGGGGCTTTACAGAAACCTATCTCCAAGTTTTGGGACTTCACCGAAGTCTACCTCGGAGAATAGGGCTTCTAAGAGGCCTACTCCTGGGAAAAGGCTGGCAAAAACCCCTGGAAAAGATGTGTTTCTGCCTATCTTTTCCTCATAAGAGTGCCTATTAATCTTTTACTGTTTCTACTGCTCATTGTACTTACTCATTGTCAACGTTCCCTTATTCAAAGCTCTTTCTTAAGAGTGTTGACGACTCCAATATCTGATGAGTGTCTTAAAAATATGACTAACTCACCAGAGTTAAGTGCTACCCTGAAACCCCTCTTATGGAGGCTAGTAGACAAGTTATAAGTAAATATAAAAGTATTGGGGGTTTCACAAAGTCACTCCAGAAGGAATTGTAAGATTTACAAAAAGTTGTAGGCGCGGCTAGAACAGAAAGAATGTATGGCAATTGCTGAGATAACTACTTAGGAGAAAGAACTTCCTCATTTACTAAGAGACTTGCTAAATCTAAGTCTCCTTGGTGCTTACTATTAAAGAAGGAACAGGAAAGATCTTAATGGGACAGTTAAGGCCTCTATAGAAAAAAGTAGTGGTTAATTGGTGACAATCATCGAAACCCATTGTATTTCTTAAAAATAGAGGTAAAGCTGGAAACAAGTGCCTATCAGGCGACCAGTTGGTGACCACCCAAGGACGAAGCCCTGCAGCAAGGTTGTGTAACCTTTTGCCCTTTCAGGCAACCAGCTGGTGACCGCCCAAGAATGAAGCCCTGCAGCAAGATTATGTAACCTTTTGCCCTTTCTTATGGAGACTTTTGCTATAAAAGTTTGTTATCCTCTGCATTAAATCGCACTCAGCACTCAGCACTCAGCACTCAGCACTCAGCACTCAGCATCCACTCCTAATGTGTGTGAGTTGTCTGTTTGCCATCTCCCCGTCCTATTCCAGGTTCCTCCCCTAGGTATCCTCCATCGTCCCGACAGAACCCGGTCCGCGGCAGGTGGCGCCCAACGTGGGGCTCAGAGCGGGGCACGAAGCAGTTTCTTCAGTCAAGGAACCTTGGGAGGTAAGCATCTCTCTCTCTCTCTCTCTCTCTTTTCCTTTCACCTGGAATAGTAGTCAGAAGCTCGTTGGGGTGCTGCAGGCCCCTCAGTTGTGACTGAGAAAGATAACGAGTAAATCATGGGGAGTTCATCTTCTAAGAATAAGGATAGTTTGTCTCTATTTTAAAACATATACTCCACAGCAGCAGTGGGAGAACAAACTAATCCTTGGTTCCCGCAGGAAAAAGGAAACCATTGAAAAAGTGAATGTAATTCTAAGTTCCATAAAGACGGAACTCCTCCTTCGAGAGGAAACAAAAAACGGAAAAAGGGAACCATTGAAAAAGTGAATGTAAATCTAAGTTCCGTAAAGACGGAACTCCTCCTTCGAGAGGAAACAAAAAACGGAAAAAAGGAACCATTGAAAAAGTGAATGTAAATCTAAGTTCCATAAAGAGGGAACTCCTCCTTTGAGAGGAAACAAAAAACGGACAGAGGGGCAACCAGCCCCTCCCCAAGAGAATAAGAAACAGTTAGATCATTTGATACAATTTTCATATTTCAGGAATGGTGAAAGCCTGCCTGCAGGTGTGGTCTTGGGGCTGGCGGAGAGTCTTGGCGGACGCGCTATAAGACTGCCAGTGGGGCCAGTGGGAGACGTCCCCTGGACCCCTGGGTGGGGCTGTCCTCGAGATCGGGTAGAGGGGGTTCGAGTCCCCCCGATTGGCCGATTCTCTCTGGTTGGAAGCCCTTCTGGACAGACTGTCTGACCAGCAGTCTGACGCGCTTGCTGTCTGTCTTGAGTGTGCGTATATGTCTTCTGTTAACTCTAATTTGAATCTTAGGCACACAGCCCTGGGGCTGGTGGATGAGGGGCTTACTGATCCCGTAGACCAGAGGAAGAGTGCGCATTTCCCACTTAATTGCCCCTTCCACCCTTTTAGAATTCCAGGAGTGCCCGGACCAGATCGCCCACCTCCCCAGAGAAAGCGTGACCAAGTGCACATACATTACCAACCCCCGTATGTGGTGTGTGTGTATGTGTGTGTAATTTTAACTTCTTTTTCTTTCTTATCTCAGTTTTATTAATTTGGACACTCCTTGTCCCAGAGATGGGGCAAGGACAAAGCAAGCTTACTCCTCTCAACCTCCTGCTCAATCATTTCAAAGAGGTAAAAGAGAGGGGGTATAATTTCAGTATAATTGAAAATCTCAGAAGAATCTAAAAAGAAAAATTCTCTAGAATAAGTAGAGGGGGTTCTAGTCCCCTGGTAAGTGGTGAGATGTCACCCCATTCACTGAGACCTAATTTTGTCTTTGTGGCCACTTGTTTGTCTTGTTTAGTGTGTGTGTTCGTTTTATGTTTTCTGAGGTAGGGAAGATTTGGGTGAGTGTGACAGGCTCACTCTGCAGACTCTGGATTCAGTTTGCTGAATGAGAACAGCACAGAGATTCAAAAGACTAATTAGTGAATTGCCTTGCTAGATAAGCAAGCTCTGGGAAAATGAAGCCCAGCAAAGGTACCTAGTTTAAAAGAAACACTGTCTTAAATTTTTGTTTAAAAACTTTAAATAATGTACGTACAACTGATTTTGATTTTTGCGCGCTTTAAGATCTGTGTGTTTTGTGTGTGTCTGTGAACATGTTCAAAGATAAAAAATTGTCAGCATGCTGTAACAATTGGGTGAGTTTAAATTTAAAAAATTCAAAAGGTTATGAGGTTTGGACATTACCAAAAATTTTAAAAATCTTCACATTGTTTTAAATGGCTTTTTAAAAGGTTCTTTAACTTGCAAATTAGAAAATCTGGTATTTTAAAAACTAATATTTTAAAATGCATAAGACTGTTTATACTGTAATCAAGTTATCTGGCTTAACAATGCATTGGCTGTTTGGTATCTAATTCCCTTGGCTAAAATTTGGGGATGAATATTAGAAATTTAAATGTAAAGGTTAGTTTAACACTGTCAAAGATGTTACCTGTTCTGTCTATCTAAAACTGTATTTCATTTGAGAACCAAGAGAAGAGATGGGGAAAAACTTAGAAACCAACAGAAGACCTATCTTTAGAGGTGAAGGGTGAATAAGCAGAAGTGCAGTTCAGCTGGTCATGCAGTGGGACAGGCCCTGGGAGGAGTCCACCCATGGTGAGGCAAGCTGGCACAAACGCAGTTCATCTAACCCTAAAGAGTCAGATAGAGTGTGTGGCCATTCCATAGGAGGGGCCAAGTGGCCCATCGTTGTTCTGTCTCTTTTCCCTGCAGATAGACACTGAAAACATGATGGTTAAAATGAGTGGTGTGATGATCTGATTAGTACTGGAAAAACTTTCCCTTGGATGTGTTAACATTAAAATTAGGAAGGCCTTAAAAAGAGGGCAAAAAGTTATTTGTATAATGTGGCTTACTTTCAATTATGTTCTACAATTAGGATGTTTTTAAAAGTTATAAAGATGTTAAATCTAGCTTTGTGGTATAGTAAAGGTGACTGTAATTCTTGCATTAAGGAAAATTGTCATTTGAGTTTAAAAATCTTAATGTGTGTCTGTTTTAAAACAAGCAGCCAAGAGGCAATGAGTGACACTTGGCCTCAAGATTTCAAGGGATCTTTTCAAAATGCAAATGAAAACTAAAGTATAAAATATTAAAGGTGATTAATAAGAGGTTTAAAAAAATAGGGAATGGATTTTTGGATATATAGTTTAAATGTAAAATCATTCTTGACATTGGCCTCAATGTGCAAAAAAAAAAAAAAATAGGATTATCAAAATGATTGCTATTCTAGTTTGCTCTTATAGGTTTTTTAAGTTTCCAGCAAGCCCAAAGCAAAGCACAGAGGATTCTTACAGTTTGTCAGATGTAACTTTGACTCTTAATAAGTGTCAGGTAAGTGCATGCTTAAAAGCTACTTCTATGTTGACCACCTTGTTGCTTTTAATTGGAGTAAAATGGCCTTTTATAAGACTCAGTGATCTGCAAACTGGTTCAAAGCCAGCCCGGGCAGAAAAACGTCCCTGAGAGGCTGTCACCTCTATTCAGCCAGCAGAGTACTAGCCCTGGACTGAAGAGTCAGGGGACAGTACTCAAGCCCCAAGCTGGAGACTCACAGTGGCAGAGTACTAGCCCTGGACTGAAAAGTTAGGGGACAGCATTCAAGCCCCGAGTCTGGGACTCAAAGTGGCAGAGTGCTAGCCTTGAGCTGTAGAGCTGAGGGACAGTGCTCAGGCCCCGAGTTCAAGTCCAACAACCAGCTAAGGAAAATGCCAATGAGGCATTTATCCCAATGTAGAGAAGACACTCCTGGGACAAAAGCAATGGTGGAGCATCCAGAGGCAGTAAGCCACTGCTTGGATGGCAGAAATGTCAGATCCTAGAGTCATTTGTGCGTGGCCCTTCAAAACTGGTCAGAGCCGGGAGGTCATAGGAAGATAGTTTGGAAGCATGCCTAATGTTCATGACTACCTTGTAAGGGACAAGAACTTGCCAGTCCTCTGTGATAGTAAAAAGCTAATGTTATAAAATGTGGGAGATAGTTTAAATCTCAACCCCTTTATGTGCCAAAAAGCTCTAATTGGCAGCTCCAATTGAGCTGACACCAGTAACATGAAATTCATCTGCCCAGGAAAAAGTTTGTAAACCTGAGAGAGTGTTTCTATTGATATCTGTCTTAGGCATTATTTGGGATCATTAGAGATCACATTCCTAAGCCATCTAAAAAGATGCTTTTTGCAAACTAGAGTGCTAAACAAGCTACACTGCTATAGCTGGAGAAAATGTCTGTGCAGTTGTCAAAAGTTAAATATTGTTCTTAATGACATCTAACCCTGATAGCCTCTTTGTAAAATAGGCTAAGGTTATAGGTTCTTGGCTAGGTAAGATCAACGCCCCTAAAGTCAGCTTGAAGAAGTTACAGAAGATTGACCTTCGCCCTTCTACCCCCATTTTAAGATCAAGGGTCCAGAGTCAGTTTTGGAAAAATGAGGCAAAATAGGTAAAATAATTTTTTAAAGGCATAAAAAATAGTGTTAACTGTTGTAGGTGTGCAAGGTGTGGAGACTGCATTTGTCAGAGATGGTTACAAGACTAAGCCTTCTGTGTCTATTTATAAAAAAAAAAAAATCTGGTTAGTAAAAAAAAAAAAAAAAGTTATTTTGGTAAATTGTCCTGGGCTATTGTCTAAATGTTCTTAGAAACCAACGGAGTCACGGCCTGCCAAGCCTATGTATTACTTGCATCCTTAACCAGTCTGTGTAGGAATTTGCAGCCCAGCACGAGAGACCCTGTTGCTGCTACTGCTACTGCTGAACACCTTAATGGGTAAAGTTCAACGACGGCCTGACAGTCAACCAGAGATACTCCTGCTTGATTCCATCACCTGAATCTGCTTCCTGGTTGAAAGCTGCTAAATCTAAGATCTTGTGGGACATTCTTTTGGGTGATATCCAGAAATCCTCTCTCTTCCCACAGTGGATATTGGGGACAAGGATATCACTGGCTTGCTTGTCTTAGGCACTTCAGTGCATAGTGACTGAAAATCCACTCTAGGGTCACAGCCTAGTTTGACTCTGATATGGTAATAACCTGAGTGTGTTATCAATAGAGGTAATACTCTTAGCCTTAAAATCTAGCAAGCTTCTGCATCATGGTGGTGCCTTAAGGCTGTTCTAAGATAAAGGTTCCACAAGCCAAAGGAAAATTGGGCAGTTTTAAACTACAGCCACAAAGATGGTCAAGAGATTGTAAAGAAAGAGGGTGGTAAAGAAAGCCTTGGAAAGAGAATTGGGGAAATTTGAAAAGTAAGGATTGTCTTTAAGACAAACCTCAGAAAGTTTAAGTATGTCGCAAATGGTATGAGTATGTCTTAAAATTGGAGCTTACAAGGACAGCTGGTATAAAATTGATACACGGAGTCAGGACTGGTGAAAATTAAAAAAAAAAAAAAAAAAAAAAAAAAAAAAGGGGCAAATGCCACGCCGACCCCAGTAGAGTCTGCTTAGCATGGGAAACCATCTATCAGACCATGATAGGGGCCTCGAGACCTATCTCTGAGTTTTGGGACTTCACCGAAGTCTACCTCAGAGAATGGGGCTTTACAGAAACCTATCTCCAAGTTTTGGGACTTCACCGAAGTCTACCTCGGAGAATAGGGCTTCTAAGAGGCCTACTCCTGGGAAAAGGCTGGCAAAAACCCCTGGAAAAGATGTGTTTCTGCCTATCTTTTCCTCATAAGAGTGCCTATTAATCTTTTACTGTTTCTACTGCTCATTGTACTTACTCATTGTCAACGTTCCCTTATTCAAAGCTCTTTCTTAAGAGTGTTGACGACTCCAATATCTGATGAGTGTCTTAAAAATATGACTAACTCACCAGAGTTAAGTGCTACCCTGAAACCCCTCTTATGGAGGCTAGTAGACAAGTTATAAGTAAATATAAAAGTATTGGGGGTTTCACAAAGTCACTCCAGAAGGAATTGTAAGATTTACAAAAAGTTGTAGGCGCGGCTAGAACAGAAAGAATGTATGGCAATTGCTGAGATAACTACTTAGGAGAAAGAACTTCCTCATTTACTAAGAGACTTGCTAAATCTAAGTCTCCTTGGTGCTTACTATTAAAGAAGGAACAGGAAAGATCTTAATGGGACAGTTAAGGCCTCTATAGAAAAAAGTAGTGGTTAATTGGTGACAATCATCGAAACCCATTGTATTTCTTAAAAATAGAGGTAAAGCTGGAAACAAGTGCCTATCAGGCGACCAGTTGGTGACCACCCAAGGACGAAGCCCTGCAGCAAGGTTGTGTAACCTTTTGCCCTTTCAGGCAACCAGCTGGTGACCGCCCAAGAATGAAGCCCTGCAGCAAGATTATGTAACCTTTTGCCCTTTCTTATGGAGACTTTTGCTATAAAAGTTTGTTATCCTCTGCATTAAATCGCACTCAGCACTCAGCACTCAGCACTCAGCATCCACTCCTAATGTGTGTGAGTTGTCTGTTTGCCATCTCCCCGTCCTATTCCAGGTTCCTCCCCTAGGTATCCTCCATCGTCCCGACAGAACCCGGTCCGCGGCACTTAAACACTTTGTTTATGTTTAGTACTAGATCATTGATAAAATTGCTATGTCCAACTTTTTCATCAGTGTCCTGCAGCATCCTAGAAAACAAATACTCCCCACTCTACTATTATTTAGCTTTATACATATTTTATAGCTTGTTTTTTCATCAACAGGCCCTCTTCTATATTCTTAATCAATTTTCAATTGATCCAAGAATCTTCAGTACATCATTTCTAATAACTACATAAAAATTAACAATTGCTTTTCCCAATTCATTGGCAGTTAGTATACTTTTTGTAAATCAGACACTGTCAAGGACAAAGGACTGTCAACAAAGAATATACTCAGAACATGTCAAGTGTACTCCCTACCACCAGCCTAAAAGCAATGCTGGACTTTGTTACTCCTAAAGCAGACAGTACTCTGTCCTAAAACAAAAAAGCTTCTTAAATAAATGCTGTATTAATTAAACTAGAGGAAAGAAAAAAAGCAAGCATAATTAACATACAAAGCAACAGTATGGCCTAATTAATCACTATGAAGAGCAATCGAATAAAATACTATGCATTTTTATGGAGCAATTTAATCTGGCAAGTAATTAATCACAGAAACACTAAGCAAAACAAATGGATTTCCCTTAAAGGAAGTCACATTTATCATCTCTAATGTATCCCAAACTCTAATTTGTTATCCCAAGTCAAAATCATCTAGAAGACAATGAATTGTAGGCCTTAGTAGAACACTGGCTTCTGATGAAAAAGAACACTAAGCTTTTAAATCAAGTTATAACAGAGTACAAAAAAAGCTAAGGGTTATAGGGTAGAGATCTGTGGCAATGTGCACAGAGAGATCTTAACCTCAAGAGTTCTAAATCTAGGGGCTGGGAAGGTAGCTCAGTGGTAGAGCACCTGCCTTGCATGCATGAGGCCCTGGGTTCAATTCTTTAGCACCACATAAGCAAAAAGAAAAAAGCCAGAAGTGGTGCTGTGGCTCAAGTGGTAGAGCGCTAGCCTTGAGCTGAAGAGCTGAGGGACAGCGCCCAGGCCCAAGGTTCAGGCCCCACTACTGGACCCAAAAAAAAAAAAAAAAAAGTTCTAAATCTAGGTCAGTTCACTGAAAGCCATATATAATTGCTAAATGAAAGAGAAGTCACAGACATTATCAAAACCCCAAAAGGAGGCCCTTTTACAAAGGAAAACAGCTTTGATCTTAGAACAAGCAAAAGGAGAACAGATGAAGTAAGATTTAACTCAAATCCCTCCTTCATCTATTCTTCCTTCTCATTTTATTTTATTATTTTTTTATTTTTATTTTTTTGGGTCAGGTCGTGGGGCCTGAACTCTGGGCCTGGGCGCTGTCCCTCAGCTCTTCAGCTCAAGACTAGTACTCTACCACTTGAGTCACAGCAGCACTTCCGGCTTTTTTTTTTGCTTATGTGGTGCTGAAGAATCGAACCCAGGGCCTCATGCATGCAAGACAAGCGCTCTACCACTGAGCCACCTTCCCAGTCCCTTCCTTCTCATTTTAAATAATGACTCATTTTTCCCTGAGTCCAGATAGCCTTGCTAGTTTGAATAGCAACGGATTGTGTGTGTGTGTGTGTGTGCGTGCGTGCACGCTTGCGCGTGTGCTCATCTTTCATGGACTCTTATTTTTTTCTGTCTGCACTGATCCCAAAGGGCTTCACTTCTCTTTATAGCACCCCTCTCAACCGAGGCACCTGGTGGATGAAGTTTCTCAGGCTTCCACTTGGCTGCAACCAAAGGGATTTTGTCTCTATAGATATGTACAACCTCCAGATGCTGGATCTTATGAAATATTTAGTATTTAGTATTCAACTGTTCAGGGTAAGTTGTATTTTTCACACTTCCACAAAGAGGAAAGATGTTGTAGCTATCCCATTTGTCCCAAGTCATTTTTGTCTAGACTATTACCCTTCAAGTCATTTGTACTAGTATTTCTGCTTATATTAGTAGCTTGACTTTCAACCCATTATTTCACTTTTGTAGAATCTGCCTAGAATTTCTGTTCAGATTTTATTTGGGCTTTTGTCTTTCAATTGTCCTTATCCCTTCCCACAATCAACCCACAACTAATTACTCCCTGCCTATTCCAAATCGGCCTACCCAGTATCCTAAATCCCCACTTGTCTAACAAAAATTTATTGACTATGTTCATCAAGTAATATTAAACACAGGCACTATTAAGATATAGATACCATTTGCTTTCAAAGGGGCTCAAAGACTAGTTAAAAACAAAAAAAAAAACCAAAAAAAACAAAAAACAACCAATAGTTATTATAGTAGTATGGCCAGGTGTGACTCTAAGGATCAGATAAGGACATGCCTGGTAGTAAGTACCTATAATCTCAACAGTCAGGAGGCTTAGGCAGGAGGATCATGTGTACAAAGGGTTTTATAGCAACTTTGTCACCAAAAAACAAACAAACATAAAAAAGAAGTGATAAGAGGTACTACTTTAGCTTGGTGCTGGTGGCTCACGCCTGTAATTCTGGCTACTCAGGAGGCCAACATCTCAGGATCAGAGTTCAAAGCCAGTCCAGGCAGGAAAGTCCATGAGACTCTTCTCTCCATTTAACTACAAGAAAACCGGTGCTGTGGCTCAAGTGGTAAAGCGCTAGCCTTGAGCTGAAGAGCTAAGGAACAGCACCCAGGCCCAGAGTTCAAGTCCCACAACCAACAACAAAAAAAAAGAAGAAAAGAAAAAATAATGATGTACTTATTTTAAGAAACGTGCTGGCAAGTTGTGAAAAGACAATCTAGGCAGGGATGAGACATATAGAAAGGGTCAGGAATATAAAACAGTTTATCAAGCAAACTACTGATTTTTCTGGTTAGTCCAAAGAACTCTGAGTGGTCTAGAACAGCTTCAGTTAGGTGATGGATCCCTGATACTTTAAAAAAAATTATTAAGAATGGAAGCCAGATGTGGTGGTGTACATCTATAAATCTTTGCCCTTAGGAGGCTGAGGCAAATGAATAACAAATTTGAGGCCAGTCTAAGCAATATACATAGTGATACCTTGTCTCAAAAAAAAGAAAGGAAAGAAGGAAGGAAGGAAGGAAGGAAGGAAGGAAGGAAGGAAGGAAGGAAGGAAGGAAGGAAGGAAGGAAGGAAGGAAGGAAAGAAGGAAAGAAGGAAGGAAGGAAGGAACTAGAGGAGTTAATTTTAATTCTGCAGGTGATGGTGAACAAGTGAAAGAGTCAACACTGGGAGAACAAGAAAGAAAAAGGAGCAGATAAATGATGAGTGAAACCAGAGGGCTAGAGAATCCAACAGAAAAAGAAATAGAATAAATTGTATACAATATTTATGCAATTATAAACTATTGCTGAGTAATAGAAAAGGAATTTCTAGTTACTTGCACACCCATGTTCAGAGCTGCATTATTCACAATAGGTGGAAGCAACCTAAGTGTCCATCAAAAGATGAATGTATAAACAAAATAGGATGTATCAATATAACAACATATTCAGCTTTAAAAAGGGGAGAAAATTCTGACATAGGTTATCACCTGGATAAATCTTCAAGACATTATGCTAAGTGAAATGAGCCAGTCAAAAGATACTATTTGAGTTGGGCTTATTGTGCCTGCAATCCTAACTCAGGAGGATGAGATCTGAGTATCGTCAATAAAAGCCAACCCAGATAGACAAATTCAAGAGACTCTTATCTCCAGTCTACCAACAAAAATCCAGAACTAGAGGTGAGTAAAAAAGCCAAGTAAGAGTGAGAGGCACTGAGTTCAAGCTCCAGTATAGCACATAAAAACAAAACAACAAAAAATACTTGTTTTTACTTATATGAATTATCTAAACTAGCCAAATGTGATTACAAGGTGGCAATAGAAATATACTTAACTATATATGTAAAAATGGTTAACTGATGGCTACACTTATAATACTAACTACTTAGGAAGCTGAGGTTATACCTTCTCCTTCTGAGATAAATTACCAAAATGAATGTGTGTCAGGAGACACCAGTGAGAACCAACTGTCTCTGGGGCTTTCTTGAGACTGAGAATTCTCATCATATGAAAATGATGTTAAATGAGAGAAAAATTAATGTTCTTTGGGGGTGCAAGGTAGTGAAAATGCATTAGCCTGTGTTTGACATCCCACTCACATGTTCATGGTTCTAAAAGAAATTATATAGAAACCAATTAGAACAAAAAAAATCTCATTAAGTCTGTTATAACAGGAGCCCACTTTGCTAGAGCATGCAAAATATCTGGGCTCCAGGGAGAAATGTATAATCAAGGTAAAATTAATCAAAACCTACAATAAAAAAAGAATAGCAAGAGTCAGCTTAAGAAAAAAAATTCCTCAGTTAGAAACCCCCGAAATTTGATCACTGAGTGCATAATTCTATTTATCATTATCTTCTACTAAGTAGCATTATATTTATAATTAGGTTGATATCACAGTAAAATGCAGATACAATTCATTTAACAATTAATCTACTGGAGCTAAAATTTCTTTACCATGTCATTAATTGCCTACTTAAAATGCTGCCTCAGTTTCAGTTTCAGACTACCAGACCCTGTCTTTAAAAACCCAGGGGAAATGCAACACACATAGCAAGGTTTATTTAAGGAAGAAATGGTAAGTATTAGTGAGTTTCACACTTTCCTATCCCTAAGGACCTCAACTCTGGAAGAGCCTTTATTGTGACCACCAAGCTTAGTACTAATGAAAAGAGAAAATAGAGAAGAGTATTCTCTTCAGTAAAGCTCTCCTACTCACCCTAAGTTGCCTTTTTATTACACTTTACCTGCATGTTCATATTCATTTCTCAATATAAGAATTAATGCACTGAGGGGCTGGGAAGGTGGCTCAGTGGTAGAGCGCTTGCCTTGCATGCCTAAGGCCCTGGGTTTGATTCCTCAGCACCACATAAGCAAAAAGAAAAAAGCCGGAAGTGGCGCTGTGGCTCAAGTGGTAGAGCGCTAGCCTTGAGCTGAAGAGCTAAGGGACAGCGCCCAGGCCCAGAGTTCAGGCCCCACAACTGACCAAAAAAAAAAAAAAAAGACTTAAAAGATTTGCACTGGGCGCTGGTGGCTCAGGCATGTAATCCTGGCTACTCAGGGGCTGAGATCTGAGGATCACAGTTCAAAGCCAGCCTGGGCAGGAAAGTCCGTGAGACTCTTATCTCCAGTTAATCACCAGAAAACCAGAAGTGGCACTGTGGTTCAAGTGGTAGAGCACTTGCCTTGAGCTGAAGAGCTGAGGGACAGCGCCCAAGCCCAGAGTTCAAGTCCCATGACTGGAAACAAAAAAAAAAAACTCATGCGCAACATTTTGGTTTTTTAGTTCTTGAACTGATGAATCCCTCCTGTCAGGGTTTTGAGAAAGTAGGAGGCTAGAGGAAGATCTGAGAAGATCTAAGAAGGTTGTTAATCCTGACTTTTCTTTTAAAAGATCCTATTTTTGTAGTCTGGCCCTGGCTGATGACTCCCTACTCACAATTTTTATTTTAGAAAGGATTTTGCAGGCTGGGAATGTGGCCTAGTGGTAGAGTGCTTGCCCAGCATGCATGAACCCTGGGCTCCATTTCTCGGTATCAGATAAACAGAAAAGGCTGGAAGTGGTACTGTGCCTCAAGTGCCAGCCAGCCTTGAGCAAAAGAAGCTCAAGGACAGCACCCAGGCCCTGAGTTCAAGCCCCAGGACTGGCAAAAAAAAAAAAAAAGAAGAAAAAAAAATGAAAATATGACTAAAGGACAATCATGGCACACTAGAGATTTTGAAACAATGTCAAATGAAGAATAATTGAGGTAAGAGAAAAAGGATATTTTTTTGTCTATAAAAGGACAGAATTATGTAGGTTAGCCCTTTGAAAAAGTTACCATTTAGAAGACAGAGTGAAATTTTTGAAGTTGCATCTGAATGTAGATTCTAGTTAGAATTCTAGTTATGAGTAGAGTTCCAATTTAACTTTTGGAAAAAATAAATGATGAGGAAAAACAACATAAATGAACAAGTGACTAAAGTTTAAAAATGACTTAAGTAAAAGGGAAAAAGAAAAAAGAAAAGGAATTAAAAATCTAAATTATGCCAGGCACCTGTGGCTCACACCTGTAAGCCTAGCCTCTCAGGAGGCTGAGATCAGAGGATCTTATTTCAAAAAGCCAACCCAGGCCAGCAAGTCTTATCTCTTATATCTCATTAACCACTAGAAAACCAGAAGTGGTACTGTGGCTCAAGTGGTAGAGTGCTTGCCTCAAGCTAAAGAGCTCAGGGACATCACCCAGGCCCAGAGTTCAAGACCCACAACCGACAAAAAGTAAAAAACAAAAACACCTAAATTATGGCTGGGTGCTGGTGGCTCACACCTGTAATACTAGCTACTCAGGAGGCTGAGATAAGAGGATCTTGGTTTGAAGCCAACCTGGCTAGAAAAGTTTGTGAGACTCTTGTCTCCAATTAAACACCAGAAAACCAGAAATGGCACTGTGGCTCAAAGTGGTAGAGCACTAGACTTGAGCACAAAGAGGTTCACAGACAGCACCCAGGCCCTGAGTTCAAGTCCTCTATAACCAACCAACCAACCAACCAACCAAAAAAAAAAAAAAAAAAAAAAAAAGAACCTAAATTACACTAGACTTCCTACAATAGCAGCTAGTATTTTAAAAACTAAGCTACTTCTAAATGTCCACATTTCCCAGCAAGAGGGGGCAGGGACCCTTTTCTCAAGTGAAAACTTTTTTTTTTTTTTTAATGGTACTTGCTAGGCAGGTATCTACCAGTTGAGCCACACTCTTGACCTCTATCACCTTTTGCTCTGGTTATTTTTGGGACAGGGTTTCACTTTTTATTCAGGCCAATTTACCTAGACTGTGATCCTGCTATTTGTGCTTCTCATCATAGTTTGGCAACAGGTATGTACCGCCATGCCCAGATTTTTCTGCTGGATACGATCTTGCATTTTTTTGTTTTTCTATGCTAGACTGGAGCCACAATCCTCGCAATGTAGCTCAGCCTTCTTGTAGCTGAGATGACAGGTACCACTATGCCAAGGTACTCATTGAAATGGAGTTTCTTGCTAGTTTTTGCCCAAGCTGGCCTCAAACTCCAATCCTCCTAAGCTCTACCTCCTGAATAGCTAGCAACACAGGCAAAAACCACTGACAACTGGAAGACAATCTATTTTTTCTTATAATTCTCAAAATTAATAATAATTAGGGTGTATCACGTTATTAAGGAACCAGAGATTGTGGTACTGGCAAAAGCAGTCCATATCTGACTCTAGAGAGTCACACTGCAACAGCTGATTGGGAAAAGGTAAAAAGTTCAATGGTAAGGTTTGGAATAATCAAGATTCTATCCTCTACCTACCTGAGTTTCTATTATATAATAAGCCAATCAGAAATACATTTCTTCCTGACCTATTAAGAGAAAGCAGCAATTGTAAGTCACTAAGACTGCCCCTCTAGCTTTCAATGTCTAGCATTTAGAAACAGCTACAAAGGAAAGGAAACCGTTAGAAAGAGAAGAAATGGGGCTGGGATGTAGCTCAGTGGCAAAGCACTTGCCTAGCAAGTGCAACGTTCTGGGTTCAATCCCCAGTACCAAAAAAGAAAAGACAAAAAAAAATACAGTTAAAAAAAAAAGAAAGAGAAGAAATGCTCCTTAAACCAATGGCTTCTAAAGAAACATCCCAAATCTACCTCACACAAACACATTACACTGCCCCTCTCATTCATTATCTCTGTACTTGGAATTTCAATGTCCACCTAGGGCTGGGAAGGTGGCTCAGTGGTAGAGCGCTTGCCTTGAGCTGAAGAGCTGAGGGATAGCACCCAGGCCCAGAGTTCAGGCCCCACGACCAGACCCAAAAAAACAAACAAACAAACAAACAAAAAATCAATGTCCACCTAAAGAAATTGGAAAACCAATCAGGTATAGTATCTCATGCTTACTCTAGCTACTCAGGAGATCAGATCAAGTGGTTTGAGGTCAGCTGGACAATGAAGTTTGCCAGATCCCATTTCAATCACTAAAAAAGCTAAATATGGTGGCACACGTCTGTCATTCTAGTTACATGGGGAGCTTAAATAAAAGGAATAAAGTTCAAGTTCCTATTTGTGCTTTGTTATGTAGCTCAAGTGGTAGAGTGGCTGGCCAGCAAGAACAAGGCCCTAACATATTGCCATTAATATTAATTAATTAGAGAAATTGGAAGAAAGACATACAGTAAAGGTTGTGTTGATGAAAAGATTAGCAGAATAAAGAACACACATGAGATGATACATCTAAAATACACAAAAATTTAAGGCAAGTTTAAAAACTGTTAATAAAACTATACCATAAGGGGCTGGGAAGGTGGCTCAGTGGTAGAGCTCTTGCCTTGCATGCCTAAGGCCCTGGGTTTGATTCCTCAGCACCGCATAAGCAAAAAGAAAAAGCCGGAAGTGGCGCTATGGCTCAAGTGGTAGAGTGCTAGCCTTGAGCTGAAGAGCTGAGGGACAGCGCCTAGGCCCACAGTTCAGGCCCCACAACTGGACAAAAAAAAAAAAAAAAACTATACCATAAAATTATAGGTAGACGATCCTATTCATTATTAATGGGACAAATGAACAAAATAAGTCTTTGCTGTATATTTATTTTCAGAAATGAGGGCTAGTATGAGACTGTGGACCTAAAAAGACAGAAGGGGCAGAAGATGTAGTTCAAAGGCAGAGTGCTCAACACTGGAAAAAAGGGGGTAAGACACAAGGGTGAGTAGAATTTGGTCTCTTGTCGCATGGAGAAAATTTTTACTCATACCTGGGACCAAGGGGTAAACATTCTAGACCAACCTGCAATCATCCATTCTTTCCTACAGTGCTCTGAGCAATTTCATCTATAACTATCTGCTCAGAACATAACCACATTAATTTACCTCTAACCATCAGGAAGCAACTAGTCTACTTTTACCAGTTCAGTTACATAACCAGTCCTACAATTCCAAAAGGCACAAGTAAATATTTGACATAATTCATGAACAAAGTAAAATAATAACACAATAACTTTAAAATGATCTATTCCCAATCTTTTAAAATCCTAGACTTTACAAAGGTTGAGGCTTCAAGTAATGCTTTCAGAACACACAGCTGGGATCTGCTATTAACAGCCTTCTATTTCACAGTCAGTTAGCTTCATTCAGGACAGAGGGCTGAGCTCAAGGTTAACTACTTCTCTCCTGAGAGCAACACTATAGAAATAGCCCCTCACCTGGGCCAAGAAAACAGGCCACAGTCAGCAACTCTTAGGTTATGGGGAGAAAGTGAGATACTGAAGGCTAGGTAAGTAATAAAACAAACCTATGAAAACCAATGCTGACTCCAGCCACAAAGGAGCACACTTCACATCTCCTTTAGCCACTCTGTATCAAGTTACCATGGGCTCTCCAATTTGTATTTACCCCCTCTCCAAACAAACTTCCATCAATTGGTCTTTTTTGTTGTTGTTGTTGGTGGTCCTGGGGCTTGAAGTCAGCCTGGGCACTGACCTTCAGCTCTTCAGCTCAAGGCAAGCATTCTACCACTTGCCACAGCACCACTGCTGGTTTTCTGAGTGGTTTATTGGAAATAAGAGTCTCAGGGGAGCTGGGAAGTTGGCTCAGTGGTAGAGTGCTTGCCTTGCATGCATGAGGCCCTGGGTTCAATTCCTCAGCACCACATAAGCAATAAAAAGCTAGATGTGGCACTGTGACTGAAGTAGGGTGCTAGCCTTGAGCTGAAGGACAGTGCCCAGGCCCAGAGTTCAGGCCCCACGACCGACCAAAAAAAAAAAAAAAAAAAAAAGTCTCACAGACTTTTTTTTTTTTGGGTCCAGTCGTGGGGCCTGAACTCTGGGCTGAGCGCTATCCCTCAGCTCTTCAGCTCAAGGCTAGCGTTCTACCACCTGAGCCACAGCGCCACTTCCGGCTTTTTTTCTTTTTGCTTATGTGGTGCTGAGGAATGGAACCCAGGGCTTCAGGCATGCAAGGCAAGCGCTCTACCACTGAGCCACCTTCCCAGCCCTCTCACAGACTTTCTTGCCCAGGCTGGCTTTGAACCATGATCCTTAGATCTCAGCCTCCTGAGTAGCTAGGATTACAGGTGTGAGCCACTGGTGCCCAATACTTGATCTTATTTTTATATATGTACTTTTTCTTTGTTACAAAGCTCTACATGCAGGCTTCAAGAGCCAATGAGCTCTGATTGCTCATATCTTGAATACAGGAAAAGAAATGGCTATGGGCTATTAGCTCACCAGGGAATAGAGCAGCATCTAAACTGCTGTTTAACGCCTACATGTGAAAAAAAAATCTCTCATAAAATGAAATGTATGCAAAAATCTAAAAACAGACAGGCAGGCGATAGTGGCTCATGTCTATAATCCTAGCTATTCAGGAAGCTAAAATATGAGAATTGTGGTTTGAAGCCAGCCTGGGTAGAAAAGTCCATGAGACTCTTGGCAGAAGTGGAGGTGTAAAGCCCCAGCTTTCAGTACAAATGCTAATAAGCAAGAGCATAGGATCTTCAGTTCAAACCTTATTAAAAGTAGGTGCCAGTGGCTCATGCCTACAATCCTAGCTACTCAGGAGGTTGAGATCTGAGGATTATGGTTTGAAACCAGCCAGGGAAGGAAAAGTCCATGACTGTCACCTCCCTACTAAAAAGGCTAGAAATGGAACTCTGGCTCAAGTGGTTAGAGCAATAGCCTTTGAGCAAAAGAAGCTCAAGGACAACACCCAAGTCCTGAGTTCCCAGGACTGGTACACACATACAAAAGTCTAAATATAGACTTTTCCCTCACTATCACATAGCCCTAATTCTACTATAAAGTGGACAAAATTAGAATCTTGTTTCTAATAAATCCTCACTTTTTTAGGAAATAAAAGAAATTCCTCCATTTTTTGTGATTTTGTTTTCATTTCATTTTAGCAAATAAGGTTTATTCAAATAGGTTTTGTGCACATGTTATTTATAATTACACAGGAGTAATATTTCTGTATTTCAATGAAATTACGTTAGTATAAAAATCTTAACCAGGTATAGTGGCAATGCATTCATCTGTAATCCAAGTACTGGGGTAGCTAAGGCAGGAGGATCACTTGAGTTCAGGAGTTGAAGGCCTGCTTGGGCCAGCCACATAGGAAAACTCAATCTTTATTAAAAAAAAAAAAAAAAAAGAGTATATAAAAAAAGTGTAAGTCTGAAGCTGGTAGTAATTGTTAGGTCTGTGTGGGAAAACAGCCCCCCCCCCTTCCTCTTTGTGAAATAAAGCACATAGCCTTACCAGAAATCACCTGCTTGAAACCAGTAATCACCTGACTATCAATCTTTTTGCTGTGGGTCAGCAAAGGACCCCAGACTCCGAGGTCACTGCCTCATCTCCTGAGGTAACTCCCTGAACCGCCCCAGTCACACTTCCTGCAGACAGTGAGAGGTTCCCCAGGCTCTGAGATCACTTTCATATCTTACCTCCCTCCTTTCCCTATATAATATCTCCCAACCACAGTTCTCTCCCTCTTTTTCTTTTTTCTTCTCTCTGTGCACACCTCCATCTGTGTGAGCCAGCTGATAAATTCTTTTCTGCCTGAACCCATGTGGCAGTCTCCTTTCAGTAATAAAGATAAATATGGTAACTGTTAGAGTGACCACTAGGAAAATTACTTTTTTTTTTTTTTTTGGTCGCTTGTGGGGGCTGAACTCTGGGCCTGGGTACTGTCCCTCAGCAATTCAGCGCAAGACTAGTGCCCTACCACTTGAGCCACAGCGCCACTTCTGGATTTTTTCTGCTTATGTGGTGCTGAAGAATCAAACCCAGGGCCTCATGCATGCAAGGCAAGCACTCTACCATTGAGCCACCTTCCCAGCCCAACTTTTAAAGTATTTTTAAACTATTTTAAGTGAAGAAAAACAATAAAGAAATAAAAATGGGAAGCCAGGCACAGTGGTACATCCATAATCCTGTAATCCCAGCTACTTGGAAGTCTAAATCAGGAAGATCAAAAGTTCAAGGCTACTCTAGTTTGTGACCAGCCTAGGCAACTTAGTGAGAACCTGTCCCAAAATAAGATTTTAATGTAAGTGTACAATGGCTCACAACTATAATACTAGCTATTTTGGAGGCTGAGATCTGGATGACTGCAGTCTAAATGAGGTCATAGATCTAGATGAAAAGTTCAGGGAACACTATCTCAATCAATAAAAAGTGGCACAGGCCCATTACCCCAGCTATGTAGGAAGAATAAATGAGAGGATTGCAGTCCAGGCCAGCCTGGGATTAAAAAAAAAAAAAAAGACTCTACCTGAAAAATAATTAAAGTAATAAGGGCTTGAGGCATGGCTAAAGTGATAGAATGTCTGCCTACCCAGTATAAGGCCCTGAATTCAAACCTTGGTACTACAGAAGAAAGGGAGGGTATAGTTCAGTTGTAGAATGCTTATCTTTCATGCAGGAGGCCCTATGTTCAATCCTGAGTACTGCCTTCTAACAAAGAAACAAAATTGCTACATTAAAAAATGTTTACTTTCAGGTGCTGGTGGCTGAGGCCTGTAATCCTCGCGACTCAGGAGGCTGAGATCTGAAGATCAAAACCAGCTTGGGGATGGGGTGTAGCTGAGGAGGTGGGAGGGAAGGGATGGTAGGGAAAAAACAAAGGAGGAGGCAACAATGTTGGATAAGAAATGTACTCATTACCTTGCTCATGTAACTGTAACCCCTCTGTACAGTATTTTCACAATAAAAAACTTAATAAAAAAAAACAGCATGGGCTGTGAGACTCTTATATCCAATAAACCACTAGAAAATTCAAAGTGGCGCTGTGGCTCAATTGGTAGAGTGCTTGCCTTGAGCTGAAGAGATGAGGGACAGCGCCCAGGCCCAGAGTTCAAGCCCCATGACCGACAAAAAAGAAAAAAGAAAGAAAATGTTTACTTGTCAGGCATGTCCTATAATTCTAGCTAGTCAGGAGGCTAAAATCTGACTAAAATCTGATGATTGAGGTTCAAAGCCAATCTGGGCAGACAAATTCTTGATACTCTTATTTCTAGCTAACTAGCAAAAAGCAGGAATTGGAAGAATGTCAGAGTATTAGTAGTAGTAAGTCAAAAAGCCAAATGAAAGCAAAAGCCCTGGAGTTCAAGTCTAAATATTGGCATTTAAAAAAAAAAAGACTATTTCTGGAAAAAGAGCCTAGGCTCTAATATAATCCTCCCAAGCATTTCAAGAAGAATACCAATCCTTTACAACCTCTTCAAAAAACCTGAAGAGGAACTCCATACTCATTATGATTCTCCATATCACTCTGATACTAAAACCAGATAAGAACATCACAAGAAAGTTACAAACTAATATTTCCATGTTCTATAGATGTTGAATATGGATACAAATTTCCTCAGCGAAATGCTAGAAAAATGAATCCAGCAACATATGTAAAAAATTAGACACTATGAACAAATGGAATTTATCCCAGGAATGCAAGATTCATCTTGCATCTGAAAATCAATTAATGCAGTATACTGTGTCAATTGAATAAGAAGTAAAAACCACATTCTCAACCTAAAGATGACCTGCTTTCAGTCTATCACAGTGTCTATTTTTTCCGAATAAATTTCAACATCCTTTCATGATAAAAATGCTTAACAAACTAGGAATAGAAGGAAATTCCTCAAGTTGATAAAGAAAATCTATTTTTAAAAAATCCATAGTGGCCAGGCACCGGTGGCTCACCTATAATCCTAGCTACTCAGGAGGCTGAGATCTGAGGATTGTGGTTCAAAGCCAGCCCAGGCAGGAAAGTCTGTGAGACTCTTATCTCCAATAAACCACTAGAAAACAGGAAGTGGAGCTGTGGCTCAAGTGGTAGAGTGCTCACCTTGAGCTGAAGACCTCAGGGACAGCGCCCAGACCCAGAGTTGAAGCCCCACAACTGACAACAACAACAAAAATCCATGGTTAAATATTTTTAATAAGTTAAAATATAAGGAAGAAAACCTAAAAGCCACTTATATTCTTTCTAAACAAAAGGTAAGAACACATTGAATAACATCCTCTCAACTACTGTATATTCACTTCGGGTAAATTCTTTTTTTTTTTTTTTTGTCTGTCGTGGGGCCTGAACTCTGGGCTTGGGCGCTGTCCTTCAGCTCTTCAGCTCAAGGTGAGTGCTCTACCACTTGAGCCACAGCGCCACTTCCAGTTTTCTAGTGGCTTATTGGAGTAAGAATCTCACAGCCTTTCTTGGCTTTGATCCTCAGATCTCAGCCTCCTAAGTAGCTAGGATTACAGGCGTGAGCCACCAGCATCCGGCTGAGTAAATTCTTTTACCATAGTAACAGCAAGAAGAGAAGAAGAGAAACTTCTCGTTTGAAAATAAGTCAAACAACTCAGAGGAGTAAAAGAACTAGTTTGTGAAAACACAAACTCGACCCAATCAAACTATTTTCCCGTCATTGATGCCCTGATGCCCAGGTGCCCAGGTGCCGGTAGGCAGCCTAAGTTTCAGTACTGCTCCTGATATCAGCTTCTTTATAGTTTGTTTGTTTGTTTATGCTAGTATTGGGGCTTGAACTTGGGGCCTAGGCACTGTCCCTGAGGGTTTTTTTGCTCATGGTTAGCACTCTCCCACTTGAGCCTCAGTATCACTTCCAGCTCTTTCTGTTTATGTGGTACTGAGGAATGGAACCCAGGGTTTCATGCATGCCAGGCAAGCACTCTACCACTAAGCCACATTCCCAGCCCTATCATTTTGTATCTCTGGTCTCTACTAGTTCAAGAGTAGGGATAGGGACTGAACAAAGTAGAATATGGAGGGCACTTATTTCTCCAGAATGAGTTTTCATGTAGACCATCATAACCAAGGCTGGTTAAAATACCCAGACTTGCACAATCAGGACAATTTATACATACTGCCATTTAATAATCTCAGTAATAAAGGGGAATGATGGCGAGACTGTCATCAGATGCACTACTTATACATTGATATGTTGAATTGAAACCCCTTTGTACAGTTACTTCTCAATAATGACTCAGGTCCATTATTCTCCTCACTTTATGGCTGAAAAAAACTAGAGCAAAGTGCCCCCAATGTAAGTGGTAGAGCTGAGACTCAAATTGAGACAACCTGAGTCCACAGTTCTTCTCAACCACTGTGTTATGGCTAAGTCTTAAATAGCAGAGGAATGAGCAAACCAAAAAGTGATCCTTTTTCTACCTCAGATGGAAATACTAAGACTGCCATTGCCACTGTGCCCAGGATACAAAAGTGTTTTGTTTTCCAGGAAAAGGAAACAAGAGGGATTTTTCTCTCTTGTTTGTGAGGTTACAACTGCAAATGTTAACACACACACCTCCCCCCCCCCCCATCTATCACACAGTTTCTGGCTCTCAAATTCCACATAAGCTGGTAGCCCCATCTAGCCGAGCTGCTACTCTCAGCCCTCAAGGTAGACTGTTAGGTTACTGACATTAAATTCCTTTTCCTTTGTATGTGACCAGGTGTCCGAGTGATTTTCTTGGGAAAGTCTTTCGCTCCTACACACTATGTTGAAAATGAACCATACAAGCTGGGTGCCGATGGCTCATGCCTATAATCCTAGCTACTCAAGAGGCTGAAATCTAAGGATTGTGGTTCAAAGCCAGCCTGGGCAGGAAAGTCCACGAGACCCTTACCTCCAATTAACCACCGAAAAACCAGAAGTGGCACTGTGGCTCAAGTGGTAAAGTGTTCGCCTTGAGCTGAAGGACAGCGTCCAGGCCCAGAGTTCAAGGGCCACAACCAATTGGGAAAAAAAGAAAAGAAAAGAAAACGAACTATTCAACTTGTAAGTGGGGATGGAGGGAAAAACTGGGAGAGAGTGAGGAAGGGGTGACATTGTCCAAAAAGAAATATACTCTTAGCCGGGCACCAGTGGCTCACGCCTGTAATCCTAGCTACTCAGGAAGCTAAGAACTGAGGATCATGATTCAAAGCCTGCCCGGGCAGAAAAGTCTGTGAGACTCTTTTTTTTTTGGGTCCGATCATGGGGCCTGAACTCTGGGCCTGGGTGCTGTCCCTCAGCTCTTCAGCTCAAGGCTAGTGCTCTACCACTTGAGCCACAGCGCCACTTCCGGCTTTTTTTGCTTATTTGGTGCTGAGGAATCTAACCCAGGGCCTCATGCATGCAAGGCAAGTGTTCTACCACTGAGCCACCTTCCCAGCCCAAAGTCTGTGAGACTCTTATCTCCAATTAACCACTTGAAAACCAGAAGCGGTGCTATGGCTCAAGCGGTAGAGCGCTCACCTTGAGCTGAAGAGCACAGGGTTAGCGCCCAAGCCCAGAGTTCAAGCCCCACGACCGACAAAAAAAAAAAAAAGGAATGTACTCTTTTACCTGACATATGTAACAGTAACCCATCTATATATCACCTTTGTTTTGAGATGGTCTTGCTAAATTGCTAGGGTAGCCCCAAACTCACAATATAGCTTAGGCTGGCCTTGAACTTGTGGTCCTCTTTTAGACTCCTGGATACTGGGGCTACAGGAAAGCACAACCATGGTGGATTTTTTTGTTTTATTTTGTTTATTAGTACACATTAGCTATACATGGAGGATTTCAATGTGACATTTCCATGCCATATGTATAATCCTTTCCAATCAATGTGCCCCATTACTTTCCCCTGCTCCCTTCTCCCTTCCTAACACAATTTAAAGAGGTTCCATTGTTCTATTTTTATGCTTGCTGACAGTCTTTTGACAACATTCATCCTCTTTCACCCAAGAAGCTCTGATTTCTTAACTTAAATCAGGCTGAATTTGATACTTAACTGACAATGCATAGAAATGGAGCTTCTCAGTAACATTATGTTTTTTAGGTTTGCTCATTCCTTTGCTATTTAAGACACAGTCTAACACAGTGGTTTAAAAGAGACTATAGACTCAGGTCGTCTCAATTTGAGTTTCACCTCTACCACCAACTTTGTACAAGGAAAAAAAATACCTCCTAAAATTAAAATTAAAAATAAAATAAAAGCTAAACAAGTTAATTTAAAAATTGGAAAAGAAAGACTAAGGATATAGCTTAGTGGCAGAACACCTGCCTAGCTTGCAAGTTTGATACCCAGCACCAATTTTTTTTTAAGAGGCGGAGTCCCAGTTGCTCATTAGTCTGGGCAGAAAAGTCAGCTAGACTCAACAGAGAAACTGGGCATGGTGGTGCTTACTTGTCCCAACTATGACTACAAACTTTTTAAAATAAGCGCTCAATCTAGGGCATGCCTAGGCAGTGAGACCCTATCTCAAGAATAACCATCAAAGAAAAAGGCTAAAGGTGTGGTGAGTGGTAGAAAGCCTGCCTAGCAAGTGCAAGACCCTGAGTTCAAAATCTCAATAATACTCCCTGAAAAACAACCAGAATGGTAGTACATCTATAAACACAGCACTATAGCTCAGCAAATTTAGCTATGACCTAATGCAAAACCTCACTTGGTAGCATAAACCAAGCTAGGGCAAGCAAATAGGCAATCAACCCTATGGAATTTAGTGTTTGTTTTATTGTAGCTGAACAGACTTGAGAAATTAAGAAACAATGACCATTAGAATAATTATTAATGCTCTCATAAGTAAACAATACTACAGAAGCTTCATTTGGGTACTTTTTGTAATCTGCATATTGCTTCTCATTCTCTCTAATGGGAGATCAGCAGGATCTGACTAACAAAAAGGTCATTATTGATAAATTCTAACTCAGGTGATAATTTGAGCCATCCTAGGGCAGACAAGTAGGTTTTCTTTATGACTTTTTAGTCCATATTTACTTCTCACTAGATTAAATTGCATCCTCCAACTGAAGTGCCTAAGCATCAAACTGCAACATCTCTCAACTAATCAGTAAAGAATTTGTGGAGCCAGGCACTGGTGGCTCATGCCTGTAATCCTAGCTACTCAGGAGGCTGAGATCTGAGGATCACAGTTCAAAGCCAGCCCAGGCAGTAAAGTCTGTACATAAGACTCTTATCTCCAATTACCCACAAGAAAACCAGAAGTGACCCAGTGGTTCAAAGGGGTAGAGCTCTAGCCTTGAGCAAAAGAGCTCAGAGACAGAACCCAAGCCCTGAGTTCAAGCCCTACTATTGACAAAAAAAAAAAAAAAAAAAAAAAAAAGACTAAAAACACATAAGCAGCAGAAAGGAGACCATAAAGTGAGCATCAGACATGAGGCAAACCTATTTGCCCTAACTTATCATTCTCACCCCTCCCAGACTTATAACTTATATAATCACAGTGGTATCTAAAAAGTTAATTCTTTTTTTTTGAGGGGAGGGGGGTGTCAGTCAAGGCTAGCACTCTACCACTTAAGCCACAGCGCCACTTCCAGTTTTCTGGTGGTTAATTGGAGATAAGAGTCTCATGGGCTTTCCTGCCCAGGCTGACTTTGAACCACAAACCGTAGATCTCAGCCTCCTTAGTATCCTGAGTAGCTAGGATTACAGGCATGAGCCACTGGTACCTGGCTTTTTTTGGGGGGGTCTGGTCGTGGGGCCTGTACTCTGGGCCTGGGCGCTGTCCCTCAGCCCTTCAGCTCAAGGCTAGTGCTCTACCACTTGAGCCACAGCACCACTTCCAGCTTTTTTCTTTTTGCTTATGTGGTGCTGAGGAATCGAACCCAGGGCCTCGGGCATGCAAGGCAAGCACTCTACCACTGAGCTACCTTCCCAGTCCTTTTCTTTTTTTTTCAATGCTAGTTCTGAGGCTTGAATTCAGGGCCTGGACACTGAACTGAGCTTTCATGTTCAAGGCTAGTGCTCTATCACTTGAGCCACAGCTCTACTACTAGCTTTTTGGTGGTTAAATGGAGATAAGAATCTCATAAGCCAGGCATCTGACTTCACTATTGCTTTCTTAAGCAGAAAACAGAATTTTGAAGTTGGTGCTAATAAAATGTTCACTAAGAGAAAAATATTAGGATGTTAACTTAGATTCATTAAGAGCTTCAATTTTTTGGTCAGATAAAAGTCAGATTTTAGTACACCACGTTTCTTTTTCTCTTCTCTTTTAACAAACTGGGTTAACAGCTAATAAACTTCTTCAAAAAGTACGAGTGCTCACTGAGATAGCCACCTATGTGGTGGCTGGAAATACTTAGCAGAGAAGTCTCTAAGCACAATTTCCAAACCGTTCTCCTTACAACACTTACAGCATTTGCCCGTGTATATCATTGACTCTCTGGAGGCAGTTGACATTACAATATGACCGAAAAATAAAACATTTAGGTAGAGCAGTATATTTTTCTTAAGGCAAAACAATGAAACAACTCTCTTACAGGTAAGAAAAAACAAAGGCCTTATCTGTTGGTGACATCAGATCTTCCAATAAAAATAGCAGTTTCTAAGCAGTTTCATCTTAAGAGTCTCATAGAAAAGTCAAACAGGAAGAGAGAATTGTTTATAAACACAAATAACTTTGACAAAGAACTAGCATGACTAAGCCATGAAAGAAAAGTGAAAAGCAAACAGACACTTGAGCAACTTACATCTGCAAGCATGGAGAAGAATTTTTAATTTTCACTGTCACATTATCTTAGCTTTAAAGTACAGAAAAGTCTGTAGTCTTCCTGCTGCTCACCTGCTGGTACTACATACTGGAAGATCTCAAAGACATAGTTTGAGACTGTTATCAACTGGAAAACCAGTCTGGGAGGGAGAGGTGCTCCCAACTGTTAGATGTTTGAAAGTTTCACATATAAATCAATCCCTTCCAAAGTGGCTATCAAAGAAAAGGGTTTGGTTGTTCTGGTTTAGAGACTTTTTTTTTCCTAGGTGTGAGATCAACAAGAAATCCTTTTAAATACTAGAAACAAATTATGTTCACCATCACAGTTTTCTGGCTAAGCCTTTACAAACTCTATTCCTTGATAATTAACCTAGTGGCTAGTAGCCATATTTCACAGCATCCCTTAGAGACCTAAAAATCAGATTTTCTGACAAGAGTCCTTGTTTTCACATCCATCCAAAGTCAATAGCATCATGGACATACAAAGTTCTCAGAGAAAGGCAAAGGACCATATGGCAGCACTCATTACATGGATCGGCAGATGCAGGCTGTTTAGGCATACCATTTTCTTCCCTTCAGCTGAAAGAAAATTGACTCTGAGAAAGAAAATTCACTGGGCCATCATCATACAAAGGTTTCAAAATCCATCCACAAGAGAAAGCAAAACATCTTTTAAAGTTAAGGCAATGCCTTTATCCAGAATGGAAAAATGGAGATGTACTTCAGAAACACTCTTAAGGTTCAAAATAATAAACCTAGAGGCTGGGAAGGTGGCTCAGTGGTAGAGTGATTGCCTTGCATGCATGAGGCCCTGGGTTCAATTCCTCAGTACCACATGAGCAGAAAAAGCTGGAAGTGGTGCTATGGCTCAAGTGGTAAGAGCGCTAGCCTGAGCTGAAGAGCTGAGGGACAGCACTCAGGCCCAGAGTTCAGGCCCACGACAGACAAAAAAAAAAAAAAAGTCTCCAAAATAATATACCTAGCTGGGTACGGGTGGCTCATACCTGTAATCCTAGCTACTCAGGAGGCTGAGATCTGAGGATCATGGTTCAAAGTCAGCTCAGGCAGGAAAGTCTGTGAGACTCTTATCTCCAATAAACCACCAGGAAAACCGAAGTGGCGCTGTGGCTCAAATGGTAGAATGCTCACCTTGAGCTGAAGAGCTGAAGGACAGCGCCCAGGCCAAGAGTTTAAGCCCCACAACCAACAAAATAATAATAATGATGATGATGATAATAATAATAATAATGAACCTAATAAATGATGCAGCAATTCTTCAAAAAAGGAAACAAGGGCTGGATGTCAGTGGCTCACACCCATAATCTTAGCTACTCAGGAAGCTGAGATCTGAGAATTGCGGTTCAAATCCGGCTCAAGCAGGAAAGCCTGTGAGACACCCATCTCCAATTAAACACCAAAAAAGCCACAAGTGGAGCTGTAGCTCAAATGGTAGAGCACTAACCTTGAGCAAAAAATCTCAGGAACAGTGCCTAGTCCCTGAATTCAAGCCCAAGGACCAGCATCAAAACAACAAAAACCCAACAACCAAAAAAAGACATGTTTTTCTAAGACAGCTAGAGAGGTAGTTGGCCAATAGGTGCTTCTGCATACCTAGTACAAAAGTGACTTCCCCACAGGGAATGGACATAAATGCACACTTGAAGAAAAAGCAGCTTCTTACTAAGCCATGGCATATCAGTTATATATATATATATATATATATATATATATATATATATATATATATATCTCAGTTATATAGAAATACCAGTTTGGGACAGAGTCTCCAGGAGAGTCTAGGATTAGGAACAGAGTCAATATCAGGGACTCTCTAAATACATACAGTTCTGTAAGGAAGTGTGGATATTTGTACTGAATTATGTTGTGTTGAGAGGTGACAACTAACTAAAGTAGATTCAAGTGAAAACAGAAGTCTGTGATGGTAAAAATACTGGCCTGAATACTACAGAATGAGTAGGAAGAAAATGGCTTTTAATATCCTCTTCTTTATTCATCTCTTAAAAAAAAAAAACCTGTGTCTTTTTGTCATTTCTTTTTTTGGTACTGGGGATCCAACCCAGGTCATTGCACTTGCTAGGCAAGCACTTTTCCCCTGAGCTACATCCCAGCTCTATTTTTGGGGGGGGTTAGGGGTGTCCGGTTGTGGGCCTGGGTGCTGCTCCTCAGCTATTCACCTCAAGGCTAATGCTCTACCAATTGAGCAAGGGCACCACTTCCGGCTTTTTTTCCCCTGCTTATGTGGTGCTGAGGAATTGAACCCAGGGCCTCAAGCATGTAAGGCAAGCGCTGTACCACTAAGCCACCTTTCCAGCCCCCAGCTCTATTAATAACTTTTTTTTTTTGGTCGGTTGTGAGCCTTAAACTCTGGGTTTGGGCGCTGTCTCTCGGCTCTTCAGCTCAAGGCAAGCGCTCTACTGCTTGAGCCACAGCACCACTTCTGGTTTCCTGGCAGTTTACTGGAGATAAGAGTTTCATGGACTTTCCTGCCCAGGCTGGCTTTGAACCAATATCCTCAGATCTCAGCCTCCTCAGTAGCTAGGATTACAGGCATGAGCCATTGGCACCCGGCTTATTAATAACTTTTTGAAGAGAAGTACAGAAGACTTTTTAAGTCTAGGGGCTGGTAAAGTGGCTCAGTGGTAGAGTGCTTGCCTTGCATGCATGAGGACCTTGGTTTGATTCTTTAGCACCACATAAACAGAAAAAGCCGGAAGTGGCACTGTGGCTCAAGTGGTAGAGTACTACCTTTGAGCTGAAGTTCTGAGAGAGATTGCCCAGGCCCAGAAGTTCAAGCCCCATGACTGAAAAAAAAAAAAGTTTATTTTAGCTGAGCACTGGTGGCTCACATGCCTGTAATTCTAGTTACTCAGGAAGCTGAGATCTGAGGAGTACAGTTTGAAGCCAGCCAGGCAGGAAAGTCTGTAAGACTCTTCTCTCTCCAATACTCAGAAAAAGCTGGAGGTGGTGCTGTGATTCAAGTTGCAAAGCACTAGCCTTGAGCACAAAGTGGCTCAGGGATAGCACCTAAGCCCTCAGTTCAAGCCCCAGGACTGGCAAAAAAAAAAAATGTGTGTGTGTGTGTATATACAAACTAGCATTGCAAAGATGACTATACTATACTGTACAAGCAGAGAATAAGAGAATATAAACAAAGAAGTTTATAACTCTATATTCTTATATTATCTTTATTATATAACATGAAGAAAACTTTTTAAACATGACAAATCAAAAATGGGTGCTTCCTGAAAATAAACTTTAATAAACTCATTAATTTTTTTTTCTTGTCAGTCGTGGGGCTTGAACTCTGGGCCTGGGAGCTATCCCTCAGCTCTTCAGCTCAAGGCTGACACTTGAGCCACAGCCACTTCAGGTTTTCTGGTGGTTAACTGGAGATAAGAGTCTCACAAGGGCTGGGAAGGTAACTCAGTGGTAGAGCACTTGCCTTGCATGCCTGAGGCCCTGGGTTCAATTCCTCAGCACCACATAAGCAAAAAGAAAAAAGTCGGAAGTGGTGCTGTGGCTCAAGCGGTAGAACGCTAGCCTTGAGCTGAAGAGCTGAGGGACAGCGCCCAGGCCCAGTTCAGGCCCCACGACCAGACCCAAAAAAATAAAAAAGAAAAAAGAGTCTCACGAACTTTCCTGTCCAGGCTGGCTTTGAACTGAGATCCTCAGACCTCAGCCTCCTGAGTAGCTAGGATTACAACCGTGAACCACCAGTGCCCAACTTCATTAAAAAAGTTTCTCATTAAAAATAATTTTAAAACAGCTGGGTACCAGAAGTTCATGCCTGTAATCCTAGCTACTCAAGAGGCTGAGATCTGGGAATCATGATTCAAAGCCAGCCTGGGCAGGAAAATACATGAGACTCTTATCTCCAATTAATCACAGAAAAAGCTGAAAGTGGCATTCTGGCTCAAGTGGTACAGTGCTAGCTTTGAGCAAAAGGAGCTCAGTGACAGCATCCAGACATCCCCAGGACTGGCAAAAAAAATTTTAAAAGAAAACAAAACAAATGTCTTTGGGAGGGTAAGGAGAGCACAGAAATGGAAGAATTAACGGTGAACAAATGTAGTAATGGTACTCACTAGACACTATGCTGAAAAAGAACTACACAACTTGTGAGTGGGCACAGGAGGAAAAAATGGTTAGTGAGAGAATGGGTGACACAGCACAAAAAGAAATGTACTCCCTACCTGACTTATGTAACTGTAACCGCACTGTACATCATCTTTATAATACTAATAAAAATATTTAGCCAAAAACTTCAAAAAAATTAACAGATTATATGATCCAGCAGTTGGTCTTCAGGGTATATGCCCCAAAAATGTGAAAGTAGGACCTTATTTTTTTTTTAATTTTATTTTGGCCGGTTAAGGGGCCTGAACTCTGGGCCTGGGTGCTGTCCCTCACCTCTTCAGCTCAAGGCCAGTGTTCTACCACTCGAGCCATAGCACCACTTCTGGCTTGTTCTGCTTATGTGGTGCTGAAGAATGGAACCCAGGGCCTCATGCATGCAAGGCAAGCACTCTACCACTGAGCCACCTTCCCAGCCCAGGACCTTATTTTTTTATTGACAGGTCTCACTATGTAGCCTATGCTGGCTTTGAACCCTTGTCTTAGCCTTCCATGTGTGGGGATTCCAAGCATATACTACCATGTCTGTTCTGATAGCAAGATCTTGAACAGAACCTATGCTCACAACAGCATTATTTACAATAACCAAAAGGCAAAAGTAATTCAAGTGTCCACTGACAGATGAAAAGGTATGGTGCATAAATACAACGGGATGTTATTAGGCCTAAGAAGGATGGAGTGCAGACATATGCTACAAGATGGATGAACCTTGAAGACACTATTCCAGGTAAAATGATAAAAATTGTGTAGTTTACAGAGTTTAATATACATACTATATAATTTTTACTACCACTGTACAATGTAATAGTTGCTATGATAATCATTCCCATTTTATAAATGTAGTTAGAAAGAGGTCCATGGGGCTGGGAAGGTGGCTCAGTGGTAGAGTGCTTGCCTTGCATGCCTGAGGCCCTGGGTTCGATTCCTCAGCACCATATAAGCAAAAAGAAAAAAGCCGGAAGTGGCGCTGTGGCTCAAGTGGTAGAGTGCTAGCCTTGAGCTGAAGAGCTGAGCGACAGCGCCCAGGCCCAGAGTTCAGGCCCCATGACCAGACCCAAAAAGAAAAAAAAAAAAAAAAAGAAAGAGGTCCAGAGAAATAATTTAGCTAAGGTCATATGGCAAATGATAATGACCAAATCAATAACAACAACAAACTAGTGCTGAGGGCACTGGGATTTAAACTCAGGTCTTGGACTTGCTAGGCAGGTCCTATACTACATGAGTCACACCCAAATCCCTTTTTTTGCTTTGATTATTTTTCAAATAAGCCCTTCTACTTTTTGTCAAGGGCTGGCCTCCAATCTCAATCCTTCTACCTATGCTGGGAGCATAGACATAAACCAATATGCCTAACTTATTTGTTTAGATGGGGTCTTGCTAACTTTTTGTCTGGGCTGACCTCAACCTTCAATCTTCTGATCTCTGCCTGAGATTACAAGAGAAAAAAAAAAAACTTTAAACCCAGCTTTTCTATCTCAACTGTCCATGCTTTTTTCAATTTTTATCATGCTGATTTTTTTTACTTCATGGTAGCCTTTGCTATAACTATACAGAATGAAGGTAAGGCCCTGATTTCAAAGTCTGTTATGAGAGAGAGAGAGAGAGAAAGAGAAGGAAAGTGCAACACAACACAAAGTCTGGTATTTAGTAGGTAAAAGAGATGTCAAAAGGAGAAAAGGTAAGCTGGGTGCTGGTGGTTCATGACTGTACTCCTGGCTACTCAGGAGACTAAGATCTGAGGATCTTGGTTCAAAGCCAGCCCAGGCAGGAAAGTTCATGAGACTCTTATCTCCAATAAACTACAAAAAAAACTGGAAGTGGAGCTATAGATCAAGTGGTAGAACACTATCCTTGAGCAAAAAAACTCAGGGACAGTGCTCAGGATCAGCATTCAAGCCCCAGGACTGGCAAACAAACAAACCAAAAAATAGGAGAAAAGGTAAACTTCTGTGTATCATCAGTATTTCACCTTGGTCTGGACTTGTATGCTAAGATTCAAACATATGCTTCCAGTAATCTCTTGAGAAAACCAAACAAGTCTTTGCTACTTTGGGTGCATATGCTTAATTCATTAGCAATGCTAAAAATGTGGTTATTTTCTGCAGCAAATGAAAATGAAAACAAATGCTTGATAGAATCAGGCAAGAATGAGGTCATGATACAATCACCGTTTCAACTCAACCAGGTACTTTCTCAGCTATTCAGAAAAAAGGAAAGGCCAAAATTTAAATCAGCTACTTGATGGCTCTTGGGAAGAATAAGGACAGCAACCAAGCCAGAAACCACTGTAAGGAAAAGCAACAAAGTTGGAGATAAAGTAAGCCTTGAGGAATGTGATCAAGTAAACAGGCCCCAGAAGAAAATAAGCTGCTGGGAAAGCCTGAGTAATAACAGGAATAAATAAATACAACACAAACCATACCCATATGTAGTCTATACTCTATCCCTTATCTTAGTGCTTCATTTAAACACTGGCATTTGTCAGACTGCCCTTGGGTCACAAACGGATATCTGGGTAATTTTAGATTCTTACAGAAATTCACATTTATCATAGGCCTCAGCACAATGTCTGGATTATGTGTTAGGTGCAGATATGCATTTATTTGTAGGATTTATAAAACTGTATTTGCTGAAATGTCTCTGGGGGCATGTAAAGCAGTCTAAACTTCATTGCAATCTTGTTAGCATATCGCACCCCATGCTCCCTCATCCCAGCCCTCCTATCACACAAATTTCACAGTGTTTCTTTTATTCCCACATGTACCAAACACTGTAGTAAATCACTGAAGGGACAGGACAGTCTACCTTTGTGAAAGAAAGATACAGGAACAAACATTCTACCCCAGCTCTGTCACACATTAGAATCTATACCAAGTTGTGCATGTTCATTACTATTATGGGAATGTCTGTCAAGGCTTACTTACATCTGGAGCTAAATCAAGTTCCCCATCTGTTACGATTCCCTCTTTTACTCAATGTTAATTTTTCAATTGTTTGCAAAACAATTTAATAACTGTTGAGAAAATGGAAAATCACAGGCATGAAGACAGCAAAGACTAGAAGAAAAATCAGTTAGGTTCCCTAATGCCATAAGCACTTTTTCACTTAGGAACAGTACACTCTTGGGAGTGAATGACTGGCGCCTCTCATGACTCTGACTAGTTCCAAGTCTCACACAACATACCCAGCACTCTAGAACTGTATTGTGTTTCATAAGGAATCTAAGATGACTTAGTCCTATGGATTCCTCTTCCTGTTTACTACAAATTGAAATAGCCACATATAATGTCAAAAGTTCTAGAACCCCATGAGTCATCAGGTAATGTCATAGAGAATAGCAGAAGAAATCTTCAGAGAAAAGCTTTTAGATAGTTAGCTTTTACATAGGAAACACTTTGGCAGCTAAGACACCTGAGAAGCACTCACAAACATCTCTTGATAGAAAATTCACAGAACAGCCAGCACTTTGAGCTATTTCAATATGACAAAATGAAAGCTTCATGTTCTCCTGCTTTTCTTGATCAAGTAAGACAACTTCTTCAACTCCTACAGTATTGGGTTTAAAATAGCAGTAGTGCTTCATGTATTCTCCTTAGACAGGTGCAATAAAGCTCAGAGAGAGCCAAAGATCTTTGAAAAAAAAAGACAGTCTCATTACTTACCTGATATTAACCAAGGCGTGGGTCACCTTGCTAGCTGCCTCCTTCCACTGGCCTGCATTGGTAGAAAGCCTAAGAACTGTAAAGGAAAGAACAGATTTGTCAGATCCCTGATATACAGCACATACATGAGGAATGAACACATTTCAATAACACTATTAGAATAATCAAAACCTGTGCCAATCTTCTGATAAAAACAACCTCAGACAAGAGGAAAACATTAAAACTTACAGATTCTTCCAATGACTTTTCTCTAGTTAATTTTTGTTTCTAACTTCTTGCTTTCCATCAAACTACTCTACTCCTGGAGTAGAATGCTTGCCTAGTAAGTAAGCATAATACCCTGAGTTCAAACACTATTACTGCCCAAAACATACACTACTCATTCTTTGCCTTGACTCCTTGTTAAGAGGCTTAGTTTTTCCATTCATTTAGAAACTACAATGGAAGCGGGTCACCAGTGGCTCAGGCCTGTAATCCTAGCTACTTAGGAGACTGAGAACAGAGGATAAAAGTTCAAAGCCAGTAAAAGCAGGAAGTCCATGAGACTCTTATTTCCAATTAACCATCAGAAAACCAGAAGTGGTAGAGCACTAGCCTTGAGCTGAAGAGCTCAGGGCAGTCCCAAGACCAACAAAAAGAAAGAGAAGTGAAGGGAAGGGGGAGGGGGAGGGGAAATGGGAAAGGGGAGGGGAGGAGAGGGGAGGAAAGGGAAGGGAAGGGAAGGGAAAAGGGAAAAGAAGGGAAGGGGGAAGGGAAGGGAAGGGAAAAGGGAAGGGAGGGAAAAGGGAAGGGAAGGGGGAAGGGAAAAGAAGGGAGGGGGAAGGGAAGGGCAAAGGGAAGGGAAGGGAAAAGGGAAGGGGATGGAAACTACAAAGAAGAAAATCTGGTGCTGTATTTATCATTTCTCTAATGCTAGGGCTAATTTAGAAGAAATGACTGGCTGACATAAGAGTCTGCTCATGCTCCATATGCATCCCTCTGAAACTAGGAGGGTAACAAAAGCCTCTCCAGCTAGAGGATGGTCATGTTTTAATCAAGGAGTAATGTGGTTTTACTCCTCTAGCTTAATCATGTGGCTTGTGAAACATTTCACTAGGAAGACTCTTCCCAATCTGACCAAATCTGTCTTTCCCAAACTCATTCACAAGAGGAGAGATAATAGAAATAGCAAATCGAATATAACCTCTATCACCTATGATCTTCAGAGCCACACATTATAGTAACTGCACCACTCAGAAAAAAAGACAACATAAGCACTCTTTGAAAGACCAAGTATTAGCCGGGCGCTGGTGGCTCATGCCTGTAATCCTAGCTACTCAGGAGGCTGAGATCTGAGGATCACCGTTCAAAGCCAGCCCGGGCAGGAGAGACCATGAGACTCCTATCTCCAATAAACCACCAGAAAACCGGAAGTGGCGCTGTAGCTCAAGTGGTAGAGCGCTCCCCTTGAGCTGAAGAGCTGAGGGACAGTGCCCAGGCCCAGAGTTCAAGCCCCACGACCGACAAAAAAAAAAAAAGAAAGACCAAGTATTAGAAATGATGCTGTGGCTCAAGTGGTATAGTGCTCACCTTGAGCTGAAGAGCTCAGGGACTGCACTCAGGCCCAAAGTTCAAGCCTCACAACTGGCAAAAAGAAAAAAAAGAAGAAAGAAAGAAGGAAAGAAGGAAAGAAAGAAAAAAAGAGCAAGTATCTGGTGGGCACTCAAATATACTTATATGTTTTGTGTGTGTGTGTGTGTCAGTCCTGGCTTGAACTCAGGTTCTACGTGCTGTCCCTGAGCTTTTGTGCTCAAGGCCAGCACTTCTGGTTCTTTTTATTATTATTACTGTTGTTTTATTTTATTTTATTTTTTCATTTTTTTTGTTGGTCGTGGGGCTTGAATTCTGGGCCTGAGTGCTGTCCCTCAGCTCTTCAGCTCAAAGCTAGAGCTCTACCACTTGAGCTACAGCACCACTTCCGGTTTTCTGATGGTTCATTGGAGATAAAGCCAGCGGGGCAGGAAAGTCCAGGGAAGTCCGTGAGATTCTTATCTCCAATAAACCACTAGAAAACTGGAAGTGGTACTATGGCTCAATCGGTAGAGCACTTGCCTTGAGCTGAAGAGTGCAAAGACAATGCCCAAGCCCAGAGTTCAAGCCCCATGACCGACCAAAAAAAAAAGATATCTTCAAGCTGGGTGTCAGTGGCTCACTCTTGTAATCCTAGCTACTCAGGAGGCTGAGATCTGAGGATCACAGTTCAAAGCCAGCTCAGGCATGGAAGTCTGTGAGACTCTTATCTCCAATTAACCACCAGAAAACTGGAAGTGGTGCTGTGGCTGAAGTGGTAGATGCTAGCTTTGAGCTGAATTGCTGAGGGACAGCACCCAGGCCCAGAGTTCAAGCCCCATGACAAACAAAAAAAAAAAGAGAGATATTCATTAATTTATTGACAAGGTGCTAAAGCCTCTGGGACAGTTTTTCAACCTTAGAAAATTCTACATTATGTGAAAACAAGAATGCAAACTACACCAGGGTACATGTAGCACATTTGGCCAATGGGAAGCTTGTTGGGAGAGTTCTCAAATACAAAGAGACAGGTATCTTTTTTTTTTGGGGGGGGGGGTCCAATAGTGGGGCCTGAACTCTGGGCCTGGGCGCTGTCCCTCAGCTCTTCAGCTCAAGGCTAGCACTCTACCACTTGAGCCATAGGGCCACTTCCGGCTTTTTTTCTTTTTGCTTATGTGGTGCTGAGGAATCGAACCCAGGGCCTCAGGCATGCAAGGCAAGCGCTCTACCACTGAGCCACCTTCCCAGCCCCGAGACAGGTATCTTGTGACAAATGGAACTTGCTGTTCTGAGGGGAAATATACTAGTACTAAAGCTATTATTCTACAAATAAAAAAGCAGAGAAGTGAAAAAAAATAGGAATACTTGCTGATGTTGTTGAACATCTGGTCATACCATTCCAGAATTGTCTGTCCTCAAAGTTCTTGTAACAGGTATAACAATTCTCCTACTTAACTTAATTTTAAGTCAGTTGAAAAGATCCTTCTGATATAATATAAACATCCCACTAATATGCAAATATTCTACTGAAATATAATATCAAAGCTATACATCAATTCTTAAAAAAATACCCTCCATTGCTCAAAAGCTAAATCCTATTAGAAAAAAAATGTGGTCCTTCTATGAAATCCTCTTCTACTGTTTGTTTCTATTCTTACTCCTGCTGCTTATTCCAAATCCTCTCTACTCTTCTCACGACATTGGAGTCCCAAAAACAAGCTGAATTTTTTTTTTTTTTTTGGTCATGAGGCCTGAACTCTGGGCCTGGGAGCTGTCCCTCAGCTCTTCAGCTCAAGGCTAGCGCTCTACCACTTGAGCCACAGCACCACCTCCGACTCTTTCTGCTTAAGTGGTGCTGAGGAATCAAACCCGGGGCCTCATGCATGCAAGGCAAGCACTCCACCACTGAGTCACCTTCCCAGCCCACAAGCTGAAATTTCTACAAATAGTCTCATCACAAGGGATGAAGCAAATTAATCTAGAGTGATAAAAAGCAGATCAATAGTTATCCAGGGATGGGGCAAGGGAAGAAGGGGAGAGGGATAAAAGGATCATAAAGGATACAAGGAAGATTTGGAGAAGTAATGGATATTTTCATTATCTTGGTCACTGTGACTGTTTTGCATACATATATACACATCAAAACATCAAAATTTGTTATTTGTTATTTGCAGTTCAAAGCCAACTTAGACAGGAAAGTCCGTGAGACTTTTATCTCCAAGTAACTGCCAAAAAAGGTGGAAGTAAAGCTGTGGCTCAAGTAGTAGCACTCTAGCCTTGAGAACAAAAGCTCAGGGGCAGAACACAGGCCCTGAGTTCAAGCCCCATGACCAACAGTAATTAATTAATTAGGACTAGGCACCAATGGCTCACACCTGCAATCCTAGCTACTCAGGAGGCGGAGCTCTGGGGATCACAGGTGGAAGCCAAGCCAAGCAGAAACGTCAATGAGATTCTTATCTCCAACAAGCTACCAAACTGAAAATGCAGCTGTGGTAAGAGAGAGCTAGCCCTGAACACGAAAGCTCAGTGACAGAGTCCAAGACACACACACACACACACACACACACACACACACACACACACACACACACACACACACACACACACACACACACACACACACACACACACACACACACACACACACACACACACACACACACACACACACACACACACACACACACACACACACACACACGTGTTTCTTAGGCAGGTGTTCTACACTTAAAGGGCCCTCCATTTCTTTTCTTTTCTTTTTTTTTGGTCAGTCGTGGGGCTTGAACTCTGGGCTTGGGTGCTGTCCCTGCTCTCTTCAGCTCAAGGCGAGTGCCCTACCGCTTGAGCCACAGCACCACTTCCAGTTTTCTAGTGGTTTATTGGAGATAAGAGTCTCACGGACTTTCCTGCCCGAGTGGCTTTGAACCGCGATCCTCAGATCTCAGCCTCCTGAGTAGCTAGGATTACAGGTGTGAGCCACCAGTGCCCAGCCCCCTCCATTTCTTAAGCAGGTGTTCTACACTTAAAACTACGTACTCAATCCAAAATTTTAAACATTAACAGTTTATTACACAGTTATATCTCAATACAGTAAAGTGGGACTTTTTTCCTTTTTCTTTTCTTTTTTGTTCTGATGGTAATGGGGGTCTTGCTAAGCAAGAGCTCTACTACTTGAGCTACAACCGAGGCTCATAAGTTGGGATTTTTGAAATGAAATAGTTTTGCTGAGTGGCTTTGTTTTGTTCAATCTACAGTGCTCCTTCCCACTCCACATAGGTAGAATTTACTAGGCTAGTTTCCCAAACTTGCAGGGACACAGAAATAAGTTGTACTCATTATGGCTGAAGATACAATTTTTAGTGAGCCAATTACTGAAAGGCTTGCCAAAATGATTTTTATTTAATGCCCACTTCTTGTAAGTTATGCTAAAAATACACAGGTACACTAAACTCTAAAATCCTATACCTTCTCAAATTACACAATGTTCCTTTGGGATCTAAGCTTTTCTATTTGCTGCTATCAATTCCCACCCACACTTTCACCCCCATCAGTGGAATTTACCAAATCTACCAGCTTCTTAGTCTCTCTTTCATAAACATCAACAAAGGATTTTTCCACTAAGATGAAACGTTAGTTGCTATAGGCAAAAAGGTCCACAATATACTCTCCTACTGCTTTAGGAAAAAAGAGGAGACTACTTTATTTCTATGTAAAGCCAGGGCACCAACCAACTATAGGAGGGAGAGTCTTTTGTAGTATTTTCCTCTGACTTAACAAAAACCACATAGAGGACCAGGATAGAATAAAAAGAAATGAGCTTACCCATAGAGTAGAGGTTGTCAAAGCTCTGGTGCATGCGGATAATCTCATAGTAAAGTTCATCATAGCTGCTGGGAGTTGGCAGGAATGTGTCTCCATATGTGATAAACATATTAAAGAGATTCACAATCTAAAAAAGAATAACCCATTTAACACATAAGAATATGAAGATCAGAAAATATTATCAGAATGTTACAGCCAACTATTCCTGAATTACAAGAGCTAATTTTCAAGAATTTTTGTAAGCTGCTTATTAAATACAGTCATTATTGAAAATTCACTCAAACTTATAATTACACAAATTATATTAAAATAGTAAAGTCTCTTGTCTGTGACTAGGCTATTTGTGTACAGAAATCTGACCTACACTCATACATGAATATTCTCCCATAAAGGAGAAAAAGTCCCCAGGTTTGCTAAATACATAAATGATAAAAGTAGCAGTCTAGAGATTCTGATCCATAAGGAAAATATAGCCTGGTTCCCTAGAAGATCAGCTCCAGTTTCAAACCAGTCCATTTCTGTCTAAGCATATAGATTCAAAAAAAGAAATATTTAATTGTTACTCACCATAAGGGCTAATGTAAAAATGTTGTGTTTGGCCAAAAGTACAGTTTCATTTGACATAAGGAACTTCAGCAAATTTATCAAGGCTTAAAAAAAAAAATCACAACCATAATCAATAAAGGTCAATGAAAGCAGAGTAGCTCTATAGCAAAATCACAGGACTAGAGTGAGTAAGCTTCACTTACCAAACAAGATATTTTATTAAGTGGTTAACATGTTATAATTGTACTTATTTATGAGGTACGCTATGCTATTTCAATACATGGAGATACTATGGGTGTGGTTCAGTGGTAGACTGCTTTGCTAGCATGCACAAGGCCTTGGGTTCCATCCCCTCAAAGAGCAGATAGGTTGGTATATTTAAGGCAAGCACCTTCCCAGATACATGTCTACTTCTTGTCACTTTTTTTGTTTCTTTTTTGTGGTGCTGGTCCTGGGATTTGAGCTCAGGGCTTGGCTGCTGTTATTGAGCTAACACCATACTGCTTGAGACACAGCTCTACTACTGGCTTTTTGGTGGTTAACTGGAAATAAGTCTGATGGACTTTCCTGCCCAGACTGGCCTCAAACCACAATTTCCAGATCCAGCCTCTTGAGTAGCTAAGATTACCGGCATGAGCCACCAGCATCCAGCTTTCTTGCCACTACTTAAATAGCAATTAAGCTAAAAAATTGTGCCTAGAAATGATATCTTAGTGTTCCAAATTTACTCCCATATGGTTAGTCCCCTAGCAAAGTTGCTCAATTTACTGATAAAATGAGGACCCCCCTTCCACCTCAGACTGCTAGCATCTATTGTCAACAAATTTTAGCCATACACCTGTTTCAAATATCATTGCTGTAGAACATATAGCTGGGCTACCACTCTGGGTAGGATGAGAGCTCATAAAAAGAAAAAAGAAAATCCTACCAAGTGTGATGGCTCAAGTCTATAATCTCAGTTACTCAGGAGACTGAGACAAAAGGATCAAAAGTTCAAGACTAACCTGGGCAACCTACCAAGACCCTATCTTAAATAAAAGTTAAAAAGAGCTTGTAATGCACCTTATTGGTAGATCAATTGCCTAGCATGCACAAGACCCTGGGTTCAATACTCCACTCTGCCTGTCTCTCTCTCAATTTCTACCTCTTCAGCACGAATGCACGAATACACGTAAACACACACACACACACACACACACACACACACAATCACACAGAGCCCTTGACTAATTATAGTTATTCTATAATTGTTCTATAGTTGTTTTTTTTTTTTTTCTTTTTTTGGGTCCGGTCGTGGGGCCTGAACTCTGGGCCTGGGCGCTGTCCCTCAGCTCTTCAGCTCAAGGCTAGCACTCTACCACTTGAGCCACAGCGCCACTTCCGGCTTTTTTCTTTTTGCTTATGTGGTGCTGAGGAATCAAACTCAGGACCTCAGGCATGCAAGGCAAGCGCTCTACCACTGAGCCACCTTCCCAGCCCCGTTCTATAGTTGTTCTATCCTCTCTTGACAGTGATAACATTTACTGAAAAGATTTTTTTCCCCTCTGTACTTGACAATACTTAGTTAAGAGGAAAGACTGCTAAAACCTAAGGAATCTCAATAAAAAGGAGTCTACAAGTCTCTATATTTAACAGACACTTTAAATACATTTTTGCAAATAAGCATTAAACATAAAAGAAATTCTCGGTTACCATGTGCTTATTCACTTAGAGCATTTGTCCATGGGATGAAAGCTGTCCATCTTGACTAAGGCTCTCTTATTTACTTCCCTTTTCAATGGGAAACTACAGAAGGGAACTGCAAGTTCTTACAGCTAAGGGAATTGTGATCCTTCTATTCTCTCCCACTCAAACCTATTCAAGATCTCTAACTCAAAAGCCTTGACCTCTCCCTTTCTTTCTTCTTTTCTCTTCCCCTCCCCTCCTCTCCTCTCTTTTCCTGCCCATCTCCTCTCCTCTCCCCCCACTCCAGAATCTTACTATGTAGCCCTGGCTAGCCTTTAACTATTCCTACCTCTGTCTCTCATGTGTTAGTATTACAGACTCCACTACAATAGACTACAATGTCCAGCTCTGACCTCTTCCTTTCTAAAATTGTATCTTCCTTCTTTGCTAACAAAAAAGCCCATTCTCCCATGCTGCCTGAGCTTTGTGTGAACGTTACTACTCTTAGAGCAGAGATGTGTTCTTTGATTTGGAACATCAGGAAAGGAAGAGTAGGAGTAAGACTTCAGACACTGTTGCCTGCCACAAAACGCTCCTCACTCTCAGTCCCCTAACAGCATGGGTACAGTAAAGAAACAGCAGGCAAAAGAAGTGCAAGAGCCCAGCTGCACCATCATTCTGTTTCTAAGGTTTGAGTCTTCCCCTCTAAAAGCAAAGAGCTGGGCAGATGTTCTCATTTATGAAACCTTAACCCCTCTCTGGATGTAAGTTCTCTGAGTTTCATGATAGAAAGGCAAATGATTAGGCAGCTGGCCCTTTTCATAGTGTTGTTACTAAGTAATCTATTGAACTTGGCTGGGGTGGGGGTGTTGAGAGGAAGGCCATAATACATCCTACACTGCTTAGTTCTACCAGGAGCCCAGAAGTTACATACAGATAAACTAACTCCAGCCCAAACTGCCTTCCTAAATGAAGATCATATGACTGAGCCATATAGGGGCTGCCCAATCTCACCTCCCTAATCCTCAGGGTTTACAAAATCCTGTGAATGAATAAATAGACCTAACAATCAAACCCCATAAATCTACAGGAGACAAGAGAAAGAGATGAGTAACACATGTGGCACTGTGAGGAATGTAAGGGTTAGAGAGACAAAGCAGCTTTTGCACACATCCAATCAACAAGGGCTTTTGTCCTCAGCCCACACAGCACAAAGATGCAGACTCAGCAGTGGCCAAGTGGTAATTAAGGGGCAGGAAAGCTGGAGGAGAGAATGAAAGAGTGATGATTTATTGCTCCTGTGCTAGAACTACAGCCAGTCTTGATCTCTGGGATTCAGAGTCAGGGATGGCAAAGTGATATATATGAGGGGAGGAAAAGAGTAATTTCTGACACAAACCAAGAGGCAACCTGGGTCCAGACATTAGCAGAGGCAAGCATAGAGGAGAGTCAAGCTCTATGATGCTCTGAGAGTCAGTACTGCAGAGACCTGTGTGCTACTTCTGATAATTCAAGTCAGATACCACTCCCCTACTACTAAAATACCTCTGGAAAAAGTAATTATCTATAGGATTTTATTTTACTTTTATTTTTTGTTTGCAGTGCTGGGGATTAAACTCAAGGTCTCACACATGCTTGACAAGTGTTTTAGCACCGAGCTACATCCTCAACTACTATTTTAACAGGCAGCTTTTTTTTTTTTTTTTTTTTTTTTTGGTCAGTCAAGGGACTTGAACTCTGGGGGCCTGGGCCCTGTCCCTGAGCTCTTCAGCTCAAGGCAGTGTTGGTGGTTAATTGGAGATAGGAGTCTCATGGACTTTCCTGCCCGGGCTGGCTTTGAACCACCATCCTCAGATCTCAACATCCTGAGTAGCTAGGATTACAGGCAAGAGTCACCAACACCCAGCTAACAGGAACCTTAAAACAACACTGCTCTTTTGGCTGCTACAGACTTCCTAAAGAGGCTCTACTCTACCAGTGCCATACCATTGGTGCTGCTCAGGACCTGGGGCTTACAGGCCACGAATGCAGTGTCTCCTCTCAAAGAACAGATTATGGCCTTTGCTAGCAAGTGAGTGTTCTTCTTCAGGACACTACCCTGATGGAAAAAGAACATCCTGCCCTGTGATCTTATTTCCATGATTTAATTTAATAAATTTACACCACACACAAAAAAGAAATGTACTCATTACCTTGCCCATGTAATTGTGACCCCTCTGTATATTTTCACAATAAACAAACAAACAAACAAACAAAAAAGAATGGACCAAATACCCTATGCAACATTGCTTTTCTCTTTCATCACTTTAAGACTTTACACTCATTAAATGAACTACGTAGTGTCCTATATGCCACTACACTGTTACCAACACTTACCTAGACTAAAATTTTCTCCTCTCCTTCTTCCTCTCCCCTATCCCCTCCTCCTCCCTCTCCCTCTTCTTCTCCTGTCCTCTCCTCTCCTTTCCTCTCCACTCCTCTATTTCCAGGCCCCTAGAAATAGTTTCTGGGCTTCTTTCTAGGAACTGCAAATTGGTTCCAACCACTGCTTTTTTAAACTTTATACAGGAGGCAACTAGATCTACACTAGAGACCATCAGCCTCATACTTACCTTCAGCCTATTTGTTTATTTACTTTTTTGGAAAGTCATGTGTATCATAATTAGTGAAATAATATGACAGCAGTATGTAGAAATTCAGACTTCTCTGTATACAGATGCAGGTAGAATAAAGGATAATGTATATGTCCAGATT